>NC_060123.1:455129687-457529687 GCF_021461395.2 Schistocerca americana
GCGACTGTAGCAGCACAGCGGTTCCGGACTGCTCGGCCACAGCGGCCAGTGGAATATGCTTATCATCTTGGTATATCACAACGTAAGAAAAAATATGTGGCGCGTATTCACCGTTTGAGTTACAAAAGTCTGTGTGAAATTCCTATCAAATTTAGTGGAACTGGACTCACAGTGTGTGAAATTCTCTCTGTCACTAATATGAGAGCGTAGTTTTAGGCTACATACTGTTTACTGTGTTGTCGGACTTGTACGTATATGTAAAGAAAAGAACACATTGTAACAAGAACTGTTCGGATCCAAATGCACTGCGTTAGCTTCAGTGGCAAACGACTGTGTCCCTTTGCCTTCCCATCCCCTTAGGTCAGTCATTGTATTAAGACAGAAAAAGCTGAAAATACTGTTACCACTTATCGGTGAGGTTTGGGCGGACTATGAAGCCAAAACGTTGGGAAGCAAAAACGTCGGGGAAGCGTTCTGATATGCTGCAGCACACTGTAAATATCGTACTAAAACTGTGTCCTTTCTCTTTGACTTCGAGCTTGATATTGCACTAAAATTAGGAATTTTTCTTTGAATATGTGGTGGTACGGAAACAAAATGGAAGAAAACATGGTTTGTAGCGCTCTCTCTATGTTAACTAGAAACCACATGTCAAGTGCTGAAATGATTTCAGCCATTCTCGATCCACTCAGAGATGGTACGCAGTTGTCTGTGATCGGCTGTGCTTGCTCTGATGTGACGTCATCACTGCCGGCACTGACAAAGCTACAATTATCGTAGCACCTCGCCAGTACAGGCAAGAACAGAAATAACACAGGGTTTAGCAGTAGCCCAACTACGCCATCTGAGCTCTAGCCAAGCAAAAAGTGGTATGTTTTGCTCATGTATAAGGTTATTTTACCAACGCAGATTTTGGTGCATTGAAGATTTATCATAAACACATCAACCCTGGTACGATGTCTTATAATTGAATGTAAGTTATTAATGTCTAGGTGAATACCTTCGGGAGATGCTAACATGAATAATAACTTTGTTTAGCGCTCCCTGTGTTCGGCGTCACAAGTAGTTAGAGACTTTGACTTACTGAAATGCATAAAGTAATTTTGCATCCTGCTGTATGCTAATATAGTTTCTTCCTTCTTTGAGCTTGTAACAAATTCTCGGAACATCGATAGTATTTGTATTCTTCCTTGGTGCAGCTATATGGCAGTGTTGTCGGAATCTCTCTTGAATTCCGAGGGTGTGGTTAGGAGGAAAGAATTGAGAAAAATATGATAACCAACGACATGTTTTTGAACATCATATACAGAGTGTTCCATTGATAGTGACCGGGTCAAATATCTCAAAAATAAGCATCAAGCAAAAAACTACAAAGAACGAAACTCGTCTAGCTTGTAGGGGGAAACCAGATGGCACTATAGTTGGCCCTCTAGATAGCGCTGCCATAGGTCAAACGGATATCCACTACATTTTTTAAATGTAGTAACCCTCATTTTTTATTACATATTTGTGTAGTACGTAAAGAAGTATGAATGTTTTAGTTGGACCACTCTTTTCGCTTTCTGACAGATGGCGCTGTAATAGTCACAAACGTATAAGTACGTGGTATCACGTAACCTTCCGCAGTGAGGACGGTATTCCTTCGTGATACATTACCGGTACCCGTGTTAAAATGGACCGTTTACTAATTGCGGAAAAGGTCGATATCGTGTTGATGTAGGGCGGTTTGATCAAAATGCCCAACCTGAGTTTGCAATGTGTGCTGCTCGGTAACCTGGACGACATCATCCAAGTGTCCGGACCGTTCGCCGGATAGTTAAGTTATTTAAGGAAACAGGAAGTGTTCAGCCACATGTGAAACGTCAACCACGACCTGCAACAAATGATTATGCCCAAGTAGGTGTTTTAGCTGCTGTCGCGGCTAATCCGCACATCAGTAGGAGACAAATTGCGTGCGAATCGGGAATCTCAAAAACATCGTTGTTGAGAATGCTACATCAACATCGATTACACTCGTACCGTATTTCTATGCACCAGGAATTGCATGGCGACGACTTTGAACGTCATGTACAGTTCTGCCACTAAGCACAAGGGAAATTACGAGACGATGACAGATTTTTTTGCACGCGTTCTACTTAGCGACGAAGCGTCATTCAGCAACAGCGTAAACCGGCATAATATGCACTATTGGGCAACGGAAAATCCACGATGGCTGCGACAAGTGGAACATCAGCGACCTTGGCGGGTTAATTTATGATGCAGCATTATAGGAGGAAGGATAATTGGCCCCCATTTTATAGATGGCAATCTATGCAATGTATGCTGATCTCCTACGTAATGTTCTATCGATGTTACTACATGATGTTTCATTGTACGACAGAATGGCGGTGTACTTCCAACATGATGGATGTCCGGCAGATAGCTCACGTGCGGTTGAAGTGGTTTTGAGTAGCATATTTTATGACAGGTGGATTGGTCGTCGAAGCACCATACCATGGCCAGCACGTTCACCGGATCTGACGTCCCCGGATTTCTTTCTGTGGGGAGAGTTAAAGGAAATTTGCTACCCTGATCCACCGACAATGCCTGACAACATGCGTCAGCGCATTGTCAATGCATGTGTGAACATTACGGAAGGCGAACTACTCGCTGTTGAGAAGAATGTCGTTACACGTATTGCCAAATACATTGAGGTTGACCGACATCATTTTGAGCGTTTATTGCATTAATGTGGTATTTACAGGTAATCACGCTGTAACAGCATGCGTGCTCAGAAATGATAAGTTCACAAAGGTACATGTATCACATTGGAACAAACGAAATAAAATGTTTAAACGTACCTAAGTCCTGCATTTTAATTTAAAAATCCCACCTGTTACGAACTGTTCGTCTAAAATTGTGAGCCATATGTTTGAGACTATTACAGCGCCATCTATCACAAAGCGAAAAAATGTGGTCCACCTAAAACATTCATATTTCTTTACGTTCTACACTAATATGTCATAAAATATGGCGGTCCCTATTTCAAACAATGCAGTTGATATCCGTTTCACCTATGGCAGCGCCATCTATTGGGCCAACCATAGCGCCATCTGGTTTCCCCCTTCAAGCTAGACAAGTTTTCGTTTTTGTAGTTTTTTCGTTTGACGCTTATTTCGTGAGATATTTGGCCCGGTCACTATCAATGGACCACCCAGTATACAGCATAAAACAGCAACATATGGACATCTATTTCATCACCGAGTGAGGATTACTTTTTAATTTAAGATGTATATATATATATGCGACTTTGGTTCCTGTGTGACTTCCAATATTGTACATATATGCGAAATGTTACATGAGCCCCCACTGAAACAGTCCAATGAAGACACTCGGCGGCAAGTACACTCTTTACCGCTGGCAGACACGGATGCTGCTGGTTTCGGATACTTTCTTTGTTCCTCCATATCCACCTGACGTAACCACAGGTGAAATTATCTATTTCCCCTTAAAATGATTTGAGCGCCCCATCCATTTCGAAGACGCTGATATGGTGATATGTCAGCAGTTCGTCAGTACAGGTGAGGTGAGTCGATCTTGTATTAGGTTAAAAATTTACTTTTTTGTGGCAAACACATCGAGAAGCAGCAGCTCCGGTACTACTTCCAACGTAATAATATGTCTTACAGGGATTGCAGCATTTAAGCCTTATTGACAGCCAGCGTAGTTCCAGTTTTGCCCTTGCCTCACTGTTCGATGATTTTTATAATGCACGTTACGAAATTTCGACGCGTTCTGTCAGAGAACCAGAAACGTCACAAGCTACCAGGAACTCTATGACGCAGGTTTGCGTGGGCCCTTTGGGCTGGTCCACGAGCCGATGTGGTATCGCCTCGTGGTAGCCAGGCAGGAGCTGCATTTGTCACAGGGAGCGCGGAGAACATTTTTCACGAAGTTTCCACCAGCCAGGCAGCTGGCGTGATAAGGCGTCCCACTTCGTGACAGCTCACCGCAGTCGTTAATAGCGCCAACTCTCCCACCCTTCTCCGCTATCGCCGCAGCGACAAAATTAGAGAAACAGAAGGCGCCATGCAAAAAAGGCTTTGTTTATCCGCACATGATGCAATGCTTCTTCATTAAAATACTTTTAATGAAGTGAGCGCTACACACTATAAAGTACTACGCAACTTATGGAACAAAGTGCGATCGAATGATAGCTACTTAGACGAACACGCGACGTATGGAACAAAACTGAGTCGAGTGACAACTATTACCACTGCGCAACGTATGGAACAAAACTGAATCGCGTGATGAATACTAAGACGAGTGTCTTCGCATTCCTTCTAGTTTCGATGAAAAACGGCCATCCAGAAGCACAGAAACCATCTCCATTGAATTCTTATGTGCATAGCAATTCGACGTCATCAGAGGCGGAGCGCAAGCTCGGATTGTGTCAAGGATGGGGAGTAAATCGGCCGTGCCCTATGAAAGGAACTATCTCGACATTTACCTGGAGCTATTTAGGGAAATTACGGAAAATCCAAATCTGGATGGCTTTACACGGGTTTGAACCGTCCTCCTCTCGAATGCGACTGATGTTCGAAACGGTGTAGAGATAGGAAGAGGTTTACAAATGACTGGTTATGATCGAACCAGTGGGTCTTACGGCCTTCAGTGAAATATTGATTCAGAGATAGGGGTGTGTAGCAAGTCACGGCACTGGCAGCCTGGAGAGGTCCATCTCGAATGCCAGGTCGACCACTCGCAATACGATGTCTCAGGGTTTACTTAGTTTCGGAGAATTCCTGTCTCAGCCCTTCAACATGGCCACCATCGATCATTCTGCCCTCTATTTCAACGAGCTTCCAAAATTTGCCATATAAGTACACTAGTGCCCATTAAAGTTGCTACACAATGAAGATGACGTGCTACAGACGCGAAATTTAACCGACAGGAAGTAGATGCTGTGATATGCAAATGATTAGCTTTTCAGAGCATTCACGCAAGGTTGGCGCCAGTGGCGAAACTTACAACGTGCTGACCAGAGGAAAGTTTCCAACCGATTTCTCATACACAAACAGCAATTGACCGCCATTGCAACGTTGTTGTGATGCCTCGTGTAAGGAGGAGAAATGCGTACCATCAACTTTCCCTTTGATAAAGGTCGGATTGTGGCCTACCGCGATTGCTGTTTATCGTATCGCGACACTGCTGCTCGCGTTGGTTGAGATCCAGTGACTGTTAGCAGAATATGGAATCGGTGGGTTCAGAAGGGTAATACGGAACACCGTGCGGGTCTCGTATCACTAGCAGTCAAGATGACAGGCGTCTTATCGGCATGGCTGTAACGGATCGTGCAGCCACGTCTCGATCCCTGAGTCAACAGATGGTGACGTTTGCAAGATAACAACCATCTGCACGAACAGTTCGACGACGTTTGCAGCAGCTTTGACTATCAGCTCGGAGACCATAGCTGAGGTTACCCTTGACGCTGCATCACAGAGAGGAGCGCCTGCGATGGAGTACTGAACGACGAACCTTGGTGCACGAATGGCGAAACGTCATTTTTTCTGATGTATCTAGCTTCTGTTTACAGCATCATGATCATCACATCCGTGTTTGGCGACATCGCGGTTAACGCACATTGGAAGCGTGTATTCGTCGTCGCCATACTGGCGTATCACCCGGCGTGATGGTATGGGGTGCCATTAGTTACACGTCTTGGTCACCTCTTGTGCGCATTGACGGCACTTTGAACAGTGGACGATACATTTCAGATGTGTTACGACCGTGGCTCTACCCTTCATTCGATCCCTGCGAAACCCTACATTTCAGCAGGATAATGCACGACGGCATGTTGCAGGCCCTATACGGGACTTTCTGAATACAGAAAATGTTCGACTGCTGCCCTGACCAGCACATTCTCCAGATCTATCACCAATTGAAAACGTCTGGTCAATGGTGGCCGAGCAATTGGCTCGTCACAATACGCCAGTCTACTCTTGATGAACTGTGATATCGTGTAGAAGCTGCATGGGCAGCTGCACCTGTACACGCCGTCCAAGCTCTGTTTGACTCAATGCCCAGGGGTATCAAGGCCGTTATTACGGCCAGAGGTGGTTGTTCTGGGTACTGATTTCTCAGGCTCTATGCACCCAAAGTGCGTTAAAATGTAATCACATGTCAGTTCTAGTATAATATATTTGTCCAATGAATATCCGTTTATCTTATGCATTTCTTCTTGGTGTAGCAATTTTAATGGCCAGTAGTGTACATGTTAAACTTCATGATTTTGTGTTTTTATCATCCACTGTGTTACGTTGTACCTACACTTTTGGTGGAGTTTGGTTCTTCACCATATATTCCTTTATGAAAGCAGGTGATATACTCTGATGTCCCAAACCATTGGGCGTACCGGCTTCATGGCGTATCCGTCAGGCTTTGGAAAACAATCAACCATCTGTTCTGTGTGACAAGGATTGGACAAAGCCTTGTTAGTATTCCAGGTGTATTTGGCATCCGATGTGTATGCAGACCTTACGGAATTCCCCTATATTACACGGCTACAGTTTGTATGCGCGTGCGTGGCGCATGAAGTGTCCCGTTTGGCTTTTGACACAGACAGTTATCCACCTGGAAGGTACCACCACCATTGGGGAAGATATGCACCACGAAAGAACGTTCACGTAATCCACAGTTGCTAAGGTGTTTTCGGTTATTATCACAGATCCGATGAAAGCTTAGGCGAATCCTTCCCAGTCTTCACCGATCTGCATCCGTGGCACAGACCATGGTCCAAGAAGGTATTCAGGTGGATGGAGGCGTTCAGGTGAGGACATATTCAGACACGAATATCGACCTAGTGTAACACGAAAAGTGGTTCATTCGACCACATAGATTGCTTCCATTGTTTCACAGTCTAATACGGATATTCACTCCAGTTATAATTGGTGAAGCTGTTATTTAAGCATGGGAACACGTTGTGCCCATCTGCTGCGGAGCACCACGTTCAACGATGTGCGTTGAACGATGTGCTCTTAAATATTTATATGTGTAACAGCATTGTACTCTGCCATCGACCCTGCTGTGTATCGCCGCCGATTTTCCTGTACAGAGCGAGCAACTCCACGTCCTGTTACGAGATGTGGACGTGCTACACCTTGTCAGCTATGCGTGGTCTCATCGTCCTTGAACTTTTTTCCATAGACGTTCAAGACAGTAACATGCGAATAGCCAACCAGCTTCGTCGTTTCCGTTATTATCCATTCCAGGAATGAGAGTTTAACGACCTGTTATTTGTCGAAGTCACTGATATTGGAGGATTCTCTCACTTTCGGCAAGGGTCATCGATAAATTATACACCATCTTCCTCTTCTCCACTTTCCTTGCCGTGTCACACGTTTCAATCGCCATTTGGCTGCATTCAGTCTCACAGTGGGCACTGGTCGCGATGTCTCGGCTCATCAGTATATAATACACATACTGGTCATACGCCTTATCGTGAATTGTTCGACAGTTCGCATAGTGTCTAGCAAGTACTACTTCAAGATTCGTGTTAATGTCACTGAGCCGTAGGTGACTCACGTTGGGGGTGTTTGTAGGCTTCTGCCCACTCTTGGAGCCCAGACGGTTTTTAGTTGGCATGGTTGCTGTTGTTTGTCTTCTTCTCGTGTCCTGTCGCTAGTGGCAGCAGCAGCAGTTATCGGTATGTAGTAACTGTTGTCCTACCTTTGGGGCGACGTCGTTGTTTTTCCGGGAATGCGCTGGGACTGCTGGCGGCACGGATGGAAAGTCTGTGGTCACGTGGGTGCACGACCTCGTCGTAAACCGGATTCCGCAAGCTTTCAGGTGAGTGAATTCCAATCCCAGTAGAGAAACCTCCACCATTGTGACATCTTGCGATTCGTGTTGCTTCTTGCAATGTCGGCGAGGGGAAGAGCAGCGAGTGGAGTGCTTGGGGATCTGATTAGCTTTCCTCGACTTCTTATAACTATTTACTGCGTTAAACTTGTTACAATTTGCTAAGTTAAACAAGCGGTAATTTTTCTTGCCTGTTGGCCGCTAACGCCCCAGTTAGCTGCCCTGGGGGTTAGTGTACGTAACGACAGTGTACCTTTCCTCGCCTTGCCGCTGTTCAGTAACGCGGGTAGTTTTGATAGCCTTCTTGATTGTAGGCCGGTTGGTGATTATTCTACTCTAGTAGCAGTGGTTCCTTTCCCGTCCCGGGCGCTCTAAACACAGTATTATGACGATGTAGTGCTGACTGCCAGTTCCGGCTTTGGCGTATTGTTCCATCGTTGCACTTGGTTTATCGGACGTCAGGTAGCGTGAGCAAGATTATCATTAGTCATTCGTTAGGCTGCCACTAGTCTGAGTTACCATCTTGTGAAGTGAATGCAACTCTTGGCTGCCTATCTCATCGCACGCGAAATTGTTTGTTGCCAGATCTTGTCAGGGGCCATACCTGGAGCACCGTCTGTGACCCTTGGTTCTTGTAAGACATGTGTTTTCTAAAAGGAGGTCTGAGGTACAGTAGGTCAGTGTAACGCTCCTTCAGTCCCCGACTTCTGCAGGAAAAATGGAAATGTCGTGTGGCTAGGGCCTCCCGTCGGGTAGACCGTTCGCCTGGTGCAGGTCTTTCGATTAGACGCCACTTCGGCGACCTGCGCGTCGGTGAGGATGAAATGATGATGATTAGGACAACGCAACACCCAGTCCCTGAGCGGAGAAAATTTCCGACCCAGCCGGGAATCGAACCCGGGCCCTTAGGATTGACAGTCTGTCACGCTGACCACTCAGCTACCGGGGCGGACTTCTGCAGGTATAATGTGCCACAGTACCCTTTTAGGAACTTATGTATTGGTCCTTGTGTTTTATTATTGTATTATTGATTACAGTAACTTGCAATGCCTACATTAAAGGTTATATATGTTTAGTTAATAGTTATGGTCGCATTCTGGAAAAAAACTAGCAGTGTAATGTTCAGTGGATGTTTGGGTTGTGTTACAAAGTGTTTACCATCATCTAATTTCACCCGTTTGGTGATCAGTTGCTTGTTTTTTTTTTAATTAATCTTTACTATTCTATTTGCCCTTTTACATCGGGTTTCAAAATTTTTTATGTTATTGCCGTTCCTGCCGTGTAAGGCCGTATAAGGCCGTGATTGTGGCCATTTGCCTTAAGATTCTAATTTGGTACTTATATTTTAGCTGTAAGCCTTAAAATCTTATTTACTGCCATTCCTGGCGTTTGATGCCATCTGATATGTTTGTGGCGTCTTACCTTCATTATTTCAATACCTGTAAGTTGTAAATTGCAGCGAATTTTAAACAATTCTTAATTTATTGCCATTCCTGGCATGTAAGGCCTTCTGACCAGGTCACAGTTGCTTGCTTGCCAGGCATTATCTGCCGTATCTGTATTTAATGGTGCTTTGCTAAATTGTAGCTACCTGAAAACACTATTATTTACACAGTTGTTTATTCCATCATTAGTAACATGTGGTATTTTTGTTTATTGTTAAGTTCGGATTACTGGTTTAAAATAAATTGAGTGTAACTGTAAAGGGCAACCAGTAGTAACTGATCCACAATCGTAACCGAGTCCTGCCTTCCCTTGACTACCAGGTTTCAGTCATGTTGAACAGTCGGGTCTCCCGCCGGTTGTTCGCGTCGTTTTCACGTGACTCGCTGTACTCCCAACTCAGTCTCAGGAACACCTGTAAAAGGTAGCGAGTCACGCTATCGAAATATCTTGCAGGAACGACCGGCAGAAAGCCCGATTATTTTAAATGTCAGTATACCGCTGGAAAACCTAATGACTTACAGTTTTGCTGTAGCTGTAGGACAGTAAACTGCAAAGCTGCCGGGCTTTGCACAGTAGAACATGAAGGACAGAATGTATCACAGTAGCGTGACAAGCGGTTGTGCGCTCGCCAATGGGAGCAACCGGAGCTAGCGCTCTGAGACAGTTTACGACCGGCTCCACGGGTGGCGCTTTGAAGGTCGCCGCCAAACACAGTGTGGCACAGTTAGTAGCCTCCGTGCCACCGCGTTACGATAAGCGACGGCCGCAGGCAACAGGGAATGTTCGATGTGTAAGGTGTCAGGCAAATCCAACACCTTCCATGAAAACTCTGACATGATAAGCAAATCCAGTAGTATGTCACATAGCTCCGAATAAATCGCGATATTAAATTAACCAAAGTAATACGAGTAATGAGTTAGCAAATGGAATACCACAGACTAACACAAGAATGCCTAAATGCATGTCATACCTTCCCACCGTGAGACAGACGCAGTTCCGAGGGGAGAAACGAGGACAGAAGCCGAGAGCAAAACAGTGTTAAGCTGAAGGCCCTACGATAAGGGACGGACGGACACCCACGTCGCCAGCTAACTGCTAGGACCACACCACCCGCAAGTTTTTAGCGTGAGACTTTTTCACGTCTCTGTTACGTTAGGACCACCCCCCCCCCACCCCCCCCACCCCAGCCCATGTTAAACGATAGAGCCCTCCAGAAGAACAGTATAGATCTTACGATAACGCTAAAAGGACCACACCAGATGCAAGTTTTAGCGTGAGACTTTTTCGCTTCTCTGTTACGTTGCAAACTTTAAAAACATTGCCCCACCACGAAAAGTATAACGTTTCTCATTGGATAGACAGAATTTTTGTAGGCGGAGCTTAAAGTTAACATTGAGACCCTGATTGGTCAGATGCAAACACAGCCAGATAGTTTTTTTTTAAACCAGCTTCGGTAAATTGTAGTAAGGAAAAGTTAGGAGGGAGTTGCTTCAGAGACGGAGAGGTGAGCGGAGCTCTGCTGCTCGCCGCCCCCTGACGAACACCGACAAGGTAATGAACGCACGCGATGCCGCATAACAGCGCATAAAGCTTCACTCAGAACTGCAGAAGTCTCATCTGTTACATCCCCTTTACGTAATACTAGTGTCGATCGTCAATTAAAGCTCATGGTGTTCACATTTGCCACTTGAAGTAAAAATCTGAAATGCGATGATTTTTCTGTTATATAGTTATTGAGAAGCCACATCAGCCACTGTAATTAACGACAATTTAGATAAGTAATTAAAGATAATTGAGGGTCACTGTAGACCATTTTGATAGTTTTCCCTTCTGTAAAACTTAATTTGAACCTAGATTATAGATGTGATATGGCATAGGTCACCCTTCGATCCATCGTAGAACTTGGAAACCCACTCAGGGAATATTCGTTCACATTTTTGTTGAACGCAGTTGGTTTTTACCATCCTGTATTAAAGCATTTCCTTTTATCGACAGTGCAATTTATAAACGATGTTTTGTGGGTAGAATAAAATTTCCAATGGTAAACTTAACTGCTTTTTCGACGTTATTTTACCAGCTAACTAAAAATAGGAAAGCCTTGAACCCCTTCCACTAAATTTAGTTAGTATTAAGATTCCTTTGCAGTTTGTTCAGTGGAGCTGACGCTGAAATCATTAAGTATTTGGTTATATCATAGCTAGTCTCACTGAACTCTTCTGAATTCTACATGTCATGCGTGGTCTGACGTCTCCTTACCAGCAACAGCTCCCAGGTTCAAACTAGTCAATTCCCTAAAAAACACGCTCAGAGCGTCGTTGCGCGAAAGTGGTGGGGAGACACGATATAGAACAAACAGACACCACGCAAAATGTTTAGAGATGTTGGCGCACAATTCTAGTGCAGAGTTGCAGGGTTGCAATTCGTAGCTACAGTTCGTAGTGGGTATCAGCCTGCTTGACGTAGTCTGCAAGTGGAGACAACTATAGCCTTCGCAGAGGGACAAGTGTTTACCACAGTGATTGACATCGTGGCGCCCAGGTCGGACACGGTTGTGTTGACTTTGTATTCAGAACGGCCGCCTTTACAGGTCACTGCTAATTTCATCTGTCCGTCGCGAGGGGTAGCCGTGCGGTCTTACGCGCCGTGCCACGGTTCGCGCGGCTGCCCCCGTCGGAGGTTCGAGTCCTCCCTCGGGCAGGGGTGTGTGTGTTGTCCTTAGCGCGAGTTGATTTAAGTTAGATTAAGTATTGTGTAAGACTAGGGACCAGTGACCTTAGCAGTTTGTTCCCTTAGAAACTTACCACAAATTTCCAAAAAATTTCATCTGTCTTCAAGCACGTCCAACGAGTTGGCGCACAATTGAAATATCGCAGCACAGTTCTTCCATCCACCTCGGAACAGCGAAACGTAATATGGCGTTCAAGAATGGTTCAAATGGCTCTGAACACTATGGGACTTAACATCTGAGGTCAGCAGTCCCCTAGAACTTAGAACTACTTAAACCTAACTAACCTAAGGGCACCACACACATCCATGCCCGAGGCGGGATTCGAACCTGCGATCGTAGCGGTCGCGCGGTTCCAGACTGAAACGCCTAGAACCGCTCGGCCACACCGGCTGGCTAACACGGCGTATGCGTGCTGTTCTACCCAGACGACCCGTACACATAGGAAGGCCCCTTCAGAGGCTGGGATGCAGCTAATTGGTGTGTTAGAGCGTCTATTAGTAATTGTTTCCAATTTAATTATAATCCAGCCGTCATGGGGAGGGATACATGCAGGAACATTGTTCCGGTAGAATTCATTTTTAATTAAATTGTTGTACAGTCTAAACACAGAAATAATTATCGGGTAGCATACGATGCATCTTGGCATTTGCAGCACCTGCTGCAGGTGGGCGTGGCGTTGGCATCTTATTACGAATTGTAACTACTTGATAAATTTCCACTCATGCTCTCGTGGAAATCTTTTTCGAACTGTCTCCCCAGTGCACAGAAAGGAATTATACAGTTTCATTTTAAAAGTTAATTCCTTGTCATAATTAGGCAGCTCCAACGCTAAAGGCAAGTAGATCAGAATATTGGCTGTTGTTCCCCCTTTTGCCGTATTTTGTTATATTCAGTAGTACTGCATTTGTTTCGGGTGGCCTGTATTAGCTGCCTCACTCAGTACGTTTGAACTGTACCTTACCCTGATGTGTTACTTGGATGCATTGGCACCCTTTCCTGTTCACAAGAATCAGCGTCTGTCATTCATACATTGTATTGATTTGTGATTTTGTTTTGATTTGTAATGTGATATACTGTGTAGAAGACAGGGTTTTCTCCTGTGATGCCTCTGCGCCATATTTTAGGTAGGAAGATGGTCATTGCCGACCAGAATTAATTACCTGTCAAATTTTTGTAGCCTGTAACTGGAAATAGTAGCACAGCACTATTCTTAGTTGGTGTTTGCAGAAAAATGCCAGCGGCAGTGTCCTATCAAAGGCGTTGTACTGTAATATTGATGTGGCCTAACCAATAGCTAGCTTGGACAGTTCATTATCATCCCCTCCTATCTCTGTTTAAAGTTCGATTAGGGTTTCTCTTTGACAATAACAATTAGCAAAAGCAACCGCAAAAGTCTACGAATAATGCCTCTTCTTTCCCGCCTTCCTATTTTACTTTCATCTTTCTTACAGTACCCACAGATCATGGGTAGTTCTCATCATTAGATCAAAAAGCAAGAAAAATTTCAAGTGACTTTAGCTTTGTGGCCTGCTGCCACTGCAGTGCCAGGTCCGCATAAAGGGACAGTACAATAAGACAACTAAGACGGCTCTCATTCAAGCCCCCCCCCCCCCTCCCCCGCCAAACAGCAGTATTTTCTATCGGCTGGGACGACGCAACGGCTGAGTCTGTTCTATGAAGAGGCCCACAGACAAAAGCGAAGTACTCTGCCTAGCTGTTTGACACTCTTCACGCATTTGGGTCGTAGGCGTTGCTGAGACGCGGCCGCAGCAGATGCGTTGTGCCAGTGTATTGTCTTAGAATGGCCTCGAGATGCTCATTGCGACTTCTGGTACCTAGTATGGGGAGGAATCGAGCAAATACACTGACAAGCTACAACATTATGACCGCGTACCTAACAGCCAGATCGTCCAGCTTTGACACGGACATCAGCGGCGTCACGTCATG
This sequence comes from Schistocerca americana, assembly GCF_021461395.2. NCBI lineage: Eukaryota > Metazoa > Arthropoda > Insecta > Orthoptera > Acrididae > Schistocerca > Schistocerca americana. Next base: position 455,143,648 of record NC_060123.1, read on the forward strand.
GCATAGAAGAATGAGGCCTTGGTAGGTAGCTGGGGGCAGTTGGCTCCACATCTGAATTCACAAGTCACCTAATTTCCGTGAATTCCGGGGACTTGGCGATCAGCTCTGACGCCACGTACAGTCACATCCCTGATGTTCGACCGGGTTCAGATCTGGTGAGTTGGGGGGGGGGGGGGGGGGGGGGGGCAGCACACCATCGGAACTCGCCACTGCGTTCCTTGAATCACTCCACCATTGCCATCGGGAAACCTGGTAGTTATCAAGGCGGATACGTAGTGTGTAGCCAGTGTACGATACTCCTTCCCGTCATGGCGCATTGCACGAGCTCCACTGGACCTGAAGATACCCACAGATATAATGGAGCCCCTGCCAGCTTCTCTCCGCCCCACAATGCAAATGTCAAGGAGTTGTTCCCCTGGAACACGTCTGAGTTGCGCCCTCCCATCGACATGATGAAAGAGGTGTCGGAATTGATCATCCCATGCAACGCTCTATCACTGCTCCAACGTCCTGTGTCGATGGTCACTCGCCAGTTTCAGTCGTATTTGCCAACGTCGTGGTGTTGACTTTGCCTCATGAATGGGTTGTCGACTGCGGAGGCCCATCGTTAGGAGTGATCGGTGCATCGTGTGTCAGATACACTTGTATTCTGCCCTGCGTTACACTCTGATGTTAGTTCCGCCACAGTTCCCCGCCCGTCCTATTTGTTGCCCAGCCTACGACGTCAGACAACAGCAATGAGGCGTGGCCACCCAGCTCCATGACGTCTGGGCGTGGTTTCGCCTCAATTTCGCCAGATGTCGAAGACACTCCACAAGTCGTGCAGTTCCCTAAATGCTGGGGCGGGGCATCTGGGCCATCACATTCTACCCTCTTTCAGTCTCAGGTAATCGTGCGCTTTCCCCATTCTAAGCAAAGAAAAGCACGCTCGCTGATACTACATGCACCGCGTGTGTCTGAGTAGCAGCCGTTCCTCGCCAGGAGACGCTTCTATTGCCTAGAGGGGAATATATTGATAGTAGGTCGGCGGTAATAAAGTTGTGGCTGATCACTGTGTGTCTACTTGGGTTGTAAAAGTAGAAGAGGAGATTCTCTTATCTCCCGACTCAAGCCTAACAGCAGAATATTTTAAAAAGCTTTTAAAATTCTCCGACAATGAGGTGCCACAAAACTGGTAATGCAAACATATACTGTCTCTGATGCATGTTACTCTTCTTCTCTGTCTAGAGTTGTGTGATACTTTTCCACTAGATTTGGCTAGGAGAAGAGGTCTACAAATGGGTTTCTAAGGGTCCTGTTGGCTTGCACACCAAACATTATCGCCGAGGGGCCATGATCTGAGAGCAGCCTGTCCAGTTGGTCCAACAATTGATTCTTCGTACGCCATTTTCTAGTGAACAAACATACGCGTCTTCTTGCACAGAGAGCAGAAGTTGAGCTGAGGGAGTAAGTGAAAAGATTTTGTGTCAGTTGGTTTATGATGTTGGTCGTGGAAGGAAGCGTCATTCTAGTTCCTCGTCTTCATCAAGGATGGTGGCAGAGGACTTTCGATTGCTGGTTTTGATCGCTAGAAGAAGCAGACTTCCGGTGCTGCATTGATTCTTCAAAGGATAGGACACCACAAGGAAATGCAATGATAGAATCAATTGGGTAAACCACTTGTAGACATCAGTCTCCAGACGCAAACTTAGTTCTGTTCAACCTCAGCTATATCGTTAAGTTCTTTCCCCAAATTCGTAAAACGGAGCTCTGGTTAGTCGCTCGCGGTCGTACATTTACTTTACAAGGGCTGCTCATGAAGCGCCGATTAGCTGATCTTGGTTTCCCGCTGGCCACACATTGTAACCAGCTCGGTAATGTTAATACGACGATGATGCGAGCAGTGGTCTTTGGGAACTGCTAGAACGCATTAACTATTTAACTTCACTTATCAGAGGTGGTGCATTCAACTTCTTTCCCTCTGCTTGCTCCTCCTTGTGGCCACTTGGGAGGTGATAATGTGTTGCGTGAGTAATCACATACCGCTCCTGAGTTCGTAATGTCTTGTGTTCCCACCTTCATATGCCAACGTAATGTAACTATGTTTAATTAGATTGTACAACATTCTATAATAATAAAGGTTCTGGTTGAATCCTACTGCCGGCTTCGAAATGTAATTAATATGGTTAAGGTACCAGTAACAAGTCCAAGGCATTTCGCAAAACCTTAGACTGATAAAAGATAAGACATAGTCAAATACAATGGGATAGAACGCAATTCAAGTAGCTTTTCAGAACAAAGTAAAAAAATAGTACTTTTTTCTCGCGAAAGACAGGTCTTACGCGGCGACCGCTGCCGTGATCTTACCGCAATTGCCTCCTGATTCATTTGCAGTTAGGCAGTAGATGTCAGTAAATATTATTATAAATTAACGGACAACATTTAATTACATTTAAGTTAGTATGTGTTCATTGTACAGTAAAATGTTCCCAAAGCTGGGTATGTATCGTGACCTTCACTTACACAAATGGCTTAACATTTATGTTGGTTTTAGCAAATATTCTCTTGTCAACAACTTGCTAGCAATAGAAACCAGCTTCTCCCTTCAAGATTTAATGCTCTGGTCCAGTAACAAGAAGCAACCAGCGCGGCCATACCATATACACGCAAGAATCTCTCCCCAAAACATCGGAAGATTCGTTCATTTCTCGTATTTGAGATTGCAGGGCGTGCGACAAATAATCAGGACGAGAATCCTGTAACGACTGTACCCTCTTTAGCCGCAGAAGAGTGCCTGAGTCATCTTCTTGTCTTAGAACAGTTACTGTACTTTATAGGTTGTACAGACGGATGCATTACCATGGATAGACGTCATGTAGATTAACTACCGAGTAAAAATGCTCAGATCTCAGGCACGACGCATTTTCGGAGTGTTAGTTCATTTCAGTACCTCAAAAACATCGATGGATACTCTGGCACTTCACCAAATATTCCACAGGTTCATTTAACTCATTGTGTATAATTACTTCTTGTAATTACGATGGGTCTGTGAAGGCTAAATGGAATTCTTCTTTTACTGTCAGAGTTGATGAAGTTCCTAGTAATTCAGAGAATGTATTGTCATATAACGCAACTTGACGAGGGGAAGGAGACCGTTATAATCTATTTAATGAGGTGAAGTAGTTAATTATATATTCCGACTTTAATATGATATTCTCATACATTACTTTCCTGTCGAAAGGGCAAGAAGTATAATAAATTAAACACCCAGAGAATAAGGGAATACAGAATTGACTTGTGAATAAATAAGTGAAAGAATGTTGCAGTTAAAGGAAAGATTTTCTAGATAGATCTGTTCACGCCACTACTGAAACTGTATTCGTCGTATATCGCGTTGTAAGGAGTCTGCGATTTAATTATCTGGAAGATGTATTTCATTTTATCGTTGTTGTTGTCGAATTGGACTCCCGTCGCCACAGTTACCATTTAACCTAAGAAGGGAAATAAGCGTGCCCCATCCTTCTGTGGATAGTGAAAACTTTATGACGTGTATTTCCGTATTTTACTTTGCGTGTAGCAAGGGGCCGGTCGTGAGCCTCGAAGTGACTGCCGGTGCGATGCTGGCTGGACTCTGTCGAAATAAGGACGTCCTCCACTACTCAGAATAATGAAGTTTTAGTATTAAGTTATTGTACATGTGGTCTGATGCTACTAAGATGTGGGAAACCACCAAAAATCCACGTCGAGTGGCACATTGGCCCTCGTAGCTAGTCTGCCAGGCGGATTCGGTGCGGGACTAGGGCACCTCCCCGAACCCGAGAAGCGGCGTAATAACGTACACGGCTACTCGTGCGGAGCTAGCGCGTCTTTTAAGTTTAGTAAATTGCTGTTATTTTAATTTTTTTGCCGGTTGCGATTCCCATCGCGATAGTCGTCACCTTTCCTGAAGACCGCTATTTGCGTGTGCCATATTGAATCGCGTCAAAGTTCTGCTGTGTATTACCGTATTTAAACTGTTGTGTATCTGTTTTCGGAGGCAGACATTGTCAACCAACAGACCAATTTGCTGAAACATTTTGCCATACCAACGGAGATTAATCAGCTGATTACGTTCGAGCTGAGTCTGACACACCTCCCTGTCTCACTGCACGTTAAGCTGTAAGACTAGGTCTCCACGTGCATATGAGCAACCAGACATTATCTGGGGCTACGACTACCGTGGGGCAGTGAGGAAGAAACTAACGACCAGGTTGATCCATCAGGTTTAGATACTCGTACAACTTAACGTGTAAAGCGTTAAATCGTAGGACGAGGAGATGAACCTGACTCAGATCTAATCAACGCAGCTGATTTACGGCCTTTGTCTGCCGCACTGGCTAGTATGAATGTACTGTTTACGGTAGATGGATCTCTACATTCATCTCAGAAAATACTAAGCTGGTCAATAATTTCTGGCTAAGAACACTGAAACATGTCTGCAAATTTTATGGTTGAATCGTTTCATGTAGATCAATTCCGGCCAGCATTTCAGATTAATTCCACCAATAATTCAAAGTAAAAACAGGAAATTTTTTCTATACTAGTAATAATTCCCATCTGACACGTACGTAATACCCTTTTAGTAGTTTTATTCAATACCGAGTGTACCTATTTCATGTAACGTCTTTGATTTTAGTCTGAACCTGGTATCTGTGTAACAGCTTTCTTTGGTTCCTGCTCTATGTAAATAAATGTTTGTCCATCACTTCTGTAAAGTTTCTCACAATAATTAACGTATGCATGTAAATTTTTACAAATATGTTTCATTAAATGACTTAAATTTTAAAATAGTATTTGTACAACTGGTTCATTCGTAGGGCACGTAGGTTTGTACTTATGTAAAACCCCGATGGAAGTCACTCCGCAAAGAAACACGATAGGCGCGAGTGGAACAGGTGGATTTGATAGTACAGCCACAAGGAGTCTATGTGGCTAGCATGCAAACAGTTAACATCTCGTATGTTGAAGGAGACGAGGATAGTAGCAGAAAACTGGGTAATGATGCCTCGGATGCGAAAGATAACTAGCTAATGATTCATGATATTTCTTGATTAGCTCTCAATAATAAAAAATTTGCTCCAAGAAAGTAATTTTCAGTGCAGTTACACTTCAAGAGCCGTGATGACTTTAGCGGCATTCGTCTTAAGGGGCTCCGGAACGCCCTATACTTGCAATGTTAAAATAACGCTTATAAATTACATCTTTCCTCACAAAGTATTTGAGGTAGGAAGTTGAACTTTTTACAGATTATTTATTGGAATATGGGCTACAACTTAACACAGGGATTTTACAAAATTTTAGTGCAGTTATTAAAGATGATTTTTTTTCAATTGTAATGAAAATTCACAACATTTTTTTGGAATTTTTTATTTATATATTCAAAAATATACAGTTTTTTGGAAAAAGGCTGTGTTAAATTATGCAGAAGTTACTGTGTAACATTTACTGAAAGTTTGAAACAAATATGTTTGGAAGATCCTTAGAAAACATGTAATTAGTATGAGAAAATAAAAGTTTTGGGAATCGAGCGACAAAGATTGGATTAACTTTTTAGTGCATTCCAGGTCCATAGGATGGATTATCTTCATCCTCTGCAAACTCCTCCTCCAGATTCCTCTTGTTCCTCCTCCTGTTTACTCTTGCTTGTATTTCTAGACTCTTTACAGCCCTGTCTGCAGCCCGAAGGCGTTCCTTGTCTAAAGCAAGCATCGCTCGTTGTTGTGTTCGTAGATTTTGCTACCATTTTCTTCAGTTGCAGTTACTGCAACACTGTTCCAAAAGGTGGTCATGTATGAACACTTATCACATTTCAGTTGTATTTCACTAGCAAGTCCTACGTGTTTTATTATGGAGAGTTCCAGACCAACTTCGCTACAATGAATACATCTTACACAGTTTGAAAAAATTCCTTTGAGAACCGATATATCAAATATTTCATTCACATCCGATTCGCCCATAAAACATTCATAATTTTCACTCATTGAACCAAGCTTCTTCTGTGAAGTATTTTCTTTCCCACTTTGACTGCTATGGGCAGGTGTACTTGAGAGGTTAGGTTCACTCACTTGGTTATCGTCTTTATTGTTTATAGTAATAACACATACCTTTGGCTTTCCAACATTTCTCCTTTTCTTAAAAGCCTTCAAAGGATTTCTAATAACTTTACTTTTACTCATTATTATACTTCAACAAAACAGAGACTCAAGAAACAGAATTAATTACGAATATTTTCGAGATAACGACAGAGTAAATAAACATGAAACAATCGACAATCACACCAGCGATATATATTGAACCATCACAGGTTAGCCACAACACATACTTTATCTTACATTACTAAAATGTACCTGATGAACACGGACGTTAATAATAACACCATTTGACAGCAGTTTAAAAGCGCCACAGTAGGTCACGCCCATGTAGAACACATTTCAAAAAAAAAAAAATTTAAAAATAGTTGTAGTCTTCGGTATTGAATAAATTATATATCTATTAAAAGGTAATAGTCTGCAGATTCAGAAAACGCAAAAAGTAAAAATTGAACTTTTCATGATTTTGAGCCTTTCCGGAGCCCCTTAACTAAGGATATCGTCACAGCCATCACCTTCATTTAAATTAAAAGTTTAGTACTGTATTAGTCTGCATGGACCAATGATGTACTTCAGATGCAAGTAGCAAGTGTTTTAATTTCAAATGTGTGTATAGAACATTGCCCCGATCCTTGGTCGTTACACCTACACTACATCCTTATCCTTCTGATACAATATAGTCCTGTGTCCTATTAAACTGTAAAATATTTATTGATTTAGTAACTTTTGTCGAATAGTGAATTTCTTTAGTGTTATATCACATTTACATCTGCATTCATTAATAATTAAAGACTTACAAACGTGTGAATACAAAGGGAACAACTATTCACTTTTATTCTTGGCAAAAAAAAAAAAAAAAAAAAAAATGGTTCAAATGGCTCTGAGCACTATGGAACTTAACTTCTGTGGTCATCAGTCCCCTAGAACTTAGAACTACTTAAACCTAACTAACCTAAGGACATCACACACATCCATGCCCGAGGCAGGATTCGAACCTGCGACCGTAGCAGTCGCGCGGTTCCGGACTGAGCGCCTTAACCGCGAGACCACCGCGGCCGGCTATTCTTGGCAAAAGCTTCGTTCAGTATTGGAGTAACTGAATAAAATAGTGACCACAAAATAGTGGTTATTGACCGTTAACGTTTAAGGGCCTGCATGATGAAGACCTGCTTCACGGGTTTGTATAAACGTTACTGTTCATTTATTTGTGTTTTTAAAGTGTTTCCATATTTTGTCTCGCCAGAAGTGTTTGTTTTCTTCCATCGATAGGACAGTTTATGGGTCCCAGTACTAAATGCGTAGCAAGCAGTACTATCATTACTACAGTAAAAGTACTTACGATGTGCAGGCGTCGTTTTAATAGTATTTGTGTCGCTGAAAGAATAGGCTAGTTAGACTGGTGGCCCTATCCCTTTTATTTAATTAAACTCTACTTCCAATCATACCATAACTTTGGCCTGACTCCTGCTACTTCAGCTACTGCTCCCTATCAAAATTTAATCGTTAGAGTAAACCATTAGCTCACGTTCGTTGTCAACTACAATTCCTTCCACAGGACTCACACTATCGGCGTATTGATATGTTAATAGTAGCCGGTAGTTTTATACCATTATCAGCACCTTTGTTGTGTGGTTCGATGCATCTGTAAATATGTAAATCCACTAATATAATATCAGTTACACCATTAAGTGACGACAAAACTTGCATGTAATTTTCCTAGATTGCCGACGGCGCTGGGTGGCGGAGGCGTGACGTCGCATGTTTGTCGGCTACGCATGAAAATTTCTGGACAGAAGCAATTCTCAAAAGGTCCAAGCACCTTGTGGCGATTTTAAGAGCTTGCCGTTACGTATCTGAGATTGGCACCCACATTCAGAGGACAACCACTGGTTGTGTGCATTGATTGGCAGCTTTGGCACGCTGTTTTCTCAGGCATACCTGAAGATAGTGGGGGTTCCAAACGTTTGATAAGACGGAAACCAGCAACAGGCTTTGAATGGCCGATTATAGGTTTTCGCGTTCCCTTCTTACATGCGGATCCTTCTTGGACTCCCGTGTATGACTATGGCGCGGTATAGACTTGTTTTCTGGCTCATGTATAGGTGTAATAGGGTACACGCCACTTCACTCCTTTGTGCCTAGGATGGAGTCCATCAGGCATCGTTTTATTTCACTTAGTAGTGTTTTTCCGTGATTCTTCTGTTTATTTCTTTCATTTGTTTCCGCTGTACTCGAATTGACTTTTAGTATAGTGAGTTCTGTGTTTCCAAATACACCTCATTACAGTATCAATCGGGTCCATACATGTCTGATAACTTCCACTGCTGGTACCGTAGATAGGCCTTACGCTATTACTTCTGTCGTATAAGGGTAGATCGATTCCAGGGTGATCTACAGAAGTAAAATTTTTCATTGTCTTCTCTAATTCCTCGTGACCCACCCATGGAAGTATAAAATATGAACTGCACAGTTTATTGCTTTCACTCGTGAACTGATAAATTTTTAGAACAGAGATATTCTGAGTCTGCTATTTTGCATATGTGTAAACACACGATAGTAAAATAAACAGTGCTGTTAGTGGACTTCCTTTTACTATTACTTCTGTATTTAGCTAACCCCTGCCGCTGTTGATTACTGATTTTCCTAGTGTAGTCAACCATTATTCATGCACAGGGATCGTCTTTCGTTCATTCCTTTCCGCGGTTCTTATTTCACACTACAGTGAGCCCATCAGAGATAGTCTATCCCCGGACAGGGCGCAGCCAACAGTTCAGAATGAACCACATTGTTCCCCTCAGGGTTTCGAGCAGAAGGAGAGAATTATATAGGCGTAGGTGTATTCGCTCAGCGTGGGAAGGAGTGCAATGCTCGCTGACAGAGGGGTTAGTAACTCACAGGTAAAACAAAAGCACGCGATCTGCTCTCTATGTAGAAGCCACGAATAAAGCAGGTAACTGCGGTACCAAAATTCACAACGGATATAGCATTATATAGGTTTGTGGTCTAATAACTTACAGGTAAAAGTAGAAGAGCCTTTCTATGGAAATGTAGACCCCACTATCTTAGAGGAATTAGAAGTAATACTGAAATAAATGAAGAACAGGAAGGTCACAGGAGAAGATGAAATAAATGCTGTATGTAGGATTAGACGCTGGGTGTTGTGTGCTGTCCTTAGGTTAGTTAGGTTTAAGTAGTTCTAAGTTCTAGGGGACTTATGACCACAGCAGTTGAGTCCCATAGTGCTCAGAGCCATTTGAACCATTTTTTAGGATTAGACGACTTAATACTAAATCAAAGACTCTGTAACCTCCCCCTTCCTAATCGGCGCATTGAACTGCGATATAACTAACTGTGATCGCATATGCCTAATGAATTTATACAGTGAGTAAGGCTATCGTTACCGAAGGAAAATGACGCCGGTTAGTTGGATGAAACTGTACAACAGACTCTTCTGAAGGAAGAGTCTATTCGAAACTTAAGCTAAATTCTGATGAATATTTTGAAATGGGTGGGATACAGTGCACTCGCTCACGAACTGCACAGCGACAGAAAAGGATACGACGTAATACTTACTGCGAACATCACTGAAAACACAAAGACAACACTAATTAGCTAAAAAAAAGGTTAATTAAACTGTTGCCTGCCCTCTAGTGCAATGAATCTCGAGAATTTTGAGAAAGGTAATGGCAGAGAAATTTACGCAAATAACCACCGGCGTGGCAACAGAAGGTTGTCACACTTTTCCACAGCACAACAACTCTCGATAAAACAAATGAGTCAGAAAGCATTGAGTTTGCAGTTACTTATTCTGAAATACTAAATTTTGAAAGTGACGTTCAATGAAATTACTGGTTAAATAAATGACTGTCTTAACTTAAACATTGTTGTGGAAAAAAAATTGCTTTCAGTACCCTTAGTGTAACGTAATGCAAAATTTAGAAAAAGGCAAGCAGTTTACTTTTGGTTATTAAAAGATTGAATTGAATTTATTCTAAGCAAATGAGTAATTGGTTTTATTTTTAAAATAAGAACAATCAAATACATAATAAACCATCAGAAGACACTAGCCAAGCTAAATACACAATAAACGAAATTGCTCACTCTTAATTTGTGCTGTATCTGTAGTTATTAGTTTTGCCAGTGAAATTTTATTTTTCTTTAAGTAACGCCTGTTATGCAATACAAGAATGAACAGTTAATGTGGCAGAAAAATTAGACTTAAACAGGTCTTTAGCAAACACGCTAACTGGCAGTAAATAGTTAATCACTTTCCATATTCTCACGACACTCGGTGATTACATGGAAAGGAAGGGGACCCTGCTTGGTACTAATGTCTGAGGACAAAGACAACACAGGTGACTTACAAGTTTTAGCTATTGCAAGTTATTATTCAAGTTATTCACACTCTGTGAAAGAAAATCAACGGGGTAAAGCCGCTGAATTTCTATATCTGTCAGTTAACGGTCTTTCGATGTTGTAGCTATGCGGAGGACGAAGAATGTTGCCTCTATGCGGGGTGGCCACACGGTTTGAGGTGCTATGTCACGGATTGCGCAGCCCCTCCCACCGGAGGTTCGAGTCCTCCCTCGGGCATGGGTGTGTATGTTGTTCTTAGCATAAGTTAGTTAAGTAGTGTTTAAGTCTAGGGACCGATGACCTCAGCAGTTTGGTCCTTTAGGAATTCACACACATTTGAACATTTGAAGAATGTTACCGACGACAATGCTGAGCTGTCGTTGTTGCTGCTGCTGCTGTTCAAGAACCACGAGTCGTCTGCAGAGCCACGGACAACTATGGGACAGGCAATAGTTAGAACTGAAGTGCTCTCAATACATGCGGGTTTTCAAATCAGGCGCGTCTTCATTGGCGCGAGCATAGCTTCACACGGCGGCGGCGGGAGCGTCCAACAAACACTTCCGCACTCTTGCATGATTCAAGCTGCTCTGCTTCCTCTCTGCTCGCAACGGACAGAGTACGTATGCAGTGACAAATTACGGCACAGCTACTAACATCTTGTCGTTGCTGCTGATACATTTCCGTAATGTTCACATGGCTATTACCCAGCAATTTATAATATCTTCATTATAATTACAATTAATTATATACAGTCAAAATTAAATACACTAATACATCAATTATGTATTAAATATGGTTTCCGTAATACAGCTTACAGCTTCAGAATAAGGGAGCACTGCAAGTTACCAACGACTATTAAACGGAGAAAATTTTGGATGGCGCAGAAGATATTTTATTTGAATTTTCGTTGTCACAACTTCTGAATGTAAAGACCACATAGATAATATTGTGGGGAAGGCGAGCCAAAGGTTGCGTTTCATTGGCAGGACACTTAGAAGATGCAACAAGCCCAGTAAAGAGACAGCTTACACTACACCCGTTCGTCCTCTGTTTGAATATCGCTGCGCGGTGTGGGATCCTTACCAGGTGGGCTTGACGGAGGACATCGAAATGGTGCAAAAAAGGGCAGCTCGTTTTGTACTACCACATAATAGGGGAGAGAGTGTGGCAGATATGATACGCGAGTTGGGTTGGAAGTCATTAAAGCAAAGACGTTTTTCGTCGCGGCGAGATCTATTTACGAAATTTCAGTCACCAACTTTCTCAAAAAAAAAATGTTCAAATTTGTGTGAAATCTTATGGGACTTAACTGCTAAGGTCATCAGTCTCTAAGCTTACACACTACTTAACCTAAATTATCCTAAGGACAAACACACACACCCATGCCCGAGGGAGGACTCGAACCTCCGCCGGGACCAGCCTCCCAGTCCACGGCTGCAGCGCTTCAGACCGCTCGGCTAATCCTGCGCGGCACCAACTTTCTCTTCCGAATGCGAAAATGTTTTGTTGAGCCAAACCTACATAGGTAGGAATGATCATCAAAATAAAATAAGAGAAACCAGAGCTCGAACAGAAAGGTTTAGGTGTTCGTTTTTCCCGCGCGCTGTTCGGGAGTGGAATGGTAGGGAGATAGTATGATTGTGGTTCGATGAACCGTCTGCCAAGCACTTAAATGTGAATTGCAGAGTAATCATGTAGATATAGATGTAGATGTGAAGATTCAAAGATACTAGTCGCATGCCGAAGTTGCACCTACTACGAGGCCGCATATACTGCTAGTGTGCTAGAAGCACACTATTTTGATAATTAAGAGTGATAACCGCTTTGAATAAATTCAGGGTTGAACTAAAATATGGAAACATTGCTAGAAACGCATGTTTGAACGTAAATGCAGGAGGCAAGTTTCGTCGTTGTATTCGACTACGAAAGACACATGTGCATAACTTCAGTACGTTCCAAGAGTCGGACGTGATAATCACAGCGATCTGTATAACACTGAGTGCATTATGTCGGAACTCCGTGCATTCGCAAGTGGGAAAATGTGTAGTGGTTGTTTGATTAGTGCTTGCATAACCAAGGAAGCCGAAGTGTTGGTGTTTCAAGAGGCAACGTATCGAAAATTTATTTCGCGTACATGGAAAGCGGAAAAATATCATATGGTAAGTCACAACGCCGGCTGGCAATGGGTGCTGAGTGACCGTGATGAGTGATAACGCAGAGGATTGTGACGAAAAGTAAGAGGTCGAGAGTAGCGAATCTCGCTGCACACCTGAACACAGCACTCGTGAAAGCTGTCAGCACCGAAACAACACGGAGGGAGCTCCACGAGCTGGGTACTGCACGCCGAGCTGGAATTCCAAACCCACTGCCGGCCGAAGTGGCCGTGCGGTTAAAGGCGCTGCAGTCTGGAACCGCAAGACCGCTACGGTCGCAGGTTCGAATCCTGCCTCGGGCATGGATATTTGTGATGTCCTTAGGTTAGGTTAGGTTTAACTAGTTCTAAGTTCTAGGGGACTAATGACCGCAGCAGTTGAGTCCCATAGTGCTCAGAGCCATTTGAACCATTTGAACCAAACCCACTCATCAGTGATGCAAATGCTCGCAACAGCAAAACATGGTGCCGAAGGCTATAGAGCAACGGTAGAGCGTCATTTGACTGAATGAGTCTTGTTTCATAGTGTTTCCCACATCTGGACGAGTCTACGTCCCAAGAGGGTGGCGGTGGGTTAGGTGAAGGCTTTGGCAGTGCTATCGTGCGATTCCGTGGCCCTGTCAACACAACTCGCATCGTCCAGGGCTAGTTTTGTGAACACGAGGAAGAATTGTCGCATCTCCCCTGGCCAACAAAGTCAGCCGATGTCAATATAACTGAGCCTTTGTGATCTACTCTGCAGAAAAATGTGCATGATAGCTATCCATCTCCGTTGCCAGAATTTGCCAATGTTTTACTGAAAGAATGGTATACGATACCCTTGAGAAACCCACATGACTTGTATTTATTTCCTATACCGTATTAGCCATGGCGGTGTTTTGTGGTTATGGTATTTCTTTCCTTGCGTCCACCCCCTGTGTTTGCAAGTAATAGAAACGGACGATCCTATATAGATGTCACGTTTACAGTTAAAAAGATAACAGAAGAATGAGAGGAATATGAAGTGAAACTCTTATAGCTTTTATAGATTAGGAGAAAACACGCGACCGAACAAGTAGGAAAAATTTATGGGAAGTCAACGTTTAAAGAGAATACCAGAACCACCTAATTAAAGTAATATAATTTATATATAAATATACAAAAATAATAGGCGTACATATCAGCAATGAAAGGTACAAGAAAATGCTACGTTAACCAAGATGAGAGGCAGGGTTGTAGTTTGTGTCCTATTTTGTTAAGAATTTACAGAAATGATTTGATTAAAAAATTTCTGTATATTTAAACTGAAGGCGCTCGCCTGCGCCCATCAGTAAGTGTAAGCTAACCTTAAGAAACAGGTATTTTATCTCACTCTGAGTAATAGATACACTGGGAAACTTCCTGTATATAATTTACGAGTGTTGGAACTTAAATAGTGACAACTATTTATTCACAACCGATACAGAAGAGTTACATATTTGCACCTCTTACCCCTTCAGCCGGCCGGAGTGGCCGTGCGGTTCTAGGCGCTACAGTCTGGAGCCGAGCGACCGCTACGGTCGCAGGTTCGAATCCTGCCTCGGGCATGAATGTGTGTGGTGTCCTTAGGTTAGTTAGGTTTAAGTAGTTTTAAGTTCTAGGCGACTGATGACCTGAGAAGTTAAATCGCATAGTGCTCAGAGCCATTTGAACCACTTGAATTGTCCTTCAAAGTAGTCACCAGCGTTGTGGAGAAACCGTTGCCAGCGATGTCGAAGGCGTAGTATACCATTAGAAGAGCCTGTTCTGTTGATGGTGCGAATGGAGCGGTCTACTGCCTGTCGAATCTCTGGAGCAGCCACAGGTTGCGCTGTATGCGCCAGCGCATCGTCGTGCAAAATGATGGGTCAGTTGCGGAGATAGTGCCACCGCTTCTTTCGCAAAGCTGGTGGCAGGTGATGCTCCAAAAAAGATCAGTAATACTGTGGATTGCAGGTCTGCCGTGGACGAACGTAATGCGTTAGGATAACACCATCACAGTCATACACGAGAATCACCGTAACTTTAGACCGCTCCTTTCGCACCATCGACAGAACAGCCTATGCTAACGGTATACAACGCCTTCCACATCGCTGGCTACTCGTTCTGCACAACTCTGGTGACTACTTTGAAGGACAGTAACAGGTGCACATATGTAACTCTTTTTTATCGGTTGTGAATAAATAGTTGCTACTATGTAAGTTCCAACCCTCGTATAAATGCTTCTTAGAAATTGTCTGAATTATGATGAAGTTGTGAAAGAGATACCATTGCCACCTAGTAAACAAGTGCCTCAATTCAGTGGAGCAGCAGCGACTTCAGAACGCCGCAAGCAGGATGTAATTTGCATTTGGTGTGTTGGTCTGCTGATAGTTACGCTCCGGCGGTCGTAGCGCTGGTGTTTGCCTGTGTGCTCTGCAGCCAGTGTTTACAAGTCACTTGCAATCAGTGTCGTCTCGCGTCTACTACACAGCAACAGTTACTCGAAAAGTTATAGTATCTACACATTCCTACGAGTATGAAAAAGTATGAAGAAAAACTACAATGGAAACCTTTCCCGGAAAAATACATTGCAATTGTAATTCGACAAGGTAACGAGCGGCCAACATCTCTCGAAATCCACGTAACTGCCCATATCAAACTAACTAGAAATCAAGTAGACAGTCTGCAACTGAATACCAACGAATCGATTTACCGTTTCAAAATTAGCTCGAACTTAGTGTACGAGCAAATAATCCGCAACTGTAATGGTCACTTTTGGTCACCTTTAGCAATAGGCTCTATAACTATGTTTACCGTTAGTCCAGTCGAAGGGAACAGGACAAATGCGCGTGTCGTGAACGTCCCCAAGGAGTTCCCAAATGAAGTTAGGAAACCCGAAATGCAACATTATGCAAACGTTTATGCATTTCGGAACGATGTCTTGGCAGATTTTATCCGTTCCCAGTCCCTAATGGAGTCAGATGTACCAAAATGGAAGTTAAAAAGCCGTTCGCGTCTGTATTGAGTCTTGGGGGTATGAAGAATATATAACATAGTTGAAGCAACTATCAGAATGATTCATACGTAATGAAACACATTACGTTAAATAAGACTGAACCAGACGAAAATTACGGCTTGAAAGCAACCTACTTAATCGTAAACGATTATTTTCACACCTCGTAGTAGGAGTAAGTATTGAACCTGTGGCAAATAGTGCCACAGCACTGAAAATAATTCAGTCGCTGCTAATGATCCTTAGACTGTAAACAACAAGCATGAACACGGTAACGATGTTCTAAATGTGCCAGACGAACTTGTCTTTCCGCCTTTAGGCAACAACCGTATTTGGAAAGAGTCAAACCGTTTTAGGAATAGGGATTCCTGCCCCATTACCTGACAGTCACCAAGAGGACATTATAGAGCTAAAAGTTAAAACGCAGCTGATATTTGCATTGTGGAAGCCATAAATAGTACAAAATCACAGTCGAACAATTTCCAAAAAGCAACTCAGGAATGTCCTCGTTGGAGGTTGTTCATGGGAAAGAGGTGGGCAACGCTCCGGAGCCAAGTGTTGAAATTAAATCGACGATGGATCCAGCGAAGCATCTGTGGACTCGCATTCAGGAACAATAGACTAATCACGGATAGGCACGACTGAAACTGCTGGTACAGAAATGCTGGGCCAAGTTTCCGTGAGTAGAAACAAAAGGGCGCGGGTGGATAGCTATATTGTAGACGTAACAATGTCGGATCAAAAGTGGTGTCCCATGTCGAACTCGTCAATTACTTACGGATTATCGTAATAGACGAAAGAAACTACGGAAGCTGGGGTTTGTGGGGTCTACATCTACATCTACATCCATACTCCACAAGCCACCTGACGGTGTGTGGCGGAGGGTACCTTGACTACCTCTGTCGGTTCTCCCTTCTATTCCAGTCTCGGATTGTTCGTGGAAGGAATGATTGTCGTTATGCCTCTGTGCGGGCTCTAATCTCTCTGATTTTATCCTCATGGTCTCTTCGCGAGATATACGTAAGAGGGAGCAATATACTGCTTGACTCTTCGGTGAAGGTATGTTCTCGAAACTTCAACAAAATCCCGTACCGAGCTACTGAGCGTCTCTCCTGCAGAGTCTTCCACCTGAGTTTATCTACCATCTCCGTAACGCTTTCGCGATTACTAAATGATCCTGTAACGAAGCGCGCTGCTCTCCGTTGGATCTTTTCTATCTCTTCTATCAACCCTATCTGGTACAGATCCCACACCGCTGAGCAGTATTCAAGCTGTGTGAGAACAAGCGTACTGTAACCTACTTCCTTTGTTTTCGGATTGCATTTCCTTGGGATTCTTCCAATGAATCTCAGTCTGGCATCTGCTTTACCGACGATCAATTTCATATGATCATTCCATTTTAAATCACTCCTAATGCGTACTCCCAGATAATTTATGTCATCAACTGCTTCCAATTTTTTCAGTATGAGACAACATTTTAATTTTTCATGTAGCATAATGTTTGACGAACTTTGTTGAGGTAATAGGTTCTTCCGCTGAAAGGAAGGCAGCTTGTAAAGCTTATAAAGCTGTAGCAAGATTAGAAAAAAATATGCTGGCTTCTAATAATTGTAAAAATGGGTACTGTCTTTCTTGTCTCTTGACTTTACTAGTTTTGTGTTCCCTATGTTTAGTTTAATGTCACACAAAAGAGAAAGTTACTAGCTAATATCCAATAAAGTGTGCTAATTTTCTGAAGAGTTCTTACTCTCCCGGTCACAAATAATGCCACACAGTATTAATTCTGCTTTCTAATTTTTTTAAGGGGTGGTAGGACGTCAAATCGGCCTACTGGGAGTTTTTTAATTTCCACTGTCCTGAATATTGGTTTGGTGGCTTCCATTAGAAAACATACGCGTTTGAATTCCATAGAGCAAAATAACAGTGAAGTGCGATAGAAGAATGCTGTGCACAGAGGTGTGGCAATGCGCTTTGGCTCACTAAAGGCCAAAGAACTCGTCTTAAATTTCCTAGAACATTTGAGTTTTATATGTCAAATTCTTCAGAAAGACGTGTGAGACAAAATAAATATATTTCAGGAGAATACTTTTTTTAATTTTTTACGTCCTATCTCAAACGTTTGAGTAGGGGGGGGGGGGGGGGGGGATTTCCACTATCATGTCTTTTTTTTTTTTTTTGTCGCAGTTCTGAAAATCATGGATTCGAGGCTGCGAGGGGCTCATCGTATTGGTGCCCAAAAAATAAACGCTAACAAATATCGAATCCATTATTAGGCCGATAATCTTGACCAACTCCAACCGCAAAATGCTAACTCGAGCAGCAAGATTAAGGAACGCAAATAAGAGCATTAGATTATCAAACGTACGTAGTGCGTGAGCGCAGTATAACCAACAGCCTGAATGACTAACGTGACATATAAGCCGTCAATGGATATCTGTAAAACATAGCGTTCTGTAATACCTATTGATTTTTCGAAAGCTTACGGTTGCACCTCTCAGTTTTCTGCTAAAAGCAATACGGAAATTTTGATATCTGCAACAAATTTTCCCAATTTGTCAGACCTTTTTTGCAAGGAGCTCAGTTCAGAATAGTGCTCAATGGGCAACTAACTATGTCATTCGATATAAGGACGTCAGTCTGTGAGGTTTGCCCTCTATCGACGGCCCCACATTCAATTATGGTTGAAACTCTCCTAAGGAAACTTAACAGCTCACTCCCAGCCTTGATATTACTGGGAAAGAAAATCGTCTATGTTGAACGTCTTGCAAGTGATCTGAGCATACTTGTCTCAGCACAAATCCGATACCGCATGCAAACTATTTACTGAACACTCACTGTGTAGTGACCGGAGTCGTGATCAACTGTCACATATCCAAGATAATGAACTTAGGGAAATCTTTACTAGCCGGCGGGTGTGGCCGTGCGTTTCTAGGGGCTTCATTCTGGAACCGCGTGACCGCTACGGTCACAGGTTCGAACCCTGCCTTGGGCATGCTCGTGTGTGATGTTCTTAGGTTAGTTAGGTTTAAGTAGTTCTAAGTTCTAGGGGACTGATGACCACAGATGTTGAGTCCCATAGTGCTCAGAGCCATTTGAACCATTTTGAAATCTTTACTGCTGGAAGTATAACAATGGTTACCGCCAGTTACCGAGGTCTATGGCTAGATACGGTGTCAGACGTACAAACGATGCAGGCTTTAAACTGGTGGTCGATGTTGAACAAAGCGAGCATTCAGCAACATTCCAAGTCTCGATATGATCTAGAAAGCGAAACATGTCAACGAGTTCACCATATCGAAAATCCTTCTTGCCAGGACCAGTGCCAATAGCCTAAAGTCTACTATCAGGATATTTCGTATCCTGTGGAAAAATTTTCAAGGTAAAATACAGCACGTCAACATTACCGTTTGACGACGCTGGAATCGGAATAATAGATACCGCAGGAAAATGCAAAGTATTATTACATAATCTCCTTAAGAGATCAAAATCCAGCCTTACAAGAATGTAAGCTGATATGTGTAACACCCCCATATCGATAAAGCAGCGAAGAGCTGCATTTAAGAAACTTTAACTAATTTCTATGATCACGAGCTGCGACCTGGTCGCGAATGAAACAGTGACCCGAATATATGTAATGACCATTTTCAGATGGAATGAACTTTTGCTATATAATTGGTTCTTCAGTGGACTGATGAGTGAAACTGGAAACACTGACGCCGTCACAGCTTCAAGTGCAGTTCGGTACACAAAATTACCCACTAAAAATGCTATTTGTTCACATCGACTTAAGACACAAAAAAATACATAGGCATATTTTCTGAAATTATGTCACTAAATCGGACAGAAACACAAAATATTGCGGTACAACCAGAGATTATATAACTTGAATAATTGTGTCTATGAATTTTTTGTTTTTTAAGTCGATTTCCTCAAAAAGCATTTTTAGTGGGTAATTGTGTGTTCCGACCTGCACTTCAGACATTCACGGCGTTAGCGTTTTCATGTTTTACTCATCAGTCCATTGAATAACAAATTATGAAGTAAAACTTTATATACATTTGAAGATGGTCATTATAGACCGAAACCGTTAGTCTGACGACAAAAAAATTTGTGAACATAGACGTAAGTAAAGGAAATTTAATCTCTATGATACGTTTTGTTTAAATAAATGAATGATTGTTTTACGTCTGTCTTGCCACCGCGACGGAAAACACTAGTTACGACTAGATGCTTTTTTCCATTGGAGCCTCAGATTGTATGTGGGTCTGTAACCATGTGCCGATAACAAAGAGAAGTATTTGGCCACCAGAAATGATTAGACCCGTAAGTGCCAACTGCACGGCCAGAATCTCTAAGACCCTCATTTCATCGAGCGTTCAGTTGGAGGATTTCAAAGACTGGTGCCTTCAAATTATTCTGTCGTTATTTCAGTTACAAATAACAAGGTTTCGTCATCCATTGGTTGAACAAGCAATGGCACAACTGCTGATATTTTCGCAATAAGATTACAGGTCTTGTAGTGCGTTAAACGCACTTACACCGTTGCGTAAGGAGTTACTTCATATCTGATCCATTTGAGCTAAATCTTATTACATTCACCAATTTCGAGGTCCAATATCCAGCTATTAAGCTTATCGCGGGATCTTCTGCTAAAATTATTGCCCTCTTTTCGTGTCATCCCTCCTTAGTAAAAGAACAGATAGAAGTTGAAGAAATACGTTGGGGAGGAAGGTACAATTATACAGGTATACGTCTGAAACTGTTCGGCCAGAAAGCCAAGCAGCGCCCATCGGTATAGGCAAAACACATTCAAATCTCAGCCTTCTAAGAACAGCTACAGCCGAGAACGACTATGTAACCCGGAAAGACTAAATGTGCAATGCAAATAAATGGTACCATCACTTAAGAAACGTTCAATTACTAACAGAACGCCAACTAAGAATTTTCCTTGTGTGTGGAAGAACATTCACAACAAACAGTTTATGTCAGACGTTAGTATAGAATGGTACAAAGTTCTCAGTGAAACGATTCCAGTGTGCTTGCGGAATCACCTAATTGTAATTGGTGTAACGAAGGGGTACGCTTACACACTGGTTCACATACCACACAAGCGAAATGTGGGAGTGGAATCAACAAAAACTTTTAGCATTATTGCGGACAGCAACGTAAATTTCATGATAGAAGAAGTTGTGAAACCAGACATTATAATAAACTGGCTATCGGATCAATTCGTACACTTCGTGATAAAATCGTAAACACCGAGTCTAACGAATTTTAATTTTAAACTGAAAACATTAGACCATGAACTGAAAAAAGGAAATTATCAAAACAATTTTGCGAACTGTGCAAGACCATGATATCCCTGTATCTGAGATATTAAGACTCTCCTGAACACTATCCTTTTATTTTGTAATTAAGATTAATACTTTCACCCATTACCTTACTTTTATTTTGAATGCAACTTAAGATCTCAGAGTAGGATACACGTAACCAAAATAAAATATGCTAAAACGAAGGAGAAGAAATTTATTTTATTTCTTTCTCTAAGTTTCCTGACAAAGAAACAAGAACCTCTGTTTTGTAGATTACAATTGATTGGAAATATGCTACAACGAAGGAGAAGAAATTTATTTTATTTATTTCTCTAAGTTTCCTGACAAAGAAACAAGAACCTCTGTTTTGTAGATTACAATCGATTGGATTTATATAAAATATCAAATTTCTTTGCATTTTCAAAGAGGCATACATGTCATTTTTAGGAGGAAGAGAGGCATGAAGAATTTCAGCTGAAGGAAAAATTACTTTACGTTGTAAGGATGAAGAATATTCAATCATTAAATGTGACTTTACTGAATTGTTACACTTCCTTTTTAGTTCTACAAAATGAAAAAGTTTCCGTATCATTTAATTCAAAATTAAAAGAAATTTAATTCCAATAAATAACGGAAATAAATAAGTTGGCACATCAGACGAAATATCCACGCTATTTAATTTCTCCCGTTTCCCCTGGAGATAGATTATGTTCTGACAAATGAGATAAAAGGTACAGAAGCCAGGCCGAAATGGCAACGACAGGAGAGTGAATGGAAGAGCTATAAAGTGAGGCAGGGGTATTATATACGTCAAAAATATATACAAATAATAAAATATAGTCTAAGGTAGCGTCTTTCACTAGCGATCAAAATGTCGTGGGTCCTGGATTAAAACATTAATAATAAATAAATAAATTCACTCCTCTCTTTAACCATGCATTCACTTCTCTGGGACACGCATTTGCATCTTAGCATTACACAGAAAGCAGCAGGGCCATAATATCAAACATACATAGCTTGTGTTAAAAAGTTTTATGTACCTTACACAATTTAATACGAGGCAGGGTGGAATTTTACAACCTACCACAATTACAATAAAACTTTTCTCAAACCCCTATGAAGATTTACTTAAGCAATGTATAAATCATTAGTTAAAGTTGCCCCTGGCACAAACATTTAACAAAACGAAGACTTGTCAAACTCAAAACGGGCAAGACTAGGCTATACAATGACTCCCCTTTGCAATAACATTTCATACCAAAGGAATAACGTAAATAAATATTACAAAAACCCAGGACTAAAAAGGTAATTTCTAAAATCTTAACGCTCACTACCGAAGGCAGTCGGTGCCCAAATCTCTGACTAAAGAGTAATCAAGTAGGTGCCAGTACAGATAAACACTAATTAGAATAACTAACAATCAATAAAAGATACGCTTGGCATCTAAAGATCATTGGTAACATACACGCATACGACATTACTTTATAAAAATTTTAACCTGTACAACTCACACACATACGGTACAAATAACAACCTGAATTATAAAAAAAAGACAGTTACCCAAGCGGAGCCTTAATGAATCTGATCGGGCGCTAATGATAGAGTGCCACTCAACAATACAGAACCAAGTCATGCTTCAAGCCCTAAGTACATTGGCCAGAGAGGCGGAGGAATGGGGAACCAAGCTTAGTGAGCTGACGGAGCCAGAAACAAAGGGCGTGACAATACTCAAACGCGTGACGGATGAAGACAGCCTCCACATGAAGCGGGTCAAACGAATTACAGTTCCTCTAGCAACGGCCAATCGTCAAGCCCCGATGCCATGCCCCACGATACCGGATGAAATGCACTGCACTCCACGTAACTGAAACACAAATCAGCTGCAACAGCACATTTGCATTTAGACACTCATACTACACAACACACAAAATCATAACATTTAAAACAGGAAAGCTCGCCAAAAAAGGTTTTTAACTCTGTAACTTAAGCATTTACTTAAACACCATAACACCACGCGGTAGTAACAGCTTTTATTTTAAAGACAAGACCGAGCAGAACTATACTTTCATGACACATGATGTGATTTTACAAGACATCATCGTCTTTCGTTACTCGTCACTAATGTGTA
The DNA here is from genome assembly GCF_021461395.2 of Schistocerca americana. Taxonomy (NCBI): domain Eukaryota; kingdom Metazoa; phylum Arthropoda; class Insecta; order Orthoptera; family Acrididae; genus Schistocerca; species Schistocerca americana. The sequence goes on from NC_060123.1 coordinate 455,166,695, forward strand.
CATACTTGCACTTAAAAAGCACGGTTAGCACCACCATAAACATACGATCACTAAATAATGAGCAGCTCACCAGCCTTGCTTACATATATCTGCTGATCCTTTATCAAGTAGTAAGAAACCAAGGTGGAACGCCTAATACCCGTTATCGTGGTATGTGTGACGACTTGCCATAGTACACTTGGGAGCAAACTCACACATATGAGCAGGAGGACGCAGGCGACGCTCCGGCCAGCTCTTCTTCTCAACGTTCATTGCGTGGTGAGCGGAAAACCAAATACCACGCGTCGTGCCAGCACCCAAATTCGCCGCCGTCTCCGGGCACAGCACCCTACTCGTAACACGTGCAAAGAGCTTGCGCACCATGTACGGGCCAATCTTCCGACCGTGTACTACCTCGATACCGAGAGACCATACCGTGCTGCCGCTGCATCGACGCTACAGATTTAAATAGCCAGACCCGCAATGAACAACTCACTTGCGGCCGCCAAAAGGAAAATCGAAAGCTAGCCACGCGTCAAATCACTCTCGATGATTTCGTGGTATGCATTTCAAAATATGACCACAGTATCAGACTGCCAGTTTCTCTTTGCCTCCTATTAGCAATCGCTATTCGCACTCTTAGTTCACTGCAGTTTCTTCGAACAACAGGCAGTGAGTTAGTGGACTTCGAAGTTGACCAATAACGAAAACATAACCATCTCATCATAAGGTTGTGTTCCTTGAATCGAACTTCGATGTAGACACCATTCTTTACCGCGAAGCAGTCTGCCATGAAGATCCACCTCAAAAAATAGCGGCAATGAAGCTCAACAATAGATCACAGTGGACACTAAGCTTCAAAAGAGGAGTGAAGTAGCTCGAGCTTTACATGTACATTGTGTGTGTTATTTCTTATTCTTTCTTTTATTTGTGCCTCCGATACATATCCAACAGCACACACGCACACACGATTCGCATACTATATTTACATTGTTTCTTACCATGTTTCATACTTCACAATATGCCCTCACCATTGCCATAAGATGTCACTCCAAAAGTAAATTCAATATATCACATGTAACATACATGGCTCCATACTGCTTTCCTGCTGTGCGCTGAATACATCACATAAGCTATATGAAAGAGATGATATTTGGTGACTTAACGTTGTTCTCTGAAATTCATTCATAACTCTATGCATTGGCCCACAAACAAAATATCCTACGCCACACAAGTCGCCTGGCCATATATATGAGGTTTGTCCGGAAAATACGTATAAAAGTTGAATAATGTCTTTATGTTACAAGTTGCAGTCACCGCCAGGTGGGACTACAGCTGTAATCAATCCCATCAACGCTCAGTTCGAGTCAGAGCACTCTGCGTGAAGGTGGGAGTGTGTAGCAGCTTGTTGACAGTTACCCTTTTTCACCTGTCGCCGGCACGGAGCTCTCTCTGATTGAGAAACAGCGCGTCAACATCAAGTTTCCTGCAAAGCTAGGCAACAATGGCCCTGAGATTTTTGAGTGTTTACGGAGACAATTCTCTGAAGGAAGCAACCGTGACCAAGTGGTTAAAAAGGTTCCGGGATGGCAGAGAAGAAGTGAACGATGACCCTCGCCCAGGACGCCCTTCGACATCGAGTTCCGATGCAAATGTTGAACGAATTCGGGCTTGTGTTCTTAAGGACTGTAGATTGACAGTCACAATGATCTCTGACGAGCTGTCAATCCCCAAAACAATTGTTCACGAAATCCTGACACAAGAACTTGAAATGAAGAAAATGTGTGCGAAAATCGTAACGAAGCTCTTGACGCCAGAACAGAAAGCAAAGAGGGTTGAGTGCTGTGAGGATTGGTTGGAAGCAGAGGAACGAGGGGACTTTCTCAACCGAGTCATCACTGGAGACGAGTCCTGGTTTTACGAATTCGATGTGGAGCTCAAATCTCAAAGCAAGGAATGGAAACTAACAGGAGAACCGAGAAGAAAAGAGTCGCGAAAATCAAGGTCCAATGTGAAGGCAATGTTGATTGTTTTCTTTGATTCTAGGGGCATTGTTCACAAGGAATTGGTCCCTCCCGGTCAGAGTGTGAATGGAAATTCTTACGTTGAAGTTCTGAGACGTCTCAGAGCTCGTGTGGCCCGACTTCGACCGGAGTTGGCAAAAGGGGGCAGGTGGATCCTTCATCGCGACAATGAGCCCGCTCACACGTCGCTCGTTGTGCGCGAGTTTCTGACCCGAAGCTCAATCACCGTGACAGACCACCCGCCTTATTCACCCGATTTAGCCCCGTGTGACTTCTTCATGTTCCCGAAATCCAAAATGGTGCTTCGGGGGCGGCACTTGGGAGATGTGGAAGCCATCAAGGCGGAAACGACACGACAACTGAACAACATCACAATTGAAGACTTTCAGCAATGTTATCAACAGAAAAAACGGCGTTGGCTGAAGTGTATCGCGTCTCAGGGCGAGTAATTTGAAGGAGACCATATTGTAATAACTGAACAATTGTAAAATAAAGTTATTATTCAACTTTTATACGTATTTTCCTGACGTACCTCGTACTTCATGCTACAGTTGTGAAGCCATGCCGGACAGCAAGTAGATGTATAAAATTTGCAGAAGCATGTGTATTGTTCTTCATTTATACTTAATCCGGTGGCCTTTGTTGGTGATAAGTTCGATATAACTAAAACTGAAGACACGTTGCAAAGACTTTGTGTGAGGTTCATAATTGTCAACCTTTCACAAACAATACAAAAACTATAGCCTTCAAAGATAAATATAGCGTTAAAGCAAAAATTATAGTCAGTGACATTATATTAGGAAAAGACTCGGACCAATTACTGAGGGACATGTGTGAATTACAAATGTGGAAAGGATTTTAAAATTACCCGTGTTCCAGAAAACAACCGATAAAATAAAGCGTGAAAGCTGAAACCAGAGAAGGAACACTATTTACGTTATATAGGATCTGAGGCTTTCCCGGCGTATATGACGATTTCAATGCTGTAACCCCTCCCCTCGCCCTCCTCAACCGCTGCAGTCGCACGTCCCCCAACACCGAGCACGGTGCAGAGCCGTCAAGGCCAGGATTATGGACCTGCACGTATATACAAATGGAGTACACCGCAGACTCCACATTCTATCAGTATGATAGTAATGATGGCGAAGCGGTTGTTCGTCGAAATATCCTGGACCTTTTGGACCTTTACCGATTGCACCTGGCGGTATACCCGGGTACCTCGGAAGCGCGAATTAAGTTTTCCAAATTAGTATTTGTGTTCGCTGTTCTCTACTGATCTGTAACATGAACGTTGAAGAAATCTGATAGAAACATATTACAGGTAGCCGAGGATGTATCCTTTCAGATAAATTTCCAAATGAAAGTACAAGAAAGAACTAGGAAAAAGTCAATGGAATAAAAATTGAATGGAAAAACATATTGAGAGGTTACCGAACGAGAGAATCGAAATAAGAGTGTTGTACTACTGCCCTGCCTGGGCAGACCAAGGAAACGATGTTTGGACATCTCTAGAAGCCGGAACAGGCAACGTTGCTTAAGCAGTAGCGAGTGAGTGAGAAAGGTGGTAAAGTGCTGAGCTACTAAAATCTCAATTCAGTTTAATAAACTTTGCTTCTAAAAACACAAAAGGTAACTTTACACAAGGCATCAATATCAAAATTTTGTGGAAGCCTTCACCAACATGGTGATAAAATTTAATGAATCAAAAACTTGGATCAGTTCAGGTAAGCACGGCAACACTAATCTTCAAGCTAGGGTGGCCAGAGTTCAGATTCCAGCAAAGAACTCTAGTGGACATCTCATTATATATGCCACGGAAAAGAACGGTTATTCAGAAGAAATACGTGCGAATTAAGTTTTCCAAATTAGTATTTGTGTTCGCTGTTCTCTACTGATCTGTAACATGCAGAGCCTATGTGGAGAGGATACGGACACACAATCGTCAGTAGACGCTACTGCAACCGCTGTGTGGACACCTGCCATAGAAGTTCAGATGGATGGTGGCGGGGATAAGCTGATAGGAGCCTCTCACCAACATGCCCTTCAAATGTAGACCAATCTCTCAGCTGTCTTCCGTCCCCAGCTCTGAGGTGGCAGAAGTTTCGTACTGTCGGCAATCACACAATTTTAAGTCGTTGCTTATACACGTAGGGAGGGAGAGGGGACATGCTCAAAAATATATACATACTAGATGGGTATAACAGCTGTTCACTTTTCCAGAGGCAAGTTCAAGGAAACTGTTCATAATATGTACACTGAGAACCCTTGTTGTATGATGGTTGAACGAAAAGTAATGCCTCCACCTTCGTTAACTGGGTTTGGATGGGAGTATTTTAGTAAATCAAACGCAGAAATAATCCTTACAAGTGATCTTTAATTACCAATATTCATTTTTCCACATAATTATCAGCCAATTGGATACATTTCTGCCAACGTTGAACAAGTTTCCTGAAGGCGTCACGGAAGAAGTCGACACTCTGTTTCCTCAACCACAGTCTCACAGTTCTCTCAACGTCTTCATCAGAAGCATAATGACGTCACCGCAGATCGTCTTTTTATCGGAAACAGATGGATGTCAGACGGTGCTAAATCTGGTGTGTATAGACGATGCCGTACGGTGGTCAGATTCAGTCTCTGAAGTTCTGCTACCTTGGTACGCTAAGTGTGTGGTTTGGCATTGTCATGTTGCAGGAAAAATCTCCCATTTTCTTTTGGATCCTTCTTAGCAATCGAATCAGAGTTCGCAGGGTGTTGACGTAACACTCTGAATTTATTGTTGTTCCACGATCTAGGAAATCAACAGGATAATACCATCTGCATTCAAGAATGCTGTGGCCATGATTTTTCCAACGAGGGCTGCGTCTTGTATTTCATTTTCTGGACCGAGTCTTTGTGTCCATATTCCATAGACTGACGTTTCGTTTCCGGGTCGTAATTGTGTTCCCACGTTTCGTCTCCTGTCACAACTGAGTGGAGAAAGGCGTCACCTTTACTCTTGCAAGGCGAGAGCAGTTCCTGGCAAATTTCAAGTCTGTGCGCTGTAATTTCAGGAGATTTACAAAATTCGAAAAGAAAATATTAGAACTGCAAGAAAATGAACTGTAAGGGACAATTCTCACCTGCAAGGACTACGGGCGTATTCCAGATGAGAAATGGAGTCTTTATCATCTCACACAAGAGAGTGGAAAAGGTGCTAACAGAGGATTCTCAGTAATATTCTGCCTCCAGATGGGAACGAATTTATTGGTCGTGTAGGGATCGGTGAACATTTCGAAAGACTGTATAGAGCACAACCATCTGATGCTTTCAGAACAGCACATCTGCTACGAAACTGTACGTCCTCTCTAACAAACGAAATTATCTCTATGTTGTCCGCACCAATCTCTGAGGAAGAAATTGAAGATCTTCTCAAAAGTTAACCAAATTGCAGGACTCCAGGTGCAGATGGTATCCCCTATGAACTTTACAAATCCTTCTGGTCAGTTATTAAGAAAGTGTTCATGGAAGTCATGTGGGAGAAACAGAGATTCGGACGCCTCTACTCCGACAAGGAACCAGGAATTATCGTGCTCATTCCCAAGAAACCGACTCCACGGCATAACGGTTTTAAGGCCGATAACATTGTTATGTGCTGACTCGAAAATTCTTTCTCGTGTCTTAGAGGTCCGGCTAAGGCCAAACCTTCCAGACATCCTAGGACCTGAACAGACGTGTAGCGTGCCTAACAAAAGTATTATCAATGGCATTTCCTCCTTAAGGGATACAACTTTCTGCTCATGGTGGCATCCTGCATAACCATAAGGGCTTTTGAATATAGATTTAGAAAAAGCTTTCCATACCGTCAGTCGTCAATACCTCAGACGTGTGCTACAGCATTTCGGGTACACAGAAGAAACAATAGATTTGTTGCTGCTGAATCAATACCACCTAGTTTCCAAGGTGCAAATCAACGGGCGTTTCACGGACGAATTTCAAATCCAACGATCTGTCCGTCAGGGTCATCCCTTATCGATGATTCTATTCATCGTCTCCTTCGAACCTTTATTTCGTACCATCAGCGCCACACTCCCTGGATTACAAGTGGACGCGCAGTCATTCACCGTGAATGCGTACGCTGATGATATTATCTTCATAATTACCGAACCCCACGACATCGCAGGGATATCAGCAATAATGGGCGATTATCAAGCAGCAGCAGCTGGATGGATATTGCGGGATATAGAGGTGACAGAAGGATGCCAGCAAGTATAATTCGCGCCTTGCATGCTGTTACATCTGCTTGAGAGCAGAGTCCCAATGTACGGATGTATACTACGAAGAACATATTAGAAACCATAGGACACACCACTCCATGTCGCCCGACCAACCAGACTAAACATAAAGACTTAAACTGGAAAATGATCTGGTAAAATTTTGCAGACAAATCCATGAGGTCGCGGTTGCACTCTGCTGCTTACCCGTTTATACATGATTTAATCCCAACAGCTGCGCGACGCCAAAAAATAAAGCTGACTAGTCAACCATGCTGCCCACACAGTCGATCGATTGACACTGCCATACACCGAACTGTAGGCTGCACCAAAATTGCAGACGTACGGAAGTGGATAAAGTTTAAATCGGCAAGATTGTTATCACCGTATTCTAATGAAATCAACAACAAGAAATTACTGTACATGGACGTTAGAGCATTTCCAGCCTTCAAGACAAGAACGCTCACATGATTTGTATATTCTTTCATCTACTATGTTTTTAACGAAGGAGGAGAGTCAATATCTGACTTCTAACAACACATCATTCGTGAAAAACAAGCGATTCTCACGAATCCATGGACAAAAGAAAAGTTTTTACCATTTATCCACATTATCTAAAAGTAGATAGGGTACACATGGCATGGACCGATAGCCAAAGATATGAGTACAAAGAAACCGTCGCCAAATGAAAAGCGTCTCTAATATGTACTACCAGTACATAACAATTTCTACATGTAAGGAATTTAATACTCTAGAACATTAAATGTCTTGTGGTTCAGGCAAAAAAAGCACTTCAGCAAATTCCTGTGGTGTAACCACAACCTGCAACTGTGTTCCAGTGGATCATTACACATACTGAGGAGTGACTTTAGTTTCATCACACAACAAGTAGATTTCTTCTTACTTTACTTCAGTTCGATATATTCCCGAACGGACAACATGTTTCTTAAACACAATTCAGCAGTTCTAGGAGTCACATAACTTTGAGTTTCCTGAATGGCAAAGAAGCCAGGCCGATGAGGGCATTTTTGGTGAGAGCAAGGAAGGGCTCAAGGGGAGTTGTGAGGCACCGTGGTATAGTGGGAATTTTTTTTAAAAAAAAGGTGGCCGAGTGGTTAAGGCGTTCTTAAAAAAACTAAAAAAAGAAAAAAATAAGGCTGTGGTGGTTCAGTGGTCAGCATATCTGCCTAGTAAGCAAGAAGACCTGGGTTCGAGTTCGGGCTGCAGAACAAATTTTAATTCACTTCTTCAGCTTCCAACGCTATGAAGATATGTTACAAAAAATTTCGACGCGCTATAATGTCAAAACGCTAATGAATGCTGTCTTGTGGAGTCATCCTGTTGTATGATAGTTCTCTCACCGACACTGCCAACCGGACGAAGTCTATGCTTCAGCGATTTAATGGGCATACGTCCTCTGTACAGCCCGGGGTCTTTCAACGTGTGGTTTTCACATCTTTGGTGACCTGAAGGCAGACACGGATGTCGGTTTCATTCGGACGAGGAAGTGACCGACTAATTTCTACGTAACAGGAATTGATCGTCTCGTCTCCCAGTGATAGGTATTTGGTTTTCATTTGTCTGCCCGTCATAGTTACTATATAAAAATGGAATCTGTAGCGTAATTTCATCAAACAGTTTTTGTTAATACATAAATTGTACCCTATTGCTCTCCTTCTTTTAGATATACGCTACGAACGGTTCATATGAAAGTAAGCTAAAACTACATCTAGTTACTAATAACACTTCTTAGCTCTAACGTGCCCTGGTATCAGCAGGCTCACCTAAGTACATTCTGAACAGACACAGCTGCATTTCTCCAGTGAACACTGTGTTGGTCAATAACATTCGTGACCTTAGGAGTACGTTGCTATTTTAGGTTACACGAGCACCAACAAAGGCCAAATTTTGTCCGTGGTACAATAACCTGTAAATCCTTTCATATTATTTGTTTTAAGTAATTGTGTTTCCATTGTGAAATCAGTTTAACAGTAAATAGGAACAACATAACTAGTAACGTAGTTTTATGAACACGTCAGGTAAATATAAGAAGAAACATTGGTAAAATATTGGGCAATGAAAGTTTGTATGAACTGGAAACATTAAGTCTTTACTTGTATACATAGGCTGTCCGTAGCTTCTGTGCAGTATTTGATTTAATAACAGAATAATTCTGTTTTCTCCCTTACGTAAATTTTCGAATACAGAAATCAAAACACTTGCACAAACATAGTTTATGGTCCACTGAAAACTTCCATCGTACCATGGAAGTTTTCTGTCAGTTACAGAATAGTTGATTCTGTGTGATTCTAAAACAGATAGAGCCCACATATTCCACCTGCTAACTTGGTTTCCGTGATGTTGTCTCTGGCTCTCTGGTTACTTGCGTTCTTCAAGCATATGTAGCGTCTTGCTTTCCTAGTTGGTTCCAAATTTTCAGCAATTTTGGTTACCTCTTTCTTTCCCAGATCTCTCCCATTGCTTAAATAAAAGGTAATAGAACTTTTTTCAAGTCCTTGGATCGTTCTTCTACATATGGTTTCGAAAGTTCAAGGCCTAATGCATGGAGAGAGATTCTTATGGCTTTCTATTTCTCTTCGTTCCACTTAGGAACATTCATCTTGAACAAAGTGTATGAGTTTGCTGCAGCTATATCAAGTAGGCTGCAGAACATTGACAGTGGCCATCTTCTCGTAACCCTTTTTATGGAATATATCCTATTCGATCTATGCCTTCCACTCCTCCTTTAATGGTATTACAGTATAGGTTTATATGGGTTTACTTTTTTGGTGTATCAAATTCTATTACTGCATTATTATGTCGTGTTGACAACGTCAACAGTTTTTTGTTTCCTTTGTGATGTAACAGACAACTGTTACTGGAGGCTTTTTAGTAGATGGATCTGTCAATTAAAATTTTGAGGGATACAGCCCTGTGCCTGATTTCGTCTTAAGCTCTTGCAGTATGTGTCTTCTGTTGGGTTTGAGTGTCCCAAACAATGTAAGTTTCCAATCTTCATATAGGATGTCCGCCAATTCTACAGAACTGTAGAAACGATCAGTTTTGATATTGTAACCTGTCTCCTTTATTGGACCTACAGACTTTTCACAATCGCAAGATGACCTCGTTTACAGGAAGGTATACTGTATTTTCCAGCATACATATCAATTTTTATCATGCACTGTTCAGTTACACTACTAAGAATTCTTAGAAGTATAGCATATTTTCCAAGTTTATCTTTGAGAAATCCTTTAAAATTACAACGACCTCTGAAAACACATAGCATTTCATCAGTTGTATCTTGAGCCCACTTCTGAAGTACTTTGCGAATACTCCATTGAATTCTTTAAATACTACTGGCAGCGGCGCAAATTTGTCACACATCTTTCTGGCCTGGTGCCTTTAACATTAGAGCGAAGAATTTTCAGTAGCTGATATGCTCTTGTCTTACTCATGGTTCCTGTAAATTCGGCTCTTCCCAATAAATGCGACCATAAATCACATAACGGAATATTGGTGTCCTGGTAAATTAGCATTAGAATTAAAAATTCCATCAAAGCTCATATTTTAGGAACGCTAGCAGGAGTGTTTTCTTTCAGCTTCTTCATTTGTATGGTCAACAAATTTTTTTACTATTTCAAAAGTGAAAAATTTCTGGAATGATTTGCATATTTTTTCCACTTCCTCAGCAGCAGTTGTGCCCTAATGTTCACGGACTATGTTGGCTAAATTCTTTTTAACGCTTTAGAACTTCTGGAAGATACACACCTCTACAAATTGTAATGTATTTTTTGGAGCTTTACATGCATGGTTTATTTTTTTCGTTGTCTTCAGATTCTTCATTTAAATTCTCCTTTACTCCTGTGTGAGTCGATCCAAAATCACTGAAATGTCACAATTTGTTGTCTTTTAAAAGTTCAGCGAGAATGTTTGCGTCATTAAAGCCTCTATAACTCATTTTAGCAAACCTACTTTACAAGAATGGTGTTTGATCTACTGTGACATACTGCTAATAACAATGGTTAGTAATAGACAATTTAAATGAAACCCAACAGTGAGACTCTCAACAGGGCATTGTGGAGTTGACATTCAAGTTTCCTGACGACATTTAATAAAAGAAAGACGTAGAGTCAATTTTTGTCTATGTTTGGTGGTTGTGGGGAAGACAATAAAATTATGGTCGCATGTAGCACCAATCCAAGGCAAATGTGACCTTGGGCATAAAGTTTCTGATTTTCATTAGCAATTTTTAAAATTTTAACCATAAAAATATACAGTATAGTACTTTATACTGTGAGCGACAAACATAGAAAGGCCCATAAATACAGAAGGATATTTGTTGTGATTTTTTATTGTAAGAATAATGTGCAGGCAATTTTTCCCATGCTCACTGGTTGTAGAGAAAAGATAGAATTACCTTATTAACTACTACATATCTCTATATCACATTTTCGTATCAACATAAGGAACGCGTAAACCAAGAGCAGCACTGCACAGGCACTCCATTCTCTACAACTACTACGGGCTGCTTCTTGGTCGTGATAATGTTGAGAAAAAATACATCCCCAAAAAAGGCATCTACTTTCATATCATAAAATTTCTATTCTGCACTTAGGGACGCTTAATAGCCAATTATTGGATATTGTGAGCTACTAGAAATTATATTTCAAGTGACTTCAACAATTTACATAACAACGGGAGTCCCATTAGTTCGTTTCTTTGCGCATGCATGCAGTTTCAGGCTAGAGGAGCACCCCCCTTTATACACATTCTTAACATGCCTCAATAGGTTTCTCTTGACCATGCAAATTTTGTAGTAAGTCAATTGTCTTTTATTGTGTTCGTTTGACTTAGGGATAATTACTTTTACAGGACAGTAGCGTAATCTTTCATTGGGTATATTTGTCTGATGTCCTACATACACCGAAAAAATCTACCGACATTATCGTGTTGGTGTGTGTGTTATCTGCTCTTGTTCTCGATCTCAACTGTCCTTTTTCCTCTTCCTGACTGTCCCTGTGCTCTTTCCTCTCACAGCTCTTCTTGCGATGTTCTCTGACAGATACAATTCTAATTCGTCCGATCATTCTTCTCATTTATCGTGTACAGCACCTGACAAGACATAGGCTGATTCAGCAGCCTCCATCTATGCAACCCACAACGTCTTCCGAAAGCATTCTCGACTTTCAGTACGCAAACCGTTAGTCCTACAGAAAAAAATTAACAGGACGTTTTTGTAGGAAATGTAATGTAGAGATATGTTCTCGCTAGGCCACACTTATTTAGTTAGCCGAGAAAAACGGGTTCCAAAGTCAGTTTTTCACGTTTCTCTTTAATAATTTGAAAAACGCGACCATCAGCGAAGACGTATCCCAGTACAAAATTTAACTACATCATATTTACTACGAAAAGGTTGGGTTCATTTTCAGTGGTACTACTAGCTTGCACATAGGGAGCGAGAGAGTATGAAACCCGAGCTCCTGGCGTTACTGGTTGCATAAAATCCACAGATAGGGGCAGCGGAAGTATTATGTATGCTATCCGTAACCAAGTTACTGCCGTATCCAACAAATAATAATCACGTCAGATGAAAGTATGGCAGAAAGGGAGCCACTATTATTGAAAGTAGTTGCCGCTCTATGAGGTGGCTTGGCTACACGCAGCAACTATACAGCCTTGTCAAAAACTTAAACTAATTTGTTGGGAAAAACTGTGTATTCGTATCTTGAGTGTGAAGATGATGCATGGTACTATTGTCACTGTTTGCTTGCACTGATCAGTCTGCACACTGGTCTAGTCCGGGTCCAGGTAATAATAACTAACACAACTACCAGAATGTCCAGTTGGGCTCTTCGTATTAGCATCTGTAGATGAGTTGTGGTGCTGTGTTGAGGCACCGCGTTGACATTGTCTTGCTAAGTGTTAACACAGCCTGCCTGAGTGGTGCTGTGCGTCCGCTCATAACCTCGTTTGGGGAATGAATGTTTAAATGGTAACTACAAGGGGCGTTCAACAAGTAACGCATCATATCTTTTTCTGAAATCCTCTTGATTTTATTCATCGTTCCAATGCACCATAATATTCCCCAATCATCCGCAACCCTAGTTTTCAACATAATCTCCATTTAGGACGACAGTCTTACGCCATCTTACTGAGAGGGTCTTTACCTGCTGAGAGCGCTGCTTTAACCTTTCTCTTCGTCTAGCGTCACAGAACGGATTGCCGTTTTGTGTGCCATCCCTAGTGATGAACTCAAGTTTCGTCTCCTGTGAGCATTTCCACAAATAACAGTCACTACGAGCCTCTTAATGCGCAAGAAACTCAGCACAGATGGTCCTTCGTTGCTCTTTATGGTCGGCAGGGAATCCGGAGGGTTCACGTCTTTCAGTACCCCAACTGGTGGAGGAGTACGTCAGCACTTCCAAGGGAGATATCTCGTTGTGTAGTGAGGTGTTTTATGTGATCCGTGGATCACCTCGAGTGAGAGTGACCGAACGTTCCAAAAATGGAGGGGTCAGAGCTATGTGCAGTCGGTCGGCACGCGGGAGATCCGACGGCTTTGCACGAAGTTGTGAAACGTCCCCTTAGAAAAATTAATGAATTACTGTGGTGACAAACTTCTTACATTATTTGATTTTAAAGCAGCTGAGCAGAACTGAACGTACTCAGACATTTCGCTCTTTACCTATTCTGATCAACCCTAAACTGACACACAATATTTTTAGCGCAACGCAATCTGACTTTCATTAATATCTACAAAAGAATGGCCCTGACTAACAATAACCTATACCTTTCATGAATCACTTACCTCACAAAAATCTTCGCTATTCGAACTACTGCAATACAGCGAGCGCAACTACTGCCAACTAAATAAAAGATTCTAACTACTGACGGCACTAACTACTGATAGGCATAGTTAGCAAATGAAAGATTTTGATAGAGAGCAAACACTGTATTTACCTTAATAGTGTTCAAAAGTCATAATATATATAGCAGTTCATGGCATCCAGTCTCACAAATTTACTGTCTCTAATGGACACACGTCCAGATCATCCGCTCTCAAAATTCCGCCATCTCTATCCCCACATCCACCACTGCTGGCGGCTCACCTCCAACTGCGTAACGCTACGCGCTGTTAACAGCCAACTGGCCAATACTACAATAGCAAATTCCAACAATGCCACCCAGCCACAGACTGCACACAGCACAGCCAGCGATTTTCATACAGAGCGCTACGTGGCGGTGGCGTTACCAATAGAAGAACCTAAACAGCCTACTTACAGTTGTTGCGATGATGGCAGACGCCTCGACCAACGATACACCGTGCTTTTGTTCACTGCCAGTAGCCTCCAAGCACCCAGGAATATCTGTCATGTTCTGGTATTCCGACAAAAGATACTCAGTGACTGCTCTCTGTCTGGAAAACACCTCCATTACAGACGCCATTTTGAAGGCTACGTACAGTGCCACCACCTGACGCAAATTCGGAAAATTACAGGAGCTAGAAGCGGGAAAATTCCATGAGGTCTCTACCGAAATTTGCCGAGAGAAAATATTTAGCGTTACTTATTGAAGGCCCTCGTATTTGTGAGACGTAAGAGGGAACCGTAACACAGTCCAGGTTGTGTGCACCTTCTAAGGCGTCTGACCGTGTTGCACCTATCTGGGTGTACTCTTTGCTGTGTAACACCGGTCTGTGTATAGCCGTAACTCGTATTGTCTAGAAGACAAAGTAGTAATGTGCACCTTTGTTTCATATCTGTGCGTCGCACAAGCCGTGATAATACGCTGTTGCGATCGAAGCTGTCCACAGTCAGCGTACGGCGTTGTACCACGCGTGAATATTGTAGCTGCCACTTGCTGCAGGTGCGGCTGGGAGACGGGCGCGGCGCTGTGTCTCGTTTAAGTTGGCAGCCGTGTGTGCACGTGTGTCGGCGGCGGCCTGTGAGCACGCAGGTGCCTTTGACGGCGTGTGTGCAGACGATCAGCGACGCCGCTGCCGGTCGATCGTCAGCCGATAAGCGCCGCGCCGTGCCGCGCGGCGAGGCGCCACGCCTGAATTATAGAAGCGTCGCTTAGGAGCCGCGACCGCGGCCGCGGCCGCCAGCGCTACTTGTCGCGCAAACGGACGCTATCCGGCCCGGCCCGGCTCTCATCGATCACTCGAATTAAAGCCTTTCAAATAACACCGCCGCCGGCGCAGCAGCAGCGCGCCGCCCGCCGCCGCAGCTGTTTGTTTTGTAGCAGCGTTTCGCTGCCGGCTGATTCCCGCGAACCGCACCGTACAGCACAGAGAAAGCGAGGCTGACGGCACGCCCTCGAGGCTACGTTCTGAAAGGATGCGTCCAAAGTCTGTCATGCAAAATTTCATTTCCTTTTTTTTTCCAGTTTGTGTGACTTTTTCGACCGATACGGTGAAAGGTTGGAGAGAGTACGCGACCACTAAAGAAGCATTTTCAACCGCGTTTTGGCCGACTCGTGTGTGAGTCTGTCACCCGGAGGCCAGCTTGTCGGGCTGCCCTAGGAAGGACCCTCGTTCCACCTACAGTACAGGCGGCGATTTTCCCGTGGAAGTGATTGCTTATTCTTGAGGAAAAACCTGTCACTCCGACGCTGAATTACAAAAAAAAGCTAACAAAAATTTGCATCATACTGAGAGTCTCACCCATATTTTCTGATTTTGAAGGGCAGTTCCTTTATCCGTTTCGGCTTCTTAACATGACCCCAGGCCTCACTCAAATTCTCACAAGCACTGATGTTCCCCATATAATCAGAAGTATACAAAATTATGGAGCCACTAAAAAGCACAACACATTACCATGACTAACAAGCAATAGGAAACACATTGGCATTCGAAACAGCTTTGAAAAGGAATGCTGTACCATTGAAACTTCCTGGCAGATTAAAACTGTGTGCCGGACCAAGACTCGAACTCGGGGCCTTTGCCTTTCGCGGGCAAGTGCTCTACTAGCTGAGAAAGGCAAAGGTCCCGAGTTCGTCCCGGTCCGGCACACAATTTTAATCTTCCAGGAAGTTTCACATCAGCGCACACTCCGCTGCAGAGTGAAAAATCTCACTCTAGAAACATCCCCCAGGCTGTGGCTAAGCCATGTCTCCGCAATACCCTTCCTTTCAGCAGTGCTAGTTCTGCAAGGCTCGCAGGAGAGCTTCTGTAAAGTTTGGAAGGTAGGAGATGAGGTACTGGCAGAAGTAAAGCTGTGAGGACGGAGCGTGAGTCGTGCTTGGGTAGCACAGATGGAAGAGCATTTGCCCGCAAAAGGCAAAGGTCCCGAGTTCGAGTCTCGGTCCGGCATGGATGACGATCGCATGTCCATCACTCCAAGTCGACTATAGAGGCTCAGCAGTGTTGACATCTGGTACCCATGGTGGTCAGACGGATGCGACAATTCACCTTGCGCTCACAAAACCAAACCTGGAATTTGGAAGCTCTCTGAACAGAGGTCTTGCAACGGAGCGTCGCCACTGCGGAACAGACGTTGTACCATTGGACGGATCTGATCAGCCAGAACTGTTATCACCGTGATGAAAAAGATCTCTTCAGCTGTGTGAAAAATCTTCCTTTATGATCCAAATTATACCGCACCTTCAGAGCCCATCTTCGTGAGTATATAACTATTTAGCGATACAAAATTTATGCCGCTTGTAGTGGCCGAGCGATTAGAGGCACCATGTCACGAATTGCGCTGCCCTCCGTCCGGAGGTTCGAGTCCTCCCTCGGGAATGAGTGTGTGTGTTGTCCCTAGCGTAAGTTAGTTCAAGTAGTGTGTAAGTCTAGGGATGATGACGTCAGCAGTTTGGTCGCTTAGGAATTCACACACATTTGAACATTTTTTGAACAAAATTTTATAATGCAAAATTAAGATACAGTAATAATAATAACAATAATAATAATACAAAATACGAAATTTGCTGCAGCTAGATTATCCTTGGCACTGATGAAACCTTGCAGAGTGGCGCCCATGGGATACCACAAAATGGCCGCTCAAATCGTCACCTAAGCCTCGCCATGATTTACTCTTGCCACTTCAACTCGACCACAACTTACAAACAGTACGAACCAGATTCATCCCACCAATTGAGATTCTTCCATTCCTTCACAGTTCAAGTTTTATGGCTTCGGCACCACATTTCCCTGTTATGGGCATTTGCATCACTGATGACTTGTTTTCGAATTCCAACTTTCCCGGCAGTTCCCTATTCATGGAGCTCACTTCTTCTTGCTTTGGTGCTGTCGTGGTTTATGAGTGCGACAGCTAGTTCAGCAGTGGCTTTTGTAACTCTTATCCTGTCATTTTTTGTTAAAATCTTCCTTATGTATCGTCCGTCACGATAACGCACACCTATATCAGGCTTATAATTTAGAGGACGATTATTTCCAATTTCGCTGTGGGCAATATAAATCTTCGATACTATGCTTCCTGGAAAACAAACACTTGCTGCGTTGTTTATGGAAGAACCCACGTTACCAACACCAACAATTTGCCCAAGAACGACGTCACTTACCTCCGGCATAATGCACTCACAACTGAATAGAACACTCTTCAGCCCACGGATGACACTTGTATTGAGAACATTTCTCAGGTGCTGTTCGTGATCTGACACGACAGCGCAACCCGTATACTTGGCTGACATCTGCATTTGTGTTCTAGCACACATTTTTTGCTCTGTTTTCGTATTTTTGTCCAAATCCTGTACTTTGAAACAAAAACAAAACAATGCGAAAACGAACACCATACTCACGCTGGCGTTATATTTGAAGCGCCACTTGACCCAGGAGCGTCATAGACGAACTGCAGATGATGTCATAGCATCTCTGCATTTATACTCCGGGGAAGGCTGCAGTGCCCGCCTACTTTACCAGCAGGAGCCCTGCCGCCTCCTGGCCGTGCAGGGCCCTGAATACCCACTGGTTGAAGGACACTGAGCAATGGTCTGATATCATCCATGGTACTGTTGCAGTAAAATAATGAAGCAGATGAGGAAGCGTCTGTACGCCGGAATGGAACTACTGTGTAATCACGCTGCATAGGCCTGCAGCCCAGGCAACCCAGCTGACTCTATTGCACCACGTGGAGCATCAACGATCCGTCGGTCGAGGACACTGTATGCAGAAAATACCTGGTGGCCCGAGCAAGCCGTCCTCTGTAGTTTTGTTTCCCGCATAGGGTAGTGCAAGAAGGGTTGCCTCATCATAGCTGTCCAAAGGGGAAGTACAAGTACAAGCGAACCTCGACCGAACTGTGCAGCAATCTACGTGCGTCTTCCTGTTTGTTCCTCTCTGATGAGGTCACGTGGCCGCATTTTTGTAGTTAGAGTCTTACAGTCAAACAGGTAACAACTGGAATATACCCCAGCAAAGACTACACCGATACGATACTGATCTGTGAGAAGACGCACCGCAATGAAGCCGAGACCCAAAAGCTGGTTGCACGTTTTCCAACGTGATGCCTACTTCCTGCTCATATTTTTAGACGTACAGAGATGCGTTTAACTATCTGAGGGAGCTTTCCAGGTACAACCTGTCGTGGGAACACGAATCCGCGACACACCCGACGTTGCCATAAATATATTGTTTTGGAGCAAATACCATAGACAGGAAGCATAGCCTCAGTGAAAACAATGCGTACATACAATGTAGCTTAAACAAAAGTATTGTCATGCTACTGCATTTAGGTTGCAGTATTATTTGTGCCTATAATAATAATAATAACAATGTGGTCATTATTATTAATAATATGAATGTTATTATTTCTCGTTCAGTAATACCTATTTCTCATCGTAATTAGGGCAAAGAAGTGCTGGAGCGTGCCTGGGGATATTTAGGTCTTCGGTATAAAAGATTCTGAACGAACGAAAATTGAATCCCTTTAAGTTACCCACACCAACAGCCATATGGAAAAGGTGTCCAAAATTGGGTACAGTTCTGGACACATCTCGTAAATAAAGTAGATGTGAACCCAGATTTGATCAGGCAGATTTTATGGGGGTTCAAAAATGGCTCTTAGCACTATGGGACTTAACATCTGAGGCCATCAGTCCCCTAGAACTTAGAACTACTTAAGCCTAACTAACCTAAGGACATCACATACATACATGCACGAGGCAGGATTCGAACCTGCGACCGTAGCGGTCGAGCGGTTGCAAACTGAATTGCCTAGAACCGCTCGGCCACTCCGGCCGGCTTTTATGGGGGGATGAATGCTAATTCGCCAAAGACGCCACAGTCAGTGGACATAGTCTACATTACTGTGCTCCTGCAAATGCTCACTGCTTACGACCACGTCACATGCTAGTGCACTGGGGTGTTTACTTGTGGTGCAGCATTCTAGGACATCACATCGCTCGAACAGTTTATTTGGCTTCCTGACTAACTGGTCAGCTGTTGCAGTTTGTACAGAATGAGCCGAATATTGGGCATCTCCTAGAAAAAATCCCACTTCCGTTAGATGTGAGGTACTCGTCTCAGAACACAGCACCACCCCATTATTGTAGAGGTGTTAGGGAATACCCGAACAAATCTGGCTACTGCTAGATTGTCGGTCCATATTGACTTGCTACTATACGTCTCCCCAACGCATCCCACATATACTCGATGGGATTCAAGCCAACCGTCGAACAACTGAATAGCGTATAGTTTGTGATGGTTGAATTCAATGGTCAGCAAGATTGCCTGATTTAAAGCCCCTGAATTTTTTCATATGGGTTTATACTAAAGCTAGGGATCACGAAACGGAACCGGAAAATCCAGGTGTGTTAAAAGAACGAATACGTCATGCTTGTTGTTCAGTATCTGTGTAAATGTTAAGGGGCGTCCATGCTAATAAGGAGAGTTGCTCACACCAACGCAGCCAACAATGCGAACATGCCTTTGAGCATTTGTATTATGAATAATGCAGTTATAAAAATCTGTCAGTTTTAAAGGAACATCATTTATGATATTTATTATATTCTTATTGCAATCAAAGATAAGATAGAGTATATGTAATGTTGCCAATTGTGAATCACGAATTGATGCATTTTGTGTTGTTAATTAATTGTCATCTGTTGATATGCCATGAAACAGATAATTATTATGCTTTGGCCCTTTTGCGATTGTTTTGATAGGAGACAATCATTCTTCTACAAAGACACAATTATCGAGACCAGGAATCGAACTCGGCATCAATCTTACAGCAAGAAAGTTTTATAGCAATGAGCTGCAGGACCAGTTATAGCTCTAAGGTTTTCAAGTGCCGGTCTTATGTTTAGCTGGGTCTCCTCTCTGTTGGTATGGAGTCCCCTTTACTGATCTGCTTAGGGAAACGTTCTGGCGTCTGTGGTATCTGGGATTAACTAACGTGAACGGAGGACGACGTGTGTCGGCCACATGGTGTACACTAGACTTGGCCACTGTTTCTATGTTTCGATACAGTGTATCGATACGTGGAACTGTTTCATTGTTTCGGAACGGCTGTGGCTCACTGTTTCGAAACAGTGGTGTTTCATTTCGCCCCTGTCTCGGATAACCGGACCAGATTCGATCTCGAGCCAGACACAGAAACTGTATTGTTGTTTCAAAATAAGGCTGTTTCAGTCCACCTGTGCTTGGAACGGACTAATTGTGTCGAAACAGGGATGTTTCATTCCGCTCTGTGTCGGACGACATTCGGGCTCGGCACAGGTACTGAAACACAACGTACCACTTCATGAAACACTTTCAAGAGTGTCGAAATCTTTTTGACAAGAAATAGCACGAAGCTTAAGACATCCGAAAATAAAGCTTCGTTTCTAGCTGAATGTCCTATTCCGAAATGGCGTAACATCTGCTTTATAAACACTAACAAAACATTAAAACAACGCATACTATTCGCATTCAAAATAATAAATATGTGAAAATCATTTAGTTAAATTCCACTTTTTTTATAACATACGCTTCTCTGTTCATCTGCAATAATCATATCAAGAAACGCAAGTAAGCCTACAACATTTTGAATAAAAAGAAGGCGTAGAGTGACAGTTATTAGACATATACATAAATTTGATGTTGGTATAATTGTAAGCAATCTATTTGACATATCACTGATAGTGTAATGGTGAACGGGAAGGGCTGGGAAGCATGGTGAATTTATAGTAACGGTTCGAAACACCTTGAAAGACAAAAATTTTTCTGTTATATTTTGTTATTTATTCGAACTATTTGGCGTTATTTGTGAGTCTATAGTCACTGTGCCTATTATCCACAATGATTCCCTTTGTGTGCATGGAAATTAGCAGGATGGGTATATTACCCATACTAACGGAATGTGGTAATACCAGTAGCATATCCGTTGTTTCTGCAGTTTGCTCCCACCTCCAGTTCCGTTCGTGGTGGTTCTTCTATCTTCAGCTACGGCTGTCCTCAGCCAATTGAAAAGTATGAAAGTCACACGACACGAAAGCAGCGCATTTGCTGCAGGAAATACGAAACTGCCAAGACACCTAAGTGATTTTTATTTATTTATTTATTTATTTATTGTTCCGTGGGACCACATTTAGGAGAAGTCTCCATGGTCATGGAACGAGTCAATACATGAAATTATAACACGATTGTAGAAACAGATAAAATGAAATATAAGAAACATATTCAGGCGACAAGTCGTTAGTTTAAATAAAGAAAATCAAGAATGTAACACTGGAATTTCCTTAATTTTTTATCTCTTCCAGGAGCTCTTCGACAGAATAGAAGGAGTGAGCCATGAGGAAACTCTTCAGTTTAGACTTAAAAGTGTTTGGGCTACTGCTAAGATTTTTTAGTTCTTGTGGTAGCTTATTGAAAATGGATGCAGCAGAATACTGCACTCCTTTCTGCACAAGAGTCAAGGAAGTGCATTCCACATGCAGATTTGATTTCTGCCTAGTATTAACTGAGTGAAAGCTGCTAACTCTTGGGAATAAGCTAATATTGCTAACAACAAACGACATTAAAGAAAATACATACTGTGAGGGCAATGTCAAAATTCCCAGACTATTGAATAGGGGTCGACAAGAGGTTTTCGAACTTACACCATACATAGCTCGAACAGCCCGTTTTTGAGCCAAAAATACCCTTTTTGAATCAGAAGAATTACCCCAAAAAATAATACCATATGACATAAGCGTATGAAAATATGCGAAGTATGCTACTTTTCGTGTTGAAATGTCACTTATTTCAGATACTGTTCTAATGGTAAATAAAGCGGCATTTAGTTTCTGAACAAGATCCTGAACATGGGCTTTCCACAACAGCTTACTATCTATCCGTACGCCTAGGAACTTGAACTGTTCCGTTTCGCTTATAACATGCCCATTCTGTCTGATTAAAATGTCAGTTCTTGTTGAATTGTGGGTTAGAAACTGTAAAAACTGAGTCTTACTGTGATTTAGCATCAAATTATTTCCCACAAGCCACGAACTTATATCATGAACTACATTATTTGATAATGTTTCAATATTACACACAAGATCCTTCACTACCAAGGTGGTGTCATCAGCAAACAGAAAAATTTTTGAATCACCTGTAATACTAGAAGGCATATCATTTACATAAATAAGGAACAGCAGTGGCCCCAGCACCGACCCTTGGGGAACGCCCCATTTAACAGTGCCCCATTGGGACTGAACATCATTACCACTCTCAATATTGCGGAGGATTACCTTCTGCTTTCTGTTCTTAAAGTAGGATGCGAACCAATTGTAAGCTACTCCCCTTACTCCATGATGTTCCAACTTCTGCAGTAATATTTTGTGGTCAACACAGTCAAAAGCCTTCGTTAAATCAAAGAAAACACCTAACGTTCGCAACCTTTTATTTAATCCGTCCAAAACCTCACAGAGAAAAGAGACTATAGCATTTTCAGTTGTTAAGCCATTTCTAAAACCAAACTGTACATTTGACAGCAAATTATGTGAATTTAAATGCTGCAGTAACCTTGTATATACAACCCTCTCGATAACTTTAGCAAACACCGATGGCATAGAAATAGGTCTATAATTGTCAACATTATCCCTGTCTCCCTTTTTATAAATTGGCTTCACTAACGAGTACTTTAATCGGTCAGGAAACCGACCACTCCTAAAGGAAAAGTTACAGATATGGCTAAGTACTGAGCTAACATACGTGGAACAATACTTCAGTATTCTGCTAGATACCCCGTCATATCCATGAGAGTTCTTGGTCTTTAGTGATTTAATTATTAACTCAATCTCCCTCTTGTCAGTATCATGGAGGAGCATTTCAGGTAACAGTCTCGGAACACTTTTTTCTAAGAGCGCTATATGATTCCCTGTTGGGACTAGGTTTCTATTTAGTTCACCTGCTATATTCAGAAAGTGATTATTAAGTACTGTACATATATGCGACTTATCAGTAACACGGACATCCCCACTACGCACTGATTCTATATTCTCGACCTGTCTCTGCAGACCAGCCACTTCCTTTACGACTGACCATATGGTTTTAATTTTATCCTGAGACTTAGCTATTCTATCTGCATACCACATACTTTTTGCCTTCCTAATAACTTTTTTAAGCACCTTACAATACTGTTTGTAATGGGCTGCTGCATTTAGATTTTGACTGTTTCTAACGTTTTGATATAATTGCCACTTTGTTCTACAAGATATTCTTATCCCTTTAGTCAGCCACCCAGGCTGCCTGTTTGTGCTAGTACCCTGTTTTGAACGTTCTAACGGAAAGCAACTTTCAAAGAGCACGAGAAAAGTCTTGAGGAAAGCATTATATTTATCGTCTACTGTATCAGCACTATAAACATCTTGCCACTCTTGTTCCTTGATAAGGTTTACAAAAGCCTGTACAGCAACTGGATCAGCTTTCCTAAAAAGTTGGTAACTATATTTAACATGTGTTGCAGCACAAAAATCTTTTAGACTTAAAATTTGTGCATCATGATCTGAAAGGCCATTCACCTTTTTGCTAACAGAATGCCCTTCTAATAATGACGAATGAACAAAAATATTGTCTATGGTTGTTCTACTGTTCCCTTGCATTCTCGTTGGAAAGAATACGGTTTGCATAAGATTATATGAATTAAGGAGGTCTACCAGCATCCTCTTCCTTGCACAATCACTTATACAATTAATATTGAAGTCACCACATATAACTAACTTTTTGTATTTCCTATAAAGTGAACCAAGAACCTCCTCTAGCTTTAGCAAAAAAGTTGTGAAATCGGAGTCTGGGGATCTATAAATAACAACAGTAAGAAGTTTAGCTCCACTAAATTTAACCACACCTGCACAACATTCAAACACCTTTTCAGTGCAGTACTTTGAAACATCAATTGACTCAAATGGGATACCGTTTTTCACATACATGGCTACTCCCCCACACCGCAAAGAGCTCCTAGAAAAGCTGCCAGCCAACCTGTATCCTGGTAAAGGAAGCCTCTGAATTATCTCCTTATTTAAGAAGTGTTCAGATATACCAATAATTTCAGAGTCAACATCTATAAGCAGTTCACTAACTTTATCTCTAATACCTTGTATATTTTGATGAAATATACTAATTCCCTCATTAATCGGATACCCAAGCTTTGTAGAAAGTGGTTTCTTTGTTAGAGAGACTTCCCTTAAGCAGGAATACTTATCAGCTGACTTCAATCTAAAAAAGGTACAGCTCTAACACCCACAACTACCGGAATTTTCCCATGAGTGATCCCACCACCCCCACCTATGCTGTCACTTATAAGTTTTGCCAACCTCCCCTTCCCATACCTGTTGAGGTGCAGGCCATGTCTAGTGAAACCCGTCCTACTGATAGACTCCACCGACACCACTGAAATGTGACTCATGCCTTCTGTTATCAGCGCACCCCCAAGTCTCATGTTATTACGCCTGACGGCTGTATTAAGATGAGGCCGATCGTGACGCTGAAACAGTTCCACGAAATGCACATTCGTGTTGCCAGTCTGAGTGGCTATCTTTTCCAGGTCACCATCTATGTCATACTCCCCATCCCTATCAATACTATTACCAGCCCCACCCACAATCACTACCTGATCCTCTTTAGTAAAATCCCTACATAACCCCCCTATGTTAAAAGTTACCTGAGCCAATCCTGCATTAGGCTTCACAATGCTGGTGACCTGGTACTCACTCCCCAAAACTTCCTGCAACTGCTGGCCTACACCTCTACCATGAGAACTACCTAACAGCAGAACCTTCTTCTTTCTCTTAGACTTTGCAACTGTCCTAGCCACCGTAACTGCTGAGGTCTGCTGCATACTTCCTACATCTACAGCTACTAGAGATTCCTCTCCACTAGACTCTGACAGTTGGTCATATCTATTACAAACACCAATAGTAAAACTATCTGAAAATCTCCTTCTCCTAGCAGATCTCTTGCCAACAGCCAGCTCCCATTCCCCAACCCCCTTCTTCCTCCTCATCCTATCTAGCTCCTCCTGTGCGTTTTTCAACTGCACCTGAAGGGCACAGATCTTACGCTCCTGCTCCTCTATCAACTTACTCTTGCTACATAACCTGCAGTTCCAGGAGAGGATCTCACCAGAATGCCCACTGGCTTCCCCACTGCATTCCCCCCAGTGAAAATACTTCGAACAAGTCTCACACCGCAATCCACTACTCACGAACCTACGGCAAAGCCCACACTTCTCACTCATGGTAAAATTTTACAATTATTGAAACAAGAAAACAACTTTATCTAAGTTCCGCTACTACAATAAAAAGTGACTACGATTATCACAAACTTGCTCTACAAGGGAAGTAACTACTATTATTGACAGTATTAATCAACAACAAATGAGAATATAACAAAATACTAACACAGAAAGAAAATCAAACGTCTAATGACAGTAACGAAACTGAAAGCAGTTCGCAAAAATTTCTTCTGAAGTTATTTCACCGGAAAACACCAAGAACACCGGTTGAAGACTACTAAAGTTCCTAAATAAACTACTATACACAAACAATTAATTAGTACTTAGCTTTCGATGCGCCGTTACAGCTGCAACTGGTCAGCGCGGAATGTAAACACGGGTAAGAGGTTAAGTTGCTCGATACGAAACACTCACAAATATCAGGCCACAACACAAGAAATGCAGAGGTGAATGAAGAAACCACTAATAAGTCACTTATATAGTAAATATTATCACAAAAACAGTTAAAATATATATCTGAAACCTAAAAATAGATGAAAACTTAGAGAGCGATCTCACACGCAGTCACGCGTTTCATACTTTCTGCAATATGATTAGCGCTCTCACACCTCATTTGTGTTTATATGGACATACTTACACTGTAGACATTGAAGATGATAAAATGTGTATGGATATTAGATTACAAAACACAAACTGTTTCACTGTTTAGAAACAGCGTATCGAACCATTACATTGTACTGTTTCATTTGTTTCGAAAGAGTTATGTGTTTCAGTTTGCCCATCTCTAGTGTAAACTGCTGTACAAAAGGTATAGATGAAAATAACATCCACAATGTGTGTCACTGCCAAGGACTCTATTAAACTTGGCAACGTGGAGCACTCACCGAAGAAACTGCTATAGCACAGAAGTTAACTGAAAGAAGTCCGCAATGAGGCGAACAGAAACGACACTTGCGTTCAAAGACAGTAATTACAGTGAAGCCATCGCTATTTTTGATGGTACCCTTGACAAAACAGAAGGAGGTACATGGTTCTTAATTGGGTGTGTGATAACACGGATTGCAATGCATGCTGTGCAACGAGGTGTCACCAAGTCGATGGGATTCAAGTAAGAGGAACGGGCAGGCCACTCCACCGAATAATCTCTTTTTCCAAGAGCTACTCCACACATGTTGTTCGATGCGCTCGCGCATTATCATGCAAAAAATTAAGTCAGGGACGCATGCACCACTCAGCGAGTATGGACGGTGAACAAGTAGAGTTCCGGCCAGTGATGGCCGAGCGTTTCTAAACGCTTCAGTCTGGAACCGCGCGACCGCTACGGTCGCAGGTTCGAATCCTGCCTTGGGCATGGATGTGTGTGGTGTCCTTAGGTTAGATAGGTTTAAGTAGTTCTAAGTTCTAGGGTACTGATGACCTCAGAAGTTAAGTCCCATAGTGCTCAGAGCCATTTGAACCATTTTTTCTTTCAACAATTAGAGTGACACAATAACGGT
The DNA here is from genome assembly GCF_021461395.2 of Schistocerca americana. Classification (NCBI taxonomy): domain Eukaryota; kingdom Metazoa; phylum Arthropoda; class Insecta; order Orthoptera; family Acrididae; genus Schistocerca; species Schistocerca americana. Next base: position 455,193,100 of record NC_060123.1, read on the forward strand.
GAGCGATGGGTGTAGTGAGTTTAAAGAATTGAAGGTCAGTACGCCCACGCATCATCATTCCTTCCCACACCATGTCATCTTGACCACCAAAACGATTACGTGTCAACAATGTGTGCCGATGTATTCCGTGTTTCCACCTTTCGCCAAACTAATCAGACTATATATGTTCTGATTGGAAAATTGCACCAGACCCCACTTCCTATTTGTCCAATCCCTATGCTACTGGCACCATCGCGAAGAGTGCCGCAAACGTGTGGGTGTCAACGCTACAGAACGTACTGGTTGTTGGGCAAAGAAAACATGCCATGCAGTTGTTACTGTGGATTTCGAGTTGCGGGCTTTCAGTACTGTTGAAAGTGGTTGCAGTTGTTGCAATTGCATCCGGTGTTTGACATGGTCTCTTCTTTCATGTTGAATAATGCAGTGGTCATCTGCAGTGGTAGGTGACAGTGCCAACCTCTCTTGCCCTACGGTCAGCAGTGCTTGCGCTTCGGAACGCTCACCATGCACGTGAAACAACCCTAGGACTGATACTAATATCCAGGGGATACAATTTTTACGCTTCGCCCTTTTCCTATTTCTTGATGATTTTGTCATTTGTGAAGTCATCCAGATTTTGTCTTTGGGCATGTTGTGATGAAGAAAACCACCACAGTGCAACATAACCACTCGATGATTGGCACACACTGTTTTTTCGCGGTCCTTAACAGCCTCGCAGCATTCGGTGCTGTTGTTACGCTGACCTCGCACCATGTAACGTCCACCTATCTATGAACGCCTGGGTGAACTCTGGCAACTTTCATTCATTTCAGTGGAATAGTAAGTTACTAAATATTGATCTTGCTTAAGTGTTTGCAGAGGAATGTAATTTTAGTGGCGTGAGACGGATGTTGTCATATGGGTCAAATGGCTCTGAGCACTACGGGACTTAACTGCTGAGGTCATCAGTCCCCTAGAACGTACAACTACTTAAGCCTAACTAACCTAAGGATATCACACACATCCATGCCCGAGGCAGGATTCGAACCTGCGACCGTAGCGATCGCGTGGCTCCAGACTACAGCGCCTAGAACCGGCCATCAGATGGATGTTGTCGATGGAGACGAATTGAATGAACTGCAGTGACATGAAATACTCTCAGGAAATACACTGAGTAATAAAATTTGTGCCTTATTAGCACTGACTTCAGTCTTTCTGCGAGTAGCAGCTGTCTTCGGCATCAGACTGTCTCAACGTACCTCCAGCAATGATGCTAATTTTGATTGTTTATATCTATGACATCGGAACACTTGGTTAAGGCAGCTGTACGTGAAAAGACGGAAATATGCGTTCGAGTTAAAGAGTGGCACAATTTTTATTGCTTACCGCATAATCGTTACACTTGGAGATTGTCAATATTTGTAACGGTGCTGTACTAATACCACTCCGTTTGACTGCATTTCATGTACCTTACGAATATCGATTCTATTCAATGACAGTACTTTCAGTTCTGTTCAAAGACGACGTTACCAGTGAACGAGACGCTCGTTATGTATCTGCAGTATGAAAATACATAACCAGTGCCCCGTGGACTCTTATGAAATTACTGTCATTGAATGGAATTGACAGGATGAGGTACGTGAATTTCAGTTATACAGACGGGTATTGGTGTAGTAGGCCATCGAATTATAACAATCATCTGTAGTTCTGAGATGAAAGGATGTCAGGTTTATGTGGCAACCCTAACCGCTAAAGTGGTTCTTAGAAGTACCACCCCGTTGTGTATTACTGAGCCAGAACTTAAAATCCACCTGTTTAGTACAGCGCTGTTCCATCATTAAGAGGCACATACTCTCCGTGGCATGCATTTGACAATCTACCGAGGTTCCCTTGAGTACGTGGCACCTGATATCTAAGCACAGCTCAAGCAAATTTTGTAAATTACGGTCCTCTGTCGTCCACTTTCTGTGATGAGGCGTGGACGTCCAGCGCCTCCGTAATATCCTTTCTTCCAGGAATTCTAGTTCTGCAAGTTATACGGGAATCCTTCTGTGAAATCTGGAAGGTGGGAGCAGAAGTATTTGCGAAAGTGAAGCTATATGCATGGATCGTAATCCGTTCTTGGAAAGCTGAGGAGTAGAAACTTGCTCGGGAAAAGCAAAGTCCTGGTTCGACACTTGGTCAGGCACACGTTTAAATCTGCGGGGAAATTTAGAAATCAGCACCCACTGCTCTGTAGAGTGAAAAGTCATTCTGGTAACATTCATTTTATCATGGGCAAGTCCATACATGGGTGCTCTTTTTTCACAGCCGCTACACTGGTTTACCCATGTAACGTCATCAGAGTTAGTACGTAAAACGTTCTTCGCCATACCTATCTCAAGTGTAACGAGCCTGATGCTGTAAATATATGTACTTAGCAAAGGTGTAGGACCTGTTTAAGTCCTTCCAACACAAGTGTTTCGTGAGGTCCCGTCAGAGATTCGCCTTTTATGAATTTTGTATATCTTCTCGTTCCAGGTGACTAAGTTGATGGATTTTGAAGCAAATAAAATATTTTTCAGTGTAATTGCACAGTTAACTGTCTCTCGCCAATAGTTGCTCCCCTATGTCCTGTGCAATATCTTTTCTGTCATTCACTGTATTTCCGTTACACCCACATCTCAGATTCTGCATTGAAATCATGACTACGGCGGCTGAACATTTCGGCTATGAAGAATCATCCATATCCCTCCCACGACTGTCAGAAAATGGCGTCATATTGAGGACGCCCTCCCGCTCACTTAGTAGGAAACATCTTCAGAGGAGAAAGAAAAGCCAGTGGTGAACGCAGTGCGACTGGTTAATTTAATGGCTGCCCCCTGTGCTGAAAATAGGGGAGTTAAGCAAGTGGGTCTTGCAGAACCTTCAGATGGACTATCTACAAGAGGACAAACCGTTTTACAAACCAGGAAGTAGAAGTTTAGTAATTCTGATGTCGCAAGTAATTGTTGAATCTGAAGGGAGAAACAACCAGGATCAAGTTAGATAACCTCAGAGAAATAAAATGCAAAAGGTATGGTTTAATACAAAAAGCACTAATGATGAGTCAGTAGATATAGTTACAGTTTTTGTCATGGCTATGCTTCGAAATACAGGTAACCTGATGCGTTAATGTGACGAAAACTGTGACACAGTAGCTCCACTAAAGTTTAAACTGAAGACAACGTCAATCACCGTTGCGTAGGTTTTCACAGCTACGTCTGTATCTCATGATGAGAGAAAATAGACGTTATTTGAGAAAATAGTGTACAGAGAACAAAAATGACCAATTACCAGAGGTTTTGTGTTGGGAAAGAGAATTTCAGAAACAGAATTAAATCTTTTGTGGCGTGTATACTCTTCCAAAATGTCAGTGGTGAACTCGTACTTGAGAAGGATGTGGAAACATTTGAAGATATTAACCCAATGATGCCATTTCTGAGGAATGATTAAAATATAATTTACAAACATGAGAAAATTTTGAATAACGTTTTTCGGTAGCTCGCCAAGTTGGTGTAATTAATACTCTGTTTTATCTATCTAGACAAGAATCAACAGTAATATCCCATCACGCAATTCTTCTCGGCCCTAATGTAAGTATATAAGGTAAACAGACTGCAGACGACGTGTATTCATTCAATATTTTCATCAAATACAACTCTTAACTTCCTTAATTGTGTTAAGCAATTCTGGAAATATGTGTCGATACTTGTGCTAAGAAATTCGTATGATTACTCTAAAGTAAATCAATATTCTATAACATTTTGCAAACATGTATTTTTGTGCTAAGTAGATGCATAGGTGTTTAGTAACTGGGTATACTAAAAAGCAATACATATACTGGAGGACAACCATTCATTTAGTCTTTTTCGTGCTCTCACATTTAGAACAACGTGTCTAATATCACTGTTAAATTACTTCATGTTACGTGGGATGTAGTGTGTGTGAGAGCTGCTCATCTGATACATCTTGAGTCTCTCCCTGTTGACGTCCGCGTCAACACAGATTGTAACATCAGCCAGTTTTCAGTTCCCAAGCAGTCAGTTTAGCTGTGTGATCTATGTGTAAACATTCAGATACTCCTCTAATTAGAAATTACTGTATTTCTTGCTAAAAGACTGCCATTTCTCATTTCACTATGCTGTATTTCTGACTTCCTTTACTATAGTTAGAGAATATAGTTCTAATGTTAAAATGTGTGTTAATTCCTAAGGGATCAAACTGCTCAGGTCTTCGGTCCCTAGACTTACACACAACTTAAACTAACTCATGCTAAGAACAACACACACACCCATGCCCGAGGGAGCACTCGAACCTCCAGTGGAAGGGGGTGCGGAACCCGTGACATGGTGCCACGAACCGCGCGGCCACTCCGCGCTGCTAGAGAATATAGTTACTAGAAAATGCATTAATCTCTGAATTTGGTGTTGGTCAATTAATAATGCTTCCCTCTAGTAACGCTTTTTCTTCTGAAATCTCTTTTCTGTTTGTTCTTTCCTTCAAATCTAGAATCAAATCTAGCAACACATTTCAATTAATGTTTCAATTAACTCCCTCAATACGACATACCGGTAGGAATATATTTTGATTTATTACTAATATACACATTATAAAGTAAACATTGTAGACGCACTTACTTTCAGTTGAGCTATATAGATGAAGTTCTGCTGTTATTTACATTACACATGTCAGAAGCTGACTGACACAAAGTATACCTTACATATCGGTTCAGCACTGTTTGAACTGCGTTAAGCGGCTCCCTTGGTACACATTTTTTGTCGTTATGTCAGTCTTCTATTGGGTTGATACGACTCGCCTTCAATTCTTCTCCTGTGCCATACTTTTCATCTGAGAGTAGCACTTCCGAACTATGTCTTCAATTACTTGCTCCATGTATTCTAATCTCTGTCGGTCCGGTTTCACTATCATACAATACTGTGTTCCAAACGTGTATTCTCAGAATGCCAGTAATCTTCTGCTTCTTATACCCTCTTTGGTCCATACGTCATGGGTTATTTTGTTGCCGAGATATTCTCATTTCTGCTACTTCTCATTAATTCTGTCTTTCTTTGACGTACTCTAAATCCATATTCATTCCATTCAACAGACACTGTAACTCTTTTCTGCTTTCACTGAGGACACCAATGTCGTCATCGAATCTTGTCATTGATACGATTTAATTTTTAATTTGAATCCCACTCTTGAAATTTTCTTTCTATTCCCGTCATTGCTTCTTCCATATACACACTGACCAATAGGGACGAGTGACTGCATCCATATGTTACACCCTACTGAATCCGAGCGCTTCGTTCTTGATTTTTCAGTTTTATTGTTCCCTCTCTGTTCTTGTACATTTTGTATACTAGCCGCTTTTGCCTATAGCTTATCCCTGTTTTTCTCAGAATTTCGAACACCTTGAACCATTTTACACTGTCGAACGCTGTTTCCAGATCGACAAATCACGTGAACGTATTGTGATTTTTCTTTAGTCTTGCTTCCATTATAAACCGCAACGTCAGAATTACATCTCTTGTGCTGTTACGTTGCGTAAAGCCAAACATCGTCATCTAAAAGAACCTCAATTTTTTTCTACTCTTTTATTATCACTGGCAGAAAAGTGGATTCATAGGCTGTTGTGCTGATTGTGCGATAATTCTCGCACTTATCGGCTCTTGCTATCTACAGAATTGAGTGGGTGATGTTTTCCGGAGTCTGATGGTATGCACACACAAACGTGAATAGTCGTTTTGTTTCCATGTCCCTCAGTGATTTTAGAAATTCCGAGGGAGTGTTTTCTATCCCTTCTGCCTTATTTGACCTTAAGTCTTCCATAGCTCTTTTAAGCTTTGATTCTAATACCGGATCCCCAGTCTCTTCCCTACCGACACTTGTTTCTTAGGAACTTATATTTAAATATTTAGTTAATTAATGAAGGCATGTATAGCGCGGCTCATTTATGTTACCCACCACGAATAACTTCTTCTGCAAAAGCAAATGTATTAACCAAATGTTATTCACCTGCCATGATGATTGCATTTCCTGTGATCTAGTTCCTTACGAAAACATGAACAGTAGCACCTCTTCTTTTTAAATAGTGCCCTACATTCTTACTCGGTACTCCAATGTACCATTCGCATAATAATCATAGTATTAAAAATGTAACATAAAATTTATTCTGACTCTCCTCTACTAGCACTTGCGCCGACGTGACTCGCCTACTCACTGTAAAAAAAAAATGGAAACAGAAGAAAAATGTGCATCGCTCGTTACTGCTCTAATAACTTGCATTCTCCATATATGACTCTTCGTTGGTGCCTACAAACGCGTGCAAACCTTCAGCTGAATATAGTTGACTGGATAAGAAGTAAACAGTCCAGATCACTTGACAATTACTAAGCTTTGTTTATCACGTCGTTTTGGCTGCCCGGACCCACGGCAAAGCTGGGCGTCAACTGTCAGCAAGTACCGCACCATTTCCGCACTAATGACCACTGGCCAATCCCGCCACTGAGGTACTCTGGGGGCCTGTTAGGACGCACTGGCTGCCCCATTGTGCAGCGAGATATATCTTCCCTATCGCTCTTGTCGGTCTCCCACAGTGCAGACACAATACAGTGTACAGTTCTGCTTAATGCAATCTGCAACAATTCGATACACACAAGAAAAGTCGATAAGTCACACAAATAAACAAGTTACAAAATTTTTGATGATTTAATGTCTGTCCCAAAACACCTTCTCACACATTTGGACTGCAGTCAAGGAATAATGTGTGATTGATATTTCCACAATTTGACTGAAAGAGCTTCTTTACATTATAGTATTATCATGATTTCTTCCTTATGCCATTGTCAATTACAACACTGAAAAAAATTTCGCACAATTGCGTAGTAAGTGAGGAGGACCAATATTTAATAGAATTATGCCATTCCAGTGTCAGATTGAAATTTTCCAAGTATTACTGCTTACATCTTCTGTACCATTAGCCATCGCTAAGTGATATTATAGTCAGGATTTACTGAACTCGGTGTCCCAGCTTGTAGATAAGTACAAAATCACAAAAATACGTGGCATGCAGGTAGCAAACATGTTTACCAACCGCACAACACTTGAGCCACAGAATGAACATCAATATAGTCGTTACATGTGCAGCGAACATGACATGAAAACATAGGATGGTTACTGTTCGGTGATCAAAGGAGAACAGCTTATGTTGTAAGCCTATCTTGCATATTCGTGTGTGTGTGTGTGTGTGTGTGTGCATGTGTGTGTGTGTGTGTGTGTGTGTGTGTGTGACAGAGATAGCGAGACAGACAGAGAGAGAGAGGGAGAAAGAGAGAGAGTGAGAGAGAGAGAGAGAGTGAGAGAGAGAGTGACAGAAATTTAATTAAATCAGTACACAAACTTTCTTCCACCCTTGTTTCATAGGTCTTCCCGTTTTCCACTTCGAAAGTATTGGGAAAGAGTACATGGGTTCAGGGTTAAATCTGGGTCTGCCACAATTTTATTCTATCATTTAATGTCACTCTAAATATTGTACATTCAAAAATAATATCAAGCCACATCATGCTTACGTGGACTGTAAATTAGTTGATAGTTGGCTATAGCAAATGCGAGTAAGAAACTAGTTGAGAGTACGAATTATAACTAAACTTAGAAAAACATACCATTTCTGTTAAGGTTATCCTTCGAGTCGAAGACTACCAGCCCCATCCTCGTTAACAAAACCGAACAAGAGACATCGACGAACGCAATTATTTTCTTGTTGAAAAAGCAGACGAGTTTCCAGTAGAATTCAGATAGTGTCTGTTTGCTTATCATTGCCCTCAGGCAACAACAGTTCATAAAATATTCTATTAGAACACAATTAAATACCCATCAACACTTCGACGAATACTACAAAACTAATCATAGCGTGTAGGCTTTCACGGCCGGCGTCTTCAGTAATTAAAACTTCCGGGCTAAGAGGCCGTGGTCCAATAGTAGAAATACTTCTCCCTGACGTTTCGTTGCCAGCTGCGGGCAACATCATGTGAGGTGAGTCTACAAAACCAGTTGAGTCTACAAAACTAGTTGGGAAAAGGTAATAGGAAAGACGAATAGCCCATCAACTCTTCTCGTAATTCTGCTGTCGTACGATTTAACTCTACGGGATAATCTTTTGTTTTCTTTGTTGAACATGATAGATTATTGTTTCGTACCCATGGTACTGAATGAAAATCGGGCATACAATTTTTCTAGAATCTGCTCTCACTATAAAATATGCAATTTCCCGTTTCCTTATCACTTTACTGTTTCGTCTGAGTAACACCACTTGCAAAAGAATTAGGACTATTGAATCAGTCAGTATTCGTTATTTATTTCAGTGAATCATTTTACACATTGCCCATGCGTGGCTCATTGTAATAATTAATTACCATCCGTACAGCGAATAATTCAACTCTTCAGACTCCTATACCGCATGTCTGTGTGACTATTTAGTAATGAATGTGATACATAAAATATAAAAGAAAACGAAGTAACCGAGATGAAATCGGGAAATCAATTAAGAGAAGAACTGATGCAACATTAACCCTACACTTACTGGCGCTGTCATGTGACAAAGTTCAGAAGAAAGAGCTGGAGAACTGGAATAGTAAAGGGCAGTCTTAAGCTCGTCAACAAAAATTTCGAAATGGGTAAAGAGATTAAACCTGTATTTTCAATTGGTATTTTAACATCGACCTAGCCACAATGTGACCAAAGATCTGATGACCACAGCTCGATTTTCCAGTCCTAAATGTACTCTTCGCACCTATCCGTTCCCTCCCCTGTGTTTAACAGGGGAAAGGCGGTTGTACTCTTAAAGTTGAAAAATTTTGATTTTAAACTTTTTGAACATTAAGTTTTAATTATTCGGAATACGTTCTTCCGTTGATCATTACCTTTTTGTTTCTTTACATTTTTCTGTAGCTATTTTGCTTTATCATCCTTGCGCTTTGCTCTAGAAATCAATCGTAAATGACATATTTCTTGTTTCTTGTCTTGTTGTGAACGTTTTTGTCTTTCCTTCTCATGTCGATCAGCGGAACTGTGTCTCCTGTTACCAATAATTTTTCGGTTTTACCTTCTTCATGGCTATTAGTCCGTCCCACATCTGATTTTTCTGCTTCACCATATCCGTTTCTCTTCTATCGAACTACCTGCTTCGATATTTTTCATCGCAGTATTTACTGTCTCAGAGATATTTATCATTCCTCAATAATTCATTTTACCAAAACCTTATAAAATCATTCTTTCTTAAGATTCTCTTACATTTAGGCCTTTTCTATACCATGACTCAATCGTGATCTATGTATGTATTTCATTCTTTGTATGTATTAAAGACCAATATCTCATTTAGGTATCTCACCATGATATAACCAAGATCTTTTCTCCTCTTTCATTTCTGTTGCCGAATAGGTATTATTCAATATGTGTGTCTCCTTAAGTACTAGATATTTACCTGCATTCACACACTAAGCTACCAGAACAACACACTTGAATACTATGTGAGCAAAAGTATCCGGACACCTGACTGTGGAATGACTTAAATGTTCGTGGCGCCCTCTATCGGTAACGTTGGAATTCAGTATGGTGTTGGCCCAACCATAGCCTTGATGGCAGCTTCCACTCTCGCAGGCGTACTTTCAGTTAGGTGCTGGAAGATTTCTTGGGTAATGGCAACCCATTCTTCACGAAGTGCTGCATCGAGGAGAAGTATCAACGCTTTCGGTGAAGCCTGGCACGAAGTGGGAGATTTCAAAACATCCCAAAGGTGTTCCGTAGGATTCAGATCAGGGCTCTTTGCAGGCCAGTCCATTACAGGGATGTAACCACTCCGTCACAGGCCATGGATTATGAACAGGTGCTCGATCGTGTTGAAAGATGAAATCCCCATCCTCGAATTGCTTTTCAACAGTCGGAAGCAATAAGGTGCTTAAAACATCAATGTTTGCCTGTGCTGTGGTAGTGCCACGCAAAACATTAATAGGTCCAAGCCCCGTCCATGAAAAACACGGCCACATGATAACACCACCATCTCCGATTTTACTGATGGCACTACACACGGTGGAAGTTGACGTTCACCTGACATTCGCTGTACCCATATCCTTCCACATCGCCACATTGTGTACCGTGATTCGTCACTCCACACAACGTTCAGTCGTCCAATGTTTACGTTCCTTACACAATGCGAGGCGTCGCCTAGCATTTACCGGCGTGATGTGTGACTTATGAGCAGCCGCTTTACCATGAAATACAAGTTTTCTCACCTCCTGATTAACCGTCATAGTACTTCCAGTGGATCCCAATGCAGTTTGGAATTCTTGCCTGATGGTCTGGATAGATGTCTGCCTAATACACATTACGACCTTCTTCAACCTGTGCTGCTGGTCCCGGCGGAGGTTCGAGTCCACCCTCGGGCATGGGTGTGTGTGTTTGTCCTTAGGATAGTTCAGGTTAAGTAGTGTGTAAGCTTAGGGACTGATGACCTTAGCAGGTAAGTCCCATAAGATCTCACATACATTTGAACAATTTCTGCAACCGTCGGCGGTCTCTGTCAGTCCACAGACGAGGTCGGCGTGTATGCTTTTGTGCTGTGCGTGTCCCATCACGTTTCAACTTCACTATCACATCGGCAACAGGGGACCTATGTGTTGTGTACAAAGTTCCGCGTAGTCAGCGCGTACACAACTTTCCCAATAGAGCGCGCCCCGCTAAGCACAACAGCGCAGGCGCAGCGCTCGTCCGTCTCCGCTCTACGAGATGGCGCTGCCATAAAGACGAACCAAATTCTGCTTCCGCCGATCCGCGTATTAATATGTAACGCAGCCAATGAGATTGCTGCTAACGTAGAACCTTTTGTCCTCGCGGATCATTCTGCATTAGTCTGTACCAGTCTATAGTCAAGTTTCAGTCTGCGCCTGATAAGATTATCATGTTCCTGCACGTAGCCATGAAGAGAAATGTGTAGACACTTTGTCAAGTATTAGAGATATGTGAGAATAAGATTAACGTACCAAGACCAAAGGAACTTCAGATTGTCAGTTGTAAATAGCATCCAGAAACAAGTTAAGTTACTTCTGTGCTTTATATTATTTTAATAAATGTGTGTGAAAATTAATCAAGTTCTGTTTAAAGTTGGTCACCGTCAATCTGCTACTCTAAGCGTGCAAGTGGCATTTCTATCGTCTGACCTAACGACAGAAGATAAACACGCCACGATAAGACCACGAGACATATGGCTGACACTCGCCTACTTCGTTAGAGCGACAAGTCAAATAATCTGATGGTGTGTTTACCGAAGGTCTTACAGTACGCACACCACACTATGGAAGTTTAGGAGTGTGGAAATCTGCCGTACAGATGCATGACGTAAGTGACACACAATCACCGAAGTCCGTGAGTTCCTCGGAGCTCCCCACCCTGCTCTCTCACGATGTCTAATGACTAATGAGGTCGCTGATATGGATTACCTAGCAGTATCTGGCAGCAAAATTGCTCGTAATAAGAAAAAGTTTTGGGGGGGTGTCCAGATACTTTTGATCACATAGTGTATGTTACTTCTGCTTGTGTCCTCGGTGCAGATAACTGAACTGTAATTTGTTGGTTTGCTTTCGATTCTGACGAACATAATGCTATACTAAACATGTTACAGTAACTTCCTACTCACGAAAAATCCATATTTTATGATACTGTTCATGTTACCATATTTGTCAGAGCAGATATATTCACCTTAGCTTCACTTCACTTCTCTAATCCGTGTTGCAGGATGCTTTGACTTTTCCCTTTTCAAATTTTCATTTTTCCCTATCACATTCAGACTTACGATATTCCACTCCACACTGTTTGAATCTAACCCTTTTCTCTTCTCATTGTCACCTCATCCTTCGCAGTCGCCTCCCACACATCTGAATGTGGGAGTAATAGAAAATTTTTCACTGCTGTAGTTATTATCATAACATTTTTTAAATTTACAGATCATATTTGGAATAGACACGAGTAATGTATTTACATAATAGTTACTGTTGTCTCGTAAAAGCAGTAGAGTTTAACAATACCTAATATATGTCCGAAATGATAATGATGTCCAGTCCTAGTATATAAAGGGACGAGAAAGAAGAATGTCAGTGTTCCGTTCATATAGCGAGTTCGTAAAAACAATTCGAGATCTCTGTGAGGGAGTGCACGCTATTGAGTTCTTTGTTGGGGGCATTCAGTCAGCTGTTTGCACTTGAAAGCCTCTTGGAAAGGTGGTTAATTTACTGCTGAAAGTTCAAATATTCAAATGAGTTTTGGAAGAAGGGACATTTTGGCGTCCAATCGTAACGATGTAGCGGATTTTTAGATAATCACCCTGTAAATAGCTACAGTTGTCCCTGATTTTGAAACTAAAGGAAACGGACATCAATTTGGGCAGGTGACAGCAATGACTTGCGTGTTTAACGATTGGATATCTGCAGACAATCGTAGAGAACAGTTTTGTTCACGCATATGTGCCAACGCTGGTACAAACTCTCACATTATGGGAGCAATAAAACTCTCACTTTATAGTCCATTCAGCTCTTGTCTTACTTCCTCGTGAAGCATATGCGGCACTGGATGCTCTCCTGCAAGTTTTGACTCAGGGGAAGGTCATATGTGAATACAGTTATTTGCAATGAGAACAACGTCGACAATTATTCACAATGTATATTCACTTGCTTGACTGACAGCGTAGAGCAAATAAGGCTAACTTTTGCGTCAGCTTAGAAACCAAATACAAGGGATAGTTCCAACACAACTATGTTTTCTGGAATTTGTTATTTTAAAAAAGAAATAAAAATCGCTGTGTTCTCCCAACTCCACTATCATCAAAAAGGAATTTGTTTATAGCCAGCGAATAATTTAATTTTTCCTCTTTAGTCTCTGTAAGTTGTAATACGTATGTAATACAAATACTGTAGAACGAAGGGCCAAATGTATTTTATGAGTAACTGATGCGCTGCATCCGTTTGAAATGATATATTTCCTTTGATTCTTTTAATCGACTAATAATTACTGAGGTTCCTCCATCCCAGGATATCCAAATGTTTGTGCTGCCTGCACCGAATAGTTTCTACGCCTGTGTGGTTACAGAGTACCCAGTCTGTACACACAGTCTGTTCGCGGTAATCTCTCTTACAGAAGAAAAAACTGCATTTCTATATGAGTTATCCATGATGCACCCGTAAGATTCCTAAATATCTGAACATTTGAGGAAAAGCTACTTGGACGTTGAGACGATGGCGACACTGATTCGTAACACCACGTTGCAATGTTGTATGCAGAGCGGTACGCTGCCTGAGGCTTCCCCGTCGGCCGATGTTGGTACCAATAGTTGCCTTATCGGGTGGTTGACCATCTTTCGATATTTCTGGGTACCTAAGTTTGACTGCACTGTTCGAACTATTTAACAGGTTCACTACTGCACTTTTATTTCATAAGGAAACCATACAACTTGCGCAATCTGTAAAACGTCATTTAACGGCGAGTCTGAAAGATGTCATGTATGTGGTGTATTTCCGCGTCAGGTTCACGGTGTACGACGTAATCACTTATCGTAGAATTTGCATTGATCATTCGAACTTATGAAATGACAGCATTTGCTTAGCCTTTTTAACTCGGTGAACTCTTGATAAAACTTACTTTCGTGCTCCGTCCTCTTGTATATATCAAGATGGATGGGATGGACTTTGGTTTTACAGTCGTCATATGACTGCGACACTTCGGGCATTTTTTTAAACCATGCGTTATCAAGGTCCTGGGGGAAGAGGGGAGGGGGCCACATATTCCTGCGTAGAGCCAGTAAATCACGTGAAGAGCAATATAAAAAATAGAGATTATTGAGTATATGTATAGTAAAGACTGAAATAAGTGGGAAGCCTTTGAAATGTGTTGTTACAGGAGAGGGATCATATAATGAAGACGTCGTGCGACGTGTCAGTGTGAAAAAAAAAGAGTAAAGACCGTTATGAGGGGAAGAGACACATTGGCCGTCCACATATTACGTCCTGACTCGTCGTTGAAAGCTAGACGAGTGAATAGTACGGGAGAAATGAATGCCTTAGTAGGTTTACATTTGAATGCATTAGGCAAATCGTCGATGGTATAATATATAGCAGCTACGCTCAACTGAAGGCACCAGGTACCAAACGACAGGAGCCTTCATGAAATCAAATTTAAGGCTGACGACCAAAACGCAGTCAACTCATATCCTGACTGAATATCACCAAAGTGACGTGAATGTCAACTTCTTAGGTGTGTAAAAAATTGCGACGTTGTGCAACTTACAAATCATGAAATATGTAGTATCTTTCGCAAGACTATTAATATGTCATCGTTGGAATCGGACATGGTACATAATGAATACGAGTGATAACACCCGTAGATGTGACACTGAACTGTGTAACATTTCTAGATTTTTGAAGCCCGCCGCGGCTGTGAAACAGGTTAGTAATTATGAAATAAATATTCAAGAGAATACATAACACTACGTACAACCAAAGATTACGTAAACCATAAATGACATCTCTAATTCATGTGTGCCTACCTCTTTCCGAAGAAGGAGACGATGGACACATTAATGAACATCAGATGCATTCATTTTCTTGTCCGCATAAGTCGTAATCTGATGTAAAGCAGCTTTAATCAGTCATTACATGCAAGTCTTGACGAGACGGCATGTGCTACTGTATTAATATAAATATGATAGAAGAAATCACGTTCGGAACGGCATGCCAATGAAATTATGCGCACAAGAGATATCTGTCATCGGAGTATTGTGAATTATCTTAATCAAAACACGAGCTTCCTATTTATCCTCCTCATGTCTTCTGTAGCGTATATGGTGCATCGAGCTTTTACCTTTTTCTTGCTCAAGCAATAAACTAGCTTACTGTGCCAAATAACTGTAGGATGTACGTTACACCACGTGCTTTTTTCTTTCCTTTCAGCATGTTCCCAGTACGTGGCCGGACCAAGCTCGATGAGAGCTGTTTATCACAGTCTGATCACATCTTCGAGAAATAAAGTTAATTTCTATTTGTTTATAGTAGTTATGGACTATAATCTGTTTAAGATATGATGTAATACGCTAATGTGTCTTGCAGTATTGAATAAGTAATTGCCGCCTGCTGTGGTCGAGTGTATCTAGGCACTTCAGTCCGGAACCGCGCTGCTGCTATGGTTAGGTTTAATTATTTATAAGTCTACGGGACTGATGACCTCAGATGTTAAGTCCCATAGTGCTTAGAGCCATTTGAACCATTTTGAATAAGTGATTATTTTATCACAACAATAGGTTTTTCGATGTACCTCTCATTCTACACGCAGCAACGACCTATACTTTTACATTTAGCTAGCCGTTTACATATTTTTGAGTATCTAAAACAGAGTTTTATAAACGCTTTACATGTATGTTATTTTGTAAAATGCTTCGAATGGCTCTGAGCACTATGGACCTTAAAATCGGAGGTCATCAGTCATCTGGAACTTAGAACTACTTAAACCTAACTAACCTAAGGACATCACACACATCCATGACCGAGGCAGGATTCGAACCTGCGACCGTAGCGGTCGCGCGGTTCCAAACTGAAGCGCCTAGAACCCCTCGGCCACCCCGGCTGGCATTTTGTAAAAGGATTAGCAATAAATATGTATAAGTCCCCAAGTTTGTTGTAGCGCATTATTTCGATGGGAGCAGAGTATGGCTAGTGGTCGTCCAGGCAACTGTCACTTACGTTAATTAACAGTATGAACCAAGCAATTACCAGATCTCATTCCATAGACAAAACTATTTTCCAAATGAATTAGGTTTTGATACAATAAAAATTGAGGAAAATAGACTCTCGCCCCATATCAATAACAAAAATCTTATGAGCTACAAACAAATACACAATCGAAAAAGATTAACCAATATGCATTTATGATTCAATATAAATGTTTCGCCCCATTGAGATTAACTTAACAAAAGAAGTTCTCAGTACAACCTGCCATAACACGCACTGGTTAACAACTACTACGACCAACACCATAAGCAAACATGTACAAATAACAGGGACAACATACGCTGAAGAGCCATAGAAACTATTAAACCTGCCTAATATTGTGAAGGGCCTCGCGAGCACGCAGAAGTGCCGCAACACGACGTGACATGAGAACAACTAAAATCTGAAGTAGTGCTCGAGGGAACTGACACGATGAATCCTGCAGAGCTGTCCATAAATCCATAGGAGAACGAGCACGTTGCGAGTCATCCCAGATGTGCACAAGCGGAAGTGTTTAAACTCAGAAGAGTACTCCTGGAGCCACTCCGTATCAATTCTGGACGTGTGGGGTGTCGCATTCTCCTGCTGGAATTTCCCAAGTCCATTGGAATGCGAAATGGACACGAATGGATTCAGGTGATCAGACAGGATGTTTACGTACGTGTCACCTGACATAGTCATATCTAGACGCATCAGGGGTCCCTTATCACTTCAACTGCACTCACCCCTCACCGTTACATAACCTCTACCAGCTCGAAAATTCTCTTGCTGACATGCAGAGTTCATGGATTCATGAGGTTGTTTCTACGCCCATACACGTCCATCCGCTCAATACAATTTGAAACGATACTCTTCCCACTAGGCAACATGTTTCCAACCATCAACAGTCCAATATCGGCATTGACGTCCTCAGGCGAAGCGTAAGGCTTTGTGTCGTGCAGTCATCAAGGGTATACGAGAGGGCCTTCGGCTCAGAAATCCCATATCGATGATGTTTCGTTGAATGGTTCGCACGCTGACACTTGTTGATGACCCAGCAATGAAATCTGCAGCAATTTGCTGAAGGGTTGCACTTCTGTCACGTTGAACGATTGTCTTCAGTCGTCGTTGGTCCCGTTCTTGCAGGATCTTTTTCCGGCTGCAGCGATGTCGGAGATTTGATGTTTTAACGGATTCTCAATAATCACGGTACACTTGTGAAATGGTCGTACGGGAAATTCCCCACTTCATCGCTACCTCGGAGATGCTGTGTTCCAACGCTCAAGCTCCGACAGTAATACCACGTTCAAACTCACTTAAATCTTGATAACCTGCCATTGTCCCAGCAGTAACCGATCTAAGAGTTGCGCCAGACACTTCTTTTATATAGGCATTGCCGACCGCAGCGCCGTATTCCGCCTGTTTTCATGTCCCTGTATTTGAATACGCATGGCTATACAAGTTTCTTTGGCGCTTCAGTGTACAAGGGCTACAGACGTTTAAAACCACTGCAATCCGTAAAATTTTGTTCAATACTGTATTTAGATGTCTGTGTGTTACATTGGTATCCTACTACAAACCAATAATCTGTGGGTGAAATGAATGAAAGAGAATACGTACTTCAATTCAGACTACTGGAAACTAACACAAATTACCAATTTTGAGATAGGTAAAATTGCGGCAAATGTAGCGCAAAATAGCGAAAAAAATTTGAATTTTTGTATTGTTTAATGTATTAGACTGATGCTTTAAGAAAGACATTTCAGAGTCTTATAATTCAAACGTGCTTAGAAATATTTTTTTAAATTCTTTTGCCCTCCACGCCTTCCGCGCCGCTCTTGCTATTTATGATCCACACCTTTTCTAGGCTAGACACTGACAAACAAAAAAATTCACATGTTACAAATATGTTACGGAAAATCCATCGGGGACCATGTGCACTTTCCACAGATGAGAATCCTCAGCACTTCCTCTGTGACGTGTCGTGGGAAAAATATCTTCAGGCAGAATGTAGTGAATAGGCGTACACTCATCAGCATGATGTGATACTTGCTACTTTAAATGTTATGAAACCAACTTCCCAATACCTAGCCAATCCTGGACAGGATAAAAAAAAATTGTAAATGGGAAAAGACGAAACATGAATGAGAGCTACAATCACCTTACATGGCTGATTTGTCCAAAAACAGTAAGTGTGTCCTGAAATGTTGTGAAAATAGCTGCATTTGATGCCTCTCTAGCGTTTTGTAGTGAAAATGCAGGTAAGATTAAGTGTTACAGAGATTAGGTATCCACCCAGTTGCATTCGCTGTGAAGACACTCAGAATTGTCGATGAAACACGACTTGACAAAGACCAGGCAGAACAAGAAAACATGCAAAATATGGCTAGGTAAAGGAGGCAGGTGAAGAGAATATTTCAGGAAGACAAGAAATAGGATGAAAATAAGAATATTGACAGTTTAAATGACTAGAGGTATGTCACTATTGCTAAAAATATGCCACTATAGCTAAAAACTGAAATAGAAACTTTAAATGAGATTAGCCGAAGATATAAAGTATCCTTTCTCAGTAAGTATAAAGCTGACATCCTGAAATGGGGCCAAGCTCTTAGAAATCACTTACTGGATTATT
The DNA here is from genome assembly GCF_021461395.2 of Schistocerca americana. Lineage (NCBI taxonomy): Eukaryota > Metazoa > Arthropoda > Insecta > Orthoptera > Acrididae > Schistocerca > Schistocerca americana. The sequence goes on from NC_060123.1 coordinate 455,211,514, forward strand.
CCCTGTAGCTCTTTTTCTTTATCTTTTGTCTGAGAAAAGTTCTCCTCTACTGCACGAGAAAAGTAGAGCAGTCTCTGTTAAATAAAACTGAAAAATTAGTTTCAGCGTAGCTAAAACCCTAAAAAATGTGTTGCGTGATTTTTAGCAGCCTTCCACACAGATGGAAACCATAAAATTCCAGTTTTAATGCTTAATTAGTCTATGAGAACCGGTACATTTTTGTACACGCTAGTTAAAAGTTAAAATCCTTGTAAAATGTATGTAAATGACGATTATCAAATATAAACTGCACAGAATTGGCAGACATCTGCCCTTAACGAACCTCACTTGTGTTTCAAGACACAAGGTGCAGCACGATCGACGAAGCATGGCTTAAACGTTCACATGTCATACGACAAGTTTTTAAAATGTACAGAAGTTTACTTGCCATGAAATTTCATAACTGAACTACTAACAATAAATTCCATATAGCTTTACTATAAAGTATCGTTAGGACTCGAAATATTAGCAGACGCCACACAAAACACCTTAAGTTTAGCACAACGAAAACCGTAGAAAATGGCAGAAACTGCATAATTATGGTGGTCTCTCGTACGCATTCCTTCATGTAATTCTAAAATGGGTCACACTATTACAACGCCGACCAAAAAATCATTAGGTCTTCCTAGGTGCAGTATCTTATAAGTACAGGACACTCCTCTAATTTAGGAGTTGTTGAGTGGTATATCAGGATTCTGTCTGCCAAACGTGTTGCTGATAGAGTTACTAGTAAAGACCTAACAAACTGAAGCGTCATACCAGACGCTGAAGTTTTACTGTACGAATAGATGAAATGTATCGTGACGAATAACACTGCTTCAGGTGTATGAAAAGCCTTTTTTTCTGATCCAATTATTTTCGCGGCGTTAGAGCCGCATCTTCACGGATACAAATTTATTTCATAATTTACTCGAAACGATAAGCAGTAGGTGACCCAATATTCTTCATCCAATTGCGATATAACTATGTAATCGCCAGAAGATCGGTCCAGTTTAAAACAGAGGAGAAATCAAGGAACATGATCCCGACGGAGGGAACTAAGGCTTAATATCGGCGTGACAAGATCGGGGTGGCTAAGTGGTTCTAGGCGCTACAGTCACAGGTTCGAATCCTGCCTCGGTCATGGATGTGTGTGATGTCCTTACGTTAGTTAAAGTAGTTCTAAGTTCTAGGGCACTTATGACCTCAGAAGTTAAGTCCCATAGTGCTCCGAGCTATTTAAACCGTTATTTTGATCGGCGTGACAACATGAGGTCAGCAGTGACCACTTACAGTTCATCAGGTCTTGCTGGAGAAGATTAGTTCTGCGGCTGCAAGAGTCGTCACGCAGAAGTGACACTGCGATCGCCTCAAGTGACATCTATCGCTGGAGCTCAGGCCTTTCACAAGCCTTATGTAGATAAATTTTCATATTTCTGCCTCATCGAATCTTTGACGTCTGTGAGAGTGGTGTAGCTACCGTTGAAATAAACTCGAGTGTCCACTACGTCTGCGGTAAGTCAAGTTCTGTCCACAGCATTCATTTGCGTGTCCGCTGGGAGACATTTATCACCCCCTCCCCATCTCTGGATGATCACTTTTCCTTTCATCGAGATGAAAGCCGTGTTAGTTGACGGTGTTCCACCAGGAACACTATTCAGTCTGAATGCAACCGGAAACTTTTTCTTCCTGGTTTGACCATTTCCTGAACTATACTAAGCCATCAGACAAGGACCCTGCTCTCCTCATATTGGATGATCACATGATACACACAAAGAATCTGGACGTCATTATGCGTCTAAGGAAAAACAAAATGACAATAGTTACAGTTGCGCTTCATCGAAGCCATAAATTCCAGCCACTACATGTGTCATTCATGTTTCCACTTAACACATCTTACGTGTCTGCTACAGAGAAATTTGTTTGCAGCTATCCTGGACGAGCAGCGACCCAATATCAAGTGAGGAGACTCTTGAGAAGCATATCTGAGGGCGGCAACAACTACAACAGCCATTAATGGAGTTAAGAAATGTGGCAATTGTCCCTTTAATCCTGATGTTTTTGAAGAAGCAGATTTTGTTGCCTTTTTGCCTACTGTCGTACCTCTTATTCCTGAATATATACCTATGTTTTCCAATTCATAAATCATGCAGATTGATCAAGTTACATCTACATTCTCTAATAATGCACCACATATTCCATCTTCAGTGTCACCGCAATATAATTCCTCTTCCGTGGTTACTCCAGAAGATATCGGCCCGCCATCCAAATCCGTTCAAGTTCGTTCGCAGAAGAGGAAAAGGGGCTCAGCTGCCATCCTAAAAAGCAGTGCACGGAAGCAACAACTGACGGAAGAGAAGAATTTGAAAGCACTAAAAGTAAATTGAGAATGCGCTAGGTGACGATCAGTTTGGCTTTAGGAAAAGCAAAGGGACGAGAGAGGCAATTCTGACGTTACGGCTAATAATGGAAGCAAGGCTAAAGAAAAATGAAGACACTTTCATAGGATTTGTCGACCTGGAAAAAGCGTTCGACAATATAAAATGGTGCAAGCTGTTCGAGATTCTGAAAAAAGTAGGGGTAAGCTATAGGGAGAGACGGGTCGTATACAATATGTACAACAACCAAGAGGGAATAATAAGAGTGGACGATCAAGAACGAAGTGCTCGTATTAAGAAGGGTGTAAGACAAGGCTGTAGCCTTTCGCCCCTACTCTTCAATCTGTACATCGAGGAAGCAATGATGGAAATAAAAGAAAGATTCAGGAGTGGAATTAAAATACAAGGTGAAAGGATATCAATGATACGATTCGCTGATGACATTGCTATGCTGAGTGAAAGTGAAGAAGAATTAAATGATCTGCTGAATGGAATGAACAGTGTAATGAGTACACAGTATGGTTTGAGAGTAAATCGGAGAAAGACGAAGGTAATGAGAAGTAGTAGAAATAAGAACAGCGAGAAACTTAACATCAGGATTGATGGTCACGAAGTCAATGAAGTTAAGGAATTCTGCTACCTAGGTAGTAAAATAACCAATGACGGACGGAGCATGAAGGACATCAAAAGCAGACTCGTTATGGCAAAAGAGGCATTTCTGGCCAAGAGAAGTCTACTAATATCAAATATCGGCCTTAATTTGAGGAAGAAATTTCTGAGGATGTACGTCTGGAGTACAGCATTGTACGATAGTGAAACATGGACTGCGGGGAAAACCGGAACAGAAGAGAATCGAAGCATTTGAGATGTGGTGCTATAGACGAATGTTGAAAATTAGGTGGACTGATAAGGTAAGGGATGAGGAGGTTCTACGCAGAATCGGAGAGGAAAGGAAGATGTGGAAAACACTGATAAGGAGAAGGGACAGGATGATAGGACATCTGCTAAGACATCAGGGAATGACTTCCACGGTACTAGAGGGAGCTGTAGAGGGCAAAAACTGTACAGGAAGACAGATATTGGAATACGTCAATCAGATAATTGAGGACGTAGGTTGTAAGTGCTACTCTGAGATGAAGAGGTTAGCACAGGAAAGGAATTCGTGGCGGGCCGCCGGGCCGCATCAAACCAGTCAGTAGACTGATGAAAAAAAAAAAAAAAAAAAAGAGAGTAAAGGAAAACGGAATGTAAAACAATGTGCAGAGGACAACAAATTGAGCGCGCAGGGAACTTGCTGGTTACGTTAAACAAGGGGAGACCAACCAGAAGAGGAGGAAAACTTCTGTTCGGAAGGATACAAGTAGCTACGATGAAATCGATGAGGCTGAAAGCATGTTCTGTGAGGATAAATTCTCGACTAGGGCTGATGAATGTTTGCATTGTTCGTTGTGTCGTGAATGGTTATATGAAGAGTGTACTGGAGTTGACGATGACTACTAAGATTTCACTTATGATATTTGTGTGAAAAAATATAGGAGTAAACTCAAGCAACCATTACTGCGTTTCCATAATAGACTGTTGTGTGGAAATGTTGAATTTAATTTCAAACAGTAATTTTCAAATTTTTTCGTGGTAATGTTTACATTTCCTTTAGTAAGTTTTTATGAGTACACATAGCTTGTATTTGCATTATAATTAATAAACTGGATTATGGGTCCTATAAGTGTAGAAAGCAATTATTTAATATTATTTGCATTATTTCACCAAGGGACGAGATTACCCAGGGTGCTGGAGCATAGTGGTCTCTGTGCAGATATTCAAATTAACGTTTAAATGTGTTTAACTTTGTGAAATTGGTGAACAGTTATTTGTTTTCTGCAACAATAGTTGCAATGGTGAGGTTAGAGACAATGAGGCAGAACGATATGCCAACTGTTCTGCCTGTCTCACCTACTTCGTTCATTGTGTTGAATCTTTAACAAAAGTTATATACCTCTTATTAAGTAGATTATCACATTTTCAGTTCTTGAATTTGGTCAATATTTATATGAAGCACTGAAATTCTGAAGGTGGCAGGGGTAAAATACAGGGAGCGAAATGCTATTTACAATTTGTACAGAAACCAGATGGCAGTTATAAGAGTCGGGGGGGGGGGGGGGGGGGGTATGAAAGGGAGGCAGTGGTTGGGAAGGGAGTGAGACAGGGTTGTAGTCTATCCCCGACGTTAATCAATCTGTATATTGAACAAGCAGAAAAGGAAACAAAAGAAAAATTCGGAGTAGGTATTACAATCCATGGAGAATAAATAAAAACTTTGAGGTTCGCCGATGACATTGTAATTCTGTCAGAGACAGCAAAGGACTTGGAAGAGCAGTTGAACAGAATGGAAAGTGTCTTGAAAGGAGGATATAAGATGAACATCAACAAAAGCAAAACGAGGATAATGGAATGTAGTCGAATTAGGTCGGGTGATGCTGAGAGAATTAGGTTAGGAATTGAGACACTTAAAGTAGTAAAGGAGTTTTGCTATTTGGGGAGCTAAATAGCTGATGATGGTCGAAGCAGAGAGGATATAAAATGTAGACTGGCAATGGCAAGGAAAGCGTTTCTGAAGAAGAAAACTTTGTTAACATCGAGTACAGATTTAAATGTCAGGAAGTCGTTTATGAAAGTATCTGTATGGAGTGTAGCCATGTATGGAAGTGAAACATGGACGATAAATAGTTTAGACAAAAAGAGAAAAGAAGCTTTCGAAATGTGGTGCTACAGAAGAATGCTGAAGATTAGATGGGTAGATCACGTAACTAATGAGGAGGTATTGAATAGAATTGGGGAGAAGAGGAGTTTGTGGCACAACTTGACTAGAAGAAGTGATCGGTTGGTAGGACATGTTATGAGGCATCAAGGGATCACCAATTTAGTATTGGAGGGCAGCGTGGAGGGTAAAAATCGTAGAGGGAGACCGAGAGATGAATACGCGAAGCAGATTCAGAAGGATGTAGGTTGCTGTAGGTACTGGGAGATAAAGAAGCTTGCACAGGATAGAGTAGCATGGAGAGCTGCATCAAGCCAGTCTCAGGACTGAAGACCACAACAACATCTGAAATTTACATTTTTGTTCCCATCTACAAACCATTGGATAAGCAAACTTGCAGCAGAGATTAGATTACTTGATGAGCGTTGTAGCCGCTTAGTGCTACAGATTCCTCGTACGGTCCATCCGTGAGCAGACCCAGCAGACAAGTCTAAAAATAGAGCTCCAGAAAAATCCTAGGCGATTCATTTTGTAACGATGTGCAGAATACGAATGAGAGAGCAGATTGCCAGAGGTCGTATTTCGGAGAGTTAGGATAGCAAGCAGTGGGGACGGAGGGTTTGTGCCGGTCTGTCGCTGATGTGAGGACTGTGTGCTTGTAACGCGTCGGTAAATCCGCGTGTGTGCGGCCGGGCGTGGGCGTGCCTTTCGGGTTTAACCGCAGAGCGTTGCGCCCTGAATGCGGATGAGGTCGCTGCCGCTGCCACCGCCACACCGCAACTGCGACGGCGTCATGGCCGGCCGCAGACGCGAGCAGACATTCAGGTCGCCGGCCGGACTAGACGAGGGAGGGATCCCAGCTCTTGGTTCATCCGCCTATCAGCACGGTTCTTAGAGGACACAACAGTCTTTTCTGAGGAGTATTAATAATCTCCTTGAGGTGCCTCCATTAGCTGCAAGCAAGGCAGAAAAATGCAATATAATTACACTTAGTGGAAGGTAGCAGTAAAGAATCAGAGAATCACTCAGCGATCTGCAGTAGGCGATGCAAACAGTAATACAGTGTGTTTTGTAGAGAATCGCACACTAAAATTTACGAGATCCCTCGTTTCAACACGAGTTAAGGAACACTAGAAAGTGGCATCCGTTTCATTTCGAGGACGTTTCGAAATATCGAGTCACATTTTCGAAAAGTTGTAGCTGAAACTGGTGTGGGTAATTTGGATAATGACTAATATTGTTAACCTTTGTGCACATGAGACAATGCAGTAACTATTATTTTTAATTGAACGATGTTCTTCTTAACGGATAGCGACTGCTCTTGAAAATCCCAGTATAGTGATAAAACTTGCCGTTGTTACGCTGAAATTCCACGCAAAATTACCTCGAAAATGTAGTAAAACTGAAGAGCTAGGCTACCAGAATCTGCTGTGTTATCTCTGCTACATAGGGTCTCATGTCATGCTCTACCATTGTATGAAGCCTTCCCTTTGCTTACTTGTTTTCAGAAGAGGTGTTCAACGTGAACATGTGAAACAACTTCAAAAAGTTTTCCTAACCCTCTTTTAACAATATAGACTGAAATTCGTGGCATTAAAGTCCGAGTATAACAGTGAAATACACCACATATAAGCGTCTGAAATAGTCCAAATGCCTTGGATCAAGTTGTACAGAACTATCATCAACCAAAGCCGAGTTTTCACATACTTTGTTTGGGTTGATGTTTTACTGTCAGATGCTCGTTTTACCGTATGAAATAATGACTACGCACACCGCACTATAGCTATCGAATTTGCGATACTGGTTCCATATGCACCACTATAGGGACCTCAGTTATTCAATAAATAGTGGAAGTTTCCAGGCCGTCAAGGGCACTTTTTATGTATCTAGATTCATAAATTTGGTTGTTGACATGCACCAAAATATTCTTGTCGTATGCATGGCTATTAATCATGTTAACACACTTAGTTTTTATGTATCACTAGGAATGTTGCATATTTTTCTACATGTAACTGAACTTAGTTTGTTACTCCACTGTTGTTCTGTTTGTAACAGATCTGAAGATGGCAATGGCCGAAAACGGTAATTGTGAAATGAACAATTTATCTGACCAGGAGAGACCTTTACAAACAAGTCCTCAGAACTACTGTACAAAACACCCTAACAGCGACCAATATACAACGTAAACAAGGGCAGTTAAATTAATAGGTCGCAGCTCGTGGTCGTGCGGTAGCGTTCTCGCTTCCCGCGCCCGGGTTCCCGGGTTCGATTCCCGGCGGGGTCAGGGATTTTCTCTGCCTCGTGATGACTGGGTGTTGTGTGATGTCCTTAGGTTAGTTAGGTTTAAGTAGTTCTAAGTTCTAGGGGACTGCTGACGATAGATGTTAAGTCCCATAGTGCTCAGAGCCACTTGAACCATTTGAAGTTAAATTAATAAAATAATATGGCTACTTTCATTGTAGCCGTGTCTTCTTAAGGGGAGATTGTACAATACCTTATATATTCACAATGTTAAATTTGTCAGTTTGAGCTACATTTGTCTCGTGAACGGTTCATGTTTATGGTATAAAATTTTATGGCTGGTGGAGGACGAGTCTTTCTCAATTGACCCATTTTTGTAGATAAGTCGCTTGTATAATTCACATTTAGAGAATTTTTCTGAAGTTGTAAAAATTTTCCCATATGTTTAAGCTTTACTAGTTCATAATTTCTACAATATTAAACTTAACCCGCGCGACCGCTACGGTCGCAGGTTCGAATCCTGCCTCGGGCATGGATGTGTGTGATGTCCTTAGGTTAGTTAGGTTTAAGTAGTTCTAAGTTCTAGGGGACTGATGACCTTAGAAGTTAAGTCCCATAGTGCTCAGAGCCATTTGAACCATTTAAACTTAACTTCTTTTAAAAATGCATCATTGATGTTCAGCCCAGTTTCTGTAAGTTGTATATGTTTACTGTCCTATGATGCTAAGTTCCTGAAAAAAATGTACCTAATCACTAAAAAAATAAAATCTCGGGAATATGGCTTTAAAGATGCACATAGTTTGTTACTGACCTTAGTACATCCCTGCACCATATCCTGGGTCATCAGCATTTTCTTCATCCTCGCTGGTTCTCTTACCATTCTTTGCTAACATAGTCGCTTCATAAACTGCTTTCTACACACGGACAGCATCCAATTCTGCATATGCCATCACCATATTTTCCCAAGATTGTATGCTTAACTTTTGAAGCAGCTCAACTCCCCCACAGTGCCTTCATTAAATGAAAGAACTGCATCAGAAATACCCTAATTCAATGTATCTTTACCTACATATACTGTTTTAGGAATTCTAGACCATATGACACGGTTAAATTATTCATTTGGGTACTGGAAGGACAAGGAACAAGTGCATGTAGCGCACGAACAGGGCAGCCGCCAGTGAGCACAAATATTTTCAGAAATCAGCAAATTAGGTTTTTGAAGTTCAAGAAGTTGACAGAAGGCCATAGGGAGGCGTGGCAGCGTATGCTGTCCCTAAGGTAAATGAATATTGAAAGCCTTTAATGGCTAAAAAGCCCTAAGAAAACATATTTCTCTAGTAATATACGCTCTAAGGAATGTTTATGAGCAAAAGTTTTTTTTTATATTTTTTCACCTACGAAGGTAAAATCTCCCCTTAAGATGTAATCCATATCATCGACAACTGATAAAATAGATTAAAATGGACTGTCGTATGTTATCCATAGGTATTGGCAGCGTCAGAATAACAATCCTATGCGTGCACAGTTATTGACGGTAATGTGGATGTACATATTAATAACACACGGCTGGAAAGATACTAGCCACGTTGTTTCATTATTTTTATTGCTCTTGTTTATGCTTTGCCTTAGTCTCTCTTCGAAGTTTCTAATGCAGTACTTCTGAGGATGAAGCGCTGGCCTCCGAAACGGGTAAGTTCTATTGTATTTTACACTGTCAATCGGTCGTTGAGCGACCTGTTTAACGACAACCATTACCTAACCTCCATTATGAGTAGAATTAAGGTGAAATTAACTGATGGGGAGTCTTAACGATGACACATCGTGTGGTCTTCTGTTCCTAGTAGCATGAAAGAGACCTTTTAATACGCTAGGCGGTAGCATGCAGCGCTATTGGCAACTAGTGACGTGTGACGTACGCCCATCCAAAAAACCCTCCATTATTTCACACAAACGATATATCATTTGGCGCTCCCTATCCCAACACTCCTTTTCCCAAACACTGGTTGCCTCTCCATCGACTTTTTGTAACACCATTAAAACTAAACCTAAATCTGGTGAGTGTGGAAACGGTTTGTTTTCGCTACTATTTTTGATACGCCTTGTGTGCGAATTGTGCACGTGGAGCTTCTGGCGTCTCTTCTAGCTTGGTGAGACAAGGACCGCTTGTGTCGCTTGGGACTGAAATTAAACTCGATGGCATTTTAATGGAGTCCGTGACATCTTCCACCCTCTAGACGCAGTTTTTGTTCGATGGATGTAGGATATATTACACTACTGGCCATTAAAATTGCTACAACAAGAAGAAATGCAGATGATAAACAGGTATTCATTGGACAAATATGTTATATTAGAACTGACATGTGATTACATTTTTACTAAATTTGGGTGCATAGATCTTGAGAAATCAGTACACAGAACAACCACCTCTGGCCGTAATAACGGCCTTGATACGCCTAGGCATTGAGTGAAACAGAGCTAGGATGGCGCACACAAGTACAGCTTCCCATGCAGCTTCAACACAATACCACAGTTCAACAAGAGTAATGACTGGCGTATTGTGACGAACCAGTTGCTCGGCCACCATTGACCAGGCATTTTCATTTGGTGAGAGATCTGGAGAATGTGCTGGCGAGGGCAGCAGTCGAACATTTTCTGTATCCAGAAAGGCCCGTACAGGACCTGCAACATGCGGTCGTGCATTATCCTGCTGAAATGTAGGGTTTTGCAGGGATCGAATGAAGGGTTGAGCCACGGGTCGTAACACATCTGAAATGTAACGTCCACTGTTCAAAGTGCCGTCAATGCGAACAAGAGGTGACCGAGACGTGTTACCAATGGTACCCCATACCACCACGCCGGGTGATACGCCAGTATGGCGATGACGAATACACGCTTCCATTGTGCGTTCACCGCGATGTCGCCAAACACGCATGCGACCATCATGATGTTGTAAACAGAACCTGGATTCATCCGAAAAAAAATGCCGTTTTGCCATTCGTGCACCCAGGTCGTCGTGGAGTACACCATCGCAAACGCTGCTGTCTGTGATGCAGCGTCAAGGGTAACCGCAACCATAGTCTTCGAGCTGATAGTCCATACTGCTCCAAACGTCGTCGAACCTTTCATGCAGATGGTTGTTGTCTTGCAAACGTCCCCATCTGTTGTCTCAGGGATCGAGACGTGGCTGCACGAACCGTTACAGCCATGCGGATAAGATGCCTGCCATCTCGTCTGTTAGTGATACGAGGCCGTTGGGATCCAGCACGGCGTTCCGTATTACCCTCCTGAAGCCACCGATTCCATATTCTGCTGCATTTCATTTGCGACTTAAATGTGAAATTTTGGATCTCGACCAACGCGAGCAGCAATGTCGCGATACGATAAACCGCAATAGTAATGGGCTTCAATCCGACCTTTATCAAAGTCGGAAACGTGATGGTACGCGTTTCTCCTCCGTGCACGAGGCATCGCAACAACGTTTCACCATGCAATGCCAGTCAACTGCCGTTTGTGTATGACATATCGGCTGGAAACATTCCTCATGTCAGCAAGTTGTAGGTGTCGCTGCCGATGCCAATCTTGTGTGAATGCTCTGAACAGCTAATCATTTGCATATCACAGTATCGTCTTCCTGTCGGTTAAATTTCGCGTCTGTAGCACGTCATCTTCGTGGTGTAGCGATTTACAATGGCCAGTAGTGTATAACGACTTTATTTCACGTGGTTCAATTAATCTCACCCTATAAACACCATAATTTTTGTAAAAATACAGGATGTTTGTTTTGACTTGAGACAACTAAATATGACGAAAACGACGAATCGTAGGAAAAGAAATGTTATTAGTGAAAGGCTCATATTCGTAAAGGAACATCTGTCTATTCTACAATAGGTGACCTAACCACTACTGCTGTCTCGGCGGGGGTGAACTTAATATTTTCAAATGGAACTGATTTCCCCCCTCCCCCTTTCTACTTACTGCGTATTGGATTTTCGTACTCTATGCCAAAAATTACGTTTGGTTTAATCATTACATTCATTGTTTTCTTTTCTCGGAACACGGTGAAGTAATCAACAAATTTGAAGTTCAAATGGTTCAAATGGCTCTGAGCACTATGCGACTTAACTTCTGAGGTCATCAGTCGCCTAGAACTAGGAACTAATTAAACCTAACTAACCTAAGGACATCACACACATCCATGCCCGAGGCAGGATTCGAACCTGCGACCGTAGCGGTCGCTCGGCTCCATACTGTAGTGCCTAGAACCGCACGGCCACTCAGGCCGGCAAATGTGAAGTGTCCATGTGTTAGCAGTTAAGACACGACACATTTCTCTCTACATTTCATTTACGATTTAAATGTAAAATTTTGTGTTCTGGTAGTTAGTATTTATGTTTGAATTTTACTTCATTTTTGCTAATTTAATTGTTCACTACATTGTGGTGAGACGTTTGAATTTCTCGTTAGGAACAACCGTTTATCATGTCCAGGAACAACGACTTGGATGTAATTTCTGTCCCCATCAGGATGATTAATGTTGGTGAATCACATTGACCCTGACCACTGGCATGCTTGATTTCCGTGAGTGCACTTGCTTCTCACCACTGGAGTGCTTGATGTTGACGGGTCGCTTTCCCTCTCACCAACGTGGTGTTCAATCTGAGTGAGTATCTATGGAAAGTATGCTGTCGCTATCACTTGGCCTTATTATAATGGTTGTCGTTTGTATTGCGCCGGTAGCCTCGTAGCGCCCTGCGCAAGAGTTACAGCGGTTGGATGGGAACGTACACCGAAATCAGTCACCCCGATAGCTAGGTTCGAGTGCGGTCACCTAAATCAGTCATTCTGATCTTTAGTTTATTCCCTACAATCAGCCCCATAGGGAACAGAAAACAAAGTTACCCTACAAATAGCTTATTTGGCAGAAATTTCAATGTCTAGCCGTGTTATTTACAACGTACAGTTGAATGAGATGAGTCATGTCTTAGCCCGCCGGAGTGGCCGAGCGGTTCTAGGCGCTACAGTCTGGAACCGCGCGACCGCTACGGTCGCAGGTTCGAATCCTGCCTCGGGCTTGGATGTGTGTGATGTCCTTAGGTTAGTTAGGTTTAAGTAGTGCTAAGTTCTAGGGGACTGATGGCCTCAGAAGCTAAGTCCCATAGTGCTCAGAGCCATCTGAGTCATGTCTTAATGATAAAAACAAGCACACTTGATATTTGTCAATTACAGCGCCATCTACCACGAACGGGAAACAATGGTCTGAGTAGATGCACGTAATTTTTTGGCGTAGAATCCGAATGTGAAATTAAAAAAAGGGGGGGGGGGAATGTTCCCATCTGAAAGTACAAAGTTCACCACGTCCTCAAAGAAAGGGTAGTTAGGAGATGGCCAGTTGTAGCTCAGACAGATTGAAACGTCACAGGTTCACGCTTCATTTAACTGACTGAATAATTTCTACATGTTTAATAATTCATTTAACGCCGAGAGCGTCCTTTCAATGTTTCGTCTAGCTAATTAACCTCTGGATTGAAGAATGCTTCCGTGTATATTTTTCTTCTGTTGGTGTCACACCTCCTCTCTCATCCTTTGATCCCATGATGTATGTGGATGGATAAACGTAATTATGTATGGAATACATAATAATCTGTATTAGTCAAAGATGGTAGCAGTAGGGTAGTTTAGCACCAACATAACAACGTGAGCAGATTCGGCAGAGAGTTCGTGATTCCAAAGATAGTGGGGATGAGCAGGGCATGTTTGTGAGGTTGGTTCTCACTGTGGTCCTACCCCCCACCACTAGTTTTTTGAACGGTTGGCGGTTGGTCCTGGAACGCGTCATGTTAGGGCCGCCGATTGATAGGGACGGACGCAGGGGTGCGGCGCTCGTCTTTCATGGTGAGAAAAGTTATTCATAATGTAGGTTTTTTGGGGTAACATTGATCATGAAGCATGTTCGGGTGTGAATTAATACCGGGAATCGTTCAGCGATATTTTATTTGTAGAAATTTTTAAGATTAATGTGTTACAAAAAGTATTTCAAATGGCTCTGAGCACTATGGGACGTAACATCTGAGGTCATCAGTTCCCTAGAACTTAGAACTACTTAAACCTAACTAAACTAAGGACGTCACACACATCCATGCCCGAGGCAGGATTCAAACCTGCGACCGTAGCGGTCGCGCGTTCCCAGACTGTAGCGCCTAAAACCGCTCGGCCACTCCTGCCGGCAATGTGTTTCAACTAGCGGACTTAGGCGCGAGGTGATTTAGGGCATGAACCAACGGTTCTTGTTCTTATGTCGATAGCGGATAGGTTCATTAATGTTTCATTTGTTGCATAGTTTCATTCTGGATACAAGCAATATAATTTTTTCATGGTTCAACGGTTTATTTTACTCACATCTTTGTTGTCGAACTTGGCCACGTGTTGCCAGCATTCATAACGGTAGTCACTGCATTTGCCATTCGTTAATAGTAGTATGAATAAGTTGGAGTAATGAAGCCTGGGCTGGTTTGCTCACGTTGCATTGCGGTTGCATAACACACCGTTTCAACATGAACTTATCCGCATGGTAGTGCATGTGTAGTAACACAAGTAATGTTTGAGAGAGTGAAAGCCTACTGCGCGCGTTAAATAGGTGTGACAATAACTAAATGGTGTTGAGAGACCACCACTCAGTAACATTCATTTTTAGCCATTTTAATCATTAGTAGATCTAACGGGCGACGAAGTGTTGTCTATGTTCCGGGTATGACGGGATGCGAGAAATAGTGAGTGCTTCATGTAGGTTTTGTCACTGAGAGTGGTGGTTTTCTCAAATATAATAGATTTCATGTATGTTTTGTCACAATTAGTAATAGTTTCCTTAAATGTTTTTCCACAGAGAGTAATAGTTTTCTTAAATGTTTTGTCACAGAGAATAATAGTTTTCTTAAATATTACCGAAATGAATCAGAATGATGACTGAAATTCTCTCTTAGCGTTATTTAGTGTCCTTCATCCATACCGCTGAGATAAAGACTATATTCCATGAATTTTCAATCCAGGCATATTCATTGTTTGCATTATACACTTCATGCGACTAACTGAATTCATAGTATCAGAAAAAGAATGTCTTACCGTCCCTAATGTGCACGTATTGTTCCATGGCCATTCACCGATGTTGTTTTATCCCTTGCTTCATTTTTAAATTAGAATACTATCTTTTCTAGCGGGTTTGATTACCCATATCTCAATTTATCGGGCCTAATTGAAAGAATCAGACACATAGCGGTAGAAATGGGAACCATGGAGCACTACGTCCGCTTATACAGGGTGTCCGAAAAGTCTTTTTCTGATTACATGAATTGATAACTCAGGCTAGAAGTAAGATACAAATATGAAACTGGTGCCTAATTGTTTACAAACTATCAAAGTTTTTTTCACACTTCCGTAAACTTCCACATGAGCACCCTTGGTAGCACGTAACACATCTAGGCGATATTCAGTTTCCGTCCACACATTAGCCAACATCACTGGAGGGATAGATTCAACGACTGTGGTTATCCGTTGCCGCAGAGTTTCAAGATCTGGTACACGTGTTCGGTAGACCTCGCCCTTGACATAACCCCATAAAAAGAAGTCTAAGGGGGTTAAGTCAGGAGAGCGTGGAGGCCAAACCGTTGGCCCATCACGACCAATCCATCTCCCAGGAAAGGTCATATCGAGACAGGCACGGACGTCCAAACCCCAATGAGGCGGTGCACCGTCTTGCTGAAACAAGACATTGCGATGATACTGAAGCAGCTGCAACATGTCCAGATACACTGCAGATGTGATGGTAACCTCAGCGAAGAAGAATGTCCCGATAATTCGATCGTGCAATAGCGCGCACCAAACAGTCACCTTTGGAATGCCTGTGGTGCACTCCATGACCTCGCCAGGGGGTTGTGAACCCCAAATCCGCACATTATGGCGATTCACTACTCCACTGACAAAAAATATCGCTTCGTCGGAAAAGGCAATTCGTCTGGGCTAACCATCATCGTCCTCAATACGTGATAGCAATTCGATTGCAAAGTCATATCAACGTTTACTGTCATTGGGCAACAAGGCCTGAACAGTTTGCACTTTGTATGCACGAAAAATAAACGTTGGGTAAAATGTCACGGAGAGAGCTTTTTGGCATCTGTAATTGACGTCAGGCCCTGCGCATCGATTTCTTCGGACTTCACAGAAAAGACTGCCTTACAGCTTCCACCATGTCTGCTGAGGTTCTTGGTCGACCAAACCTCGGAAGGTCAGCAACCGATCCTGTGTTCTTGAACTGCTCATACCAGGCTTTAATGCTCTTGACATCAGGTGGATTCCTTCCAAATGTTGTCTGGAAGTGTCTCTGCACTGTGGTTGCTGATTGTGTCCCATGGTACCACAGGACACACTGTGCCTTCTCCTGATTGGTTAGTATGGCTTCTTGGGCACTGCACCTCATCCACTACTTACGTGCTGCAAACGCAAAACAGAAAAAACTTTGATAGTTGTAAACAATTCGACACAAGTTTCATATTTGTATCTTACTTCTAGCATGAGTTATCAAATAATGTAATCAGGGAAAGACTTTCCGGACACCCTGTATTAATGGGAGATACTTCTCAATGAAAATTAATCAGCTTAACAAACAGAGGTAGGCTTTCAAGATGTCCCCTTTGGTAAATATTAAATTTTCACCTCGAACTCTTTTTGTTTCATGTGATGCGTCCTTTCCGGAGTGAAAGAACCGCCCTGTATATTGATTTACACATTATCGCAGAAATTTTTATTGTCCTTGATGGAGCCAATTTCTGTAATCACTAGTGCCCTGTCGTGCTCCCTTGTATGTGCGGGATTTTACTGCGTTCGTGCGTAACAACTCGGTAGTCACGTTTCCGCAAGCGGGGGATCGCGCAGCGTGGGACTGATGCGCTGGTCCTGTGAATACACAGTGGACCCCCTGAATTGCCACCCACACCGCCCACTCGGTGGTGGGATAACGAACCCCGCGGTGTCTGTAATCCGCGGCGCAGCGATACACGTGCCCAGGGATCTACATCCACCTGTGCCGCAAGCGCATGCGAATCAGGACCTGCGGCTGCGGTGCGGGCTGCGCCGCTGGCTGCCGTGCTGGTAATGATGCCGACGACAACTCGCGGCTCGTCGTTAGGTCGAATTAATAAGCGCGGAAGCAGGAAGGGGGTGGGGCGGCGGTGGCGGGGGCGGTGGGAGGGGGGGGGGGGCGCTGTAGTAATGGAATCAGCCGCGCGCGCCGCCACGCGCTGCCACGCACTGCCCGCGCCTGCGTGCGCTCCTGCGTCAGGTGCGTGCGCCACGCACCGCCTGATTACGGCCGTAATGGCTAAATCGATACGCGGCCAGCGGCCAACGCGATAATTGTAGGGCCCGTTAGTTTATCAGCGGCCAGTAAACATCGGACACAAAGAGCACTGTGCCGAGCTGCGCAGCCAGCGATGGCCAGCGCGGTTTCCGAAATCTGCGCGATACGCCGCAAACTGGCTTCATTATCTTCTCAAGATCTCCGCTCAGGCTCCTGCCGGATTATCGCGATTTAGGGTTGCTGTGGTTCTCCTAAATCAGTCCTGACCTGAATGCAAGAGGAAAGAAGTGGTACTTTTTCACATATGATGTGCTCTGAGCAGTTGATAGTTGATACGTACCATAAACAGGAATTTCGCTTGCGATAATAAAAACACAGTGAATATCCCACGATGCTTTGTGCAGGTGTGTTGCACAGTGTCTCCAATATGACCTTCTATTGTTATTCTGCGGGCACAGTAGGTAGCGGATGTTTGTAATTAAAGTGCAGAAGGTAAAGGCATTATTGCTGGAAGATTACCAGAGGAGGCTGGACATCTTGCAATTTTATCCTGCGGTGTCAGACACACGACCAGCATTTTTCACTGTTCACCAACGAAGTCTATTTCACGAAAGAGAGTACAGTGAATTCACGTAATTGGCACGAGTGGGTGGAAGAAAACCCCCACAGCACAGTTATACGAGGGTAACAACAGCGATGCGGTGCCAATATCTGGTGTGGTATTATTGATCACTATCTCATAGGGCCACATGTGCTACCACAAAGGCTTACAGGACAGCGGTATCTGCCTTTCCTGGACGCTAAATTACCGGAATTATTGGAAGACGTTAGTTTAGCCTCTCGTTTGAACCTGTGGTACACGCATGATGGTGCCCCCACTCACTTCAGCAGCACAGTGCTTCGAAATGGATCTGTCGTGGGGCCCTGTAGTATGGTCAGCATGATCGCCAGACCTGAATCCGCTGGATTTCTTTATGTGGGGCCATCTGAAGTCTGTGATTTATGAATGAGAGGTTGTTGATGTCAACATCCTTCAACGCAGGATACAAAATGCCTGTGACATTACGCAAAGAGATACAGACATGGTGGATCGTGTCCAGCAATCCTTCCTGCCAAGAGTTCATCTTTGTCACACACATCGTGGCCGTCATTTTGAACAGTACTTATAAACCGCCACTGCAGCTTCTGGTCATGTGTTTCTATGTTAGTTTCGATTTGTACAGCTGTATTGAATTCGTTTGTGTTAACTGCCACATATCTGTGTAATTGTATTTTGTATTCTGCATCTATATACTCGTTTCTTAAAACTAAGTCTGGGACACAAAAACCAAATTATAAAACTTGCATGTACAGTAGTTCAGCTCCTCCTCACGTTCGTTTCCCTATGCCAACTAGCCACGATACATAACACCGGCCAGCGAAATAGGTACGAGATAGACTTGGGTGCTGTCATTGCTCGCAGTGTCACGCAGACGTCGCTTGACGCCGCATGCCTCGCCTTCTCGTCAGCGGCTAAACTACCCACGACACACGCATGTAGTGCCCTGTTCCCGAACTGTCCCCTTGGGTTACATCGGCGCACAGTAACACCTAAAATTCCACTTCATATTTCCAGATTTTTTACCATTCAATTAGATTGTCATTTCTTGACAGAGGAACATGCGGAAAACGAATTTATGTTTCTAGCTCAGTGTGTTGCAATTTGCACGATGTATTGTCTCCTCATTTATGACTAACTTATATATATATATATATATATATATATATATATATATATATATATATATAGGGCTATTACAAATGATTAAAGCGATTTCATAAATTCACTGTAGCTCCATTCATTGACATATTGTCACGACACACTACAGATACGAAGAAAAACTCATAAAGTTTTGTTCGGCTGAAGCCGCACTTCAGGTTTCTGCCGCCAGAGCGCTCGAGAGCGCAGTGAGACAAAATGGCGACATGAGCCGAGAAAGCGTATGTCGTGCTTGAAATGCACTCACATCAGTCAGCCATAACAGTGCAACGACACTTCAGGACGAAATTCAACAAAGATCCACCAACTGCTAACTCCATTCGGCGATGGTATGCGCAGTTTAAAGCTTCTGGATGCCTCTGTAAGGGGAAATCAACGGGTCGGCCTGCAGTGAGCGAAGAAACGGTTGAACGCGTGCGGGCAAGTTTCACGCGTAGCTGCGGAAGTCGACGAATAAAGCAAGCAGGGAGCTAAACGTACCACAGCCGACGGTTTGGAAAATCTTACGGAAAAGGCTAAAGCAGAAGCATTTCTTAAACAGGAGATTGGAAAACCGATGGATCGGTCGTGGTGGAGATCATGATCAACAATTCATGTCATGGCCTCCACGCTCTCCCGACTTAACCCCATGCGATTTCTTTCTGTGCGGTTATGTGAAAGATTCAGTGTTTAAACCTCCTCTACCAAGAAACGTGCCAGAACTGCGAGCTCGCATCAACGATGCTTTCGAACTCATTGATGGGGACATGCTGCGCCGAGTGTGGGAGGAACTTGATTATCAGCTTGATGTTTGCCGAATCACTAAAGGGGCACATATCGAACATTTGTGAATGCCTAAAAAAAATTTTTGAGTTTTTGTATGTCTGTGCAAAGCACTGTGAAAATATCTGAAATAATAAAGTTATTGTAGAGCTGTGAAATCGCTTCAATCATTTGTAATAACCCTGTGTATAAATATATATAGGGTGTTACAAAAAGGTACGGCTAAACTTTCAGGAAACATTCCTCACACACAAAGAAAGGAAATATGTTATGTGGACATGTGTCCGGAAACGCTTACTTTCCATGTTAGAGCTCATTTTATTGCGTCTCTTCAAATCCCATTAATCATGGAATGGAAACACACAGCAACAGAACGTACCAGCGTGACTTCACTGTGTTACAGGAAATGTTCAAAATGTCCTCCATTAGCGAGGATACATGAATCCACCCTCCGTCGCATGGAATCCCTGATGCGCTGATGTAGTCCTGGAGAATGGCGTATTGTATCACACCCGTCCACAATACGAGCAGGAAGAGTCTCTACATTTGGTACCGGGGTTGCAGAGAGCTTTCAAATGCCCCCATAAATGAAAGTCAAGAGGGTTGAGGTCATGGAATTGTTCCGCCTCTACCAATCCATCGGTCACCGAATCTGTTGTTGAGAAGCGTACGAACACTTCGACTGAAATGTGCAGGAGCTCTATCGTGCATGAACCACATGTTGTGTCGTACTTGTAAAGGCAGATGTTCTAGCAGCACAGGTAGAGTGTCCCGTATGAAATCATGATAACGTGCTCCATCGAGTGTAGGTGGAAGAACATGGGGTCCAATCAAGACATCACCAACAATGGCTGCCCAAACGTTCACAGAAAATCGGTGTTGATGACGTGATTGCATAATTGCGTTCGGATTCTAGTCAGCCCACACATGTAGACTGTGAAAATTTACAATTTGATCACGTTGGAATGAAGCCTCATCCGTAAAGAGAACATTTGCACTGAAATGAGGATTGATACATTGTTGGATGAACCATTCGCAGAAGTGTACTCGTGGGGGCCAATCAGCTGCTTATAGTGTCTTCACATGCTGTACATGGTACGGAAACAACTGGTTCTCCTGTAGCACTCTCCATACAGTGACGTGGTCAACGTTACCTTGTACAGCAACAACTTCTCTGACGTTGACATTAGGGTTATCGTCAACTGCACGAAGAATTGACTCGTCCATTGCAGGTCTCCTCGCCGTTCTAGATCTTCCCCAGTCGCGAGTCATAGACTGGAATGTTCCGTGCTCCCTAAAACGAAGACCAATTGCTTCGAACGCCTTCCTGTCGGGACACCTTCGTTCTGGAAATCTGTCTCGATACGTAGGTACCGCGCTACGGCTATTGCCCCGTGCTAATCCATACATCTAATGGGCATCTGCCATCTCCGCATTTGTAAACATTGCACTGACTGCAAACCACGTTCGTGAGGAACACTAAACCTGTTGATGCTACGTACTGATGTGCTTGATGCTAGTACTGTAGAGCAATGAGTCGCATGTCAACACAAGCACCGAAGTCAACATTACCTTCCTTCAATTGGTCCAACTGGCGGTGAATCGAGGAATTACAGTACATACTGACGAAACTAAAATGAGCTCTGACATGGAAAGTAAGCGTTTCCCGCCACATGTCCACATAACATCTTTACTTTATTTGTGTGTGAGGAATGTTTCCTGAAAGTTTGGTCGTACCTTTTTGTAACGCCCTATATATGTGTTCGCTGGCCGGATGAAGTAGGCACTAAGTTTGGGGACTGGCGGTAGCGTCACGATAAGAGGTGGTCACGAGGTCCGAGCGGCCACGAGCTACGTCAGGAGGCCCTGCGCAGAGCACTTCACCGGGGTTAACGTCGACTACAAGCAGCAGGCTGACATCCCGTCGGTTGGTTGGCAACATTAGTTTCAGACGACTGCTCGTATCCTGGCTGCCGCCTTCTACCTGGCAGTCATCGGCACCACTCAGTACCTACCGCTACTCACCGTGGATCCAGGGAGCTACTTGCTGATAAATGGGAGTAACATTCTGTTATCTTCAGGGTGATTGGTGTCACTGTCTACCCGACCCCGTTATTGTTTTTGATTTGTACCCGCTCCTCAGAGTTTCATTCGATCGGCACTTTTGGTCGTAAATATAGACCGTAGTATCATACTAGACACTAGTTGTCATTTGAAAATTTGGTCTGATGTTATATTGCCCTTCCTTTCTAGTTTATAACAAATCTTTAATGTTATAATGATCAGCTCTTGGTCAGAAATAGAGTCGGACCAATTGTACCAAGGCATAGGTTACCGTTAAACAAACAGGAATCTTGTGGTTAGATGTAGATGTTGTTGCTGTTGTTGGGGTCTCCTGTTCTGAGACTGGTTTGATGCAGCTCTCTATGCTACTCTATCCGGTGCAAGCTTCTTCATCTCCCAGTACATACTGCAACCTACATCCTTCTTAATCCGCTTAATGTATTCATCTCTTGGTCTCCCTCTACAATTTTTACCCTCCACGCTGCCCTCCAATACTAAATTGGTGATCCCTTGATGCCTCAGAACATGTCATACCAACCGATCCCTTCTTCTAGTCAAGTTGTGCCACAAACTCCTCTTCTCCCCAATTCTATACAGTACCTCCTCATTAGTTATGTGATCTACCCATCTAATCTCCAGCATTATTCTGTAGCACCACATTTCGAAAACTTCTATTCTCTTCTTGTCTAAACTATTTATCGCCCACGTTTCACTTCCATTCATGGCTACCCTCCATACAATAATTTCAGAATCGACTTCCTGTCACTTAAATCTATATTCAATGTTAACAAATTTCTCTTCTTCAGAAACACTTTCCTTGCCATTGCCAGTCTACATTTTATATCCTCTCTACTTCGACAATCATCAGTTATTTTGGTCCCCAAATAGCAAAACTTCTTTACTGCTGTAAGTGTCTCATTTCCTAATCTAATTCCTTCAGCATCACCCAACTTAATTCGATGACATTCCATTATCCTCGTTTTGCTTTTGTTGATGTTCATCTTATATCCTCCTCTCAAGACACTTTCCATTCCGTTCAACTGTTCTTCCAAGTCCTTTGATGTCTCTGACAGAATTACAATGTCATCGGCGATCCTCAAATTTTTTATTTCTTCTCCATGGATTTTAATACCTACTCCGAACTTTTCTTTTGTTTCCTTTACTGCTTGCTCAATATACGTATTAAATAACATTGGGTTGAGGCTACAACCCTGTCTCACTCCCTCCCCAACCACTGCTTCCCTTTCATGTCCCTCGACTCTTACAACTGCTGGCTGGCTGGCTGGCTCTGAGCACTATGGGACTTAACATCTATGGTCATCAGTCCCCTAGAACTTAGAACTACTTAAACCTAACTAACCTAAGGACAGCACACAACATCCAGCCATCACGAGGCAGAGAAAATCCCTGACCCCGCCGGGAATCGAACCCGGGAACCCGGGCGTGGGAAGCGAGAACGCTACCGCATCTTACAACTGCCTTCTGGTTTCTGTACAAATTGTAAATAGACTTTCGCTCGTATATTTTACCCCTGCCACCTTCAGAATTTGAAAGAGAGTATTCCAGTCAACATTGTCAAAAGCTATCTCTGTCTACAAATGCTAGAAACGTAGGTTTGCGTTTCCTTAATCTTTCTTCTAAGATAAGTCGTAGGGTCAGTATTGCCTCACGTGTTCCAACATTTCTACGGAATCCAAACAGATCTTTCCCGAGGTAGGCGTCTACTAGTTTTTCCATTCGTCTGTAAAGAATTCGCATTAGTATTATGCAGCTTTGACTTATTAAAGTGACAGTTCGGTAATTTTCACATCTGCCAATACCTGCTTTCTTTGGGATTGGAATTATTTTATTCTTCTTCAGTCTGAGGGAATTTCGCTGTCTCACACATCTTGCTCACCAGATGGTAGAGTTTTGTCAAGGCTTGCTCTCCCAAGGCTGTCAGTAGTTCTAATGGAATGTTGTTTACTCCCGGGGCCTTGTTTCGACTCAGGTCTTTCAGTGCTCCGTCATACTCTTCACGCAGTATCATATCTCCAATTTCGTCCTCATCTACATCCTCCTCCATTTCTATAATATTGTCCTCTAGTACATCGCCCTTGTATAGACCCTCTATATACTCCTTCCACCTTTCTGCTTTCCCTTCCTTGCTTAGATCTGGGCTTCCTTCTTAGCTCTTGGTATTCGTACAAGTCGTTCTCTTTTCTCCAAAGGACTCTTTAATGTACCTGTAGGCATTATGTATCATACCCCTATTGAGATAAGCCTCTACATCCTTACATTTATCCTGCAGCCATCCCTGCTTACCCATTTTGCACTTCCAGTCGATCTGATCTTTGAGACGTTTGTATTCCTTTTTGCCAGCTTAATTTACTGCATTTTTATATTTTCTCCTTTAATCAATCAAATTCAATATTTCTTCTGTTACCCAACGATTTCTACTAGCCCTGGTTTTTTTACCTACTTGATCCTCTTCTGCCTTCACTATTTAATCCCTCAAAGCTACCCATTCTTCTTCTACTGTATTTCTTTCCCCTATTCCTGTCAATTGTTCCCTTATGCTCTCACTAAATCTCTGTACAACCTCTGGTTTAGTCAGTTTGTCCAGGTCCCATCTCCTTAAATTCCCACCTTTTTGCATTTTCTTCAGTTTTAATCTACAGTTCATAACCAATAGATTGTGGTCAAAGTCCACATCTGCCCCAGGAAATGTCTTACAGTTTAAAGCCTAAATCTCTGCCTTACAATTGTATGATCTGTCTGATACCTTCTAGTATCTCCAGGGTTCTTCCATGTATACAACCTCCTTTCATGATTCTTGAACCAAGTGTTAGCTACGATTAAGTTATGCTCTGCAAAATTCCACCAGGAGACGTCTTCTTTCATTTCTTACCCACAACCAATTTTCACTTACTGTGTTTCCTTCCCTCCCATTTCATACTATCGAGTTCCAGTCACCCATGACTATTAAATTTTCGTCTCTCATCACTACCTGAATAATTTCTTTTATCTCATCATACATTTCGTCAATTTTTGGTCATCTGCAGAGCTATTCAGGATATAAACTTGTACTACTGTAGTAGGTGTGAGCTTCGTGTCTATCTTGCCCACATTAATGCGTTCACTGTGCTGTTTGTAGTAGCTTACCCGCACTCCTATTTTTTTTATTCATTATTATACCTAATCCTGCATTATCCCAATTTGATGTTGTATTTATAACCCTGTATGCACCTGAGCAGATGTCTTGTTCCTCCTGCCACCGAACTTCACTAGTACCCACTATATCTAACTTTAAGCTATCCATTTCCCTTTTTAAATTTTCTATCCTACGTGCCCGATTAAGGGATCTGACATTCCACGCTCCTATTCGTAGATCGCCAGTTTTCTTTCTCGTGATAACGACGTGCTCTTGAGTAGTCCCCGCCCGATGATCCGAGTGGGAGACTATTTCACCTCCGGAATATTTTACCCAAGAGGACGCCATCATCATTTAATCATAAAGCTGCATGCCCTCGGGAAAAATTACGGCTGCAGTTTCCCCTTGCATTCAGCCGTTCGCAGTACCAGCACAGCAAGGTCGTTTTGGTTAGTGTTACAAAGCCAGATCAGTCAATCATCCAGACTGTTGCCCATGCAACTATTGAAAAGAATGCTGCCCCTCTTCAGTAACCACGCGGTTGTCTGACTTCTCAGTAGATACCCCTCCGTTGTGGTAGCACCTACGGAGTCACGCAAGCCTCCCCACCAACGCAAGGTCCATGGTTCATGGGGGGTTTCAGATGTTAACCGGTTTAATTTCTTGATTGTAATTCCATTTGAGATAATGTGAGCTACCTGTTGTACTAAGGTGTGCATTCTTGTCTTTGAAAGTCCGGGTCATTGTTGGTGATTCCACCAGTTGTGTTCTCTTGTAATAAGTGCTCATACGTAATGTTTTAAATTGTTCCTTCAAAGGGCCTTAATAAATGAAAAGCAATTAAATTTTGACATATTAACAGCCAAATGTCACCAGGGCTTTAGTTAGAATAATATTGTCAAAAGGGACGGGTTGGGATCCAGTCGTAACTTGGTTGAAGAGTGACATGAAAGGGTTGCTCGCTTTGAAGCAAGCCTTATTATTATAGTAATTGTTTCCTAAATTGTTGAATCTTTAAGCATCGGTGTGCATCTTAACCCCAGCCTTTCCACATAGAGTGTCCAAATAAAAAAATAAAAAGAAAAAAAATACGTCATCTGTTTGAGTAATTGAAGCACTGCTGTCATCAATATTATTTATATGTTTGCATGTGTTGGAGAAGGGCACTGAATAAGAGAAACTGTGTCCAGCGCTGTACTAAACACCGCTGTTTCACCCGATAACGGGGGGGGGGGGGGGGGGGCTGCATGTCCAGGCTCTTGTAATTGTTGTCATGTTGTTCTTGTTTTGATTTATCTTGTAAAAGCTTATTCACTTCACAAATTTGTTAATTTATAAAGAAAAATAATTTATCCATAAATATTGTTAAATAAACAAGTTGTGTGAAAAGACAGTTACATTAGTGAGTCCTCCCTTCCACGTTTTCCTTAATACGAGTAAATACGACGTCTCACTAAGTCAATAGTACGAATTTAATTTTGCAACAGGTAACTAAAAACACCGGCTTCAATTCACATAAAATAGCTAATAAGTTAACAGATAAATTAAAGAGTACCAGATTGGAAGCTCACACGGGAATAACCTTGGCTAGAAGAGATGAAGGACTGAATAATACTAAAAACACCTCGGTAGATTGCGTAATACAACCTCTAATAGAACCGAAGGTGTTTTAAAATAATAAACGCAAATATCAGTTTCGCTTGTAAGCATACATAGAATAGAATGATGTTCCGTACAGAGACGGAATAACGCCCCTATTTATAGCCTACGATATACAAAATTAACTATAATAGGTGCCAGAAATTTTATATGAGACAGACGCGATGTAATTTCAACGTCAGATATAAAGAGCAGACTAGGCTAATGACTGCAGTGATTACATATTAACGACATACCTGAGAGAAGCAGGCCTCATATTAGATACAGAGAACGCCTATAAATACTACCTACAAGCAAGAAAACAAGAGATATGTTTGCACCGGAAGATATGGAAGCATAGACACATGCTAAAAGATAGCGGAACTCAATTTTGAGGGAGGGAACAGAATTACGTAGAGTAAGAATTTGTAGAATCTGTACCGACTATTTAATGCTATCGAGTAGTACAGGTGTAACAGAGAAGTGACAACATGTTTTAGTGTTACATGTATGCTTTTATATGACAACTTACAACTTCGACATGCTTGTGATTTAATACTTTTGTGTTTCATAATGGTTATAACTTTTTGATTCCATTTCATATAGTGGCTTATTATATGGAATGACATTAGCTTGAGCATATGTGTGTGCAAGGTAAAAGTCATATTTGATAGTTTTAAAATCAGATACAAAGATATGTTACCCTAATGACACACTACGTTCCCGGCACGTATTGGTAGGTTCAGTCGTATGGGCAGTGTTGATGGTTGTTAAAATTTCTTTGAACTGCTGTTTACTTAGACTAGACAGCGTCAAATCAATCGAAGGACAGCTATATTCTCTGTGGTGAACCACTAGTTTCTTGTTTACGTGTGTATGCCACTAAGGCAAGAGTGTTCTTTCAATCATTGTTCTCGTTCCTGACTTCTACAACAGCAGTTCTATAAATGATGGCTGTACATGTCATGAGCAGGCACTTGAAAATGGCACATTTCCGGAATCACATCATCGTGTAAAGTAAATAACTGTATCGCAACACAGCCAAGGCGGAAAGTGGAAGTGTCTTTTGAAAAAAAAGGAAAATACAAAAATAACCTCATACCTCACTTGTTTGTGGCATCCATTGACAAGGAGGACAGCTAGACTGATGATACACCATGTCTGAACGTTTGTTAGCACAGGTGGATCCATCATCGTCTACATCGAACATGGGTTTACCGACATCTACTCGTGCCCTCGTAACGATATGTCCCCAAATTTTACTTACTCCTCCACGCTTACCACAGAGTTTCTTTATAGCGAAGTAATGATCGGAAATATTAAAATTTTGTTTCACGGAATCCAGAGCCTGCAAAACAGGTACTACACGTACAAGACTAATTGACTGTTTTCACGGGGGATGCTGGGAGCGTAAGCACGTGATCGCCGGCCTAGCACATTGACTGCTGCAAGGCGGAGTAGAGGTGTCGGGAGAATAAGCCCTACCTACTTCTCGCAGAAAAAGAAGTAAGCTAGAATAATAATTGGATTCTGAATGTACACTGCAATGTTGTATTGCTGCGAAGAGCTGCGTAGTTTCTTTAATTGTTGAAAGTCATGATATCTTCGACGACAACGCGGTTATTTGTTCATTATCTAAATGAAATTTAATCCAAAGCCGTGATAAACAAAACAGCAAACCTAAAATACATTGTTTAAGTCTGCGGGAAGTTGGCTCACTGTGCAGAGAAGCTCCATCGAGAAGCGAAGAACAGATACAAACTTCTCCGCACCACAAAGAGGCAGGTCATCCGGAACTCTTGCTGAAGACACTCCAGTCCAAATTTCCTCATGATTTTCTTTGATTTACCTCTTCTCCCTTCCCACTATAGTGACCTAGTGACCTCCAAGCCTTTCCCTTCTTCTTCGTCTTCTTCTTCTTCTTCTTCCTCATAAACTTTACCCTTCTTCTTCACCTTTCCTTTTGCACTTTCTCATTTTTTGTCCTGTTAGAAAATGCGGGCCTACGATATCCGCACCTTTGTCACGCCCCCAGACAGCTTTATGACAGCTGCAGCTGCGTGTAAGTGCTTGCCAGTAAGGAATTGCGTTCCATAGGTGTAAAAATTTGTGTAAATTATAATTCCGGTGTGCACTATCGAGCCCTGTAACACGCAAGGAAAGCACCACAAGTATCAGCAGCTCAGTTCTTCGCAACTCGCGCTGTTTGTACCGTCTTATGACTGGTAATGATTCGCCAGCCACATCTGTACCTATTAGAATGTAGTGTTGTTACACAAACATAATTTGTTGTTGTTGTTGTGGTCTTCAGTCCTGAGACTGGTTTGACGCAGCTCTCCATGCTACTCTATCCTGTGCAAGCTTTTTCATCTCCCAGTACCTACTGCAACCTACATCCTTCTGAATCTGCTTAGTGTATTCATCTCTTGGTCTCCCCCTACGATTTTTACCCTCCACGCTGCCCTCCAATACTAATTTGGTGATCCCTTGATGCCTCGGAACATGTCCTACCAACCGATCACTTCTTCTGGTCAAGTTGTGCCACAAACTTCTCTTCTCCCCAATCCTATTCAATACTTCCTCATTAGTTATGTGATCTACCCATCTAATCTTCAGCATTCTTCTGTAGCATCACAGTTCGAAAGCTTCTATTCTCTTCTTGTCCAAACTATTTATCGTCCATGTTTCACTTCCATACATGGCTACACTCCATACGAATACTTTCAGAAATGACTTCCTGACACTTAAATCAATACTGGATGTTAACAAATTTCTCTTCTTCAGAAACGCTTTCCTTGCTATTGCCAGCCTACATTTTATATCCTCTCTACTTCGACCATCATCAGTTATTTTGCTCCCCAAATAGCAAAACTCCTTTACTACTTTAAGTGCCTCATTTCCTAATCTAATTCCCTCAGCATCACCTGACTTAATTAGACTACATTCCATTATCCTTGTTTTGCTTTTGTTGATGTTCATCTTATATCCTCCTTTCAAGACACTGTCCATTCCATTCAACTGCTCTTCCAAGTCCTTTGCTGTCTCTGACAGAATTACAATGTCATCGGCGAACCTCAAAGCTTTTATTTCTTCTCCATGAATTTTAATACCTACTCCGAATTTTTCTTTTGTTTCCTTTACTGCTTGGTCAATATACAGATTGAACAACATCGGGGACAGGCTACAACCCTGTCTTACTCCCTTCCCAACCACTGCTTCCCTTTCATGTCCCTCGACTCTTATAACTGCCATCTGGTTTCTGTACAAATTGTAAA
This sequence comes from Schistocerca americana, assembly GCF_021461395.2. Classification (NCBI taxonomy): domain Eukaryota; kingdom Metazoa; phylum Arthropoda; class Insecta; order Orthoptera; family Acrididae; genus Schistocerca; species Schistocerca americana. Next base: position 455,240,883 of record NC_060123.1, read on the forward strand.
TAGCCTTTCGCTCCCTGTATTTTACCCCAGCCACCTTTAGAATTTGAAAGAGAGTATTCCAGTCAACATTGTCAAAAGCTTTCTCTAAGTCTACAAATGCTAGAAAGGTAGATTTGCCTTTCCTTAATCTTTCTTCTAAGATAAGTCGTAAGGTCAGTATTGCCTCACGTGTTCCAGTGTTTCTACGGAATCCAAACTGATCTTCCCCGAGGTTGGCTTCTACTAGTTTTTCCATTCGTCTGTAAAGAATTCGTGTTAGTATTTTGCAGCTGTGACTTATTAAGCTGATAGTTCGGTAATTTTCACATCTGTCAACACCTGCTTTCTTTGGGATTGGAATTATTATATTCTTCTTGAAGTCGGAGGGTATTTCACCTGTTTCATACACCTTGCTCACCAGATGGTAGAGTTTTGTCAGGACTGGCTCTCCCAAGGCCGTCAGTAGTTCCAATGGAATATTGTCTACTCCGGGGGCCTTGTTTCGACTCAGCTCTTTCAGTGCTCTGTCAAACTCTTCACGCAGTATCGTATCTCCCATTTCGTCCTCATCTACATCCTCTTCCATTTCCATAATATTGTCCTCAAGTACATCGCCCTTGTATAGACCCTCTATATACTCCTTCCACCTTTCTGCTTTCCTTTCTTTGCTTAGAACTGGGTTTCCATCTGAGCTCTTGATATTCATACAAGTCGTTCTCTTATCTCCAAAGGTCTCTTTAATTTTCCTGTAGGCGGTATCTATCTTACCCCTAGTGAGATAGGCCTCTACATCCTTACATTTGTCCTCTAGCCATCCCTGCTTAGCCATTTTGCACTTCCTGTCGATCTCATTTTTGAGACGTTTGTATTCCTTTTTGCCTGTTTCACTTACTGCATTTTTATATTTTCTCCTTTCATCAATTAAATTCAATATTTCTTCTGTTACCCAAGGATTTCTACTAGCCCTCGTCTTTTTACCTACCTGATCCTCTGCTGCCTTCACTACTTCATCCCTCAAAGCTACCCATTCTTCTTCTACTGTATTTATTTCCCCCATTCCTGTCAATTGCTCCCTTATGCTCTCCCTGAATCTCTGTACAACCTCTGGTTCTTTTAGTTTATCCAGGTCCCATCTCCTTAAATTCCCACCTTTTTGCAGTTTCTTCAGTTTTAATCTACAGGTCATAACCAATAGATTGTGGTCAGAGTCCACATCTGCCCCTGGAAATGTCTTACAATTTAAAACCTGGTTCCTAAATCTCTGTCTTACCATTATATAATCTATCTGATACCTTTTAGTATCTCCAGGCAGAGGATCAGGTAGGTAAAAAGACGAGGGCTAGTAGAAATCCTTGGGTAACAGAAGAAATATTGAATTTAATTGATGAAAGGAGAAAATATAAAAATGCAGTTAGTGAAACAGGCAAAAAGGAATACAAACGTCTCAAAAATGGCTAAGCAGGGATGGCTAGAGGACAAACATAATTTACAGTACGTTAACTAACAAGTTTTGGTATCTACTTTACCAGTGCATGCATGACATCCGTCGCATTGCTGCTAAGCGCATATGTCCTGCAACAATTGTCGTGATAATATACCTTGATACATCAACTTTTACTGTATCATGATCGACAACGTTTGAGGCACACACTGCTGCACCCGGACATCCTCTAAAAGTTCACTGCATTACCCGCTACAGCTCCAAGCCACAGTATTATTGCTGGACGTTTTTCTGTTATCACCGGCGGACTTTCTAACTCCTCATTATCCTATCTTTTGGAAATGTGATTCCTACACCTAACTTCTATTTGTCTCTCACAATTTCCGAGCCATCTCCGTTACATTTCCCTTCCTATTTTTGTTTTCATCGTACGCCTTCGACTGGTGTGATGTGCTCCACCACGACTTTCACTCCTATGCATATCCCTTCATCTTACAGTATCAGTTACTCACAGTCTCTTTATTTGTTGAATAATTCCACTAAATTTTAACCCTACTATCACAGAAGTTATTAGATTATGTCTTAACACATGTCCTTCCTTGTCTATCACTTATATTCAGTAGCGTTCTCCATACCTCACTTTCCTCGCCATTTATGAAGAGGAACTCCCATTTCCTATGTTATCAGTACACACATTACATCCTTCTACATCACTACATTTCAAGTGCCTCGAGTCACTTATTTTTCACGTTTTAGTAAACCAAAACTCAATTAAGATAATGTTTGATACTAGTAAAATTCTTGTCGGCGGAAATGCTGTACGATGCATGCGATCCTTTACATTTTACGTCGCCCTTTCTTCGTCTGAAATGTGTTATTTTCCTTCTTAGGTAACAGAATTACTTCTAATCATCTGCCGTAGGAGATCTTAAGTTGATCTTAAGTTAGTTATTTTCCTCATTTATAATACTCCTAATTTCTTCGATTTACTCTCAATCCATGGTGTGTGCTATTAAACCGATCATTGGCCGCGGTGGTCTCGCGGTTCTAGGCGCTCAGTCCGGTTCCGCGCGACTGCTACGGTCGCAGGTTCAAATCCTGCCTCGGGTATGGATGTGTGTGATGTCCTTAGGTTAGTTATGTTTAAGTAGTTCTAAGTTCTAGGGGACTGATGACCACAGATGTTAAGTCCCATAGTGCTCAGAGCCATTTGATCATTATGATCAACACGTCATACCATCCTACCTCACTTTCACTCCGAATCTTACGAATGATATCCATTCACCTCAAACTTTGTGCTCACTGCTGAACTCTTATTGCTGTTACTACCTCTTCAGTATACATACTGAACAGTACGGGAAGGTGCCGTCGTTGAGTGACTGTAGGAGGATACAAGTTGACTTGGACAGGATTTGTGATTGGTGTAAAGAATGGCAGTTGATTCTAAATATAGATAAATGTAAATTAATGCAGATGAATAGGAAAAAGAATCCCGTAATGTTTAAATACTCCATTAGTAGTGTAGCGCTTGACACAGTCGCGTCGATTAAATATTTGGGCGTAACATTGCAGAGCGATATGAAGTGGGACAATCATGTAACGGCCGTTGTGGGGAAGGCGGATAGTCTCCGGTTGATTGGTAGAATTTTGGGAAGATGTGGTTCATCTGTAAAGGAGACCGCTTATAAAACTCTAATAGGACCTATTCTTGAGTACTGCTCGAGCGTTTGGGATCTCTATCAGGTCGGATTGAGGGAGGACATAGAAGCAATTCAGAGGCGGGCTGCTAGATTTGTTACTGGTAGGTTTGATCATCACGCGAGTGTTACGGAAATGCTTCAGGAAGTCGGATGGGAGTCTCTGGAGGAAAGGAGCCGTTATTTTCGTGAATCGCTACTGAGGAAATTTAGAGAACCAGCATTTGAGGCTGACTGCAGTACAATTTTACTGCACCAACTTACATTTCGCGGAAAGACCACGAAGATAAGAGAGATTAGGGCTCATACAGAGTCATATAGGCAGTCATTTTTCCCTCGTTCTGTTTGGGAGTGGAACAGGGAGAGAAGATGTTAGTTGTGGTACGAGGTACCCTCCGCCACGCACCGTATGGTGGATTGCGTAGTATGTATGTAGATGTAGATGTAGAAGTTTGCATCCCTATTGTACACCATTTTAAATCCGAACAGTTGGTTCATGGCGTTCCTTTTCATGGAAAGCTTATGTTTACGTTTGAAAAACCTTCCTACTTCACAGACAGGACGCTTGACATCTGTTCGTAACTTTCATTGTCCATCCAGTTTTCTTCAGAAACGCTAAATACAAATACTGCTAATTTATGCTACTGAAAGATTGTCGGGAGCGGGAGAGGGGGATGCGGCCACCATTAAAAAACCATGATCGTCGTTCCAGTTAGGATGACGCGTGCAGTGGGATAGTTTATGCACTGTCAGCTCCCCGCCAGTGGTGGAATCAACAGAGCTGTGTCACCTAATGCATGCTTTATTTAGTGAGACGCTCATACAGCAGTTGATGGCAGCGACTCGTTGGCCTAGAATTTCCCCAGATAGAGCATGGTACACGGTGGAAGGCAGCAAGCATTTCTCTGGACAATCGGCCGACCCCGTGGTCGGTGAAGCGCACGGCGCGTTGGTGGGCAGTCGCCAAATCCAATACAATAATTCCCAATGAAAGATAAAGAAACCCTAAAGGAAGTCCTCCAGTCCTCCATTGGCGGCACTGACTCGAGATACTGGACCAAGAGTGCTAGCTGAACATACAGCTAGACTTAATTTAAAAAGATCGGCCCACATTAGCCCGACTCTGGAATGGTGCAGCCATACGACTGCTGTACAAGATAAAGTACTTCTAGATCCCAAGCAACGAGTACTTATTGTTGCTAGATCCAGTTACGTTGTACAGAGCCCCACTTAAAGTTACAAAGGTGACCAAGGCGGTGCAGATATGTGCAACACAATGAGGTAATTCAGCTCACCTCTGGGTCGGACTGAGGGTTTTCACCACGCTGTGCCACAAGTGTTCCAGCACGGCTTCACAGCACATCATTTTCCTGTCTCTCCGTCGGTTGTGAAGTCGGGAGACTGGTATGTCAACACCCTTCACCAAGGAGGAAGATTCGGTCCACACAGAACCCAGATTGCTGCAAAATCTGTTAATCGCTTAAAATAACATATTATTATCTGCTTTGTCTTGTACTCTTATCTACAGTTTCTGCTCTGTCTATTCTTGTATGATCATTCCGTCTCCTCGTTTATAGGGAAGTGCACCACACAATTCCTCAATCCTAATGCATGGTTCACTCGGCCAGTGTGTAAAGGGCTGGGAGTTTGGGAGGTAAGAGAGTTCTCAGCCGTACATAGACATAGGAAGCACAAGTGAGGATTAGAATTAACATGGTAGCTGAAGATGAAATTGCTGTCATCATGACCCTATGCTGCTGTCTGCTAAAGAACTACTTAATCCGTTGGATCATCTACACTGTGCCCCTTCTGTGCAGCTATAAGCTCGTCCAGGGAAGTGAATTTGGTGACATTCAAGGTATTGTTGAGGAAGTTCAAGTTTGTAACTGGCAGTATTTCTAATGTATATCGGGCAGATACGATGGTGGATACGTTAGGTTCAGAGTTGTAGCCCCTATTCCCTCTGAACACCTCTGCTGATACCAAGTGGCAATAACTACAACTGGTATGTGTACAGAGTAAATCCTGCGAAGTCCGCTCTTCTGAAATAACGACTGTGGTGCGATGATGTCCCGAGGACATTCTCTCTCACCTGCCTACAGCTGCCATCAACTACTTCGTCAGCTTAGAATTATTTACCACCCTCTGTTACAAGATTTGTCAGCTGAGTAGTATGACATTCCACCAGGACTCTGGAGCTTTCCGCTTCCCTTATCAGTTGCATTATGTTATCAGCGTAAGCTGTTCTGAATATTGTTCATTGAAACCAACCCGTACATCTATCCATCCCCGTTTCCATCTTCTCATTGTGAGTGGAACCAAATAAATAACCTGCTTTAACTCTTACTGAATCTGATTGTAGTCGACAGGCATTACTTTGTTTTTGCTCTGTACTTCACTTCGATGGCTCTTCTTTCCAGTTTCCTGGTGTAACGTCATGAAGGCTTCATCCAACTTCTGAACTCCATTCCTTAACACCCAGGAGTTGCATGTCAGTTGTTCCATGTAATTATCCTCCTACCTCAAAAATAATTTATAGCAAAACTGAAATTGTCTTGCGTTCAATTCCAGTGTTATTCAAAAATGGTAAATCCGCCTTTGTATTTCCGGCTGGCATAAATTCCCTTACACAGCCAATGCGTGCTTGTGTTCGCAACTGTGAATGGCTGGAGTGACCGCAGTGCCTATTCCTCTGGACGAGCATGCATGTCTGAAGGAATATTGCATTTTTTTCTTAACAGCACAGGCGCTGCCATATCCTTAGAAAAAGAACCACTGTGTCGAAGAGACATAAGCTTTTCTCTATTAAAGACATTACTCCACTAAGTGCAGTTAATACATTTTGAATAGGAAAAATGAAGCAGAGAATCGGATAGATTCAAGTAAAATTGAAAAAAAAAGAAAAGAAAAGAAAACTTAAATACACAATGAACAGAGTTGCCACAAAGGGCGATCATAAACAGAAAAAGGAAAAAATATTTGTTTCAGACGTGCAAGCAAGGTTTACATATTGCTTTAAACACAGCATATGGTGAAATGTGGCTATGAGTTAGGAAAACAAGATATCATTTACTGTAAACAGCAATGGCAGGTGGCAATATGTTGGAGTCCTGCCAAAAATGACAGGATGGAGCACGTTTACTACGTTACAGTATGTACAAAAAGTACTTTTATCGGACTCCATTCCCATTCGGATCCGCTTAAAATGGATCGTTACTTTATGTCGTAATATGTCGGACTGAATATCACACACCTAGAAAAAAATCTGCTTATCTTAAAACCAACGGAACAACGATCTTTGAGGGTAATTACTTTGCAAAAATCGGAAACTTTAAGTGCTGTACGGAACTTCCGCAAGAATGAGCAGCAGAAGCGTTGGTAGTGTACTCCCAGGACGATGTGGGATGTAATAACAATGATGTTACACATGAAATATGAGGTAAAAACCAAGTGTTACAGCCACAGAAATGATGTTTTCTGGAAAAAGAAGTAGATACAGAAATTAGAGGCCATACCTTCTTTGTACCGTACAATGTACTAGATGGGGAAAGAATCAGAACATTCCAGTGTATATTTAAACTACAAGTTAAAGATTAAAAGTATACCAAACGAATATAAAGAGATGGTTGCTTTGTATCTGTAAATGTATGTGCAGAAATTAATAAAGATTCTGTATTAGAATACATGTCTTACTCATCAGCTTACCAAAAATCATAAGATTTTATCTATTTAACGTGATCTACGTATACGTATTTCGGAGGAGGGAATTGGATAGTTTGGTGACCTTGAGAGGTCGACAAAATTAGGTAACTGAAAGCATTGTGAACCTCGTTTCTTACCTATATGACTGTCTTGTCACTACTGTGACAGTCTTTTGGTGTGATCCTAGTGTCTCTAAATCCACTCTTACAGAACGCCACATACTTTTAGCAGCTTCTTTTCAAATTGTATGCCTATACGATTCAATTCATAACAATCTTTATTCGCCAGTTGGGGATAAACCTACGGATTTGCTGCTATCAGAGTGAGAAAATCTTGTAAGGAGAGTCGATGGTATTCATAACAACTCTGCTGCTTTGATCAAAATGCAGGAGGATAAATTAGTGTAAGTGAATGCAGTCAATTGTTATATTTATGAACAACCTTTAGATACGCCATGTAGGGATCACTACCATCTAACGGACGAATTTCACAGCGCTGTACACAACACATGCAACTTGACTTACCAACTCCAGGACACATAATTTAAGCAGATATGATGCCCATAACCCGGTCAAGCCCATGGCCGATTATAGAATGAACAAAGATCAAGTTAAATTCCTATATCGCACCACTGAGAGATATGTTTCGTTGTTGAAGAATATCACGAGGAAAGCTAAACTGAGTTTCTTGACCTCGCTGAAATTCATACTGTCACTACTAGAGAAACTTGCTAAAGTAATGTGTCAGGACGAATTACTTCTCACTCGAGGGCATTTCCTGATGATGTTAAGTGTCAGCTCATATTAAAGAAGGGGTTTTCCTATCAGAATATTTGTAATTATGGGAGAAACTCAACAAAACACACTGTCTGATGTAACCCTACTCTCCAGAAACTTTCAGGTATTTCCATACTGGATCTAAAGTATGGGTATGCGATGAGTGTATGACATGAGTTCGACAGCCTTAATTTAAAGAAATATGTGAAACTTTGTATGGACACAGATGTGCACTTACTTGCAAATATTTTTGAACGACTTCAATGTATATGGCTTGGAATATACGAACCGCATCCTCCCTACTACTGCACGTCGCCAGATCTCCTGTAGGCTGCTGCACTGCATAATGCGAGTCAACATTGAACCCTTGAGTAACGTTGATATGTACTTGTTTCCTGAAACAAGGATTCACGTTGGACTTCGTCACTACGACCACAGGCATGTCAAAGCAAACAGCCAACGATTACATGAAGTGTTCAGTGCATTTAAGTTAGATCATGTGCGTGGATGTGAACAGCTTACCTGGGCTTGCCATGCAACAGTCTCTACCTAATGGAAGGTTGCAGTGGCTCTCTTATAGTGAAATCACCAGACTGCTTAAAAACACAAAACATGAGCCAGTAGTTTCTGAAATAGGTAACATTTTAGGGGTTGTTTTAATATACCTTGTTAGCTTGCATGATACACGTAGTAATTTGCCACTGTGCCCAGACAACCGCGTTCCACAGAACTGTTCCCATCCCAAGCTGCTGATAATGCTGAAGGGGCAAACAGGGTACATTAGAGCAACCTTCACAAATTTCTCAAGATGGGGCTGTTACAGGATTGAGTCATCTGCTCAGTTTACTTCAAGGGATGTGGCTGATTGAAGTAATCTTTTGATTTGAAAAGAGGGCGCTTACGACGTGAACATTTGAGACAAATTCCAGAATGAGATTTTCACTCTGCAGCGGAGTGTGCGCTGATATGAAACTTCCTGGCAGATTAAAACTGTGTGCCCGACCGAGACTCGAACTCGGGACCTTTGCCTTTCGCGGGCAAGTGCTCTACCAACTGAGTCGTGCTTCGCTAGCTCAGTTGATAGAGCACTTGCCCGCGAAAGGCAAAGGTCCCGAGTTCGAGTCTCGGTCGGGCACACAGTTTTAATCTGCCAGGAAGTTTCATTTGAGACAGATTGTTACAACCTTTTTTTTCAGTCATCGGCCTTTCGACTGGTTTGATGAGGCCCGCCACGAATTCCTCTCCTGTGCAAACCTTTTAGTCTCAGAGTAGATCATACTACCTATGTCCTCAATTATTTGCTGGGTGCATCCCGGTTTCCGTCTTCCTGCATAGTCTTTACTTCTATAGCTCCCTCTAGTACCATGGAAGTTATTCCCTGATAACTTAACAGATACTTTGTCGTCATGTTTCTTCTTATTATCAGTGTTTTCCACATATTCCTTTCCTCTCGTCATTCCTTACCTCATCATTCCACCTAACTTTCAACAGTCGCCTGTAGCACCACAAATGCTTCTATTCTTTTCTTTTCCAGTTTTCTCACAGCGAACGTTTCATTACCATACAACGCTGTGCCCCAAAATTACAGTCTCAATAATTTTTTCCTCAAATTGAGGCCTATGTTTGATACTAGAAGACTTCTCTTGGTCAGGTAGGTCCTTTTTCCAGCGCTAGTCTGGTTATGATGTCCCTCTCGCACCATTCATCATTGGTTATTCTGCTGTCTAGATAGCAGAATTTCTTAACTTCTTATGCTTCGTGACCATCAACCCTGCTGGTAACTTTCTCCCTTTTCTCATTCCTGCTATTTCTCACTAATTTCATCTTCCTTCTATTTACTCTCGGACCATATTCTGTCCTTACTAGACTTCGTTCCATTCATCAGATCATGTAGTTCTTCTTCACTTTCACTGAGGATTGTAATGTCACTACCAACTGTATCACTGTTATTCTTTCTACTTCAATTTTAATTCCACTCTTGAATATTTCTTTTATTTAGAACAGTGCTTCTTCGATGTATAAGTTGAACATTAGGAGCAAGAGACTGCAACCCGCCTTAACCGCCTTTTTACTCTGAGCTACTTCGTTCATGATCTTTCACTCTTATTGTTGCCTCTTGGCACTTGTACGTATCACCCGTCTGTCTCTATAGCTTACCCCTATTTCCCTCAGAATTTCGAACATCTTGTACCATATGAAATTGTCGAACCTTTCTCCCAGGTCCACAAATGCTTTGAACGTGTCAGCATTTTTCTTTAGTGTTGCTTCCATTATCAATTGCCACATCAGAATTACCTCTCTGATGCCTTTCCCTTTCTTAAAGCTAAACTGATTGTCATTTAATACACCCTCAATTTAATTTTCCATTCTTCTGTACATTGTTGTGGTCAGCAATTTGGATGCATGAGATGTTAAGCTCATTGTGCCATACTTCTTACACTTGTCAGCTCTTGCAGTGTTCGGAACTGTATGGACAATATTTTTCAGAAAGCCATATGTTACATCGCCAGGCTTCTACATTCTACACATTAACGTGAATTTTCGTTTTATTGCCACTTTGCCCAATCAATATGAAATTCCAATGAAATGTTATCTGTCCCTCGTGGTTTTTTGATCTTAAGACATCCAAAGTTCCCCATTCTAACATCAGATCCCCTATTCCTGTTCCTTTTTGTATCAAAAATCATCCCTCTCATAGAGGCCTTCAGCGTACTCTTTCCACCCATCCGCTTTCTCCTCTGCATTTAACAGAGGAATACCCATTACCACCCTTGATTTTAATTTCACCAAAGATTGTTTCGACTTTCTAATATCTTGAGTTAGTACATCTTACAATCAATTCTTTTTCGATTTCTTCACATTTTTCGTGCAGCCATTTCGTCTTAGCTTCTCTGCGCATCCTATTTATTTCATACCACGGCGATTTTTATTTCTGTACTCTCGAATTACCCTGAACATATTTTTTCTTCCTTCTTAAATCGATCGGCTGAAGTTTTTCTTCTGCTCTCCACGGTTTCTTCGCAGTTATCTTCATTTACAAACTTCTGAATATGCAGTTTGCAGCAAAACTATGCCAGGTGACAGAGAACACTGTGGAATTCACTGTTATCCATTAGAAGAGGGCTTTTGGGGAAGCATATTATATGGCCTGGACAAATTTCAAAATAAAAACCGACCTTCAACCTAAATTTCGTTTCTCGTGAGGTAGGGAAGATTTTGTAAATATTCACCAAAAAATACTTATATGGGTATGTGTACAATTGGACCTACCCAGACTAGACAGGTTCCAGTTTAATTATAAGGTAGGAAAAAGATCGTAAACCAGTATATACTTACTTACTTACTTATCGCGAATGGACCCAGAAGGATCACGCAAAGCTTTCTGACGTCGTTTCTTCCATACTTCTTTCATTCGTTCTCCATGTTTTCTTTTTCTTTCTTCTGTCCATTTTGTTCCTGGTCTCTTTAGTGCTTCCTTCTCCGACAATACAATCCACTTTTCCACCTTATTTCTAAAAGTTTTTCTATCTTTGACATCTTTAAGTTCAATATTTGCTTTTTGTAAATCTAATTTTACTTGGCTAATCCATGGTGTTGTTGATTTGACTTTTTCTATGTAAGTGAGAATTCTGTTGGTGAGTCGTGTGGGGGGAAGTCTAGTGACATGTCCATAAAATTTTAATCTTCGCCTTCTTATGTCTGCTGCCAGGTTTGATATAGTTTCTGTGGTTCTTCTAGATTGTATCCGGTATCCTTCTTCTGTTAATTTTGGACCTAAAATCTTTCTCATAATTTTGCGTTCTTCTTTTAGTATTTTTTCTAAATCACATTTTGTGTGGAGTGTGAGCGTTTCACTAGCATATAGTGCTGCTGGCTTAATTACTGCGCAGTAGTGTCTGATTTTTGTGTTCGAGGAGATGCATTTTTTATTGTATATTTCATGTGTCATACCATATGCTCTCTTCATTTTCTGTTGTCTGATCTTCTGTGCAACTTTCTCTCCTCCGGTTGGCTCCAAAATTTCACCTAGGTATTTAAAATGTTTTACTCTATTTATTTTTCCATATTTTGTGTTCAAACTGTTTATATGGAATTTCGTACAGAAAAATTCTGTCTTTTGAAACGAAATTTGTAAACCTACTTTATCCGCGCATTCCTTAAGGATCTCTATTTGTTTGGTGGCGATTTCTTCATCATCTGCAAGTACGGCCAAGTCGTCCGCGAATGCTAAACAAGATATCTCCACGTTGTCTTTGGTTCTACCAAGATGGATTGGTTTCCAGTAGGATTGATTTTTTAATTCTTTTTCCCATTCCTTAATGACTTTATCCAGGACTATATTAAACAGAAGTGGAGATAGCCCGTCACCTTGACGTACTCCAGTTTTTATGAGAAAAGGTTCAGAGATTTCTCCCCTGAATTTAACTTTAGATACAGTGTCTGTCAGTGATTCTTTGATAAGCCTTAGTGTTTTGGAGTCAAGTCCAAGTATATATATATATATATATATATATATATATATATATATATATATATATATATACAGGGTGAGTCACCTAACGTTACCGCTAGATATATTTCGTAAACCACATGAAATACTGACGAACCGATCCCACAGACCGAACGTGAGGAGAGGGGCTAGTGTAATTGTTTAATACAAACCATACAAAAATGCACGGAAGTATGTTTTTTAAAACAAACCTACGTTTTTTTAAATGGAACCACGTTAGTTTTGTTAGCACATCTGAACATATAAACAAATACGTAATCAGTGCCGTTTGTTGCATTGTAAAATATTAATTACATCCGGAGATATTGTAACCTAAAGTTGACGCTTGAAACATTGTCCTCACTTCATTGCAGGGGCCCAAATAGCTGCAACATACATCGCGTTTCTACAGAATGATCTGCCAACGTTGCTCGAAAATGTCCCACTGGAAACGCGTCGACGTATGTGGTTTCAGCATGATGGTGCACCTGCACATTCCGCAATTAACACTAGGATGACCCTTGACAGGATGTTCGACGGGCGTTTCATAGGACGTGGAGGACGCATAAATTGGCCAGCCCGTTCTCCTGATCTTACACCTCTCGACTTCTTTCTGTAGCGTACGTTAAAGGAGAATGTGTACCGTGATGTGCCTACAGCCCCAGAGGATATGAAACAACGTGTTGTGGCAGCCTGCGGCGACATTACACCAGATGTACTGCGGCGTGTACGACATTCATTACGCCAGAGATTGCAGTTGTGTGCAGCAAATGATGGCCACCACATTGAACATCTATTGGCCTGACATGTCGGGACACACTCTATTACACTTCGTAATTGAAAACGGAAACCACGTGCGTACGTGTACCTCACCCCTCATGGTAATGTACATGTGCGTCAGTGAAAAAGACCAATAAAAAGGTGTTATCATATGGGCGTAATGTGCTGTTCCAGTCTCTTCTGTACCTAAGGTCCATCACCGTTCCCTTTGGATCCCTACGTAATTCGGTGCTCTCCGATACACACGATCGAACAGCGGAGGAGTGGTACTCAAGCGTCAACTTTAGGTTACAATATCTCCGGATGTAATTAACATTTTACAATGCAACAAACGGCACTGATTATGTATTTGTTTATATGTTCAGATGTGGTAGCAAAATTAACGTGGTTCCATTTAAAAAAACGTAGGTTTGTGTTAAAAAACATACTTCCGTGCATTTTTTATGGTTTGTATTAACCAATTACACTAGCCCCTCTCCTCACGTTCGGTCTGTGGAATCGATTCGTCAGTATTTGATGTGGTTTACGAAATACATCCAGCGGTAATGTTAGGTGACTCACCCTGTATAGAGAGAGAGAGAGAGAGAGAGAGAGAGAGAGAGAGAAAGAGACAGAGCGAGGAGAGAGAGAGAGAGAAAGAAAGAGACAGAGCGAGGAGAGTGAGAGAGAGAGAGAGAGAGAGAGAAAACTTTGGTCACCATTATTTTGGGTTATAACATTTTCTGCGCACCATGCATGCAAGTTTTTGCACACCATTTGTTGGTTACCTGTACTGTGGGTTTCATGGCTGTTGGCCATACGAAAAGAGAGACCCTTAGTTTACAGTTGTATCTCACATTGCATCTATTGTATACAATTATTGTACCTTGTTTTGCAAAAATGTGAGGCATCTGTCCAACTGATAATTATGTGCAAACAATGAAAAAATCCAATATGTGGTAGATATTTTGCGTACAGTGGGCAATTGCGTCTGCACTCCACGTATGCTTTCCATAAGAATTAACTCATTCACATATCAGTTATTTTACTATAGGTGGAGGCAACAGCCTAAATTGTTTAACTTTTTTGGCAGGAGACAGAGATGTGTACATAACATGTGCCGTTTCTATAACTACGGATGCTTTAAAACATGAATTATCATCAGACAGATAGAGGAGCAGAGACAGCGTAAGTTCTGCGAAGTGAGTTGAGGTGAGATGTCAGCTGTTGGCTTCTGGCTTCATAACGGTTGAGGTGGTATCCCAGTCTGTTCATGCCACCATACATTGCAGAAAGTCATGGCACCAGCCTCACTGCGTTGCCCGCAGGCCGGCAGTTGACGTTACGATGCAGTGCCACTCAGTTATCGCGGGATAATGTGGATAGCTATGGGGGTGGAGAGTCCCTTCCCTCCTCACTCAGTATGATCTTAAATAAATGCCTAATTGTTTCCATCACACTGTTTAGGTGATGTTATCGTGGCACTCTTTGGGCCAGAAGTGTCATTGCATACCTACTGTTTGTCAATCCAAAATGTTTACAATGCTGTAACTGACTGGCATAGTTTTTTCTGCACAGCGGCATGGAGTTGTGGACTCCGTGCCTTTTGGCCAATTTTTCTGCGCTTCCACTGCAATCACAACTGACTCCTTCATGCTACATTTGTCGTAAGTCGAAGCTTGGTGGCCGCTAAGAAATATTTGACTATCAGCAGCAGTTCTTGATCTTTCAAAAACACTATTGAAACTATTTTTCCTAACTTGCGCACTTTTCCCATCATTGAGTAACAATGTGAGATTAGTATTTTGCAAACTTTCATCACTTAGTACTTTTGTGTGGAATTAGACAATCTTACGTAACTGGACTGCTACACTGTATACACGATGAATCAGCTAAAACAGGCCACCACAAATATCCAAAATGAATAAATTTGTCGAGGTGCGAATTTGTCAAGTTATAGCCGACAATATGGCGACTTTGATGACGTTCGCAAATACATTTATCTTTTATAGACGCCGAATCGCGGTACAGGCTTTGTTTTTGTGTAATGGAACTATACAATTGCTTCTACGGCACTTCAGAGAAGCTTTGGTATAAATCTTCGTTCATCACTTCAGTTTGCATATGTACTTCTAATAGAGCTATAACACTATAAACATTTACGTTAATGAAGCACTATCAAGGAAACAACGCCGCAAACCATTGTGCCGCCGCCGCCAGAAGGCATTCGACAAACGTCTGCTCCCGTGATACCAAATGTAAATAAGCACGTAACTCAGATACGGCTCGAGTGTTTTATTATCGCGGCCATCATGCCAAGCACTCAAAATGTAATCCTGGAGCAGTGCTATATGCTTTAAAGTTATTCTGGAGAAACAATACTGCATGTCGGCTTTCATCTGGAGTTTGCGGTAGCGCAGGTCCATGTTATAAGGCATTTCATGCCTTCGGGATTCGTCCGTGCTTCCCAATAGATCAGTAGTTTTAATTTTCGCCACGAATGAAATTACGGAGGCGTTATGGTTGGTGAGTTTGACTCACTTTGCTTATTCTGAAATACTCTTTCAATATTCTCGATATATTCATTAATTCTGAATATATTTGGAGTGGCCTGTCTTAGCTGCCTTAGCATTTTATCCAACAATAATTGTTTCGTGGGTGGTAGGAGCTGAGCAGTCGTCTTGATATTGATTGGAGCTTAATAACAAAGGAATTTAGGTGAAAAGTAAAGACGAAGGGAGAGTAGCCAGCAAATATATTGTTTCATGCTCCAGCATAATAATTAGTACTTGAATGGGATGGAAGAATCGTCACGAAAATATAGAGGGAAACATGGATACAGGAAGTTTCTCTTAGTATAATCAAACCCGGTGTTTGGCAGAATAATATGTAATGTATATAGCTATACTTACTCGTGACAAATGCTGCGTATCGCCTGTATAACTGTATTCAAAGCAAAGCATAATTCGAAGGGGGCATGTAGGACATTATCTTGATGTAAAAAGCATTTATCATGCATTCCGCAAGAAAGACGATAGAAATAAAAACTTTCTCGTAAATAAGGTATCTCATTATCGTTACTAGGTGAAAACAATAGTGAGAAACTAGTTTCAATGTTTTTGTCCGTTAACAACTAAAATACGGATTATCATACTGGCATAACCGTATTCATCATTTAGATGTAATTGGTTTGAGACTGTTTAAAGACAGACGTAAAAATATAAAAGGTGATTTTATGCGAGCTAATGAGTAAATTTTTCACCATTATCTGACAAAGAACAAATTTACTCTCAGTTGTATTAACAAAATCAAAGCTGGAGCTTGAGGCAATACCTCATTCACTCCACTGCACCTCTAATCAAAATAATTAGAAAGCGAAATTCTACCTAAGGCACCAAAGAAATGTTTGTTGTTCAACCACATAAACGTTGTGCAAAAAATCAATATATGGCAGAATGTCATCCCGAGAGAGTTTATTTGACGAGACAACGTGAGCGAAGACAGAAAGTCTGGAAATTAATATTTAATGGTACTGATTTTAATTTGTAATCCAGTGGGACATTGTGACATTACTGAACACGATTACCGGATTAAGTAACTCTACCATAGCTTACAAGCTAGAGATGGGAACTAAATGCAAAGATTATCTTTGAATGAATATTACATAAAGCTCAGCTGTTTGGCTGGCATCAGAATACTTCGTTCCTGAGTACAAAAACTTTATATTTTGGATAGCCACTTCCGGAAGAAATTTCATCAATGGAAGATATAGTGTGATTGTGACGAGAATATATAGTTGTCTTTAAAGAAAACGAGTTTCACTTAAAGAACTTATGCAATAAATAAATTTGTCTTCTTAAAAATAAGATTCAGATATTGGTAATCAGGCTTTTATGCATCACTACATCTTACAGAACACGCTGACGGGAGGAAGATGGTAACTACATTTCAGCTGTCACCAATAAAGAAATTTAATGAAATATAAGCTCCAACAACGAAAAAACAGGAAAAATAAATTTCCACTAGTGATGCGAATGGAATGAAAGCGTGTTTTTTTCTTGAAAATAATGTTTGATCGAGTACCCACTTGATTATTATCGGATAATGAAGATTCCCTTTATAGCGACGAGTGATAGCACAAACAATTAATATAACATCCACGATGAAACTGGAAGATTTTTTAAAAATGTTATCAGCCCTGTTTTGATACGGCCTCCAAAATTTCTACTTTTGTGTCAACCTATTCATCTTAGAGCAGCACTTTCATAAAACGTCCCCACTTACTTGCTGGATGTATTCAAATCTATTCCTTCTCATATCGTTTCCGCCCTCTACGTCACACTCTATCACTGTGGAAATTTCTCCATGCAGTGATAACACAAGTCTTATCATTATGTCTCTTCTTCTTGTCAGTGTCTTCCACATATTTCCGTAATCATCAATTCTGCAGAGAACCTCCTTACTTCTTATCTCATCAGCCCATCTAATTTCCAACAGATTTCTGTAGGACGATATAGCAAACGCTTACATTCTTCCATTTTCCGGTAATCCCACAGTCAGTGATTTTCTTCCGTAAAATTCTGCTCCGCAAACGTATAATCTCAGCATATTCTTCCTAAAATAATAATTATAACATTTATTTAACAGATCTAGCTCCAATATACCTGAGAGATGTATCTCAATAATGACCTTCCGGATACGCACCGAAGAATGAACAGGGCTGTAAACATATCACAAAAAAGAATATGAATATTTGTTGGGATGAGTGTTATACTATTTAAGTATGTCATGAACATAGGTTATAAACTAAACAGCTTCCTTGTCTGTGGCAACACGAAAGTTAATCACTGATGTGCTAATTAGAGGCAAGGGAAAGTAAAGACATGCAGACCTTTTCATGTCGAGTGAACGTTACACACGTCCTTCACCAAGTAAGCTACTACTCACATTTATTAACCATTATACTGAACTTTACTACTTGAACAAGTTGCAGCTGACGTTGTATTATGAGAAGCTAGCAAAGGCGTCACTATAAACAAAGTTGCCTCGGTCATGTCACGTAGCGTACTTGCTTTCCATAACACACGCTTATTTTATGAGTAAACTAGTGCGCAATCTGCCGATACGTGCGCACACGACGTGATGAAACGCTTGCTCGTAACACAGAGAAAACTGGCATATTGTCAAGCTTTGTTTCACAGCAGCAAACATTCGGGCGTTACATGACAGCACTACTTTTTCTCCGCAGTTTCAGTGTATTTACCGTTTGTTATATTTCTCTTGAAACATACTCAATTCATAGATGATTATTTTATTTATGGAATCATATGGATAGAACCGTACTTTTTTGTTCAGTTAATGATGTTCGTATTTTGTCATTTCTGTGGCAGTCTTTGTAATATTGCCTTATGTCGGAACCAGATGCGAAGGTGGTGTCAAAGTCAAATCGAAAAGTCCAAAGAGAATTACTTGCGCAGATTCTAGTTTTTCAAATCATGTATAGTAATGAGGAGGCATCAGTTTTAACGGAATTTTTCATCAAATAAAGAGTTTACAAAATGAACGTAAGACGATATTCAAATATTGATTGATAATGGTGATCTGGATCATCCATTCGTATCTAGGCTTAGTTCCTTATTTCTTTTTATTTAATACTGATAAGATAGAAGCCTTCATTTTATTCCTATAAAAGATATCTTGTAACGTTATTCATGAACATTTTATTTCAAATATGTATTCCCTGTAGCCTATTACCCAGCAATAGTGGAACAGCGATTCCATTAATATATTTAGGCTGTTGGCAAGGAAAAGTTTCGAGTAATTGTATTCGCGTTCTGGTGGAAGGAGTTCTTAATAATACAACATTTCTGTGTGAGTCCCTTATTCAAGAGATTTGACAAAAAATCAGTTCCATTTATGTGACGGTATAGGAGACTAATAGCGACAAAAAAAGTTTGCAGAGCTGTGAGCTCAGTAATATTACATGAAGTTTAAAGTGGACTATAGCTGTATCTCTGTGGTACGACGGAATAAAGTAACATTATGTTCAGACTTCTGCCATGAAAATCACCAACTTTGACGAATATACAATAAATGAAATCTATAAACTACAGTAATTTAGTTTGTTCATGATATTAATATAACATTAAGATATAGACTTGTATATATACTGCAAAAGAATAAATGTGATGAAAAACGAGCAGGGTAATGAGGATTTCAGATACTTGAAAAATGAATTACAGTTGCTCCAGGTGTACTAGAACAAAAAAAAAAAAAAATGGTTCAAATGGCTCTGAGCGCTATGGGAGGTAACATCTGAGGTCATCAGTCCCCTAGAACTTAGAACTACTTAAACCTAACTAATCTAAGGACATCACACACATCCATGCCCGAGGCATGATTCGATCCTGCGATCGGAGCGGTCGTTCGGTTCCAGACTGAAGCGTCTAGAACCGCTCGACCACACCGGACGGCTTAGAACAAAAGATAGAAACAAAAGAATTAAACAATTGAATAAAAGAAAGAATAACAAAATTTGTAGAAACTGGTTGCATGAAGCCCAGTCAACAGAATGTGTGTAATATTATGTATGTATCAAAGCAGATAATTTGCACCTCACAGTTGGCCTAAGTTTTGTGTTATAAGTTCTGTAGACAGCTGTTAGCCAAAACGTATAAGTGATCTACTGTCATTAACAACTCGCTGTTTAGACCGTTCTGTTGCGCGATGGGGATGTCTACTTTGGTAATGATTTCATATTTTTCACTGACAAAGAGGATCAGCAACATATTTGACATCAGCTTAAAGGAAAAATGTATTTATAACATAATTAGCTTAAAGAAAATTACTGAAAAACACAGAAAGTGCTTCAAACTTGCCTAAATTCATAGCTTTCATTAAGTTTCTCGTCGTATTAAAACAGGCAAGATCTTCCAGACTTGTGAACAGGAGTCTCCCTTTGGGTTTATTAGAAGTTATAAGGAGTTGTACCAACAGTAACATTCAAATACTGCACGGACAATTCATGAAAGAACAGAGAGCATCAGCTCAGGTTCATGACAAGATTGCTGCTAGTAGTCCACGCTTTTTGATATCTACATGAACGAAACACTTTTGAAATGGATAAATGAACTGAAACTTTTTATTAAGCTTAAAATGGCATTATATATCAGTCTTCCGAGTTGCTGATGTCACTCGCCATGAATTGCTATGATGAACTCTGAAAACAGAAGCATTTCTAGTCTATGATGATCAACTTCTGCGAATTCCGCTAATGAATACTGAGATTAAGAGCTTAGATTTTTAAACCAAGATGCAAACCAGAATGGTGTCCATCCGACGTAGTAGGTGCATATGCACCAAATAGAAACATAAACGTAAAGCTATAGCACGAAGTATTAACGACGAGATGAAACACGCTATTATGAAATATAATGGGGACTATTACAGATAAAACTCAGAGAACACTTCGAAAATTATGTTGTCAAAATTGTTTTTAAAAAACAGAAAGTTTAATATTTCCTCTCCAACACGCCATAAAACTATAAGAAAGTTAACTAGTTTCGGTGTACTCAATATTACTGTAATGATAACTCTTAGAACCATTGAATAGGCCAAACGGGTAGAAATTTTCTGACATGTATGCGATAGAAACAAGACTTCATAAGACTTTGGTGATTCTGTTTGTCTTCACCACAGTATTCTATTCCCTTTTATTATTCCCTACCGTGTTTCGGCTTTACACCAATTTCAAACGTTCTAAAATGTAAGAATTTTATGGATAACAAATAAAAGAATGCAGCTGTCTAATAGATATACACAGTATATAGTCAAATAATTGTAGTAACACAAAGATGCCGTTACGTCTTATGACAAGAAGTTGACAAGATACTGTGCTTCTGTACTGAGAAGATTCATTCTGGTTTTTATTGCCCATAACGTATGAATGTGTTTAATATGGATACACAACATCTCGTGAGTTCGTTGCTATAGCATGTAAGTGCGTTTACATGTTATGACAGCAAGCAGGTGAAATACTGCGTATCTGTATTCGCAAAGATTCGTTCTGCTATTTGTTGTCGATAAGTTTCTATATTTTAGAACCTTTCAAAAAGGCGTAACGCAGAAACGCGTAAGGAATAATAAAGTGAATTAAATAGCGTCGTCAATACCAAAAATAATTACTAAACTTTTACCAACTGGAATGACATCTCATAGCGCAGTTATGTAATATAGATTTCATTAGGTTTTCACTTGCAAACTGAGAAACATAATATCACATACACCGATAGACATCTAAAATACCGCGCAAGAAATAAGGAACAGCATGTGGTTTAACTGAAGGAGGTAAAAATTGATGCAGCAAAAAGGAATGAAACGGGTAAGTTACTCAATAGATGATATGAATTCATTACAGGCGAGAATTTCCATATAAGGGTGATCTCCTTTGGTGGACAGTTGTCCAGCAAGCAACCCATAACCGTTGCTAAAGGGCGCCAGTTCTTCTTCTAACACCCATGAGTGTCGATTAACTGCTAAGAAACAAACCGACTGTCGAAGAGGAAGCGCCCAATAGTGGGCCTTAGACAAATGTGCATCAGTAGTTTACCAATTTTTATGATATTTATACTGTAAAAATAAATAAAACAAGGACTATAAAATAACAAAGTAATGAAATTGTAGATAGAATGTTTATGCTTCTCTGTTTAATTAAAACATTTAACAGACGTATTGTATTTGTATCGCTTTCGTAACCAACATTATATATCGATACTGGATGGATAATTATTCAATTTTTATTTTTCGATTTTCTAAGGGGCGTTAAAAAAGAAACGCGCCAGAGGCATAATTACAGAAACCAGTACCTATATGTTAGAAGTATTGATCCTGGCTGTTGAGACACTTGTCCCACTGTGACGCAAGGCGGTGAATGACTGTCATAAAATTCCCCGGGCTGTGATGTTAACCAGTTCCGCTCGTACACCTGCACGTCGTAGACCGAAGTAAATAGTTTGCCCCTCAGAGCCTTTTGAAGAGGACCAAATATGGCGTAACCGTAGGGAGAGAAGTCCGGACTGTGTGGAGGGCGGCCAAGAACCTCCTATTTTAATTTCTGCAGGAGTGCCGCGACTGTGTTTGCCATATGAGGCTTTGCATTGCCGTGGAGCAGAATGAGCCCACAGGTGAGATTGCATGGTCGATTTGATTCGATCGCTTGGTGAAGGGTGGTCAAGGTTTGAGAGTAACGCTGGGCATTCAGTGTTGTCCCTTGACGCAGGAAGTGAATCGGAAGGGGGCCATCTTGGTCAAAGAAGTACGGCAGCATAACCTTTCCTGCACTGGTTTGGATAGCCTTGTCTTTTTTTGGTGGTGGTGACTCTGGATGCTTCCAATGGAGACTCTGTCGTTTTGATTCTGGTTCGAAGTGATGACACTCGTGCCATGAACGCATTCCCTTCCCAAACATAGCGCTGCAGATGAGCAAGACAGTGGGCCATTCGACATGCTTCCTGGTGTGGTTGAAGACTGTGGGGCACCCATTGGGCACACACTTTGCGCTTGTGAAGTCGTTCCTTCAAGATGCTGTGAACAATTCTAACGCTCAATTCGACCATGTTGGCTATAGCTTTCACGGTCACTACGCGTTCCTGGGTAATGAGTACATCCACCAGCAGCACGATGTCATCGGTAATGCAGTGTGGTGCCCCAGACCGTGCATTATCGGCTAACGACACCCGCCCCTTCCTGAAGAGCTTGTGCCACGCTTTGAACCTTGCAAGAAGCATGCAGTGGTCGCTGTCCACTTCTGACGTTCGTCGATGAATGTCTGCTCCTCCTTCTACTTCCCCTGGCAAAAAACGGACAACTCTTCTTTTCTATTCTTTTGACGCTTCCTTATCACTGTTTCCAGTGTGACTGGCAACGTTGGATGATTGATGCATGCTGCTGCTAGCCCTGTATAGTCACGTGAAGTGCACCTGTGCCCTCCAGCGACGGGCCGTGAACTTCCACGCTCTGGTCGGAACCACACCTCGTTACACACCCAACGATATTACCGTCCTGTTACCGGTTTGCGCATTCCAGACTTCGGCTCGTTTCTTTATTAACCTCCCTTGCACGGTATTAAAGGTTGCAGAGTACTTTTATCTTATAGAAAGACGGATGGTCCTCGTGTGCAACAAATGGGTATGGAGTTTCATTACCTCTTTGTTCTATGACACTAAGTGTATCTTACACATTGTATGTTGAATTATACACTACTGGCCTTTAAAATTGCTACACCGAGAAGAGATGCACATGATAAAGGGTATTCTTTGAATAAATATATTATACTAGAACTGACATGTGATTACATTTTCACGAAATTTGGGTGCATACATCCTGACAAATCAGTACCCAGAACAACCACCTCTGGCCGTAATAACGGCCTTGATACGCCTGGGCATTGAGTCAAATAGAGCTTGGATGGCGTGTACAGGTACAGCGGCCTATGCAGCTTCAACACGATACCACAGCTCATGAAGAGTAGTGACTGGCGTACTGTGATGAGCCAGTTGGCTAAAATGGTTCAAATGGCTCTGAGCACTATGGGACTCAACTGCTGAGGTCATTAGTCCCCTAGAACTTAGAACTAGTTAAACCTAACTAACCTAAGGACATCACAAACATCCATGCCCGAGGCAGGATTCGAACCTGCGACCGGAGCGGTTTTGCGGTTCCAACCTGATGAGCCAGTTGCTCGACCACCATAGACCAGACGTTTTCAATTGGTGAGAGATCTGGACTAGGTGCTGGTCAAGGCAGCACTCGAACATTTTTTCTATCCAGAAAGGCCTGTACAGGACCTGCAACATGCAGTCGTGCGTTATCCTGCTTAAATCTAGGGTTTCGCAGGGATCGAATGAAGGGTAGAGCCACGGGTCGTGAAACATCTGAAATGTAACGTCCACTGTTCAAAGTGCCGTCAACGCGAACAAGAGGTGACCGAGAAGTGTAACCAATGACACCCCATACCATCACCGCGGGTGTTGTGCCAGTATCTGTGATGCATCGTGAAGGGTAACCGCAGCCATGGTCTCCGAGCTGATAGTCCATGCTGCTACAAACGTCGTCAAACTGCTCGTGCAGATGGTTGTTGTCTTGCAAACGTCGCAATCTGATGACTCAGGGATCGAGACGTGGCTGCATCAGGTGTTACAGCCATTCGGATAAGATGCCTGTCATCTCGACTGCTTGTGATAGGAGGCCGTTGGGATCCATCACGTCGTTCGTATTATCCTCCTGAACCCACAGATTCCATATTCTGCTAACAGTCATTGGATCTCGACCAAAGCGAGCAGCAATGTCGCGATACGATAAACCGCAATCGCGATAGGCTACAATCCGACCTTTATGAAAGTCGGAAAGGTGATGGTGCGCATTTCTCCTCCTTACACGAAGCATCACAACAACTTTTCACCAGGCAACGACAATCAACTGCTGTTGTGTATGAGAAATCGGTTGGAAACGATCCTCATGTCAGCACATTGTGGGTGTCGCCACCGGCGCCAACATTGTGTGAATGCTCTGAATAGCTAATCGTTTGCATATCACAGCGTCTTATTCCTGTCGATTAAGTTTCGCGTCTGTAGCACGTCATCTTCGTGGTGTTGCAATTTTAATGGCCAGTAGTGTATAATGTATGTAGTAAAATTGGACGTTGTTACATAAGTACAACCGGTTTTTCTAACGTTTTATCCGACGATAGCAGTAGGTGAAAGAACGTTACAAGTAAGAGAATGTAGTAAGGGATCTGCTATGAACAGCAATGCTAATAAGTCTGTTAAATGCCCCACATTTTTTTAATAATCGGGCAGGACACTCTACTTGAAAGTGAATTTCTTGTTGTATTATCTCAGCTACAGTGGATGGTTTAGTAAAAAACTAATTTGTCTTTTAATATATCTGTCATAGATAGCCGGCCGGGGTGGCCGAGCGGTTCTAGGCGCTGCAGTCTTGAACCACGCAACCGCTACGGTCGCAGGTTCGAATCCTGCATCGGGCATGGATGTGTGTGATGTTTTTAGGTTAGTTAGGTTTAAGTAGTTCTAAGATCTAGGCGACTGATGATCTCAGAAATTAAGTCCCATAGTGCTCAGAGCCATTTTTTTTGTCATAGATATGAACATAGGAATGTTCACTGATAAGCTTAACACTTTATGACCCCTGCCCACCTGACGGTGGATGCTGACTGCGGGCTTTGCGGGCATGTAATACTGTAACAAAAGTTTGTAAGCGGAGCAGACACGGACGGGGGATCACGCTGGCGAATGTATCTACATCTACATCTATACTCCGCGAGCCACCTTACGGTGTGTGGCGGAGGGTACTTATTGTACCACTATCTGATCCCCCCTTCCCTGTTCCATTCACGAATTGTGCGTGGGAAGAACGACTGCTTGTAAGTCTCCGTATTTGCTCTAATTTCTCGGATCTTTTCGTTGTGATCATTACGCGAGATATATGTGGGCGGTAGTAATATGTTGCCCATCTCTTCCCGGAATGTGCTCTCTCGTAATTTCGATAATAAACCTCTCCGTATTGCGTAACGCCTTTCTTGAAGTGTCCGCCACTGGAGCTTGTTCAGCATCTCCGTAACGCTCTCGCGCTGACTAAATGTCCCCATGACGAATCGCGCTGCTTTTCGCTGGATCATGTCTATCTCTTCTATTAATCCAACCTGGTAAGGGTCCCATACTGATGAGCAATACTCAAGAATCGGACGAACAAGCGTTTTGTAAGCTACTTCTTTCGTCGATGAGTCACATTTTCTTAGAATTCTTCCTATGAATCTCAACCTGGTGCCTGCTTTTCCCACTATTTGTTTTATGTGATCATTCCACTTCAGATCACCGAGCGAGGTGGCACAGTGGTTAGCACACTGGACTCGCATTCGGGAGGACGACGGTTCAATCCCGTCTCCAGCCATCCCGATTTAGGTTTTCCGTGATTTCCCTAAATCGTTTCAGGCAAATGCCGGGATGGTTCCTTTGAAAGGGCACGGCCGATTTCCTTCCCAATCCTTCCCTAACCCGAGCTTGCGCTCCGTCTCTAATGACCTCGTTGTCGACGGGACGTTAAACACTAACCACCACCACCACTTCAGATCGCTCCGGATAGTAACTCCTAAGTATTTTACGGTCGTTACCGCTTCCAATGATTTACCACCTATGGCATAATCGTACTGGAATGGATTTCTGCCCCTATGTATGCGCATTATATTACATTTATCTACGTTTAGGGAAAGCTGCCAGCTGTCGCACCATGCATTAATCCTCTGCAGGTCCTCCTGGAGTACGTACGAGTCTTCTGATGTTGCTACTTTCTTGTAGACAACCGTGTCATCTGCAAATAGCCTCACGGAGCTACCGATGTTGTCAACTAAGTCATTTATGTGTATTGTAAACAATAAAGGTCCTATCACACTTCCCTGCGGTACTCCCGAAATTACCTCTACATCTGCAGATTTTGAACCGTTAAGAATGACATGTTGTGTTCTTTCTTCTAGGAAATCCTGAATCCAATCACAAACCTGGTCCGATATTCCGTAAGCTCGTATTTTTTTCACTAAACGTAAGTGCGGAACCGTATCAAATGCCTTCCTGAAGTCCAGGAATACGGTATCAATCTGCTCGCCAGTGTCTACGGCACTGTGAATTTCTTGGGCAAATAGGGCGAGCTGAGTTTCACATGATCTCTGTTTGCGGAATCCATGTTGGTTATGATGAAGGAGATTTGTATTATCTAAGAACGTCATAATACGAGAACACAAAACATGTTCCATTATTCTACAACAGATTGACGTAAGCGAAATAGGCCTATAATTATTCGCATCTGATTTATGACCCTTCTTGAAAATGGGAACGACCTGCGCTTTCTTCCAGTCGCTAGGTACTTTACGTTCTTCCAGCGATCTACGATAAATTGCTGATAGAAAGGGGGCAAGTTCTTTAGCATAATCACTGTAGAATCTTAAGGGTATCTCGTCTGGTCCGGATGCTTTTCCGCTACTAAGTGATAGCAGTTGTTTTTCAATTCCGATGTCGTTTATTTCAATATTTTCCATTTTGGCGTCCGTGCGACGGCTGAAGTCAGGGACCGTGTTACGATTTTCCGCAGTGAAACAGTTTCGGAACACTGAATTCAGTATTTCTGCCTTTCTTCGGTCGTCCTCTGTTTCGGTGCCATCGTGGTCAACGAGTGACTGAATAGGGGATTTAGATCCGCTTACCGATTTTACATATGACCAAAACTTTTTAGGGTTCTTGTTTAGATTGTTTGCCAATGTTTTGTGTTCGAATTCATTGAATGCTTCTCTCATTGCTCTCTTTACGCTCTTTTTCGCTTCGTTCAGCTTTTCCTTATCAGCTATGATTCGACTACTCTTAAACCTATGATGAAGCTTTCTTTGCTTCCGTAGTACCTTTCGTACATGATTGTTATACCACGGTGGATCTTTCCCCTCGCTTTGGACCTTAGTCGGTACGAACTTATCTAAGGCGTACTGGACGATGTTTCTGAATTTTTTCCATTTTTGTTCCACATCCTCTTCCTCAGAAATGAACGTTTGATGGTGGTCACTCAGATATTCTGCGATTTGTGCCCTATCACTCTTGTTAAGCAAATATATTTTCCTTCCTTTCTTGGCATTTCTTATTACGCTTGTAGTCATTGATGCAACCACTGACTTATGATCACTGATACCCTCTTCTACATTCACGGAGTCGAAAAGTTCCGGTCTATTTGTTGCTATGAGGTCTAAACGTTAGCTTCACGAGTTGGTTCTCTAACTATCTGCTCGAAGTAATTCTCGGACAAGGCAGTCAGGATAATGTCACAAGAGTCTCTGTCCCTGGCTCCCGTTCTGATTGTGTGACTATCCCATTCTATACCTGGTAGATTGAAGTCTCCCCCTATTACAATAGTATGATCACGAAACTTCTTCACGACGTTCTGCAGGTTCTCTCTGAGGCGCTCAACTACTACGGTTGCTGATGCAGGTGGTCTATAGAAGCATCCGACTATCATATCTGACCCACCTTTGATACTTAACTTAACCCAGATTATTTCACATTCGCATTCGCTAATAACTTCACTGGATATTATTGAATTCTTTACTGCTATAAATACTCCTCCACCATTGGCGTTTATCCTATCCTTGCGGTATATATTCCATTCTGTGTCTAGGATTTCGTTACTGTTCACTTCCGGTTTTAACCAACTTTCCGTTCCTAATACTATATGCGCACTATTTCCTTCAATAAGAGATACTAATTCAGGAACCTTGCCCTGGATACTCCTGCAGTTTACCAATATTACGTTAACTTTTCCTGTTTTTGGTCTCTGAGGACGGACGTTCTTTATCAACGATGATAATGTCCTCTCTGGTAAGCCGTCAGGTATTTTATCGTTTCGCCCAAGGGGGGGTCCCTCTAACCTAAAAAACCCCCGTGTGCACGCCACACGTACTCTGCTACCCTAGTAGCTGCTTCCGGTGTGTAGTGCACGCCTGACCTGTCTACGGGAGCCCTACAGTTCTCCACCCAATAACGGAGGTCGATGAATTTGCAACCATTATAGTCGCAGAGTCGTCTGAGCCTCTGGTTTAGACCCTCCACACGGCTCCAAACCAGAGGACCGCGATCGACTCTGGGCACTATGCTGCAGATATTAAGCTCAGCTTGAACTCCGCGTGCGATGCTGGTTGTCTTCACCAAATCAGCCAGCCGCCGGAAGGAACCAAGGATGGCCTCAGAACCCAAGCGGCAGGCGTCATTCGTTCCGACATGTGCTACTATCTGCAGCCGGTCACACCCAGTGCGTTCAATAGCTGCCGGAAGGGCCTCCTCCACATTACGGACGAGACCCCCCGGCAAGCACACCGAGTGCACACTGGCATTCTTCCCCGACCTACCCGCTATTTTCCTGAGGGGCTCCATAACCCGCCTAACGTTGGAGCTCCCTATAACTAATAGGCCCGCCCTCTGTGACTGTCGGGACCTTGCCGGAGAATCGGCCACTGGCCCAACAGGCGAGGCATCCTGTGGTGGCTCGGAAACGATGTCATCACCACTAGGAAGCACCCCGTACCTGTTGGAAAGGGGTAAGGCAGCTGCCACGCGGCCAGATCCCACCTTCGCCTTTCGGCCAGGCACGCGCGAGCCCACCACTGTCCGCCATTCACCCTGGAGTGATGGCTGACCGGTAAGATGCTCACTGCCGGAAGACGCAGCGACATCAGGGGTTCCATGTGATTCCAAGGCCACCGAAGTAGGCATAGGTCTCACCACAGTTGCCCCAACGCCACTACGAGCCGACGCCTGCGCCTCGAGCTCGATGAGCCTAACAGACAAAGCCTCCACCTGCCCCCGAAGAGTGGCCAATTCTCCTTGCGTCCGCTCGCAACAACCACAGTCCCTACACATGACTATGTTTACCCTACTCTATACGGTGACAAATTCCCAAGATAATCTTCTGATGAGCTACTCTGATAATCAAGAAACACTCACTGAAATACGAGACGCGAAAACTACGCTAGGTTTTCCCGAAAAACTATTTAAAAGCTAAGCGCAGCAAATAAGTACAAAAACGCTTTATACAAACAGTACTCGCTGCTGCTGGTGCTCTCGCTCTCGCTGTCACAAGACAAATGGGGAAAATTATTGAGATAAGCTACTTTGACAAAGGGCAGACTACTATTACGCACAGCCTCAGAATGAGTATCAAGAAAACGGCGAAGATCGTCGAATGTTTTCGTGTCACTGTCGTGAGGGAGTGGTAGTGAAACTACCACTGGGCGCTAAATGGTCGGACGTCCGCGACTCTTTATAGAAGGCGGGGTTGTCTGCTCTGTGCAATCTCCGCCGAAAGAGCACAATGCTAGTGCATGCACACGTGTTTTGTAGCACACAGTTCATCGTATATTGTTCAACATGGATCTCCGCAGCAGACAATCCCTACGTGTTCACGTGTTAACCCAACGACATCGTCACTTACGATAGCAGTGGGCACGGGACCATCGGGATTCGACTATCGATCAATGGAGACATGTCAGCTCTTCGAGTGAATCACACTTTTGCTGCACTAGGTCGATGGTCGTCTCCACAAACAACGTCATCGAGATGAAAGGCGGCCCGAAACGTTTAGCGCACCACGGATGCAGGCTGGTAGGAACAGTATTACGCTATGGGACACAACCTCTTGCTCTTACATGGTACCTGTGGTAGTAATCGAAGAAATTTTGACAGCTGGGAAACTCCTGCATCCCTTCATGCTTGATGTCTTCCCCGACGACCATATCATCTTTCAGGAGTACCATTATCCGTGTCTCGGAGCCAGAACCGTGATACAGTGTTTTGAGGAGCATTATTGTGAACTCACGTTGATGTTTCGACCACCAAATTTGGCCGATGAAAATCCTAAGGAACCCAGTCTTGATGGCTATTGGCCACCAGTACCGCCTACGCAAATTAGCGGCTCTTAATTTACACGAATTGCCTTACCTGTGCGTAGACATCTCATACTACATATCTCCACAGACCTACCAACAAACTGTCGGGTCCCTGACAAGCAGAATCAGTTACGAATTTCGTTCCTAAAACGGACCAACAAGCTAGTAAGCAGGTGCTCACATGTTTTGACCTATGAGTGTAAATCTGCCACTCAGTACTTCGGGGAATTAGAAGTATCGATACATATAGAAAACAAGTTAGCCTCAATCGTTGTGGGGCTGCCAAGTAAGATATCAACTGTTATACCTTTTTCTGTTTCGTGGTGCACTCTGCCTCGTGATGTCAATTGAGGAGCTACTGGACCCAATAGTAGTGGCTTCGGTCAAGAATATCATCATAACGACCGGGAGAGCGGCGACCTCCTCTGAGGATGACACTGCGGTCGGATGGTCCCGATGGGCCACTTGTGACCTGCAGACGGAGTGGTTTTATACCTTCCTCTGACCCACTGACTTTGGCCTCATGTTGAGGGTCATGAGTAAATATTCCATGTAAGATTAATCTGTAGTGGGACCAAATTCGATCCGATCTGCAATCGTAGACCGATTGATTCACAACCCGAAAATTACACAAATGATCAAGGTTCCACTCCTCAAAACCAAATGTCAGCAACTGGGGGCTCTACAGTTCGTGTGGCAGTCATCTTCATTATTGATCACAGATCACTGTTTTATTTTTCTGGTAGCATTCTTTGCTGATTTATTGGCACAATTCATCCAAACCACACTTTCAGGCAAACAAATATAGTTACCATTCCATCGCAAGTTTTGGACCATTCCAGAACTTCAAGATCCTAGTAGAAGACTACTATTGTGGGATGTATTGTGTCTGATGACTGCTGCCAGATCCTGTATTAAGATTGTTGACTTTGTTCCTAGTCTATCCACAGATAAATGGCATTTTCTGTTGGACGCTCTTCATAACAAATATGACATCTTCCTACTTGAAGCGACGTGAAGACAGAAATAAGGATTTCGTATAATAGTGGATGATAGTAAAAGA
Organism: Schistocerca americana; assembly: GCF_021461395.2. Classification (NCBI taxonomy): domain Eukaryota; kingdom Metazoa; phylum Arthropoda; class Insecta; order Orthoptera; family Acrididae; genus Schistocerca; species Schistocerca americana. The sequence goes on from NC_060123.1 coordinate 455,272,277, forward strand.
GCATTTTGGATTCTGATTGAAATTTCACCTTCAGCGCTGAAGATGGATGACAAGATCACCATTAATCTACAGTGACAAAAAAAAGATCGTAGCACTCAGAAGGACATTTGCCACTAAAATGAAGATTGGTAGAAGTGTTTCTGCATCATAAAGTGGACATCTATTCAAATTTCCCAACAGTCGCGCAAGAGTAGCTACCGAGCGTGGACACCTGGACTCATACTGACCGAGGAAATGTATCCACAGATCAACCTGACCGTCCCATCAGTTACATTGAATGGGCCGATATATATCGTCGTCTCTCTAGAAGAACTATTCTCTACATTTTGCAAGTTCATATTTTCAAGAAAGACAAACGGGTACTAATAGCTTTTACACCCGAGTAGATTCATGTTGGAAATATCATTTCAAGCTACCTTTCGTATACGAATATGTTGCCCGGAGATACGCGTACGTATTACTGAACATTAGCGTTAAGCATATCTCTGATTAGCCCACTGACCGAAATATTCCACTTTTAACTACACTACTGGTCATTAATATTGCTACACAAGGAAGATGACGTGCTACAGACACGAAATTTAACCGACAGGAAGAAGATACTGTGATATGCAAATGATTAGCTTTTGAGAGCACTCACACAAGGTTGGCGAGGGTGGAGACACCTACAACGTGCTGACATGAGGAAAGTTTCCAACCAATTTCTCATACACAGACAGCAGTTGACTGGCTTTGCCTGGTGAAACGTTGCTGTGATGCCTCGTGTAAGGAGGAGAAATGCGTACCATCATGTTTCCGACTTTGATAAAGGTCGGATTGTGGCCTATCACGATTGCGGTCTATCGTATCGTGACATTGCTGCTCGCGTTATATTGAACCGGTGGGTTCAGGAGGGTCATACGGAACGCCGTGCTGGATCCCAATGGCTTCATATCACTACCAGTCGAGATGACAGGCATCTTATCCGCATGTATGTAACGGGTCGTGCAGCCACGTCTCGATTCCTGAGTCAACAGATGGGGACGTTTGCAAGACAACAACCTCCTGCACGAACAGTTCGATGACATTTGCAGTAGCATGGACTATCAGCTCGGAGATCATGGCTGCGGTTACCCTCAACGCTGCATCACAGACAGGAGCGCCTGTACTCGACGACGAACCTGAGTGCACGAATGGCAAAACGTCATTTTTCCGGATGAATCCAGGTTCTGTTTACAGCATCATGATGGTCGCATCCGTGTTTGGCGTCATCGCGATGGACGCACATTGGAAGCGTGTATTCGTCATCGCGATACTGGCGTATCACCAGGCGTGATGGTATGGGGAGCCATTGGTTACATGTCTCGGTCACCTCTTGTTCGCACTGACGGCACTTTGAATAGTGGACGTTACATTTCAGATGTGTTACGACCGTGGCTCTACCCTTCATTCGATCCCTGCGAAACCCTACATTTCAGCAGGATAATGCACGACCTCATGTTGCAGGTCCTGTACTGCCTTTCTGGATACAGAAACTGTTCGACTGCTGCTCTGGCCAGCACATTCTCCAGATCTCTCACCAAGTGAAAACTTCTGGTCAATGGTGGTCGAGCAACTGGCTCGTCACAATACGCCGGTCACTACTCTTGATGAACTGCATGGGCGGCTGTACCTGTACACGCCATCCAAGCTCTGTTTGACTCAATGCCCAGACGTATCAAGGCCGTTATTACGGCCAGAGGTGGTTGTTCTGGGTACTGATTTGTCAGGATCTATGCACCCAAATTGCGTGAAAATGTAATCACATGTCCGCCCTAGTAATATATATGTGTCCAATGAAAACCAGCTTATCACCTGCATTTCTTCTTGGTGTAGCAATTTTAAAGTCCAGTATTGTATTAACCTTCAATAAACTTCAAAAACTGTCAAGAATTTTCAGATCAACTTTAACATCAATGCGTCGGATATGATGAAACGACTTGTGCACAGCTGTGACCCAGTGCCAACCACCACAGATGAACTTTTCGAACCAAGTGAATACAGCATGGATACCACACGACGCCATTCGCGCCTTATACGCGTCGATGCCGTCGCGCTCAGACGAGTTACCAGGACCGTGGCGGACCCTTTGCCTACTACACATGCTGAACCGAGGTGTCTGAAATGCTAATCATTTTTGCAGAATATACTAATGTATAAGTCCTGTGAATATGAATGTTCTATTTCTATCATTCGAGGCGTTCGGTTTTCTCTGAACATTAGAGTGTAAATATCCTCGATGTAGAGAAGCAACTTAAATTACTTAGTAAAGACAAGGCCTCCGCCCAGATTATAACAACAGTCTAGTTCCTTTCAGAGTATGTAGATCTTCATATTAGAAATCTTGTATAACTGCTCGCCGCAAGATCTGACCTAAGAACTGGAAATGTGAAAAAGTCACAGCAATACTCAATAATGAATTACAGACGCACATCGCCAACGCTGATTTCCAGTAACATATACCGTGTTCGAACATTACGAATTACCCCGATGAAAACAATTTACTGACAAATAACCAACGCGGCTTCACAAACTATCGTTCTTGTGAAACCCAACTAGCTCTTTATTCTAACGAGTAAAGAGTGCTATCGACAGAGGACGACAAAGTGATTCCATATTTTTAGATTTCCAGAAGGCATCTGACGCCGTTCCTTATAAGCGACTTCTAATTAAATTGCGTGCCGGTGCAGTATCGTCAAGTCTGTCACGGCATTCGATTTATTGTCAATTAGCCAACACGGTTTGAAAAAATAACGTTCCTGTGAAACATAAGTAGCTGTTTATTTTAACGTAGTGATGAGTACTATCGACAGGTACGTCAAATTGATTCTGTATTTTCATATTCCTAGAAAGATTTTGATTATGTTCCTTGCTGGCAACTTCTAATCGAACTGCGTACCTACGAAATATCGTCTTAGTTCTGCAACTGGGTTCATTTCCTCGCTGTGCGGTCACAGCCATCAAGTAAAACAGAAGTAATAACTGGCGTTCCCCAAAGAAATGTTATAAGCCTTCTACTGTGCCTAATGCATATATACGATTGTGGAGATAATGTGAGCAGACCTCTTAGAATGTCCGTAGGTAATACTGTCATTTACCGTACTTTAAAGTTACCAGATGATCAAAACTAATTGCAAAATGATTTAGACAAGATGTCCGTATGGTGCAAAGCCTGGCGATTGCCTATAAATAATGGAAAGTGTGAAGTCATCTATATGGGTACAGATAGGAATCCGCTAAATTTCGTTTAGACGATAAGTCGCACAAATCTATAGGCTGCAAATTTAACGAAGCACTTAGGACTTAGAGTTACGAATATCTAACGCTGGAACGATCACATAGATAATGTCGTGGAGAAAGGAAACCAAAGACTGGGATTTATTGGCAAAACACTTAGTAAATGCAATAGGTACACTAAAGATACTGCTTACACTACTACCGTCCGCCCTATTATGGAGAATTTCTGTGCGGTGTGGAATCTGCGTCAGATGGGGCAGACGAAGGACATCGGAAAAATTCAAAGGAGGGCAGCTCGTTTTGTAGTATCGCGAAAAATTTGGGAGTGTATCACGGATATCTTACACGAATTTGCGTGGCCATCTTATAAACAAAGGCGTTTTTCGTGGCGGCACGGTCTCTCATGGAATATCAGTCACGAACTTTCTCCTCAGAGTTTGAAAGTATTTTGTCGGCGTCCACTCACATAGGGAGAAACTATCATCACAATAACATAAAAGTAGATCTCACACGGAAATACTGAAGTGTTCGTTTTTCTCGCGCGGTGTTAAAGGGTGTAACGGTAGAGAAACAGCTTGAAAGTAGTTCTACGAACCCTGTGCATGGCACTTAATTGTGAACTGCAGAGAAATCATGTATATGTTGCGAACATATATACTAGTGAAACCACTAGTAGACAACTAGGTCCTAGACGTCCATCACAAAATGAGTGTCTTGCAGGCATGTTCAATTGGTGAAGCTGGAGAGGCGGCGATTTGTGACAGATATGACAGCAGAATACAACGATGGCGCAGAAATTGCACCGACCGCGATGTGAAACATGAGGCTCCGGAGCAGATATAGTATACTTGTTCCACTGTGGAGCCGACGTCAGCTTCAATCATGAGTGCTGTATTGCAGTGGGTCCAAGAACATTAAGGTAGGACCGACGATAAGTGTTGCCTGGTAGTATGAATCAAGTTCCGTGTTAAACCAGGATTATACTCGAGTAGGGATACGTCGCCATCCATGCGCGCGGCTTCTCCCAGAAGGATACTTGTTCTTGTAACATGCCCAAAATCATGTTCTAGTGAAGAGCGTGGTAGTGAAAAGAGGTCATGGCCACCAATGTCGCCAAATGTGAAGCCTCGGGAACACATCTGAGATTCTTTCAGGATTCGGCTCCTTGCCCACACATTACCGATCCGTAATTTATGGATACTGTGTGACCTTTCCGTTGAAATATGGTGCCAGACTTCGAAAACCTACCAACAGTTTGTCGAAAATTTGTCACACAGAATCACTGCTGTATTCCGATCGTCGAAACAATATCACGCAGCATCTCCGCTGTACTGAGTTCAAAAGGTGGATCAACACACTATTGGCTCATCATTTTATGCAACACAACTGATTCTCTGCACGTATATAAAGTCTGGTTTTCACAATTGCTAGACTTGCCTAATGGATGAGGTTGGTTCAAATGGTTCAAATGTCTCTGAGCACTATGAGACTTAACTTCTGAGGTCATCAGTCCCCTAGAACTTAGAACTACTTAAACCTAACTAACCTAAGGACATTACACACATCCATACCCGAGGCAGGATTCGAACCTGCGACCGTAACGGTCGCGCGGTTCCAGACTGTAGCGCCTAGAACCGCTGGGCCAAATGGATGAGGAACATCACATAAACCTGAAATATAGAGTTGAATGAACGTGCGAAAAAGGTTGCAGAATGGAACTAGTTAAGTACTACATCAACGAACATTGTTGAAGTTACAGATAAAGGTCTTAAACGCTACTGGCAGCTTCATCACATTTTCAAGTCCAGTTTCTATTTTTAAATCTTAACTACTGGTAATGTAACTGGACGTGACCCATTTCATGAACATTACAAACAGCAGGGTACCACCCACGCATTCAACTACCCAGCTGTAACTAAACCAAGCATTAGAGCTTACACTAATGAGGAACGCAGCGCTGGTTCTAATGTTTCAGAGGGTATGCTGTGTGCACAGCTAGCGTTAGATCTAAGACAAGATTTCATATCCTGACGTTCATCACTGACCTCATTATTGTGTTAATTATAAGTATTGTCATAACTGTGAAAATATATCTGGTTATTCAATTTCTCAGCAGAGTAAGATATCCATTGCCTTGTTCATGTCGATATATATGTTTGTCAGTGAGGTAATGTCCTTTGTTTTCTGACACAATCATAAACAAGCGTTTCCGATGTTAACCCACGTCTTATTTGATTAAGTATAAGCTAAGCATTTAACAAAGACTTTGCTTCCTGTTTGTGAATGACCCGTTTCTAAAGTTACGTCACCGATACCTCGTCTTCTGTAATCGCACTTCATAAAAGAATTCTGCTTTCTGCTGATATTGGTGATATCTACAATCCTTGAGAAGTTATCTACTCAGGTTTATTTCCTGCACTTTACGAACACCAGAAATTTCTCTGCCGATTTTTCTGTATATGTATGTTACAAAATTGCGAAGAGAAAACAAAAGACTACTGTGTTTCACACCGGTTGGATACATCTTCACTTTGTGGTCGTGTAGTTGTTTTGATTCAATTAATTTTGTATCAGCAGTTCTGCAGTAATGCCAAGAAAGTTGCAGGCAGCTTTCATCGAATCATACAACATGCAGATTCCCAACGAAATTTCTTCTTGCTCTGTATATATCATAAAGGATGATAATAACTCTCTGATCCTTTTGGCTTTTTATTAACGTTTCCCGAACGTGGGGGATTATGATAGTACTACAGCTCGAAAACTACACAGCGCTGCTTCCAGTTACGCTCACAAAGTGTCGATAGAGTGCTGATAATTATCCGTAAATCATTCAGTTAATGGTAATGCCCAGTTTATAAAAGAGTTTTGTGCAAGGGAAAACAAACCAGCAAAAGACAACCACACTTCCTCCAGCATTACATGAAATTCTAAATTAGAGTTCATTCGGCAAAAACGTATTTTTTTGGTCTTCATTATGCATCAGTTCAAGAAAATGGTGAAAGAGTTCCTACAATAAATAAAATGTATTCATGAGAGTATTGACTTATCCATATGTTGTGAAACTACAGATACTTCATGAAACAGAAATATAAAAACATGCATACAGTAAACAGAAAAATTAATATCAATATTGAATTTTTCGTTACTGCAAACGCAGCCATTGGTTTTCTTTACATATTTTAAAAAATGTGTGTAACCTTTTTCTTCAGTAACCTGTTATTTCCATATTCGAAGAAGTTCAAGGCGATCCAGTCTACTAACTAAAACATGTCTCTTACTCTAAATCATGTCTGCTTCTGTTTCCTCTGCGAAGACGTGGAATGCGCTTGGAAGGAGAATAAAACATTTTCAAATATTACGTACAACCTCACAACTCAAATTTTAACTCCGATTATTTTCTACTCACTTACGTAATACAAAAATTAATAAGATACTGCGGTCCCTCCGACCATTTCTCCAAGAGGGTTGACTACTGGAATAAAACGAACATTGCCTCCAGCTTCTTTTCGTCTTAGCTCTGCTTCTGTGTAGTAAGTTATATTTAAACGAGTAATAATAATTTCGTTAAGATAGTGAATAGTTCGTATATGGAGTTGATTGGGTTGTACACGAAATGTTACAGAATAAGAATTATTTGGCTCCAGAAGTAAAGCACATACAAAATTGTTCAAATGGCTCTGAGAACTATGGGACTTAACTTCTGAGGTCATCAGTCCCCTACAACTTAGAACTACTTAAACCTAACTAACCTAAGGACATCACATACATCCATTTCCCGAGGCAGGAATCGATTCTGCGACCGAAAGCACATACAGTGAGTGGATTTCTTAAATGAACAAGTCAAGGCATGTATCATGATAATGCACTGCTTTAATACTGAAAACTGCGCACTAGTTGTGGTTGATGTGTTAGACGGCAAAACAATATTCTTCGTGTGATTCTTCAACTTCTCCCGGCGTATTTCTTGGTCGAAAAGTCCACGGGTGTACTCCCGGTTCACCAGCCTCTCAGCGACCGCCGATGAGCGGCCGCGGGCGCGGACCGCGGAGAGAACGCCTCGCGGGGGAAGGGGATTTAGGACGGCCGCCCGCCCTCAGGAGCTCAGTTCGTCAGCGCACCTGACGATGGCGACATGTCTGATCGCCGAAATATTGTGCCCGTTGGACACTATGGACCGTCAGTACACCCGTGGACTTTTCGAGCAACATTCTTCTTATCAAACAATAGGGCATTACGATTCATATATTCATCGTACATACCTTTCTCTCAACACATACTAATCACACAATCACAAAGTGATGAATCAGGTACCGTTAAAAAGGTTTCTAAATCGGCTTTTGACAGTACATATCGATTTTTCGCTAAAAGTTTTAATGTAAAAAATACTTTCAACTAACATAGGCAAAAGGGTATCATGGAATATATTTTACGAAGGTAACTTATTAAAACGAATAACAGACTTTCTTTTCATCTCCCTATTCATATTATCTTATTATAAACAGCACATCATTTTTGAAGTCCTTATTAAAGTGGTTCAAATGGCTCTGAGCGCTATAGGACTTAACATTTGAGGTCATCAGTCCCCTATAACTTAGAACTACTTAAACCTAACTAACCTAAGGACATCACACACATCCATGCCCGAGGCAGGATTCGAACCTGCGACCGTAGCAGTCGCGCGGTTCCGGACTGAAGCGCCTAAAACCGCTCGGCCAACGCGGAAAACTGAAAGACAATGCACAGAATGAAAAGTATGAAACAATTTCTGCTAAAGATTTCATCGGTATATAACTATCAGAAGCTGATGAGGAACGAGCACTATTGGATTATTAAGCAAACAGTTTATTTTGTGTCGCCACTACAAACCAGCAAGGTGAGCTAGTCTTACTTCTGTCATGAGTCTCTTAGATTGCGTGCATTCACACAAAATGGAATGCACCCAGCTAGTGCACATTTACTGGAAGATAAAGCGAATATCTAGCCTGTAAGTTTAGGAAAATTATCACTTGCAGCGAAGGATAAGCCTTTGGAGTCGTCTTAAGTTCTGAAAGGAGGAAGATATGCTGGCTGAAGTAATTCAAATAATTCTGAGAAGTCAGGTCATGAGTTGTGCCCGGACAGCTCAGTCTATGTTATTGCCAGCGTTAGCAAAGGCTTATGGTTTGATGCTGGTTTGGCTCACAGTTTTAGTCTACCAGGAAGATGCCTTGTGTTTCGCCAGATGAGCAAAATGTTCTCTACCGTTGCTTACCGGGACGATACTACTGTTTATTCGAACGGACACTGTACTATATGAACGTGCATACATAATACAGGTTTGCTACTTTCAATACTTATTAAACAGGAGATACAACATAGTTACAAGTGACACTGCGTCTTATGTGTTAGAGACATTACTTCTCCTTCCATGGATGTCTGAATTACACGGGAAACTATAAAAAGTACTTCCTGGATTACTGATCTTACATTTTTTAAAGTAAGATAATGTTCCGATGAAAAAAATTTGGACTGAATCTAAAACCGATTTTCTGAAACTCCATACGAGAAAGCAGAAGATGCATATTTTATTGAAGCGATAATGTGTGTACAAATAAGACACTTACTCTTTTCTTGAAAAAAAAAATGTCCACATATGTGCGTTATCTATCTGTGTTACATTATTTGCACAACTGAAATAATTGATTACACAAGACGTAACAGTATCAGTATGTAGAGTTCCCCGACGGTCATCTTGTAGGTACGGGTTGAAGGAGGTAAGCATTTTAACTGCTCTTTGACAATACATATACAACAACAAAAGTTTTAGATCATTTGCGGACCGGAAACAAAACAAGTTTTAAACCTAACCTGATATTATTTCTTCTGGACCAGCCATTCTATTTCATGGACGAGATTTCCTGGAAACTGGACAGTTCTACATCATTTCGATGTAAGACAATCGTTCAAATTATCTATCGAACATGTCACTATCTAAGTTTCTTGCGTAAGGATGTAGCTATTTTTTCTTGGCATGAAGTTTAACATTATTAGTGTCGTCTGCTGTTAACACAGTAGATCTATTTCGACAGAAGCTATCTACAAAATTATTTCCCTTCATCTTAATTACAAATAGACATAGAAACACACACAATGGATCATACGTTTCTCGTCAACTTTTTACATCACCACCTAAATATAAAAACATAGTTACCTCATCTACACCAATATAGAAGAATCCAGGTTTACTAAAATTGAACGCTCGCTGCTTAATGCTGGAAGCAAACATCGAAGGATTCTAATGCGAGTTTCGCACCTTTCATTTATTCCACACTGTTTCCATTCATGGTTTACTTTTCATTTTATATCATATAGATGTGTGTTCACTAGCGCTGTATGTCAATTATCGTCCCTTGATGGATTTGGACACATTTTCATTTGATTATTTTCCTTATCATAACAACAGTACTACTCTACCCCCTTCTTGGCTTTCAGTGATTTATTTATCAAAATGTAGCCACCATACAGGCAGTGAACATTAATATTATTAACGGATATGTGTCCAAGGGATGCCTGAATGCTGGATTCCGTAAGTCCAAACTTGTATGATGTGAGGTTTGCCTATTTCTCAGATATATCACACGCTGAAGAGCGAACGTTTTGACGATGAGTTAGTAAGTTCGTACGCTAGATATTATTGGAATTTCTTTTTTATTTCTCGGTGATACACTGTTAACGTGTTTATCCTTTTCATTGTGACCCATGAAATTTTGAGTGCTTATCTGACAAGGCGCACTGTTCCCTGAGACGATCGAAGCAGATGAAAGGCTGTCAGTAGATTAGGGTCGTTTACCTTCAAATCAGTGAAATTATGGTGTAGTCACCTCAGATACATTTCCTAGTCATCACTCCCATCTTGGAGGTTCCAGAAGCGTGTTCCTACATCCTTGCATTTGCCCTATCGCCATTCCTGTGTAGCCATTTTGCAGTTCCTTTCAGTCTCATTTTTTAAACGTTTATATTTCTTTTCGCCTGCTTCTTTACTGCATTTTTGTATTTTCTCCTTTCATCGGTTAAATTGAATATCAATTTTTTTTACCCAAGGACGTTTCCTATCCCTTGCCTTTTGCCTACTTGATTCTCTTGATCCTCCTTCATTTCTCCAAGTTACCCATTCTTCTTCTGCTGTATTCCTTCCCCCCTCTTCTTGTCAGTCGCTCCCCAACGCCCTCTCTGAAATCCTCTACAAGCCCTAATACGTTCAATTTTCCAGGTCCCATCTTCTTAAATTTTGCTCGTTTATTTCTGCTTGTTTATTCCTGATGGTTCATTTAGCACAGGTATTCGGTTACACAGAACACAAGTACGAAACACGAAACGAAGCATTGGTGAAGTACACTGTGAGCGATAACTGGGAATCGGGCCGGCACAGTAAAACTCGGTTAAGTCCAACCCCGTCACAGTGGTCATTATAAAACTAACAACAGCATCAAAGGATCTAAGCACGGATCGAGGCAAGTAGTCCTCCGCTATGGGTGTTGGCACTTCCTTTCTGAGTAGCAAGGAGATGATTTGCACCACATGGTACTACATGGCGCTGCAAGCGTGTTCCAAGCCTGTGGTGCCGTTCGAGGGATTAACACGGTCATTCGCGCGCCGAAATTGGTTGTATAGTTTTGCCATTGTAGCGCACAAGCGACTTGTAATCAAATTTCGTGTTTATGGAATATCGTATCAGTTACGTGACTGGATTCGTGATTTCCTGTCAGAGAGGTCACTGTCCGTAGTAACTGACAAAGTCTTCGATTAAGAAAAGAGAGATTTCTGGAATTCCCCAAGGTAGTGTTACAGGTCCTCTGATATTCCTTATTTACGAAATGATTTAGGAGACAATTTGAGCTGCCGTCTTAAGTTGTTTGCAGATGATGCGGTTGTTTATCGTCTAGTAAATTCATCAGAAGGACAAGAACAATAGGAAAAGGATTTAGGTAAGATACCTGTATTGTGTGAAAATTGGCAATTGACACTAAAGAATGAAAAGTGTTATGTCATCCACATGAGTGTTGAAAGGAATCCGTTAAACTTCGGTTTCACGATTAATCTGTTATATCTAACGGAATTAAATTCAGCTAAATACCCAGGAATTACAACTATGAACAACTTCAACTGGAAGGAACACACTGAAAATTTTGTGGGGAAGGCGAACCAAAGTCTGTGATTCACTGGCAGAACACTTAGAAGAGGCAACAGATCTACTAAAAACACTGTCTTCACTACACTTATCCGTTGTTTTTCGAAGTATTGCTGCGCGTTGTGGGACCCTCACCAAATGGAATTAACGGAGTACATCCAGAAAGTTTGAACAATAGCGGGACGTTTTCTACTGTCGTGAAATAGGTGAGAGTGTCACGCACATGAGGATTTTTGGTGGACAGTATTAAAACAAATGTATTTCTCGTTGCGGGTGGATATCCTCACTAAATTTCTATCACCAGCTTTAGCTTAGGATGCAAAAAATATTTTGTTGAACCGACCCACATAGGGAGAAAGGATCATCATAATATAATAAGGTAAATCCGAAATGGCACGGAAGATATAAGTTCGTTTCTTCCGCGAGCTGTTTGAGGTTGGAGTAATAGAGAATTATTGTGAAAATGGTTCGATGAACCGTTGCCAGCTGCTTAAGTGTGATTTTCAGAGTATCATGTAGATGCAGATGTAAATCCGATCGCATACGTAGATGTACGAATCGATGGATCCAACAAGAGGACAGGAGCATTCGAAAGAATTCCTCGGATTAACAAGGGTGTAGGGCTAGGTAAGCGCTCTTCCACCGTTATTGTCTAATCCACAATGATGAAAATAAAAGAAACATTCAGTTATGGGACTGAAATGCCGGTTAAAAGTGTACCTATGATGAAATTGCTATCCTCAGAAAATGTGAGGTCTAATAAGAGCGCCCGTTGAGTGAAATGGGTACAGAACAGCGCCTAAGAATAAACTGAAGAAATACGTAGGAGACTCAGAAATGAGATTAGCAATAAACTAACTACTAAAATTAGTGACCTGGGGGTAGAGCAAGTGAAGCAATTCTGCTGTCTTGCAGACAAAGTAACACGTGACGCAAAGACGATATAGGAAGAGACTTGCAGTGGTAAAGCGGGCGTTCCTGTCAAGAGAACACACCTAAAAACAAACCTTTCTCATATTAAGTGCATTTTGCTGCCACCTACTGCCAGGTACTCCATATCAGCGACCTGAGTAGTCATTAGACGTCATGAGAGAGCAGAATGGGGCGCTCCGCGGAACTCAGAGACCTCGAACGCGGTCACGTGATTGGGTGTCACTTGTGTCATACACCTTTACTCGAGATTTCCACGGTCCTAGACATCCTTAGGTCCACTGTTTCCGATGTGGTAGGGAAGTTAAAACGTGAAGGGACACGTACAGTACAAAAGCGTACAGGCCGACCTCGTCTGTTGACTGACAGAGACCGCCGACATTTGAAGAGGGTCGTAGTGTGTAATAGGCAAACATCTATCCAGACCCTACACAGGAATCCCAAACTACATAAGGATATATTGCAAGTACTCCGACAGTTAGGTGGAGGTGAGAAAACTTGGATTTCAAGTTCGAGCAGCTGCTCATAGGCCACAGTTACCGACGGTAAATGCCAAACGTCGCCTCGCTCGGTGTAAGGAGCGTAAACATTGGGCGATTGAACAACAGTGGAAAAACGTTGTGTGGAGTGACGAATCATAGTACACAAGGTGGCGATCCGATGGCAGGGTGTGGGTAAGGCGAATGCCCAGTAAACGTCACCTGCCAGCGTTTGTAGTGGCAACAGTACAGAGGCGGTGGTGTTATGGTTTGGTCGTGTTTCACGGAGGCGGTTTGCACCCCTTGTTGTTTTGCGTGGCACTATCACAGCACAGGTCTACATTGATGTTTTAAGCACCTTCTCGCTTCCTACTGTTAAAGCGAAGTTCTGGGATGGCGATTGCTTCTTTCAACACGATCGAGCACCTTTTCATAATGCACGGCCTGTCGCGGAGTGGGTACACGACAATAACATCCCTGTAACGGACTGGCGTGCACAGTGTTCTGACCTGAATCCTACAGAACATCTTTGGGATGTTTTGGAACGCCGAATTCGTGCCATGTCTCACCGACCACCATCGATACCTCTCCTCAGTACAGCATTCCGTGAAGAACGGACTGCCATTTCCCAAGAAACCTTCCAGCACCCGACTGAACGTACATCTGCGAGAGTGGAAGCTGTCAGGGTGAGCCAACACCAAACTGAATTCCAGCATTACCGATGAAGGGCGCTACGGACTTGTAAGTCATTTTTCAGTCAGGTGTTCGGATACTTTTGATCACATAGTGTACGTAGTGTGTACCCCATTTGGCAGTGAGTACATTTGACGGAAATTAAACATATTTTAAAGTGTGTGCCAGGGTACCAGATTATGGGATCCTTGAGAGGTAACCAAAACCTATCATATCATTTCCATCGAACGATCTATCATGAAAAATAAAATTTTGGCCGCGTTTTCAAAATAATACGTATTAGAACAAAACGGTTTTACTATCTGAAATCAGATTGAAAACATAAGTTGTAAGCAGTAAACCTCATGACAAATATCTAGAGATTATATTATTGGTTTAAGAAAATGTTTTGTGGTTACGTATGGTTTTAAAGAGTCAATTCTTACTAACACACTTTTCAGCGCAGATCACCAATGACGGCCCAAAGTATTATCCCAAACGATAGTTTTCCAGGCAAGTCCTTTCAATTCAAAAGTCTTTAAGCTCATTACTTCGTAAAGGATTTCATTACTGTGTAAAGTATTTGTGAAGGTACAAACATACCTTTAGGGTCTCCTGTGTGCACAGTATGAGCTGAGGTGCGAATTTCGTCTCTATATACAGTCTTGTGGCCTATGACGTCAGTACTAGGCATTTCAGCGGGTTGAAACGAATTACCATGATCAGTAGGGTAACGTATGCAAATCCGATATTTCGTGGCAGAATGGAATAGCGCCTCTGAGCGGGGTTCGAACTGCTAATATGTGTCATGCAGAGCCTGGGCCATTAGCATCGTCCTTAATTCACTGAACCACGCGGTGATCTGTGTGATAACTGTGAGTGTGGTTTCATGACTCCAAATACGATGTATTCCGTCGCAAAGAAACTTTGAAATAGTTCAGGGGAGGTTGGTAATAGGTTACTTTGTACAAATACTGTAATGGATTGGCACTCATTCTAATAACCCGCAGGCGTCTGCGGGGGGTCACTTCCTCTTTCCTGGAGATGGTTCTGGGCTTTTGTTTATCACAGAATTCGCACAGATTTACAGCAGTGATTATCTGCGACTCTACTAAACTGCAGATCTAATAGTTCTGAGCGATAAAGGAAAATAATATGGCTTTAGTAACCTTTATACGTCGTGTCGTTCTTTTTCTATCCTTGCCCACGGGAAATTGTGCGGTTTCCTTGGTACGACGGTGATGACGGTGCTCTCCTGCATTCAGAACAGTTCCGCATGCTTACAGAACCGTGCCGAAATCTGTCATTTCTCTGTCACTCCCTCAGGCAGCACTTACGAGCAGTAGAGAGGGACAAGTCCAAAAACCTCATGAGATGATTTCCAGCACAATTTAATAAGGGAACTACTGACAAACTGTCTATTGGCTTCTGTCTTGCGTTCTTCGGCCGAAGTTCATCTAATGATTTTACTGACGTTTCGCCAGCACGACTGGCTGGCATTGTCAAAGCTTCATCCTCCATTGCCGGTGGTTAACTGGAGCCGAGCTCGCGGCCGCAGACTATACGTACCTCGCGTGCCAACGTCGGAGGGCTTCTCCGCGGTCATTTCCGGTGCGGTTCTCCTCTTGGTACCTGCGACCGTCGTTCGCTGCAGTACGGGAAGCCAGGATCCGTTTACCTAAAGGCTTTCCTCTTTCACAGTTTCAGCAAGAAAGAGGAAATAGTATAGAAAAAATTATTCTATAGCCCTAACAAAATTTTTAATTTAAAAAAGGTTACCACTTTCAATCAGTGATCATCTTCAGACCGTTATTCCATGCTGGCTGCTACAGATAGTGGGAGCGAGAATGAACTGCTATTGGATGTAATTTTTCTTCACGCCAACTTAGAGTAATTCACGTTCCGTGCCACCTTCTCCACCAGTGACAATGCAGTAACTCTCTGAAGGTGATCGTTGAACGAAACCAGTTACGTTCTTGAAATAGAATTATGCATGAGGTCTAGTATCATCGAGAATGAACTGCTATTGGATGTTATTTTTCTTCACGCCAACTTAGAGTAATTCACGTTCCGTGCCACCTTCTCCACCAGTGAGAATGCAGTAACTCTCTGAAGGTGATCGTTGAACGAAACCAGTTACGTTTTTGAAATAGAATTATGCATGAGGTCTAGTATCATCTTATTTTACAAAAAGTGTTAACCGATTATTATGAAACTCATGCCGTTACATTTTATCGATAACACAAGAGGATTCCAATGAGAGATTCCAATGAACGGGAAAAATAGGTATTAGAAACAATACAAAGGAGTTGGATAAATATTGAAAATTTACAATAGTAGCCACTAAAATTGCTACACCAAGAAGAAATGCAGATGATAAACTGGTATTCATGGGACAAATATATTCTACTAGAACTGACATGTGATTACATTTTCACGCAATTTCGGTGCATAGATCCTGAGAAATCAGTACCCAGAACAACCACCTCTGGCCGTAACAACGGCCTTGATACGCCTGGGCATTGAGTCAAGCAGAGCTTGGATGGCGTGTACAGGTACAGCTGTCCATGCAGATTCAACACGATACCACAGTTCATCAAGAGTAGTCACTGGCGTATTGTGACGAGCCAGTTGCTCCACCACCTTTATCCAGACGTTTTCAGTTGGTGAGAGATTTGGAGAAAGTGCTGGTCAGGGCAGCAGTCGAACATTTTCTGTATCCAGAAAGGCCCGTACAGGACCTGCAACATGCGGTCGTGCATTAGCCCGCTGAAATGTAGGGTTTCGCAGGGAACGAATGAAGGGTAGAGCCACTGGTCGTAACACATCTGAAATGTAACGTCCATTGTTCAAAGTGCCGTCAATGCGAACAAGAGGTGACCAAGACGTGTAACCAATGGCACCCCATACCATCACGCTGGGTGATACGCCAGTATGGCGATGACGAATACACGCTTCCAATGTGCGTTCACCGCGATGTCGCCAAACACGGATGCGACCATCATGCTGCTGTGAACAGAACCTGAATTCATCCGAAAAAATGACGTTTTGCCATTCGTGCACCCAGGTTCGTCGTGGACTACACCATTGAGGTGCTCCTGTCTGTGTTGCAGCGTCAAGGGTAACCGCAGCCATGGGCTCCGAGCTGATAGTCCATGCAGCTGCAAACGTCGTCGAACTGTTCGTGCAAATGGTTGTTGTCTTGGAAACGTCCCCATCTGTTGACTCAGGGATCGAGACGTGGCTCCACGATACGTTACAGCCATGCGGATAAGATGCCTGTCATCTCGACTGCTAGTGATACGAGGCCGTTGGGATTCAGCACGGCGTTCCGTATTACCCTCCTGAACCCACCGATTCTGCTAACAGTTGGATCTCGACCAACGCGAGCAGCAATGTTGTGATACGGTAAACCGCATTCGCGATAGGCTACAATCCGATCTTTATCAAAGTCGGAAACGTGATGGTACTCATTTCTCCTCCTTACACGAGACACCACAACAACGTTTCACCAGGAAATACCGGTCAACTGCTGTTTGTGTATGAGAAATCGGTTGGAAACTTTCCCCAGTCAGCACGTTGTAGGTGGCCCGCTGGCGCCAACCTTGTGTGAATTCCCTGAAGAGCTAATCATTTTTACGTCTGTAGCACGTCATCTTCGTGGTGTAGCAATTTTAATGGCCAGTAGTGTAGTTACTACTGTATGTGTGGTGTCCCAAAGAACAGACAGTACATGTATTATAGCAGTATGTATGTGATGACGACATTGCACGATGTATTCATTGTGGATGCACCCTAGGTGCGACTTCTTGCTGAAATCATATAAATGCTGACAGAAATGAGGACGTCGGGAGGGGGAAAGAGTACCTAATTAGAGTGACAAGTTGGGAACTCTGGTTGGACGGCGAATGTTATCAGATAGCTGAAGTTCGACTGCTAGTGTAAAACACAAAATACGGCTTCGAGTACCGTTTCGGCACTAATTTTCGATAGTCAAACATTGAACTTTTGCAGTGCTCACATACAGCTGGCGATGGTATTTCTCGTTCGCTAAAAGAAGAAACTTACTGATCGTGTATCACACTGTAGGAAATATAAGTAATTAAATTTGTTGGTGATGAGCACTCTCAATGACCGAGATTTATTACACAATGGTAACCCCTCTCTGAGCAATAATGCCTGGCTACCGATTCAGATTGAGCTTGAATGAGATGTACGGATAAGTCATTCCATGCTGCTTCAGCTCTGTAGCAAAGTTCATCAATTGTAGAGGCTGATCAGTACCGAAGTGTCAGTCTCTCGCCAACCCATGACCAGATGTTCCTCCGACATTAACATGTCAGAAATGTAACGTTCCCTCTCCAAATAACCGGCCCCGCCAGACATATATGTTTTCTAATCAGTAGCACCCTTTCCTTTCACAAGTGATTTTCCATTATACCGATGACAAATGTGATGTGAAAACGCTCGTTTTCCTCGGAACCTTCATGCTATGAACAGAACCGGTACTCATTTGATACAACTTATAAGTTCCCCATTATGTTTTTCTGTATGAAATTTAGCTCAAATTATCTCCCACTCTATAAAAAGTCTACTTATTACCAAAACTATAAACCCACAAATTGCCATTCAACTTAAACACGTACGTTAAACTTTTACTAAATGGAACCAAATTTGAAAAAAAGGAACAATAATTGATCTGAATACAACTAGTCTGTATACTAAGTGCACATCTGAAGTAGAACAGTTGTCTGGCCATAATCAAAATTTTCGCTTACCTTGAGACTTGATAACATTGTTGCAGACTTCTCGAAACCACAACAGGAAACAGCAAGCAGGCAGCACCTAAGCTAGATTTGTATTTTTAAATAAAATTTCCAAACAGTATTGGAACTGTTGCATATCACATGGTTAAATGAGATGATGCTTAGTGATCAACCTTCTTTAAACAGTGGGATGGGGAGATTAACTATTCGTATGAAATGGTTTTTCCCGACAAAGATTTTACAATGAAGTATGTATCCAAAAAGACAGAATAAAACGTCGCATGATCTTCACACATAACATTGTTCTGAATAGTGCCACGCTTAACAAAGTGAGCAATGATTTTAAATGGGTACAATGTCAACAGAGAATTACTATAATAACCAAACAGCTTAATCCGCCTATGCATTAGTCCGTGACTCAGCGAAGAGGCGTGGTCTTCCTCTCAGCTCTGAGCAGCAAGTGAACAAAGTTAATTAGCTGCCAATAGTTATAAAAAGTCATTATTCAAGATTTATACTCTTTTCGCCTTTCAGTATACACATAATATTCATCCTTGCTGTCCTTTACAATAAATCTTTCTTCATCTAGCAGCATTGCTGAATAAGTCCATCATCTACGACACTTCAAATAAGAATGTATCGCACTGCACAGAGGCAAAGAAAATGGTTCAAATGGCTCTAAGCACTGTCTGAGGTCATCAGTCCCCTAGACTTAGAACTACTTAAACGTATGAAACTTCCTAGCAGATTACAACTGCATGCCGGACCGAGACTCGAAATCGGGACCTTTGCCTTTCGCGAGCAAGTGCTCTACCAACTGAGCTACCCATGCACGACTCACGCCCCGTCCTTACAGCTTCACTTCTGCCAGTACCTCGTCTCCTACCTTTCAAACTTTACAGAAGCTCTTCTGCGAACCTTGCAGAACTAGCACTCCTGAAAGAAAGAATATTGCGGAGACATGGCGTAGCCACAGCCTGGAGGATGTTTCCAGAATGAACACAGTTTTAATCTGCCAGGAAGTTTCATATCAGCGCACACTCCGCTGCAGAGTGAAAATCTCATTCTGAATACTTAAACCTAACTAACCTAAGGACATCACACACATCCTTGGCCGAGGCGGAATTCGAACATGCGACCGAAGCAGCCGCGTGGTTCCGAATTGAAGCGCCTAGAACCGCTCGGCTACAACGGCCGGCAAAGGCAAAGACTGTGCCAAAATAAGACAAAGATTGTTTAACAGTAGCATAAGTTGCTCTCTCCCTCTGACGTGTACATGGAAAACTTAAAGAGAGCAAAATGACATTCCTACCTCAGGAACTTCTGTGTGAGGTGTCGTCGTTGGGGCACTACTTTCGGCGACGCTTCCTCTGATGACGCTCAATGGGGACCGTGGTGCTCAAGATGTCGCCGCAGGCTGCGTGTGGATGCGTCTTGTTGGAAAAAAGCACAGTTTTTTGCGCAATATACGTCGAATGGCCATACGGTCCTGCAGGATCGAGCCAGCCACTTCACTTTCCATTCGATTGCTAGTCGCGTCAGGCTGTAAGTGCTACATATCGTTGAGTAGGGTTCTCAGGAGCGCATCGAGTCCATATTCACATAACAGTAATGGAATCCAGACAGCAGCGAGGAGTAGTTTTGCGGAACGATGAACCCCTGTCGCTGTAAACCACGATCCCCCCACTGCCGAACTCCAACACTTGCTCGCAGAAGATTTCCCTTTTTACTACGGTAACTTGTCACAAAACACATGACTTTCAAATACTTGTTCTGAACGTGATGCTTGTTAGGTAATCTTTCATTACAAGAAAGTAACAGGTGTTCAAATGTTAACTGATTCTCCAGTCGGTTCTTGGTACAACAACATAAATAAATTTTCTACAGAGTTCTACAAGACCATAATCAGGCTTTGACTTTTGGCGCCGAAAACGCTATACATCTACATTCATCTACATTGATACTCCGCAAGCCACCCAACGGTGTGTGGCGGAGGCACTTCACGTGCCACTGTCATTACCTCCCTTTCCTGTTCCAGTCGCGTATGGTTCGCGGGAAGAACGACTGTCTGAAAGCCTCCGTGCGCGCTCTAATCTCTCTAATTTTACATTCGTGATCTCCTCGGGAAGTATAAGTAGGGGGAAGCAATATATTCGATACCTCATCCAGAAACGCACCCTCTCGAAACCTGGCAAGCAAGCTACACCGCGATGCAGAGCGCCTCTCTTGCAGAGTCTGCCACTTGAGTTTATTAAACATCTCCGTAACGCTATCACGGTTACCAAATAACCCAGTGACGAAACGCGCCGCTCTTCTTTGGATCTTCTCTATCTCCTCCGTCAACCCGACCTGGTACGGATCCCACACTGATGAGCAATACTCAAGTATAGGTCGAACGAGTGTTTTGTAAGCCACCTCCTTTGTTGATGGACTACATTTTCTAAGCACTCTCCCAATGAATCTCAACCTGGTACCCGCCTTACCAACAATTAGTTTTATATGATCATTCCACTTCAAATCGTTCCGTACGCATACTCCCAGATATTTTACAGAAGTAACTGCTACCAGTGTTTGTTCCGCTATCATATAATCATACAATAAAGGATCCTTCTTTCTATGTATTCGCAATACATTACATTTGTCTATGTTAAGGGTCAATTGCCACTCCCTGCACCAAGTGCCTATCCGCTGCAGATCTTCCTGTATTTCGCTACAATTTTCTAATGCAGCAACTTCTCTGTATACTACAGCATCATCCGCGAAAAGCCGCATGGAACTTCCGACACTATAATGCTTGCAAACAACAGTGGAAGAGATGGTATAACCTATACAAACACAAATAAAAGACAATGTAGATGACATCTTTCGTAATGTGGTGGTAATACAACTTACAATGTAAAAAGTTGAACAATAAATGAATACAAAGGGAGCAAACAATGAAACATTAACACTGATCTGAAAAACCGTACGTACATAAAATTGGCTTTGATAAACAAACCCAGTAAGATTAGTATTTGACAAGGTTACTTCAAACAATATTAAACATGAAAGCTGCTACAGAAGCCAATTAAAAGGAAGACGTAACAGTTGCAGCAACCGGTAAATGTCATCTTTGACAGGGTGTTGGTACTCCACGTATAGGATAAAAAATTTTACAATAGAGGAAACAGAAGCTAACAGAAGAAAACATTAACACAATACTCGAAAACTGTACCCTTATAACAACTTACATTAAATAAACAAACCAAAGAAAATAAAATTCGTACTTTGATGAAACAACTTCAAGAGGTATGAAAACTTGAACAGGGCACAAGAAACCATCTAAAAGAAAAATTTAACAATTCCAATAACAGAATATATGGAATACACGGGGTGTTAAGTGTTTGCAAAGAAATCAATAATTACAGAAAAAAGGAGGAATATGATGGAACAGACAGTGTAGGATTATATGAAATTTAGAATAGGGGTAGTATTAATCAGTGTTTGGTCATTTAAGATCAGAGTATGTCGGTCGCTACAGGGTGTTGCTGCACGCTGACTGGACAACCTCACTTACGTCCTGGTAATTTTTCTCCCTGTGATCGTCTCTCTCTCTCTCTCTCTCTCTCTCTCTCTCTCTCTCTCTCTCTCCACCAACGGTGGAGAAACTGTGTCTGCAGTTGTTACTGATTAGTGGAAGCAAGTTCCATTTCTTGTAAATAAAATTCTAAAATTTCCCTAAATAGCAGTAAATGTTCAGAAGGTAAATAACATAGCGAAACGCAAAGGCTTTATAACATAGTTCTTTGGGAACTGATTTTAATGCAGTATTTCAGCCCCTCGAAATTTCAGTACCATTTACAGAATAAAAGATCGGGTAAAACATGGTTCAAGCATTTATTCAGAACTGACGAAGAATATCGACTCCCACTTACACTAGCACATTCTGTTCAGATATTCAAATCCGTATCTTCATATTAGTCTCTTGCTGTGTTGTATACCTCCAAAAGACAGATCATAAAATGGGTTTTAAAAATGTCGAAACAGAATCCACGCATCACAAAAAATTTGGAAATGAGTTTTTAGAAACATAAAAGTTTCTACACCAAAAATGTCCCACAGGTACGATCCACTCTGCGGAAAATGTACCTAAGGTTAATATAGCGTGAAGACTGATGAAACAGTTATGTTCTTAAAATATCTCCTCACAGTTTATATCCATTGGATGATGAGACCTAGCTGGTCTAGACGTATAGATTTTATATTTTTCGTTTCACTTCTGCCCAATATATCACATTGGGTATGATCTAATTTAAGTGCATTGTTTAAGCAGAGGGTTGTAGAGAAAACTTTTTTCATTAACGAATAATAAAACAATAATCAGAGCACGGGCTCACTAAATGTAGGACGCCTGGTGTGTGTCAATAACTCGTTCGATTGGCCTGTCCACTCTCATTCTAACGTTAATTAAACGCAGTAAATCATGGTCTGACAGGGCTATTGAACACAACGCACGCCGCTCTCTCATCAGGCTGAATTTCGTAGTTCTCCACACAAATAACACATTTCAAAAGCTCCTGTTCCGCTGTTAAACCATATAATTAGCAGAGTTTAAATCGCAATAATTCCTTCGTAAGTGTTCCAGAAACACAGATCCGACGAAAGTCTTGTCGTTTAAGAGATCGGTAAGACTATTGTATTCGAATTCTTCAATCCAAGTCGTGTGTTTTGATTTATGGAGAGTCCTTCATAACATTTCAAATTTTCATATGGAAAACAAAGCACTTACTTACGTTATATTGAAGCAGATGTTCAACTTTACTCATGCTTTCTTATCAGTCTGTAGTCAGTGTCGTTCCCAGTGACGAGACAATGAGAAGCGAATGTAGCGACGGGAATAGAGGAAATGAGTGTATAAGACTGTCCGTGGATGTCACAGCATAAAGACTGCCTGCTTAATCGTCATACGGGAAAGACCTATAGGTGACTGTCAATAAAAACCGCTCTATTGCCGTACACATTATAGAAGCCAGTCATCGTAAGACCATTGTGGAAATGTAATCCGGTTAGGAACTAATTCATTTAAAAATTATTGATTAGAAAGTAGTGCTTCATCCGCTACTGTCTCATCCATAGTACGTGAAACTCATACAAAGAGATGCGCAAGCTAAAAATGAAAAAAAAATGTATGTAGGCTTTCGACACACGTGTTCAATCTCCAGGATAGCCTTCCAGATTACCAACAGGATCCTAGAGTTAAAAATGGATCTACTATAGTGCACGATCGTTCTACAACCCAACGGATTCCTCTAGAAAGCCTAAAAGAATAGTGCACTTGCCATTACAAACTCGAAAGACCTTGTTAAATAAAATTGTGTGATGGACCTGAATTTAAACCTGAGACCTTTTCATCTCCGATGACTGGTTGTTGTGTGCTATCGTTAGGTTTAAGTAGTTCTAAGTTCTAGGGGACTGATGACCATAGATGTTAAGTCCCATAGTGCTCAGAGCCCCATCTCCCCGGTAAGTATTCTATCTTGTCAACACTAAAAGTGGCCCTCACTACTTCCGTCAGTACATCTCTTCCTACCTTCCAAATTTTATGGAAATTTCCGGTCGCTGTCCCGCAAACACTTTTACTAACAATTAGCCAGTATGTTTACTCAAGTGTTAAGGAATTGTGAGGTGCGTTAGAAGTTATCTAGGCTGTAGATACTACGATAATGAACAGCACTATAGGCAGTTCTTTCGAAGAAGAATAGGTAAACCTAAAATAGGTAACCACATGGTTAAAGAAATATATTTACAAGGAAGTTAACAGCGGTGAAACCTTGGGTAGCCGAAAAAACACTGCAGTTGGTCCACGAAAGCAGACAGTAATACAGCAATATGAGTCTGGAATGAAATGAATAAGAGCTGCAAGAAACGCAAGGCAAAATACCTGGTGGGAAGTGTGAAGAAACTGGAAAAGAAACGATCCTCGGAATGGGTACAGAAGACTCAAAACCTCCTTCAATGAAATTAATAACAAAGGCGTCAACATAGAGAAAGAGGAATTCCACTGTGAAATCCTGAGGAACAAGAGCATAGGTAGAAAGAGAACATTTTAGGCTTCTGCGAGGTGGAGGAACTGTCGGATGTAATAGAAGAAACAGGAGTCGGTATGGATGATATAGGGGATCCAGTGTTGAAGTTTGACTGAGATTTGGAGGATCTGTGATCAAACAAAGGGGAAGGAATATATATGTTCCTAAAATCTTTGTGGAAATGGCAACACAACACGACTACAAAAGTTTGCTTTCTAGAATGTATGAGCCGGCAAAAGGCCATGAGACTTTTAGAAAAATATCTGCATAAAGTCCCGAAGACAGAAAGGGCAGATAAGCGTGAGGTATCGCAAAATGTGCTGGACAGGTGTTGCTCTCTAGTTGCTGATAGAATAATATACAGAAGAACGGAAAAGAAAACTGAGCAAGTGTTAGGCGACGATCAGTTCGGCTTTAGTGAAGGTAAAGGCAACTTAAAGGCTGTTTTGACGTTGAGCTTGGTAAAGGAAGTAGGACTTTAAAATATCATGGCATATTAACAGGATTTTTCAACTCAGAAAAGCGTAATAAAATGTAAAATGATGAAATATGTTCGAAACCTTTAGGAAAATTTGGTAAGCCGTAATGAAACAAATTATATACAATATGTACAAGAATCAGGAGGTATAAATAAAAATTGGACATCAATAACGAAGTGCTCAGATTAGAAAGTTAATGTTCATGCACCAAAGAAGCAATGACAGAAATGACAAACAAAGTCGTGAATGGGTTTAAATTTCAGGGTGAGAGAATATCTGTGATAAGATAAGATGAGGGCATTGCTGTCCTCAGTAAACGTAAGGAAGAACTAGAAGACATGATCTGCTTATCTTTTATATTTTGGTCTTTGGCAGCGTAAATCATCCAGCCAACAGTAGTTACAAAAGTGCCATATTAACGTAACTGTAATTTCCACAGAGGAACAATGAAAAGAACTCGACATACAAACTTAAATTCTTGATGCAGAATAAAAAGACGAAGAAATGAACGCCGAACAGATAGCATAGACTTGTTATATAGAATGAGCTATCTAAGGGCCACTAGTATCCATTAACAGTAAACGGAAAGAAGACGTGTGTAGTGAGGAGCCGCAGAAATGAGGTTAGGAGTAAACTTCGCATACGAATTGGTAAAATAAACGAATTGGAGAATTTCTGATACCGTGGGTGCAAAATAATACATAACAGGTGGCGCAGACACGACATACGGAGAAGACATGTACAGGCAAAGACAGTATTATTGGCTCAAGGAATACACGTAGAATCAGACATCGGCTTAAATTTAAGGAAGACGTTGTACGGAAGTGAATCGTGGACACGTGCGAAACCGGAAAAGATGTTAATTGATGGGTGCGAGATATGGTGCTGTAGGAGGATGCCGGAAATTAGGTAGACTAAAAAGAAAACCGGAGTTTCTCTGCAGAATCACCGAGGATTGTAGAATGTCGAAAACATTTATGGTAAGAAGGGGTGGAAAGAGAGTGTTAAAACATCAAGGAACAACTGCTGAGATTGGAATATATGAAACAAATATTTCTTTTGGTGCAAGTGCTACTCTGAAATGAAGAGTTTGGCAGAGGATGAGAATTCGTGAAAGTGAAGAAAAATTTCAGGGTGCTCTGAAAGGCGTGAACAGTCAAATGAGTACAGAATACGGACTGGGAGAAAATCAAAGGAAGGCGAGAGTAATGAGAAGTAGCAGAAATGGGAACTGCGAGAAAGATAACATCAGAATCTGGAATAACTAAGTGGACGAGTTTAACGAATTTTGCTACCTAGACAGCAGAATAGGTCGTGACGGACGGAGCAATGAGGACATAAATACAGTAACTGGGATAGCAGCTGTTGCGTTGCTGACAGTGGCTGTGCGCTGTCTTCAAGGCGACCTTGGCATTGTCCTTCAAAAATATGAGGCAAGACCGCAAGATGCCCATGCAGTCTTGACCTATAAGGCATTAAGTACTCGACTGTTGCCCAATTTTCCGGATTTCTTACCTGCTGGAAATGTCCTGGTCTGCCGATGACTGATCCGCCACTAAATAGCATAGAATGAAGTACTCACACCTGATATCCATTAGACCCCATGCCCAGCAGGATCAGAGCCAAGACTGCTTAAAGAAGTTTATAAAAACTCACCTCGACAGCGAAAAATTGAAATACCTTTCTTCCTCTCTACGTATAGGCAAAACGGACTCTCATAACTGCAACATGTGTTCAGGCGCACAAAGCCACTTTCTCTCAGAATGAGAGAAACAATTTCACTTTACAATTAGGTATTTCGACATGAAAGTGGGAATTTTCGCCAAAGGTCATTTCCCAGTTAACAACCCTCGACTGGTATTGAGCGACGTAAATTAACTTCGCAAATTACCGCCACCCGCGAGGCTACGCCGCTTTTCGATTTCGTCACACTTGGTTCGCAACGAAAAGACAGGTGCTGTGCTTCGCCCCTCCATAAAAGACCTCCGGTGAAACACCTCGTGCTGTCTTCCCAGTACGAATAGGTGTGTGGCATTGTTCACTATTTCAGAAAGAATGCTGAATGAATGACACATTCATTAGTTTCACAATAGTGTCATTGTATCGTAAGTTTACGGTTGCACCTTAACATTTCTTCTTCTTGTATGACTATACAGAATGACAGCTCGTGAACGTTCGATCCTGGTTTGCCCAGAGAGAGTACACATCGTCCCAGTTTGTAGATCTGAGTCATGGACCGCTTCCCGAGCTTTTCAGTTACGCCAATCAAGAAAACATTGCTAAATTCCACCTCCATTTCTTCACGCTAAAAATATTTTTACTATTTTGCAATCTTACGTCGCTAGAAGAGTTTTTAGTTCTTAACTTCTAGTTTAGTAAGTGAAGTTTACGTGTCCTTGTTATGCTATACGACTGCCTAGCCCAGCCACTTATCCTTAGCGTTTCGAACAGCATGGCTTACATAATTCACTAAGGAAATAAATACTGTAAATGAATCTATTATGTATGTAGATTTTGGCAAAATGCCGTCTACATTACTTAATTTATTTGCATTATTTCGACGTTTCATCCAGTTTAAATATGGATGTAAGAAGAAAAAGTGAAGAATTCATTGAAAAAAGTTCACCATCTCCTAATCGATGCATCAACTGAATGTTCCGCTTAGGGGTAGGTTTCATTCCAGCTTATGCTGAACTGTGTTTAAGGAATTCTCAGGTTTGATCTGATAATGAGAGTAACGAAAAAGTCGAAATAATGAAAAGCTGACCCACAATAATGATGTTTTGACAATGTAAAGTAATTTTTAAAAAGAATAGCGCCGTCGAGCTCACTTGATATATTTTTATTTTCTTCAGTTACTGAACACCAAGGTAGAGTTTTTATGCCGATGTCGTTACTAGCACCTTGATGGTAAATACTTCTTACCACAGTCTGCTGTGTAGTTTGTAGCCAATAATTTACGTTGTTACAAGGTATTAAACAAATTTCACGTGTGTACTCACACTCATCCATACGTGACATGTCTGTAGGTAAAATTTCCTGTCTCGTAGAAAACACACTCTTCCCTAACGTCGGTCTGGTCGTTTTTCAGAGCTGCGGTTATTCGTCCTTTCTCTTGCATGCCCTGTAACGTATACCACGAATCCCACAGGCTATGGCTTTTATACTGTGGAAATATGTCATAGCTGTACATTTTAAACCCAGTTTAGTCGAGAGACTGTAGTAAATACAATAGTTTTACGCTACTGTTATTTATAATATTAGAACATAATCCGTTGCCTCATGAAATAAAAAAATGGTTCAGATGGCACTGAGCACTATGGGAATTAAGTTCTGGGGTCATCAGTCCCCTAGAACTTAGAACTACTTAAACCTAACTAACCTAAGGACATCACACACATCCATGCCCGAGGCAGGATTCGAACCTGCGACCGTAGCGGTCTCGCGGTTCCAGACTGCAGCGCCTAGAACCGCACGGCCACTTCGGCCGGCTGCAAAGACAAGTAATATGAATGTAATGTAATGTGAATGTAATCCACTGCACGGCATGTGTGCGTTTCCAATAAATAAATAAAATAACACCAGATAATGTACGGCATCACTAGATTCGTCTGCATTACGTTTCTCAGTTACTGAAGGCATATGTAGATTAAGAACCACTGACACCGAACTCAGTATCCGAAACAGGTTTGACAATGCACCAAGATGGCATATCTATCAATCAAAAGGGAAAAAATCTCCAATAACGGCGGCAGATATTAAGATATGTTGAGAAACGCTTAACTTACGTGTTCAGCACATGTTTTGTACACTACAGAGCAGAACAACCCACGATTTTTTTTTCTTTATTGTGATTTCATTCCCCTGCCCCACGTGGACAGGGGAGGGCTGTCAGTGGCACAATCCGCCGCTCTTCAGCCGAGTGACATGACATCTAAAACAAGAATAAAATGCTACATATATAAGGCGATATAAAATTCGAACATAAAACAGAGTAATGGGAGTAATGGTGGTAAAAATGCACTGACAGGGAGACTTTCATGGGGGGACAATTACAAAAGGCACCATAAAGTTAAGAAAAAAACAAAGTTGGCGATTCTTAAAACTCAAAGAAGCCACTGAATGCACATGCACAGCTTAAAAGTCGGCCACAGTATTAAAAACACTCCAGAACAACACATTTAAAACCCACTTGGAGCACACACAGTGAAGTATAAAACTGCCATGTGGGACCTGCCGAGGGAGAGGTTGGAGAGGATGGAAAGGAGGGGAGAGCAAGGGGCAGCAGGGGTGGCAGTGGGATGAAGAGAGTAGGGTCGTCAGCAGGTACATGAAGAGGCAGGAGACTGGTGGGGCAGGAGATGAAGATGAAAGACAAGGCAGGAGGGAGTGCAGGGACACTTAAGGGAGCACAAGAGAGGGGGGAGAAGGAGGGGGAAGCCGCTCAGGAGAAGGGTGGGGGAGGAGAGGGAGCCCAGAGGAGGAGGCAGGAAGATGGGGTTAGAGTTGGTAGGAAGGGTAGATGTCAGGGCAAAGCTCATCATTCGGGAGGGGTAGATGGTGGAATTTGCGTTGGGAAGGAGGTGGAGGGAGTGGATGTGGAGAGAGGGTGGGAAAACCCACGAGAACATTAGTCCCTAAAGCAGACTACAGTGTAGGACAACCAACGAGAACATCAACCTCTAAAGAGTACTCTGCAGAGCATAACACACTACGTTACATATTAATCCGCATGACACGTCCCACTATCAAATCTATCCATAAAAGCTGGCCGCTGTGGTCGAGCTGTTGTAGGTGCTCCAGGCCGGAACCGCCCTGCTGTACGGTCGCAGGTTCGAATCCTGCCTCAGGCATGGATCTGTGTGATGTCCTTGGGTTAGTTAGGTTTAAATAGTTCTAAATCTAGGCGTGTGATGACCTCAGATGTTACGTTTCATAGTGCTCAGGGCCATATTTTTATCCATATAACCAAGGGCTATACAGGGTGAACATTAGCAAAAGCGACAAACTGCAAGTACGAATTCCTGACCGGAAATGAGGGAGGGGGGGGGGGGGGGTATGTCCTATATACATTTGTCCGGAAATGCATCGCTGCCAATTTAGATGGCGGTGACGAATGAAAGTTCGTCTGACTACGTGCCGTGTGTTCCTTGTATATTACAGGCTGTTTGACTGACGCAGCGTACTTAAAGCAGCCGAATGTTTCGGGATTCATGTCGGGAACAATTCGAGACGGAAACGGTCGATAGAGTGTACGGCTATACCAACCCAAGTACCCTCACAGATACCAACCATATCACACAACATTTCAAGCCCATTTAGGTCGTTTGTGTGACCACGGGTCCTTTTGAGACAGAAGAACGAGCAGGGAGGCAGAGTACTGTGCTAAATTTGGAGGAACGGGCTCTATAGGATGTTGACACGAAGACTAGTATAAGCTCCAAGCAAATGGCCCTCCAACATGGTGTAAACCGAAGTACTGAAAGGCAACCGCTACTATCCGTGCCACCTGCAATCCCATGGAGACCAGTTCAAAGTCTTCAAAGTCTATTGTAACGTGGATGCGAGGCAGCACTGCCCAGTTTTCCGGGACGATTTGTTGTCGTTACACGCACACCGCCCATTTATGCTCATAGGACCTCTCTTCCTCCATTTCCAGTCAGGATCCGTCCCTGCAGTTTATCGGTTTTATTAACTTTCGCTCAGTACACCGCAATGCTCGTTTGATAAGCGGGTATGGTCACCATGTTAATTGTCGTATTTGGCATTGTTAGCGGTAGTGGGTGGCCGGATGCCCTTACTGACGTCACCACTACACCCGCGGAAGGTAATTTTTGCATCCTATCTGTATGCGTCTAGAAATACCTGCAAGTGCGTGAACGTTGTCTAAACCTTTGTTTGCGATTTTGTAGCCGATGCGAGATATAAGTGCCAAACCGGTATTCACATAGTCGGATGTAGTAAACCACCTAAGAAACACATTCACTCTGCGCAGCGCACCAGCTTTCGTTTTTAATCCTTCAGGCGGTTTCGATAGGTGGCCACCGCACTTCCCACTGTGCCGCAAGCGGGCGCCCTAAAGCTCTGCTACTCCGCCGGTGAGTAGCATAGCTGATCAGTTAAATGTTACAGTCAGAAACTTTTAAAAACTTAATCAAACATCTATTACTACTACGAAAGCTATTGTTGCGCATGGTAAATATGTTTAATTCCATCGTTTGAGAGCTAGATTAGTTACGTGATGCGTAAATTTGAATATTTAATTTAGGCACTTACAAATTGACTGATTCTTATTTATTGTTAAGAAGTAAAATTTTCCTGTCCTGAAAGTTAGTTTGACAATTGCTTTTGAAAAAATTTCCTGTAATACTCAGCTGTATACATGAGATTGATATCTGGATATGGTAATTCACCCAGTGAATCTACTGGAAAACGATGACGTATTATATGTTGAAGAAGATCAAAAGAGCAAAATAAGAAGAAAGGAAGCAAGTACTGATTTTTTTACCATGATCAGTTAATCGGTACTCCAGTCAACTTTTATTCTCCTGTATCAAAATTACGACTTTATTTGATAAATTTTAAATCAGAATTTTATCAGTAAAATTAGAAGCAGTAATAACTTCTGGTGCTGCGTATTTTTAATTACCAACGATTTGAAAACTAGAGCGTTATATTGTCAAAGTCAATCCCGTAGATATTTAGAAAGTACAAATAGACGTCTTTAACATTTTTATCCAGTTAATAAATCAGCCATTATTCGCTGCTTTAAAGTAATTAGCGGACGTGTAAATTTAACCACGCTGTCCAATTCATGTCCTTGTTCCATGTGCTGCCTATTATTATGTGGCTGCTCTTTTTAAAAATATTTGCCTACTGCTATTCTGTGAGCCGTCTCTTGTTTTAAACTGCAGTGTAAATGACAGAGTGAATAATTACGACGCACGGCAACGAGAGCGTAACTGAAATTATCACAAGCGACTTTCATAACATTGAGAAGTAACTGTGATTGAGGGTGTTACAACATTTGTGTAGTTATTTACTTAATGTTCCTCCACACCAAAGGACTCCGCGAATAAATATAGTGAATTATAAATGAAATGCCAGTTGGAATCATTGGAGAGCCCTCTAACGACTTGAAGTTTTGAATCCAGCACGAGAGCTTTGATAAATATTTTTAGTACCTTTGTCTGAAAATAAACATTGAACGAGATATAGAATTGGTATAATAATCGGTAGTACGGTTGTAACAACTACTAGAAATTCATGATCAATCCTTTTCTCTGCAAATTATTACCTAATGAAATTATTTTAATTTCACAGTGAGATTATTCATTTTGCGTGTTGTGTGCTAAGCCTTTTTCTTATGTTAATTTACTGAGGTGAGATTGTCACCCCTTTTGTGAGTATATATATATATATATACACAGGGTGAGTCACCTAACATCACCGCTGGATATATTTCGTAAACCACATCAAATACTGACGAATCGATTCCACAGACCGAACGTGAGGAGAGGGGCTGGTGTAATTGGTTAATACAAACCATAATAAAATGCACGGAAGTATGTTGTTTAACACAAACCTACGTTTTTTTAAATGGAACCACGTTAGTTTTGTTAGCATATCTGAACATATAAACAAATACGTAATCAGTGCCGTTTGTTGCACTGTAAAATGTCAATTACATCCGGAGATATTGTAACCTAAAGTTGACGCTTGAGTACCACTCCTCCGCTGTTCGATCGTGTGTATCGGAGAGCACCGAATTACGTAGGGATCCAAAGGGAACGGTGATGAACCTTAGGTTCAGAAGAGACTGGAACAGCACATTGCGTCCACATGCTAACACCTTTTTATTGGTCTTTTTCACTGACGCACATGTACATTACCATGAGGGGTGAGGTACACGTACACACGTGGTTTCCGTTTTCAATTACGGAGTGGAATAGAGTGTGTCCCGACATGTCAGGCCAATAGATGTTCAATGTGGTGGCCATCATTTGCTGCACACAATTGCAATCTCTGGCGTAATGAATGTCGTACACGCCGCAGTACATCTGGTGTAATGTCGCCGCAGACTGCCACAATACGTTGTTTCATATCCTCTGGGGTTGTAGGTACACGTACCTCACAGAAAGAAGTGCAGAGGTGTAAGATCAGGAGAATGGGCTGGCCAATTTATGCGTCCTCCACGTCCTATGAAACGCTCGTCGAACATCCTGTCAAGGGTCAGCCTAGTGTTAATCGCGGAATGTGCAGGTGCACCATCATGCTGATACCACATACGTCGACGCATTTCCAGTGGGACATTTTCGAGCAACGTTGGCAGATCATTCTGTAGAAACGCGATGTATGTTGCAGCTGTTTGGGCCCCTGCAATGAAGTGAGGACC
Organism: Schistocerca americana; assembly: GCF_021461395.2. NCBI lineage: Eukaryota > Metazoa > Arthropoda > Insecta > Orthoptera > Acrididae > Schistocerca > Schistocerca americana. Next base: position 455,305,485 of record NC_060123.1, read on the forward strand.
AATGAGGTGGTCGCCAATGATTTCGCACCATACATTTACAGTCCACGGTCGCTGTCGCTCTACCTGTCTGAGCCAGCAAGGATTGTCCACGGACCAGTAATGCATGTTACGTAGATTCACTGCCCCTTGGTTTGTGAAACCCTCTTCATCGGTAAACAGGTAGAACTGCAACGCATTCTCTGTTAATGCCCATTGACAGAATTGCACTCGATGATTGAAGTCATCACCATGTAATTGCTGATGTAGCGACACATGAAACGGGTGAAAGCGGTGACGGTGCAGTATGCGCATGACACTACCTCGACTCAGTGCACCGGCTCTCGCAATGTCCCGTGTACTCATGTGTGGGTTCATGGCAACAGCAGCTAACACACCAACTACACCCGCTTCTCCTGTGACGGGCCTGTTACGGACCCGCTTGCGTGCTACGACCATACCTGTTGCATACAGTTGGCGGTAGATGTTTTGCAATGTGCGGCACGTTGGATGCTCTCTGTCCGGGTACCGCTCTGCATACACCCTGCAGGCTTCAGCTGCATTTCGTCGACACTCGCCATAGATGAGTATCATCTCCGCCTTTTCAGAGTTCGCATACACCATGGTCACGGTTCCTACAACACTAAACTATCACAGGCGTCTGGTACCACGGTGTACTACAGTTGGTCTGCGTGCGGAGACGAATGCAGCATAACAATAACAGCAAGCGCTAAATGCGAACACTGCGGCAGCTAGACCAAACCACAACAATGCACTACAGCCACACTCGTAAACACGGTCGTCATCGTAAACATGTCCCTGCAGATGCTGCTCGCCGACGGTAGCACGTGTTTGTTACAACACGCAACTGAACATCGGAGGTTTCAAGCGTCAAATTTAGTTACAATATCTCCGGATGTAATTAATATTTTACAATGCAACAAACGGCACTGATTACGTATTTGTTTACATGTTCAGATGTGCTAACAAAACTAACGTGGTTCCATTTAAAAAAACGTAGGTTTGTGTTAAAAAAAAACATACTTCCGTGCATTTTTATATGGTTTGTACTAAACAATTAGACTAGCCCCTCTCCTCACATTCGGTCTGTGGAATCGGTTCGTCAGTATTTGATGTGGTTTACGAAATATATCCAGCGGTAACGTTATGTGACTCACCTTATATATATATATATATATATATATATATATATATATATATATATATATACAGGGTGTTACAAAAAGGTACTGCTAAACTTTCAGGAAACATTCCTCACATACAAAGAAAGAAAATATGTTATGTGGACATGTGTCCGGAAACGCTTACTTTCCATGTTAGAGCTCATTTTATTACGTCTCTTCAAATCACATTAATCATGGAATGGAAACACACAGCAACAGAACGTACCAGCGTGACTTCAAACACTTTGTTACAGGAAATGTTCAAAATGTCCTCCGTTAGCGAGGATACGTGGATCCACCCTCCGTCGCATGGAATCCCTGATGCGCTGATGCAGCCCTGGAGAATGGCGTATTGTATCACAGCCGTCCACAATACGAGCACGAAGAGTCTCTACGTTTGGTACCGGGGTTGCGTAGACAGGAGCTTCCAAATGCCCCCATAAATAAAAGTCAAGAGGGTTGAGGTCAGGAGAGCGTGGAGGCCATGGAATTGGTCCGCCTCTACCAATCCATCGGTCACCGAATCTGGTGTTGAGAAGCGTACGAACAGTTTAACTGAAATGTGCAGGAGCTCCATCGTGCATGAACCACATGTTGTGTCGTGCTTGTAAAGACACATGTTCTAGCAGCACAAGTAGAGTAGCCCGTATGAAATCATCATAACGTGCTCCATTGAGCGTAGGTGGAAGAACATGGGGCGCAATCAAGACATCACCAACAATGCCAGTACTGTAGAGCAATGAGTCGCATGTTAACACAAGCACCGAAGTCAACATTACCTTCCTTCAATTGTGCCAACTAGCGGTGAATCGAGGAAGTACAGTACATACTGACGAAACTAAAATGAGCTCTAACATGGAAATTAAGCGTTTCCGGACACATGTCCTCATAACATCTTTTCTTTATTTGCGTGTGAGGAATGTTTCCTGAAAGTTTGGCCGTACCTTTTTGTAATACCCTGTTTATATATATATATATATATATATATATATATATATATATATATATATATGTGTGTGTGTGTGTGTGCGTGTGTGTGTGTGAGTGTGTGCGTGTGTGTGTCTCAAAGAGACAGAGGGAGACACAGACTTACGAACGTCTGACGTCAGTATTCGACTTGATTTTTCCCACAGGTAAGGATAAATATAGTCCTCCACAACATTTTTTGTCGGGAACTGGCGTATAGACCCCATATACCACATTGCGTACAACAACTGTTTTAATCCCACATGAAATCCTCAAATTCTTATTCAGCGCAAAAGCTCGAAGTAATCACTGTATCATTTCGCAATTACAGGTCTTCAGTCTAATATCTTTTCATGTTCAGTAATGTGCCCAAGTCACGTAATGCGTTTACTACATAAGCTCATCATAACATATGAGAAATCAGTAACGTTATTATAGTGTTACAAGTTCGTTACACGACGTAGCAGTGTCATGTGTATTCGAAGTCTTTCGCGGCGACGTGTCTGAATATCGATTCCCAGGCAACGTCAGCCCAACCTTTCTATGGCTGTCTCCGCCATTGTCATCAGGAATAGCTTGGAATTTCTGCCACTTTTCTGAGGGTGCAGTACAAAGACGCTGGACCTGACCGAAGAATTTCCACATAGAATCATCACGTTGTCATCTGCTAAGTGCAATGTACTTCTTGTAGTGCGACGAATATTATGAAATAACAGATGGCACAGCGTTGGGATCACCACTATCTCTCGAAGCCGCGAATTGCCTCGTGGATTACTTACAGGGGAATTTTCCGAACCCACTGGCGTTATGTCTGTCTTGCTTCCTAAGTTATGTTGTTGATACCTCCTCGATATGGGCTCACGGCGAAAATGCTTTGAAGCAGTTCGTCAATCATATGAGGGGTGTCTACCCCAGTATTAAGCCTGCCATAGGATGTTTTACTTGAGCGGAAGACAGGAGGCCAGCTTGGTCATTACGGGAAGCAAACGCACACTGATCGATATTTTGAACGGCAATCATTTGCACAATCCGGTTGCGATCTTGAACACGCTAATATACAGAATAAAGATTATTTCTGAGGACGGCTACCTACTGCCTGAATTGTGCATGTGAGACGCGAGTTCAAGAATGGTTGTAGGAAGGGAGACACAAAAAACGCCTTCAGGTGCCACTGATGAAGGACGCCTTGTGAATCGGCGGAAGAGGCTGCCTTCCCTCTATGCAGTGGAGCAACGAGCAGTAAGCTAGGTCTTTTGTTGCGAAAGATGGACTAATACCAGTGTTCCGGCCTGTCCCCAAGATAGGTGCACCCTGTTAAAGACTGTATAGTCATTCGTGTGCCCGCTGTGTATGGTGTTACTGGAGAATGTGGCACATCTACACTCCTGGAAATTGAAATAAGAACACCGTGAATTCATTGTCCCAGGAGGGGGAAACTTTATTGACACATTCCTGGGGTCAGATACACCACATGATCACACTGACAGAACCACAAGCACATAGACACAGGCAACAGAGCATGCACAATGTCCACACTAGTACAGTGTATATCCACCTTTCGCAGCAATGCAGGCTGCTATTCTCCCATGGAGACGATCGTAGAGATGCTGGATGTAGTCCTGTGGAACGGCTTGCCATGCCATATCCACCTGGCGCCTCAGTTGGACCAGCGTTCGTGCTGGACGTGCAGACCGCGTGAGACGACGCTTCATCCAGTCCCAAACATGCTCAATGGGGGACAGATCCGGAGATCTTGCTGGCCAGGGTAGTTGACTTACACCTTCCAGAGCACGTTGGGTGGCACGGGATACATGCGGACGTGCATTGTCCTGTTGGAACAGCAAGTTCCCTTGCCGGTCTAGGAATGGTAGAACGATGGGTTCGATGACGGTTTGGATGTACCGTGCACTATTCAGTGTCCCCTCGACGATCACCAGTGGTGTACGGCCAGTGTAGGAGATCGCTCCCGACACCATGATGCCGGGTGTTGGCCCTGTGTGCCTCGGTCGTATGCAGTCCTGATTGTGGCGCTCACCTGCACGGCGCCAAACACGCATACGACCATCATTGGCACCAAGGCAGAAGCGACTCTCATCGCTGAAGACGACACGTCTCCATTCGTCCCTCCATTCACGCCTGTCGCGACACCACTGGAGGCGGGCTGCACGATGTTGGGGCGTGAGCGGAAGACGGCCTAACGGTGTGCGGGACCGTAGCCCAGCTTCATGGAGACGGTTGCGAATGGTCCTCGCCGATACCCCAGGAGCAACAGTGTCCCTAATTTGCTGGGAAGTGGCGGTGCGGTCCCCTACGGCACTGCGTAGGATCCTACGGTCTTGGCGTGCATCCGTGCGTCGCTGCGGTCCGGTCCCAGGTCGACGGGCACGTGCACCTTCCGCCGACCACTGACGACAACATCGATGTACTGTGGAGACCTCACGCCCCACGTGTTGAGCAATTCGGCGGTACGTCCACCCGGCCTCCCGCATGCCCACTATACGCCCTCGCTCAAAGTCCGTCAACTGCACATACGGTTCACGTCCACGCTGTCGCGGCATGCTACCAGTGTTAAAGACTGCGATGGAGTTCCGTATGCCACGGCAAACTGGCTGACACTGACGGCGGCGGTGCACAAATGCTGCGCAGCTAGCGCCATTCGACGGCCAACACCGCGGTTCCTGGTGTGTCCGCTGTGCCGTGCGTGTGATCATTGCTTGTACAGCCCTCTCGCAGTGTCCGGAGCAAGTATGGTGGGTCTGACACACCGGTGCCAATGTGTTCTTTTTTCCATTTCCAGGAGTGTATATAGTTCAAATTATTCGCACAGTTGCAAACCATTATACCGGGCACTAGCGACGTATTAAAGGAAAGGGGCTCGACAAATTGGCCATAGCTCAGCATTAGCTGGAAAACGGACACAAATTTGTGTTTGATAACTCGAATCTGTGGACATGCGTCAACATACTGGAATTCCATTGTAAAGGAGGTAACTGCTATTATAAAAAAAATAGCATGAATTTTAACATTGACGCTGGCCGGGGTGGCCGAGCGGTTCTAGGCGCTACAGTCTGGAACCGCACGACCGCTACGGTCGCAGGTTCGAATCCTGCCGCGTGATGTCCTTAGGTTAGTTAGGTTTCAGTAGTTTTAAGTTCTAGGGGCTGATGACCTCAGAAGTTAAGTCCAATAGTGCTCAGAGCCATTTTTTAACATTGACCAGGGGTACACAATAGGGCATGAGGATGGACACTAGAAAGCAAAGTTGGTTGTAGTGAGGAGGGAGAGTCAGTTTCAAACCTCCCACCGGTCCCTCGCGCCACTTGGCGTCACTCGGTCACCTGGCGGGCCAGACCTGATATGAGCTGCCCATCTCGCTATCTGCGCAAGCTTCATTTTGTCCCTCTCTGATTGGTGCAAGAGACTGGTACCGTGCCTACGTAAGCGGACAACCGTGGCAACACAACGCATAGCAAGAACTCACTTACCTGTCCTCATTGCAAGGTAAACACCTTCAAACACAATGCGCGATGGACAGTTTTCTCCATCTTCCTGTAGCACCTGCGACCAACCTCACCCCATCTACTCTCAAAAGCGCAAGTCGAAGCCTTTTCCCAAAAAGCCTCAACTCCACCACGTGCAACGCTGATTATCCGCTCCACACAAACATCCTCCACACACGGTTGAAGATATTATCCGTTTCACAACATTAATTCTGCAGAACATACATCCGTTTGAAATACCCCACAACCTACAACAAATAGCCCTTGCCACCCGCCCCATCTTCCATCTCAATACCCCCGTCACATACTCCCAAAAAACAAGCCCATTTCATTTATGATCGTCTCTAAACACTAATCTCAGTGCCTCTCAAACTCTTTGTTTTACTGAAACGGCGGAGCAGATATACTACATTCTCAACCAAAATCTCTGTTCCGTCCACTCTAATAAACATCTTATTACCCCTTCCCTCTAACAACATAAAACCCACGATCTCCACCTCAATGAAACATTTCTCCAATCCCACCATTCTCTTTGCATGTCTCCTTATATCTTACAAAGCACTCATAAACACCACCTTATTGCCTGTGGGGCAATGGCCATCGCCCGTCTACGAAATATTCCCTATACTCCCCAACTGTTTCTCCGAGTACACCTGAGCGCCTCATCTTCGCCATCTTTCTCCCAAAATTCACATTAACACTTACCAATATCATCCGCCCTAACCATTCGAATCCTTACGGATTTCTGCCCCATGTAGACCGAACCTTTACCACACACACAATCGCAGCTGACGTTCCCTTTTACTTCCGCACATCCGCCGGAAAGCTTCCGACTTCCTCGTTGTTCACGATATCCAGTTTCCTGACCACACCCATCTTGACAAAGATTACACCCCCGGTGCCATTATTTTCTCCTTCATTCTCCTGAAGTCCACCTCAGTAGAAATTAAAGATCCAACTGTCCCTTTACAGATCTTATTCCATGTACCCAATGCAACCCGCAACACTCGCAGTTGTCCACCGCGACATATTCAGGATTATTCCCGAGCAGACTAGAATGCATACTGTATCAAAGTTCATACCTCAATCGAAACCCATGGTTCCAACCTTCACAGTCCTCACGACATCCAGTGTTCGGCTGACTTCCTGCAGTGCACCATCTCGCATGCCTTGTCCAAGCATATCTAACCCCAAACTCTCTGTTACGCCCGTTCTAGTCTTCCTGCATGTGCTCCTGCCCTGCTCCAAGAATCCCGTCGTACATACAGCTAATTCCTTCGTACTCGTGACCGTGACACTTTCATGCGCCATCGACAGCGCCAGTGGCATTTTCGCAACTATTTACAAACCAAACGGCGTTGGGACTGGCACATGACATGAACTGAATTGAACAAAACATCTATAAACTCTACAAAGTATTGGAAAGCATTCCATAGAGCCTTCAGAAACAGCCCAATTACCACCTGTCCCATCTTTATCACAACAAACCGCTTCTAGACAACCTCACCAAAATCAACCACCTCACATCCTAGAATGAGATTTTCACTCCGCAGCAGAGTGTGCGCTGATATGAAACTTCCTGGCAGATTGAAACTGTGTGTCGTACCGAGACTCTGACTCGGGACCTTTGCCTTTGGTGGGCAAGTAGAGCACTTTCCAGCGAAAGGTAAAGGTCCCGAGTTAGAGTCTCGGTCCGGCACACAGATTTAATGTGTCAGGAAATTTCACTTCACATCCTACCTGGAAGACACTTTCACAGTCCCCATGATTCCAACTCTGATTACACAGAGAATCCTTATGTATATGAACGTACCAATACAACTGTCCCACCTGTCACACCACACTTCCAGTACTTACACAGTACTCCACAAACAGGACTAATCACGACAATAACTGCTAACGACATTACACAAACACTCGCTAAAAAGCGCAACACTGCGCCCAGTCACTGTGCAATTACCCACCGGCACCTCAAGGGATATCCTAGGGCTCATCATAAACCGTTTTCCATCCTTTACAATACCATCCTGTACACACATTATTACTCAGACTAGAGGGACACGTCCAAAGTCCTCCTCTTCTTCAAACCTGATAATCAACCCTCGCAAACCTCGTAATATCGGCCTGTCAGCCTCACTTCAGTTGTCAGCAAAATCTTTGAAACTATTATTACCCAACGAATCCACCAACACACGTAAACGCACCTGCCGAAAGGCAACAGCCAGTGTGGCTTTTGTCCCAATTATTCCGTCGACGACCAGCTGTTTTGCCTTAGCTACTTAACCTCCCACCAACTGAATAAACGGATTCCGCCATATTTGTCTCCCTTGATATAGAAAAACCCATGGCCTGGGTGTGGAATTTCGGACTGCTCTTCTAGTTACAAACCTGTGCACTCCAAGTTAACCACGTCCGCCTTATAGCATCATTCCTTCAACGCCTTGATTACATACGTCACAACCAACCATGCCTACTCCCGCATCTTTCACTTTCCTGCATGTGCGCCTCACTGCTCTGTCCTTTCAACCCTCTTTAACATCCTGTACACTCTAGAGTCGCCACCCCAAACGTACCACCAGCAATATTATAACGACACCGCCTACCTAACCACTGACCATACCCTTCAGCTCTCCCACGCCTCCCTCCAGCGCCACATGAATCTGTTATTAGAGCTGTTAGTACGGGGAAACTTCAAGTAAGCCCTCTTTCGTCCCATCACTCTGCGTTTCCGTGGTCCAGATTTCCATTTCTCCATACATAACCAACCCATCCCTCTGACTAACACAGTAAAATATTTAGGACTACCCCCTACAGAAAACCAACTGGAACGCACATCTTTGTATGATCCAGCACAAAGCCCGAGACCGACTAAAACTACTAAAAGGCCGCACCTGGGCCTACTTCCTTCTGCCATTATCCTCACCCATAAACCTCTCATCCACCCCATCATAACCTACGCTAACGTTGCCTGAATCTCTGCCTAGCCAGTCCCTTGAAATCCTGGTAAGATGTGCACTCCACCTCACCTGCTGCATCCACATCCCTTCCCTAACTTGCACCCTGTATCATTTCATCCGCTCCCCCACCCTCCCTCTTTCTTCTCTTCCAAGAGCACCTTCGGATCCAATAGATAAATCCCAAAACCCATTACCAGCACCCTAATCCAGATACCCTACTGAACAATTACATCTATAATACAACTTTTTATCTATCTCTGTGCCTTATTAACCCTATCCCGTCGGAAATTTAGCCTACTACTATATCCTTCCCACATCCGACGCTCAAACCGTCCCGAGACGTACGTCTCTTCCCAACCCTAAACACAACGCTCCACCTCACACCATTCTCCAATTTTTCCCTTCGTCCTTCATCCACTTTGCAGACTTGTAGTCACTACCTGTGGTACTACCTTGTTCCCATTGTCATACTCATCAACCCACCTTCATCACGACAATTTTTTCGTGCCATCTAGCATCACCGTTACAGCTTGCGTCATTCACGTTCAAGAGTGACTTTATTTTAACTGTAACATAAAATCGTCAAACGAGTTTTAAAAACCAACAGTATTTTCTTTATGTGTATTTTACAGATCCTCAGTTGTCACTTGTTTTTATGTAAAATTTGTCACTGTGGTAAACTTACATATCTTTTACACAAAAGTTTCTTATTCTCACCTTTTATATGTTTTAACCATTATAAAGACAGTTTTTGTACCAATGGCTAAAGAGCGGATTTAGTCCTCTACCAGCCCGTCCCCGTTGTCGGGAATTGAAGTAACAATAAAGAAAAAAGTAAGCGGCACCGTCAGTCAGCAGTTTTTACATCTGATGGCGATGGCAGAGATGAAGGAATATTGATATTTTACGTGCAGTCGACGGCAAGGTCACTAAAGACAGAGTAGAAAATTGGACTAGTCGAACTTGGGAAATAATATTGGTAATGTCAGTTTCAAAGGGATATACAGCAAATTAACTATTATCTGGACCAAATCAATGAGAAGTGGCAGAGAACAATGACGTACAGGAAGTGACTTAAGATGTTAGTGAATACTGGTGAATATGTTTAATCATACACTGATGAGCTGAAATACCATGTTGGTTCACTTAAGCAATGCAGTACACCAGAGATTTAGTGTGTTATGATTTCGACGATTCCTTGCTGGGTTTCTGTAGGTAACACCAATGTCTAAGCTTAGGTCACTCAGTCCCCTAAAATTACGTAAGATTACTTTCATGCTCCTCAGGACAATATAGCTCGACTCTGACTCTGTAATATGCACAGTTAGTCTGCTGAAATACACTAACATCGTCGCGGTTAATATAATGATGAGATACTGATGGTCAGTGATAAAGCAGTCTGCAGCCATCATGGTGGCTTCGATTATTACTAGAGCCAATGGAAGCTCAGGTGAAAGTCTCCGTAGTGTAATACTGTCTCTGCGGGCTGCATCCGTGGCGCGGGGCGTGTTTGGAGCACGGCCGTGGTCCAGGTGCAGAAGAAACGTTATACATCCAGACAGACTATGCATTTATATTGATCCACAGCCAAAGCTCGACGCAACTTCCCCTCTACAATCGCAATTCATAATGTTTCTATTTTCAATATGAGAACACATATGGGTCGTGTGGTGCGCAGCCATATTCAGAAATGTCTGCTGAAAGATGTGCTGCATAATACGTGTCCTTACCAGACATATTCCTTGGAAGAATCCACAGGAAATGTAGTCCATCGACAAAGGAAGTACCTTACAAAACACTCGTTCCACCAATATTTGAATACTGACAGTGTGGGATCCTTACCAGATAAGAACGATAGAAGGAGTAGAGAGGATCCAAAGAAGTGCAACATGTTTCGTTACAGGTTCATTTAGTTAGTGCGAAAGCGTATCATGGAGATCGAGTCACCAGTCTTTTGAGTAGTCTCATGTGGTCCACCCCGAATTCTTCTCCTGTGCCGACCTTCTCATATCAGAGCAGCAACTCCAGCCTACGCCCTGAATTCTTTGTTGGCTCTACTCATCCCTGTCTTTCTCTACAGGTTTATCCTCTACAGCGACATCTACTACCGTGAAAGTTATTCGCTGACGTCTTAACAGATTTCCTGTCACCAAATAACCCTCTTCTTGTCAGTGATATCCATATTTTCGTTTCCTCATTTCTTACCTTATCAGTCCACCAAATTTTTAACACCTTTCTGTACCACCGCAGACCGATGCTCTTCTGTTCCCATTTCCGCGCAGTCTTCGTTTCACTACCACACAATTTTATGCTCCAAATATCATTCTGAGAATTTTCTTCCTCAAGTTAAGGGGTATGATTGATACTAGTAGACTTCTACAGGCCAGGAATGCCCTTTCTGTCTCCTTACTTCGTCTTTCATGGATAATTTTGCTGCTTAGGTAGCAAAATTCCTCTCAGTTGCTCATTTCTGCTACTTTCCATTACCACTGTCTTTCTTCGATTTCTTCTCAATCTAGTTTCTGTGCTCATTAGACTGTTCGCTCCATTCAACAGATCCTGTAATACTTGTTTGCAACCTCTGAGGTTAGCAGTGTCATCAGTGAACCTTTCTTTTATTTCACTCATTCCTTCTTCGATATACAGATTGACCAATACGAGTGAAAGGCTACATCCTTAGCTTCGACGCTTTTCAGTCCGAACACTTGATTCTCTCGTCTGCATTTAATAGTGGGTTTCCCATGGCATTCTTCATGTTACCGCCTTTGATTTTTCCTGTACGCTGAGTCAGTCCTATCGACAGTCATATCTTTTCTGATAAATCCACATTTTTCATGCAACCATTTCCCCTTAGTTCCCCTTCACCTCCTGCTTGTTTCATTCGTAAGTGAATTGAATTACTGTATTCCTGAACTTTCCTGAACTTTTCTGTAATTCCTACTATCGTCGATCACCTGAAGTATCTCTTCTCTTACCCATTCCTCCTTTCGTTGTTCAACCGAAATATTTCTTTTGTAACACAAGGTTTGTTCGCAGTTACCTCCCTTGTAAGTATGTTTTTCTTTCCAGCTTCGATGATTGACCGTTTCAGAGATGTCCACTATTCTTCAACTGAAATGCCTACTGAGCTGGTCACTATCACAGTATCTACAGCCCCATAGAACTTCAGGCGTATGTCTTCATTCCTTCTTCTTTGCGCATTGGCTCTTCCTGATTGGTTTCTTAAATTTCATCCTACTCTTCAACGTAACTAAATTGTTATTTGAGTCCATATCTGCTCCTCGGTACCCCATACGACTAAATAAACAATTTCAGAATCTGACCACGATGTAATCTAACTGGAATCTTCCCGTATCTCCTGGCCTTTTCCCAGTACTTCTTCTCCTTTCGTCACTCTTGAACAGAGTATTCGCTGTTACTAACTGATATTTACTGCAGAGCTCAATTAGGCTTTCTCCTTTGTCATTTCTGCTACCAAGTCCATATTCTCTCTTAACTACTTCTTCATCTCCTCCGCTACAACGGCATTCCAGTCCCCCATGACTTAAGAGTTTCATCGCTGCTTATGTACTGAATTGCCTTTTCGGTATCTTCATGTAGTTTCTGTAGTTCCAGTTTCTGCTTGTGACTTCGTCTTGTATAACAGAACTATTGTTGTCGGTGTTGGTTTGCTGTTGATTCTGATGAGAACGATCCTATCGCTATTCACAGTACCTCTCCCTCGGCCCTACCTACCTACTCATAACGAATCCTACTTCCCTTACACCTTTTTCTTTTGCTGTTGTTATCACGTTACACTCTTCTGATCAGAAGTCCTTGTCTTTTCATTTCACTTCAGTGACCCCCCACTATATACAGACTGAGACTTGACATTCCCTTTTTTCAGATATTCGAGCTTCCCTGCCACGTTCTAACTTCTGGCACTTCACGGGGCCCCGATTCGTGGAACGTTACGCAATTCGTAGGTTGTTCAATCTTTTTCCCATGGTCACCTCCCTCACCCGCGTCATCGCCAGAGTAATTCCTCACTCATTTTTCTCTTTGTACATATTCTTTGCGTGTCACGTGCTCGCTACATCGCATGGTGGTAACTGATTATAATGTTCTGCCTCTTCAGTGCACACTCCACTGTGTTCAATTACAACCTGTGTATAATCTCAGAGAAATGATGAATATTTTTAGTAACAATTGAAATATATATTAATGTCACAGTTCGCCTCTCCCTTCTTGGATTCATTCGCCCACGACTTGTAGTTAAATACAATGTGAGAAGTATGACTAAGCTTAGAGAACACTTTCGTAAGACGTAAAAGAAGAAAACGTATTTTATGGACAGAGACGTTGAATGGTTTCATTTACAAATTGTAAACCATCTCCCACAAGTCTTCGTAGTAAATTAATACTTTGAAATACGCACGAACAGAACGTACCAACATATCACATAAATATCATTCGTGTATGTTCAAAGGGCATTCCGTTAGCAGTCCACTGTAGCATTGGATGTCAGGTCCAAAATGGCTCTGAGCACTATGGGACTTAACATCTGTGGTCATCAGTCCCCTAGAACTTAGAACTACTTAAACCTAACTAATCTAAGGACGTCACACACATCCATGCCCGAGGCAGGATTCGAACCTGCGACCGTAGCAGTCGCGCGGTTCCGGACTGAGCGCCTGAAGCGCTAGACCACCGCGGCCGGCGGATGTCAGGTGTGGTGATATATTTCTAGAATGCTGAGTACAGCTATCAGGCTTCCACAGTTCTTGAGTGAAGGCTCTGTACAGTGAACACCAGTTTTAGAAGGTAGTGATAGTAGATTTTTAAAATTTTAATTTACATTTCTTATTATCTTGCTACAAACTTGGATGCTATGAAGACTGTCCACAGAGTACTCACGGCTGTAGTACAAGCTGCTGAGTTTTTATTTTTCACACAGTAAGAATTGCTTAAAGAGGGACACCTGAGTGCTCACCATCCTTGAGCAATGAGATCTGAAAGAGGCTCACATCTTGCACACTGGTGCCTAGCCACTTAACAGGTACCGCTTCCATTCTCCCATACTTCTTCAGGACTTTGGTCGTAGTGGTTGCTTCCCTAGGTGTCTCAAAAGCATACCCCTTTTACTGAATTAACCCACGGGGGCATTTTTCTTTCGGAAATATCACGTCTTGTTTTGCTAACTTCATCACCCTGATCCGGCACACAGAAGCTACTGTTACTGTCCCGTACAAATCTGATGTCGCATGCGTGTGACCTGTCCTCACAGTCCGATCTGGAACAGTGGAAAATTTTTGGCTGTATGCCGCCATTTCCCGTACAGTACCACGCCCAACTTTTCGTTGGGCCTGCGGCTACCTCGTGTCACGTCAGCCAGTGCTGTCCAGAACACTGCCTCTGTCCTCCCCTTACAGTGCATCATACCAACATGTCTTGCTCGGCACACACACACGTGTGTCGGCACACCGTTCTGCTGTGCGTGGAACCGCCTCCAGCCTGCGCTGTGTTCCTGGCCGCTGCGGCCGCGACATCGCTACCAGTCGGACTTTGCTCACCTCGCCGCCCAACGCTTCCCTTCTGCTGCCCGAGGCTGGGCCGGGCCCAGTGTCCCTGATGCATACACCCGTCGTCGTCTTCCTGAGTCTCCCGATGTTGACGACTGATCAGCATCACATCACCACCATCGGCTCCACGCCGCCATCGATCCAAGGCTGTCCGCACTGGCACAACGGGCCACCACTCATGACGCTGCTCATGTGTCACAAGCTGTTGCTTTTGTATCGGGCCGCTAGCCTTCCGGCGTATTTACATGCTCACCTAGCAGCCAGAGGGAGTTAGCAATCTTCGACCTTGGTTTTCCATTCGCTTTTACTTTGACTCATTATTATTTAATGTTAGCGCCCACTTTGGTGTAACCATGCGGCCAAATACGTGGCCTCAGACAGATGGTATCTGAGACATTCACCCAGGACGAGCCAACCCTTCTCTAGGGACATTATGTGGCTGCAACACCACTGAACATGATCTGATCGCTTTGGAATTAAGCGTAATTGTATGGTACCAGAGACCATCCCTAGTCTCAAACATCAACGATGTATATATGCAGACTTAATCGAGGAATGAAATCTCTACTAAGGCCAGGATTCAAATGCGAATCGCCTGGTGACTATCCAGACGTGCTAACCCCTACGCCACCCTTTCACAATTGCTTTGCAAATCTGCACAGGCCTACCCTAGTGTGTGTCCCTTCTCAAGCTTAATTCCTATTCAGGCCTCAGCTCACTTGGTATTCCCCTTAAATCTGAACGGCAACGTAGAGGCTCTCCAGGTATATTGGAATAACGCCTCAGCATTGAACGAAACTGAGGGCTCTGGCTGAAACCCTGGTATATGTTCTTTTTAAACAAATGGATATAGTTCCATTTGATTGAAATGTTTCACCAGATCTAAAGTTGTTGCTCTCAAGGAATAACTGGCTTGGCTTCGTATTATCTAGGAAGAGCACCTGTTTTATTCTCAATGATCAATCGGACTACGATAATTTTATTACAAGCAGGCTGGAAGCAACTACTACCACATTTAGTTACCTCTGTCAGATGGCCGGAATGGAGCCCAAACAGTGTTTATATCCCAATCCTTTTCAAAATTAGTTCAATTTATTTGTTCCTAGGATAACGGTAATTTTGCTAACACAGAAAAAGAAGAAAAATACTAAACGTCTTTATACCACGTATACTGTATTTTACATATTCTTTCTGTACTTCCTAGAAAGTTCTCAAAAAGATCATAATTCATCGACAGATATAATTAAATAAAATATAGCGATCAAAGGTATATTAGAATTCTATGATTTAAAAATACCCTGTACCATTCATTGTGACTATTTTACTTCTCATCAGTCGTTGATCCAACACTTTTGTTTACTCTTGAACCGACCTGGGTTAGACCTAATGCTGCATCAGGTAAATGATAGGCACTGTGAAATGAACAAGATGTAATTATTCAAGACCAATTATATCTTTACTTTCGCAGTAACCTACGAGCCCAACGATATGTTTTTGTAGAGGGGAGTTACAATATTATTCAATGACAAATGTATGTCACCTGATGAATAAAAGTTATTGCGAACCCAAATAAAATGCGATGAATCTCTATTTTTCCTTTATATCTTCGTCCATTATGTGTACACTAATCCTATGACGAATTTTTTCAGTGTCTTATGTATTTCAAAATTTAAATATGGCTTAAGCAGCAACTGTTGAAAATCTTCACGATAAATGACAGCAGCCAAACATTTACAGGAGAAAGGTTTATTGAAATCCTTGACTACGGTTTCGGTATGTCTAAATATACCTCCATCAGAAGCAAAAATACACTAAAGTCACAACCTGCAGTGGAGGTGCATACACCAATCGTGTCAAAGGCGGCGTCAGTAGTTAAAATTAAAATATCACCTCCATCTGTACAGCATATTTATAAAGAGATGCTCGATGCGAACATGGTGTACTATCAGTACTTAGCCTGTGAACTAGCATGAAGAGGGTATGGAAGTACTAGGGACCTTTCGCTTATTCATGTCAAAACTGTTCTGGGAACAGGAACGTTCCAGGAACCCCAGCTTTGACTCATTAAATAAAGGAATATATTCTCTCATCTTCGCGGCATATACGATCGTTTCGTAGAATAGCGCATTAATGAGGATGGCAAGTACTTAGCACATAAGCGAGCGTGGCGTAATTACTCTAACTGTTCAGCAGTTAAAACGTACGACGTAGGAATCTAATTGCTGAATTTGCCCACATTTGAACTTGTGTAACAATTTTTTATCTCGTAATATAGACAATCGGTAATCGGTCTCATGCCGACAGGTACGGACTGAGAACATGCAGTGCCTGGATATCAAAGTCATGAAATTTATGCACAGATGTGAGCATTGTCACACTTCCAGAGAGACACGACTATATCCTGCTTTTGACCGCCTCACTAACTTAACTATAGCGTAAAAGGCTTTGTATAGACAGCTACCTATCACAACATTAGTGAAGTTTTCAAATTATTTAGTTAAGCAATATGTTTCGAGGTATAAGCTCAATTTTCATAGTATAATGGCAATACAAAAACATCTAATAGAAGTACACATAGATATTCGAGCTTTTCTGTAAATGGTGGCATGTGCTGTGGTCACTCTGTGGAGAAAGAGAAGAATAACCTAACGTTAGGAACTATGCATCTCATTCTGCAGTTCACATAAAACTTTTTAAATACTCACTAACTTTATTCGTATGCAATGGATGATATCAGGTGGTGTGTTCAGTTATCTCCATTAATACGGCTTCTTGGCTCTGGTTAACCACTACTCATAGACTTGCTAATTATACATAAATCAGTCAATTATCTGTGCAGCAGAAAAAAATGAAGACCACAACAAAGATTGTTTCGATTTGAGTAGCGATGTGTCGATTCTTGGACTGTTAGTCACTTGTGATACCTTTGCACTTGTTGTTGTCGCTTCTCTAACGTTTGTTCACTAACTATATACGAAAAAAGTCTACGACAATTGGACGCTAAAAACCACAATTTAAAAGATAAACAATTGTGAAGAACACAGTTTCATACATATTCCTAATTATTAGGTATTTTCTTTTTTAACAGCACTTATGATCATGGATGCGCATTTCAATTTCCTCCAAGATATCAATATTCCAGCTCATCTCGAAAGTATGTAGCTAAGTGAAACTGCAGTAACCTCTAGCGTGTGCTAGAGTCCCACATAAACGTACTTCGAAAGCAGAAGTTGTTTGGATGATGTTTTACTAGAGAATTTCGAGATCGATACTGACAATTTCAGTCGGTGGAAAACCACAGGTAAAGAAGGAGTCTTAAACCAACTCTTAAACCATGTGTTCTTCATAGAGTGTTTCGATTGGCAAGGATATTTCTAGCTCGAAGAACGCCACAGCGTCTCAATATACCCTAAACAAGCAACCGATAATCGTTCTTGAAGCTCTACATCATGCATGGAACAACATCGTCAAATACATTTCACTCACCGGATGAGATGAGATTTTCAAAAATGGTTCAAATGGCTCTGAGCCCTATGGGACTTAACAGCTAAGGTCATCAGTCCCCTAGAACTTAGAACTACGTAAAACTAACTAACCTAAGGACAGCATACACACCCATGCCCGAGTCAGGATTCGAACCTGCGATCGTAGCGGTCGCGTGGTGCCAGACTGAAGCGCCTAGACTCGCTCGGCCACTGAGATTTTCACTCTGCAGTGGAGTGTGTCCTGATATGAAACTTCCTGGCAGATTAAAACTGTGTGAGGACCGAGACTCGAACTTGGGGTTTGTTGACTTTCACGGGCAAGTGCTCTACGAACTGAGCTATCCAAGCACGACTCACTACCCGCCCTCACAGCTTTAATTCCACCAGTACCTCGTCTCCTACCTTCCAAACTTCACAGAAGCTCTGCCTGCGAACCTTACTGAAGTAGCACTCCTGGAAGGAAGGATATTGCGGAGACATGGCTTAGCGACAGCCTGGGGGATGTTTCCAGAATGAGTTTATCATTCTGCAACCGAATATGCGCAAGTAAGAAACTTTCTGGCAGATTAAAACTGTGTGCCGGACCAAGACTCGATCTTGGTCCCCAGTTCGAGTCTCAGTCAGGCGCACCGTTTCATGTCAACGCACACTCCGCTGCAGAGTAAAATTCTCATGCTGGAAACATCCACCAGGCTGTCGCTAAGCCATGTCTCCGCAATTTCCTTTCTTCCAGAAGTGGTAGTGCTGAAATTTTCGCAGGAGAGCTTCTGTGAAGTTTGTAAAATAGGAGATGAGATTTTTGGCGGAATTAAAGCTGTGAGAACGGATCGTGAGTCGTGGTTGGGTAGCTCAGTTGGTAGAGCACTTGTCCGCGGAATGTAAAGGTCCCAAGTCCGAGTCTCGATCCGGCACACAGTTTTATTCTACCAGGAAGCTTCATATTTCACTTAATTCGGTTTACATGAATTTGGTCTATTTTTCTGGCCTTTTTAGTTATAATGACCACTGACTTGGAATGGATGTTATCACAGGCAACGGAGAAAACTGAATGCTGAAGGTGACGCTTAATTCATACTTATCAAGATAGAAGGAAAAGACTACTGCTGGAAAATGACTTGTTAACGGCAATGTCTGTGAAATGTACAGTGAGAAACACTGAACTGCTCGCACTGGGAAACTGTGGTTCAAGAGTGGCAGACTTGAACTTGGAAAATGATATATGAGGGTAAACCCAAAAGTAAGGTCTCTAAAGGGCTGCAGCCGCATGGAAACTGTTTGCATGGCTGTTGGCCACATTGTCTTTTCTGTGCTGCCTCCACACTCTACAGAAACCACCGTAAACCCACTGGAGTTGTCAACCCTGAATTGACAACCAGCTGTAATAAAGCTCCCGTTAGCCAATACCGCCATGTGCGAAGTTCGCGAAGTTATTTGGTTTTTGAATTCAGAAGGCGTTAAACCTATTAACACTCATCGACAGTTAACGGAAGTGTATGAGGAGTCATTTATGGACGTCAATAATGTCAGCAAGTGCAGTAGAGAGTTTCCATGTGACGATACTGAAATTTACGACGAGGAAAGCAGCGGGAGATAATCCGGAAGTGACAATCGCGAATGTTGAGGAAATCGTGCTTTAATCTCGGCGGATCACTTTCCATGGACTGTCCAGTGTTGTTCCTGATGGTCCTCGAAGCACTATTTACGGACTTTAAAGTTAAATGTCGGATGGTGTGTGGAAGATACTTTCCAAAAATGCCGGCAGAAGAGCATGAACGGAACGTGTTGAAACTTCCGCCAATTTCTTAAACGCTGTGTATGTGTGTAAAAGAGAGAATTCCTAACGAGCCAAACCGCTGAGGTCATCGGTCCCTAAACTTACACACTACCTAAACTAAGAACAGCCGGCCGGAGTGGCCGTGCGGTTCTAGGCACTACAGTCTGGAGCCGAGCGACCGCTACGGTCGCAGGCTCGAATCCTGCATCGGGCATGGATGTGTGTGATGTCCTTAGGTTAGTTAGGTTTAATTAGTTCTACGTTCTAGGCGACTGATGACCTCAGAAGTTAAGTCGCATAGTGCTCACAGCCGTTTGAACCATTTGAAGCTAAGAACAACACACATACCAATACCCGAGAGAGGACTCGAACCTCCGGCGGGAGGGGCCGCACATTCCGTGGCATAGCTCCTCAAACCACGCTCTCATACTGCGCGGCTTCAACGCTGTACCGATGGAAAGACATCCTTTTAGATCCGATAGTCACAGGTGATGAAAGGTGGGCTTCCCATTTCAGACCTAAGACCAAACAACAGTCACGTGACTGATGGCATTACTATTCACTCAAGTTGCGAAAATTCAGAACACCGTCTGCTCGTAAAGTCTTTGCAGCTGTGTTTTGGTACCGAAAATGTATACTGTAGGTCGAATTATCAGCTCCTGGAACAACAATAAATGCCAATAGGTACTGTCACACATTAAAAAAAATCTCACACGAGCGATTCAGAACCGAGGAAAATTAATATTGAGCAAAGGCATAAGCCTTCTCCAAGACATTTTTCGCCTGCACATCGCCCGCAACAGTTTGGTTGGTGCATCAACAGCCATCCACAGTATAGTCCGGATTTAGCACACAGTGACCGTCGCTTGTTTCCCAAGTTAAAAGAGCACTTAGCTGGAAGGCACTTCAGTGGCGAGTCGAAATGAAAGATGGGGTCCGACGCTTCTTAAATAGCATGACAGGGCAATAGGGTGAGATGGGCGTAAAAAACTGCTATAGCGTTAATAAAAGTACATCAATCGAAATCGCGATAGTGTGTAAAAATAGAAATGTGTTGAAGATTCAAAACTACATACAATTTATTGAAAATAAACGTGTCTTTATATTTTAAAAAAATTGGTGACCTTACTTTTAAGATCGACCTTGTGTACCTTGTACGGTTGAATGTAATACATTGAACTGGTTATTTTTCGGGATGAAAAGGTTTTAGGTAATTTTGGAGACGGATACAAACGCTGTTAACATTTCTGGCTACATATGTCATGATGAGAGAAATAAACCATTAACCCAAGTCCATGTGTTGCTTTCTTCAGTCAAGAGATTGGTTTGATGCAGATCTCCATGCTTCTCTATCGTGTGAAAGCTTCTTCATCTCCAAGTACCTGCTGCACCCTACATCCTTCTGAATCTGCTTAGTGTATTCATCTCTTTGTCTTCCTCTACGATTTTTACCCTCAACACTAGTGATTCTTTGATACCTCAGAACATGTCCTACCAACCGATACCATCTTCTGGTCAAGTTGTGCCACAAATTCCTCTTTTCCCCAGTTCTATTCAGTACCTCCTCACTAGTTGCGTGATCTACCTATTTAATCTTCAGCATTTTTCTATAGCACAACATTTCGAAATCTTTATTTTATTCTTGTCTAAACTATTTATCGTCCATGTTTCACTCCCATACTTGGCTACACTCCATACAAATACTTTCAGAAAAGACTTCCTGACACTGAAATCTATAATCCATTTTTACAAACTTCTCTTCTTCATAAAGGCTTTCCTTGTCACTGCCAGTCTACATTCCGTCCATTCCGTTCAACTGCTCTTCCAAGTCCTTTGCTGTCTGTGACAGAATTACAATGTCATCGTCGAACCTCAAAGTTTTTATTTCTTCGCCATGGATTTTAATACCTACTCCGAACTTTTCTTTTGTTTCCTTTACTGCTTGCTAAATATACAGGTTGAATAACATCGGGGATAGGCCACAACCCTGCATCATTCCCCAACCACGCTTCCCTTCATGCTGATCGACTCTTGTAACTGTCATCTGGTTTCTGTACAAATTATAAACAGCTCTTCGCTCCCTGTATTTTACCCCTGTCACCTTCAGAATTTTAAAGAGAGTATCCCATTCAACATTATCAAAAGCCTTCTCTATGTCTACAAATGCCAGTAGCGTTGGTTTACCTTTCCTTAATCTATTTTGTAAGATAAGTCGTAGGGTCAGTATTTCTACAAATCCAAACTGATCTTCCCCGAGGTCGGATCCTACTAGTTATTCAATTTGTCTGCAAAGAACTCGTCTAATTATTTTGAAGCTTTGACGTATTAAACCGATAGTTCGGTAATTTTCACATCTGTCAACATCTGCTTTCTTTGGGATTGGAATTATTATATTCTTCTAGAAGTCTGAGGGTATTTCGCGTGTCTCATACATCTTGCTCACCAGATGGTAGCGTTTTGTCGGGGCTGGTTCTCCCAAGGCTATCAATAATTCTAATGGAGTTCTGTTTACTCCCAAGGCCTTGTTTCGACTTGGGTCTTTCAAATATCGCCCATTTCATCTGCATCTACGTCCTCTCCAATTTCCATAATATTGCCCTCAAGTACATCGCCCTCGTATAGACCCTCTACATACTCCTTCCACCTTTCTGCTTTTCTTTCTTTGCTTAGAACTGGTTTTCCATCTGAGCACTTAATATTCATTGTTGTTCTCTTTTCTCCAAAGGTCTCTCTAATTTTCCGTAGGCAGTGCCTGTCTTACTCCTACTGATATATGCCTTTACATCCTTACATTTGTCCTCTAGCCAACCCTGGTTAGCCATTTGGCCCTTCCTGTCCATCTCATTTTTGAGACTATTGTATTCCTTATTTCCTGCTTGATTTACTTCATTTTTATATTTTCTCCTCTCATCAATTAAACTCCTCTGTTACCCAAGGATTTCTGCTAGCCCTTGTCTTTCACTCGCCTGATCTTCTGCCGCCTTCACTAATTCATCACTCAAAGCTACCCATTCTTCTTCTACTGTATTTCATTCCCACATTCTCGTCAATCGTTCCCTAATTCTCTCTCCGAACCTCTCTACAACGCATGGTTCTTTCCGTTTATCCAGCTCCCATCTCCTTAAATTCCCACCTTTTTGCAGTTTCTTCAGTTTTATTCTACAGTTGATAACCAATAGATAGCGGTCAGCTTAGCTAGTGCAACTGCATTAACATCCCAGCCTTAGGAGCGGTAGAGGGGAACTACGTAAACGGTGATTAGCAGGCACCTACAAGAGACTTGCGAGATTGTCTGCATGGCATTAAGTGGAAAAAACAGTGCCCCCACGCGACTCTTTAAAACCCTTAGATTCCGCATTTTGGCGGAGTTCTCAGTCAGACGATCTGGGCGCCGAATCCGCGTCCGTCGACTCCAGCCTCGTTCCAGCTCCGCGTAAGTTTGCTCTCTCACTAGGAGTGCCTCAGTCAACAGTGTCACATTCAGTGTGCTTTGTTTTGCAATGAAGTTGTTGCCTTAAGATGCTGCTAGTGTTTGCTACTGTGGTTATCATCCACTCCTGGTTCTCCATTGGCGTCCGTTGTAACAGTGTTATTCACGCTTTTTCCAACCCTAGAAATAGCCTCCAGTGTATTAGTTAGTCCGGTCTGGAATAAACAACTATTTCAAAACCCTGTTGGTCCAAGAGTCTCCACAATGAGTTCCCTACCACTACCAATCACTCGTTTCTGAGTTTTAGCGGCACGCACATTATACACTTACTTTTATAATATCTACTAATTAAATTTGTTATTAATTTTAATTAACGTATTTCCTTTTATAAACTAATGATAAAAGCGTCTTCTGACGGTTGTAAAATTTCTAATAAATGTGAAACTAGCATCAGAACAGAAATGCATCACACATACCATGATCGCCTACTCCAGATGAACTTCATGGTTCTCGTTATCATGCTTATTATTTGGAACATTCTGTGGCTTGAGGTTCACAAGAAACTGTCGATACACATCCTGTTATAAGGTACTACTACTACATACATGATGTATGTACTAAATGATTATGGCAACCGGAGATACCAATTCAGCAGTGTAGAGCAACGCTATTATCCTTTGCACTTTAGGCATGTATAGAAATGAATGTCCGAAAAATCGGTGAGAGAAGTTTTCGTGAATGTTCAAACATACATTGTGGGGCTACAGATAGAACCAAAGCTGGTTCATTGTAAGGTCAGTAGATTGCAGCAGCATGCATAAACGCTGCAATCTCAAAATAGATGACGGTGTGCTTTATGCCCTTTGATTCTCAGCACCTCCACTTATTTTGAATATGCTGCACGTGTGCTTTTTTTAGTCTCCATGCCGGGCAGTGACATTTATTTATTCCATATGTCATAATTCAGTGTTCCCAAGAGCTTAACAATGCCCGGGGCGGAGGTGCAATATTAACGTAAGTCAGATGCGTGTTCTAGGGACCCTGTAGTGACATTTGTACAAGTAGATTAATGTCTCAAAGGGTTTTAAACTTTAGGTCGATTGTAGCGACGGCTCGTCCAAAAAAACTAAAAAAGTCTTGAACTTTACTGTTAGGGTTACATTCCTTTTAATCCCCATTTAATTCTTTTTAAAACGGGAGCCACCACAGTGCCCAACGGTTATGTGTTCTATAAGAAAGCGGATTAATTCGAGACTCTGTATATGCACAGAAAAATTTCACACACGCATCTGCCTTTTGTGTGTCCTTCCCCATGTTCGGTGTCATCGTCCCTTTTGGTGAAATCTGATGTGATTCAATTTTCCTCTTTTTCCAAGTGACGTTCCACCGTCCTTCTAAACAACGAAAACAAGAGGTGAGTCAGTGGTTGTCAATATGCGGCCACTCACTGACATATTTTCATGTATCTTTCAGGGAACTTTCACTGGTGAAACATATGTGACAGAAAATTTAGAAGTTCGGAGAACTGTGTGTTACACATTACTATTATTATTCTTACTTTTATTATTATTGTTAATATTATTGTTATAATTTGCCATAAAGGTTTATAAGACATTATGTTTATCATGTATGTAAAACTGAAGTGTGTAGTATAAAGAAGACAGCTACCGACAGACGAGAATACGCTATTCAGCAAAACTTTTGGACGAACTAAATAAAGCAAGAAAATTTATTAAAACCTCAATGGAAATGAATGAAAGTGCGGGAGCGTATTGGCAGAGGTCTCCCAATCGAATGGCGTGAGTTCAGCGGCACTCTAGCGCCAAATGGGGTTGGTTTTGCAAACCGCGGAGGATGGAGGAACGGGATGTGGGAACACGTAATGGACCTAGGAAAATTATCCAATATTATCGTTTTGGTGGCCCAAGTCCTACGGTGTGGGGAGGCAAAGAAAGAATATGCGTACAGACCTCCAAATCTTGTAATACAGTACATTCAACGGTCAACGTTATTGTGACTCTGTATTCCGTCCCTATGTGCTTGCTCTCATGGTTGCATTCAGCCCTTACTTAGTTTTCATGGATGACAATATCCGACAGCGAATGTGGAAGAGTTCTTTGAATGAGAGGACATGCAGCGAGGCCTGGCTGTTCCCCCAATTTAAACGACATAGATCACGTGTGCTGCAAGTCCACACGCACCAAGGACCATCCAGCAGCTGTCAAACGCTCTGGAGGAGAAGTGGAACACGCTACCATAACAACTCCTTACCAACCTTGTAGTCAACATGGGTGCACACTGCAGAGCTGTATTGCTGTCCGTGGTCACACGCACGCTTTTAAGAATCGAGACCCACCTTTTGTAATGTCCAAGGGACCATCGTAAATCACAGCGACTGCATTAAAATTCTTGCCTCTGGATAAAAGTGATATTTGTTTTTCATCACATTGAGTATTTCTCTCAGTCACCTTTTGTGCCATATCGTAGCAGTTCTTTCGATGTAGAGTCCAGGTTTCATCGAGCTATATTACTTGTCAGTGATACAGCGTGCAAAATTATCTTTCATCTTCAAGTTTTGCACACTAGTGTATGCAGATTCCATGGTGCAATTACGAGCGAAAGACCTGGGGAAAACGTGTTGGATCAACATTAAGAAGTATTGAAGAGGATAATGGGAGATATACTTTTGGATTGTTGTTACTTCTAGTTAAGTGAGAGCGACAGGTGGAACTGACTTTCTATATAAATTTTGATGATATTGGAGGAATCGCTACTATTTTTACTGAAGCTACTCATTTTCTTATCTCACTAAGGTTTTCCCATTGGGAACTATAGTAAACTTATTTGTTTACGTCATAGAATTGTTTCCAGTTTAGCTTTCCTACACGGATGAATTCTAGAGGTAGAGAAGCAGCTTTCTACAGCGTGGATGACAACGGTTTAGAATCGTGGAAGCCTGTGTGACGAACTAACGACGAAAACGTTGCCAAGGAGTCATGTCTGCAGGTAACAAGGCTTGCACACGGCTTAAGTGATATGGATAGCGCTATTTGTCGCGGAGAGTGTTCTGCCGTCTGGATTACCCAAGCTGGTGAGCCATCTTCTTGGTACCTATACCGGCGTCATATTTTACAGTCTTCAACAACTTTTATCTCTAACTTCAAGTCGGTTTGCCTCCTTTGGAAAGCATTTCAGATCATGTATCCGTATTACATTTATTTCCTCCCCTCCCTTTTTCTCTGAGGAATCGTTTCCTACAGTTTGTCCCCATTTAGCAAAATCACCCTGTGTACACCGACAAAGGAAAAAAGTAACACCAAATAAGAATTAATATAATAAAGTAATATTTGTCTACGTATCTTTTTTAAGTGATTAACAACGCTAGATCAAACAGCAATGTAAGCGGGAGATAAGCTATTGTAAATCTGAAATATTGGTACATTAATAACCGGTGACTTCACCACACTATTGAACGCAAACATGCAATCTGGCGTGCATTATATTGTACAGGTGCCAGATGTCAGTTTGTGGGATGGCGATCTATGCATGTTGCACTTGGTCCGTCAATAGAGGTACTTAATAGTGATTGCGAATGACATTCGAGTTGGCGTCCGATAATATCCCATAAGTGCTCGATTTCTGATAGATCTGGAGATGGGGCAGACCAAGGCAACACGCCGACACTCTGTAGAGCACGTTGGATCGCAACTGCAGTATGTAAGCGAACATTGTCCTGTTATAAAACACCCTTTATAATTACTTTTGAATACATTATGAGAGTGGCAGTGATCAATGTGTTACAGTATTTACTATTAAAACAGTTTTGATCACGATTTATTTATCAAGGTGACCGGTTTCGACCGCTACTGTGGTCATCTTCAGACCATTGAGTAGGAACGTCTTTCTGTTGGAGAATCAGTAGTGCTTCTCCAACAGAAAGAGGTTCCAACTCAATGGTCTGAAGATGACCACAGTAGTGGTCGAAACCGGTCCCTTGATAAGGAAATCGTGATCAAAACTGTTTTTAATAGTAAACCCCTTGTAATGTTGTTCACGACTGGCAGCACAACATTTCCATTCACTAGACTGACATGACAATTTGCTGTCAGGGTACTTGGGAAGCCATGAGGCTGCTCCTGCTGTCATATGAAATTACTCCCGTAGCATAATTACAGGTATAGATCCAATTTGCTAGCACGCACATAGGTTGGTTGCCGTCACTCAACTGGCCTCATTCTACATACGGCTATCACTGGCATCGAGGCATATCCAGCTTTCATCAGAAAACTCAGCAGGTCGCTACCCTGCCCTCCAACGGGGTCTCGCTTGACGCCACTGAAGTCGTAAACGGCGATGGTCTGGGGTCAGTGGAATCCGCGCAACAGGACATTTGGCCCGAAGACCTCCTTGAAGCAACCGGCTTATAAGAGCTCGTTGTGTTACTGCGCTGTCAACTGCTGCTCAAATCACTGCTGCAGATGCAGTGCCATACGCCAGAGCCAAACGCCGAACACGGTGGTCTTCCCCCTCAGTAACGCCACGTGGCCGTCCGGAGCGACTGTACATTCTCGTGACCATTGCTGCCAACCGTTATGTACGGTGGCTACGTTCTTAACAAATCCTGCAATATCCCAGTAGGAACATCTAGATTCTCACTACACGACCTCGTTCAAATTCAGCGAGGTTTTGATAATGGCGTCTTGGTCACCTCAGACATTCTTGACTTACATCAACTCAACACATCCAGTCTGAAAGATACTTAACGCTCACGACCGTTACAGCGTGTATTTAAAGAAACCTGATGTCAGTCCTCAAAGTGGCTCTACTGGCGCCCCTCTTACGTGACTGGCGGGAAATTTGAGTAGACATCATCTTTCAGATGCAGAAACATGCTTACCAACTTTACGTCGCACAATCCCTTCCTGGTGTGGCGATACTTATCCCTGAGTGTTTAAGGAGATTTATAGACCAAAGATGTATCTGACACATTCGAGGTGCACAACCACATCGTAACAACCACATTAGCAAGTATTTCTGTACTAGTGTAGTCAGTGAAGCGTTCGTTTGGCGTCACGTTCCAACATCTGCCAACACCTTTCCATCAGATACACGCGAGGGAAAGAGGAGGCAAGCCTCGAAAGGGAAAAGTGGTGCGACACTGTGCGTAGTTTCTGGGCGCCTGGGACCCTTATTTGACGGTAGCTGTCGCCGCTCTATTGTGATCGGCTCCGTGTTAAACAGCAATAACTGGAACCGCAACCTATTGTGCCCTCGAAATTTAGGCTTGCATGGGAGTACATAATAGGAAACGGAACAATGCGCAGGGCAGTATAGGTGGAGCTCTCCCACGCTAGCACCACTAATAGTAACATCCACAACATCGTGGGGAATGCTGTGTACATTTGGTGCGAATCGCAATAACTGCTCTGCAACTAGAACTGCAAACCCACGAGACGAATTAGGCGTGTTTTTGGCTGGTGCGTAACAACATGTATACTATGCGCAGTGCGGTACGGAATTCTCTGACGAGCTGTGAGTATAAACAGCTTCTTGGAAAGGATCAGCTATAAGTCAGTAAAAGGATGTTATTTCTTCTTCTTCTCATTCTTCATCCTCTTCTAGAACGATTCTTACCAGAGGTTATTTTCCCCTTGCAGCAGTCTCGGTCATTCTCTCTTCCCAGTCTTGGTTCCCCTACGGGAAGCTGTCACACACTTCTCATCCATTCTTCGACCAATAAGCAGTTCCAAGACAAAGATAGCCGTCCGCTTTCAGATCTTCACGAGCCAACAAGAACACATTCTTTGTCCACGTGCCATGTCTCGATCTTGCAATATACCCAAACCACTGAGGTCTTTTCCTCTCAAGTCCGTTAGTTAGCGAGTAAGATCCAGTTTTCCCCATGTTTCAGATGTTTTGATAATGTCTTCACAAGTAATTGACAGGTTTATTCTCATAAAATCTAATTCCCTCGCCAGACCACCCATACTTTACTCGCATGTTGGCAAATTTATGCACCATCAGTAACTCCATTCTGAATACTGCTATGGAGTATTCTTTGGTAGATGGACTAATGCTATCATTCCAAATCAGTCTATGAATGAAATTCGTCGCTCGATTATCCGTCTGTAGTTTGGTCTCAATATCTTCGTCACAGGTGCCGTCAGTGGACATGATAAAACATAAATAATTAAAATTTTCACATTTTTAAATTTCTTCATCCTCAAGAACTAAATCTGTTTCTTCTCTACCAACGTACCAGTACACCGCCTCTTTTAAAGGAATTTTTAATCCCCACCTACCGTATTCCTTCCGAAATTTATCTAGTACGTGTTCCACATGTTGTCCATTGTTTACGAACATTTTTTATCATCTGGATTTAGTAGTGAATGTATTCGATCCTATCCAACTAACATACGTACCACAGAATATTTTTTACAACATGCCTTCGGCGCGTGCTCTGCGTATTTGTTAAGAAGTAATGAGGGTAACGCTGCTCAAGGCTGATTTTACGGCTTTCTGTATTTCTGTTTCTGATCTTAATGTTTGCTTCTGTCTATATGTGCATTGTCATAATTATATTACTCCATTTATCCCGTATTTTTATCTCTTACGGAAGGCGCAACATCAAATCTTGGATTTCATCCTTAAGCTTTTTTCCAATCCACAGAAGTCATGTGCATTACCCTGTAACTATCTCTGTTCTTTTCTACCGCTAATCTAAGAAACCGGACGCTATACAGATATGTTCTGTTCTAAAGCTACATTATTTCTCTGAGAAATTTGTCATTATGCTGAATCTTTTCCTTGAGGATGGAAGACAGAAATTTTGCTACTGAAGGTATTACAATAATACCCCTGTTTATAAAAGTTAGTAATAAGAGATACGTTACAGAGCCTAAGTATATCCTTCCTCTTTTCCGTTTTGTTCAAAATTACGCGCAAATATTCCACCTCCATTTTCCAAGAGTTCCATTCCAACATTTCCTGGACCAGAAAATGTGTCTTGTTTGTACTCTTTAGAGGTTTCATCACATATTCCCTTATTACTTCCACCTCCCTCTTCGCACATACTGAAACCACCTCATTTGCCAGATACTGTTGTCTGTAATCTTGTAACAGTCCTGTGAACTCTGTTATCTGCTGTTCTCGTGATATTACCTGTATTGTAATTCTGTCCCTTCTACATTTTTAATAGTCCTTAAGGACCATGTCTCAGTGGATTTTTTGCAGCCAATAGGATTATCAACTCATATACACACATTTTTTGAAATTCTTTTCCATATTGACTGTCTTATTTGGTAACCATTGAAGGTAGGCTGTTCTCTTTTCCGCCACACAATGTTCCAGAAGCCCGTTACTTCTTCTGAGATCTGGCCGCATGGGAGACTGTACTTCCAGTAATCACATAACTGTTCTGGTGTGCCCATCCTATCGGGAAATGACTTGTGCATCAGAATATTTTTAGGTAACATATCAATACAATATTCTCTCGGTTTGTTTAAGTACGACTCCCTACAGCATTGCTTTACTTCTATGTCCTGTTGCAGGAGATCACATAACTAAGAGGGGATAAATGATCGTCCCTATTACCATAAGGTATTTACTTGCTTATTGTCCGCCCCAGGTAGCTGAATGGTCAGCGTGACGGATTGTCAAGCCTCTGGATCTGGGTTCAATTCCCGGCTGGGTCGGGGAATTTTCTACGCCCAGGGAGTGTGTGTTGTGCTGTCCCCATCATCGTCCTATCATCCTCATCGACTGCAGGTCTCCGAAGTGGCGTCGAATTGGAAGACCGGCACCCGGCGAACGGTCTGCCCGACGGGGGGCCCTAGCCATACTATTAAAGAAATAAATTTTTGCTCATTCGGGTTGTATAAAAACTTACACATTTCTCTCTTTGTCAGAGATAGTACAATACCTTCGGCGACTACGAAAGGCTTTAATATTCACATGTCAGCTGAAGATAATGAAGGCATACATGTGCCCATCACGTACACCATCCCCCCACCCCCTCTTCAACACTGTCGTCAAAAGCCTCATAATCAGTATCTGTGACGTGTTAACAACATCGTCTCGTCATGATGGTAGTCGAAGGGCACCCAGGTACTCATAATAAATTACATGGGAGGACTGAACCGGGGTTTGGGTGAGAATCATTCACCAAGTATAAAACGTTTATTGTAAAAGATTAAAAAATACAAACATCGTGCCACAGGTACACTTTCTGAATACACCCAAAGGATATTTCGGCTCAATAAATTTAAAATAGAATGAATCCAAAAAAATTTCTTCAGCGATTTAAGAACAAATGCACAGTACACTTAGACAAAAGTGGAACAAGATATAAAGTAACCTACTCTAATTTTGAGTTTACGTATTTAGAGACAGATAAAAAAGAAATAACTAACAGTGCCAACATGCAGCGTAACTATTCTCATAAAGAGGACCAGCTGCCTTTTAGACTTTTCAAATCTCCACTTCAAATCTACAAAGCAGACCTCGACTAATTTTAAACGAAGAACATGATGGGTAGTAATGACAGTTACTTATAAATGCATCCCATTAACATATTGCCTCTACATCTAAAAGCTCCCTTAATTAAGAAAACTTGGTCAGGGTCAGATAATAAAATCTTAAGAGAAATTCATGCTCACAGAGTTGTACCTGTTGCCAGCGCGGCCCTAATTAATCGATAAAAATTTTGTATGTAGGATGCTCCTCCCTGGTTGACTGCAAAAACCTTTACAGGAATTCGGGTTAGGCTTAGAGCTCTTACAGCTTTTGGACTTCCCAGACTAGTCCCCGAATATCTTTATGAAGGGTAGGCCAATTAATGTTTTGCTTCATCTTACCAATAGTTTTATAAATCCCGAAGTGGCCGCCTGTCACAACGCTGTGGAAATACGAGTAGCAAAATATGGACACTACCAGATCCTGGGACTACGCTCGCAGCATCGACTGTGTCAAATCAGTCCCCTATGGAGACTATACCCTGTCACCTGCCCTCCTCGCCACAATCTTTGCTAATATTGGCAATCGTAGAATCCTCTCCTTGTTTGCTCCTTAATACGCAAACAACTCCAGAAACTCAGTCAACACCCTTATTACCCAATGATGAGAAGAAGCCACAATCCGGTCCCTCACCCTCCAACATCTCCCACTAGATTATCAGGGCCCATAATATGCTTGATTTTAAGGCGAAAGGCAGAAATGCGGATCACCCATTGAGCAATTCGTCCAGCTAAAGGACTGGTTATCTTTTCTAGAAGAAACTCTCTATGCTCCGGATAAACATTTAATTTTTCAAGAGCAAAGTAGACCACCGAGGCTTCCCATTCGTATACAGAACATTTTATCCTCTGCCGACGAAAATTGCCTCTGCGCATGGGCTATTGGATGTCGCTCGCCGTTTTGGTCTTCCACACACGGGAGCTCAAAGTGGGGAGGGAGGGGGGGGGGGGGGGTTATAGCCAGAACAGTGCATTACTGAGCCTCAAAGACGTATAAGGATGCCTGATGACTTTCGTCCCACCTAAAAATGTCACCCTTCTACCGCAGATCATCACGAGAACCACCTAACTGTGCAACACTAGGCACAACTTTACGAAGGACGTTGGTCATGCCAGTGAGTTTAGCGACACCTTTCTTATTCTAGTCCTGTCCTAATGCCGTCGGCAGAAACTAAATGGCCTAAAAAGGACTCTGACAGCGTGCTAACGTAATTTTTGATGGCTTCACAATCAGTCCCGTCTGTCTCAGGTGCGCCAGAGCTGCCTCCAGGTGTTGCAGATGTTCCGAAAAGGTGTCGCTATAAATGTCCACGTCATCCAAATAATTATAGATACACTTGAACTTAAGGTACCTCAAATCAGAATCTAGAAGGTAGAACAAGGAGACATACGGTGGAATTCGTACAGTTTCCAATCAGTGAAGAAAAGGTGGTAATGTGTTTGGAACCCTTGGTTAAAGGAATCTGATGATGTTATTCGTTGATAACAAAACCTGAAAAGTTGGTCCCAGCAAACAAAGTCAAACAATTATGCAAATCTGGAAGCGGTACATATTCTACAACGACGTATTCATTCACTAACCTATAATCAACCAGTGAACGAAATGCTCCCCTCTTGTCACAGGTATCGGAAATATGGGTAAATCACACGGTGACTTGCAAGGCATAATGATAACCTAGCGGAACATATGATGAATCAAGACACGTAAACTCATTTCCTCATCATCGGCTATTCAGAGCTTGCCCTCACTGGGATCTCATCAGTAAAGCGGATCTTTTACTCATTGTTATTGTACCCCCAAGTTTGTCTGTCAGCACTTCTGTCAGCACCTCTGGGAAACGACAGCAGACTTTCAAAAGCTCGTCTGCCTGGTGACCAGACCAAAATGACTGACCTGAGCTCTTGAGGGAGGCAGTAACATGCTACAGATTCCCAACGAACTCCGGTAGGAACGCAAGAACGACCTATCAGAAGGACGGAAACAACCCTACCCCGACAGTCCAACATCAGACCTATTCTTAACGTAATATCGCAACTCAAAATCATTCCCTAATAAATCCTTGGCCGCTACCAAGTTAACCAGCCACAAAAAGTTCAAAACACTGAGTTTTGCTTTGCCTCCCCTCAACCACAGGAAACGTCTGTCTCTTAAAAGCCCGATGTCCTTGGAAGGAAATTCCAAGTACAGCCGGTCCGGTAGTCAAGGAGGGAAACAGACCTACCTGAACCAGTATGTGCACACATAGACTGCTGATTAATTTGTGCACAAAGGTAAGGTAAAATACGCGACTGGAACAGGAAAGGGAGGTAATGACAGTGGCAGTGGCATGTAAAGTGCCCTCCACCACACACCGTTGGGTGGCTTGCGAAGTATAAATGTAGATGTATATGTAAGGCATTTCGGTAAACAGCTGCCGATATGCCTTTCGTGTCTCCGATGACGACAGCTGATTGTCCTCTCCCAGCATTGAACAAGGCACCTGTGCACGAAATGCCGCTGTTCTTTGCACCGAAAACGCGCTTTCCACTTGTCCTTTCACAAGAAAACCGTTTTAAGCTGTTCAGAACCTACATAGATGTCGTGATAATTATACTCCAACCTGCCCGACTGTTGAACTGTGACGCTCAGCCATCCAATAGCGGAAACCAAAACATCTAACTCAACAAAGTTACAAGGTTAACTGAAGAATGCAATACACAAACGGTCCACCGGCCTCTTCCTTCCAGTATGTTGTCAACCACTTGCAGTTCCGTAACTTGACATTCTAAGGTTCAGACCGCAGTCTGAATCTCCTCAACATACCTGGATAATGTCTTGTGGGATGCCTGAAACCTCAAAAGATGATTCGGCTCAAATTAATTCTTAATGTGGTGTGATAATTTCAGACTGATAGTATGTTTTCGCAGATTCTTCAGCGACCCGTGTTCTTGCAAAATTCCACAGATTATACAGCTCAGTACATAATGCCGTAATGGGTACAGCAACCAAAGCACAATATCGCTAAGGCATCAGTTTTGAAATTCAAATCTTACTGTCGGTCGCAAAATGGACTCTACCTGGCTCAGACTTTCGACAGAAAGTTCCTCAGTCCCCTGAAGCAAAAGCCTCATAGGATTAGACAGTCGCCAGCTGGCCCCTCACTGAACCTATCACGATACTACTATTTCTGACATTCAGCTGCTTGGGAGATTACTCCTGAACCCCACTCATCGCTCCTTAAGTGATCTAAACTGTGACGGCGTAAGCCACCTTGTAAATCTCGCACCTGCTGACGCATTAAGCGCAAACTGCAGAATATCACCGAAGTGTTTAACTCAATGAACATGCTGCGCTTGGAGCCTGTAAATTTGCTTACAGGTGGGTTGGCTTATTTCTGAAAATTACACGCTCTGACGTTTGACAACTGTAGTAGCATCGCGGGCAGAGAGCGCTGTACCTACCTCACCTCTGCTTTTCAAACCAGAGCGCAAGCGGGCTGCCAATACCATAACGCTTCCATCATACGCTTCCATCATACACCAAATGTTCCTTTTTCAAAAGAGACAAGCCAGGACAGACACGAGATGCCATTCTCAGCAATAAATATCTGAAAAGCACAACTGAATTACTGCCAATATTCAAGACAAAAAGTCAAATTAAAATACAAATAGAAGGAAAACAACCAATGGTGAATTATTTTATGAGGACAAACACCTTGCTCTTGTTCTATGATAAACAATGTCCAGCTACCATTCAAACGGCGCCCAAATGGTCGTGATAAACTACGTAGAGGGAGTGGACAGGGTTTCAGGGAAACGTCATTCGCCATTTGTATTACATTTACAGTAACAGATTATAAACTCAAATATACAGTTTTATAACAGGCAAACTTTCTGGATATTGCCTCTTAGTAAACTTAAGAACGGATGAACGCAAAAAACATTTTTAACAATTTAAGAGCAAGCCCACAGGGCTCCTAAACAAAACTTGAACAAAGCATAACGGAATTTGCTTTCACTTTCAGTTTGCACACTTAGAAAAAAAAGAAAAAAACTATCAATGCCCATGCAGCGTATTCTGATATAGAGGATCAGTGGGTCTTCTGAAATCTTTACCATAATTCAGATCTACAAAAGGGGTCCTGATTAACATGAAACCAAGAACGTGACGATTAACAAGGAAAATTATTTATAAATGCAGTCCAATAATATATTGCCTTTACATCGAAACGACCCTTAAATTAAAAAATACCTGGCCAGTACCAAAAAAAAAAAAAAAATATTAAACAATTCAACAAATTAAGAAAAATTTTAAACTTTGCCAGCCACAGGTAATAACATTTAAGGAAATTTTACAACCTGGGCAACAACCGTTCTAGGCCAAGCAAAACATTAATCCAACAGAGTGAAGCTCTTAAACTCACAATAATAAAAACACAGAATAGGATGATATCTCTTTCTAAATAAGGTTACAGAACTAAAATATAACAATAATGGTGGCAGGAACCCATAGCAAGTTTACGTAACTTAGTTCTTTGTGGCGTGAGGTGATGCAGCAGGCTCTGGAGAGACGATGTCTGCAGCCGATCTACTCAAGTGGCTGGTCGACAAGGCAACGGTGGAGCCAACAGGTGCGCTCTGCGTGTGTCACATCAGCCGTAAGACTGGAACAAACTAAGGAGGCATCTAAGCTATGGCACCAACAGTCGTTTTCAATCTCCCGAAATTGGGCGTTCAGTCACGAAAGGACTCCCTTAGAGGGCTCCATCTCCTCAAAAGTAGACGGTTCTCTGCACAAGAAGTCAGCAGTAATTTATACGATTTTAAAAATTTTTACCCCATCAGATTTACTGTTGAGCTCAGAACCAACAATACGATTATTACAGCCACATCTCAGGCATTGCAACCACTTAATTCTGCCGAGCACCAGGAGGCAAGACATTGGGACAGGAAACGAACCCAGGCACCACCAATATCACCTTCTCTTGTGTTTAACCAGCTCCAAGCTCTATGGACAGGAAGATAGCACGGTAATCCCATAATCCAAAGGCCAGGATACCAGTGAATCAGAGTTTCCAAAACACTAGACCCCTAGTACATTAGTTCATACAACCTGAATCCAAAATGAGAGGAAAATGACTTGAACGTAAAAATTAAATGAATTTCCGCGCTCAATGAAAACACAGGGCCAAGATCGCTTACTATAACGCGCACTCGGGAATAACATTGAGGAATCGATGTGTCAACATGCCTCGTACCAAATGGTTAGAGCCAACGTGACCAAATCCGGGCGCCACACAGCGCATCGCTCCTAGCTGAACCGAGTATGACTATGACCCAGCCCTATTTAATGTATCTGGTATGTATTGTTCTCAAATTGAATAATTTTCGTATGTTGCTGACAGGTTTGGTGTATTGTGCATTAGAGCAATAGCTAGTTGGTTTTGCCGTACTCATATTTGAAATCTGACTTTCCTAAGAGGATGGAGCTTTAATATGAGTTACTTGTAGTTGTTGTCATTTAGCTTGCCATTCAAAAGGTGACTAATTACTATACTTTCTGTTAACTTGGTAAGGTTGGCTTTTAAATGTTCTAAACATTTGGTATTCCGGAACTTAGATTGTAGAGAAACTGTAAGAGTTGAAACTTCCTGGCAGATTAAAACAGCGTGCTGGGCCGAGACTCGAACTCGGGATCTTTGTCTTTCGTGGGCAAGTGCTCTACCTACTGAGCTAACCAAGCACGACTCACGACCCCACCTCACAGCTTTAATTCTGCCAGTATTCAGTCTCCTACCTTTCAAGCTTCACAGAAACTCTTCTGAGAACCTTCGTTGGTAGAGCACTTGCCCGCGAGAGGCAAAGGTTCCAGGCTCGAGTCTCGGTCCGGCACACAGTTTTAATCCTCCAGAAAGTTTCATATCAGCGCACACTCCGCTTCAGTGTGAAAATCTCATTTTGGAAACTGTAAGAGTTTTTATTTTAAATTCAATACTGAAGTTACATTGGTCTTCAATTAAAACATTAAGAGTTGTTCATTGTTCTTTGTGTAGGATGTGACAAAAGCTCTAAAAAGGCTTCTATACTATTGTTTACAAATGGTAAATAATTTGACATTGGAAGTATATTTGTGTTTAAATTTTGACCGGCAGCTTACAGTTCTTCCCCCTAATTCCCTACCCTTAGAACAGTAGCAGAGCGTGATTCTGCTCTAGTGGCAGGTTTTAGATACAGTGCT
Organism: Schistocerca americana; assembly: GCF_021461395.2. Classification (NCBI taxonomy): domain Eukaryota; kingdom Metazoa; phylum Arthropoda; class Insecta; order Orthoptera; family Acrididae; genus Schistocerca; species Schistocerca americana. The sequence continues at coordinate 455,343,048 of NC_060123.1, forward strand.
TAGGTAGGCCTAGGTAGCGAAAAGTTTACTTGTCTGTGTGCTGTTTCCTTTTTTTCTTGTTCTTTATATATATATATATATATATATATATATATATATATATATATATATATATATATATATATATATATATATTACAGCGGAATAAGCCTGGATAAGGGGAAATGCGGTGGTGATCGGGTAAAGGATTCCAGTATTGGACCCGCCAGTGGAAGGCAGCATTACGGAACAGCCAAGGCTTGCGCTATGCACTGGACCGCAGCCTGTGCATCAGTGTAGTAGCATTTGGCGAGGTTCGTGATGTCTGGTTTGTGTGCGGTAGCTTGTTGTCTGCTGTTCAACTGAATATAGAGCTTTTGCAATGTAGCTTCTCTACCCACGTGCAAATTTTCTGAGTACAAGATGTACAAGTTTGCTTGCCTGATGTGGGTAATCGTATTCAGGATATGTGTAAGATCCGAATCAAACATGTCCAAATCAGACCTCCCGTACTGAAGAGTTGCACTGTAAAATTATCCAGTTACCGCTTCAGGCTAAATTTTTAAGTTGGGGAGGTAGTTTAGGACTGGAGGTGGATTTTGCGTCCCATGTATGTGTACGGAATTACGAAGCATGAGTGTTCTTTACTAAACTGTCTAATTCTCTGTGGGCTTTAGTGCAGGGAATTGATAAATTAGCAACGAATACATATGAAGAGATAATTGATCTATTGTGGCTGACATTTCAGTTAGAGGGTAAAGCCAGGACTCTAAAAGTTATTGATTCTTTTATACTTCATATTCCTCGTCCCTTAGCAGAAGGAAGGCTAGATAGGATGATTAGCAAAGCAAGTAACAATGGCGACTCTTTGATCGTGTTTTGCTAGGACTTAAAAACTAAACTCCGTCCGAACAGGCCTCGAAAGACCCTAACAGTACTGACCGACTGCCGTGTCATCCTCAGCCTGCGCTTGTCTGTACCACACCGTGTCTTGTACTCGTTCACAGTAGCGCTCGGGATCACAGCACCAAGTTACGACACCTGAAGATGGGCGTATGAGAGCCCCAAACCGGTCTTGTTCTAAATAAAACAACCTTACAATTGCAGCGGTATTTTCAACCTCTTGCTCACCTTTAAGCATCAATGGATACGGGTATGGATGTGCGTGTGGTCAGCACACCACTCTCCCGGCCGTTGTCAGCCTCTACTTCTCAATCAAGTAGCTCCTCAATTTGCCTCACAAGGGCTCACGGCGTTGCTCTTGCCAACAGTGCTCGGCACAGCGGACTGTCTCCCAGCCAAGTGCTAGCCAAGCCCGACAGCGCTTAACTTCGGTGATCTGGCGGAAACCGTTGTTACCACTTTGGCAAGGCTGTTGCTTTTGCAGAGACTTGCTGAATTATTTATCTTGTACGTTATATAATGAGCTAGCGAGCCAAAAATTTGTCGCGGGCAAGGCAATGAGTCACTTACACTTTATCTCGAAGACGTCAGGGCAGTCGATGATAGCCCTGTACCTGGAGTTACCTGAAGTAGAGATAGTTAACAGTATTTTGGAAGGGATGCACCTAGTGAACTGGTCATTCATTCTTTTCGCGATACAACCAGAAACTTCTTATGATTGGACAAGATTGTGGCCCACACACATATTTTCCATTTTGGTGATGCATGGCTAGTTGGTGTAGAACTAGGCTTCCGGCAGAAAGTGGTACCTCATAGCAAGGTGCATCTGAGGTGACGGTATCCAATAGGAGAACATGTCGCTGTAATCAGGTGGATCACTAGGTATGCTATTACCCAGTAGCGCAGAGTAGGATATAGCAGAGCTGCTGCCAGGAAAAAAGTTGCCCATTCTAAACAAACTAGATGGCTACGAAAAACGTGTAGTTATTTGGGGACTGTTTCACGAACTTGCTTATCATATATTTGTGCTAACCTGAATCACGAACCCGTGTGTACCTTGTTGGACTCGGGTAGTAATGTTATCATTCATCAGTTTCACGTTGTATAGTCTTTCTTTTTTGGCTTTATAGATTACCTTGTTTGCAAAAACCACATGCTCGATATTGGTCAAGCAACGGGGAGTAGTTGGCGATCGTGGGAAGAATTATATGCAATTATTGGTTATATCAGCGGCTCCCATGGCCGCTCAATTTCATTGTGGTGAGTAGCTTATCCATCCAACTACTGTTAGGGTTTTTTTTTCTGAAGACGAGCTTTATTTTAGACTACGGTAGCAGGTAGTTTGTGTTTGAATGTTAACCAGGTTGAGAGAATGTATTATATAAACATGGTTCCCATGAACGAGAATACGATGTTCAAGCATATCAGTCCTGTTTTAAATTAGCGTATTCAGATAAAAAACATTCTCAAAATTTGTTGGAAGTGTTAAGTGAATTTCTTGATGTCCTCGCCGACAAGTCAGGGGTCACAAATGAGATAGAGTATAGAAGCCATTTGACTAACAATGTACCCACCCAGGAGTCACTTTGTTGGCTGACGCTCCCTAAAATGAGGGACTTACGGATTATCATAGACCAACAGGCAGCATATGGGGTGATCGACCTCTTATTTTACTGTACACATCTCCCAACTCTCCCATACTCTCAGTCATGTGGTAACGGGTACTGGTCATAGGTCGATTATCGCCTGCCGAACCAGAAATTTGTCTTAGAAACATCGCCTGTACCTGACCTCCGGCACTGATTTACATGTTTATTTAGTTCCCAACTTTTTACGATATTTGATTTGAATTGGGCGTATCATCAGGTGCCGCTGGCCGAAGAGCCTAATGCTTTTACGGCATTCGGTACAGACGAATATAATAGACTACCATTTCGCCTAGTGACCACGGCAGCAATTTGGTCACGGCTCTTAGACTCAGTGTTAGGGGACCTGAAGTTCCATTGTGTTTATAACAACCTAGATGACGTGGTCATCTATGGTAAGGCGACTGAGGAACATGTAAGTCACGTGCGCCGAACTTTATGCCAGTTCCGTGAAGTCAGGCTGATGGTAAAACCTTCAAAGGTGGATCTGGCTCGCCGCGAAATATACTTTCTGAAGCTTATAGTGCCCGCTACATGCATCAGGATAAACCAACAGCGTACTCACGCTACCAATTTCTCCCACCCAGGTATGAGGAAGGCATTACCCGGTTTGTAGTCACTGTAAACATCTCGAATATGTATCTGTGATGTATTTAGTTTGTCATGTAAATGTAAACACGTGCAGAAATGTGCACTGTTACGCAGTCTAATATCTAAAACGCTTCAGTGGAAAGTTATGTATCTGGACAGCCCTAGTTACACAAGGTACGTTTTAATTGTATTGTTTTTATTTTTGATAAACCTGATATTTTTGACAAATACTTGTGGAATGTGCTACATACTATCCAGTACAATGTCAATGAGGTATATGTGATACAGTCATAATGGAACAGGATTTGTAACAACAATACCAGAAGATGACAGCCATGCTATTGAAATCGCTGAGCAGGAATAAATAGTACTGAATGCTGTGTTGCATATTAAAATTACTTTTACGCACCTTTCGTAAACTGGTGCCCAGTTGGCCACACCCTGCAGTCAGCTGAAGCAGGGGGGAGAAACCATATGGTGGACTGACAGGCAACAAGCCGCGTTTGATGCACTGAAGCATGCGCTGGCTAGTGGTCCTGTGTTGGCCATCCTAACTTTGAAAAGGAATTCGGTCTGCAGACGGATGAGGCCAATTGCGAAACGGCAGCGATGTTGTTGGAAGAGTATGAAGGAAGAAGGAGTCCTATCGCCTATGCTTCGAGGCTCTACCAATCAGTCACTGAGACAAAGTACTCTGTTTATCAGCAACGACCATTCGTAGTTTTATTCAGATTAAGTATTTAACTTTAATCTCGGACATAAATTGATCGAGATTGAGATAATGAGACTCTCGCCTGAGTGGTCGCCCATTGCCGGAAGATCGAGAGAATCGCCTAACGGGCGGTCAGAATTTCTGTCTTCCGCTCTTTAATCAGGTATATTCGAGGGACAGAAAATCAGATAGACGACTCCCCTAGGTAAGATGTTTGTAAGGAGCACGAAATATCTGAGATCACACAAGAGTTCAAGGAGTAAGTGTGTGTATCGGCACTCTTGGGAGAAGTTCTTGGGCTCTTCAGATATTTTCTGGAAATTCAATCTGCAGATCCTCAGTTCAGTTAGATCAAACAGGAGATTACGGATGGTAATGAGGTTCCTGGATATTCACTTGGTGGGGGGTTTAGTTTCGCTCGCATAAGTCATGAACCTCGCCGCTGGCGGGGAGGCTTGCGTACCTCATTGATATTGATAACTCTACCGTAGGTGCAACCACAACGGAGAGGTGTCTATTGAGAGGCCAGACAAACGCATGGTTCCTGCGGAGGGGCAGCAGCCTTTTCAGTAGTTGCAGGAGCAACAGTCTAGAGAGTTGAGTGATATTGCCTTCGAACATCAACCAAAACGACGTTCTTGCGCTGGTACTAAGAACGGTTGAAAGCAAGAGGAAACTACAGCCGTTTTCCCGAGGGCATGCAACTTTACTGTATGGTTAAATGATGATGGCATCCTCTTGGGTAAGATATTCTGGGTTTCCAGGCGGGGACTACTCAGGAGGACGTCGCTATTAGGAGAAAAAAAAAGACTGGCGTTCTACGGCTCGGAGCCTGAAATGTCAGATCCATTAATCGGGCAGGTGCGATAGAAAATTTTAAAAGGGAAATGGGTGGGTTATAGTTAGATAAAGTGGTAATTAGTGAAGTTCGGTGGCAGGACTTCAGGACAGGTGAATACAGGGCTATAAATACAAAATCAAATAGGGGTAATGCAGGAGAAGGTTTACTAATGATAAAAGAAATAGGAATGCGGATAATCTACTATGAACAGCTTAGTGAACGCATTGTTGTAGCCAATATAGATACGAAGGCACCCACCACAGAAATCCAAGTTTATAAGCCAACTAGCTCCACAGATGAGCCGGCCGCTGTGGCCGAGCGGTTCTAGGCGCTTCAGTCCGGAACCGTGCTGATGATATGGTCGCGTGTTCGAATCCTGCTTCGGGCATGGATGTGTGTGATGTCCTTAGGGTAGTTAGGTTTAAGTAGTTCTAAGTCTAGGGGACTGATGACCTCAGATGTTAAGTTACGTAATGCTTAGAGCCATTTGAACCATTTTTTAAGCTTCGCAGATGAGAAGGAGAATGAGGAAATGTATAATGAGATAAAAGAAATTCTTTACATAGTTCAGGGAGCCGAAAATTTAATAGTGATGAGGGACTGGAATTCGAAGGAAGAGTAGTAAGTGAATATGGAGTGAGGGAAAGGAATTAAAGAAAAAGCTGCCTGGTAGAATTTTGTGCAGAGCTTACTTTAATCATAGTTAACTCATGAGAGACGTTTGCTTACGTCTGAAATCGTTTTCGCCTTCGCTCTTACAGGTATTTACTGTATTTATTCACGATTGCGACTTTGGTCTGTTATGCTTACCTCAAATGAGAACTCACTATGGTGTGCTACTAAGTGTCATCATTCCTTTGAACAAAATACTGTATTCGTGTCAAACATGTTTTCATATTTCATATACATGTGACAAAAAGAGACAGCGCCAGTGGTCAGTATACTGGACTGGCGCTCGATAGGAAGACGGTGGTTGGAATCCGCGACTGGCCATCTATATTTAGGTTCTCCATAACTTCCTAAATCCTTCGACGTTTCCTTTGAAAGAACGCGGTCATCCGTAATAAAACAATAGGAGCTGCGCTCTGTCTCTAATGACCTCGTTGTCTACGGGTCGTAAAAGCTTCCTTTCATATGCATTTGACAAAAGTCACAATTGTGGAACGCTAAGTGAAAACGCGCTGTTAACATCCAGCTGACAAACACTACAATAGCGAATATTACAACAATGCTAACCAGCACACAGCACAGCCAGTGATTTTCATACAGAGCGCTACGTGGCGTTACCAATATAAAAACCTAAACAGCCTACTTACAATTCATAGTCTAAAAACTCTAGGAAAAATAGGATATTAGCACTTATTCATCTTCGTTACTGAGAAACAAATCTCTTCTATTGCGAGCTCTTTGCTTTCCATACTATGGGAAGTAGTACTACGGGCCTAAACAAGAAAAATATGTCCAGTAAACTTAAGCTACAAAGTGCATAACTTAAGGGCTATGAGCTCTACTTCATCGCGTTGTCATGCAACAAATCTCTTCCACTGAAAAAGTGCTCATAGCTCTTAAAGTACGCGTTCTAGAGCCCATGTTTATTAGACATTTTTTCTTTGTTTTGGTCCATACTGCTTCCACCAAAAAAATGGAAATCAAAGAGCTTGCAGTAGATGAGATGCGTTTCACAGCATCAAAGATCTCCAAAGTAAACTTTGGAGATTAATAGTCGCGGCCCACAGGACAAAGGTTATTCAAAAGTGATGTCCCATAGGACACCGTGTATAAACATACGTACGGTATTTCAGTGGCCGTGTCATTCCGAATTATTTTGCACAGTTTGCTCCGTAATTAGGAATAACACAGGCAGTGCAATATCTTATTTATCCTCCGACACCGCACAAGCGAAATTCAAGTAAAATGTCTCCTCTCTACGGTAATACACATAATGCATCTACGAATAGAGGTTCTAGACACATGGTTGACGACATGTAGAAGTTTAGGTCTGGCCGTGTGTTGTGTTCGGATGGCCAAATTTTAAGGCGACCTCTAGCGACAAGCGGGAGATATGGGCGCGACTCCCGGTCTGACCCAAATTTCAATGTCATTCCATTATACAGCCGATAGTTGTCCATATTCGTAACTACGAATACATTTCACGTATTGTACAAACATGGTTACCGAGGGAGGTGGTGCAGTGATTAGCACAATGGACTCGTATCCGGAAGGACGACCGTTCAACACCGCGTCCAGCCTTCCTGATTTATGTTTCCCGCGAATTCCGTAAATCGCTCCAGGCAAATGCCGAAATGATTCCTTTGAAAGGACGCGGCCGACTTACTTTCCCATCCTTCTCCAACCTAATGCGACCGATGACCTCGCTGTTTGTTCCCTCCCCAAAATCAACCAACCAACCAACAAGCAGACATGGTTAATACGAGGACAGTATCCTCTTAAAAAGTAAGGAGATTGTTTCGACGCTCTTCATAATGAGCTGTAACATGATATTAGAGTAATAGGCTGGAATAATGATAATGAATAAATACATTTAATGAGTGCTGAGGCGAAAGATTTCATTTATGAAAAAAAAAAAAACTGAAAATTGTTGAATCGTACAATAGCCATTGTAGGTCTAAAATTATAATTTCTGGGCATTAATGTTCATGATTCCCACTAGGTGATGCGAAGAGAACGTCCATGCAAATATCATCATATTATTCTTCTCTTCCATAGTTTGTCAAATACTTCCGTTATCTGTGACAAGTAGATTCAGTAAATGGATTTTGATTTTATTTTCTGGACCGTCGTACTTTTGCAGGCGGTGTCACTCTGGGAGCACATCTTGCGCGCTTTCTGATATTCATCGCGGCGCTTTTATGGCGAGCACGAGCAGTTGCCAGCTGTCATAACTGGGGCGGAACAAGCGCGTTGTCGGCTTAGCACTCGCCGCTGCCAGCCGCATCGCCCGGATACACGGCGGCGCATTCATCACGGCGCTCACTCGCTTCGCGCCCGGCCCACTGTGGGGAATATATTAAAAAGCGCGTCGCCCTTTGTTCCAGAGTGGAAAGTCAGCACCGGCGATCGCTGCCTCAGGGGCCGCACTACCACCACGCCACTGAAAATGTTTTAATTCGTCGCTACCAGGACAGATTACGTTGTCAGACGCAAGCGTGTGTCCGCAGACGGTGCAAACATATGACGTCCTAACAGCAGCAGGAACTTAGTCGTTCATGATCTCTGCGTAGAGCTGGATGTGTGTAAGTTTTATATGTATCAGGTCATTATAATGGTTTGAAGCGATTTCACACTATTTCTGTAGATATATTGATTGACACGTTGTGACAAGTCTTTGCAAATACATAATAATTCAAAAAGTATTGTTTTATTTTTATTATTATTAATTTTTTGACGCATTTCAAGCGTTCGATAAGTTCTACCCATACTGATTCTGCAGATGTCAAATCGATAATCAAATGCTTCCAATGTTCGGGGCAACATGTCCCTAACAATCTGTTGAAAAGCAATGTCGACGCTAGTTCGCAGTTCTGTTCGCAGAGGAGGCGTAAACATTGAATATTTCGCGGAACCTAGCACAAAATAATTGGGACTAGGTCCGGAGAGCGTGGAGGTCATGACGTGAAATGCTGATCGTTGGCCTCAGAACGAATTATCTATCGGTATCTCAGTTTCCTGTCTAACAATTCACGAATATCATTCTTGAAACTGGACTGGAGCACCTACCTGTTGGTGAATGAAGTCCACACTGTCATTCTCCATTCGTAGAGCGAGCAAATTTATGAACTTCTGCTGGTACACGTGTCCAGTAACGGTTACAGAAGAGAAAGGGGTCGTAAACTTTAAACGGTGAAATGTGTGCAACACAATAGCTTTTGGTGAGTCTTTAAGTGACGAACCGTAGCGTGGGGACTCTCTATCCCACAGAGTCACACACTTTGTCTCCTAACCGTGCCGTTCAGAAACATACAGGTTGTCCCAGCTATCTTGTCCACCCAAAATATCTCTGGAACAATAACAGCTATTGGAAAACGACTTTCACCGGTATCAATGTAGGGCTGGGGCCCATGAATGTACATATATGGAAACATTCTAAAACGAAAGCATATGTGTTTTTTAACACAAACTTATGTTTTTTTAAATGGACCTCCTATATTTTTTCTTCAGCAATCCATAGCATGATAAAGCACATACACAATGGCGTTGATTGCATCGCAATATTCCCGTTACGTCTCGAGATATTAAGACGCGAAGTTGACGCTTGAAACACCCGACATGCGCTGCTAGCGCACGTCCTGAGGCTCAGGCGTGAATCCCATGCTGCCCGTAATCGCGCAGCAGAGCGTATTATTCGTTTCGGACCTCTTGATAAGTATGGAAGTGTGATTACGCATGTCAATCCCATCGCGATTACGGGCAGCATGGGGTTCACGCCTGAGCCTCAGGACGTGCGCTAGCAGAGCATGTCGGGTGTTTCAAGCATCAACTTCGCGTCTTAATATCTCGAGACGTAACGGGAATATTGCGATGCAATCAACGCCATTGTGTATGTGCTTTATCATGCTATGGATTGCTGAAGAAAAAATATAGGAGGTCCATTTAAAAAAAACATAAATTTGTGTTAAAAAACACATATGCTTTCGTTTTATAATGTTTCCAAATATGTAGATTCATGGGCCCCAGCCCTACATTGATACCGGTGAAAGTCGTTTTCCAATAGCTGTTATTGTTCCACAGATATTTTGGGTGGACAAGATAGCTGGGACACCCTGTATGTTGCATCATCACTGAGGACGAAATTTCTCACGAAAGCTAGCCTCTTTCATATGCTGTTGCAACTGTGCCGAGAACTGAAAATGTCTGACTTAGTAATTCGGAGTCAGAGGTTGTAGCAGTTGCAGTACTAAGGCATCAGTTTCAGTCGGTTCCTCAGAGCTTCGAAATTGTCGGTAGCCGCACGTTTAGCTTAGAACCACGCAGGCACATTGCGAGCTGTGCGACACTTTGCATTGTGTTGATGACAGATATCGTCGCGCCAAGGAAAAACGAACTGCATGTAATGGTGCACATGATACCCAAGGACAGATGCATGCTTTGTTGATACTTTTCTCCTTCCAGAATGACGAGATGACACAACGAATGCCACGAATACGCTCCCCTAATCATAATGCTCTCTTCTTGGGCTTGAACTCTCCAACGATTGTTGCAGGGTGTCGGCTATCTGTCCCATGGAGCATAAAACGTGATTCATCTCAAAGCGCCACCTGTCGCTACTCAGTGGATGTCCAGTTTGCCAGTACTGATATGCAATGTTCCGCCTTCGTCTCTGATGAACAACTGTGTGTGTGCTTAACGAGGTGAATGCTTTTGAGGCTTTTGTTCGCTGAAAGGTCGTTAAGGAGACATTGTTGGTGGCCGCTTGGTTCACCTGGGGGGTCATTAGCTCAGTACTTGCACGACCATTCGCTCGTTAACTGTCCACAGCCGTTGTTCAGCCCTGCCTTCTACGGTCCGTAATGCATTACAGTTGCCTCGGCGCTGGTCTCGGATAGCGCCATTTCGCCATGCACTTTATACTTTAGCTACGGCGTCACCGGAACAGTGTACAAACGTAACCTTTTCGGAAATGCTCCGACCTTTGACCCGAAAGACAATGACCATGCCCTTCTACATGTCCGTTAAATAACTCCGGTTCCGCATTACGACAACAACTACACTGTTAATTGGCGATCCGCCGACACAGTTTATACACCCTCCACTGGTAGTGCTGCCATCTGACGTCTACATCTACATCTACATTTATACTCCGCAAGCCAGCCTATGGTGTGTGGCGGAGGGCACTTTACATGCCATTGTCACTACCTCACTTTCCTGTATGGTTCGCGGGAAGAACGACTGCCGGAAAGCCTCCGTGCGCGCTCGAATTTTACATTCGTGATATCCTCGGGAGGTATAAGCAGGGGGAAGCAATATATTCGATACCTCATCCAGAAACGCACCCTCTCGAAACCTGGACAGCAAGCTACACCGCGATGCAGAGCGCCTCTCTCGCACAGTCTGCCACCTGAGTTCGCTAAACATCTCCGTAACGCTATCAGGCATACCAAATAACCCTGTGACGAAACGAATGTCCGCAGCTCGTGGTCGTGCGGTAGCGTTCTCGCTTCCCACGCCCGGGTTCCTGTGTTCGATTCCCGGCGGGGTCAGGGATTTTCTCTGCCTCGTGATGACTGTGTGTTGTGTGACGTCCTTAGGTTAGTTAGGTTTAAGTAGTTCTAAGTTCTGGGGGATTGATGACGAACAGAAATTAAGTCCCATAGTGCTCAGAGCCATTTGAACCACCACTGATTCCCTGTTCTGCGCTCACAGAGTCGAAAAGTTCGGGTCTGTTTGATATGAGTAGGTCGAAGATGTTATCTCTATGAGTCGTTTCTCTGTTTAATTGCTCGAGGTAATTTTCGGATAGTGCACTCACTATAATGTCACTCGATGCTCTGTCCCTACCACCCGTCCTAAACATCTGAGTGTCCCAGACTATATCTGGCAAATTGAAATCTCCACCTAAGACTATAACATCCTGAGGAAATTTATATGAAATGTATTCCAGATTTTCTCTCAATTGTTCTGCCACTGCCGGCCGAAGTGGCCGTGTGGTTAAAGGCGCTGCAGTCTGGAACCGCAAGACCGCTACGGTCGCAGGTTCGAATCCTGCCTCGGGCATGGATGTTTGTGATGTCCTTAAGTTCTAGGGGACTAATGACCTCAGCAGTTGTCCCATACTGCTCAGAGCCATTTGAACCATTGTTCTGCCACTAATATTGCTGAGTCGGGAGGTCGGTAAAGGAGCCAATTATGAACCTAGCTCTGTTGTTGAGTGTAACCTCCACCCATAATAATTCACAGGAACTATCCACTTCTACTTCACTATAGGATAGACTACTACTAACAGCGACAAACACGCCACCACTGGTTGCATGCAATCTATCCTTTCTAAACACCGTCTGTGCCTTTGTAAAAATGTTGGCAGAATTTATCTCTGGCTTCAGCCAGCTTTCCGTACCTATAACGATTTCAGCTTCGGTGCTTTATACCAGCGCTTGAAGTTCCGGTACTTTACCAATGCAGCTTCGACAGTTTGCAATTACAATACCGATTGCTGCTTGGACCCGCATGTCCTGACTTTGCTTCGCACCCTTTGAGGCTGCTGCCCGTTCTGTACTTGCCCGAGGCTATCTAACCTAAAAAGCCGCCGAGTCCACGCCACACAACCCCTGCTACCCGTGTAGCCGCTTGTTGCGTGTAGTGGACTCCTGACCTATCCAGTGGAACCCGAAACCCCACCACCCTATGGCGCAAGTCGAATAATCTGCAGCCCACACGGTCGCAGAACCGTCTCAGTCTCTGATTCAGACCCTCCCCTCGGCTCAGTACCAAAGGTCTGCAGTCAGTCCTGTCGACAATGCTGCATATGGTGAGCTTTCATCCCGCTTGCGAGACTGGCAGTCTTCACCAAATCAGATAGCCGCCGGAAGCCATAGAGGTTTTCCTCCGATCAATAGCGACACACATCATTGGTGCCGACATGAGCGACCACCTGCAGATGGGCGCACCCTGTACCCTTCATGGCATCCGGAAGGACCCTTTCCGCATCTGGAATGTCTCCCCCCGGTATGCACACGGAGTTCACATTGGTTTTCTTCCCCTCTCTTGCCGCATATCCCTATGGGGCCCCATTACGCGCGTGACGTTGGAGCTCCCAACTACCAGTCAACCCATCCTCTGCGACCGCCCGGATCTTGGAGACTGAGGGGCAACCTCTGGAACAGGACAAGCAGCCATGTCCGGCCGAAGATCAGTATCAGCCGGAGACAGAGCCTGAAACCGGTTCGTCAGACAAACTGGAGAGGCCTTCCGTTCAGCCCTCCGGAATGTCTTTCGCCCCTGCCACACCTCGAGACGACCTCCCACTCTACCATGGGTGAGGGTTCAGCCTCAATGAGGGCAGTATCCCGGGCAGCCAAAGCCGTAGTCCGATCAGGGGATGTGTGGGACGAGCTGGTCGTCCCAGACAAACCCCCATCCGGACCCCACAGTGATGCCCATTGGGAACAGCCTCAAGCTGTGTGACCAAAGCCAACACTGCCTGAAGCTGGGAGCGAAGGGATTCCAATTCTGCCCGCATCCGAATACAGCAGTCGCAGTTCCTATCAATGCTAAATACTGTAGTGCAATGAACGTCTGAACTAATGTACAAGAGCATAAGCAATTCGACACAAAATTGAAACAGTTATTAAAATACAAGGTTGCCCAGTAAATGCAGTAATGCTGCTACTTGCGCACTGCTGACACACTGCTCGGCGGCAGAAGGAGACTACGCGATTTTACGCTATTCAGGTACTAAACCGCGATGCTGTAACTCTCAAATACTATAATACGCCCAAAATTAATGAATTAAACAATGCAAGTACCCAAAAACACGCAAAGAAATTAAGAATTAAACTATGTAACAAATAAGTGAGCTAAGAGTATAAATCTATAAGTGATTATTGCATGTTGACGCCTAAGTTAGGCAGTGGTCACATTAATGTCACTTGGCCGTTTATGTGGATGTATGTTCAAGAAGGATTTCATTAGAGTTTCTGTCAGGTTGCCACGATAATTTGCGGCATTGCATGAAAAATAACAAAAGGTTTTCTGACGTACCGTCCGAAATGAAAAGAAATGTAGGAATATCGTATGCTAAAGGAAGATGGTTCTCAGATTTGAAATCAACATGAAAAACTACATTTTGGAGAAATGATTTCTGCCAGATATTTACAGCATTTTCGTCACTGTAATGGAACCATTTTCCCTTGTATTTGTTGACTGAAATTAGTTGTGAGCATGCTCACATAGAAAAGATGGTGCCACGTCTATATACAGTTTCCAGCTCTGTTCATGGTACAGGGAAAGAGGTGATGGGGCAAAGAATTGTTAAGTTAATTTCAGACAAATATGACAAAATCCTAATCACATGATAAATCTCCTAGACCAACTATACAATACTGCTTTCAATTAGTTTTTCATTTTGTTATTCTCATGTGGTCTGTGACATCTGAATACATTGTAACTAAAAAGTAGTGATGTGTCTTCATTAGCGATTTAAAGGAAATATTTGCCAACATTGATCCCAATTCCTAATATATTCTTCACCACCTATATTTAAAATTGTACAAGCGTTTTCAGTTCCTTTCACTTTAGACGTAACACATTTTAAGTGACAGCTTAATGTAACAAATGATAAATTCCTATAACGGAAATTAACGTTAAGATTTTGATCAAAACTTCATTCCTTAGTTACTTGGTCACTGTGCGACTATGGATCTGCACAAGCCTGCTATTGCTGCTGTCTACTGAGGGCAATTGAAGGAGTGACAGCTTCAAGCGTGGCGTGGTATGTACAATCTTTATTGGGCGACTAAAAAATCGATTATCAGCAATACAAACTCTTCGATGATGTCAGTAACTCGTAACTGTAGATGCACATAGATTATGGGCCAATGTGATGTCAGTTTGTTGTAGAACATGGGATATTTTTTGTGGTCCAGAATTATGAGTTTTTGGAGAACGAAAGTTTACTTTATAAAAATCAACAAGGATTCCGCAAATGGAGGTCCTGTAAAAGTCAACTCGTAATTTCTCCATGAGATCCGCACCGCTGTACACAACAATGTTCAGGCTGATGTCGGGTTTTCTTAGTTTAGGAACGTATGTAACATCGTTCTGCACTGGCGTTTACTAAAAATAAAGAAATACGAGTTTGCCAAGTTTCGGACCATTTTTGTGATGAATCAAGGCAAGGTTGCAGATAGAAATCAACGTGTTGCTCTTAACGGAACAGAATCGACGGACGTGAAGGCAGTTTCCGGACTGCCCCAAGCAAATTTGCTAGGACCGTCACTGTTTATAGTGTACTCGTACATAAATTTTATAGTAGGAAGCTTCGGAAGTACTTTCAAACTGTTCGCAGACGATGCGGTTGTCTATAAAAGAACAACCATCCGTGAATACAGTGTCGTTTGCAGAATGACCTGCAGAGGACTTATGAGTGGTGTATGCTCAGGCCGTTAACCTTAATGTAAAAAAGTAGAACATTCTGCACTTACATAGGAACGAACATCCAGTGCTCTACATCTACACCATTGATGATAAATTGTTGGCAACAACATCTAAAGTAAAATATCTAGGAGTAACTCTCCAGAGCGACCCTACGTGGAATTAACACATATAGTAAATGGTACGAAAAGCAGGAGCCAGGCTGAGACTCATAACAATAATCACAAGGAAATGAAGCTCCTCTACGAAAAAAGCAACTTACAACGCGCTTGTTCGACCGATTCTTCAATATTGTTAATCAATATAGGATCCTCATCTGGCAGGACTAATAAAGGAGATAAAGGAAATCCTAAGAATAGCGGCGCGTTTCGTCACGGGATCGTTTAATCGGCGCGAGGGAGTTACTTAGATGCTCAACATACTCCACTGACAGACAAGAGAGGCATTGTGCTTCACAGAGAGGTTTACTATTGAAATTCTGAGAGACTACTTCCCGGTAAGACTCGGCAACATCTCACTTCTTCCCACGTACGTCTACTGAAATATGAACGACGGGAAAATTCGAAAAACTGGGGCTTGTACAGAGGCTTACCGACAATAACTCCTGCCACGCCTCATTCGCAAGTGCAACAGGGAAAGAGAACAGATAAGTTAGTGATAGCAGAAATAACCTCCACCACACACAGTCAGGAAGCTTAGGAAGTATTGATGTAGATGTAGTAAAGGTGCTTGAAGAAGAAATCTCCACCACGCTACTGCCAACGGTTAAACGGCCGCTTTGAACCGTAAGATCTGGACCACTTTCTTATAATCGCTGAAAATAACGGAACATGGATGTACCGCAAAGACATTTTATTGTGCATACTCATCTTAGAACTGTTCCGCAGCAAACCAGGGTTAAAAAGCTTTTAAGTAGAACGCGTCACTATAAATATCTGTCAGAGAAGTAAATGGTACAATAATTAGTAAGTGGTTAAGTAACGAAGAGCAGACAAAACAAAGACGAAGTGATGAAAGAGCGGTAGGAAATGTAGTAGGCGAAGAGAAGGCATGCTCCCATATCAAAAAAAGAAAATATATATGCAAGCTTACTACCACAGAGCCGACCTCGCTAAAAGGCGTCTGCATAGAACAGAAATAGAGCAGTAGGGTTATGAAAATATACATCTGGAATAGAGTATGGTTGGAAACTGGATCGTACAATTACAACTTGTTAAGAGACGCCAATCATTTATGATATTATGTTAGAGAAGGATGCTGAAAACTAAGTGAACCTTTTAGGTAAGAACTGAGGAAGTTCTTCGCTGAATCAGTAACGAATGTTTCGTAAACACTAAATAGATGGAGTGCACTCGTGGTCTAGGGGCAGCGTCTTTGATTAGTAATCCAACCGTCCTCGGTCCCGGGTTCTAGTCCCGCCGCTGCTTAAATAATGATTAATAATCAGCATTGCCCGCGGAAGACTTCCAGCATAAAAAGTAACCCTTGTTCTGACAACGGCCTTCTCAAAAATGGCGGATGAGCGGACAGAGGTTCGGGGCACTCTCTTGTCCTAGGGGTGGGAAACTGCCCCTAAAGTTGGAAGAATCAGTAGTGATTAACAACATGAGGATGCAGAAGGCAATGGAAACCATTGCATTAAAGACACGTAACGTGAATTCACAGGACATTTGGCCTGTAATTGAAAAGTATCATGATGATCTCTCCATTGGCAAAAGATTCCGGAATAGTCCACTATTCGGATATCTGCGAGTGGTGTGCCAAGGGGCAGGTGACCATGAGAAAAAGAGTGTCAGAAGCTTGGACATTGTAGCGAAACTAGAAAATCTGAAAAGGGAAATGGAAAGGTTCAATCTTGATATAATAGCTGTCAGTAAAGTGAATTGGAAAAGAAAAAAAGGATTCCTGGTCCGATGAGTATAAGGGGCTGCAGAAAATGGTACAATGGGAGTAGGACTCGTTATGAATAGCAAGGTGCCGCAGACAGTGTGTTACTGAGAACAGTTAATTGATAAGGTAGTTCTTATCAGAATCGACAGCAGATAAACACCGACAACGATAGTTCAGGTTCATATGCCGGTGTCGCAAGCTGAATATGAAGAGACAGAGAAAGTATATGAAGATACTGAAAGAGTAATACAGTACGTAAAGGGAGATGAAAATCTAATAATCATGGGAGACTGGAATGCAGTTCTAGGGGAAGGAATAGAACAAAAGATTACAGTAGAATACGGGATTGGGACAAGGAAAAAGAGAGGAGAAAGACTAACTGAATTCTTTGACAAATTTCACCCAGTAATAGGATAAACTCTGTTCAAGAATCACAAGAGGAGGAGGTATCCAGAATGAGATTTTCACTCTGCAGCGGAGTGTGTGCTGATATGGCAGATTAAAACTGTAGAATATAGGCTTGGGACAACGAAAAAGAGAGGAGAAAGACTGAGTTATTTGACAAGTTTCACCCAGTAATAGGATACACACTGTTCAAGCATCACAAAAGGAGGACGTATCCAGAATGAGATTTTAACTCTGCAGCGGAGTGTGTGCTGATATGGCAGATTAACACGGTGTGTCGGAACGAGACTCGAAATCGGGACCTTTGCCTTTCGCGGGCAAGTGCTCTACCAACTGAGCTATCCAAGCACGACTCACGCCTCGTCCTCCGAACATTACTTCTGCCAGTACCTATCTTTCAGGAGTGCTAGTTCTGCTAGGTTCGCAGGAGAGCTTCTGTGAAGTTTGGAAGATAGGGACGAGGTACTGGCAGAAGTAATGCTGTGAGGACGGGGCGTGAGTCGTGCTTGGGTAGCTCAGTTGGTAGAGTACTTACCTGCGAAAGGCAAAGGTCGCGAGTTCGAGTCTCGGTCCGGCAGACAGTTTTAATCTGCCAGGAAGTTTCAGGGCGAGGTATACTTGTAAAAGGCCGGTTGATACGGGAAGATTTCCGTTAGACTATATCATGGTCAGACAGAGATTACGATATCGGATATTGGATTGTAAGGCGTACCCAGGAGCAGATATAGACTCAGATCACAGTACAGTGGTAATGAAGAGGAAGCTGAAGTTTAAGACAGTAGTCAGGAAGAATCAATACGCAAAGAAGTGGGATACAGAAGTACTAAGGGATGATGAGATAACCTTGAAGTTCTCTAAGGGTATAGATACAACGATAAAGAGTAGCTCAGTAGGCAGTACAGTTGAAGAGGAACGGACATCTCTAAATAGAGCCATCACTGAAGTTTCAAATAAAAACATAGGTTCAATGATGGTAACTGCGAAGAAACCATAGGTAACGGAACTGATCGATGGAAGGAGGAGGCACAAAAATGTTCCGGGAAACTCAGGAATAAATAAATACAAGTCGCTGAAGAATGAAATAAATAGGAAATGCTGGGAAGCTAAGATGAAATGGCTGCATGAGAAATGTGAAGCAATCGAAAAAGAAATGATTATCGTAAGGACAGTCTCAGCATACAGGAAAGTCGAAACAACCTTCGGTGACATTAAAGGCAAGTGAGGTAACATAAAGAGTGCAATTGGAATTCCACTGCTAATTGCAGAGGAGAGAGCGGATATGTGGAAAGAATACATTGAAAGCCTCTATGAGGGTGAAGATTTCTATGACGTGATAGAAGAGGAAACAGGAGTCGATTTAGAAGCGCTAAGGGACCCAGTATTATAATCAGAATTTAAAAGAGCTTCAGAGGGCTTAAGATCAGATGAGGTAGAAGGGCTAGATAACATTCCATCTGCATTTCCGAAATCAGTGGGGGAAGTGGCAAGAAAACAACTGTTAACGTTTTGTGCTGAATGTAAGATTCTAACGACGTACCATCTGACTTTCGGAAAAATATCATCTACACAATTCCGAAGACTGCAAGAGTTGACAAGTGCGAGAATTATCGCACCCTCACCAGCTGATGCATCCAAGTAGCTGACAAGAATAATATACAGAAGAATGGAAAATAAAATTGAGGGTGTGCTAAATGACGATCAGTTTGGGTTTAGAAAAGGTAAAGGCACGGGAGAGGCAATTCTGACGTACCGGTTCATAATGGAAGCAAGGCTAAAGAAAAATAAAGACACGGTCATAGGATTTGTCAACCTGGAAAAAGCGTTCGACTATGTAAAATGGTGCAAGATGTTCGAAATTCAGAAAAAAATAAGTGTAAGCTGTAGAGACTGACAGGTAATATACAATATGTACAAGAGCCAAGAGAGAATAATAAGAGTGGGTGAGCAAGAACGAAGTGCTCTTATTAAAAAGGGTGTACGACATGGATGTAGTCTTTCCCACCTACTGTTCAATCTGTACATCGAAGTAGCAATTACGGGAATAAAAGAAGGGGTTCAGGAGTGGTAATGATACATTTGTTCCATTTCCGGGTAGGAATCTGTCCCTGCAATTTGTTGGTTTTATTAATGTTCACCGTGTATAAGAGCAGAATTTTATTAAATCAGTTTGCCGTAGCAGCGCGATACCAAATCTTATGTTTAACACCCCGTATACAACGCTCACACAGCAAGCAGAGCTCAAGGGCAATAGTGTAGAAAGCCGGACAGAAGGGACCATCTTTGAATTCTTTATTTTGTTTTCAGAGATACACTTAATTGTTCTCTGATTTATATATCTTGCGGTAGTCATATAATTAAGATAAAAACCATGTGCAACTGTGGAACATCTGCTTCCTAAGCCAATAGTTTATCCGCTTCGGATCAGTCAATAAAAATCTTGTTCAAAAGTAATGGAGGAGATATTGATTGCCGAATTCGTTGGTTCTGCTGGAAAGCTAAATAAGTTGCCCACACAAGGATTTCAACCTTACTCGTGCCTGATTGGAGACTAGGATGTCAACTGCTCGGTAACATCGTTGTAGGATAGGAATCTTGATGTAAAATAGGACGGATATATCTGAATACCTATGTGGGTCGCTAATGTTGTCCAGTCGTTGACGGAATTCATAGATTATTACAGGTATGTACTACCGTTAGTTATGTGTAAGTGATGGTTTCAGTCATAATGTTGAATCAGTTAGTCTTGAATACTGATTGCACATGGCGCTGCTGTTACTATGACAAGGAACTTACGAACTGCGTCTTGTTCTTCGTCATGAACCTTTCGATCGGATCATGAGATATTACAAACTAAATTCCTTATTTCTGCATAATTAAAGGCTCCGAATTATGTATTGCTTGTTTTAAATGTACCAGTCATAGTCTTTTTTGGGGTATTTTTCCGAATAATGGTAATTCATGGACATTTACAAGGAACTGGTTGTGTTGTTTTATGCGACCAATCCACTCACATTTACTTCGATCATTCTCCTAAATAAGCTTCCATCGCCAGTCATCTACATGGCCTCCTGGTTGGTGGATTTATCAGTCTGTTTCGTATTCAGGAGACATCTCCGTAACGATAGCTCAAATGTTATAACACTTATTGCCTATTGTCCGCGCCCAATCGCAGCCTTAGTCACCATTTCTCCCTCAGTTCAGTATTTGTGCAAATTGAACAAAGAATTTTTCTTTTATTCACTAACACCGCTTTCGTATCTCTAACTCTTTGATTTACGTCTTTGTCGTGCTTCC
Source organism: Schistocerca americana (assembly GCF_021461395.2). NCBI lineage: Eukaryota > Metazoa > Arthropoda > Insecta > Orthoptera > Acrididae > Schistocerca > Schistocerca americana. The sequence goes on from NC_060123.1 coordinate 455,363,416, forward strand.
TAAATATTTGTATGATGTTGATTTTTTATTTTTTTTTCCTCTAATTTTTGTGTTTATTTCTTCTGGGTCTTTGGAACACACGAATATTTCCGCCTTTTGGGGAGGGGGGGGGGGGGGAATTTACACTTTGTACTCATACCTGTCGACAAGGAGAAAGCGCTAGACAACCATAACTGGTGAAATATGTTTGAAATTCTGAGAAAAATAGAGGTAAACTGTAGGGAAAGACGTACAATTTATAATATATACAAGAAACAAGGAGGAACAATAAGACAGGGAGACGAAGAACGAAGTTCTCTTCAATAGAAGTGAAGAAGTATTTCAGTGTCTGACGAACAGAATGAACAGTCCAGTGAGTATAGAATATCGACTGAGAGTAAATCGAATAAACACGAAAGTAATCAGAAGTAGCAGAATTGAGAACAACGAGAAACTTAACGTCAAGACTGATGATCGTGAAGTAGATGAGCTACGGAATTCTGGTGCTGGAGTAGCTATATTATCGACGATGGACGGATCAAGGAGGACATAAAAAGCAGACTAGTACAAGAAAAAAAGGGCAATCGTGACCAAGGAAAGCCTACTAATGTCAAACCTAGGCTTTAATTTGAGGAAGAAGTTTCTGGGAATACACATTGGGAGCACAGCACCGTATGGTAGTGAATGAAACGGACTACGAGAAAACTGGAACAGAAGAGAGTCAAAGCGTTTGAGGTCGGGTGCTACAAACAATATTGCAAATTAGGTTGACTGAAAAGAAATGAGGAGGTTCTCCGCAGAATCGGCGAAGAAAGGAGTATATGAAAAAGACTGAAGAAAAGAAGGCTGATGATGACAGAATATTTGTTAACAGATCAGGGAATAATTTCTGTGATACTAGAGCGAGCTGTAGAGGGTAAAAACTTTAGAGGAAGACAGAGATGGTAATAAACACATAAATGCTGAAGATGTGTGTTACAAGTGCTACTATGAGATGAAAAGGTTCTCACGGGAGAGGAATTCGTAACGTGGTGGGCCACATCAACAATTTAAAAAATAATAAAATTAAAACAAAATTGATACAGTATCCATACAGTCTAAGAATCATTCCATATTTCTTTCATGTTGATCCATCACAGCTGTGCCATTCACAAACCTAAGCATTTGTTTTCTTCCAGAATGAGATTTTCACTCTGCAGTGAAGTGTGCGCTGATATGAAACTTCCTGGCAGATTAAAACTGTGTGCCGGACCGAGACTCGAACTCGGGACCTTTGCCAGGAATTTTCATATCAGCGCACATTCCGCTGCAGAGTGAAAATCTCATTCTGGAAACATCCCAGGCGCTGTGGCAAAGCTATAACTCCGCTATATCCTTTCTTCCAGGAGTACTAGTTCTGTAAGGTTCGCAGAAGAAAAATGGTTCAAATGGCTCTGAGCACTACGGGACATGACATCGGAAGTCATGAGTCCCCTAGAACTTAGAACTACTTAAACCTAACTAACCTAAAGACATCACACACATCTATGGCCGAGGCAGGATCCGAACCTGTGACCGTAGTGCCTAAAACAGCTTGGCCACACCGGCCGGCTTCACAGAAGAGCTTCTGTGATGTTTGGAAGGTAGAAGACGAGATACTGGCAGAAGTAAAGCTGTGAGGTCGGATGTGAGTCGTGCTTGGGTAGTTCAGATGGTAGAGCACTTGCCCGCGAAAGGCAAAGGTCTCGAGTTGGAGTCTCTTTCTCATTTCACTCTGATGCAAGTGCAGTACTCTTATCACTCATTATCCAGTTTTCTATGTTAGTGTTAGACAGGGGTGGGGACAAATTGCATCTTGGTCTAAAGCCTCTAAGAATCCTTGCTTCTTTTTTGTATTCCTTATATTTACCATATTTTAACCCTATGTAATTATTGTTCTGTCTACAACATAGCTTAATCATTTTCCAGTTGACAGTGTTGAATACTTTCCTGAAGTCTGCGAAAGCTATTCAAATTATTTCGTTAACCCTAAAGCTTTTTTCAATGAAACGCTTTTGCCTCTCCTTCTCGGAAGCAAAATCGCTCTGCAATAAAATCAATATTCATCTGAATGCATCCGTACACAACTCTCATTAATATTTTCTAAGTGTGAGCTAGAATGCTCAAGCAACTGTAGCATTCAGATGTAACTGGTTTGCTCATATTTGGAACGTAGGTTTTCTATCAGCCTCCTGTCTGTGAAGTCACTTCACAATGCAGAAATCTGTTAATGGTAGCAACGACACACTCGAAATTTGGTGGCGATACAAAGTTGTGTTACCCCTTCCGTGTAGAGCTTTCCCAACGAAACAGCAGCCGGGTGTGTTCCTTCCGCCGGACCGAGTCGCCCCGTCGCTGGGCGGCGTTTTAATTAGGCCCTTGTTTGCGGCGTCGACGTCTGTGAGAGCCGGCCGCAGGGCTTTAATCGCCGGCGTCCGATTCGCCGATATTTGACACGTGGCGCTTTAATTGGAAATTGCGCTGACCCGGAAATTAAAAAGTGTCGGGACCCGAGCGCCCGGCCAGGCTCCGCCGGCACCTGCTTTCATTAACACCCAAACAGAACAATTGCTGGCCCGGCCTGCAGCGCGTCTTCCCGAGCTAGTTTACCACCTCCACCTGCATGAGTGTGCATAAACGTACCGGCGTGAGTAGAGAAGCTTATCACACCGACTTTCTGCCTCTTTTCCGTTTACGTTCAAATGGTTCAAATGGCTCTGAGCACTGTGGGACTTAACTGCTGAGGTCATCAGTCCAATAGAACTTAGAACGACTTAAACCTAACTAACGTAAGACATCACACACATCCATGCCCGAAGCAGGATTCGAACCTGCGACCGTAGCGGTCGCGCAGTTCCAGACTGTAGCGCCTAGAACCGCTCGGCCACAACGACCGGCTTCCGTTTACGTCTCTCGTTTTCAAGGCTCCAGGTACGTGTAAAAAATATGGTTTCCTGCATTATTGTTTATCATCTTCTGGAGTTTCAAGATCGATTTGACAAAGGTCTCCGTGGTACTTTATGCTGTGTAAATCTTTCAATGTCCTAATAACGGCTCCAACTTTCATCGATCTTAACTCCATATTGCATTCAAACCTTGGCGTCTCCTGAGGCATAGCGCCTTACATCATACCTATTGACATCACAACAGCTGTGAACTGACGTGCAGTATGAGTGTATTAGTCACTTGCAGGACAGGCTGCGTCAGATGCCGGTGTGTATGCAGCTCCTATTCTACATATAAGAGGTGACTATCTGACGGACACGGTTTGAACTGCAGTTCTGTTTGTTTAATATTCTTATCTTTTATTAATTAGTATTATAATTGTGCTTAGTTATGAGAGTGAATGAAGGTAGGAATGTGAAGTAATGTTTTACATAAGACTATTATACCATGTGTTAAAGTAACTTGTCCCTTGAGGAATTTTCGAAAATGACGTGTGCGTTAGTTATTGGTACCGGGGAATTTGTTACAAACTATTTCGTCATTTTATGATACTGGGGAAATTATGATATCGGTAAAGTAGTTTCGTTAACGGCCAGTAAATTTTATATTTGTGCGTTTTCGACCTCTACTTATGTTAATTTACTGTTCCGATTCAACGACAAATGAAGATGAGTTCGCTATATATGCGTGGGATTGAGTGAGGTTGATGCTGCTTTCCGATTGGCTGTGAGGTCTCTCTTCCAGTCAGAATTTGGCATATTCTCATGTATTTTGGGAACTAGAAACTTGTTTTGTGTGGAGAGACGAGGAGAGTCGGTGCTTGGACCTCATATTGCTAAGACCTACTGACATGTGCTCCTATCAAAATTATTTTGTTACAGGATATACGTATGACCACAACGGTTGCACAAAATTATTGTCAAGCTGATCATGGTTTCGACTGCACTAAGGCAGTCTTCATCAGAATTAGAATTACATGTAACAGCCTTAGTCCAGACGAAACCTTGGTCAATTTGACAATATTTTTTTGCAACCTGTAGGTAAATAACATACGGTTGCTGGATATCAGCCAATGCAAATGTTTAAAATTTCATTAAAATGATTAAAATTGTGATACTCAGGTATAAAAATGTTTGTGAAGTGCCGTAAAGAGTGGAAGAGAGCTAGATTTAACGCAAAATGCAATATTCAGAACTTTTGGCGACGTTTTAAACAACTAAATTCCACGTAGTGTCTTGCCTACTTGCGAACGTGAACATTTTGTTATGTGAGACTGATTTAATTACCATAAACTGGGTACGGTTACGAATGACGTGTGCTTGTGGACTTCTCACATTTTATGCAGCTTAGAGTATGGCTTGCTAGTGACTGGTGTATGCAGGCTTACAATCGTAGAGTAAAGTTATTTTTCGCACATAAATATTTTCATTTAACTATTCCTTCCACTGGCAGAATATTTTTTGTGCGATTTGTGGTTACAAATTGTAGAGCTGTTTTCCTATTGTTTTTCTGGCTGAGAACCACATTTCAGTAACTTCAAGGAGGCGTGCATGTGAGAAGAGATTCACCACAAAGTGAGTGAAACTTTGCAACACAACGCGCTGCCGCACTCGCTCTACACTTTTTACCATTCCATTTTCTTCTGTTACCAAACTAACACTTCCGTGATGCCTCATGACGTGTACTATTGACCCACCCCTTCTTATAGTCAAGTTGTCCGGTAAATCTCTTCTTTTCAGCAATTCAGTTCAGTGCCTCCTCATCTGTTATTCGATCTACCCATCAAATCTTCGTCATTATTGTATAGCACCAATTTTCAGAAACTTTTATTGTCTTCCTGACTGAACTTCCAGTCAGCCGCATTTCATTTCCATACAAGTCTACACTCCAGAGAAATATCCTCAGAAAAAACTTCCTAGATCTTTACTTTACATTACACGCTAAAAATTCCTCTACTTCAGAAACTTTTTCTTGGTATTGCGGTCTGTAATTTATATTACGTCTCGCTCATCACCTGTTATTTTTCTGGCAAAATCAGAAAAATTCCTAATGTAATTCCGTCAGCATGGCCTGGTTTAACTCGACTATTTCTTTACCTTGATTTTATTTTTTATTGATGTTCATCTTATAACTTATTTTCAAGACACTATCCATTCTATGTTTGCCAAATACCTGGTAAAGCATGGACTTGAACAATCTAACATGGAACAGGACGCGAAACTTTTTAGAGTGAAGAATCAAAATAAAAAACTACTGACATTCCAAGGAAATTATCATTTGCAGTAAGTCCTTTCATTGAACAAGAAATTAATTAATGATCAAATCAATGTATGTAATAACTCACATATAATGTTAGTCTTTCATGTAGAAGTACCAAAACACATATACACAACAGCACAAACAAAATATCCAAGACAAACACACAACAATTTCCAGTACGTCACACTGTAAACGCACACCTTCAATACAAGGTGTACGGAGCTCGTGGTCTAATGGCTAGCATTGCTGCCTCTGGATCACGGGGTCTGAGGTTAGATTCCCGGCCGGATCGGGGATTTTCTCCGCTCGGGTACTGGATGTTTGTGTTTTTCGCATAATTTCATCATCATTCGTGAAAGTGACGAGTCTGGCCTTTGTAAAGATTGGGAATTTGTACGAGTGGTTATAACCGCGCAGTTGAGCGTCCAACAAACCAAATATTATCATCACCTTCAATAAAAAGTACAAAGTGGAAATGAAGCGTCGAAAAAAAAGTGGTCGAAAAAACGACGAAAAAGGTCAATTGGAATATGCAGACCGACTAAATAGTCTCCTGGATAACACACAAGTATTATCAATATCAAAAATCGTGTGTAACACAAAACGGTAATTTAACCTGAGAGAACTTGTGCTGTCCCTAATATGAAAAACTAGAGATTAACAAGAGAAAAAGGTGTATAGTAACGTATTTGCCAATATTGTGAAACGCGTTTGTTATACACGTAAAACAAATATGTGTTAAGACCACTGAAGATGCTTCACAAACGAAAGAAGTGAAACATATACGGCAAAAACGTTTTTCATTTAGTTGCAAAGACAGCATACTACTCCATAAATTATGAAGCAACTAAGAAACAACAGAAAACGGACAAAATGACTTTCCATTTCGTTTGATTGTAGTTCCAATTCCTTTGCCGCCTCTGACATAATTACAATGTCACCGGCAAAACGCAAACTTTTTGTTCCTTCTCCGTGAAAATTAGTTCCGTTTCCGAATTTTTTCTAGGTTTCATTCACAGCTTGCTTAATCTGGATTCTGAATAACCTCGGCAATAGCCTACAAACTATCTCACTCCGCACAGATTTAGAAATAGCTGCTAGTTAAATTTTCACTGATATTAATAAATGGTTTAAAGCTAATTCACTGTCATTAGATTTTGAAAAGACCCACTGTATGCAGTTTATAATCTCTAAGAGATTTTCTTACAGCATTTGTATAACATATGCAGACATGCAGATCGAAGAGGTTGACAGCGTTAAATTTCTGGGATTACAGCTCGATAATGAATTAATTTGGGAAGGGCATACCACAGAATGGCTTAGGCGCGTAAACAAGTGTGTATTTGCAGTGGGAATGATGTCAGATGTAGAAGATGTAAATATAAAAAAACTTTCACATTTTGCTTATTTTCATTCTATTGTGTCATACGAGATCATAATCTGGGGTAACTCATCAAACCGCGCAAAAGTTTTAACCTGCAAAAGAATGCAATAAGAATCATTTGTGGTATAAGTTCTAGAACATCATGTAGAAACCGGTTCAAGGAACTTTATATTCTAACCACTGCTTGTCAGTATATTTATTCCTTAATGAAATTTGTTGCAAGTAATATATCTCTATTTCCAAACCATATCTTAATACATAGTGTCAATGCTAGAAATATGAACAATCTTGGTCCAAAAAGGGGTCCAACATTCACGAAGACATTTTCAATAAGTTGTCAGCAACCAGTAAAAACTTGGTTTCGGATAAAGCACGGTTTAAACAGTGTTTAAAAGACTTTTTCATAGGTAACTCCTTCAAACCTATAGATGAATACCTTAACAGAGACTGTTAGGCCAGCATAAGTAAAATTGCTTGTTAGATTTCGTTTTTGACAGCACTTTGTCACAAGTAAAGATTAGGAATTTTTTGAATGATAAATTTATTAATAGTGCATAACAGTGTTTCATTATGACAGCGTATCAATTCTGTAAATATTAGCTGTTCAGGTTTACTGTATTGTATTCACTTAGTCTGACGACCCCCTGACAAATGATTAGGGTAGTAAGTGTCCTATTCAAATGTTTTATGTTTTTTATGTTATACTTTCTGACTTGTTCCACACCCACTAGAATCATCTCATTGTTTGGGTCTATGGAACGGAAACTGAATCTAATCTAATGTAACCTCTCTCCTACGGCTCTTATCCTTTAGTCTGGTTTCAGTAGAAGCTGCAAATTTCATTTCAGTCCCTGTATATTATCCGCGCTACCTTCAAAATTTAGAAGAGTAGAGTCCGCATTAAAAGCTTTCTCCGGATTTAGAACCGATACAAACGTATATTTGCCTATCTTCAACCTATCTTCTAAGATAATTCAAAGGGTCGGTACTGCCTCGAGTTTTATCACATTTCTCCGGTACCCAAGCTCAACTTCCCCATGACTGACCTCTACCAATTTTTTCTTCTTATGTAAATAACTCGTGTTAGTATTTCGCTACCTTAACTCACAGAACTGATAGGTCGGTAGTATTCGCGCAAGTCAGCGCCTGCCTATGTTGGAATTTGAATTACTGTACTCTTCTTGAAGTTCGAGGGTACTTAGCTTGTCATATGTGTATCTCGTACACCAGGTGGAATAATTTTGTCGTGGCTGGCTCTTTCAGGGAGCTCATTAATTCTGAGGGATTGTCGTCTATTCCAGGGGCTGTGTTTCTACTTAGATTCAAATGGCTCTGAGCACTATGGGACTCAACATCTGAGGTCATCAGTCCCCTTTCTACTTAGGTGTCCCAGTGTTATTTCGAATTCGTTTGGCAGTATCCGTCACATCTCATCTTCGCCTACTTCTTCTTCTCTTTCGGCAATATAATCCTCAAGTTTGTTTTTCATATGTAGCCCCTACATATCGCATCCCGGCAACAAAAGTGATAAAAGTTGGAAAAAGACATCTTAAATTGGTCGCTGAAAAATTCGTGCGAAGTTTCCCATCGTGCACGAAGAATGTAATGGTATTTTTTGCTAACAATACCTACTTGAAATCTGAAAGAACCATACACTCTTTCAGTTTGAGTTTTCTAAAATATTGCAATTTTGGTTTGCGTCACGATTCTTACCCGGGTGGTGCAGGGTTCGCAGGAGAGCTTCTGTGAAGTTTGGAAAGTAGGAAACGAGATACTGGCAGAACTACAGCTGTGAGGACGGGGCGTAAGTCATGCCTGGGTAGCTCAGTAGGTAGAGCACTTGCCCGCGAAAGGCAAAGGCCCCGAGTTCGAGTCTCGGTCCGGCAAATAGTTTTAATCTGCCAGGAAGTTTCATATCAGTGCACACTCCGCTGCAGAGTGAAAAGTCTGATTCTGGAGATAAATAGAGTGTTTCTAAAACATTCAGCGGACTTCACAAAACGTCTACAGAAATGAGCATGGAATATTGAAGTGCCTGTTAACCATTAACAAAATAACGTCCGATTGATTGTTAATCATTACCATTCGCTATGAGTTACCGAACTGGTACAAGTCTTACAAGTAGACGCTATTTCGGCTACTTTCGTGTCCCTACATTAACACAATACCGAGGAGGACAAACCTACAGCTTAACATGGAATCCGAACTCACTGTCGTGACTGGTAAATTTTCATATCATTTATATTTGAGGGTTAGCTCAAACGCGCACTGAAATATTTCTCTGTTTTCTCGCACGCCTGTTATCGCTAGCACACCTGGCCCGCTCTGGCTATTAAAAATACATAAATGCTTGTAGCTTCATGGTGATGTCTGGTTAGACATTTTTTTACAGCCACGTTGCGTCAGTCAGCTCTGTGTTACGTTTACAGCGTCTAAGCACCAAACGAAAGTGTTACTGAAGCTCCCTCTTCTTTCTCTTGCTGTAAGCACTTTGAACCAAAATTCGTCGTCGATGGTATCCGGTTTCAGGCTCTGTCTCAGGCTGATACTGATCTTCGGCCTGACATGGCTGCTTGTCCTGTTCCAGAGGTTGCCCCTCGGTCTGCAAGATCCGGGCGGTCGCAGAGGGTGGGCTTACTGGTAGTTGGGAGCTCCAACGTCAGGCGCGTAATGGGGCCCCTTACGGAAATGGCAGCAAGAGAGGGGAAGAAAACCAATGTGCACTCCGTGTGCATACCGGGGGGAGTCATTCCAGATGTGGAAAGGGTCCTTCCGGATGCCATGAAGGATACAGGGTGCACCCATCTGCAGGTGGTCGCTCATGTCGGCACCAATGATGTGTGTCGCTATGGATCGGAGGAAATCCTCTCTGGCTTCCGGAGGCTATCTGATTTGGTGAAGACTGCCAGTCTCGCTAGCGGGATGAAAGCAGAGCTCACCATCTGCAGCATCGTCGACAGGACTGACTGCGGACCTTTGGTACAGAGCCGAGTGGAGGGTCTGAATCAGAGGCTGAGACGGTTCTGCGACCGTGTGGGCTGCAGATTCCTCGACTTGCGCCATAGGGTGGTGGGGTTTCGGGTTCCGCTGGATAGGTCAGGAGTCCACTACACGCAACAAGCGGCTACACGGGTAGCAGGGGTTGTGTGGTGTGGGCTGGGCGGTTTTTTTAGGTTAGATGGCCTTGGGCGAGTACAGAAAGGGCAACAGCCTCAACGGGTGCGGGGCAATGTCAGGACATGCGGAGAACAAGCAGCAATCGGTATTGTAATTGTCAACTGTCGAAGCTGCGTTGGTAAAGTACCAGAATTTCAAGCGCTGATAGAAAGCACCGACGCTGAAATAGTTATAGGTACAGAAAGCAGGCTGAAGCCAGAGATAAATTCTGCCGAAATTTTTACAAAGGTACAGACGGTGTTCAGAAAGGATAGATTGCATGCAACCGGTGGTGGAGTGTTCGTTGCTGTTAGTAGTAGTTTATCCTGAGGTGAAGTAGAAGTGGATAGTTCCTGTGAATTATTATGGGTGGAGGTTACACTCAACAACCGAGATAGGTTAATAATTGGCTCCTTTTACCGACCTCCCGACTCAGCAGAATTAGTGGCAGAACAACTGAGAGAAAATATGGAATACATTTCATATAAATATCCTCAGCATGTTATAGTCTTAGATGGAGATTTCAATTTACCAGATGTAGACTGGGACACTCAGATGTTTAGGACGGATGGTAGGGACAGAGCATCGAGTGACATTATACTGAGTGCACTATCCGAAAATTACCTCGCGCAATTAAACAGAGAACCGACTAGTGGAGATAACATCTTGGACCTACTGATAACAAACAGACCCGAACATTTCGACTCTTTAAGTGCAGAACAGGGAATCAGTGATCATAAGGCCGTTGCAGCATCCCTGAATATGGAAGTTAATAGGAATATAAAAAAAGGGAGGAAGGTTTATCTGTTTAGCAAGAGTAATTGAAGGCAGATTTCAGACTACCTAACAGATCAAAGCGAAAATTTCTGCTCCGACACTGACAATGTTGAGTGTTTATGGAAAAAGTTCAAGGCAATCGTAAAATGCGTTTTAGACAGGTACGTGCCGAGTAAAACTGTGAGGGATGGGAAAAACCCACCGTGGTACAACAACAAAGTTAGGAAACTACTGCGAAAGGAAAGAAAGCATCACTCCAAGTTTAAACGCAGCCAAAACCTCTCAGACAAACAGAAGCTAAACGATGTCAAAGTTAGCGTAAGGAGGGCTATGCGTGAAGCGTTCAGTGAATTCGAATGTAAAATTCTATGTACCGACTTGACAGAAAATCCTAGGAAGTTCTGGTCTTACGTTATATCAGTAAGTGGCTCGAAACAGCACATCCAGACACTCCGGGATGATGATGGCATTGAAACAGAGGATGACACGCGTAAAGCTGAAATACTAAACACCTTTTTCCAAAGCTGTTTCACAGAGGAAGACCGCACTGCAGTTCCTTCTCTAAATCCTCGCACAAACGAAAAAAATGGCTGACATCGAAATATGTGTCCAAGGAATAGAAAAGCTACTGGAATCACTCAATAGAGGAAAGTCCACTGGACCTGACGGGATACCAATTCGATTCTACACAGAGACGCGAAAGAACTTGCCCCCCTTCTAACAGCCGTGTACCGCAAGTCTCTAGAGGAACGGAGGGCTGCAAATGATTGGAAAAGAGCGCAGGTAGTCCCAGTCTTCAAGAAGGGTCGTCAAGGAGATGCGCAAAACTATAGACCTATATCTCTGACGTCGATCTGTTGTAGAATTTTAGAACATGTATTTTGCTCGAGTATCATGTCGTTTTTGGAAACCCAGAACCTACTGTGTAGGAATCAACATGGATTCCGGAAACAGCGATCGTGTGAGACCCAACTCGCTTTATTTGTTCATGAGACCCAGAAAATATTAGATACAGGCTCCCAGGTAGATGCTATTTTTCTTGACTTCCGGAAGGCGTTCGATACAATTCCGCACTGTCGCCTGATAAACAAAGTAAGAGCCTACGGAATATCAGACCAGCTGTGTGTCTGGATTGAAGAGTTTTTAGCAAACAGAACACAGCATGTTGTTATCAATGGAGAGACGTCTACAGACGTTAAAGTAACCTCTGGCGTGCCATAGGGGAGTGTTATGGGACCATTGCTTTTCACAATATATGTAAATGACCTAGTAGATAGTGTCGGAAGTTCCATGCGGCTTTTCGCGGATGATGCTGTAGTATACAGAGAAGTTGCAGCATTAGAAAATTGTAGCGAAATGCAGGAAGATCTGCAGCGGATAGGCACTTGGAGCAGGGAGTGGCAACTGTCCCTTAACATAGACAAATGTAATGTATTGCGAATACATAGAAAGAAGAATCCTTTATTGTATGATTATATGACAGCGGAACAAACACTGGTAGCAGTTACTTCTGTAAAATGTCTGGGAGTATGCGTGGGGAACGATTTGAAGTGGAATGATCACATAAAATTAATTGTTGGTAAGGCGGGTACCTGGTCGAGATTCATTGGGAGAGTGCTTAGAAAATGTAGTCCATCAACAAAGGAGGTGGCTTACAAAACACTCGTTCGACCTATACTTGAGTATTGCTCATCAGTGTGGGATCCGTACCAGATCGGTTTGACGGAGGAGATAGAGAAGATCCAAAGAAGAGCGGCGCGTTTCGTCACAGGGTTATTTGGTAACCGTGATAGCGTTACGGAGATGTTTAATAAACTCAAGTGGCAGACTCTGCAAGAGAGGCGCTCTGCATCGCGGTGTAGCTTGCTCGCCAGGTTTCGAGAGGGTGCGTTTCTGGATGAGGTATCGAATATATTGCTTCCCCCTACTTATACCTCCCGAGGAGATCACGAATGTAAAATTAGAGAGATTAGAGCGCGCACGGAGGCTTTCAGACAGTCGTTCTTCCCGCGAACCATACGCGACTGGAACAGGAAAGGGAGGTAATGACAGTGGCACGTAAAGTGCCCTCCGCCACACGCCGTTGGGTGACTTGCGGAGTATAAATGTAGATGTAGTACAAATGTAGATGTAGTATAAATGTAGATGTAGATATATGGAGATAGGTGTATGACTGATCGTGTTGTCAGGGAATGTGAAGAAAATTCAAGGATTTTCGAGCAATTCGTATGAAGAATGTGGTCGAGGAAGACACGTAGATGTGACTGATAACATGTGCAAAATTTCTACGAAATTATGCATGCGAGAGTTCAGTTCACAACTTTCGAACTTCCTGCAGATGTGCCTTGGATTGCAAGGACAACTCTCTTTTAACCATATCACAGAAAGATTTGGTTGCTACAAGTTTTGTACTCGGTGATTACCAAAATCTCTAACCAAAGACAAAAAAAAAAAAAAAAAAAAAGAAAACCACCAGAGAGGATAGGTTCAGCTGTTGATAGTTCTGCATCGCTACCTTGAAGAGGAGAAAGAAAACTGGCGTTCTACGGATCGGAGCGTGGAATGTCAGATCCCTTAATCGGACAGGTAGGTTAGAAAATTTAAAAAGGGAAATGGATAGGTTAAAGTTAGATATTGTGGGAATTAGTGAAGTTCGGTGGCAGGGGGAACAAGACTTCTGGTCAGGTGACTACAGGGTTATAAACACAAAGTCAAATAGGGGTAATGCAGGAGTAGGTTTAATAATGAATAGGAAAATAGGAATTCGGGTAAGCTACTACAAACAGCATAGTGAACCCATTATTGTGGCCAAGATAGATACGAAGCCCACACCTACTACAGTAGTACAAGTTTATATCCCAACTAGCTCTGCAGATGACGAAGAAATTGAAGAAATGTATGATGAAATAAAATAAATTATTCAGATTGTGAAGGGAGACGAAAATTTAATAGTCATGGGTGACTGGAATTCGAGTGTAGGAAAAGGGAGAGAAGGAAACGTAGTAGCTGAATATGGATTGGGGCTAAGAAATGAAAGAGGAAGCCGCCTGATAGAATTTTGCACAGAGCACAACTTAATCATAGCTGACACTTGGTTTAAGAATCATGATAGAAAGTTGTATACATGGAAGAACCCTGGAGATACTAAAAGGTATCAGATAGATTATATAATGGTAAGACAGAGATTTAGGAACCAGGTTTTAAATTGTAAGACATTTCCAGGGGCAGATGTGGACTCTGACCACAATCTATTGGTTATGACCTGTAGATTAAAACTGAAGAAACTGCAAAAAGGTGGGAATTTAAGGAGATGGGACCTGTATAAACTGAAAGAACCAGAGGTTGTACAGAGTTTCAGGGAGAGCATAAGGGAACAATTGAAAGGAATGGGGGAAAGAAATACGGTAGAAGAAGAATGGTTAGCTCTGAGGGATGAAGTAGTGAAGGCAGCAGACGATCAAGTAGGTAAAAAGAAGAGGGTTAGTAGAAATCCTTGGGTAACAGAAGAAATATTGAATTTAATTGATGAAAGGATAAAATATAAAAATGCAGTAAATGAAGCAGGAAAAAAGGAATACAAACGTCTCAAAAATGAGATCGACAGGAAGTGCAAAATGGCTAAGCAGGGATGGCTAGAGGACAAATGTAAGGATGTAGAGGCTTCTCTCACTAGAGGTAAGATAGATACTGCCTACAGGAAAATTAAAGAGACCTTTGGAGATAAGAGAACCACATGTATGAACATCAAGAGCTCAGATGGAAACCCAGTTCTCAGCAAAGAAGGGAAAGCAGAAAGGTGGAAGGAGTATATAGAGGGTCTATACAAGGGCGATGCACTTGAGGACAATATTATGGAAATGGAAGAGGATGTAGATGAAAATGAAATGGGAGATACGATACTGCGTGAAGAGTTTGACAGAGCACTGAAGGACCTGAGTCGAAACAAGGCCCCCGGAGTAGAACACATTCCATTGGAACTACTGACGGCCTTGGGAGAGCCAGTCCTGACAAAACTCTACCATCTGGTGAGCAAGATGTATGAAACAGGCGAAATAACCTCAGACGTCAAGAAGAATATAATAATTCCAATCCCAAAGAAAGCAGGTGTTGACAGATGTGAAAATTACCGAACAATCAGTTTAATAAGCCATAGCTGCAAGGTACTAACACGAATTCTTTACAGACGAATGGAAAAACTAGTAGAAGCCGACCTCGGGGAAGATCAGTTTGGATTCCGTAGAAATACTGGAACACGTGAGGCAATACTGACCTTACGACTTATCTTAGAAGAAAGATTAAGGAAAGGCAAACCTACGTTTCTAGCATTTGTAGACTTAGAGAAAGCTTTTGACAATGTTGACTGGAATACTCTCTTTCAAATTCTAAAGGTGGCAGGGGTAAAATACAGGGAGCGAAAGGCTATTTACAACTTGTACAGAAACCAGATGGCAGTTATAAGAGTTGAGGGACGTGAAATTGGAAGCAGTGGTTGGGAAGGGAGTAAGACAGGGTTGTAGCCTCTCCCCGATGTTATTCAATCTCTATATTGAGCAAGCAGTAAAGGAAACAAAAGAAAAATTTGGAGTAGGTATTAAAATCCATGGAGAAGAAATAAAAACTTTGAGGTTCGCCGATGACATTGTAATTCTGTCAGAGATAGCAAAGGACTTGGAAGAGCAGTTGAACGGAATGGATGGTGTCTTGAAGGGAGGATATAAGATGAACATCAACAAAAGCAAAACGAGGATAATGGAATGTAGTCGAGTTAAGTCGGGTGATGCTGAGGGTATTAGATTAGGAAATGAGACACTTAAAGTAGTAAAGAAGTTTTGCTATTTGGGGAGCAAAATAACTGATGATGGACGAAGTAGAGAGGATATAAAATGTAGAATGGCAATGGCAAGGAAAGCGTTTCTGAAGAAGAGAAATTTGTTAACATCGAGTATAGATTTAAGTGTCAGGAAGTGAAACTTGGACGGTAAATAGTTTGGACAAGTAGAGAATAGAAGCTTTTGAAATGTGGTGCTACAGAAGAGTGCTGAAGATTAGATGGGTAGATCACATAACTAATGAGGAAGTATTGAATAGGATTGGGGAGAAGAGAAGTTTGTGGCACAACTTGACCAGAAGAAGGGATCGGTTGGTAGGACATGTTCTGAGGCATCAAGGGATCACCAATTTAGTATTTGAGGGCAGCATGGAGGGTAAAAATCATAGGGGGAGACCAAGAGATGAATACACTAAGCAGATTCAGAAGGATGTAGGTTGCAGTAGGTACTGGGAGATGAAGAAGCTTGCACAGGATAGAGTAGCATGGAGAGCTGCATCAAACCAGTCTCAGGACTGAAGACCACAACAACAACAACAACAACCTTGAAGAGCGCAAGGAATTTCTGAACAGAATTGTGACTGTAGACGAGACATGGGTGCAATACGTGAGCAGTTCAAACAATGGATGCGAACTCATTTTATTAGTTAGCCAGGAAACATACCAGCAGATATTGTGAAACCGCTAAATGACGGCTACCGCATTCTGTGATAACAAAGGAATTTTGACAAGAGATTAGAAAATAATGAAGTGTGAGAATACTGTGATATCATAGGTTTATTGTGAGACGAAACTTCGAAAGTTAATCCAAAACAGACTCTGCGTGGTGCCTACTGAAGGAATCACACTCCTACACGACAATGCCGACCTCGTACTCCGAATTTAAAGAAAGGGAACTCTTACTTATTGGCTGAGATATTTTTCAACATTCTCTCTATAGTTCGGACAAGCCAACAAAAGCCGCTTTTTTCATTTTTTTCTGCTTCTCATTACTTTCGTCTTTCTTCGGTTTACTCGGTCTACATTTTCTATACATTAGATTGTTCATTCCAAGTAACAGTTCATTTTAGTTTTTCTCATTTTCATTGAGGTTAGCAATGTCACCAGTGAATATTATCATTGATATCCTTTCATCCTGAATTTTAATACCCTTTTGAATCTTTCATTTATTTCCGCATTTGTTCCTTAGATTCATCTATACAAGGTGAACCACAACTCTGACACGGAGCTCGGCATGCGATTATTCATCCACGTTCAAGACAAAACTTATGTATGTGTTTTGTCTTTCATACATGAAAACGAGGAGCAGGCAACGCCGTCACATCGTGCAGCGCACCAGGATGTAAAGAGGAACGTGTATCATGACACACCACCGGACCAACCGTTGTCTCTCACTGACTGTGAATAGGCTGCTGGGATATCAAACCCACATTCGCCTCGGAGCTATGGTTCGAATCCTCTTCAGGTTCCTTTTCTATTTCGTAAAGCTGCGTTCCCTAGCTCTCGTCGTTTATCAACTGCACCTCATTTTGTAAAGCGACAACAGCCTATTACATTACAATGAGATACATTAAGCTACAATCATGTGTCTACTTATCACCCAACTTACAATCACAGCTGCTCCTGTCAAGTCCATGCACGGTGGCTTTCCGATGGAGTACACAAATGATTAACGCACCGATAAGCTTTTGCTGCTGGGTGCATCCGATAACCAAGCTGCCACTGCTGCTGCTCGTGCGTAAGCTGCACGGTACTCTCGAAGGCACCTTCCCGATAAGAGCGTTTCTCGTCACCTGGAGCAAAGACTTCGGGAAACAGGTAATCTTCGTCAACAAGTAATGCACAGAGATCGTCCAAGGACTAGACGCACACCATAAACATAGGGCGTGAATTTTGGAACCGTCCACAAATCACCTCGGTGAAGTACCCTTGACATTGCAAGGCAGTTCCAGATATCTCGAAGACTTGTTGAAGTGTTGCACGATGAAGAATTGCATCCATATCACCACACGTTAACTCAACACCAGCATCCACAAGACCGCATTCGACGAATACAGTTTTGAGATTGGCTTTTGCACTAACAAGGGGAGGCCGCCATTTGTGAAATTCAGATTCGATTCATACTGTGCATAATAAAAGCTCATGGCCAGAGGTATAATGTGGCAAAGCACCAAGATGCACTTCTCAGCCGTTGTCGAGAAAATCGACAGTTAAAAGAAACCGTTGCGGTCAAATACTCTCTACGATTACTAATTTTCTACACCGTCGTGGTGCAGCGGTAAGCGGTTGGATTCGTAATCCGAAGGTCGCCGGATCGATTCTCGCGCCATGATACCCTTTTTTTTAGTATTTGTGTTTTGTTATTCAAATATATATATATATATATATATATATATATTTGAATTACAAAAAGTCGCCAGTTTTCCCACGACAAACTAATTTCAACAACTTATTAAGCGGTCGGATTCGTAATCCGAAGGTCGCCAGATCGATTCTCGCGCCATGCTACTTTTCTTTTTAGTATTTGTGTTTTGTTATTCAAATATATATATATATATATATATATATATATATATATATATAGTGTTTTGTTATTCAAATACAAATACTGAGAAAGAAGGTAGTATGGCGCGAGAATCGATCCGGCGACCTTCGGATTACGAATCCGACCGCTTAATAAGTTGTTGAAATTCGTTTGTCGTGGGAAAACTGGCGACTTCGAACATCATTATGTTTTCCGCAAACAAAGTTGTATTTCACAAATGTTATTAATTATCTTCATAATGTTAACCACGTATAGTTAACGGAAGACGTAGAAACGATATTCCGAAACGAAACGTATAGCGTAAGTCAAACGTTCGAATTAGAATAGAGACCCCACGAACACAAACTTGCTGTGGCAGGTATGAAACATAAACTCCGTTACTCGCTCGTTACACTTGAAGGACAGATGTTGAATGGGCCGAAACGAGCCGCCGCATAACAGCGTAGTTGTCTGCTAACTTCGAAAGAAGGTAGATGCGGTCCCTAGCGCAACTTCGTCGAAAATCAGTGCGGACGGGAGAGCTTTGGTACACCCTGTTAAACAAACGGAAAAATGGAGGCGGTACAATTGGAGAGCGATCCGCCTTCACCAACATGCATAAGCAATTCATTAATAGTTATATATATATATTATTTGAATTTCAAGAAACTAATAATAAAAAAAATTGCATGGCGCGAGATTCGAACCGGCGACCTTCGAATTACGAACCCGAGCGCTTACCGCTGCGCCACGACGCTGTGGAAACGTACTAATCGTAGAGAGTATTTCGCAGCAACGGTTTCTTTTAACTGTCGATTTTCTCGACAACGGCTGAGAAGTGCATCTTGTTGCTTTGCCACATTACACCTCTGGCCATGAACTTTTATTATGCGCAGTATGAATCGAATCTGAATTTCA
The DNA here is from genome assembly GCF_021461395.2 of Schistocerca americana. Classification (NCBI taxonomy): domain Eukaryota; kingdom Metazoa; phylum Arthropoda; class Insecta; order Orthoptera; family Acrididae; genus Schistocerca; species Schistocerca americana. Next base: position 455,382,205 of record NC_060123.1, read on the forward strand.
CAATTGGCAGCCTACCCTTGTAAGTATAAGATAACCATCAGTTTATAAATAACGTGATATGGACTAACGAATCTATCTTCATTCGTGAAGATATTATCAACGTCCACAACAGCCATTATTCGTCGAAACACAACCCCAATTGTCACCCGTGAATTTGACTTAGGCTCGTTTCGCATAAACCTGTGGGCTGGAATCGTAGGAGCAGTGCTTTTGGGTCCTTACCTATTGCTGGGCAAGTTGAATGCGCCCCTGTATCCTACACCTCTTTGCAACACTTTGCCCGAGTTATTAGAAAATGTTCGACTTCGGGTTCAGTAACAGCTATGGTTTCCGCATGACGGTGCACCACCACAGTTGAGAGTGAATATGCATAACTATTTAAATGAAACATTACCAGAGAAATGGATCTGTCTTGGAGGTCCATTGCTCTGGTCTCCGTGTTTCCCAGACCTTAATCGACTCGATTTTTATTTCTGGGGACACGACCTAATAGCTCACGTGCATGTCGCTTCAGCAACGGTGGGTGGGGATACGTTGTGTAGGCCGCAGCAAGGTATGATGCAGCGAGTGGAAAAGTGTTTGAAAATGAAAGATAGTTGTGTACCGGCTTTCTAAAGATAAGCCTGAGCGCCACACATTCGGAATGGGATTACTGTGAGTAGCATATTGTGCGATCTATTGTAGCCTACCTGTTACGTTTATTGTACGTCGTTGGAAGCAGACGATATTACTGCACCTACTATTATTTTCTGTTGGCTTTATTTGTGTGGTCGATTACGTTTGTAAGAATGCCGTGTTGTGTCTTACTGTTTAAACGAAGGTCACAGTAACAGAAAGAAATCCACAAGATGCCGCATTCTGGAGATCTAAACTGGATACAATTTGATGCTTCAACTGGAAAAATGAAGCGCAGTGGCCAAGCGGTTCTAGGTGCTTCAGTCCGGAACCGTGCTGCTGTTACGGTCACATGTTCGAATCCTGCCTCGGGCATGGTTGTGTGTGATGTCCTTGGGTTAGTTAGGTTTAAGTAGTTCTAAGGCCAGGGGACTGATGACCTCAGATGTTAAGTCCCATAGAGCTTAGAGCCATTTGAACCATTTTTTGTAAAAATGAATGTATGGACGAAAGTGACTCGAACACCGGTGAGGCTGCGTGTCCATCCCCATTTCATAGCCTCGTCTCACTGAACTACTGGGACAGCTACAGGACAGTGCAAAGTTCGTGATACCTGTTCTTGGCGACGCTGCACTCAGTTACATTGTTACCAGAGCCTCGGCTTATAAATCGCTTTTCTATTATTTGGTCTGATTAGGTTTTGCTGTATGCACTTTTGTCTCGAAATGCGATGAGGAATCACATGCCGACCACCGATTACGCCTCTTTCTCCTGGCCCTGCATATCTTTCACAATACTGCCACCGACTCCATCCCCGTCTCACATCCTGTTTAATCCAAGCACTAAATTGTTAGCCTTTCGTTATTGTTCCCTCTTGGTTTTTGTGTATACTGTATTTTACCCACCTTTCTTTGTGGGATTCACCCCTTTACCTCAGAATTTTGAACGTCTTGCACCATATCACATTATCAAAAACTTTCTGCAGATCGACAAATCGAAAATTCTATTTTCGTTTTCAGACTTAGTGTCAAATGCCTATCTTTCGTAAAACCAATCTGCTCATCATCTAACAAGTCCTAAATTTTCTTTTCCATTCTACTGTGTACTATTCGTCTGAGCTACATTGATGCATGAGCCGTTAAGCTGACTGTCCGACAGAACTCGTGCTTAAATGCCACTGCTGTCAGAGGTATTGTGTGGACTATATTTTTCCGAAGGTCTGTTGGTTTATTCCAGTCTCATATATTCTACAAACAAACTTAATAGTCGTTTGGTTTCCATTTCCTTCAATTACTTTAGCAATTCTGTATGCTTTTTGACGTATTTCATCTTAAGTCTTCCATAGCTCTGGCAAACTCTGACTCTAATTCCGGACCGCCTACATTGAAAAGCAGAGCAATGGCTGGGCTCGAACCATATTACTTGTAGACCCTGGTGGCCAAAGTCTCTGATACACCCCTGGAAACTGACGTGGAATCATTATGAGGAAATGAAGACAAATAAATGAAGTTGTATCATATTTTTTTGTGCTTTTGCTGTCAACTAATCTCGACACTAGGGTCAGTTTTTCGTTGCGGAGGAGGGGGGGAGGAGAGTACAGGTTTTTTCGGCTTCTAGGTGATAGACCTGTCTTTCCCTAATCCTCCAGACACAAGCTACAACAGCTTGTACTGTAGGAGGACACCAACAAACGGTTTTCCCAGAGGAAGGACTGAGGAAAATTATTGAACATCGTTTGTCTCCATGTACTATTCAAAACAGTTTATTAACCGGTGGTACAAGGTTCAACTGAAAAGCACAATAAAGTTTAAACTTCAGCTTTCACTCTTGAACAAAGGTGTCGAATTTGAAACACCGGATCAGAAAAAATTCAGATATTCTATACCACTTTTCACAAAATATTACAATTCATCAAAATATTAATAATTTACAATGAACCTCACGCCAAGCCACACCATAATCAGAGAAATAGTGTCCTCACATCAGGTCGGGGCACAACCCGCAGACGACGCAACAGACCCCAGACGTAGACATCGAGACGCAGCCCCTCTGGCGTCAACAAGCTGAGATAGGGTAGGTACTACACTACAACATATACAGCAAAGCTCTCTTAAGCAGTGCACAGTTTAAATAAAACCAAAGCCTTTTCCCCCGCTCTAAAAGAAATACAATAACTATTATTAAGTTAAAATTAAAGCGCCACTAAATGTTATCTCGCCTCCTCATGCTTGTTAATGTCAACAGATTCGAGCGAGATACACACTTAAAGCCAGAATTGCTACCGTCAAAGGATCAAAATCAGTAGTATCTTAAATGTAGAAACGATATCATCACGATAAGTGCAGAAGCAGCCTTCAGATAACAAGCCACATCCCCAGATATACAAATGGCCTATTAGTGGCTCGATGATGATTTCAGAGGCTCTTAAGTACTTCAGTTGTCCTCATGGATTTGTTAGTAGGACAGTTTACAAGTTATTTGACAGAGACAAGCAGCTACAAGAAACACTAAGTAAAGCGGATCTCTTTAGTAAAGAGAGCATAGTGAGAAGCTGTGGATTAGATTTAGGCATATTCCTCTAGGTCTTCAGATTAAATCACCGAACAACAGTCTGCACTTTGATTTATGATGAGGCGCCCAAAAATATTTATAAGCATTCACTTTAGGCATCACTCGATTTCCCCACGGGTCAGAGTTGACGACGTGCCACAGACCGTTTTAAAATAACATTAAATGGAAAATGGGGAACGCAGCGCGACAAAAAAAAAAGAAAACTGAGAAACGAAGCGGAAGGCCAACACAAGGCTGCTTCAAACACAGCTCACAGCAGGGAATGGAGACGAGTCGCTGGGGAACATGCAAATGACGCTTATCATAATCGTAAGGAGTACGGAGAAGGTATTGACTCGGTGACTGGCAAAGTACTGTTGCGAAGGCGTTCCGTTCGTCGAGTGTAGAAGGAGACAAGACTCGTGGGCTTCGCCGAATCGCGCCAAATTCTCCGGGAGGAGCCCAGGTACTGTGCGAACAAGTACAGACGGGCCAGGGCTAGGCTGGCCCAGCACCGCACGACAGCAGCCGCACCGCCCTGCACGGTAAACGCCGACCGCCAACGCTCACACCAGCAAAACGGTGAGCAGGCAATGCTGACCACTCGTTTTGCAAAGAGCCCCAACGTTCCTACCGACACGTGATCCATCACAACCGCCCAGTTCCGACTGCTCCCTAAAATTCATGTGCTCCATGTATCAAATGCTCAATGAATATTTAATCTGAACGATACCAGGTGTACGTACGTAAGGTATCACGTAGAATATACAACTGCCAACAGTAAGACAAACAAACAACTACTGAATATCATGTAGTGTTCTGACATGACGCACACAGAGCCAGGCGGCAACTACTTAGCGAGAGGTACTGCAATGGTAGTCATTAAGATTTTAAAGCCAGGAAAGGCAGCTAACAACAAAATTTTACTTCCTTTGCTTATACAGTATTGTAAGAACAACGCATGAATAAATTCATGGGTGGTTAGGGATCATACGAGCTGTGAGATTAAGTAACAGAGCTGCTGCTTCCGGTAGGAATAACGTTTCTCACGTTGCACGGTGTCAATTCGAGGTGATTTTGTTTCTAGCTATTCTCAGTTCTTTAATCGCAAATGTAGCACGGCAGACTCTCGAAAATCCGTGACCACACATTTTCACTGTTGAGAGATCTGTTGAACTTAAAGGTCAGCCTGCAGTCGAACCTCCGCTATTTCGAGTTCTTTCAGGACAGGAAGGGTAACATGCTGTCCTGCGTATTCTTCTTAAAAGGTAACGTCGTGAAGGCTATGAATCTACAGCGACCGGCCTTAATACCTCAGGAATGTAACGGTGCCGTCCAAATAGCCGGCTATTTGAACCGGAGGTGGTTGTGTTCTGAGCCAAATGGCGCCCGGCAACTTTGTATTGCTCGTTCTCTTCGATGCCTTCTCACATGGATACGTACATAGAGATGCTCTATGGAGTATCGGAGCTTCTGAACAGACAAGATGTTGCCACTCGTGCGTCCAGTCGTTGCGTGCACCGGATTCATTTGTCTACTGCCACGGTAAGGGAAGCTGCAGCAATGGTCGCCGTGGTGAAAGTCCTCAGTTATCCGGTCATCGACACGCCTTCCGTGTCGACGTTTATGCTGGTACAGTGGAACCAATTTCCGGACTCAGATGTTTATTTTACTGAACGATCCTGCAGGGTAGGGCAAATGAAAGTGGCCCGAACGAGGGGATACGACTGGACGTTAATGTATGCATAGAACCACAACCCGGACGCGAATCTACGCCTAGAAGCACAGCCCAGGCGCACACACCACTTGCACGTCCACCACGTGATCCACACCGATTACGAGCGTAGTGCGGGCTGCGTCAGTGAGAGCGCAGCAGTGCAAAGGAGACGATGGTTACTCACAGTGGAAGAGCGGAAAGTTACGTGACAACTAAGTCACGGTAACCATGAGGTCAGTTGTTTGCTGAGAAGGTCAATGGTGTCAAAGTGGCAGCAAAGAAAACAATGCAATGCATAGTCAGAAAACGGCGTCAGACAGCATCTATTTTGAGAAAGAAAAATAAAACCACTAAAAATGTCTGCACACCAGAAAATGTGGCTGCAGTTCACCAGAAAGTACTTCAGAGTCCTACCAAATCGTGGTCGTGCGGATTCCCGGGTTCGATTCCCGGCGGGGTCAGGTATTTTCTCTGCCTCGTGATGACTGGGTGTTGTGTGATGTCCTTTGGTTAGTTAGGTTTAAGTAGTTCTAAGTTCTAGGGGACTCATGACCATAGATGTTAAGTCCCATAGCGCTCAGTGCCATTTGAACCATTTGAAGTCCTACCAAAACAACTCGTTGCCTGCCGCCAGAGACCGGCATATACGTCGACTTTGCGGACGAATACTCCACGAATACTCCACCTGGACCTGCAGTCTGGTCGCGGCCCTAGCTGGCCACCTAGGTCACCTGTTAGTGGGCAATTACTTTCTGTGGGGCACCCTAATGTCTGCGGTTTATCGTATAAAGCCCATAGTCTTCACGAATTGCAGCCTAACACTTCTGGTGTAAGTGCAGCATTTCCAGGAGCCCAGCTTCGATCTGCCTTCAGCAAACTGCTGAACAGGTCCCAAAAGTGCCAAGAGATGAATGGTGGTCACTTTCAGCATCTGCTATAGACGGGTTAGTATTGCATTTCCTATCCTCTGTAGTGTTTCTTTGTACCCTGATATTCTGCCGGGTGTGGGCGGCTTTTATTTGCCCCCCCGCCCCCCTTTCCCTGTATAACTTTTTAGATTCTGCATCGTGTTGAAATAACTTTACTCAATCTATCGACGAGATACTCGGATACCACTCTTGGGATCCCTACCAAAACGAGCAGAAATATCGTGAAACGATTCTTGAAGCCCCACAATCCTGCCGCTGTCGAATTACGATACGAGCTGCTAGGAGTTTCTCCCTCCTACAGGAGAAACAAAAAGATATCCTGAAAAAAGGAAGAACGTTCAAATGTGATTACCGAATTCGAATCCCACTGCAGAACCTTTCCCTCGTATTCAGATTGTAAAGGGCTCTGCTCTTCATTACCTTGTGTTGATTCATTGAAATACAGGGGGTGGACCAAAATATGAAAACACCGAAAATGCAACACATTAGCATGCCTAACATTAGCGTTCAAAACGGCTTCTAATCGTCTCAGAATGTATGAATACAAGTCCTACAAGCTTTTCAATGTGATATTTACAGTTCTTCCTGCAAAACAGAGGCAAGTTCAGGAAATGATAATGGAACTGGATGATGATCATGCATTTATCTCTTCAAAGTAGGCCACAAAGGCTTAATAAAAGATATGGTTACAGTTGTGGCCATAAAAGGTGCTAAAATTCGTCCTCGTGTTCGGAAAACCAGCACTGGAAGGTGCGGACTGTGTGTAAAACGGCCCTGCCGCCTTGGAACACAGATTCAGCATTGAGGAATAAACATTGTTCAATGAAATGTACCTTATCAGCCAAAAAAGTCACATTATTCTTGGAAGCTATGTAGCCTTTCAGAGCAACGAAGGGATCCATGGAATAGCACGGTATAGCTCCTCAAATCATCACAGAAACACCGCAGTGTTTCATTCTTGGCATTTAAAATCGTCTAACAGTGTAAAAAGGCTCGTGTAACTAAATGAATTTCCGCCGTTGCTTCACATTCTGGGTTTTGTGGTTTTGGCGTCATGTTTTCGGGTTACGAGCATTTGCATCACTGATGAGTGGTTTTGGAATTCTAGCTCGCCTTGCAGTTTGCTGCTTACCGAGCTCACTACGTTTTGTTTTCATGCTTGTAGGTTCCGCGGATGATGTATCCCCGCGTTCTCTGTATGCGACATAAATAATCGATACGATGCTCCTTGAAACACCAAACACTTCAGCTCCCTTGATTATGGAAGCATACACCGTATGAGCACCGACAACTATCCCTCGTTCGAATACACAACTGTTCCACTGTTCGTCGTGAAATTCAACAGCGTAGCCTGCGGGCGTGGCTATCATCTGCGTTTATTTTGAAGCATGCGGTGTTCACATATTTTTCTCCATAGTTTGCACATTCAAACATGTGGTAGAGTTCATGCTAATTTGTAGCATGCCACCTGCATGCTATTGCCATTGTAGTTGCCAGCATTGTAACAGTACCTGTAAGTCACAAATTCACAATACTGTTTACTGTCATATTGCCTCTGATATCCACTCCTGCCGTTTCACTATCTCAGCTACATGAAAACCTAGGGTCCCATTCGTCTGACCTTTACTCGGATTACCAACGTCTGACGTATATAGGGCGAAGCGTTTCACCCTTTGTTACGACAGTACACGGAAACGCGACCCTAGAACGGGATAACGATCGGCGAAGTTAAGTACATATTAGTTCGTGGGGCCGCGTTATTTCTGCGAGGTAATGGACGGATAATTACTGTAATTACAGAGCGAAGAGTCGCACACGATGAAGCAAGTCCAGCAGCTATTCGATAAACGCTGCCGCCGCAGTCTGTCCCCTGCTACAGTGACGCCCACGCGGTGGACGCATCGCTCTCCGATAAACAGCCAGAACCTACTGAACAGAGTGCGCTGAAAACAGATTACTGTCCAAATTATTCAATTACACTTTATATGCAGTCAGTTTCATTACACCTTGCGTTAATCTCTAAGCAACTACTCCTGAGTACTCTATGTCCTTACAACCCTGTCATCAGTGTGCAACAGGTAGCACCCATCGGTTACACAACATTCGCTCAGTTCGTAGCTATGACAATCTTTTGTAGGGAACAAATACAAAAAATATAGACACAGAAAAACCAAATCTGACAATCGGGTTCAATGCATAGATATATTCAACACATTAGGTATTTTAACTACATACGAGTACATTTACCTTTCACTTATACACAAAAATATGCGTCTATAATTGCTGCACGAATAGCTCTGTTGATGACAAGGAAGTTCTTGCCCGAACAAACTCTTAAAAACACAGAATGGACATGAAACTCAAAACAATATGAAAAAAATTCGCAACCAAAACAAACAGTTACACTACTGACTACCTAAGACGCTAATATAAATTAATAGACAAAGTTGTAACTACGTAGGCTTTCCCGGCGTAATAAGTCTTGAAAGTCTTTTCGGGTTTGCTGCCGGATCCTAAAATCAACTTGACTCGATATTTCGGCGATCCAACTGTTCGCCATCTTCAGGGAATGCTGCTTCTCCTGATGAGTCCCGCTGAGAACTCAGAGGGACTCATCAGCAGAAGCAGCATTCCCTGAAGATGGCGAACAGTTGGATCGCCGAAATATCGAGTCAAGTTGATTTTAGGATCCGGCAGCAAACCCGAAAAGACTTTCAAAATAAAAATAGACAAAGTTATTTAAAAAAGAAAGTTGGAAGTGCAATACACACCATACAGAACGTATTACTTAGTAGGGTTCTACAAATTACTTAACCCACGTAAATCACAATAAAATACTGATGTCATTTCCTTACATATTTATCTTCTATAACTTTTTCTATTTGCCGAAAAATTTGACTCCAGATCTCTGCAGTGGAGAGTGCTAACATGTGCATTCACTCAGTGTTTCGGGAAAGATAATGATGTACGTCAGTGTACAGAATGAAAAACAGAACTCATTGCGATTGTCCTGACAGCAGCTGACAGTGTATTTAAGTGCCTAGAGTGTGTGCAATATATGCAGGGATTGCTACTGAAAAACGAAATAGCATGAAATTATATTCAGATGAGTTTGGTACATTTAGGGTAAAAAGAATGACGTTGCCCTCCTTTTAATAGACTCGTCGTCTATCTGGATTGTAGACCATAATCCCCATATGTCCAGCCTGATTTATTTCAGTAAGATGCCGGGACTGTTTCCGCTATAAGCCAGTGGTAGACCACTTGTCCCAGTCTAGGCAACCTGTAGGTATTGGTATATAAATGTCTGTGTATACGAATACATAGGTTGCTGTTAACAACATCTTCAACATCCCATCAAAACTGATTTGTGGTTGATTGTGTTTCCAACTACTACACTTAACAGTACAAGCCATTAAAAAAATCTGTGACTTTCCTCCTATACAGTTTTCTCCCCTGTTCGTACTTTTCACATTACGTCAACGCTTCCTGCCTGATGTAACTATGGCATACTGAATTGTTTCTTCTAAAAAATAGGAATTCTGATCTTTATTTCCTCATTTATTATTTTCTTCCGTACATCTTTAATTTTGATTTACGGACCATAATGTTAAAGCTTTATGTGCCCTCTTGGTTTCATCGTGGTTTATGTTTAACTTTTTAATGTATTTAAGAGATCCTACTTGTCAGTTTGTGCCTGTCTATAAGCGAAATTTGATTTGTGTCATTAGTACCGTGTACCATGAAACTGATATTTCGCACCACGGCTCTCATCTCATTTGCACTGCCGGGCTCACCTGCGGGGGTGAGGCGTTCTTCTCGCACCTTATGGCTTGTTAGACTTCGTGAGGTCTGCAGCAGCGCCACACCGAGGTTTCATTAGGTTGCCCGTTAGAGCGGAAGGACAGTCTGCTGTACAGAGAAGTACCGTCAACATCGTCTGGAAGTCAGCGCCGCGGATGCTGTGGAAGCGGCTGACGAACCTATGGCGAATCACTGGGTGCACGGCATTGTCGGGAAGCCAGGCTTGTTTGTCCGTAGGCTGGCCCTAGATATGCTTTTCAGTGGAACGGATCAGACGCGCCTCTGCCGGAAGCAGCTGTCTCCAGCACATGGCGGGTAATGGGACGCGCGGGGCTGCAATGGTACACTGATTGCACCTGTTTTTTGTTCGTCGTTGCTCGCCAAACTAGCAGCTGCGGTCCTTGACCGGAGAAGTTCGTTGACGGCCCTCAACTGAGACGGAAATAGGAAGAGACTGGAACGCGGTGTCCCTCTGATCCGGTTCAAAAATGGCTCTGAGCACTATGGGACTCCACTGCTGAGGTCAGTAGTCCCCTAGAACTTAGAACTAGTTAAACCTAACTAACCTAAGGACATCACAAACATCCATGCCCGAGGTAGGATTCGAACCTGCGACCGTAGCGGTCTTGCGGTTCCAGACTGCAGCGCCTTTAACCGCACGGCCACTTAGGCCGGCCCTCTGATCCGGGCTGCGTGCGCTGAGTCGCAGCGGTTCACGTGGAGGGCGGTCAATCTATACTTAGACATCGTCTACTTGAAGAGTGGACGATTGGTCTTATCATTGGCCAGAAGAAGATAGCAGACCACAGCGAGAGGCGAAACGTATTTGGAAGTGAATCAGGAACGTGCATTTTGATGGGCCTATAACTTTTCATACTGAGCAGATGACTAAAGCGTAGGAAACACGCAAGACATTCACACATTCGCGTAACCTTCTCTCAGGATGTGATATATATATATATATATATATATCAAATGAAAACGAGGCAGATGGAAATAAAAGTAAGTAGTTATTTCAAAAGTAGCCACCATAATTGTTAATACATTTATCTCACTGTCAGTCAAAGCAGTCAGTGCTTTCATGAAAATAAGTTTGTAGTTCTCAGGAGTCCACCTCTTCATTTCAACCAAATCAACAATCATAAATGTCTTTTTCACTGCTCCAAAAATACGGAAATCACATGGGGAGAGATCGTTACTGAGTAGAGGATGCGTTAGGGCTCTCGAGTGAAACTTCTGCAGCACATTCGAAACTATCTTGCAACATACGGGCGGGCGTAATCGTGCAACATTGCTGTCCATGCTGTCCATCAACATTCCTGAGCGTTTGGACCTGACGGTGAGTTTTAGTTTTAGCGAAGTGAATAGGTACCGCTGTGCGTTAATCGTGGGGTGGCGTTCCAGAAAGTTAATTAACAGCATTCTCTTTCAGGGAAAGCAAAAGGTCATCATGATATTCCCATTGGTCGTGTCCTTACTGTTTCGACTACTTTGCAGAAGTTTCACTGGGAAGTCCTTACATACGCTCCACACAGTCCAGATCTCTCCCCATGTGCTGTCCAAATATCACGAGCCCTGAAGAAAACCATTCATGGCAGTCGATTTGGTTCGGATGAACAGGTGCATGCCTCCGTACAATCATGGTGCCTTAAGGAAAAGCAGTCATGTTTCCACGAAGGCATTAGCCATCTTGTCCCACAGTAGGAAAAATTTATTAACAGTTAAGGCGATTATTTTTGAAATAATAAACAGCTTACTTACTTTTACCATCTGTTTTGTTGTCGGATCACTGACCCTTATACAAATGAGAATACCAATGAGTTCCATTTTACTGTACCGACAGATTACTATTATCAGTATCATAACAAGGGATATTTCGGAATAGATATTGTACAACGTGTATCTGCGATATTGTCAAACCCACCGTCGCTAACAACGTCACCTGTAATGTGATATGTTCGTGCCTGTGCTATGGATTTGTGATTATAGTCATTTTCGTGATAAATAAATTGTACAAGCGCCACAGGATGTAAATGTCATCTTGAGGTCTACAAAAAACGCGGAGCACTAAGAGGGATTCTTTATAAATATATTTAACATCAAAAAGGCCTATAACATCAGGTGACACCTTCATTGCATACCAGAAAGTCTTACTAACCATGTAAGAAATAAAGCAAATTGATCAAGTAGCATGCGAGATCCTATGCGGATGAGGCATAAATACACTACGTGATCAAAAGTATCCGGAAATGAAAATGACTTAAAAATCCGTGGCACCCTCCGTCGGTAATGCTGGAATTCAGTATGGTGTTGGCCAACCCGTAGCATTGATGACACCTTCCGCTCTCGCAGGCATAAGTTCAATCAGGTGCTGGAAGGTCCATTGGGAAATGGCAGCCCATTCTTCACGGAGTGCTGCATTCAGGATAGGTCGGCGTTCCAAAAGATCCCAAGGGTGTTCTATAGGATTCAGGTCAGGACTGTGCAGGCCAGTCCATTACAGGGGCGTCGTAAAACCACTCCGACACAGGCTGTGCATTATGAACAGGTGCTCGATTATGTTGAAAGACGCAATCACAATCCCCGAATTGCTCTTCAATAGAGGGAATCAAGAAGACGCTTCAAACATAAATGAGGGCCTATGCTGTGATAGTGCCACGCAAAACAACAAGGGGTGCAAGCCCCCCACCCCCCTCCATGTAAAACACGACCACGCCATAACACCACTGCCTCCGAATTTTACTGTTGGCACTACACACGCTAGCAGATGAAGATCATCGTGCATTCGTCGTACCCATACCCTGCCATCTGATCGCCACTCCATACAGCGATTTCCCACTGTTCAATCGTCCAATGTTTACCCTTCTTACACCAATCGTGGCGTCGTTTGACATTTACCAGGGTGATGTGTGGCCTATGAGCAGCCGCTCGACCATGAAACCCAAGTTTTCTCACCTCCCGCCTAACAGTCATAGTACTTGCCGTGGATACTGATGCAGTTTGGAATCCCTGTGTGATGGTATGAATAGATGTCTTCCTATTCACATTACGACCCTCTTCAACTGTCGACGGTCTCTGTCAGTCAACAGACGACGTCGGCCTGTGCACTTTCATTCTTTACGTGTCTCTTCATGTTTCCACTTCACAATCACATCGCAAACAGTGGACCTAGAGATGTTTAGGAGTGTGGAAATCTCGCGTACTGACGTATGACATAGGTGACACACAATCACCTAATCACGTTCTAAGTCCGTGAGTTCTGCGGAGCAACCCATTCTGCTCTCTCACGATGTCTAACGACTACTGAGGTCGCTGATATAGAGTACTTGGCAGTAGGTGGCAGCACAATGCACCTAATACGAAAAACGTATGTCTTTGGAGGTGTCCGGATACTTTTGATCACATAGTGTATGTTCTCTTAGTCAACCAGTACTACAGCTGCTAAATGGGGACGCGCGGGATTAGCCGAGAGGCCTTAGGCGCTGCAGTTATGGACTGTGCGGCTGGTCCCGGCAGAGGTTCGAGTCCTCCCTCGGGTATGTGTGTGTGTGTGTTTGTCCTTAGGATAATTTAGGTTAAGTAGTGTGTAGGCTTAGGGAATGATGACCTTAGCGGTTAAGTCCCTTAAGATTCCACACACATTTTTTTTTGCTAAACTGGCCCAAACTGAAAAAACAGTGAAGATAATAGCAAACAAACACATATTGCCTGACTAATGTAGTCTATGAACCAATTTGCGAAGGACCAGGCCTGTGACATGAGCCTAAGGAAATCGTGGACGCTGCCAGCAACGCCAGACGACGCACGGCCGCACGAACTGCAATGAGACGTCTGAGTACATACTCTTATATACGTCAGAGAGTGGCCGCCACCTAAAGTAATACTGAGGGCGGGAAGGCTAGTCTCATTGCAGTTCGCGCGCCGTGCTTTGACTGGTCTTGCTGGCAGCGTCCACGATATGCGTCAGGCTGAGCGCTCGTATGGAAAGCTATTTTACAGGTTTACAAAATGATTTTCTACGGCTTTTATGCCTTCATTTAACTTCCTTGAGTCTAAGTCACCTGTCGAGTCGTTCGCGCTAGTTCATAGCTCACATCAATACGAAAGCCTTCATGATTTTTTTCTGTTACGACTCGTTTACCTGATATGACGTTGTTTGATTGAGAGAACAATTTTAGGCCCATCCAAACGGAGCCTCGCATGTTGTTTCATAAATTTGCTGCATTTTTATAGGATCTGTTCGGATTTCTGATACGCAAACAACGTCTGACCTGACGTTTACATTCTATTGGCTCTGTCAAAGTTAATTATTTTTTGTGAGGAAGCCCTCTTAGTTTTCCATGTTTTCTGTAGAGCGTGATGATGGAGATTACATCCTAAAACCCGGATCGTGTGTATGATTTCATATAACTAATGGATTTGTCAAGGACGATTGGAGCTGTTTACTCACCATCAAAATTTTTTGCAGCAGTTGTGGACGTCTGGCAAGAAGCATATTACTCCAGTGGACGCCTTGCAAGGCTTTTGGGACTTTTTATAGGTAAGTTAATTTACGAAAGAATTAATATTGGCACAGCAATTAAGTTTCTGTTTTAATGCATTCTGGCGCGACATGGTAGATCCGCAACTGTTCAACAATGAGGAAATTCGATAATTCTTTTTTTTTCCAAAAGGAGAGGGCTGATATAGGTGTTAGGACACACAACCGCTAAACAGTATATTACACTTGAAATAACTATGCTAATGCATTACATGGCGATATAATATAATTCGCCATGTCACAGGCACTATCCACAGCAACTGGCAAATAACTTCACTTATGTATTGAAATTCAGAATTGAGTCACTTGGAATGATACATGTTTGCATAAGTGTATACGTATATGCACTGCATTGCTTACTCTGATAAGACCAAACATGATGACCACTGCCAACCGCGACGTTGGATGTCACCCGTTGGCGTTACAGGCAAGTAACGCTGTAACAAAAGGATGTAAGCAGAGTAGACACGCACGGAGTATCCCCCTAGTGGCAATATGGATTACGAATGGACAAATCCATTGAGATAAGCGACTTTGACAAGGACAGATTGTTATTAATGGGCAGATCCTTTGAACGAGTATCTCGAAAACGGCGGAGCAACCACAAACGCCATCCTCGAGATTAACGGCTGCTCGAAACGTGCAGCGGAAGCTGTTTTATGCCATCGGAGATAACCTCCTGTGCTTACATTTGACCTGTGGTAGCAGTCGAAGACACGCTGACAGCTGCGAAGTACCTGCATCCCCTAGTGCTTTATCTTCACCTCGACGATGTCATATTTCAGCAGTATAACAATACTTGTCGCGCAGCCAGAGCCGTGCTACAGTGGAGCATTATAGTGATGCCTCGGCGACCAAATTAGTTTGATTAAAATCAGATGGAACCCATGTGGGTCACTATGACCTCGCACGCAAATCAGTGGCCTGTTATCTATCTGAATTACATGTTTTGTGGTTAGAACTCTAATCCCACAGACCTTCACAAATGGACAACCAACTGCCGGATGAGGTAAGGGATTCTCTTCCACAACTCAGGCATTGAATGATACGGTAGGCATTGGTAACAAAAATACGCAGTCAGGGGTACTTTTGGTTAATACACTGAGTGATCAAAAGTATCCAGACAATTGGCTGAAAATAACTTTCTAGTTTCGCGGCGCCCTCCATCGGTAATGCTGGAATTCAATATGGTGTTGGACCACCTTACCCTTGATGACAGCTTCCTCTCCCGCAGGCATACGTTCAGTCAGGTGCTGGAAGGTTTATAGGGGGATGGCAGCCCATTCTTCACGGAGTGCTGCGCTGAGGATAGGTATCGATGTCGGTCGGTGAGGCCTGGCACGAAGTCGGCGTTTCAAAACCTCTCAAGGGTGTTCTATAGGATTCAGGTCGGGACTGTGTAGGCCAGTCCATTACAGGGTCGTCGTGTAATCACTCTACCACAGGCCGTGAATTATGAACAGGTACTCGATCGTGTTGAAAGATGCAGTCACCATCCCCGAATTTCCCTTCAACAGTGGGAAGCAAGAAGATGCTTCGAACATAAATTTAGGCCTGTGTTGTGATAGTGCCACTCAAAACAACAAGGGGTGCAAGACCCCTCCATAAGAAATACGACCACACCATAACACCACAGTCTCCGATTTTTACATTTGCCATTACACACGCTAGCAGATGAACATCATCGGGCATTCGTCATACCCACACCCTGCCATCGGATCGCCACTCAACACAGCGATTTCCCAATGTTCAATCGTCCAATGTTTACTCTCCTTACACCAATCGAGGCGAAGTTTGACATTTACCGGCGTGATGTGTGGCTTATGAGCAGCCGCTCGACCGTCAAATCCAAGTTTTCTCACCTCCTGCCTAACTGTCAAAGTACTTGCAGCGGATCCTTATACAGATTGGAAATCCCATGAGATGGCCTAGATAGAAGTCTGCCTCCTACACATTACGACCCTCTTCAATCGTCGGCGGTCTCTGTCAGTCAACAGTTGAGGTCGGTCTTTACGTTTTCGTTCTGTACGTGTCCCTTTACGTTTCCACTTCCCTAACACATCGCAAACAGTAGACCTAGGGATGTTTAGGAGAGTGTAAGTCTCGCTTACAGACGTATGATACAAGCGACACACAATCACCTGACCATGTCTGAAGTCCGTGAGTTCTCAGGAGCGCCCCATTCTGCCCTCTCACGATGTCCAACGGCTACTGAGGTCGCTGCTATGGAGTACCTGGCAGTAGGTGGCAGCACAATGCACCTAATATGAAAAACGTATGTTTTTGGCGGTGTCCTGATTTTTTTGATCACATAGTGTACCTTTCAGATTGAAACCCATATGTTGTTATACTGCTAGCGCAATAGGTTGCGTACATACGTAATCTGTAGATACAATTATTCAAATGAGTGTGACCAGTTATCTGTACGCGTCGTGATGGCATATTTTATTTTTATGTATCCCAGCAGTGTGTACTGATATACTACCGGCACTTTCATATAATACTCTTACCTAAGGTTTTATACGAGTGTGATCAACGTAAAAATAAGATTTTGGTTTCAAATTCGAATGGCTCTGAGCACTATGGGACTTAACTTCTGAGGTCATCAGTCCCCTAGAACTTAGAACTACTTAAAGCTAACTAACCTAACGACATCACACGCATCCATGCCCGAGGCAGGATTCGAACCTGCGACCGTAGCGGCCACGCAGTTCCCGACTGTAGCGCCTAGAACCGCTTGGCCACCCCGGCCGGCGATTTTGGTGTGAATGCGTTCTCTGCTTCATGGATGCTGATGGCGTCGAATGACGATCCGTATGGGGCTGTCTATTTATCACATTACTTTGTGTTTGTCACCAAATGTTCCATTACAAATGGAATTTGAAAAATATGTAACTATTTTATGTCTTCAGCTTATTTTATTTCTAGACAGTATATGGATGACATAATATAAAATATTTTGGATTTCTTAGGATTAACTTCCTGTAATGAAGGTAGCAATTCTTGGTATTTTACCCTGCAATAAAAAATATAGCTTTTTATACAGGAGGGCGCGCTTGTTGTCACCTATTGGCTTTGTATGTTACATTTGGATACTGCGTCACTTTGTAAAACAAAATTGTTAACTTTTCTTGTAATTTAAGATTGCCGGCCGAAGTGGCCCTGCGGTTCTAGGGGCTGCAGTCTGGAACCGCAAGACCGTAACGGTCGCAGGTTCGAATCCTGCCTCGGGCATGGATGTGTGTGGTATCCTTAGGTTAGTTACGTTTAACTAGTTCTAAGTTCTAGGGGACTAATGACCTCAGAAGTTAAGTCCCATAGTGCTCAGAGCCATTTGAACCATTTTTGAACCTTTTTTTTTTAATTGATATTTTTATTAGGATGTTACATTGATTTGTAAAAAAAAAAAATTATTAACATTTCCATTAATGTAGGATTGATATTTTCATTTGCATTGTACGTTATTTTGTAAAAAAAGGAAGTTAACATTTCCTATAATGTAACACTGATTTTTCTACTTTTTAAAAATGTAATGAGTATACCACAGTGGTGTGGCAACACCATAGAAAACTAATCGGCAGCTAAGCACACACGGGAGTGTTTATGAGGGAGCAATGTTTACTGCCGAATGTAATATTTTCAGTTCAGCTGAGTCAGTCGGGTGAAACGGTGGATGCACGGATTAATATCAGTGAAAGTACTAGACAGCCAGAGTTTGGATTTCTGCACAGAAAGAAGCTATTCATGCCTCTGGGCATCATATTTTGACTAGTTACGATTAATAACAAGGTCTGTCTTTTGCTGTTCTTGTTTTTGGGTGTACAATCGCTCAACGGCGGGGTCGTCAGCGTCCTTAGAAATATTAAGAGAAACAAATACGAGTTGACACACTCAACCACTCCATATCACAGGCCGTAAAGCAAAGGAGATATAGTGAAGAGTGCTACCCCTGGGATGAACACAGACGTAAAACGACAGAGGAGCTAAAACAACGACGCATGGATAATGTGCCTGGCTTACGTCTTAAAAAAATTAATAAATAAATAAAATAAAAAATAAAATAATAAATAAACATTGATGATTCAACCACCACGTTAATTCATTAAGAGCATCTGCCTGTAATTTTCGGAATCAAGCTGGACAGATCACAAATCCTTAAATCCTCTATACACATTTGTTTCAATGTCACTTAAAATGGAGGACAAATTGCGTCAAACCTGTCGCAGTTCTTCGGCCCTAAAGTAAAACAAAGTCTAGTAAAATATTGCGTACAGTGATCTATATGCCACAAGCATCACACACTGGAGGGTCCTCTCGCTAGGGCACGTACCCATGCATCAGAGGACTGTGGTGTATGCGAAGGCGAGTGTAGATGAACTCGTCCCATCATCGCGGCTGAGAGAGGTACGCCACTGCCGCGTAGTGGCCTTTACTAGATGCAGTTTTTTTACATGTCACTTACAGCAACTCGTCCTTCCATTGACGCATGAATCTATACCTCAACAGCGAGGTGATACGATACAGGGTTGGGGAGTCGTTGGTGAGGGCCACACTGAAATATCTGAAGATCACCACACGCCTCCTTAGCTGCTACACCCACCGTTTCATTCCCAGCTATACCCATGTGCCGTGGTACCCAGCAGAAGGACACCTCCTTCCCCAGCCGTTGTAGTGGGAGGACAGCGTCCAGGATCGTCTCAACTACTTTATCTGCTGGGTACAAGGTTTGTACATAGTGAAGGGCACTCAATCGGAACAGACAAGAAATTTAGCACTCGAAGCATATCAGATCTGCTCGAGAGCTCACTAGATCCCATATACACCGAAGCGCTAAGGAAACTGGTATGGGCATGCCTATTCAAATAATAGAATACGGCGCTGCTGGCGGCAATGTCTGCGTAAGACAACAAGTGTCTGGCGCAGTTGTTTGATCGGTTACTGCTGCTACACTGGCAGGTTGAGTTTGAACGTGGTGTTAAGTTGGCGCACGAGCGATGGGGCGTAGCAGCTCTTACGTAGCGATGAAGTAGCGATTCTCTCGTACGACCATTTCACGAGTGTAGCGTGAGTGTCAGGAAACATGAAATCTCCGACATCGCAGCGGCTGCAAAAAGATCCTGCAAGATGGCTGACGAAAGTCGTTCAACGCGACAGTAGTGCAACCCTTCCTCAAGTTGCTGCACATTTCAATGCTGGGTCATCAACAAGTGTCAGCGTGCGAACCATTCATCGAAACATCATCGATATGGGTTTTCGGAGCCAAAAGCCCAACCGTATACCTTTGATGACTGCGCGACACAAAGCTTTACATCTCGCCTGGGCTCGTCAACACCGACACTGGACTGTTGATGACTGAAAACATGTTGCCAGATCGGACGAGTCTCGTTTAAAATGGTATCGAGTGGATGGACGTGTACGGGTATGGAGGCAACCTCTTGAATTCATGGACCCTGCTTATCAGCAGGGGTGTTCGAGCTAGTGGGGGCTCTGTAATGGTGTGGGGTGTGTGCAGTTGGAGTAATATGAAACCCCTGATACGTCTAGATACGACCCTGACAGGTGACACGTACGTAAACATTTGTCTGATCACCTGCAGCCACTCATGTGCATTGTGCCCCACACATCCAGAATTGCTACAGTGTGGCTCCAAGAACACTCTTCTGATTTAAAACATTTTCGCTGTCCACCAAACTTCCCAGAGATGAACGTTACTGAGCATATCTTGGACACGTTGCAACGTGCTGTTCAGAAAAGATCTCCACACCATCCTTTACTCTTACGAATCTATGGACAGCCATGCAGGAGTCAAGATGTCACTTCCCTCCAGCACTACTCCAGTCATTAGTCGAGGGCATGCCACGTCGTGTTGCACTTCTGCGTGCTTGCGGTGACCCTACACGATATTAAGCAGGTGTACCAGTTTCTTCGGCTCTTCATTGTAATTCTGTGCAGACATTAAAATCTCGAGGCAGTCGGAACCTGAGGACACAATCTTGGGAAACAAGAGAGCAAGCAACGGAGGCCCCCAGTTTCGGCCCATCAGTAAAGACAACTGTAGTGTTGTGATGCTCAGTTAAAATGACATAAAATAATGCATTAAAATCTTTGCTGGTTGTAATCTTTCCTGTACTCGACTAAATCTAACATTACTCTAGCCCTCTGCAGTGACTAGGATGGCAGATATTTAAAAGCCAGGATTCGGGTTCTTACTTTTTCCACACCAAGTGACTCGAGCATACACTTCGTGTAGATCACAGACTGTATGGTTGCTCGCCGATGATTGGGGGAAAGGCGTTCCACAGGTGGACGAACAACAATACAGTTTGCAGGTGAAGTTGCAGCTCCGAGAAAATTACGTGCCTGACACGCCATGAGAAGATGCCTCCAGGTGATTAGTGTAGGTTCCCCAGCCTCAGCACAGAGACTGGGTGGCCCTGGTCTTGTAAGCACCTGTGACCATCCTAATCCTCTCATGGTAGGTAGTGAGCGTCAGTAATCTTCAGGTAAGAAGACTTCACATACCCGTACACTGTGCATCCACAGTCTATCTGTGAAGGCGAACCCTATAAAACTGTAGAAGACGCGCCCTGTCTGCCGCACAAATCCTGTGGCTTAGGCACCTGATGATTCTCAATGGCTTCTGGGTTCTGGCTTTCAGGACTGTCAGGTGTAGTGACGATGACAGTTTGAGAAACCACCATGTCTCAAATATGTAGAATGGTGTCCCTCATATGCAAGGCAGGTAAAATACAGATACTACGAATACGATTAAAATGAACACACACACACACACTTCTCTGCAGAAAACGGAAAACCTATCTTGGTAGCCCACTCCTCTAACCTCCGCACTGATGGGTCGCTGTTGCAGCACTAGAGAAGGAATAGAAACAGAAGTCGTCCAAGAATAAGGAGAATTGCACAGGACGATACTGTTTATGGCAATGGCGAAGAGGAACACCATTCTCTGCTCAGGACGACTCCACAGCACATCAATAACTCGATACCTAAAAATGTGCTTAGACACGAAGGATCTAATGAAGTTGGAGAGTTGGCCACAAGTCCCATTGTTGGAGTTCCAAGAGAATACTGTGGCTCCAGGTAGTGTCATACGCCTTACTGATATCCGAGGTAGTGATATTTACGTAGGAAAGCCTGCTGAATAGCTGCCTCCTCAGGTAGGGTAAGGTTGTCGACAGTGGAGATAATCTCTGGAATCGACAATGAGAGCACCTGAGTTGCCTAGTCTCTATAACCCAGACCAAACGATCTTTAACCATTCGCTCCAATATCTATCCTCCACTGCTCGTAAGGGGATGCTCCGGTAACTAATGGGAATTGTGTCGTCTGTTCTGATTTAAGAGAGCCTCTTTCCACGAGTTGCGAATATCAGATTAAAATATTGGAGAAGGATTTCCTCTGATGCTGTTTGCAAATGTCGAAGCATGCAGTACTGGATTTGATCGAGACTGGGTGCAATATTACTAGTCTCAGACAGTGCCGATTTCATATCCCATATAGAGAAAGGACAGCTGTAAAATTTGTGCCCCTCTCTGTAGTTCCACAGCAGTAGAAAAACGCTGTATCCTGGCTGGCATCGGCAGCAAAATGTTTTAAGATATTTTGAACGATGTCTGTTATTTTGAGACACCACTATTTCAGCGCTGCTGTCACGGGTGAAGGTCTGTGTCAGCCGGAAATCTTCCTCGTGGCTTCTCGTACTTCTGTGTAACGAATGGGATGGTTGACGGAGTCCAGGAACGCTTGCCATGACCTCTTCTCGCTCTCCTTAATTACGCGTGGAGCCATGGCCCTCACGACCCAAAATGCTGTGAGGTTGTCTGCTGTTGGGCTGTACTTAAACCATCGAAGAACCATGCGCCTGTACCACATTGCTGAGTGGCACTCACTGTTCCACCAAGGAACATGTTGCTTCATAAGATGACCTGAGGACTCTGGGATTGATAAGTTACTGGCATGATTGATTGATCATGTGATGTGGTCAACTGAGTCCTGGATACTACCACAGTGTTCAACACAGCCACCTGGCTGAACAACGTTTAGCATTGCAGACCATCCATATCGGTGGCTTCTCTTCAAGCAAAGCGCCATTGGGTGAGTGGGTCTACAGTGAAAGCAGTCGTTGGAATGAAGGTCTTTCTTTCTTTCCCACTGAGCCGAGTCTGCAAAGACGGGAGAGCAGAAAGAGAAGACAGTGTATCAGGATGACACAATAGCAGCTGACAGCATGTGTTGAGGATGTACAGCTCTTGCGACATCGTGAGATGCTCCAAGACTCGACCTTTAGGGCAAGGATTGCGCGAAGTACGTAATTCATTAAGGGCATTTACATCACCCAGCTGGAGAAATGGAGAGAGTTGTTCAATGAGGCCTATGAGGGCCTTAGAGTCTATTGCATACTCCGGAGATTATTACAATAAGCAGGTAGTAATCTTCTGAACCACACGAACGCTAATGGCTGCTGTTTGTAAGTCAGTAATCAAGGAGAGAACAGTGAAGTCGTGTTTGTTATTGACGAACAAAGCAACCCGCCCTTGACGCTGTCCCTAGTCAGGTCGTCCTTTCAGGAAGGATATAACCGTAACACAGGAGAGTCAGGGACTTTAAAATTTGTTTCTTCTAAAAACAAGCACAGGGGGCGTGCCTGTGCTAGGAATTTTAACTCCTCCACATGTGTCTTGAACCAATTAATGTTCCACTGTCTGAGAGCCATCATCACGGGGATAGCACTTTCATACAGACTTCCTGCCGGGGAGAGGAGCCTGCAAAACATGGAGGCGAGGTCTTCAGGCGAGATGAGCGTCCCAGTTCGACATCAAGGTCTATCACCACTGAAGAAGAGTCGAGAGAGGCATCTGAGAGGATAACTTCGACATCGTCGGACTGTGTACTACCTGTCTTCGTGAGTGTTCGGTTATTCGCCCTCGACTTTGATTTTTTAGTCTGAGTAGCCTTCGGAGCCACAATCGCAAAAGTGGTAATGGCAGACCTGGACTGTAAACAACACGGGATATTTTGAGGTGTTGGGAATTCCTCAACATCGTCAACCACAGCCTTTTCTGAAGTTCTGGGTGGAGTGACAGGTTTCGAAATGACTGCAGCAGCACAATTGCATTGACAAACGCAGGTACTAGTGCCGAAACTAGCAACCGCTGTTGGTGTACCAACATTGACTTTCTACACTGGCTGTTTAAGAACGGGAGCAAACGAAACAGCGAGAAATGGGGACAGCATCGCTTTATACGCCTTTTTTTAGCTTCAATATATGGAATGCGCTTCGCAGTCTGAAGCTCTTGTACCTTATAGACGTACATTGCAGTCCCGATCCCATACGGGGTGATCCCAGAGCAATTCATTCACTTTAAGAAGATGCAAAACTGACTCCTTTGTGGGCGGCCTTATCACTCTTGCCACAAGTGGCTTCTTCCTTACACCCAACAGTAGAATACCTAAAGCGCTGGAATTTTAAATAGCGCCTTGGCTTGGGGTCATAAAACCTCACTTAGGCAAAGGAAACCTGTCTTAATGTGGTTAGGAAGTTTCGTACTACTGAATGTCAGGATAAAGGAGATGGATTTGACAATATCCCCATCTACCTTCTTCATGATATTGTGCACTTCGTCTATATCTTCTGGAGTCAACTCACGTTGCAGTTTCTCCTACGAAATGTCAACTACATCCCTGCTCATCACATCACCCTTGCCGCAATTCAAGGTGCTGTGCAGTTCGGTATCTACTGCATACTCCTCGAGGCATTTAGCTTTTCGGAGGTTGGTGACTTTCTGGGAATTTGAAGTTTCCACTAACGGTGTCCAATTGCGCAAGCCACAGATGCTTTCTAACCCATTTTGTATAAAGATGGGCGAAACCTTCTCAATACTATGCTCTTTTCTTGTCACTACTAAAACGTTTTCTGATGACCAGAATGCATTCTGTTATTCGACACGGTACTTACACGACTACACAACCCCTCTTGTTACATTGAGTGTTGCTACCTTCGAGCGGCCGAGCCTCTCAGCGGGAAGAAGGAAAAGAAAACTTCGAAGGATCCATCTCGGTCCCATGAGCAGTTACGAAAATAAAAGTTCACGCAGACAGCCCCGCGCGCCTAGGAAAACCTTGAACAGCTGAGGTACAACAGGTTCCACAGAGATTCCCCGCCAACGACTGTTCCACCTCAACGGCTATGGATCTGATCAGCGCGTAGCACACCTTCAGATTGAGGGGTGTTTAATAGAGGTTTTTACCATCTTCGTGATCCGAGAGGTCAAGCCAAGATCGCCATTCCCTGTGAAACACAACGTTCCAACATCGCACATCACGGTGGCCGCTGAAGCTTGCCCACAGCTTATGGTGATAGAAGACTAGCGGCGCTTATCAGTCCCATGCTCGGAACACAAGCCCGTCCCCAGAAAACGAATGCTGAGCCTCTGAGGGCAGTGATTTCTTCACAGCATTCCTTTTGTGTTATGTAAATTCGAGGTAGAGATGCGAAGTGTTTAGTAATAAAATTGTGTTGACTACTAACATATATTTTCGCCCTACAACCAGCCAGTCAGTTGCACTTTTCAGCCCATTACTACTGCAAATAAAAGTGCGTGAGATATTCCAATCGTCATTTCTTTCACACTGCTCCATTTTACTTGTACGAAGACCTTTCCTTCGGATAATACTTTGATGGAACTTTCCCGTCCGCTGGTTCTCACCACTTCTTATTCTGGTTCATTTATCTTCATTACAAACTCTTTTCTCTGTTATATAATTCAGTCCATGATAAATCGCAGCTGCTCTACGGAATTTTACAACGATCTGTAATTGTCCATACATATAATTTTGCGCTTTCTGGTGTAAAGCCTGGTTGCTGACTGCCTTTTCAGCACAATATTTCGATGACCCACCGAATCATCCTCTTCATATCCCGAAAAACGTGTTGTTAAACTTTCTCGCTGCTTGGAAAAAATGTGTGTGAAATCTTATGGGACTTAACTGCTAAGGTCATCAGTCCCTAAGCTTACACACTACTTAACCTAAATTATGCTAAGGACAAACACACACACCCATGTCCGAATGAGGACTCGAACCTCCGCCGGGACCAGCCGCACAGTCCATAACTGCAGCGCCTCAGACCGCTCGGGTAATCCCACGCGCTCGCTGCTTGAAGGCAGTAGACAATTCACAGTACCTCAAGAAAGCGAATCTAAACGTTGTCGAAATAGTATGCAGAAAATGGAATCAACAAGTAAGCTAATCACTCAAAAGTTCGTTATTAATCAATATCGTCGTGAAAACAGTAAACGTTAGAGACCAGTTTATATTATTAATAGTGTTCATCTTTTCTGGTCTATTTCGCGATTTTTCTATTATAATGCTATACTTGTCGTTTTGACAGCGTTCCTCCACAGAAAAGTAAAATATAGTATCAAGAAAGTAAAAGTTACCGCAGAGGTTCAAAATAGCGCTTCTGTTGTGTGGTTGGTTGTTTGTGGAAGGAGACCAGACAGCAAGGTCATCGGTCTCATCGGATTAGGGAAGGACGGGGAAGGAAGTCGGCCGTGCCCTTTGAAAGGAACCATCCCGGCATTTGCCTGGAGCGATTTACGGAAATCACGGAAAACCTAAATCAGGATGGCCGGACGCGGGATTGAACCGATGTCCTCCCGAATGCGAGTCCAGTGTCTAACCACTGCGCCACCTCGCTCGGCGTTGTGTGGCTCTGTTTGTTCTTCAGTAGTTAAAACATGACCTGTTTCGCGCTCTTACATGCCCGTCATCAGATGTTATACTACAACTAAAAACAGAGAACTGAGATAATAACAGATTTTACACGTAGTAGGACACATAAAAAAGCAAAAAAAGAAGTTCCATGTAACATTTTAGAAAATAAAGGTCGGGTTAAGTGCGGTGAAACCTAAATAAATGGCAAAGTGACACGACACATTACCACGGACGGCTGCCCGGTTAAAAAAATATGCAACGAACGCAAGGACACACTTTGTGTGTGACCCCGAGCGACGCGGTGTATCACGAGCGCAGAGCACAGAGTAGTGTGCACGAAGGGGAAAGAAAACTGGTAAACCAGAGTGGCGAAAGTACTGCCATCTATTGACGGGAAGAACAGCGCGGGGCCAACTAGACCCGCCGTTCATAGTTTGAATTAGTGAATTATATTCAAAATGAAAAAAAAAAAAAGAAACGTTACACACAAAGTTACATGAAAAGCGTTAAAAGTACATTATGATTGGTAAAGGAACATATTTAACAGGCGCAGTACAGGCCTGTAGTGAAACCAACTGGAAGCCGGCGTCATAAAATTTATGCATAAACCGTAAAACACAATGAAATTTTTTCCCTTTCCTCGAGTGGCATGCAAGATTTCAATGTAGTGGGAATATATATGGGGACGTGGAATAACACGCCACAGTGAGGTGTTCAAAGAACATAGACGTGTGCAACTACTATACAAAGCACCTCGCTAATGAAAGTTACAGTCCATACAGTCAAAAACTACTATACCAATTAATAGCTTGCAGCAATAGCGCGAAGGGACCTATTAACAATAGGATCAATTGAAATCTTGCATGTCACTCATTGGAAGGGATAAAGTTTTCATTCTGTTTGACGTTCTTTTATAAACGACGATGACTCATGCAGTATACGCACGGAATATTTAAACGCGTTACAGGAACAGCATCCACTTAAAGCAGCGATCATTAACGTCGTTCGTAAGACGTCATATCAAAGTGACACTGTAAGCCAAAATCGCGATAGTGTGGAATAGATAAATTAAAGAATAATAATCCAGACGGGAAATGTTGTCCTTTCTACCAACAAACTTTCAGATGTTTTTCAGACACACTTGAGTATTTCTGTATGAGGCATCGTGGTGTCCGGCAGCTCCATACAGAGCTATATCAATTCGTTTGAATGTTGCCCAGATTACCAGTGCACCTGTATTTCACTAAAACAGCGCAAAACAGTGCAGTTGTCGACGTTATGAGCTGTGTGTTCTGTTTCCATTCACTACGATATCTCCTATTGACGGCAGTTAAATGCTCCTTACCCCATTGCCCCTAAGCTTGCATTCATTACTGCTCAGCTCAGTCTGGAGTTTTATTTTCCTGCAGCGTTATTTGTACCCGAACAGTGATACACAGCTGTTACATGAATAGGTTTATTGATGAAGAATTGGCTGATGTGCTACTCATGGATGGATTCTGTGGTGTCACCGCCAGACACCACACTTGCTAGGTGGTAGCCTTCAAATCGGTCGCGGTCCGTTAGTATACGTCGGACCCGCGTGTCACCACTGTCAGTGATTGCAGACCGAGCACCACCACACGGCAGGTCTAAAGAGACTTACTAGCACTCGCCCCAGTTGTACAGCCGACTTAGCGTGAGATGGATCACCGACAAATACGCTCTCATTTGCCGAGACGATAGTTAGCATAGCCTTCATCTACGCCATTGTTGTTGTTGTTGTTGTGGTCTTCAGTCCTGAGACTGGTTTGATGCAGCTCTCCATGCTACTCTACGCTGCCCTCCAATACTAAATTGGTGATCCCTTGGTGCCTCAGAACATGTCCTACCAACCGATCCCTTCTTCTGGTCAAGTTGTGCCACAAACTTCTCTCCTCCCCAATCCTATTCAATACTTCCTCATTAGTTATGTGATCTACCCATCTAATCTTCAGCATTTTTCTGTAGCACCACATTTCGAAAGCTTCTATTCTCTTCTTGTCCAAACTATTTATCGTCCATGTTTCACTTCCATACATGGCTACACTCCATACGAATACTTTCAGAAGCTACGCCATAGCATTTGATAATTAATATTGTGAAGCACGTACCGTAGCGAGAGATGTTCTACAATTGTGGATTAAAGTTAAGTATTGTATCAACTATGTACTTTATTTGCTACTATTAATTCCCTTAACTGTTCCAGACCTCACGTCAGTCAGCGTGTAATTAAACGCGTGCATTTCAGCCTCCTCTAGCAACACAGTGTTGGCTCTTCTGCCAACACTACATATTTGGCGACGAAGATTTAACTGTTGTATTGCTCTAATTTACTTGTCATGGCTTCGCCACATTCTCCAGATGTACTGTCCGAATTTTATCGCTTGCAGAATCAGCAGACGCAGGCCTTATTGGATGCCCTTGGACAGCTCATCCAGGGCCAACGTGCAATGCCAAACGATGCGGCGGCCGCCGCTCCGCCGCTACCGCAGCCACAACATGCTGTTGCACCACCTTTTCGTCCGTTTGATGCGGCACTGGAAAGCTGGACGGAGTGGTCACGCCAATTTGGATTCCATCTCGCCGCCTACAGAATTCAAGGTAACGAGTGGCAGTCTTTTCTGTTAGCATCCGTCGGGGTGCACACGTACCGTGTGATAGTGAAATTATTTCCCCGACGCGATGCAGCAACTCTGTCCTGCGAAGAAATTTTGTCTGCATTAGATGCATATTTCAAGGAATCAGTCAATGTAGTTGCAAAAAGGTATACTTTCTTTCGTACAAAACGTACGGCCAGTCAAACTAATCGGGAGTGGGTTGCAAATTTGCAAGGCCTTACTTGGGATTGTGTTTTGAGTGTGAATGTGGACTCCCTTATTCAGATACTATGGTACATGATGCAATTGCACAGAACGTTTGTGATGTTCGTATACGGGAACAGATTTTAAAACTAGTCAATCCCTCCCTTCAACAAGTGATAGACATATTGGAAAGACAAGACACACTTGACTTTGCTCAGGAATCATTTGCAACTTCGCCAGCCGTGTGTCACGTTAACCGGCCCGCTGGGCGCGCTGCACGGAACAGTAAACAGCCCTCGCGCCCGTCCCCGCAGCTGCCACCAAGCTCTCCCAAACGTGTGCCACGCAAGCACGCAAATGCAGTGCTGAAATCATGCCCGCGGTGTGCTACTAGACATTCGCATGAGAACTGCCTGTCACGCCAAGCTATTTGCTTTTTGTGTAATAAAAAAGGACATGTTCAAAGTGTCTGCCAGAAAAAGCTCCGATCCGACAGTAGCAACCATTCCAGGCCCTTTGCTTCGAGCCGGAATCGGAATCGAACCACGAATACTCAAGCTCGTGAACCTTCGCCCATGGACATTCATGTAGTTCATTCCACTCCGCCCAGTGCCACTCTCTCTAACAGTGACTGTGTTCGTCCCACAAATAGTGTGTGTCGACATCGCAGGAAATTCCGTCAAGTCGCAAGTGCATCTGTACCAGTGTCTGTTCATGTTGCACGAGACAGTCGCTCTTGTCGTCAGCAGGACAATAAACTTTTTGTAGACTTGGACAATCATGGCAACGTGATCCCATTCCAGCTCGATACCGGAGCTGCAGTTTCATTGATCAATAAAGACACATACAAACAACTGGGCAAACCTCCATTGCGTGCCGCAAATGTTAAGTTAAATAGTTATTCCGGTCAGAATATCCCTGTGTTAGAACAGTGCAGCCTTCTTGCAACATACAACGGACAAACAAAACTTGTGTCATTTTACGTCCTTCGTTCTTCTTCTGCAGTGAACTTGTTTGGTTTAGATTTATTTCATAAGTTTAACTTGTCTATAGTAAATCAGGTCTTCTCAGTGAACCAGACTGTGCCTTCAGCCAGTGTTTCTCGTCTATGTGAAGAGTTTGCAGACATTTTTGCACTGGGCCTTGGTTGCGCTAAGAACTATAAAGCACATTTGGAACTGAAAGTAAACGCACAACCGAAATTTTTCAGAGCGCGCAATGTTCCCCACGCATTGCGTGATGAGGTCACGAGAACGTTACACGATTTGGAATCACAAGGTGTAATTGAATGTGTGCAGGCTTCTCTCTGGGCCTCACCCTTAGTAATTTTGCCAAAACTTTCCTGAAAATTGAGACTTTGCGTGGACTTAAAAGCTACTGTGAATCCACAACTAGTGATTGCAACTTTTCGTTTACCCCGCCTGGAAGATTTTTTTGACAAACTGTGCCCGGGTAAATATTTTTCGAAGTTGGACCTAGCGGATGCGTACTTGCAAATACCAGTAGACGACGAATCCCAGCGCGTCTTGGTGGTTAACACGCATCTTGGTTTGTACCGATTCAAAAGACTGCCATTCGGGTCTGCATCCGCCCCTGCATTGTTTCAGCAGTATCTGCAAACTGTTTGTGCGTCGG
The DNA here is from genome assembly GCF_021461395.2 of Schistocerca americana. NCBI lineage: Eukaryota > Metazoa > Arthropoda > Insecta > Orthoptera > Acrididae > Schistocerca > Schistocerca americana. Next base: position 455,412,550 of record NC_060123.1, read on the forward strand.
TCCCTACTGCAGCAAACTATCTGGACGATATTGTGATCTCCGGAAAGACAGCAGAAGAACATTTAGCCAATCTCAGAACATTATTTCAGGTCTTGTGACAAAATGGTCTTCGCTTGCGGAAGGACAAATGTGTGTTTTTTGCTCGGGACTTACCCTATCTGCGACATGTAATCAATGCCCAAGGCATACATCCCAGTCCAGAGCACCTCCGTGCCATACAAGACTTGCCTTCGCCGCAGCATTTGAAGCAGCTACAGAGTTTGCTGGGCAAAATCAATTATTACCATCGCTATGTGCGCAATGCCTCTTCCATTTCAGCTCTGCTTCATCGCTTACGCCGTAAAGGTGTTCCGTTCGTCTGGACGACGGAATGCGAACGCGCCTTTCGCCAGTTGAAATCGGCGTTGCTTTCTAATACTTGCCTTACGCCACTCGATCCCCAGAAACCCCTTTTGTTGATGGCAGATGCATCGGATTTCGGGATCGGTGCTGTGCTTGCGCACAAAGATGGATCGCGTGATCGCCCTATTGCTTTTGCGTCCAAATTGCTCTCGTCTGCGCAAAGAAATTACTCCCAGATACAGAAAGAAGCTTTGGCTCTCGTATTTGGTGTTACTAAGTTTCATGATTTCTTGTATGGTCGTCACTTTACCATCATCACAGACCACCAACCTTTGACATCGCTTTTTCATCCGAACAAGCCTGAACCTTCACGTCAGCGCAGAAATTCGTTCGCTGGTCTATTTTTCTCTCGCAGTACCGCTACGATCTCTTGTATCGGTCCACTGCTAAGCACGGAAACGCTGATGCGTTGTCCCGTTTGCCTGTTGCTGAGGATAGAGCATTCGATTCTTCCGAACTTGCTTGCATGTTCATTGATTCGGAAACCGATGACGTGGTCGAATCGTTTCCGGTTGATTTTCATCGTGTAGCTACAGCCACAGCTGCTGACCCTGTCCTTGCTACCGTTTTGCGTTTTGTTGCCTCCCAATGGCCCTTGTCAAAGTCACGGATCGAGGATCCGTTTGTTCGCCGATTTTTTGCTCACAAGGAGAGACTTTTTGTTCGACGTGGTGTTTTGCTGTTGCGTTCTGATAATGATCAGTCCCGGGTCGTGGTCCCTCGTTCGTTACAGTCCTCTGTCTTATGACTTCTCCACCGAGGACATTGGGGTATAGTGCGAACAAAACAACTTGCTCGTCAGCACTGTACTTGGTTCGGAATCGATGCTGCGATTACGAAAATGTGCTCTTCTTGCATGGCGTGTGCCGAACAACAATCCGCACCGCCGCGGAAATTCTTTGCATGGCCAAAAGCCACTTCCCCTTGGCAACGCTTACACATAGATTTTGCTGGTCCATTCTGGAATGCTCGATGGTTGGTTGTGGTAGATTCATTCAGTAATTTTCCTTTTGTTGTCCGGATGTCTTCCACGACGTCATCTGCCACCATCCAAGCGTTATCCGCTATCTTTTGTATTGAAGGTCTTCCACAGACTATTGTTTCCTACAAAGGCCCACAATTCATGTCCGCAGAATTTCAGTCATTCTGCAAGGCCAATGGTATTCAACATCTGACATCCGCGCCATTTTCGCCTCAGTCAAACGGTGCCGCTGAACGATTGGTTCGGACTTTTAAGTCACAGATGTTGAAGTTGAAAGAGTTGCATTCTCGGGAGGACGCGTTATTGCTCTTTTTGTCCTCGTATCGCTCTCAGCCCCGAGATGGTCGCTCGCCGGCTGAGTTGCTCCACGGTCGTCCTCATCGAACCTTGATGTCTTTGCTGCATCCGCCGCATCAGGCTACTGTGCAGTGGCAGACGCCTGCTTTTGCTCCAGGCGACGTTGTACATTATCGCAACTATCGAGGTTCATGGCGTTGGCTCGCAGGGAGCATTCTTCGCTGCCTCGGCCGCGCTATGTATCTGGTTTTGGGGGCCTCTGATGAGGTGCGTCGGCATCTCAATCAGCTGCGCCTCTGTCGTCGCACGGGTTCTGCCACTCCCCGTCTGTTTTCAGCGACGGTGCCGTCCGGTCAGCGCCCTGGGGACCCATCTACTGGCTCGCCTCATCCCCAGGTGTTACCGACGCTGCCTTCCATTTTGCCCCATGGCGACGTGCCGCCACCGCCGCCACCGCCGCCACCGCCGCCTGTTCTCCCGCCGGCGCCGCCCGCATTCGACGCTTTGCTGCAGCCGCCAAGCGCCTCCCTGGGTCACGCGCCGCCGATCGCTTCCCGTGACCAGCTGTCCTCCGACATGGACCTCTTGCCCGCTCCGGACCAGATGTCGTCTTCGCTCGTCGGCCGCCCCGCCCCAATGGAGGTCGAATCTTCGGCCCCTCCTGTCTCTTTACGGGCGCATACACCGCATGTTCGCATGCACCCTGGACTAGGTTTTCAGGCGTTTCCTAGCTCCCCTCAGACCGAATGGCCGGGTGCGGGTGGCACAGCCTCGCCTGTTGTTAGGCTCCCCACCTCGTCGTATACGTCAACATGGGGTCCTCCCCACGGCGGGCGGAAGCCTTATAACACAACCGTTCGCCGATTTGCGGGGGAGGAATGTTGTGTCACCGGCAGACACCACACTTGCTAGGTGGTAGCCTTTAAATCGGCCGCGGTCCGTTAGTATACGTCGGACCCGCGTGTCGCCTCTGTCAGTGATTGCAGACCGAGCGCCACCACACGGCAGGTCTAAAGAGACTTACTAGCACTCGCCCCAGTTGTACAGCCGACTTAGCCAGAGATGGATCACTGACAAATACGCTCTCATTTGCCGAGACGATAGTTAGCATAGCCTTCAGCTACGTCATTTGCTACGACCTATCAAGGCGCCATAGTATTTGATAATTAATATTGTGAAGCATGTACCGTAACGAGAGATGTTCTACAATTGTGGATTAAAGTTAAGTATTATATCAACTACGTACTTTATTTGCTACTATTAATTCCCTTAACTGTTCCAGACCTTACGCCAGTCAGCGTGTAATTAAACGCGTGCATTTCGGCCTCCTCTAGCAACACAGTGTTGGCTCTTCTGCCAACACTACAGATTCACTAACTGCAATGGAAGAGCCGCACAATGACGCCATGGCGAATGTTTGTTTCACACACGATTTGAAACGCCACATTTATCATTACGTGCGGTAATCACTACGGGAAATCTGAAGATAGGTAAATTCCGAAACGCGTCTTATGCGCAACAAAGTCATTCCTTGCCTCGTGTTTGACTTTTACGATTGCGACCCAGTAAACCTGAATGGAGAACTACTGATTGTTTTGATTTCAAATTTGACATCGAATAACAAATGACAAAAGAAATATATTTTAGTGTGATATAATTACAGAGTAGCAGTTTTCGGATTTTACCTTCCCTCTTGCCAAGTTGCATTATCCTACGCCAGTGGGAAGTACCCTATAGGTTTTGATGAGTGAATTTGCGAGTATCGAAATATGTGCACTTAATAGTCGTATCTTTCGGCAGGATTGACTTAGAAGCTCACATTTATTACACCGCCAAGGTCCTACAGAGCTTGCTAGGTGATTTAATTTCTACTTGATACGTCCACCCATTTCTGAGAAAAATGGGTTTTAACGCATGGACTAACAGACATTCAAATAAGGAAGGACCAAATTTGTTTTCGTGTTAATATAATTACATATTTACAGTTACTGCTATTTTCCGTGTTGATTGTTCTGTAAAATCTTCCTTTTCTAGAAATTTCGTGTTTATCGGCCAACGGCAAGCATCGTGTGGGTTGTGATGAGTGAAATGGCATCAATATACGTGATATCAATGGCGGTAGCATTTGACTGCCTTGACTTAGTAGCTTCAGTTTCTTACATCACAAAGGGATCAAAGACCATAGAATGTGAGTAAATTTCAACGCCATACGTTTATCCGTTCCCGATACTAAGGGGTCCTAACAGACATACAGAAAGATAGATAACGCATGACAAAAAAAAATTCATCTGTATTTTACAGTTTTTGGATTTTTTCCTTCGGTTGTACTGTGAATCCTTACTTGGTGCCAAATTTTATGATTCTAGTCCAACGGGAAGTACCTACAGGTTTTAATGAAGGTTTATGCAAGCTTCAAAATATGTGACATAAATGGCCGTATTTTTTGACTTCATTACCTCAGAAGCTTCAATGTTATACACCGCCAGGCACCGTAAGCCTTAGTACCGGACATAGATTTCAACTTGATACGTCGACCTGATCCTAAGATTTAACGGACTAACAGAGAGTCAGGTAGGAAAAGACACAAAAAAATTCATTTCGTGTGACATGATTAAAAATGTACAGTTTTCGAATATTTTCCTTTGGTTGTATTCTGAAACCTACCGTTTTGCCAAATTTCATGATTCTAGGCCAACGGGAAGTACCTTAGAGGACTGATGATTTAATTTGCGAGTTTTCAACGGAAAGTGCCATAGAGAAATGATGATTTAGTTTGCGACTTGTCAAATATGTGACGTAAATGGGCGTATGTAGCTTTGACTTAGAAGCTTCAATTTTTATACCGCTAAAGGACCGTAGATCTCATTATGCGCCATAAGTTACAACATGATATGATGCCGGCCGGAGTGGCCGAGCGGTTCTAGGCGCTACAGTCTGGAACCGCGCGACCGCTACGGTCGCAGGTTCGAATCCTGCCTCGGGCATGGATGTGTGTGATGCCCTTAGATTAGTTAGGTTTAAGTAGTTCTAAGTTCTAGGGGACTGATGACCTCGGAAGTTAAGTCCCATAGTGCTCAGAGCCATTTGAACTTGATACGATCTACCCTTCCGTGAGAAACATAACAGTCAGATAGACAGATGTATAAAAAAGCGAGCCCATAAGAGTTCCGTTTTTACCGACTGCGGTACGGAACCCTAAAACACTCAACCTAGTTCAGGAAACATAGTGCGAAACGTCACAGCTGACACCATGCGCAGTCCCCAAGGTCCTGGAATTAGATGTTACAGATACACGAAGATGACCAAATACTGCAACCTATTCTGTGGAGACTACTGTAGGCAATGCAAATAGTTTCTGAGCGTCCATTCATGTGTAAGTTCGGTTTGCTCATGGAGACTGCTGCCTGTATGCTTAACTTGCACTTATGATTTTCAACTCTTCTAAGATGTTAAGGGCCGGCCCTTTTGATCCTATATGTAAAGTTTTTATCTTCAATGATACGCAAGCTGTGCATAATGCGTGCCAATTGCACCGCTAAAGCTGACTTAGGTTTACGAGTCGTACCATACACTCTAAACCCACATTGAAATCTTCTCCCTGTCTACGCGATATATGTACACTCGCACTGTGGGCACTTGACACCACAAATACCATCATTATTTTCCGGAGAAAATACGTGCTCTTCATGATGGGCCCAAAGTAGCCCGTTATTTTAAGGTAGAAGAAATGACGGAAGTAACACCCACAGATCTCAGACATCTCCCTAGATTGTCGGACATGGGACGAACGGGATTCAACGGGATTTCTAAGACTCACTGGACCAATGACCTGAAACCAGCTATTTCATTAGGTTTCCGGTGCTAGGTGCACTTATAAATTGGTGTATCAGTTGGCGAAGGTCTACAGTAAACATCAAATTCTAGATTACCACCCTTCAGAGTAAAACAAAGATCGATGAACAGTAAGGTGCCATGAACTGCATGCTACACAGTGAATTCGGTATTCGGACCTTTCGTACTCAGAGCTGCATGCATTATATTCATCTTTTCAATTCAACCATATAAACACAAATGACCTCTTCAGGGTGCCATTTGTATAGCACTACTCTCTATTTCAACTCAGAGTAGTCACTCAAAACTTTTCTTCCTGGATGGGATGTATAAATGTTTGAAATTGTGGGAGCTATAATGGAACCTATTGCTAATCATGTATGTTACTGATATGTGTTGTCTCCAAATCTAAAGTAATTAATCTTAAACGATAATCACCAACAGTTTCATAAATCCACTAACATAATCACCCTCCAGACTACTAACGCTGCGTAAGTTGTCTTCAGTAATAGAAGAAGCATGAGGTATTCAGATGTTACAGTATATGTCTTTTTACAGCGATGAATGCTATATTAACATCCGCAGGTTTCTTCACCACTTGTAGGCATTTAATAACCATTTTTTAATCATGTATGGTTCCGAGAAAAAATAATGCTGATTAAGTACCTTATTAAGATATCTAGCCTGTTGATGCCCTGGGCCACTAATGGCATTAATAACAGGCCCAACTGAGGCATCCTTTTATGGAGCCTCACAGTGCCATACAGGGAACACGTTCTATGATTCTTAAGATCAATATGCCTGTTTTAAGGCTCTGTGAGAACTTTATATATGCCCCTCCAATTGGTTTTAAATTCTGCCACAAACTTATTAAACAGGTTTAATTTTGTCTGCTCTACATTGTTGTTAACTATACAGTACTCCACTTTTTATTCTACCTGTGATAAAATAGCTGTTGTTTTATCTTTTTCCGTGCTAACAATCAAGGCATCATTAGCAAATTATTTTTGTTAGTACTCGTGGTTATCGTAATCTTATCATTCTCCCACCCACCCTCTTTGCTAGGTCCCTCTACTTCTCTGACGATCGCTTCGTTCAATTTAATTGCAATCTTATTCTTCTCCATTGGTTATGTTTTCTCCTGGTCCGATTACACTTTGGCGTGGATGATTAGAGATTCAGCTTATTTTTGCTTAAAACGGCTACTTGTGTAACATTTAATTCAGGCACAGAGAATTGAATACTGGCCTCGAGAGCGGTTTATGCCTCGTCGCTAGATTTTGAAGCTTACATACATGTCTAGTCTCCACGTCCTGTTGAAATATTTCCTTCCGATTAATGATATGCGTAAACACAATTTACAACGACTTTGCATTTATGTTAGCTGTTAACTCAAGATGTGGCAAATATAACTTCATGTTAATCTAGTTTACACTTTTGCACAGGTCACGGATTTCCTTTTGCAAATACTGTTTTTACTATGATATGTATAGTGCAGCCAACCTGTTGCAACAAGATTTATCTTGACCTGATTTCGGTACCGGTTATTGGCATCCTAATCAACAAAAATAAAAACAATTACATGTACTGGCAGTTGAAAACAGATCTACGACCTCAGTCCTCTCGTCATATGAAACCAATTTTTAAAGTCATATTTCAAAACCGCATAAAAGTTGCAAGTATTTGAAATGATATAACAATGGCACATCCCAGTGAAAATTATTTCGACATGACGTAGGACGCATTATTTTTTAATAGAGCCTATGCAACGACGACATTTTTCACTAGTCTTCCTGAATAGAATTTAACTAGAATATATTAAGCTCTGTGTCCGATGTCAGGCCCAGGGATAACATGTTTGTGTGTGCTGGATACATTGCAAATATGGAGTATGAAGTAGACACAGCGGTAGCCAGTGTATTTAGTTTCGGTTCCCACAGCCTTCTTTGTATTTTTTAAGTAGTTTTATAACGTGTAATATATTATTGTGATTATTCTCTTCCACGTTTCGATGGGTTTGTTGGTACCAGTGTTTCCAGCATCGTTGTGTTGTCTGTGTCTGTTCGATCTGTGCTTTTAGTTTCTGGCTTTGTTTTCCTACGCATTTGAGATCTGGGAGATGGATAAATATGGAAACTGTCAGGAAAATGGAGAAGCGCGTTCGGTTATGAGTGAGGAAATACAAGGCATGTTTGTGGAGGATATGCAGCGTTCACTGCACCGAATTATTGTGATATTAGGAAACCACGCATATCAATTAACGAAACCACGCATATCAATTAACCGCCGTGAGGGAGGACAATAAATCACAATTTCGAAGAGTGGAAGCAGAACTAAAACTTCGCCGTCAAAAGACTGAGAGCCACATCGCAGAAGTTAGACTCGAATTTGGGAGTGAAACCAAAACGATACAGGCGGAGGTCAACAACAGCCTTGACAAGGTGAGAAAAGAGTATGAAATGAAAGTTGACGGCTTAAAAAATCGGGAAAACAATAACATGACTAACATCTCCACATGCGTGGATGAAGAAAATAAATCGTCCAAGGAATCACAAGAAAGATTATCAGCCGTCAAGCCAGAAGAGGAGACATACTTCGAAAAGGCCGGGGTGTAGGGAAAGATTTCAGTTAGATTACATAATGGTCAGACAGAGATTCCGAAAACATGTACTGGAGTGTATAACGTACCCAGGCGCAAATAATGATTCAGATCACAATGTAAAAGTGATGAGGAGTAGGCTGAAGTTTAAGAGACTAGTTAGTAAGTATCAGCATTCAAAGAAGTGGGCGCCGAAGTACTACGGAATGGAGAGACCCTCCTAAAGTTCTCTAAGACTGTAAATACTGCAACAAGCGATAGTTCAGTAAGCAGTGCAGTTGCAGAGGTATGGACGTATCCAGAAAGAGCAATCACAGAAGTTTAAAAGAAAGACAGAGGTACAAAGTAATTAACTCTCAAGAACACTGGGTAACAGGAGAAATACATCAGTTGATCGATGAAAGAAGGGAGCACAAAACTGTTTAGGGAAGTTCAGGAATACAGAAATACAAGTTGTTGATGAATGAAACAAATCGGAGGTGCAGGGAAGCTAAGATGAAATGGTTGCATGAAAAATGTGAAGCAACAGTGAAAGAAATGATTGCCGAAGGACTGGCTCAACATATAGAAGACTCAAAACGATCTTCGGTGAAATTAAAAGGAAAAGTTAGTAACGTTTAGAGTACAACGGGAATTCCTCTGTTAGATGCAGAGGAGAAAGCGGACTGCAAGAGCTAACAAGTTCAGGACGTGTTAGATGGCGATCATTTGGGTTTTAGGAAAGGTAAAGGCACCAGAGACACAATTTTGACGTTGGGGTTGATATTGGAAACAAGACTGAAAACAAATCAAGGCACGTTCATTGGATTTGTTGACTTGGAAAAAGTTTTAGATCGTGTTAGATGGTGCAAGATGTTGGAAATTCTTAGGAAAATAGAGGTAAGCAATATAGTAAGACGGATAATAGACAGCATGAACGAGAGCTAAGAGGGAATAATAACTGTGGCAGACCACGAACGAAGAGCTCGGATTAAAAAGAGTGAGAGACAGGCATGTAGTCTTTCGTTCCTACCATTCATTCTATACATCGAAGAAGCAATCATGAAAAAAAAGAAGATTCAGGAGTGCAATTAGTATTCAAGGTGAAAGGATATCAGTGATACGAATCGCTGATGACAGTGATTTCCTGAGTGAAAGCGATGAAGAACTGCACGATCTGCTGAATGGAATGACAAGTCTACTGCGAGCATAATATGGTTTGAGAGTAAATCGAAGAAAAACGAAAGTAATGAGTAGTAACAGAAGTGAGAACTTAACATCAGGCTTTATGGTCACGAAGTAGATGAAAAATAATTCTAGTACATAGGCAGGAAAATAATCAATGACGTACGGAGCAAGGCGACATCAAAAGGACGCTCGCACTGGCGAAAAGAACATTCTTACTAGTATGAAACATAGGCATAATTTGAGGAAAAAATTTCTGAGAATGTATGCTTGGAGGAGAGCAATGCATAGTAGTGAAACACGGATTGTGGGAGAACAGGAGCAGAATAGAATCGAAGCATTTGAGATGTGGTACTTCAGACGAATGTTGAAAATTAGATGGAGTGATAAGGTAGGGAATGAGGAGGATCTGCGCGCAATCTGAGACGAAAGGAACATTGGAAAACACCTACAAGAAAAAAAAAAGAAAAAAAAAAAACAACAACATATTCTCGCGCAGAGTGACAGCACTAACGGTAGAACTAAAATGTAAGGAGAATGAGGAAATTTCCATATTTCGATCACGGGAGCTAAAAAGTGATTTATTGGGTTCCATATGAAGTCGGTTTCCCTTCCACAAGTGACGAAAATTCTACGCACACACCCAATGGAAGAGAATCTGACAGACATGATGAGACTGGTCGTTTTCTAGAGACCCTCGCACATATACTTTTAGGATTTAGATGACAAGAGATAGTTAACGAGTAATCTCCTGTGACATCCCACACCGCCCATGCGAGCACGGAAGACACGCTCAAAATGGAATATAATAATATATAGTGAGCGACTGTAGATAAATTCCCGTGACATCAAGCACGCAGAGACAGTGACAACGGTTGAAGGTGAAGCCCCCTTAGCAACTGTGAAAGTCGTATGGAGCCGAGAACGCGGAGAAAATTTCAGAGCGGCTGAGAAGCCCTGTAAGGTGCGCGACAGTTGTACAAGTATAGTATACGCCAACTCGCCAGTATTGGAAGATAACGTTGATCCGTGTACGGTAGAAAAAGCTATAAAACTCAGACCGTTTTCGAAGGACTGCAAGTGTTTCCACGCGTCGAAATGGCGTGATAAATTGATCACGTCTGATTCGGAAGCCTGAGACTCAGGAGATGGCACCCTGCAAACAGATGAACGATCACACGTAGGTGTGATGTACGGAGAAGCTGATCCGATTGGAATACCTAGAAAGAGTGTACAAGATAAAACATAGCTGAGCTGAGAGCAGAGACGGAGGTGGAGAAGAGAATCATAAAATTCAGGAATGCACTCTTGATACTATCGGGAAGATTTCGGAGAGTGGTCCATAAGTTTAAAGTGATCGGTCGTCAACAAGCGAAGCGTGCTCAATGACCTGGAAGCAACGAAAACCTAGCGATGGAGGCAGCCGGGGTCATATCACGGGGCACGTCAGAACAGGTAAATGCTCTCACGATTGTGCCTAAGAAAGACTGATCGGTCCTATGTTGCCATGATGCAATGGTGTTCAAGATTAACATTGAGGCAGATGGAAGAACGCCGGAACATATGCAGGATCCGCTGCTGCAGTTCTAGGGAAAAATTTGGCTGTCAGCCCTTGACATTAAAGACGGTTTCAGTGAAATTGAGCTCGATCCATCTTGCCGAAATTAAACTGTCCTCCTATTCGAGGGGCAACCAACTGTAGGTGTTCAGCCGAACACCAACATCTACATTTACATGATTACTCCGCAATTCACATTTATGTGCTTGGCAGAGGGTTCATCGAACCACAATCATACTATCTACCATTCCACTCACGAACAGCGCGTGGAAAAAACGAACACCTAAACCTTTCGGTTCGAGATCTGATTTCTCTTATTTTATTTTGATGATCATTCCTACCTGTGTAGGTTGGGTTCAACAAAATATTTTCGCAACCGGAAGAGAAAGTTGGCGACTGAAATTTCTTAAATAGATCTCGCCGCGACGAAAAACGTATTTGCTTTAATGACTTCCATCCCAAGTCGCGTTCCATATCTACCATACTCTCTCCCCTATTACGTGATAATACAAAACGAGCTGCCTTTCTTTGCACCCTTTCGATGTCCTCCGTCAATCCCACCTGGTAAGGATCCCACACCGCGCAGCAATATTCTAACAGAGGACGAACGAGTGTAGTGTAAGCTGTCTCTTTAGTGGACTTGTTGCATCTTCTAAGTGTCCTGCCAATGAAACGCAACCTTTGGCTCGCCTTCCCCACAATATTATGTATGTGGTCTTTCCAACTGAAGTTGTTCGTAATTTTAACACCCAGGTACTTAGCTGAATTGACAGCCTTGAGAATTGTACTATTTATCGACTAATCGAATTCCAACGGATTTCTTTTGGAACTCATGTGGATCACCTCACACTTTTCGTTATTTAGCGTCAACTGCCACCTGCCACACCATACAGCAATCTTTTCTAAATCGCTTTGCAACTGATACTGGTCTTCGGATGACCTTACTAGACGGTAAATTACAGCATCATCTGCGAACAACCTAAGAGAACTGCTCAGATTGTCACTCAGGTCATTTATATAGATCAGGAACAGCAGAGGTCCCAGGACGCTTCCCTGGGGAACAACTGATATCACTTCAACTTTACTCGATGATTTGCCGTCTATTACTACGAACTGCGACATTCCTGACAGGAAATCACGACTCCAGTCGCACAACTGAGACGATACCCCATAGGCCCGCAGCTTGATTAGAAGTCGCTTGTGAGGAACGGTGTCAAAAGCTTTCCGGAAATCTAGAAATACGGAATCAGCTTGAGATCCCCTGTCGGTAGCGGCCATTATTTCGTGCGAATAAAGAGGTAGCTGCGTTGCACAAGAACGATGTTTTCTGAAACCATGCTGATTACGTATCAATAGATCGTTCCGTTCGAGGTGATTCATAATGTTTGAATACAATATAACTGAAAACCGACGTTAATGATATAGGTCTGTAGTTCGGTGGATTACTCCTAATACCCTTCTTAAACACTGGTGCGACCTGCGGAATTTTCCAATCTGTAGGTACAGATGTATCGGTGAGCGAGCGGTTGTATATGATTGCTAAGTAGGGAGCTATTGTACCAGCGTAATCTGAATGGAACCTAATCAGTATACAATCTGGACCTGAGGACTTCCCCGTATCAAGCGATTTGAGTTGCTTCGCAACCCCTAAGGTATCTACTTCTAAGAAACTCATGCTAGCAGCTGTTCGTGTTTCAAATTCTGGAATATTCCATTCGTCTTCCCTGGTGAAGGAATTTCGGAAAACTGCGTTCAATAACTCCGCTTTAGCGGCACAGTCGTCGGTAACAGTACCATCGGCACTGCACAGCGAAGGTATTGACTGCGTCTCGCCGCTTGTGTACTTTACATACGACCAGAATTTCTTCGGATTTTGTACCAAATTTCGAGACAATGTTTCGTTGTGGAACCTATTAAAGGCATCTCGCACTGAAGTCCGTGCCAAATTTCGCGCGTCTGTAAATTTTAGCCAATCTTCGGGATTTCGCGTTCTTCTTAATTTCGCATGCTTTTTCCGTTGCCTCTGCAACAGCGTTCAGACCTGTTTTGTGTACCATGGGGGATCAGTTCCATCTCTTACCAATTTATGAGGTATGAATCTCTCAATTGCTGTTGCTACTATATCTTTGAATTTGAGCCACATCTCGTTTTCATTTGCATAGTCAGTTCGGAAGGAATAGAGATTGTCTCTTAGGAAGGCTTCTAGTGACACTTTATCCGCTTTTTTAAATAAAATTTTGCGTTTGTTTCTGGTGGATTTGGAAGAAACGGCATTGAGCCTAGCTACAACGACCTTGTGATCACTAATCCCTGTATCAGTCATGATGCTCTCTATTAGCTCTGGATTGTTTGTGGCTAAGAGGTCAAGTGTGTTTTCGCAACCATTTGCAATTCGCGTGGGTTCGTGGACTAACTGCTCGAAATAATTTTCGGAGACAGCATTTAGGATAATCTCGGAAGATGTTTTCTGCCTACCACCGGTTTTGAACAAGTATTTTTGCCAACATATCGAGGGAAGGTTGAAGTCCCCATCGACTATAACCGTATGAGTGTGGTATTTATTTGTTACGAGACTCAAATTTTCTCTGAACTGTTCTGCAACTGTATCATCGGAGTCTGGGTGTCGGTAGAGGGAGCCAATTATTAACTTAGTTCGGCTGTTAAGTATAACCTCCACCCATTCCAATTCGCACGGAGTATCTACTTCGACTTCACTACAAGATAAACCACTACTGACAGACACAAACACTCCACCACGAATTCTGCCTAATCTATCTTTCCTGAACACCGCCTGAGACTTCGTAAAAATTTCTGCAGAACTTATTTCAGGCTTTAGCTATCTTTCTGTACGTATAAAGATTTCAGCTTCTGTGCTTTCTATTAGTGCTTGAAGCTCGGGGACTTTCCCAGCACAACAACAACAATTCACAACTACAATTCCGACTGTTCCTTGATCCAAGCACGTCCTGTATTTTCCATGCACCCTTTGAGATTGCAGTCCACCCCATACTTTCCCGAGGACTTCTAACCTAAAAAACCGCCCAGTCCACGCCACACAGCCTCCGCTACCCGTGTAGCCGCCTGCTGGGTGTAGTGAACTCCTGACCTATTCAGCGGAACCCGAAACCCCACCACCCTAAGGCCCAAGTCAAGGAATCTGCCGCCAACACGGTCGCAAAACTGTCTGAGCCTCTGATTCAGACCCTCCACCCGGCTCTGCACCAAAGGTCCGCAGTCAGTTCAGTCAACGATGCTGCAGATGGTGAGCTCTGCCTTCATCTCATAAGCAAGACCGGCAGCCTTCACCAAATCAGATAGCCGCTGGAATCCAGAGAGAATTTCCTCAGATCCCAAGCGACATACGTCATTAGTGCCGACATGTGCCACCACCTGCAGCTGGCTGCACCCTGTGCTCTTCATGGCATCCGGAAGGACCCTTTCCACATCAGGAATGACTCCACCCAGAATGCACACGAAGTGCACACTGGATTTCTTCCCCTCCTTAGCCGACATATCCCTAAGGGGGCCCATTACGCGCTTAACATTGGAGCTCCAAACTACCAATAAGCCCACTCTCTGCGATTGCCCAGACCTTGATGGCTGAGAATGATCCTCTGAAACAGGGCAGGCAGCTGTATCTGGCTCAGCCAGAGACAGTGCCTGAAACCTGTTTGTCAGACGCACCGGGGAGGCTTTCTGATCAGCCTCTGGGGACGTCTTTCGCTGCCTGCCACGCCTTGGAATGACCTCCCAATCAACCACAGGCGAGGGCTCAGTCCCACTGCGGGCAGCAACCGGGGCAACCACAGTGGCAGACCGATCTGGGGACAGACGGGACTAGGTTGTCATCCCCATGACACCCAAGTCCGGCTCCCCACAGTGGTGCCCATTGGCAACAGCCTCAAGCTGCTTGACCGAGGTCAGTGCCGCCTGCAGCTGTGAGCGAAGGGATGCCAACTCAGCCCTCATCCGAACACAGCAATCACAGTCCCTGTCCATTCTAATCAATGTTGAACAACAGTTACTGAAACACGAGTCCGTGCCTAGACAACGCAAGGGAAACACGCAAAGAATGTATGAACTAATCCGTACAAATGTCTAACGACTGCGCTACAATCTGCCTGAATTTACGATTACAGTAACTAAAACTCAAAATTACACCTCCTATACTAAACTCACACGCAACTTGAGTAAGAATCTACGAAGTAAACACAGAAAAGAAGCTTTATACGTATCTTTTTGCGCTGTCGATGTGCACCAACTGGGAGCTCAGGCCACACTGGTCTCCTATCGGGCTTAAGGATTTGTAAGAGACCTACTGTCATCACACAAGAGATGAGGAAATTCTGTGTTTCCTACATCAACAACGTAACTGTCGTATCTGCGACATTCCGAGAACACATGTGCCGTGTAAACCATCTGCTGGCGGCACTACAGAGATATGGCGTGACGTTCAGGCCTGAGAGAGCAAGCCTCTGCGCTAACAGGGTGGTGTAACTCAGGTTCGAGATCTCGTTGGTAGGTATCCATACGGGAAAGTGCAAATTGTTGTAAAACGTGTAAATGAAACGGCCATCTCTCGTACGAGAATTAAGATAATTCTTGGGGTGGATTCCACTTTACAGGGAAGAGATACTCAACGTCGCGTAATTTCTGAGTCCTCTATACGCGCTGTCGGAGAAGGGAAAGAAGTAAAGCTGAGGAAACAAGGAGAAAATGCATTCCAGAAGATTAAGACTGCGTTCCATGACAGTACTTGTTCTGCGCATCCTGACTTTTCGGCATCTTTCCAACTCTTCACAGACACATGTGCATATGGTACTGAGGGCTGTATACAACAGAAAGGAAATGATGGAAATGCGCACATTGTGCCCAGTTGTAGCCAGGGACTACTGCACGAAGAGACACGGCATTTCATTAGCGAACTAGAGATACTGGCCACTGCGTATTCTACAAAACAGTTTGGAAGTGGCCTGCTCGGATAGAAAGCTCATTAACATACAGACCACCAAGCTCTACCGTTCGACCACCATGCTCTAACGTTCCTAAGAATCCCCAGTTACACAAGTAACAAAGTTTTGTGCCAAGGCCTTGAGATACAGGAATACAATCAGGATACCGCTTATTGCTGGGGTAAACGTAAGAAACTTGCCGTCTGGACGTGCTGAAATCCATCGCGGAAGGACGGTGACAAACACGTCTAGCGACAAAAGAAGAAGGTTATAATGCCATTGTTACAACAAAGGGACCAGCCGTGCATCGGACAGTGCAGGAGGGAGTTAGTTGCAGCACAACACGAACACTCTGAAATCCAAAGAGTAAAGGACTTTCTTCTGTACCCCCGTTGGTGGAGAGAATATGCGAGTGACAAATACTGCTGTATTGTGCGCGATAGAGCAGAGAATGTGTTTTCAGTATCATGTGAAAGAACAAAGTTGGAAAATTTGGAAGATTTAATCGAACACTATCATCAGCACCTTGGCCTCTGGGGAGAGACGAATTTGTGTGCAACAGTCTTCAACGAGTGGGAAGATGCGTTATTCAAACTGAAGACTGCGGAAGTTGTTAGGAAATGCGACATGTGCCATAGCGTAAAACACCCGAACGCTTTTCTATGACTTGAAATGCATGCCATCATAGCAGAAACCCTGAATGACCTAGTGTGTGTTGATCGTTATGGACATCTGCCGAACGGACAATTCTGGCGGCAATTTATTTTCGTTGTCGTCACTAAGGACGTCAGGCTTTGCGCCACAAACCGCACTACAGCGAAAATCTGCAGCTGAAATCTACATAAAAATGTTGGCGGAAGATTATGTGCGGACTCGTGGTAAGCACAAGAGAGTACTATCACACCACGCTAAAATTTTCACTTCCTCGAGATGGAGGTCAGGGACAGAAAAGGAAGAATCAAAGTTCCATTCTTCTCAATTAAAAACCGTCATTCCATTTCCGCAGAACGAATCGTCCGCCAGCTGGGATACCGGATTCTGCCAGACACAATGCAAGGGTTCAGTACCTAACGAGAGCTGCTTCAGTGAAGTTGTGCATTGCAGTACGGGATACAGATCAATAGAGCTACAGTTCCAGAACCGGAGAAGACCGTAGCCGATAGGATTGTCAAACCACCGACGGGAGGCGAGGCAGAGACACAGCAGAAACGCTGAACCGAGACTGAGACTTAATGATGGCGAAGGCGACGAAAGAATTCGAAAGGGAGCAGGGAAAAGGGACGAATCCTTATGAGATCGGGGAGTGAATCCTCGCGGGAACGCTTAGGCCATCGGATGCCGAAAAGAAAGAGACAGCGTTGCTCTTCCAGCTGTTCGAGGGCACGCACTCTGTGAGAAAAGTAGTAACGCCCAATACATACGCAATATGTGATAGTGCGCGGGATTGAGATATTTAACGTCCACAGTCTGAGACTGTTTGTGGCTAAGTATAGTAGTATGGAGCAATAGAGTTATAGATAATTGTAGATGACTGTTAGCAACACTTTGTAGTTTATGACTAGATTTTGTAGATAATTGTAGGTGGTTGTTAACAACACGTTGTACTTTGTGACTAGGTTTTGTGTCTAATAATTGGTAAGTGTTTGTTGCGCTTAGATAGTCATTTTTCTGGGTGTCTGGTCTGTGGGGCACTTGGTGTGAATGTGGAGAGGTGATGTGACGGTCGCTTCGTGCGTGAGCAAAAAATGGTTCAAATGGCTCTGAGCACTATGGGACTTAACATTTTAGGTCATCAGTCCCCTAGAACTTAGAACTACTTAAACCTAACTAACTTAAGAACATCACACACATCCATGCCCGAGGCAGGATTCGAACCTGCGACCGTAGCAGACGCGCGGTTCCGGACTGAAGCGCCTAGAATGTCTTGGCCACCTCGGCCGACTGTGCATAAGCATGGCAGCCGTGCGCTGTCACAATGCGCAGTGCGGAAACCAAACTTACTGAGAAGGAATGCAGTTCAGTACGATAATAGTCATGGCAAGGAGCTGTGTGATACCTCCGCAGGGGGTTACTTTCAGTGACTCACAACGTTAACGGTCCACGGCGGGCGTCCGATATCTTGACCATTCAGCAGACGCACAGATGTAACCAGGCCTCACTTCACAGCCCAGTGCACAATGAGAGGTATGCCGAAATCTGACGGACCACTGTCGCCACTGGGACAGAGAGTCAACAATGCACATATGCGGCACGTGAATTCTTCTCGCGTGAGGACAGTCGTTTTTACCCCCCCCCCCCCACCCCCCGCCCAACAGGCTCTGGGAGACAGCGTACACACAAAGCGTTAGGAATTCGCACAACGAAGCATGTGTAAGCAAGACAGGAAACGTCTACCCTGCACGAAGAGGCGTCATTATGAAACGGTGATCAGTTACTGGGCGACATTGCAAATTTAGTTCGCCAATGGCAACTTCGAAGGGAGGACAATGTTCGAGGAAACTTTGAAGTGTGAGATGGATGAGAAGTGAGGCGAGGACTCGGGTTATGACAGTGTCGACGCAAGAGGACATTAGAGCTCTTGCATCCATCGCCGACATCTACTCTCCAACATCTTCACAGCGCTGCTTCGATTACAGTAACATACGGCTATCTGTCAACTGGGACTTTGTTCAGGGCCCTCGCCCACCGAACAAAGCTCCGAGGTGAAGCGTCGTCCCGAGCCATCGCATTTGGCCATCACCACGCGAAGAATGATGAGATGATTCATTCTCCCCTCTTTCTCCTTAATAAACATTGAAATCGGTGCAGAGATTTCTAATTTTTATCCTGTTTTTTGTGTGGAAGCTAATGAAATTAATGCTGTCATCTCGTGTTTTATTGGTTTAAATGGTGTCCTTTCATTAGCTTCTCAGTCCCCTAATCTCATAACCTTCTGTGTTTGATTTCATTCGGTTATTTATGTCACTTAATTATTGGCTCCCAATGTCAGAGAGCCGAGAAGAATTCACAGTTCGCTAGATTTTGGCGCCCAGCGTGGGGCGATTTCATTGGTAATTTGTATGATATAGTGATATCACAAGCAGTTCTCGAATAACTATGGAACACATTACACTTATCTGCGACAAAAGCATCGACTATCGCTCCTTACCTGGTCGCTTAGTAAAAGCCGAAGTATGTTATGACAACACGGTCTAAAATTCAGACTGAGAGAAGATGGAACGCTTTCTTGGAAGTATCACATTGAGAATCTTGTGTAGGACCTGAATACTGCTCTCTTTCACTATAAGAATAGTTAGTGCTCTCCATATGTTCCTTTCCCCGCTGGCTGTGCAGAGAATCTCCTTTATCCGTATCAGTGCACTGAAAACCGAAGGCTTGTTGGCTTGAATATATTCAATCGTCTCCTGTACCGTCATTTTCTTGAACAAATCTCTGCACCAACAAAAAATGTACTTAGTCCATCAACGAGCAGTCACGCACATCGTTGACAATTCACGAACATTATATTCCAATGAGCAGAATCTGTAACATCTGTTCAATGAACTCCAGATCAACAAACTATTTTCTCTTGGATCAATTTTCGTAAAGCATAATACACAAAGGTTTTTATTAATCAGCAGGTTTAATTTTCAGTGGGCTGTCAGCAGGACTGACGAAAAGTACGACAAAGTCCAATTCTTCATAGGTTTCCTTGTAACACACATTTCCCCAAAATATTGGTCCGTCATGTACTCCAAGTTGTTTGAATTCCTTCGCTCCGTATACTCGTTGGTCGCTCAATTGCACAGGTTTCTCTCTATTAATTGTTGATCATTTACGTATTCTCACACTTTATTGTTATGTTGCTAATTCTTTTGTCCCTCTGAGGACGTTTGATGTTAGGGCTTCTGTGAGACGAAGAGGCTGCCGAAAGGGTAGAACCAGGTTTGATTCGACCGCCACGACTGACATTGCTGTGCCGAGCCCTTCATGTCAGAGCAGCACTTGTCCCCTACGCCTTCCATTACTTGCTGGATGTTTTGTAGCAGCTGTATTATCACCCCGTCCATTCTTCCTGTCAGTGTTCCCCATATGTTCCTTTCCTCGTTCGTTGAGCCAAGAACCTCCGCTTTTCTTATCAGTGCACCTAAGTTTCAACACCCTTCTACGGACACACACTTCAAAAGCTATGATTCTCTTGCTTTCTGGTTTTCCCACAGACCGTCAGTCCCCTACAGTGCTGTGGTCGAAACGCACATTCTGAGAAACATTTGTCTGAGATTAAGGCTGCTGTGTACTTCTTTTGCCCACGAATTCCCTCTTCGCCTTTGCTGGTTTGTTTTTTACGTCCTCCGGGAATTCGTCTGTTATCTGTTATTTTGCTGCGGGTTAGCTGGAAAGTATTACATGTTCAAATATGATTGACAATGCATGAATAAAACCATAAACTCAAAGAGTTTTTTTTATATTGTGGTCACCAGTTGGCGTTAGGAGTGTTATGCTTTCAGGAAATGGTGAAAAAGGAGAAAATAGATATTTGTGTAGGTGTTGTAATTTGCGTGATATTTGCTAAAACAGTGCAGCGTACATCGAGAAATTGTGGGAAAGAATCACCATGGTCGGCCGCTGTGGCCGAGCGGCTCTAGGCGCTTCAGTCCGGAACCACGCTGCTTCTACGGTCGGAGGTTCGAATCCTGCCTCGGGCGTGGGTGTATGTGATGTCTTTAGGTTAGTTAGGTTTAAGTAGTTCTACGTCTAGGGGACTGATGGCCTCAGATGTTAAGTCCCATAGTGCTTAGAGCCATACCAGAATCACCATGGAAATCGAGCACTGTGAGTTAGTATCGTCAGTTTAGGCACTCTGGCAGTCTCAATAAACAGAAAAGTACCGTTCGACTAAGTGAGGCAGAAGCAACCACGGGGAGAGTGAGGAAATGTTTGCGTGTAGACTAAAAGCGTCAGATGTCCGTCCAAGCCATGAACTTGGAATACCACACAGAAAATGTATGTAAGATTTTTTGCCTGAGGTTACACTTGAAACAGCATCTTCTACAAATCGTTTAATTGGAAGATTGTGGATGGCGCCTTCAATTTTGCATCACTTCGCAGAAAACACTTGAAGATAAAATTTCACCTTCAGGTTGATATTGAATGACGAAGAGACCTTCCATTTGTCAGGAAAAGTTGGTCCCCACAATGTGAGAGTGTGGGCCATTTACCGTCCTTGTGAAATTGGTGCGCCTGGATGAGATTCACCGAAAATTAAGGTTTTCTGTGCAATGTTACTGCGGAAGCATCTTTGGCAGTATTTCTTTTGAAGAATACGGACTCTTACCTCGACATGTCGCACTGGTGGCAGTTTTCACAACTGTCTGCTGCTTCTGAGAATTTCTTCTTGCAACAAGACGCGGCAAGTGCTCATTGGTGCACCGGTGTTCGTTGCTACCTAAACGACGAACTTACGCATCGCTAGACTGCACGTAGAGGTGAAGATGTGACTGTGTTCCCTTGGTCATCCAGGTCACTTGACCTAATGCTTTATGACTTCTTCCTTGTGGGGGCGTTAAGGGACACGTTTACGTACCCCCATAGCCAAGAAGACAGGAGCAGGCCAGAGAACGTCTCGAGGCTACTGTGATGAACATCGACAGGAAGTCGCTACACAATGTATGGAATGAATGTGACTACCGGTTGGACATGTGTGGAGTGACCAGATGGGCCTCACAGATGTTAATAGAGCGGAAAACGTTCGTTATGAAGCTGATATAGGGTCTTTCTTACAGCTGCATGTATAAACCCTTTGATACGGTCTAGCGCTTTTCACAATTAAGCGGTTATTTCAATCTATCTGCCGTTTTGTTTTCATACTCAGGTCCTATATTCCCTTACTGCATGTTCTCAACAATAAAGTACACCGATCGATCTTTTTATGACGTACCATCATTCAAAAGCATAACGAATTCATGGACTGTTAGTTTCCATCGCAGATCTGTTTTCTTACATAACCTGACAAGTACTCCGTACCTTTGTTAACGACGATATGTTCTTCCATATGAGTGGCAGGTGCATCTTGCATTTTACAGTTTACATGTTTTCACCCTGCTTTGCATGTTTACCCACTTGTACGGTTTTCACAACAAAACTCGGTATCTTTTTGTATATGAAATGATTTTTTCTAATTTCCTTTTGAACCTAAAAAGTAATTTATGTTGATGCTACACATGGGTTATGAAGAAGCCATCCTTAAACTGTTTTAAATTGCGTTTAATTATTAACATTTTTACTGCTACTTTGAAATATATATATATATATATATATATATATATATATATATATATATATATATATATATATATTTCATACAATTTTTCTTTTTATACCATCCACGTTTCATGTTTCTTACGAGTTTCTAATTTTTCATTTGCTACTACATGTGTTTCACATATTGGGCGTTGAATATGTAGGTTTACTACATTCCCTTACAGTGACACCACTGTGTTGCATAGTAGGATTAAATGGACCTGATGTACTCATAACTTAAGTCTGTGAACTACTGTTGTGCATATTATTTTTAGTTGATATTAGTTGCTTGTGTGTATTTGATGTAATAGTTTTATTGTATTATTGAACTGATTTTGTACAGAGGTGTGAACACGACGCCACTATGGCACTGGAATTTGTAGCCTTAACAAAGTTTTCAAAAATAGGTACTGAAGTTACATATTCCTACACAACAGACTCATTTACGATAGCTCTGTACTTCCTGGTCACCAAATTTGAAAAGTTTCTCGCTGTTGTTTATTTGTACTCTCTCATATTTTTTGTGTTTTATTAATTCTTTTGTTATTTTGGTTTATTAATTTTGTAATCAGCATTCTTTAAACTATGTACTGACACGCAGGTTTGTATTCCTGGCGCACGTGATCCCACGGAACCCGACAAATAAGTAGAAATAACAGTAAAGGATACCTCTGGAGAGTCTCCAACGTTACGTTTACATGTGTCATTAGAAGCGATCGTCCTGAGCGAATGCTACTTGTACCTCAGGAAATATTTTCAAACTCGAGGCTGGCACATAGCAGAGTCTCCAGCGACGGGTGAGCGTTCCGTCAACCCTGGGCTGTGGATGCCGGAGTGGCACGCTACAACGGAGTGAGTAATTGGGAGCCCGACCTGTGTGGGCGCGTCGCCAGCGCCGAGCGGCCGGCGCCGATCGGAACGCGGCTTCATATCGCCAGCACAGGGCCGTGCTGCTCCGCCCCGGGCCGCCCAGCCAGCCATCGCCTGTTTGTTCAGGCGGCGGAGCGCACCGCGCCGGCTAGCAGTCATCTGCCGTGTTTGCTTTCTGCCGGCGCCGCGCGGCGAGCTGCCGGTATCCGCCACGCTTCGCTCTCGGTTGATCTCTCCCGCGACGACCATCCAACGGTCGTTTGCTGACTGCTTTCTTTCCAAACGACGCTTTCAATGAAAAAAAGAAACGATTCGCTTTACGTCACCCAGCTGTTTAGCACATTTGTATTTTTCATTACTCGGGAACCTGCTATAGCGACGAAATGAATATCGTCGTGAAGCTAATCAGAACATTCATTCAATAAGAAAAATAAGGACTATGAGACGAAATGTTTTCCCGGATTAACATGTAGTAACAAAAAATTTATTTTGCCAAATACGTGAAAAAATAGAGTACACTTGTGAGTGATTTCAAGGGAATTCTGCTTAAAAAGATCTACTTTTCGTAAATCAAATCTTCTCGGCTTACCCTTTATTTTTAACCTGCTGTAGTTTATAGAGTTGTTGTTTCATCTTGAAAACATAATTTATTACTTTCGTTTTATGGATAGTCATTATAAATGTGGTGTCACCGCCGGACACCACACTTGCTAGGTGGTAGCCTTTAAATCGGCCGCGGTCCGGTAGTATACGTCGGACCCGCGTGTCGCCACTGTCAGTGATTTCAGACCGAGCGCCGCCACACGGCAGGTCTAGAGAGACTTCCTAGCACTCGCCCCAGTTGTACAGCCGACTTTGCTAGCGATGGTTCACTGACAAATTACGCTCTCAATTGTCGAGACAATAGTTCAGCTACGTCATTTGCTACGACCTAGCAAGGCGCCATTATCATTTGCTATTTGTCTTGTGATGCATGTACCGTCAGACCGATGTTCACCAATTATGGATTAAAGTTTTCCAGAAGCTATGTACTATTTTTGCTACTATAAAGACCTTGTCCTGTTCCAGACCTCACGCCATCCTGCGTGAGCTTTAATGCGTGCCTTTCGGCTTCATCTCGTAGTGGCTTGGCTGTCTTGCCAAGTCACAACAATAAATACACTACTGACCATTAAAACTGCTACACCAAGAAGAAATGCAGATGGTAAACGGGTATTCAGTGGACAAATATATTATACTACAGCTGACATGTGATTACATTTTCACGCAATTTGGGTGCATAGATCCTGAGAAATCAGTACCCAGAACAACCACCTCTGCCCGTAATAACGGCCTTGATACGCCAGGGCATTGAGTCAAACAGAGCTTGGATGGCGTGTACAGGTACAGCTGCCCATGCAGCTTCAACACGATACCATAGTTCGTCACGAGTAGTCACTGGCCTATTGTGACCAGCCAGTTGCTCGGCCACCATTGACCAGACGTTTTCAATTTGTGAGAGAACTGGAGAATGTGCTGGCCAGGGCAGCAGTCGAACATTATCTGTATCCCGAAAGGCCCGTACAGGAACTGCAACATGCGGCCGTGCATTATCCTGCTGAAATGTAGTATTTCGCAGAGATCGAATGAAGGATAGAGCCACTGGTCGTAACACATCTGAAATGTAACGTCCACTGTTCAAAGTGCGTTCACCGCGATGTCGCCAAACACGGATGTGACTATCGTGATGCTGTAAACAGAACCTGGATTCATCTGAAAAAACGACGTTTTGTCACTCATGCACCCAGGTTCGTCGTTGAGTACACCATCGCAAGCGCTCCTGTCTGTGATACAGCGTCAAGGGTAACCGCAGCCATGATCTCCGAGCTGACAGTACATGCTGCTGCAAATGTCGTCGAACTGTTCGTGCAGATGATTGTTGTCTTGCAAACGTCCCCATCTGTTGACTCAGGGATCGAGACGTGGCTGCATGATCCGTTACGTCCACGCTGATAAGATGCCTGTCATCTCGACTGCTAGTGATACGAGGCCGTTGAGATCCAGCACGGTGTTCCGTATTACCCTCCTGACCCCACCGATTCCATATTCCGCTAACAATCACTGGATCTCGACCAACGCGAGGGACAGTGGCGCGATACGATAAACACAATCGCAATAGGCTACAATCCATCATTTATCAAAGTCGGAAACGTGATGTTACGAATTTCTCCTCCTTACACGGGGAATCACAACAACGTTTCACCAGGCAACGCCGGTCAACTGCTGTTTGTGTGTGGGAAATCGGTTGGTAACTTTCGTCATGTCAGCACGTTGTAGGTGTCGCCATCGGCGCCAACCTTGTGTGAATGCTCCGAAAAGCTAATCATTTGCATATCAAAGCATCCTCTTTTGTCGGTTAAATTTCACATCTGCACCACGTCATCTTCGTGGTGTAGCAATTTTAATGGCCAGTAGTGCATATTTATAAGAAATTTTATTTTGCGGACGTTTATCTTTAAGTTCCTTGTGATGCATACAAATTATAGTTGTTACCAAGAGCCGGCCGCCGTGGCCGAGCGGTTCTGTGCGCTTCAGTCCGGAACCTCGCTGCTGCTACTCGCATGTTCCATTCTGCCCCGGGGATGGATGTGTGTGATGTCCTTAGGTTAGTTAGATTGAAGTAGTTCTAAATCTAGGGGACTGATGACCTCAGATGTTAAGTCCCATAGTGCTTAAAGCAATTTGAACTATTTTGCTACCAAGAAAATGCCTTTATATGTGCTGGGAATGAATTATATTTACAAACCCATTCACGTTACATCAGTTTTATCAAGGTATCCTCTGTGGGAGGCCTGAAACGTCAGAAGATTTTCTTGTCACATACTGTCTTCAGATTAAAAACAGTTCACGTTAATATTTTATAACTTTTAGTTGGGCGAGCTATGGTGGCTCATTTCACCTTCCCACAATCGATAGCTTCTAGCTGGGGTCCCACCAGCTGGCGCATATCACTAACTAGACAATTATCACTGCCCCGGCTAGGCTTCGAAAGCGGCCGCGAGAGCGGATTCCGTGAAGGCCTTCAAACAGAGCAGTGCAGGCAGAGCAGGTGGAGCTGGGAAGGCGGCGGTGGTTCTAGCGACGGACTCGCGATGCCGATCGACACGACGTATTTCTGGGTAGTCGTTCACTCTTCGCCAGGACTGGGTAGAAGGTTTGTTTTCAAAACGTTTTATGAGAGACATCAAACTGTTTCTGAACTTTAATATTTGTTTTCACTATGTTTTAGAATCTGGTATGCTCTCTGGTACTATTATCCAGACCTTTAAGTTATGTGTTTTATGACTACCAGCTAATGCTAAGAAGTTAACGAATTGTTATTTATGCCCCTCCTGGAAGGATGTACAGTTCCCTTTGAGTAGTTCTCTTTTACGTCTTACATTTTTAGCGAGGCTTTTACTTAGGGCCTATAACCGTGTTGTAGGACTTCTACAAGAGCAATCGTGGTCAAACATAACTTTCTGTGTTTGTGTAATAGAGTGAGACGTGTATGCTCGGTGTTCGTTGACAGCACCAACTAAATTACCGGGAGAGCGTTCCATGCGGCGGCTTCTCGCAGCGTGGGCCTGGCTTGCTTGTGGCCGTATGGACGGCTCTCAAGCATTTCCTAGCGCGGCTTGCTGTTTGTTTGCAGTCGCGTGTCCTCATTGTCTATGCTCAAGTAGAGTACCGTATGTTACCTGACTTGCGCTGTAACTGAAATTTTGATGTTGGTCTAGAGGCCTTTACCTGATTAACTGGTTTCGCAAAGGGAATTCTGCCTTCAGTGTTGTTGTAGTGTTTAATACATACTGTAATCTTGTCCTAATTTTTTTTTAATTATTTGGTGTAAACCCCTTGGAGTAGCCGTAAAGGCGAACTGTTATGTCTTGTTAACTTCTTAATGTTTACCTTTTGGGCGTCTGCCTGAAGTCTTGATCTTGACCTCGCTTGGAGAAATTTATATACAGCTCAGTTTTTATTCTTTTCTGAATTATTTAATTTTGTTTTAAAAGACAATGTCTTGCATATTTTTTAAATCCATTAAAAGCGTAACTCTGTTATTCACCATTTCAAAGGTTTTGTAAGTTTGCAAGTTTTATGCGGCAAATTGACTTTGAATTCTCCTATCTGTTTTTTTTAAAGGGGGCCTGTTGTTACTTTCAAAACTCAATTCAAGCTGTCAAAAGGATAAATGACGTAAGTTAAAGGGTCCTTGTCCTTCCATGTCATTTCCCTGATCCTGGTAATTCCCTGCTATCAGTGACGTTGCATCAGTTTTAGCAAGGCATCCTCTGTGGGATCATGAAACGTCATAAGGTTTTTCCTCACATTCTGTTTTCAGATTAAAAACAGTTCACGTAAATATTTTATAATAAAATGAAAACGCACTTGCAATAAGACACCTACTTCACTATTTGAATATCGTACAATTCTGTCCCACGTCTGAAAACCACACGTCTTTTTCTACAGTCAATGTTATTAACATTAATTCAACTGTAATTTTCGGTGCCATGTACGGTTATTGAAAAGCACCACCAAAAGCACTCTATCTAGTGCGTCATTTGTTTCTGTAGGTCAGCGAGAACAACAGATGAGTTAATGTTATGTTATGAATTTATAGTGATACTACACGAAAAATTGCGTCTTTCATCCGATTTTTCACGTGGAGCAAAACTGCATTTCTTCCAGTACTGAAATAAATCAATTACTCTAAGTACGTTTTCATTTCTTTATATCTGTAACAGCACCCGACAGCGAAAATTAATATAATACTGCTGGACACCCGCTGCGGATGTCTTACTAAAAGAATCGAAACGCTCTTAGGTTCTTAAACAAAATTAATATTCAGCTTGCGAAAATATGTTTTCTTACCAAGCACTGGGGGTATAATTGGATATGACTCCCCATGAGGTTCTGCCACCTTTTAGGTGAGATGTAGACAATCATCTTAGTGAATACGTGTTCCTTTTCCTCCTTGGCAATTTTTAATGTTATTGATGAAAGTTTCTCTAATGCCGGTATTTTTTGGAACAGTACCTAATAGGAAATAGATAAGTAATTGATTTGATTAAGGCTACTTTCCAGTGTATTAGAATGTTTGAGTGGTAAACATAATATGAACGCAAATTTTCAAGGTCATCGTCTATTAAATTTTGCGCTAGGGGACAAAACCGGGAACACAAGGTTTTGCAAAAGTCTCTTTAAATTAAAAAAACCAAAAAAGAGAACTATGAGACAAACCATCGCAAGAGGAAATACCAACAGCTGAGATGCTTCAAGACGAGTCTCTCAAGTCAAAGTGCTCCAAGGTGAAGTTTTCCAGTCCTCTGCAACTGAAAAACTTCCATAATCACAATATGAACTGTCAGTTCTTCGTAGTACTTCGGAATCGATATCAGACGGTTGTCTATGAATACCGCATCTTCTGGTATGCAATCGTTATTCTCAGCGTCACTAAAGCTACTATTGTCCCTTCCATTGGTCGACTAGGTGGAAAGCAGAAAGAAAGAGTCCAATGAGGAAAAGGGCAAAGCTGTAATACTGATTTCTACATACGGATATTATTTGGAAGCTCAAGAAAGAGCAGAAAGAGAAAAGGAAAGACAAAACTCAAAATGAAAACATTGTCTGGCGTGAACCGAAAGAGTCAAGCCGTAAAGAAGACTAAGAAGAAGAAAACCACAACAGGAAAGACTACAGCGACTTAAAAAATCAGTGAAAA
The DNA here is from genome assembly GCF_021461395.2 of Schistocerca americana. Taxonomy (NCBI): domain Eukaryota; kingdom Metazoa; phylum Arthropoda; class Insecta; order Orthoptera; family Acrididae; genus Schistocerca; species Schistocerca americana. Next base: position 455,441,227 of record NC_060123.1, read on the forward strand.
ATCAGTATTTTTTGACATCAGCAGGTGAAGAAGACCGAGAGGAAGCGTGCATATTTTGTAACAGGTTGTACTCATTGTCGAAAGATTGATGGATCCAATGTAAGTCTGCATGCTTTCGTGGCCGTCGTCACTTAAGTTAAAATCTTATGAGTTATTAGGTCGCGTCATGTGTCTTCTAAAATGTTCGACGTTTCGACCCCTCTGCTGGGATCTTCCTCAGGATGTCCTGGTGTCCACTACTGCTAGCAGTAGAGCGTATATAGAATGAGTATCTGTCACTAGCGAAATCGCGTAATTAATTGCCACCTCGGTTGACTTGCCTATTCTAAACCCGCAATGGTTAGGGCTCATCTTATGTGGCAGTCTGTGATACTGTTATCTTTTGCATAATAGCATTTCAAATGTCTCGCCGAGAACATTCAAAAGACAAATTGGTTTGTAGAATTTTGGTGTCACTGGATTCTTATCTTGCCTTTTACTAATAATTACCACTTCGGCGTTTTTCTTCTTCGCAAGGGACGCTCATTGTACAGTTCGCGCAAGTAAAGGTCTAATTGGTCACGTAGGGCTTGTTTTGCTTCTGGTGCGATCCCGTCCGGATATGTGGATTATCTCTTTTTTAGTACTAAAATTGTTTGTTCAATTTCCTCTTGTTCGAAGGAATACACAACTTTATTGTTTCTGCAGTCTCCCCATAACATTTTTCAGATCTGTCTCTCCGTCTTCTCCATCGGCAGGAAGTAGTGTTTCCATTACCAGGGTAACTTACTGTTCCCAGCTTCCTGTTACCGTCCTTTCATTCCTGTTGAGCGTGGATATGACTGTTGGTATTCGTACTTTCTCGCACACTGTTTTATAAGATATTTTATACGGTACACCCCGTGGATCGGTCTGGTATAGCTTTCTGGTTTTTCTTGATTCACATCGAGTTCTGGAGCACCTTGGTCCAGAGACAGGGTACTCCTTTAGATTGGTCTCTCCTGACACGTATCGATGCCTCCATTGCTTTATGTATAGCCACTGTCAATCGTAGCGCTTTAACGTCTGCTTTACCACCTAGCGATGAACTTTGCGGAAACTGAAACACTTTTCATAGTACTTCCCAGTAATTGGGACTTATGCCCACGTCTTCCACTGCGTCTTGGATTTCCTTTCCAGTGGAGTTATAGTGTACGATTTTGTTATCACTCGATATTCCACTTGCAACCTTCCAACCTTTCATACGGCGCACTGCTCCCGTATTTGCTAAAGTGACTTTAATTTTCGACGTTGCTCCGATCCTTCCATCATAGGTTGCCGGAGTGTGAGTTCATTCAGTACCTGTAGGTTGAGTTCCATAATGGCTTCTTCTAGTTGTCTTCCACAGTCGTCAGTCAGATGGCTATGCCATAATAGTGACGTCGGATTTGCGTCAGTGAGGTAGACGAGAGGCTTAGTTTGTCCTAGGTGACTAACATCCTTTAGCATAGCAGGTAATAGTCGATCTCATCTCTAAACTGAAAATACGTGGAAACCAGGATGCAGCTATCGCTCTCGGTTAACGTATCCCAACAGATTAGGTGTTCTGAACAGTATTGTGAAATTTTGTCACTGTTATGCTCTTGTTAAGTTCTATTATTGCTGCCATACTACGGTGCCCTTATGTGACTATCTGGACGGTTATTGTTATGCTCTTGTTAAGTTCTATTATTGCTGCCATACTACGGTGCCCTTATGTGACTATCTGGACGGTTATTGGCAAATTGAGGATCTTCCTACCTTCGTCTACGGTTCTTGGAGGCACAATATACCTAACTGCAACACTTCTGCCACTCTTCTGGCCTCATCCAATACGCATTGCATTAAACGGTCCTGTCTTCATCTCAGTTAGGGATGAGGTTCTCACACTGTTCACTCTTAGATGGGATTCTATCTACAAAATCACCAATGGGAAAACTAACACACTCCTCTTCTGGATGCTTATACCTTACTAGATGTTTTAACGCTGTACTAAGCGCATTGCCACTTCCAGTCTAGTGAATTACATAACGTTCTCCATACTTACATAAATCTGTAGCGGATCTGTTCCGATCTGAATTTTATTGTTTACTTCCTTTTATTTGGTGCTTGTTTCCTATACGAACTGCCACTGAGTCTCGTACTGTTTTTGTTGCAGAGTCACGTCCTGCATTGACCAGTCTACTTGTATATCTGTAGGCAGCGCATTGTATCCCTCTGGATGTTTACTGTCGTATTACACTTATAACTGCCCAGTTTGTGTCACCAAATCCTGATCGCATCTCGAAATTTGGTAGAAAATTCGTAGAAAAATGGTTCAAATGGCTCTGAGCACTATGGGACTCAACTGCTGTGGTCATAAGTCCCCTAAAACTTAGAACTACTTAAACCTAACTAACCTAAGGACAGCACACAACACCCAGCCATCACGAGGCAGAGAAAATCCCTGACCCCGCCGAAAATTCGTAGAAAATCTCGTCGTATGTAAAGTACACAAGCGGCAAGACGCAGTCAATACCTTTGCTGCGCAGTGCCGATGGTACTGTTACCGACGACTGTGCCGCTAAAGCGGAGTTATTGAACGCAGTTTTCCGAAATTCCTTCACCAGGGAAGAGGAATGGAATGTTCCAGAATTTGAAACACGAACAGCTGCTAGCATGAGTTTCTTAGAAGTAGGTACCTTACGGGCTGCGAAGCAACTCAAAAAGCTTGATACGGGAAAGTCTTCCGGTCCAGATTGTATACCGATTAGGTTCCTTTCAGATTACGCTGATACAATGGCCCCCTACTTAGCAATCATATACAACCGCTCGCTCACCGATAGATCTGTACCTACAGACTGGAAAATTCCGCAGGTCGCACCAGTGTTTAAGAAGGGTATTAGGAGTAATCCATCGAACTACAGACCTATATCATTAACGTCGGTTTGTAGTTATATTGTATTCAAACATTACAAATCACTTCGAAGGGAACGATCTATTGATACGAAATCAGCATGGTTTCAGAAAACATCGTTCTTGTGCAACGCAGCTACCTCTTTATTCGCACGAAATAATGGCCGCTATCGACAGGGGATCTCAAGCTGATTCCGTATTTCTAGATTTCCGGAAAGCTTTTAACACCGTTCCTCACAAGCGACTTCTAATCAAGCTGCGGGCCTATGGGGTATCGTCTCAGTTGTGCGACTGGAGTCGTGATTTCCTGTCAGGAAGATCGCAGTTCGTAGTAATAGACGTCAAATCATCGAGTAAAGTTGAAGTGATATCAGGTGTTCCCTAGGGAAGCGTCCTGGGACCTCTGCTGTTCCTGATCTATATAAATGACCTGACTGACAATCTGAGCAGTTCTCTTAGGCTGTTCGCAGATGATGCTGTAATTTACCGTCTAGTAAGGTCATCCGAAGACCAGTATCAGTTGCAAAGCGATCTAGAAAAGATTGCTGTCTGGTGCGGCAGGTGGCAGTTGACGCTAAATAACGAAAAGTTTGAGGTGATCCACATGAGTTCCAAAAGAAATCCGTTGCAATTCGATTACTCGATAAGTAGTAAAATTCTCAAGGCTGTCACTTCAACTAAGTACCTGGGTGTTAAAAATACGAACAACTTCAGTTGGAAAGACCACATACATAATATTGTGGGGAAGGCGACCCAAAGGTTGCGTTTCATTGGCAAGGACACTTAGAAGATGCAGCAAGTCCATTAAAGAGACAGGTTACACTACACACGTTCGTCGTCTGTTAGAATATTGCTGTGCGGTGTGGGATCCTTATCAAGTGGGATTGACGGAGGACATCGAAAGGGTGCAAAAAAGGGCAGCTCGTTTTCTATTATCACGTAATAGAGGTGAGAGTGTGGCAGATATGATACGCGAGTTGGGATGGATTGTCGTTAAAGCAAATACGTTTTTCGTCGCGGCGAGATCTATTTACGAAATTTCAGTCACCAACTTTCTCTTCCGAATGCGAAAATATTTTGTTGAGCCCAACCTACATAGGTAGGAATGATCATCAAAATAAAATAAGAGAAATCAGAGCTCGAACAGGAAGTTTTAGGTGTTCGTTTTTCCTGCGCGCTGTTCGTGAGTGGAATAGTAGAGAGATAGTATGATTGTGGTTCGATCATGTAGATGGAGATGTAGATCATATGTCACTCTTACATCCGCCTCTGATTTTGCTTTTCTGTTACTCCAAATAGATCTGAATTTTCGAAAAAAACCTCTTTCCTGTTTTTTCGTACGTGCATGATGCTCTAGTTCGGTTTGTGTCGCAAGCTCTTTTCCGTCGTACACAGTGCTCACTTTTTGCCAGAAATTCCTCGCTATTTCGGCATTCTCCTCCTCGAAGGTGATTTATGTTTCTTACATAGACGGCACTTGAAGATGTGCTAGACCTCTTTGCTTTCTAGTGTTGTAAGACGTGTACCCAAACACCGTACTTAAAATCTGCCTCGTTAGGAAGATTTGGTCCTGGTAACATACGAGGATCGAATGAAAATTAATGACTCCATCTTCGTTAACTGGGTTTAGTTGGGAATATTTTAATAAATCAAACGCAGAAATAATCTTTAGAATGCGGTCTTTAATTACCAATATTCACTTTTTCACATAATCACTAACCAATTGGATACATTTCTGCCAACGAAGATTAAGTTTTCTGAAGCCGTCATGGAAGAAGTCGATACTGTTTCCGCAACGACAGTCTCACAATTCTCTCAAGGTCCTCATCAGAAGCATAATGATGCCCCGCAGGTCGTCTTTCATTATCAGGAACAGACGGAGGTCAGACGATGCTAAATCTGGACTGTATGGAGGATGACGTACGGTGGTGAGATTAAGTCTCTGAAGTTCTGCTGTGGTGGCTAGTGAATTGTGTGATTTGGCATTTTCATGCCGCAGGAAGACATTTCCCTTTTCCTTTCGGACCCTTGTTAGCCGCCGTTTCAGAGTTGGCAGCGTTGTGATGTAACACTCTGAACTTATTGTCGTTCTACGATCAAGGAAATCGACATGGATAACATCATTTGCGTCCCAGAACACTGTGGCCAGGATTGTTCCAGCTGACGGCTGCGTCTTGTATTTCTTTTTATCGAGCGAGTCTTTGTGTCGATATTCCATAGACTCACGTTTAGTCTCCGGGTCGTAATGGTGTACCCACGTTTCGTCTGTTGTCACAATGGCATGGAGAGAGGCGTCATCATCATTCTCATAACGCGAGAGCAGTTCCTGAAAAATTTCAAGTTTGCGCACTTTCATTTCAGGAGTCAGCATCTGGCGTACCCATCGTGCACACATCTTCCGATAGCCAAGGAAAGCAATAATGTGACCCGCACGTTATAGTGAAATACCGATTGTGCTTGAAATTTCTCTCTAAGTGTTACGACGATCGTCCTGAATCAATCTGTCAATATTTTGCTTGTCACGCAGGTCAGTCGTTCCCGCCTCAATATCTTTAAACTTACTCGCACTTACATCAACACAATCACCATAAACTGCTTTCATTTTCTGATGAGTCTCCTTTGGGGTGACACCTTCTGCTGTCAAGAATTCAATGACTACACGTTGCTTAAATCGTATTGACTGACCGTCTGCGCATGGTTCCATACTGTACACTGTAACAACATAACCATTCAATGCTAAGGCTTCCCCCCAACTGGAGTTCTAGAGAAGAGGCTACGGAACATGCCAGTGCCTGCCGCCTACCAATGCTGCCAACAGTTGAAGAGTTACGAAGGTGGAGGCATTACTTTTCAGTCAACCCTCGTACATCTCTGTTCCCTGTGAGTTATTTACCCCTATGTTTACATGGCACACACACTGCTGGTTGTTTGACTTTATTGCAGTCTTTTCTGATACAACCTTCTTCTCACAATGTCCACGAATTACTACCTGTTTATCACCATGTTTTGCCACGTGAGCAAGGTCTTGGCATCGAACGCACCGCGTCACTACTAGATATTCTTCCACTGAAATCGAACGAAACCCAAGATACACGTCTTTTTGTCACTTCATGAGAGCTGCTATAACCCTAAGGCTCAGTTCAATAATTTGGTAGACCACTTTTCTTCCCCTGGGTCCTGCCCTGAATTTTACTGTAAAGCCGCATGCGAAGCTTTCCTTAGTCAGTTCATTTTCAAGGACCTGCGTATACAGGGTGGTCCATTGATAGTGACCAGGTCAAATGTCTCACGAAATAAGCATCAAACGAAAAAAATACAAAGAACTAAACTCGTCTAGCTTGAAGGGGGAAACCAGATGACGCTATGGTTGGCCCCCTAGATGGCGCTACCATAGATCAAACAGATATCAACTGGGTTTTCTTTAAATAGGAACCCCCATTTTTATTACATATTCGTGTAGTACGTAAAGAAATGTGAATGTTTTAGTTGGACCACTCTTTTGGCTTTGTGATAGATGGCGCTGTAATAGTCACAAACGTATAATTACGTGGTGTCACGTAACATTCCGCCAGTGCGGACGGTATTTGCTTCGTGATACATTACCCGTGTTCAAATGGACCATTTAGCAATTGCGGAAAAGGTCGATATCATGTTGATGTGTGGCTATTGTGATCAAAATACCCAACGGGCGTGTGCTGTGTATGCTGCTCGGTATCCTGGACGACATCATCCAAGTGTCCGGACCGTTCGCCGGATAGTTACGTTATTTAAGTAAACAGGAAGTGTTCAGCCACATGTGAAACGTCAGCCACGACCTCCAACAAATGATGATACCCTTGTAGGTATTTTAGCTGCTGCCGAGGCTAATCCGCACATCAGTAGCAGACCAATTGCCCAACAATCGGGAATCTCAAAAACCATGGTGCTGAGAGTGCTACATCAATATCGATTGCACCTGCACCATATTTCTATGCACCAGGAATTGCATGGCGACGAATTTGAACGTCGTGTACAGTTCTGCCACGGAGCACAAGAGAAATTAAGGGACGATTTGCACGAGTTCTATTTAGGGACGAAGTGTCATTCACCAACAGCGGTAACGTAAACCGGTATAATATGCGCTATTTGGCAACGAAAAATCCACCATGGATGCGACAAGTGGAACATCAGCGACCTTGGGTGGTTAATGTATGGTGCAGCATTATGGGAGGCCGGATAATTGGCCCCCATTTTATCGATGGCAATCTAAATGGTGAAATGTATGGTGATTTCCTACGTAATGTTCTATCGATGTTACTACAAGATGTTTCAAAAAATGGTTCAAAAGGCTCTGAGCACTATGGGATTAAACTTCTAAGGTCGTCAGTCCCCTAGAACTTAGAACTACTTAAACCTAACAAACCTAAGGACATCATACACATCCATACCCGAGGCAGGATTCGAACTTGCGACCGTAACGGTCGAGTGGTTCCAGACTGTAGCGCCTAGAACCGCTCGGCCACCTCGGCAGCCAAGTTGTTTCCCTGCATCAGAGAATGGCGATGTACTTCGAACATGATGGATGTCCGGCACATGGCTCGAAAGTGGTTGAAGCGGTATTGAATAGCATATTTCATGACAGGTGGATTGGTCGTCGAAGCACCATACCATGGCCCGCACGTTCACCGGATCTGACGTCCCCGAATTTCTTTCTGTGGGGAAATTTGGAAGATATTTGCTATCGTGATCCACCGACAACGCCTGACAACATGCGTCAGCCCATTGTGAATGCATGTGCGAATATTACGGAAGGCGAACTACTCGCTGTTGAGAGGAACATCGCTACCCGTATGCCAAAGGCATTGAGGGTGACGGACGTCATTTTGAGCATTTATTGCATTAATGTGGTATTTACAGGTAATCACGCTGTAACAGCATGCGTTCTCAGAAATGATAAGTTCACAAAGGTACATGTATCACATTGGAACAACCGAAATAAAATGTTCAAACGTACCTACGTTCTGTATTTTAATTTGAAAAACCTACCTGTTGCCAACTGTTCGTCTAAAATTGTGAGCCATATCTTTGTGACTATTACAGCGCGATCTATCACAAAGTGAAAAAAGTGGACCAACTAAAACATTCATATTTATTTACTTAATACACGAATATTTAATGAAAAAAGAGGGTGCCTATTTTTAAAAAACGCAGTTGATATCTTTTTGACCAATGGCAGCGCCTCCTAGCGGGCCAACCATAGCGCCATCTGGTTTCCCCCTTCAAGGTAGACAAGTTACGTTCTTTGTAGTTTTTTAGTTTGACGCTTATTTCGTGAGATATTTGGCCTGGTCACGGTCAATGGACCACCCTGTATATTGTGTATTTTGGGTCTTTGCATCTGTGTCCTTTGGGATGACGTACAGCATCATTAGATGTCTCTTTTTAAACGTCTTACGGGAAGCGTTCTGTTCAATATGTAGGACAGCAGGTTCAGTTCTTTTTGGCATGGTCAGTCAGGTTTCACATACGAATTTGTCTATCCTGGTTCAGGCTATTTCAAGACAATGGCAATTTGCATGATACGTTCAGTTGCGTTATAACTACCTAAATTAAGAGTTTGTTACTTCAAGCCTAAATTTGTCGAACACTGCTGATTTTAATCTTACATTCCAAGACAGGAAAGAACGAGTGCTCAAGATGTTAATAACAAACATCACTTAACTAAAATAATATTAAGTTCCTAGCGCTGTGCGTATGTGAATTCATCTTGCATCAAGAAGGAGGTAAAGGTACTCAGTCGTTTTCCTCAGTCTAAACGTTGAACTTTTTGGGGATTTATTCATTTGTGTATGTTGCTTTTGGAATGTTTCATTGTTTTCTTGTATACGTAAGGTACGAGGTTTTGTGGTAGGTGAGAGGTTTGTTACTATCAGGGCTTGTCGAAGTTAACTCGTACTGGTGCACGCAATTCAGCTAGGATTAATGTCATGATGTCCAGTAACTCAGCAACTACACGTAGGGAGTTAGCTATGAATTCCTAAGAGCATAGTACGCAACAGAGTGAAATTTAGTGAACCTCCGAATGATAATTTGTAGGGCTCAATTGTTACATGAAGTGAAACGAACAACAAAGGATAATGGGTATCAGATAAAAAATGAGTCTGTTAATGACAAAAAAACTGACGAATTCACAGGCGACGGCCAACGCCGAAGCTGATGGGCACGCGGAAGTAGCACAATGTTTTACGAAGCGTGCGCCATCTCTTCCTGCTCTGGTGCTGTATGATCCACCATTTTCTCACATTGAAATGGAGTTAGAAAATAAAAAGAACTTCCAACTTCGAAATAATAAACAAAAAGATGGCAGAGAATTTCGCAGTAACATCAACTGAAAATAAAAAACCGTACAAGAAGAAGGAAAAGATATTGGAATAATAGAGTTCAAAAGTAAGCAACAAAATGAGGAAAACGATGAGCGGTATAAAAATATCTAACAACATTTCAATAAAATAAGAAAAATTTCCAGAAGTTAGAGCAGACGCTAGCGGGTCATGAGAATCATGACACGCCTTCTTAGCTGCTACATCCGCCCTTCCGTTGCCGGAAATACTCATGGGCGCTGGCACCCAGCAGAGAGACAATTCTTTCCACAGTCTTTGTAGACGGAGGAGGGCGTCCTAAATATTCTGGACTACTTTATCTGCTGGGTACAACGGTTTCAGAAAGTGAAGGCACTGAAGGACTCGGAACACATAAGGAGTTTAGCACTAAAAACGCGTCTGATCTGCTGCAGTGCCTGCAAGAAGGAGTCTAACTCCGCGCCCAAGGCAGTAATGCCAAGAGGCAGTTTGATGTTGAGAACACTTCAGGGAAAGTAACAGAACTTGTAACACCCCACCTGTCACTTATCTGGTTTTGGTGTGTGTTCACCCCACGTAATTGACTAACAGATCAACAGAGAGCGCAAAACTGCCGCAATGTTGGATAACGCAAAGAAAGTAATAAGGCCCTGTGACTCCTGATTGAACTTTGGTGGCAGTGTTGACATTGATTGATTCAGAATTGATCCCTTTTAATTAAAAAGGGGTGCACAATGATGTTATATTCAGCTATTAAACACCAGATGCAAATTTTGAACATAAAATTAATTAAGAAAGTGACTTGGGATTTCAACTACTTGATTGAAAACAGTCGATTAACACAGATTTATTTTAACTCACGACCTTCAATCATCACATTACATGACTCTCCTAACAGGCAGTGGTAATAAATTGCGTTTGCATGGAGTAAAGCGCGAAAATCAAAAGTAATTTCTATCGACTGACCCAGGCGTAATGGGAAGTGCGAGAAGAATTCTACAATACACAGCTCATGAAACCCTCGTGGAAACTTCGCTGACGTGATCCAACAAATTAATCAGTGGCCGGAAAGGGCGCAATATTACCGAATTCAGCGTGGCGGGGCGTCGTCGTTTGCGGACGTCGGCCGACCTCGTGGTTCTGCAAGGCTGCACTCGTCTATTCACTTCTAGCTATCTTGCTGAACGAAAACTTTCTATCTCCAAGCTCAATTGTTCCATTTGCTAAGTCCTAAACTGCAGAGATGCTCACTCTCTCTCAGGCAAGCTGAGTAAAGAACGCCACGTCCGCACTCTAGGCAAGCTGGGAATGGAAGACCACTACGGCAACTTCTCCCAGTCCGCTCTTCACCTCGGTTTCCCCTCCAGCAAAATCACTTACGCCAATTGCAGCGCAAGTCGCGTTAATTATGCGTCGCTTCCCAGCGCTGACCAGTGCCTGCTCTGGAAAGTGAACAAATTCCCACAAAATTTCCCTTCCTCTCAACTTCTGCTATTTAGCTCCTCCCAGGCCACCCATCAGGGTTGGCGTCTGCACAAAACACCAATTTTTCTGGAATTCTGACTCCCAGGAGAGTACTTCAAATTCCCATCGGAGGCCGGCGTATTTCATTTTGTCGCTATTCGCCTGATTTACTTCAGACTCTGCGGACCGTGAATTAAGCGTGAAGTTGCTATAGTCACGAACATGCATATTTTGGCCTCTGTTGACTGCTCCACTGTAGCTTTGCGCGGCTTTCTCACGTTTCACTGAAAACGGGGCGACGGACATTTATCAACAGGTGTACAAGTTCTCTGTCTGCTTCCCGGCACACCAGCGTGGGGTCAACCACCCACTCACTGTCACTCATCTTAAGGCAGTTGGAGGCCGCACCCCGTTACCGCTTTCTCAGAGCTTGAGCCGCCCTAAGCTGCCTATTGTCACTTCCCTTTGCCGCTCTCTAGCCGCGCGCTGCCAACCGGCTGTGGTCAACTCTGTATACTTCCCTGGGATAAACTAGCCTCCAGTAAATCGACGCGTTTCCACAAAGTTTTCATGTCAGTCATTTTTGTTCAGCTCTACTGTTCGCTCAACGTGAGTTAGGTGATCTTTAACGACTTCATGTAAGGGCATAGTTCTTGCCATCTTACATAGCCCCTCTCTGCAAATCAATTTTGTAGTACAGGTGATGACTCCTATGGTGTTACCACCTGTGGTACAAAATTAATATCTCCATAACTGGTATTTCAATCCATTTCTGTGATTAGTTACAGGCAATTGATTACCACTGCTTCCTCTCTGATGCAAACTCCCACTCATTCCTAGGGTACCTGCCTTCAATGACTGGATTTACTGTTAAAGATGTGGTCATTATTTAGTCTAATTTTACTTTAATCTCTGCCAATTCCTGAGACAATTATTGGTCAGAATACTCAAAAGAAAACTACAATTATATTACAAGGACACACGTCGTAAAGGGCAAATACACATTTTTTAAGCACCTCTGTGCTTGTCATTTGAATGGCAAGACACGCAATTATAATTTAAGATCCATTTATTCTCAGTTATCCATCCCTACTCGACTTAAATTACTAAAAACATACATGAACAATATTCGTGTAACATTTTGTGAATTTGATAGTGGTTGCTCTCATTCAATTATATGTTAACGCCCGTTTGACATTTAATAAATAAAAGTTTTTTTGTGTCTCACTATCTCTGGACGTTTATATTGTGCATGGTGTAAATGTCATCTTTACACAGTTCAACAAGGTCAGGCCCAGTCCAGTCTCTGGATTGTGTACACACAGGGCACAATCCAGACAAGGGCATCCTGATGCCCTCATGGTGGATAGGGTAAATAATCATTAGATAAGACGGACTCGCTTGTGCACCTCTAGTCTATCCACCAACGCACGAAAGCCTTACAAGACTGGACCAGACCAGCCCAGTCTACTCCCCTAGACCTGTGGCGAAGGCACTTAAAAATGTACAATGCGTTCTGCGGTCTCTCTAGTCTCTCAGGTGTGTTAACCACGACAGTTTCCAGTAAAAAATGAGGCCTAGAAACCTCAATGTGTCTTTAAAATGTACCATAGTGACTATCTTATGCAAATCAGGTACATTAAAAATTTAAAGCGAACGATTAAAACAAACGCGCGCACACACACACACACACACACACATAAACACACACCCACACACACACACTGCAGGAAAATGAAAAAACTGAAAACCTGTCTTTACAGCACACTCACTTAATCTCTGCACTACACGCTGCAACTGACGAATCACTGTTCCAAACCTGGAGGAGGAGGAGGAACCTGCATAGATAAGCCTGCCGAATAGCCTCCTCTACGTGAGTCAAGTAGTTGACAGTGCATCGAAAACTCCTAAATCCACACTTTGAGCAACTGAGGAACTATCTGGTTTCTAAAATCCACATTAGACGTGGTTAACGATTTGTTCCAGGGTCTTTCGTACACAGCTCGTTTTGGCGACGCTACAGTAACTACTGGGACACTTTCGGTCCTTTACTGGTTTGAGGAGAGGTATCAAAGTTCCCTCTTACCACGAGTCTGGAAAGTGCCCTGCCAGCCATATCAAATTAAAACATTCGAGAAGGGTTACCTGAGACTCTGCTTGCGAATGTCGACATGTATCATACTGTATTTGCTCGTAACTATGTACTGAATCTAAATTATGTGCCCCAGCCAATGTTGAATCCAGCTATGACATGGAAAGACGGCCGTTATAGGACGCAGAATTGTTGGATGTGGAGTCCAGCTAACCTCTCTCTACTGTTGCACGGTAAGAGTGGAACACAATATCGTGGTTGGCATAGGCAGTAGTCGTTGCAAAATTCTCTGCCATTGTCTGCGCGATGTCTCCAGGCGTTGTTGTTTGGAGACACCCCTGTTTCAGCACTGTTGCTATGGTTAAACGATTACATTTGCCGGAAATCCTCCTGATGGTTGCCCATCCTTTTGTGGAAGAAGTGTAGCTTCCCATGACCGTTACTTGATGTCCTTAATTATGCGTCAAGCCGTGGCTTTCGCGGCTCTATAGACTGTGAGGTTGTCTGCTGTGGCGTGGCATTTAAACCGTTGCTGGGCCGCATGCCTGATTCGATACTCATATGTCCCCCAAAGTTTTGGTTTGTCTACTAAAATGACCCGAGAATAATGGGTTGATATGTCAGGAGCATCCACTATCACTCATGTGATATGGTCTGCTATTCCTGGACGCTGCCTCGGTATCCAAACACTGAGAACTGACTAAACAGTTACCAGCTGGTTCAGCTGACCATTTCTCTTTGGCAATCCTTTCTAGTAATGCTCCATCCAGTATGTGGATCCACAATAGGAAATCGTTACCAGGAGGAAGGTCATCAGTTTGCTCCACTGTACAGTGTCTGAGATGGCTAGAGAGTAGAAACTGAGATTTATGGCTCATGACGACTAGGTAGCAGCTGAGAAATGAGTGTGATTCCTCATGTTGAGGATGCACATCATGAGGTTCTAAAAACTTGACCCATGGGACGAAATTAGTTTCAGTCCCGTAATGCATTAACGACAAGGATGTCACAGGGCAGGAGAGTTTCTCCACAAGGCCATTAGAGCATCAGAGTCTATCACATTCTGTGGAGGGTAATGCAGTGAACTTCTGACCCACATGAACCTTAACAACTACTGTTTGCAGGTCAGTAACTAAGGAGACAATCCAACAGTCATGGGGGACTGGAAAGCAGTTGTAGAAGAAGGAGTAGAAGAAAAGGTTACAGCAGAATGTGGCCTTGGGATAAGGACTAAGAGAATAAAGAATAACTGAGTTCTGTAGTATATTTTGGATTGTAATAGCGAATACTCTGTTCAAGAATCACTAGAGGAGGACGTATACTAGGAAAAGACAGGGTCATACGGAAGGATTTCAGTTACACTACATTATGATCAGACTCCGAAATCTGATATTAGATTGTAAGGCGAACCCAGGACCGGATATAGACGCACATCACAATGTATCAGTGACGAAGAGTGGGCTGATATTTAAGAAATTAGTCAGGAAGAATAATACGCAAAGAACATGGATATAGACGTATTAAGGGATGATGAGACACGGTTGAAGTTCTCTATGGCTATAGATACAACAATAAGGAATAGCTCAATAGACAGTGCAGTTGAAGAAGTATGGACAGCTTTAAAAACGGCAATCACGGAACTTGGAAAGAAAAATACAGGTACAAAGAAGATAACTGCGAAGAAACCGTAGGAAACAGAAATAATACTTCCCCTGATCGATGAAAGAAGTAAGTATAAAATTGTTCAGGGAAATTCAGGAATACAGATTACAAGTCGCTGAGGAATGAAATAAATAGTAAGTGCAAGGAGGCTAAGATGAAATGGCTGCATGAAAAATGTGAAGGAATCGAAAGAGAAATGATTATCGGAAGAAATGGCCCACCATATAGGAAAGTCAAAACAACCATCGGCAACCATCGGTGAAATTATAAGAGTGGAAGAATGCAACTGGAATTACACTGCTAAATGCAGAGGGAGAGCGAGTAGGTGGAAAGAGGCCTCTATGAGGGGGGCGGGAGGGGGGAGGGTGGAAGATTTCTCTGATGGGATAGAAGAAAGAACAGGAGTCGATTTAGAAGAAGAGATGAGGTACCCAGTATTAGACTCAGAATTAAAGAGAGCTTTCGAGTACTTAAAATCAAATAAGGCAGAAAGTATAGAAAATATTCCATCTGAATTTCTAAAAAAAAAAAAAAAAAAAAAAACTGAGAGAAGTGGCAAGAAAGCGACTATTCACATTGGTATGTAAAATGTGTAATCTGGTGACATACCGTCTGACTTTCTGATGAATATCATCCACGCATTTCCGAAGACTGCAAGAGCTGACAAGTGCAATAATAGTATAGTCAGGTTAACAGCTCATATATCCAAGTTGCTGATAAGACTAACATGCAGACGAATAGAAAAGAAAATTCAGGATGCACTAGATGACGACGAGTTTGGCTTTAGAAAAGGTAATGGCACCAGAGAGGAAATTCTGACATTGCGGTCGATAATGGAAGCAAACCTAAAAAGAATCAAATCACGTTCATGAGATTTTCGACCTGGAAACAGCGTTCGAAAATGTAAGATGGTGTAAGATGACAGAAACTCTGAGAAAAATAGGGATAAGCTATAGGGCGAGTCACGTAACATACTATATGTACAAGAGCCAAGCGGGAATAACACACTACTGGCCATTAAAATTGCTACACCACGAAGATGACGTGCTAGAGACGCGAAATTTAACCGAGAGCAAGAAGATGCTGTGATATGCAAATTATTAGCTTTTCAGAGCATTCACACAAGGTTGGCGTCTCGATCCCTGAGTCAACACATGGGGACGTTTGCAAGACAACAACCATCTGCACGAACAGTTCGAACGTTTGCAGCAGCATGGACTACATCAACTCGGAGATCTTGGCTGCGGTTACTCTCGACGTTGCATCACAAACAGGAGCGCCTGCAATGGTGCACTCAGCGACGTACCTTGGTGCACGAATGGCAAAGCGTCATTTTTTCGGATGAATCCAGATTCTGTTTGCAGCATCATGATGGTCGCATCCGTGTTTGGCGATATCGCGGTGAACACACATTGGAAGCGGGTATTCATCATCGCCATACTGGCGTATTACCCGGCGTGATGGTATGGTGTGTCATTGATTACACGTGTCTGTCAACTTTTATTCGCATTGACGGCACTTTGAACAGTGGACGTTACATTTCAGATGTGTTACGATCCGTGGCTATACCCTTCATTAGATCCCTGCGAAACCCTACATTTCTGCAGGATAATGCACGACCGCATGTGCAGTTCCTGTACGGGCTTTTCTGGATACAGAAAATGTTCGCCGGCCGAAGTGGCCGTGCGGTTAAAGGCGCTGCAGTCTGGAACCGCAAGACCGCTACGGTCGCAGGATCGAATCCCGCCTCGGGCATGGATGTTTGTGATGTCCTTAGGTTAGTTAGGTTTAACTAGTTCTAGGTTCTAGGGGACTAATGACCTCAGCAGTTGAGTCCCATAGTGCTCAGAGCCATTTTAACAGAAAATGTTCGACTGCTGCCCTGTCAGGGATATTCTGCAGATCTCTCACCAATTGAAAACGTCTGGTCGATGGTGGCCGAGCAACTGGATCGTCACAATACGCCAGTCACTACTTGTGATTAACTGTGGTATCATGTTGAAGCTCCATGGGCAGCTGTATCTGTACACGCCATCCAAGCTCTGTTTGCCTCAATGCCCAGGCGTATCAAGGCCGTCATTACAGCCAGAGGTGGTTGTTCTGGTTATAAATCTCTCAGGACCTATGCACCCAAATTGCGTGAAAATGTAGTCACATGTCAGTTCTAGTGTAATATATTTGTCCAATGACTACCCTTTATCATCTGCATTTCTTCTTGGTGTGGCAATTTTAATGGCCAGTAGTGTAAATATACTTTCATCAGAAGCAAAAATGCACCTGAACAGGGAGACAACTTCATTAGCAAAAAAACTTAGCATCAAAACTGAGACAGGAGAAGAAGAAAGCAAACACTTGTAGCTTTTAGTAACCATGAAAATTACCAAAGTACTACAAGCACAAAAACGTTTGGTTATTTACTAAAATCACATCCTGTAGTGGGGATACATAAAACAATCGAGCCAAGTTAAAATTAAAATATCTCCTCTATCTGTACAGCATAATTATGAAGAGATTTTCGATGCGAAAACGGCACATTGTCAGTACTTACCCTGTGAACTAGCTTGACGAGGGTGTGGAAGCACTAGGGCAGACAGTTTCACCGAGAGAGGGCACTTGTGGTATGCGCGAGACACTCGTTCACATTAATTCCCAGGGATTTTTCGTTGTTTGGAACGCGGAACGTCTTCCGAAATTGACTAACGTGGATCCTTCGCTGGTATAATCAGTAAGATTTTTAGTAGGGGAGCAGAGACACTTGTCTTAGCTATTCAGATGGAGAGATGCCTTCACGTTAGAACTGCAGGGAGAGAGGACTTAATGCTAGAGCTGGTCATAGATATCCTGCCTGAACTTACAACTCCAACTTTTGTGTAGTTTTCAGAAATGTTCCTTGATTTGTTTTGCTAATCCAGCAGTCATTACCAGATTACATCTACATAACTATCTATTTCATTTTCTTTCCAGTTCCACCCACTTGTGCCAAAGGATTCGTAAGTATCTTTTGTAATTCATTGGAGCCTTGCGCATATGATGACCATTTGTTTAGTCCATTAAGCTTTCTGAATCTAGGTAACGCATGTTCGCAATAGACATTGATTTTATTGTGACTGTATTTCATTTCGTAGGTCAGTGAAACCCACTCACCTCTGCGAGTTATGTAACCGATCTTTCATGTTTTATTGGGCCATTCCTGTTTAAATTTAGATGTTCATTAGTTTCCGTTGCGTGACATTTTATTCATAAGATTCGACATAATCGTATGGGGAGTGGTCTGTTCACTGTACAGGACCCGGTTTCAGATCTTGTTAGTGTCTAACGGGGTATGTCAAATGCTCAACCACAGACTCACCATACCAGGTACCGTATTTCGGCTTTATTGAGTGTCAGCAGCCCTTGCGTCCTATAGCGCTACATTTGGTTGTTGGAAATTATTGTTGTATGCGTTATGTATTGACAGTTCTTAGGATTCACTTCAAACTGCATATGCCACGAAGTGTGTGTAGCATTGATCAGTCATATATTTTATGCTTGCATGTTCTTGGATATGAGTGACGCGAATATTGGCGTTATTTATAAAACTGAAGATGTTTACCTAATTTATGTAACGATTATATGCTCGGAGTAATAATTATATGCATCTGAACGGTCAAATGAAATTTTACGCCATGAGTAACGTTGGATTATTGACTTTCTGCTTTTTTCTAGTAGTCGCCTCATAGAAGATCAGTCAATTCACCAGATGATTATCCCAGTACGCTGCGTATCAGAACCTAATTATCTAGGCTTTTGATGTTCACTTTGACTAATCGCAGTTTTCCCATCACGGAAAGGAGCAGTACTACAAAGTAATCTAAGTGATTACCCAGCCGGGGATGAGTTTATACTCTATATTAAAGCAGTCAAAAACTGACTTGATGATCTTTATCCGACACAGTAAATAGTACATAACGCACATTCTACATCATTTGGAGGCAACTTTATCAAATGTTTGAAGCCATCCATTATTTCAACCAGCCTCATAGTCTCCGTAACGGACTAGTCAAATATCTTTCTCTAGATATTTCGTCAAATGTGATAACTGCTACTGCGGCTTCAAGACTCATTGTTAAGCGTAGGTTAGACTGAAACTACTGTTTTCTTGCAGCCATCGTTCATAAAATTGTGACAAATAACAAAAAGCGAACGATTTAAATAAAATGGGATTACAGGTAACGGTACTTCACGACTGGTAAGAATATGTAGAAACATCTTCCTTAATTCTTTCAAATGAGTAGCTCGTGATCGACTACTTTCGGTAAAAAAACGTCAACTCGGCATTCTAAGGCCTCAGCAGTTCCCAAAATGCCAAAACTGTCAGTATGACTTCATTAAAAATATTACTGCGAATTTTAGTACAAAATATTCGATAGCAAACTGACTTCAGTCTTCATTTATTCGATCTTGAAACCGACTTAGTAATAACAGATATAGAGCAGCATCCAGCCATGTCTAGATTTAAAAAGCACAATATTGTGCACGATGCAAGCAATAAAGTAAAAAGACATAGTCACGGTGGCGAGGAACGGCTTGTGATACAAAAAAGAAAAAAAATCGGCAGTTAAAAGATGAAGACTGAAGGTACACTAAACGCCGTGATTAAATACTGAATGGCACCGGAGATACAGCTCGTAACACTAAGGTCCTAAACTGTATCCACTCTTTTATGAACACGAGCTGCACTGAACTCACGCAACGGTGTTTTATAGGAGCGCGTTTATGAAGATCCTCTGGTACTTAATTTCAAAGACAAAAGTGGGTCGATACAAAAGCACAATAATTCTTCTTCTAACGTGAGGTATCAGTGACGTATTCACGAAAAAGAATTTAATTCGTTAGGCGTGATATACAGGGTTGGATAAGACTATGGAAACACAGTGAGAAATGAATGCTATGATCACACATTTAAATGCAGTTGCTAGCCAAGCTATTACCTAACTAACGCCCAAGATAACCATTCTTTGAAATGTATCACTAGAAGTTTTATTTTGAACATTCCCTGAAGATGTACCAATTATTTCATCTGCTTAGAGTCAATGAATAAATTTGAGATTCAAACCGCGGTCCGCAAACCGTTGGTGATTCCCTCTGTCTCTCCAGCGATGCTAAGGACTGAGTCTCTCAGAGTAAGTGTAGTTCTATACAGGTATTATTATTATTATTTCCCATTGATGTTTTCCACATAAGAATCCCGAAGAACTCTGTACGTTCCAGAGCGAAACATCTACATATTCATTCACCAAGCATTACTAACCATAAATAATAAAATATCACCGCTTGGCATTTTTTGTTATCCTTCAGCTAAAAGAATTTTTATTAGATCCATTTGAACTATTCAAAATTACGATAAGACAACATGGACGTGTGGATTTTAGAGTCTAAATTTGATTCAGTAAATTCAGGTGTTCCGCACTGCATTATGATCAGTTATAGGTAGCACGATATTTGAATTAAGAATCTTCCTTAACTCGTCACGCAGGGAAGAATTTCATAGGCTGGCTGCACATCATTGTACAGGACTGCATGAAATAAAATACACTATCAATTAAAGAAATTATGCCGTTTCAACACGAATATAGTATTAAGAATTATTGTCTCGATCAGCTTTGAATACCAATGCATTCATTCTACACAAAATAACTAAGAGTTTTATTATTTGAAATGCAACATTTTGCTCAACCCTAAATAATATACGCTGATGAAGAAAGACATTACGATCACCTGTTTGACATGGTGTTGGCTCACCTTTGGGCTGTAATATAGCAGTGATTGTGTGTAGCATAGATTCGATAAATCCTTAGTAGTCTTCCAGAGGCGCATGACACCAGATTTCTAACCACAGTTTACGCAATTACCAAAATGCATGGACCATTAGTTTGTGATCGCGGAACTAGCTCGAAATATCGCCCCATACATGCTACATCGTGCTTAGATTAGGCGAATTTGATGGCCAAGACATCTACAAGCGTTCGCAATCATGCTCTTCAAACAGCACGAACGATTCTGGTTTTACGAAACTGACAGTTATTCAACTTATATTCCATTTTCTTTGGGGAAGATATGAAGCATGAAGGGCTGCAGTTGGCCCATCATGAAGTCTCTGTAAACTATAACTACAACGGCTTCTTTGCTTGTTACCAGAGAACCAATGGAAGCGCTGGTGAGTGTCTCCCTTAATATTCCTAAAACAGGGAATCAGATCATTTTAAACCCATATAAAAAATATTCATATTTCACTTAAACAAGTATTTTACTTTAGTGTATGCTTCTTTTCTGAATAAAGTCGCAATTACTCTTTAAGCACAAAAGTCATCTAGCCAACATAGTATGTAACAAATACGTTTTAAGAAAGCTCAGCAGCCGGCCTCGGTGGCCTAGCGGTTCTAGGCGCTTCAGTCTGGAACCGCGCGACTGCTACGGTCACAGGTTCGAATCCTGCCTCGGGCATGGATGTGTGTGATGTCCTTAGGTTAGTTAGGATTAAGTAGTTCTAAGGTCTAGGGGACTGATGACCTCAATTGTTAAGTCCCATAGTGCTCAGAGACAAAGCTCAGCACCTAATGATCACAACAAACTGTTGTTTCCTTCCTATAAAAATAGTTATATAATGTCTAAATCGCTGATGCTATGCGTAGCGCTCCCAGCTCTGTAGCAGTATAAGATCTTTTGCTGTGTGATAAAATCCGACTTGCAAAGCCCATCTGAGCCTATTTGGCAAACTTTTAATTTTCCATCCTCTTCTCGGATCTGGAAGAGACACACACTCAAACCTACAGCTGACGCATCAGTCGGTAAGTCCAAAATCCGAAAACATGTCACGTTGATATAAAACTGAAGAACTTGCTAACGGAGTCTTAATTGCCTCAAACGCTTCCTGACATTCTGTTGTCCACTACCAGGTTACATATTTGCTGAACAATCGAAGCAAATGTTTGTCATTCAGAGACTGATCTGGAATGAATCGTTGGAGAAATTATGCTACTCTAAGGAATCCCATAAACTGTTTCTGAATCCCTGCTTCTGCGAAATTTTTCATTGCTCATATCTTCTCACTTTAAATCGATGAGATCAAGAAACGTCCAGAAATTCAGCCTTCAGAAACTGAAGGCTGAATTTCTTAATATCTGAACAATACGCGGTTCCTGAAGCGCTGCACTATGTTAAAGATTTATTAATCAAGAGACGTGATTCGTTGTAGAGCAAAATTGACTTTTGAAGATTGTCTGTAATCACACTTCGATTAAATGTCGCAAGCAGTCGTGTGATTTGGGTAACATGATCCCCCCATGTCATTTTTGCCGCTAGGAGATCGCCCATAAATATAGTTGCTTAATCCTCACTTCTGGTTCCAGCACTGCATCTAACACACAAATAGAAAATCTTGGGAAAATATTCAACCCAAAGGTAAGTAACTTGAACTGACGTGACCTTCCACCATAAATGAAATTTTCCGAAATCAAGCTACTAGATTGATATCTGTTATGCATTCTACCCCATTAAACTTTTGTATTAACCCATCTCTTAGCCACCCGTGGTCTAGGGGTAGCGTCTTCGATTCATAATCAAAACGTCTTCGGTCCCTGGTTCGATCCCCGCCACTGCTTGAATTTTGATAAATAATCAGCATTGGCGGCGGAAGACTTCCGGCATAAGAAGTCAGCCTCATTCTGCCAACGGCCTTGTCAAAGAGGGCGGAGGAGCGGATGGAGGTTCAGGGCACTCTCTTGTCCTAGGGGTGGGAAATTACCCCTAATGGCGGAAGAATCAGCAATGATCAACGACATGAGGATGCAGAAGGCAATGGAAACCACTGCCTTAAAGACACGTAACGTGTATCCACAGGACATGTGGCCCGTAATTGAACAAGTGTCATGATGATCTCTCCATTGGCAAATGATTCCGGAATAGTCCCCCATTCGGATCTCCGGAGGGGACTGCCAAGGGGGAGGTTACCATGAGAAAAAGATTGAATAATCAACGAAAGGATAACGTTCTACGAGTCGTGGCGTGGAATGTCAGAAGCTTGAACGTGGTAGGGAAACTAGAAAATCTGAAAAGGGAAATGCAAACGCTCAATCTAGATATAGTAGGGGTCAGTGAAGTGAAATGGAAGGAAGACAAGGATTTCTGGTCAGATGAGTATCGGGTAATATCAACAGAAGCAGAAAATGGTATAACAGGTGTAGGATTCGTTTTGAATAGGAAGGTAGGGCAGAGGGTGTGTTACTGTGAACAGTTCAGTAACCGGGTTGCTCTAATCAGAATCGACAGCAGACCAAGACCGACAACGATAGTTCAGGTATACATGCCGACATTGCAAGCTGAAGATGAACAGATAGAGAAAGTGTATGAGGATATTGAAAGGGTAATGCAGTATGTAAAGGGGGTCGAAAATCTAATAGTCATGGGCGACTGAATGTAGTTGTAGGGGAAGAAGTAGAAGAAAAGGATACAGAAGAATATGGGCTTGGGACAAGGAATGAAAGAGGAGAAAGACTAATTGAGTTCTGTACACATTTCAGCTAGTAATAGCGAATACCCTGTTCAAGAATCACAAGAGGAGGAGATATACTTGGAAAAGGCCGGGAGATACGGGAAGACAGATCTAAAAAGGGCCATCACAGAAGTTGGGAAGGAAAACATAAGTACAAAGACGGTAGCTGCGAAGAAACCATTGGTAACAGAAGAAATACTTCAGTTGATTGATGAAAGGAGGAAGTACAAACACGTTCCGGCAAAATGAGGAATACAGAAATACAAGTCGCTGAGGAATGAAATAAATAGTGCAGGGAAGCTAAGACGAAATGGCTGCGGGAAAAATGAGAAGACATCGAAAAAGATATGATTGTCGGAAGGACAGACTCAGCATACAGGAAAGTCGAAACAACCTTTGGTGACATTAAAAGCAACGGTGGTAACATTAAGAGTGCAAAGGGAATTCCACTGTTAAATGAAGAGGAGAGAGCAGATAGGTGGAAAGAATATATTGAAAGCCTCTATGAGGGTGAAGATTTGTCTGATGTGATAGAAGAAGAAACAGGAGTCGATTTAGAAGAGATAGGGGATCCAAAATTAGAATCGGAATTTAAAAGAGCTTTGGAGGACTTACGGTCAAATAAGGCAGAAGGGATAGATAACATTCCATCAGAATTTCTAAAATCATTGGGGGGAGTGGCAACAAAACGACTATTCACGTTGGTGTGTAGAATATATGAGCCTGGTGACATGCCATCTGACTTTCGGAAAAGCATCATCCACACAATTCCGAAGACGGCAAGAGCTGACAAGTGCGAGAATTATCGCACAATCAGCTTAACAGCTCATGCATCGAAGCTGCTTACAAGAATAATATACAGAAGAATGGAAAAGAAAATTGAGAATGCGCTAGGTGACGATCAGTTTGGCTTTAGGAAAAGTAAAGGGACGAGAGAGGCAATTCTGACGTTACGGCTAATAATGGAAGCAAGGCTAAAGAAAAATCAAGACACTTTCATAGGATTTGTCGACCTGGAAAAAGCGTTCGACAATATAAAATGGTGCAAGCTGTTCGAGATTCTGAAAAAAGTAGGGGTAAGCTATAGGGAGAGACGGGTCATATACAATATGTACAACAACCAAGAGGGAATAATGAGTGGACGATCAAGAATGAAGTGTTCGTATTAAGACGGGTGTAAGACTAGGCTGTAGCCTTTCGCCTCTACTCTTCAATCTGTACATCGAGGAAGCAATGATGGAAATAAAAGAAAGGTTCAGGAGTGGAATTAAAATAAAAGGTGAAAGGATATCAATGATACGATTCGCTGATGACATTGCTATCCTGAGTGAAAGTGAAGAAGAATTAAATGATCTGCTGAACGGAATGATCAGTCTAATGAGTACACAGTATGGTTTGAGAGTAAATCGGAGAAAGACGAAGGTAATGAGAAGTAGTAGAAATGAGAACAGCGAGAAACTTAACAGCACGATTGATGGTCACGAAGTCAATGAATTTAAGGAATTATGCCTCCTAGGCAGCAAAATAACCAATGATGGACGGAGCAAGGAGGACATCAAAAGCAGACTCGCTATGGCAAAAAAGGTATTTCTGCCCAAGAGAAGTCTACTAATATCAAATACCGGCCTTAATTTGAGGAAGAAATTTCTGAGGATGTACGTCTGGAGTACAGCATTGTATGGTAGTGAAACATGGACTGTGGGAAAACCGGAACAGAAGAGAATCGAAGCATTTGAGATGTGGTGCTATAGACGAATGTTGAAAATTAGGTGGACTGATAAGGTAAGGATTGAGGACGTTCTATGCAGAATCGGAGAGGAAAGGAATATGTGGAAAACACTGATAAGGAGAAGGGACAGGATGATAGGACATCTGCTAAGAAGTGTGGGAATGACTTCCATGGTACTAGAGGGAGCTGTAGAGGGCAATAACTGTAGAGGAAGAAAGAGATTGGAATACGTCAAGCAAATAATTGAGGACGGAGGTTGCAAGTGCTACTCTGAGATGAAGAGGTTAGCACAGAAAAGGAATTCGTGGCGGGCCGCATCAAACCAGTCAGTTGACTGATGACAAAAAAAAAAAAAAAAAAAAAAAAAAAAAAAAAAAAAAAAATGTAAGAAAATATTTCACAGCTGCAATACTCGCATCCGAAACATTGACCTTACACTTAGTCGCTGACCAAAATTTCTAGCTCAGAGTGACACCAGTTTAAATAACCTAATGTAGCGAAGACTGTTTGCCAGGGCTCTTTCTCATCGGAAAATACGCAATTCACTACTTGGGCTTCATAAGTACGCTGTAACAGTAATTTCTGTGTGAAATTTGTCAGTAAGCTTTTTTCTTCCTACCGGCGAAATACGGCAGAGTAAGTCCGGTAAACAATTCACAAACCACGATTTAGTGCCGATAAGACGGTTTCTTTAAACATTGTCGAAGCTGAGGGAATTTAGTTTCTGCTTTAATCGTCTTAAGCAGCAACGTTCACAGATATCTCAAATAGCGAAAAGCTCATTATCCAGGTACGAAGGTTGTAAAACAAACTTCCCACAGTTTGTGTCAGGTTGATCTTTTCGTCTGATAACACTGCTTAAGTATTTTGTCTAAGAGGTATCACAAGTAGTATTCCTGTAGCTGTGGGAATCATTGGTTGAAAACGAGTTTAACACCAATGGGTACAGTGTTGCTAAATATTCAAAATTATTATCAACCTAAGTCTGAGTTCATCCACAAACTGAGGCGTATTTGTAATATTGAAGGTAGACTGTGTATCCTTGTCTTCCTTGAGTGGTCATTGGAAGGCGTTTACACACACGTATACAATACTATGAATACTTCGAACGCTATGGTTAACGTTGCTCTCATAAACTACTTTTGTGTTTTTAATTCTTCTGGATCTTCAGCGTGCAATATGTGTTGTAGATACAGTCTTAGACTAAAAAATTGACCGCCGAGTAGTTCACGTAAGGTGAACAATACAGTCGTGCTCCTCTCAGAATTCTATGTCTGGAAATATGCTCGATCTGGCAATATGTAGACTGCGGCACTTCCCAGAGAAAGTCTTGACAACAGTCTTAGTACATTACTATTTACTGCGACCGTAGTCTTGAGGTAAAACACGAGACCAGCTAATATGATGTTGTAGATTCGCTTGAATTACACTCATAGCTTCAGCATCGAGAGGAAAGGGGCGATAAAAATTTTGTCGATATGTGCTTTCGGTCGCCAGACTACGGTCGTGTTCCAGCAGCGGTATGAATAAAATGATAGTAATAATGACAGTAATAATTGAATTATCCGGCAACTTCACACTTCACAGTGGATTTTCTCGAACTCAGAAATTTGCTGAATTTGTGAAAAATCAAAATGGCTTCACATCCAGCCTATGATGCCTAGAAGAGTCTTTACATCCCGCTGACATGAGAACAGCATAATCTCTGCGTCAGAAACTTGGTTCTGCTAAACCATTTAATGGACTCGCATTTTTTCCACCGTGACTAATTTTGAAAGCTAACCACATCATCCGTTACAGCACACTCCTGGGGCTGGGAAATGTGGCCACAATGGTCTGGTGCAACGAACTATCACAGGTGCAATGCGTGGGATCAGGCCCTTACTTTTAAGAGGCACAAATAGATTTACTTTACCTCTGGTAACCTCAAGACAAAGACGTTATAATACATAATCCGCATTAAACATCACGTTCCTTCATTACCAACTGGGCAGAGCCGGTTTATTTTGGGAAATGACATAGCGGAAGTCATGGTAAACAGAAATACAGTTGCCAGTAAGCTTACTTACATTAGAAAATATTATTTTATTTGATGAACCGATAGCCATTTAAAGGGACAGGGCTCTTATTTTACTTGTACTTGATTGAACTAGAGACGTTGAAAAATTTGGTGCTGGACTGCGATTCGAATCCGTATCTCCTCTTTCGAGGATCTGAATCTCTCGGAACAGTATAGTTCAATCATTTCGTTCCTTTTCCCAAGACTGCAATCTTCTCTAAGTCTCCTCCAAAGGTAAGTATGTGGGTCTGAACCCTGATCCAGTACAAAAATATTCATAATTTCATTTCAAGCTTTATCAAGTGCACGCCCAACTGCTAGTGAAAATTAACGCGCATTTTTAATGTCTGTTCATGTGTAGCCAATAATCGTTATTTCTGGCCAAACACGCACACATCTTACTGTTCGTGAGTAAGCAACTGATACTTAAGCTATATTCGTGGATGCACAGTAGGTGTGCAGTTCGATTGTCGCTTAGGCACAAACGTTTGTATCCTTATTTTAGATTCAGACACCTAGCGGCTCGTAAGAAAAACCGATACATAACATTGGATTTTTCTTAGTTAACGATCCGATTACGTGTTGGGTTCGTATCTCCATCAGAGAACTTCACATCATGCACTTCATCTTTAAATGCTTGCACACTTTGTTACTTCAGAATGGAGGTATATCACACATCTTTCGTGGTTAGATAACAGGGACGAAAGGGTCTTGATAGGAGTCACGGTTTATTACAAAACTTGTCGTCTTTTATTTTCAAGTTTAGACTTGGGTACTGGTATTGGCAAAAATTTCGGTAATTCATGGCTAGTCATCAATATGATGTGATTAGATTAGATTAGATTACATTAGATTAGTTCTTATTCCATAGATCATGAATACGACATTTCGTAATGATGTGGACCGTGTCATTTTAATGAAAGGTTTCTTTAAATACCATGATTCAATTTCTTAACAACAATTTTTTACACTCTCTCTCATTCTTTTTTATTTCTCTCTCTCTCTCTCTCTCTCTCTCTCTCTCTCTCTCACACACACACACACATACACACATTCTTTTTTTTTTTTTATTTGTTTGTTGTGCTAGACTATCGGCGAGGCATGAAAACGCCTGTGAATCAGTTTCTTAGTTTTGAGTACACTTACGAAAGAAATATAAAAACAACAATGAGAGTTTTTGCAGTCAATTCTTCATATTATTAGTAAGTACGCTCCAGTCCCCAAACCTAGTTACAGAAATGCGAATCAGACGCATTACGTATTTCAGGCCGTAGCAGCCGCGACTTGGAGACACCAGCTATGGTCACTTCCCAGCCCGCTGTAGGATCACATCGGTTCGTCTTCTTCCTGCTGGTACTGTAACTGAGATTTGGCAACAAGGCAACGTATGTTTGGCAACTCTGTGATCGACGAGTTACTTCCTGGTGCGCACGGAATTAAGCCTCAAAGTTCACTTGATTTTACCTGTCATTTCCACTGAATAATCTGAGTTATTATCGCTTGAAGTGTAACAAAAGATTGCAAATTTACGGTTTTCAGCCCAGGAAAGTAGTTGCAGGTGGAAATCGCAACTAATCTCGACCTTTAAATAGCGGTTTACGAGTTCTAGGCACTATTGCCCTCGTAAGAGGAAGCTTAGGCCCATACATCTTCGCCAGCTCCGTGGTAACGTGCTGACCTGTGAAAAAGCGTATGTTATTATGGTTCGCAGTTCCAGTCTCACTGACTGCAAAGTTTTTATCCCTTCTGTGAAAGAGCAACAAGCAGTCGGATCAAACATCAATAAGGAAATAGCAAGAAAATACTTTCGGCTCATAGTGCAATGTTGAAAAACTTACAATGCTGCACAACAGGTAACGCCTCTTTCCGCTGCTGACAAGCGAATTTTTGGTTTCTAAGAATACGTAACTATATTTATGAAATGCCACGTTTGCATACCTCTTGAGTATGACACAGCATACCAATTAAACACAGACCCAATCAAAATCTAAGTGAGGAGTATTTTACTAATTCGTGTCGATAGAGGCACGCTTGTGTACAGATACTCGGTTTTATTAAAACAGACTTTCGTTGTAAGGTTATCGTGGTTAGTTTTATTTCATTTCTTATAGTACAGTGTACAATTTTCGTAAGGTTTCCTTTAGTGTTGTTAAAACAATAGTAAACATGAGAGAGAAATTAATCATCAAACACATATGCCAATTCTCTGATGTTACTTATGACAGACAATGCACATGCAGTTTATTGATTACATGCTTGTAGAAAATTTGTTCTGAGTTAAAGCTGTCAAACAAAGTTTGAAGAAGAATAAAATCCCACTACCACACGACAGCTAATGTAGAAAATACTTTTCTGACGTATTATGGTACGATGCGCTCTCCCTACACATCTTCCAGATGCATCTGCTGCCTGCTGCCTATTAAACCTGAATAGAACAAAATGTCACAGTAATTACCCCTTTTTCCACATGCAACTACTTTGGGTTGAGAAGTGAAGGGAATTAAGTTAAAAGTTCCATTAGATTGATAACTTCAGCAGACGGCAGTATTGCGTTTTAAAAAATGTAGCACTGAATATATTCGAACTCGCGACATCTTATCTACGCTACTAGCTGACACGTAGCTACAACAGCTCCAGAGCTCGACAACTATTCCTCCAGAACTTTTGGATTCCACAGCACTGTGAGATTATGAATATGGCCGGGTCTTGACGGCCGAGAGACAAACAGTTACAGCTTTTATTTTGGACTGAACGACGTTTTCTACAAACAGATAGCGCAATAGAATAGCTCAAGTGAAAAGGAACACTTCCTATTTAAACTTCTCCATCCTACACTGTTGGCAATTCTGTGTAGGTGGCAGTTGCATGTTTTATTTCGGTGATTACAAAATAGAGTCGAATGTATGCACTGGATAGCCGATGCAGCTAGTTCATGGTGATTCGGTCAACCAAGTAAATGAATTTACTGAACATGCTGCAAATTACTGCAGGGAACCTGTGTGTCAGAATTCTCATTCAGTGTGGTGCAACGGCGTTACGATAGAAAAATGAGTCGCAGAGAAGAGGATTTCGTGGTCTGTTGGACGGATGGTAGGTTATTATACCTATGGTCTGGTTTGGATTCCCACTTCTGTCCATGATTTTCCATAGGGAGAGACGGATTCCATTCTCTCCTGGCTACACCAAGTGAAGAAGATATAATGGCAGTGTGGTCTCAAAATTCTCATTAAAGATGATATTCCTTCTCTACCAAGTAGACGGGAGGTTGAACCACAATAAAGTCTGGAGTGGTGACATGTAGAAACTCTATCACCAGTAACCTTTCTTATACTCCTTATTTATTTCAAGCGACGAAACAAACGCTATGTATGGTCACAGGACACTTATTCCATCTTTTATCTGAGCTTCTGTATGTCGATAAAATTGGTTCTGAACTGGGAATGCAACTCAGACCGCCCTTAACGCGGAATTTGATCCCTTCGAGACAATACAGCTCGGCTACAATTTGTTGTTTGTTCAAAACTGCAGATTCCTCAACATCTCCACATATTACGCGTGAATGCGATCTAATCCTGGCCCGGTACTAAAGATTTAATTAAGTATTATCAAGCTCTAGCATGAGAACACCCATCTGCTGGTGGATAATAATTTTGATTTTTAATGGATTTTCATTCGTTGTCAACACTAACGATATCTGACGTTTTTAACTCCCAGTGAGACACAGAACTATTTGCGAGATGATTGTAAGTTCAAGATGTTATTCTGAGCAGCTGGTGGAGAAAAATTCGGTAGCTGACGTCTCTTTGTGTGTAGTCAACAACGATATGTGAGGGGCTCTATTCCCAGTGAGCGCTGAACTCTTTGTCATATTATTTCTAGTTCCAACATGCTGGTGCAACAAACCCATATTTAACGTTCGTTTTCTCTAGAATATAACAGTGATAGGTGCCGGGTTGGTGCCTGGGAAGGAAAAAATTAATGTTTCGTCTCGTCATTTCAGTTAAAACACCTAGCTACTGCCGCGAAAATCCGATATGTCACATTTGACTGTGCTTCGATAGCAATCCGATTAGGTTCTGGGTTCGAATCCGTGTCCAACACAAAGCTTTACCTCATGGCATTTCAAGTAAGTTACTTGTGAAGAAGCAATATTTAACATCTCTCGTAGTTCGTTAACAGGGACAATAGATGCTGGGTAGGAATTCGCGTATGTTAAAAATGCTTGCGTTATGCAATTTAAAGTTGATATTTGCTAACTGATACTGTCTAAAACCGAGGTATATCACTCTTTGTATGCCTAATCAGGAATGAATGTTAGTTTCCGTCACGAAATCTTTGCGTAGTCTGCATGAGCTGGGTTTGAATCCATATGCGGAACAAGACGGTTCGTCGTGTCATTTGAAGTTCATACATACTCTCAACTAGCTGCTCGTGAATAACTTAAATTTTTAATGTCATTTTGTGTTAAATAATAAGTACGGTATGTTACTTTGAAGAGGAAATCATGAATACGACGAACTTAGTACGTGCATTACCAATCTGACGTAATAATGAGAGTGGTAACATTTCAGGTATGTCATTTATTGTAATAAATGTGAGCTTACAAGCCTTAAGGACAGTCTTATCTGTGATAAGGTGTTCCCTGATATTTGTAGTATCGTGGTATTACTTTACATCTTGAGTTGTTGCGATACAGAGCAGTGTTTTCTAGTGGTGACTTGTTGGAACCATTTTCAATAGTTAAACGACTGTACCAAGGAGCAATTAGAGGACCTGCTAGACAGCTGCGTTATGCCGGTTTCATGCGAATCAGGCGAAATGCAGTTCAGGTCGTTCGGATACTTTTGAGCACGACTGTACATCTCGAGGTGAAAACGTACGAAAATGCACAACTGCACTTTTGCGAGCTTCTGTTTTATTTTCGCATCTATACTCTTGTGAACCCACAATCTGGTATCAATGCATTACATTATCATCCATTATATTTAATCATTTTTATAGTACACTTGATATTATAGATAAGTAGGACACAGGACAGGACATAGATAATGTCCGTTTGACGTCAACAGTGTGTAACATTTTACTATTTTTGAATAGGACACTGTTCCTCTCCAATAATATTTAGATTAGTTACAATAAGCTTACGCTGCAAGAGAATTCGCTTGTATTTTTCAATATGTGGTCTGTTGTCGGTTTGAAGGCCTTCCATTACATCGGCAACGTAGTGAAACTCCACCGAGGGCTGTCTGGAGTAGGGTGGAGACAGCAATGTGAAAGTTGCGAGCTGTCGAAGACGCTCTTCATATTCCTAATGCGATTAGGACATTGTATACTCTTGACGACGTTTAGCACCTGTGCTGTCAGCTACCCAATTTCAGAATTCATGTTGAGTAATCCGGCTAAATTCCCATAATATTGTCTTTTTATATTGATGAGTAATATGGATAGTCGTCACGGTCATGTGCCATCTACAACGCAAATTTAATGTTACTATCCTAGGAACTAACTTGCAATACGTTTTGTATTTCATAATCGGAACTATCTGCATTAACCGTCATCAGAGCAATGTCAGGGAACAGAATGCAGCAGTGCGTTGGTACCTACTTGGGAACCGGCTTGGGTCGTGTTCTAAGGAAAGGATAGTTGCTGGTTCACATTATATTACACTAGCGAGAAATACCGACTTTTCCTTTTCTCTACAAACATCCAGAACTAAATTCAGTAGCTAAATGCTAAGAATATATTTGCATTGTGCCAACTCAACGATCAACAGATATGGATATAGATATAGATATAGATTTAAAGCCATTCTCGTTCTGCGTTGGAATAAACATCATTCATTATTTGCTTGTTCTTGTTACGATTGTTATTGTCATTCTCTCACTCGCAAGAGTTTACACATCCTTATTTGGTATCGATGCACATGAAGAGTGGCTATGAAAGAAGGGAATACTGAATGTTACGTCATGCAGAATACACTCATTTACTTCGGCTCCTCGTGATCAACGCTACGGGAGAAGTGAGATACATAAAGTTGACAGTGTGAGGACAGACATGCTGGCACAACTCTCAAACTACACAGTGTTACCAGATACAATGATGCTGCGGGATCGAAAGTGTAGTACGGACTTTGTCACAGTAGCAGACTGCTGCTACTTTCGGACCATGACCGTGGATTACACTTCGGTCAGTGCGGTTAGTGTGTTGCAACTGTAAATGGAAGGCTTTGTTTGATAGTCTTGTGCTGATTCTGTCTGAATAAATTATGCCACTGAATAAAAAGCGGTTTAGTTTTGAGACCTAACCCACGAGGGGTGAAGGCACAGTGGTCTGCTTCAGGAATTCCAAGCAATAAAACACCAAAAACAACCCGGGAAGGGTTTGAACAGCTACTTTCATGCAGAGACATGCATTTGGAATCTGTTCATCGTTACGGGGTCAAACAAGAGGGTAACATTACTGAAACAATGATCAGGCTACTTAGTATATAATAGAGC
This sequence comes from Schistocerca americana, assembly GCF_021461395.2. Classification (NCBI taxonomy): domain Eukaryota; kingdom Metazoa; phylum Arthropoda; class Insecta; order Orthoptera; family Acrididae; genus Schistocerca; species Schistocerca americana. Next base: position 455,474,490 of record NC_060123.1, read on the forward strand.
ATACGGATTTCAAGGAGGAAACGTATGAAGACGCAGACTTCCTCGTTATCAATATGTGCGGCATATCTTTCGTGTTAACGAAAGTAATATCCCGCTTTACCTCTTATTACGTCTCAAATGAAACGAATGCCATGAGGAATCGAATATTTGTTGACTGCGTCTCTTCTTGCTTCCATCCTTACCAACATATTTCTTCATTCTCGTGGTAATCATGACATTCTATGTATAAGCTGCAAAAGATTGCACGTGGACAAATTGGACATCGAGGTGCAAAGCGTTTGGTATCTTACATATATTCAATTTGAATAAGCTTCCGATGTATTTTTACTTCGTTTGTATTTTTAGATGATTGTGAACGTTACGGAAAATTATCTCACACGCTTTATATTGAATGAGAAACATTGAATGACCCGTTTTGCTTTCCCTACGTTGAAATGATATAATGTCGGCGTCAACAGCCTTCTTCCACGCCGGAAGCCGAAACTTGTATCATTCTGGATTAATGATAATTGAATGTCTCAAATGTATACATAGCCCACAAGGCGACGTCAGAAACCATCAGGGGAGAACGCCGCATAAAAACCAAACGTGCACGCGCGTCTCCACTCTGAAGAACCGTATCGGACAATCACGACAAGCATTTCGCTGAAAAGCTGCCTCGTAAGAGAGCCGAGAAATGGCAGCGTCGTAGCAAGTATTTTTCAACACTCTGCTAGTGCATTTACTTCCGGGTGTAGGCCGGCATTACCTCGCTGATTTCACTTGACATTCGTTTTCCACATCGAAGACTCGTACGATATAATCCACTGTAAGATGAGACACTTAGAAAGTATATTTAATTTATGAACTCCAAGAACGGCGTTCTTCACATAAGAAACAGCTGTTTGTGTGTTTTAAGGTTCCGTTTTGAGGCTCAGGCAACATCGCAGTGACTATAGTCCGTCTGTTGTCGCCAGTGTGTCGTTAGCTCAGAGGTTATTCGTCGTACTGTGGCTTTTCTAACGCGGGACATTCTGAATCGGAATACTCCCCTTTCATTATTAGTTCCGGGACGTGACTATTTTCCTCGGACAAAGACCAATGCTGTGAATTGGATTCGCGGACATGCCAATCACTACCTGTTTGGACAAACTGTAGACTCTGTACTCGATTTTTGTACATACCTCAACGACCGTCATTATGCCGTTGTCCGTCACCCAAAATACAGACAATTTTTCTCGAACTTCCTTGGGAGTGCTTTCCACGACCCGCCTCGCAGCTGGAATGTGTTAAGCCAAGAGTGAAGAAGGTTTCCTGTTTGAACCAATGAACATTTCTGAACTATTGAACGGAACACATCAATTTCGAGAAGACGTGACTCAACATATTAGCAGCGGGGCGCAGAAGACGTCTGATCAATTACACAACAAAAATAAACAAAAAAAAAAAAAAATGAAAATAAAAATAAAATTCGGAAAAAGGAAGATTTTGTTTTGTTTTTAAGGATAGCCCTAACCTTGAATTCCCATATTTCCCCTTGTATATAGGCAGCTCTCTGGGGTAGGTTTAGTCAGGAGCCAATGCCTGAAGTGGACCAGATTTTTTTTTGTTGTTATAGGACGAAAAGTGGCGGTGGCACTTAGTTTCTTTTTTTAGTGCCATTTTCCTAAGGGGCTTTAAAATAAGAGAGAAAAAAGGGGTAATCGTAAAAAAAAGTAAATGAAAAAAAGCAGAATTGAAAAAATAAAGAGGTTCCCTTGTGCGTTGCGGTGCTCGTACTGTATTACATAGCAGTTCCAATCTCGGTGGAAGCCGCTGACTACAACCTTTTATTTTCCATTTTAATTAATGGAGTTGCAAACTGCTAGTAAAAATTCCTTATACGAAATCTGAAGAATGCCTTTAAACATCAATCTTCGTCCGATTTCGACTTAGTAAATTAATATCATGGATGTCTGCTTTGCAAATGCCAAGATGCTTCAGTGTAAAATAGATCCTGAAAAGATTCAAACCGACTGTCAACGATATAAATTTGAGCTTTGTTCGTCATATAGGTCTAACATGTCAGAAGGATGTTTATGAAGTGCACATGTTGATTAATATAGTTCCCTTCTTCTAAATGTTTGCAATATCATTTAACTGTAGACGTTTTCTAACACCGGCGTTAGCAATTCCTTTCCGTTCTCTGAAACCTCCAAAACGACAAATTTTTCTGGTTTCAATCTGATGACCTTAACTATCACTTCTGATCAACAATAAATACTTCATGAACCCATACATGGAACTCCAAATGTGCAGTGTTCCTGCACCGCTACAGAGCATGCATTGCAAGGTATTCACACAGTTTATCGCACAGACTTACCATAAGGAATGAAACAAGAACTGTAATACACTTTACACCACAGACGCTCACTCTGGCTTGACGGAAACATCCGAACATTGACCAAAAGTTGCACAAATAATTGAGTTTGAAAGGAAAAGAAACGAGGTATGAAGCATTTATAAATTCATTGAATGTAGCGAGGTGGTTTAATTTCGTCCCAGTGTGTAAAATTAATTTCGGGCCATACTCAGCTCATGCCGATTAATGTAATATAATACCCGCCTACTAATCAGGGCGTCTGTCTCCGTTGCTTTTGAGCGTGAATGGAAATTGTAGAAATATTCTGTGGAGCTACATTTAATAATGAAGCGTTTTAAATCATCAAAAGCGATGAGCGGTAGCAGGCGCTTTCGATAAAGAACGGGGGAGTGCAGCGCCGCTGCTGTCGCCACGGCCGCTGCCGGTAGCCAGCCAGTGGATCCCGGAGCTTTGCCGCATACGGCGTCCAGAGGAGGACAGTCTGCAGGAAATCTGCCACAAAATTGTTAGTGGATGAAATTTTGATATCGGTGTGTCAGAAAGCGAAGTAGATTGAATCTGCGCTACCATTACATTCACGTCTTCAGCATTCAGAGAGAAGAGGCTATAAAAATATTTTATGCCAGGTGCTCTCAATCCACTGACACTATGAACAGAAACAACGCACGCTACGCTAGACCACAGGCGTAATCAGCCTAGGGTTTCTCTATCATGGGACAAGTTTTCCTCCAGGAAGTGCGCAGTCTACAGTGTTGCCAGATTGTGCAGATAACCGGACTTAGAGAATTAGCGAGTTGGCCAGTTTTTTTGTCCCATGTCGCGATCGGCGCGGACTTAGCCTCTGAAGCGGCCGGCCGCCGGTCGAGTTTTATGTCAAAGAGTGTACGTATTTTTATTCTTCCCGTGTTATACAGGTATGATGCAGTCTGCGTCGCGAGCCTAACACAGGATGTTTTCTGGTGTATTTCAGTCAGACTCCTTCACCCCATCACCGATTTCACGACGAATGTTGTACGTTATACCGACTAATGGTGTTTTCTTTGAGCTCCTTAGCAAGTTGACAGATTTGAAGAAGTTGTCTGTCGTAACACTTATTTCTTGATTTAGAAATTGCTTCATGAGACACACGACGATGTACTTCGCTATGCATATTCTCTTTACCAAGCTATGGGTAAGCATTACATTTGTTCTTTATCGAAATCCACAATTGGAGACCATATTTGTCAGGTTTGTTGGGCATGAGTAGATTCAACAATTATCTCATTTTGCTCGAAAATGTCTATATTCTCTCTAGGGCGGTAAGAGCAAACACTATTTTCCATGGATTCACCTCCTCCCCCTGCCCCCCCCCCCCCCCCCCCCCCTGAGTATCAGATACAAGAGCGAATTTGTCTGCTAGCTGGCGTTCAGCGCGAGTTAATTTTCCATCTCAAAGGAGGGATAAGTGAAATTGATGAAATAATGTACTTGATTAAAGTAGATCTCCAGGGATTGGGACGAACGTAATCGGCATAGATATCTTTTATGCAAATGACATCCTGAACGTATATCACGGCTCTCATTACCTCCAGTTATCCAAATGAGATGGTGGATTCGTAGTTTATCGAGTACAGTTAGAGGATTTCATTATGTGTACTTTTCAATGACACGTAGCATTACTTCGTCAACATTAAGAAGGAAAGCAATGAAGACAGTCGTCTACTTGACGGCAAGCTTATCCCGAATACAGCAATACTTGTAATCTCTTATTCTGTTCCATCTCTAACGATTATATTACGATTATATTTGTAGATGCTTTAAAATTGGCCTACTGTGATGAATGAGGTGAGGACTGACGTAGATCAGAGTGTGAATCCTCGTCCACCAATTCTTCTTCGTTCATAACGTATTCATCTTCACATTGCCTCCGGTAAAAAATACTCATCTTCACCCGTGAAGTCAATTTCCGTTTCAATGTCGGAGTTCTCTAACACTCGTAACATTTCTTCATCATAAAGTCCACGCTGTCGAGACATCTTTGAACATGTCTTTTATGGACTCCTGATATTACCTGAATGACACGATATAACCTCTGCCAGGTTTTAATCACTTGGACAGTGCCAACAACAGCTCTGCATTTTTCCTGATCGTTGACACTTCATTGTAATATTATTTACATATCTCCTGAAGAGAAGTTCAAAGATGTCAAACTGATACCTTCCATCGCTCTAGGTATTTTTTTTTTTTTATTTGGTCATCAGTCTACTGACTGGTTTGATGCGGCCCGCCACGAATTCCTTTCCTGTGCTAACCTCTTCATCTCAGAGTAGCACTTGCAACCTACGTCCTCAATTATTTGCTTGACGTATTCCAATCTCTGTCTTCCTCTACAGTTATTGCCCTCTACAGCTCCCTCTAGTTTCATGGAAGTCATTCCCTCATGTCTTAGCAGATGTCCTATCATCCTGTCCCTTCTCCTTATCAGTGTTTTCCACATATTCCTTTCCTCTCCGATTCTGCATAGAACGTCCTCAATCCTTACCTTATCAGTCCACCTAATTTTCAACATTCGTCTATAGCACCACATCTCAAATGCTTCGATTCTCTTCTGTTCCGGTTTTCCCACAGTCCATGTTTCACTACCATACAATGCTGTACTCCAGACGTACATCCTCAGAAATTTCTTCCTCAAATTAAGGCCGGTATTTGATATTAGTAGACTTCTCTTGGGCAGAAATACCTTTTTTGCCATAGCGAGTCTGCTTTTGATGTCCTCCTTGCTCCGTCCATCATTGGTTATTTTGCTGCCTAGGAGGCATAATTCCTTAAATTCATTGACTTCGTGACCATCAATCGTGCTGTTAAGTTTCTCGCTGTTCTCATTTCTACTACTTCTCATTACCTTCGTCTATCTCCGATTTACTCTCAAACCATACTGTGTACTCATTAGACTTTTCATTCCGTTCAGCAGATCATTTAATTCTTCTTCACTTTCACTCAGGATAGCAATGTCATCAGCGAATCGTATCATTGATATCCTTTCACCTTTTATTTTAATTCCACTCCTGAACCTTTCTTTTATTTCCATCATTGCTTCCTCGATGTACAGATTGAAGAGTAGGGGCGAAAGGCTACAGCCTTCTCTTACACCCTTCTTAATACGAGCACTTCGTTCTTGATCGTCCACTCTTATTATTCCCTCTTGGTTGTTGTACATATTGTATATGACCCGTCTCTCCCTAAAGCTTACCCCTACTTTTTTCAGAATATCGAACAGCTTGCACCATTTTATATTGTCGAACGCTTTTTCCAGGTCGACAAATCCTATGAAAGTGTCTTGATTTTTCTTTAGCCTTGCTTCCATTATTAGCCGTAACGTCACAATTGCCTCTCTCGTCCCTTTACTTTTCCTAAAGCCAAACTGATCGTCACCTAGCGCATTCTCAATTTTCTTTTCCATTCTTCTGTATATTATTCTTGTAAGCAGCTTCGGTGCATGAGCTGTTAAGCTGATTGTGCGATAATTCTTGCACTTGTCAGCTCTTGCCGTCTTCGGAATTGTGTGGATGATGCTTTTCCGAAAGTCAGATGGCATGTCGCCAGACTCATATATTCTACACACCAACGTGAATAGTCGTTTTGTTGCCACTCCCCCCAATGATTTTAGAAATTCTGATGGAATGTTATCTATCCCTTCTGCCTTATTTGACCGTAAGTCCTCCAAAGCTCTTTTAAATTCCGATTCTAATTTTGGATCACTTATCTCTTCTAAATCGACTCCTGGTTCTTCTTCTATCACATCAGACAAATCTTCACCCTCATAGAGGCTTTCAATGTATTCTTTCCACCTATCTGCTCTCTCCTCTTCATTTAACAGTGGAATTCCATTTCCACTCTTAATGTTACCACCGTTGCTTTTAATGTCACCAAAGGTTGTTTCGACTTTCCTGTATGCTGAGTCTGTCCTTCCGACAATCATATCTTTTCGATGTCTTCTCATTTTTCCCGCAGCCATTTCGTCTTAGCTTCCCTGCACTTCCTATTTATTTCATTCCTCAGCGACTTGTATTTCTGTATTCCTGATTTTCCTGGAACATGTTTGTACTTCCTCCTATCATCAATCAACTGAAGTATTTCTTCTGTTACCCATGGTTTCTTCGCAGATACCTTCTTTGTACCTATGTTTTCCTTCCCAGCTTCTGTGATGGCCCTTTTTAGAGATGTCCACTCCTCTTCAATTGTACTGCCTACTGCGCTATTCCTTATTGCTGTATCTATAGCGTTAGAGAATTTCAAACGTATCTCGTTATCCCTTAGTACTTCCGTATCCCACTTCTTTGCGTATTGATTCTTCCTGACTAATGTCTTGAACTTCAGCCTACTCTTCATCACTACTACATTGTGATCTGAGTCTATATCTGCTATTGGGTACGCCTTACAGTCCAGTATCTGATTTAGGAATCTCTGTCTGACCATGATGTAATCTAATTGAAATCTTCCCGTATCTCCCGGCCTTTTCCAAGTATACCTCCTTCTCTTGTGATTCTTGAACAGGGTATTTGCTATTACTAGCTGAAATGTGTTACAGAACTCAATTAGTCTTTCTCCTCTTTCATTCCTTGTACCAAGCCCATATTCTCCTGTAACCTTTTCTTCTATTCCTTCCCCTACAACTGCATTCCAGTCGCCCATGACTATTAGATTTTCGTCCCCCTTTACACATTGCATTACCCTTTCAATATCCTCATACACTTTCTCTATCTGTTCATCTTCAGCTTGCGACGTTGGCATGTATACCTGAACTATCGTTGTCGGTGTTGGTCTGCTGTCGATTCTTAATAGAACAACCCAGTCACTGAACTGTTCACAGCAACACATCCTCTGCCCTACCTTCCTATTCATAACGAATCCTACACCTGTTATACCATTTTCTGCTGCTGTTGATATTACCCGATACTCATCTGACCAGGGTATATCGAACTAAATATTCAAGAAAATTAATGTAGTTCGTAAATCCAAGTAAATCATCGTAAACAGAATAAAAATTAGAGACGTTATGGGATTACATGAACAAAGCAAATAAACTGAACGTGACACTGAAGAAAAATATATGACAAAGGTTTTTTGACCCCTTACACTGCTCCATTGTTAAACCGAGCCTGGACATAAGCAAATATTCGGCAAGCTAAAAATACCTCGAATTCAGCTATCTAGGTTATCAGATAAAGTATGAGCTAATGCTGAAAACAAAAGAGTGCACGAAAACGATAAGTTGACTATTTTTTTATTTTAACTTACAAAAATTGTTTGTGGCTCCTAATCACTGAGCTGCTTTTTCTATGAATGTCAGTATACTATTAGAATTGGTTTTGGAACTGAATAAAGCTGTTTGCAACATTGCAAAGCACCGTTGGTATTGGAGGCAGACTACAATGTGGCTGACGGCCCTGTCACTCAAAAGTGAGAGCTGGCTTCGATCAGTAACAGCCTTCAGGAATTCGAGATCCCTTACCGTACAGAACTTAGTGCGACATTCAATATGTGAATGCACCACAAGAGAGAAAATAAATTAGTGGTGTAGCACAGAGAAATGTGGTAAAACTGCTAACATTCTTAGGTAGGCCTCTTCAACAGCGCATTCAGGCTGCATGTGGATGGCACTTATGCACGGGAAGAGGCCGTCTTATTCGAATATTGATGTGGGAGACAGAAAGACCTACAGAAAAAGAAGAATATGATCCTCAACGTAATACCATGCACCTAAAGATGCGAGACGATGTGTTGCTTTGTTACGCTGTTTCCAAGTGCTCGATTCAGTCACGGCCGTTATAAGCAAATAAATAATAAGTCACACTGGGTTTTTTCGTACACGTACAGCTTTTCGATGTTTTTACTAACGTTCTTTAGGAATGTTTGTTATTTAGAAAATATCGACTTTCTGGTCACGAAGCTGCATTTCATCACACAACAAATTTCACTGCATATAGCAGCTGCACACACGTGGATACACACTCATGTTCAGATAAATAGTACACCTTGTATGACTAGAGATAGGACGTTCATATTCATATTAATTTGTTCTGCAGAAATGATTACTGTTTGAACTATGTCACCCATTCAGTGTGACTTGAGCAGACGCGCAGACATCTAGGAGATATCTGCGCGAACCGTACCGTCAAATCAGTGAGTTTGAAAAAGGACGCATGATTGCATCAGAGAATGTGGTGCATCCATCCGGAAAATTGCTGCTCGTGTGGGACGAAGTGTTTTGGCAACGCAACGCGTGCGTGTAGAATGGTTCACGGAAGGCCGTAGAACACGACGAGATGGCTCGGGTCACATCACCTAGATGCCCCCCCCCCCTCCCCTACCGAGAAGATCGACATCTTATCCGAATGGCATTGCAGGACAGATCTGCGCCCTCGTCAGCTCCGCCGCTCCGTCGCAACAATGGAACAGTGTAACGCGTCCTACAGTATCAGTGGTGACAGTCCGTCGCCCTATATTAGGGCATTTGTTACGTGCGTATGATCCACATCTCCACCTACGTTCGACGAATGTGCAGAAACATTCTAGATGGCAATGGTGTATGGAATGACGTCGTTAGGGACAGTAATGGCATCAGATAGTGGTTTCGGACTAATCAAGGTTGTGTTTGTTTGAAATAATGGCTGCTTTTTGGATCGACATAAGCTTGGGAAGCAGCATAACAGTGACTGCACTCGAACAAGACATACAGCACGAACTCAAGGCCTTATAGTTTGGAGTGCTATCTGGTACAGCCACAAATCACAGTTGGTGCGTGTTTAGGCCACTGTGACAAGAGTGACCTACGTGAATGACATTCTGCGACCAATAACCATACTCCTTCTGCACCCCAGACGCCATTTTTCAGAAACACAACGCACTACCACATGTTGCTGCGGAAACACATATTTTTTTTGTGTCACAGGATGTCAGTCTGTTGCCCTGGCACGCCAGATCACCAGAGTTGTCACCAAACGAAAACGTGTGGCGCACGGTGTTACGAGAGCTGCAGCGCTGTTACCCAGTGTTAACCACCACACATGAACTTTGGAACAAGGTGAATACACCATGTCTATACCACAGGACACAATTCACACCTTATACGCGTCGATGCCATCACGCATGGAACAAATCAACAGGGTCCATGGCGGACCCTGTGTCGACTAGGCAGCAGGACACATGCTGAACCGAGGCGACTGGAAATCTCATCGTTTCTGCAAAACATACCAAAGTAAATATCCTGACATGCTGGATATGCCTGCCATCACTGGCGGACATGTGGCGCTGACGAATAGCAAAATTACGCATGACCAGCGAAAGTGTCGAAACGTCCATGCTGTCGATGACCTCCTGAGTGGCAGTCTTCAGTTCAGCAATGGCTTTGGGGTTATTACTGTACACCTTGTCTTTAATATAGCCCCACAAAAAGGAGCCGCTCCACAAAAAGGAGCCGCTCCACAAAAAGGAGTCACATGTGGTCAGACCCGGAAAATATGGTGGCCAATCGAGGCCCCTGCCACCAGCCTCTGGGTACCCCAGAGACAGAATGCGGTCCCAAAAGTGCTTCTCCTGGACATCAAACACTCTCCTTCTTCGATGGGGTCGAGCTCCGTCTTTCATGAACCACATCTTGTCCAAATCAGGATAATGGGGATGAAATTATCTTCCAAAACTTTCACGCACGTTCGGTAGTAACCGTGCCATCAAGGAATATCGCACCGATTATTCGGTGACTGGACATTGCATACCACACAATCATACGTTGAGGGTGAAGAGATTTCTTGACCGCGAAATGCGGATTCTCAGTCCCCCAAACGTGCCAATTTTGTTTGTTTTGCGCATTATCACTTATTAATGGCTGAGAACAACAACGCACATACGCATGCGCATACTAGTTTTCATAATGTTCCGTGAACAACCGAGCAGTTTGAAGCTCCTAACGCAAACCGTTCAGAAGTTACTACTATTTCATTTCATAGAGTTCAGAAATCGTCACCTTGTACGTATGATACAGTGTTCAAAATTGCTGATTCATTAAGAATTTTTTCAAAGTACTGTCGCTGTATTCGACTGCATCGTGCTAATTAGAAGTGTATCGTATTAATTCCTGTTTATATTGAGATGGGAGCATCTATATTACTTCACAGTGTAAGGTATAAGGAAGTTATTGATTCTAAAATTAACTGTCGAGTTTTTTTTAAGATTTAGGGAGGGTGGGAGGGATAGTTTATGTAAAAAGAGTTGCCACGATGAAGAAACATGGGCTAAAGCCTGTGGACATGTAATTTATCCTGGTTGCAGGAGCCTAAAGATACATTTTGTCAATCGGATTGTTGAAGTTTCGCTGCATTGCCACTACATGAATCGTCAAGTGTGTTCCGACATTATTAGTCGAGCTGCACTGGATCACACTCTACACTCTCTCTCACTGTACACTGCATTCAGCAAGTTTAGTTTCAGGAGTTCACTCACCCATGTCCTTGCAAACTTTCGCATTGTGCTAGGGCGTAACTGTGAGTATCACGAGCTGAAAGGAGAGAAAGGGAAAAAAGAAGCCTGATATAACTCCGATAACTGTGAATCAGATATGAAATCTGTGTGTATAATAACCCTCTTCGTGCAAGTGGTCTGTGGCAGAGAATTAAGGTCTCAACAAACGATAAAGTAATGACTCAAAATAGCTCATTTGCTTCTTCTTTGCCGACCACGCGTATTTGTCGGTTGCGTGTTTCAGTTCAAGTACGCACAAGGCGTAAATTGTACCCACTCTGACAGCCTCCTTCTATAAGATTAAGAGAAACGACTGTTTAATGTTTGGACTATTTATAAAACTGTTATGAGCTGTGAAAATGCTTTTATCTTGATCAGATAACAACGATACCTGAAACAAACCCATAAAAGCAAGTAATTTGGTGCACAAGATGATCTTCGTACAATGCTGTTTTCTTCAACTTCAAATCCTCTGCATATCTATGAACATCTACAACTTAATGCATCTGAGATTAGCTTGAGCAACGTAATGATTTGAGTCATTGATACACTAACAGGCATTTACGTGGCTTTTCATATAAAAGAAAACTGTCAGAGAAATATTTTCAGTAACTGCATGAAGAACTCAAAGTGCGTAGGTAAATTCGTGAACTGCTATCCGGTAATAGTGATTTAGCAGTGCAGTGTTTTTGTAAGATATTTTCGAAAATATGCAAGTGCAATGCTGGCCGACACTAAGGAAGCCAGATAGAGCCCTAGGGTGGAAGTTGTAGTTTTCACACAGCTACTTTCGCCACCCTAAGGCTTCGATGACGATAGCAACGAAAATATATTGCTTATAAGTTACGACAAATTGCTAGTCCTTGAGAGAGTTGGTCCTATTGTACTAAATGTTTCATATCTGCAGAAGAGACTGCAGCCACGGAAGTAATTTCGGATGAATAAATAATATTTCATACAAGTCTACCATCGCTAGATGCGTGAAAGAGAATCGGTTAAATGTTACTAGCCAACGAATAAGATTTTGGTAAATAAGGACAAAGCTTAATCACTTAAGTTGGCTTAGTTTTGGGATGAAGCTGAGTTTAAAAAATGTTATTACAGTTGTCTTTCGCTAGCGATAGGAGTAAGAAAATTTCATTACGAGAGAAACGTTTAAGAATGGTGTATGTGGAATTCCTTTTTAAGAAAGCAATGTTATGACAAGACAGAAAACAATAACTGCACGAATGTATATTTGTGGTCACTTTGAGTGATTCATGATTCCTACAAAAGCATCCTATCTCAATAGTTCCGTATGTCCCATGAATACGCATGAGATGTGATACAACTGTCCGAGTTGAATTTTGAGCGTTAGTTTGAAAAGTAACTGTGCTAGTAAGCCGCGCGGGACTAGCCGAGCGGTCTCAGGCGCTGCAGTCATGGACTGTGCAGCTGGTCCCGGCGGAGGTTCGAGTCCTCCCTCGGGCATGGGTGTGTGTGTTTGCCCTTACGATAATTTAGGTGACGTAGTGTGTAAGCTTAGGGACTGATGACGTTAGCAGTAAAGTCCCATAAGATTTCACACACATTTTTTTGACTGTGCTAGCAAACTTCTGCGTTATTTGAGACAAAGACAGCTGAGTAAAACTGAACGTACTCTGACGGTTCTCTATTTACTTATTCTGATCACTACTCAACTGGCACACAATATTTTTTAGCGCAAGACAATCTGACTTACAATAATCCCTACAAAAGAATGGCTCTGACTAACAATAACCTATACCTTTCATGAATCACTTACCTCACAGAAATCTTCTTTACTCAAAGTACTGCAATACAGCGTGAGCCAATACTGCCAGCTAAATAAAAGATTCTAACTACTGAAGGCATTGTTAGCAAATGAAAGATTTTGATAGAGAACAAACAATGTATTTACTTTAATAGCGTTCAAAAGTCATAATATATATATATGATTTTGTGGCATAAAATTAAACAGATTTCCTTTTTGTGACGGACACACGTCCAGACCGTCCGCTCAAAACTCTGGCATCTCACTCCCCACATCCACCACTGCTGGCGGCTCACCCCTAACTACACAACGCTACGCGCTGTTCACATCCAGCTGTCCAACACTCCAATAGCGAATATTCCAACAATGAGTCCAACCAGCCACAGAGCACTACGTGGCGTTAGCAACATAAAAACCTAAACAGCCCAAGCCGGCCGGGGTGGCCGCGCGGTTCTAGACGCTACAGTCTGGAGCCGCGCGACTGCTACGTTCGCAGGATCGAATCCTGCCTCGGGCATGGATGTGTGTGATGTCCTTAGATTAATTAGGTTTAAGTAGTTCTAAGTTCTAGGGGACTGCTGACCTCAGAAATTAAGTCCCATAGTGCTCAGAGCCAATAACAGCCCACTTACAAATTTGTTAGTATAACTTTTTATGTGTCAGAAGTTTACTTTGGCAGTTTTCATTTTTAGAGTGCATTTGCTGTCAAGAAGTCACCTGCCAATAAGAGGCAGATCTGTTGATGATGTGTAATTTGCTGAGGTGTCTGCCGCCAGCCCCCTAAGCCCCCTACAACTAACTCACATAAATCATTCTGTGATCTGAAGACTTTTGTAATGTTAAAGAACAGTAAATCGATTAATCTCAGTATGAGGGAATGCGGAAGTACGCTATACAGAGGAAAGACTATCTTTCAGTAAGTAGATGGTAAAATTTTGCCCAGGTTTGCAGATGATGTGGTGTCAAGGTGAACGGATAAACAATTAATACTGACGACCAGAGCACGAGGACATGCTGTGGGTCGCGCACTCACAGCTCAATGGAAAAAGAAGTTTTGCTACGCACAGTAAGTACTGGCGAGAGTAGGCCCGGTTGTGAGCCGTGTTTGGACAACTGATTCAGTAGTGCGCTTGCCCACGACATACAAAGCACCCAGGTTCGGGTCACGGAGCAGCACAAAGTTTCCGTCTGTCAGGAAGTTTAAAATGAGCGCACATCCCGCTGCTGAGTGAAACTTCATTCTGGGTTCGTACTCACTTTCCTTAGTGCTTGAGAGAAAGTGAGTAGGCTCCGTTTTAGAAAATCACGTATATTCGAGAGTGATCTCTCCTTCGTGGAGGACCGCAATCGGATGGACTTTTTTTTTTTGGTAAAAATTTTCGCCATTTGACTGTTAATTGTTCATTTGTGTAACAGACTCATGATTGCAGCTTCATAGCCTTTCTGAAGTGCATGTTGCAATGTTAAAGTATGCCTGACCAGGTCAGACATATTTTAACATTTCAATATGCTACACTAATGGAAACACAATTTTGTAAACTAAATGAATAATTAATAATCAAATGGCGGAAATTTCTGTCAAAAACCTCTAGACCTCCGTGGAGAATTGTTGGTGTAGCTGCGGTTGCTGCTACGCACAGCATAGGACACAACTCATATTAACCACCACCCCCTTCTCTCCCAAGGCAACGGCCTTGCCACAGTGGATACACCGGTTCACATGAGATTGAAAGATGGCTTTCATTTGTGACATTCATTTCGCAGATTATTCTGCATATTTGGAGTAAATAAACCCATATAATGGTTAATTAGTCTTATTAGGTGGATTAGAAAGAGAGATACATGATGATGAAACATATGTCTGAAATAAAACGTGCTTTGGTAATAATAATATTTAGTTGCATGCTATAGGTGTAAGCAAAGTAAATTTGCCAGTGGAGGCGAGGAGTGGTCGGGCACAGCCGGGGAGGCGAAGGCCGGCGAGCGCCGGAAGATCATTGTGCAGGGGCCGCGGTCCCAGGGGATGCGGCCGCTGACCTGCAAGCATCAAAAGGAACGCTGCCGGGTGGCAGGTGGGAGAGAGAGGGTAAATGTCGAGCAGACAGAGAGCGTCCAACGCACGCGCTGGCACCGCCCTGTCGCGCGCTGTTTTAGCGGCAAATGGGCTGAGCTCTGATTGGGCATTTCATAAGAAAGTGCGGGAAACGCTGAGGGTCAACGCCCGCTGTTTGAACAGAGAAATTTTTGGATAGGTGGAGAAATTGTATCACTCCGCGAGGGAGATGTGGGACGCCTTTGCAGCGTCGGGATTGGCTGATTAGAGTTTGACAGCAAGATGGTCGCAAGAGCATCGTGCAGAGAGCGAGAGGTAGGAGATCGTCTTATGCCGTGAAAGCGGTCAGTTGCAAACTTCGTTAGCTCTGAGATATGGATGTAGATTCTGAATACTGTGTTGTGTATGATCTAGAGTCTGCAGCTACAGTAGGACATCAGTGTCCACAATAGGCATTGCATTGACTACTAGTATAATTGCAGTTGATTCCGGCTTATAGGCTGGGAGTCACCATTGAAGGTAGTCAACCTGTGCACAGAGCTATCATACTGGTATATCACGTTAGTACAAGACACACTGAGCTGCATCTTAAAGGTTGCTGAGCCAAAGCGTTGTATACCATTTAGAGGAAATATAGGGCTTGTGGTATTAGCTGTTTCTGAGTAGTTTATTCTGCTCAAGATATTTGAGAGACTTATCCTAATTCAGCGACTTCGCAGCTGCAGTCGTCGCCCCAGCAGTATCGACGGAGCCAGCATGTTGGTAGACGGTATTGTCAAACTTGCAGCAGCGGCAGTAAAGTTCAGGAATAGTTGTTGGATCGTGTTCTTGCCATCCACTGAGCATCCGTGCAGTTTTGCTTGCGATTCGTTATTGGTTATTTGTCTGTTTGCATGTTGTTTGGTTTATTTCTTGGTGGTGGTGTCCGAAGTACGTATTATTTCAGGCACAAAAGAGATTATAGGAACGCAGTCAGATCGCATTTACCATTTGCTTATCCAGGGGCATAATTAAATCTAACTTCACATCAACTTAACATTGAGATTATAGGAACGCAGTCAGATCGAATTTTCCATTTGCTTATCAAGGGGCATAATTAAATATAACTTCGCATCAGCTTAACATTAAGAGCTGAGAGCCAATCTTACCAGTGCAGTATATCTAAGAACAGTGTACAATTAATTTAATTTGTTTTCATTCATGATTTGTTCAGTATGATCTAATTTCTATCTTGAGATAATTTACAGTAAATGCAAGTTATTTACAATATTCCTTTTGATTCAGTAGTAGGTGGTAGTTAGCCGTCACTGTCACATTAATATATGTAATTCATGTTTAATAACGGCCACCCCGCAATAAGAACAACTGCAAGATCACCAGAGTTAGGCGCTGTTGGGCTGGGTGACAATCCAGCCGCCATGTGCTGTTGCCATTTTTGAGGGTGCACTCAGCCTCGTGATGCCGCTTGGAGGAGCTACTAGACCGAACAGTAGCGGGTTTGGTCAAGAATACCATCATAACGACCGGGAGAGTGGTGTGCTGACCCCACGCCCCTCCTATCCGCTTCCTCCCCTGAGGATGACACGGCGGTCGGATGGTCCCGGTAGGCCACTCGTGGCCTGAAGACGGAGTGCAGTGCTTCTCTCCCACACCACCGATCCCAGATTCCTTACAGAATCGAACACTCACGCATGAAACAGATGCAGACGTCTCATTACTTTTTAAATAAGCTAGTATTTCAAGCATATAAACTTTATGATGCCATATTCACGTACTATGCGGCAGTATTGATACGATGTAATAGGTACATTCTCAGACATATGTGGATATCGACTGCCACGTTTACTGAAAATTGAGTTGGTTGTATAGAAGTGAGAAATGGAAAGATCATGCCTGATGCTAAAGTTTTACTGTGTGAACCACGGAAAGATCGAAATCGATGACAAAAAGTTAAGAAAAGTTTGTAATTATGTGTAACGTTTATTGTAACTTCCTAGTGCTCTCTGGATGAATTCTGTACGGTTAATTTGCACGCTATGAGTTGGGCTACCTCTAGATATACACACAGTTTAGTGACTTTGACATTTGACTCAATGTGTTAAGCCGTTAACATAAGATTCTACTTCTTAATGTGTATAGAATGACAATTTAAATTTTCAAAGTCGGTCAATATTTACATGCAATGCTGATAATCAGATTTTTGTTGCCCCTGGAAGATAGTTGATAGGAAACCGGCAATGGGAGCCCAGGTGACTATTTTAAACGTCTAGTAATATAGATTCCACCATGACATTTATTTGCTTGGTTAGTGCCATGATCTGCAGATGCCATCATTCTTAACTGTTTGGACAACAAGATATACAGGTGTGAACTCCACATACAATCATAATCACTTTCTCTTATGCAACGATTTTTTTTTGTCCCAAGTAGAATAGTATCTTATAAGATATCTGTGACTGATAAATGTGTGAAATGTCTTACTGATCTATATGTTTCTAAAATTAAGTTATTCTTTTTTTCAAACATAGTCGAACCTAAACATTTAAGCAGGTGTTATATTACTTTGTACCTTTTTTTGAGTTAAGTATACCGAATATATTGACACACCTCCACAGACCAAGAACAAAAATTGCAGTTCTGTGGCCTTGGTATGGGGACAGGGAATCTCAACAAAACGCCAGCGCAGTTCTAATATGAAAATCATCAATGACTTTAACCAGAATGCCCTTTACTCAAATACTCTGCCCTGTAATCCAACTGCTTTACTTCCACCAAAAGTGCAGTTGAATTAGTAAAGAATCAATATTTTCTGATATTTCTGTTGTATGTCGTTTCTGTGCAGATTTTTATACATCCTTGTAAGTACGCTGTTTATGTCTTCTTATTGGCAACGTTACGTAGCGCTCTGTATGAAAATCACTGGCTGTGCTGTGTGCAGTCTGTGGCTAGTTTTTATTGTTGCCTGCAATTGTAATGTTGGGCAGCTGGATGCGAACAGCGCGTAGCGTTGCGCAGTTGGAGGTGAGCCGCCAGCAGTGGTGGATGTGGGGAGAGAGATGGCGGAGTTTTGAAATTTGTAAGACTGGATATCATGAAATGCTATATATATTATGACTATTAAGGTAAAAACATTGTTTGTTCTCTACTAAAATCTTTCATTTGCTAACTATGCCTATCAGTAGTTAGTGCCTTCAGTAGTTTGAATCTTTTAGTTAGCTGGCAGTAGTGGCGCTCGCTGTATTGCAGTAATTCGAGGTAAGTGATTTGTGAAACGTATAGGTTAATGTTAGTCAAGGCCATTCTTTTGTAGGGATTTTTGAAAGTCAGATTGCGTTGCGCTAAAAATATTGTGTGTCAGGATAAGCACAGTCTTGTATAATTTTTCAAAGGGGACGTTTCATATGACGACCCTTAGCCGAGGATACCTCACCGGAATCTTCTGATTTTTTCTTGTAGTTTGTGTAATTAGTGTAGCTATTGTTTATTGCTAGCGCGTAATTATAGAGAAAATTTCCTTTGTAGTTGTAGTTTTTCATTCTTGTACAGTAAAACAGTTGTGGCATGCATGTAGATTTGCACCAAGTATTTCGCAGCTGCGCTTGCAATTAACTAGATATTATTTTCAGTGCTATGTTAATGTGTTTTCTTATTTTTGCTCTTCAAATTGTGCTTTTCTGTGTTGTCGTGTGAAATATTGTGACAATAATGGCGTGTGAAAAACGTAATACTAGGCTCCAAAGTAAACTTAGAAATGACAGTGAAGACGAAAGCAGTGTGTTAGCGCCACCGTGTAATGAATTAACTAATGTTCAAAGTAGTAATTTGGTAATTGCGCATAGGAAAATTGAGCGGGCTGCAAATAATGGCGTAGGCAGTGAAACAATTAGTGAACAGGGAAGCATTATCGATCGATCCGTCGGCAACAGCTCGCCTCAGGAATCGGGAATGACAGGACACAATCTTGCAAATACTGCAGATTCAGGTTTTGGGTCCTCACCGTTTTCTCAAATAAGTCAAGACACATTTTCTGCTTGTCAAAATGTGAATGTTGCCGGTGCAACTTCACTGCCGAAAAGCACTGAGGAACATGTTTCAGACACCAGTGCATTGTTATTACAGTTAATGCAACAAATGGGACAAAGACTACAAAAGTTATACACAATGCTTAAACAAAATCAGAAACAAATGGGACAAAATCATCAAAAGTTAGACGCAATGGAACAAAATCTTCAAAAGTTAGACACAATGGAACAACACCAGAGACAAACACAGCAACAGTTGGACACAATGGAACAAAATCAGAGACAAACACAGCAAAAGCTTAAAAAGTTAGACACCACACTTGAACAAAAACGTGAAGATTTAACTACTGAGTTACATAACATTGAATCGAAATGTCAAAAGGTCTGTAACGACGTAAAAACACAAATTTGTGAGCATTACCAGCCTATTTTTTCGCGTCATGAAAATGCATTACAGAATCACGAAGCAGCCATAAAAGAACTGCAAACTATTATTCACGAAAATCATGAGACCTTGCAAGCTAAAATTGACTCAATTGCATCTACCGATTCAGTTACGCAACTTGCAAAAACTCAGGAAAACTTAAAGGACACAGTAGATACGATTTCAACACAAATGGACACTCTGAAACTTGGTTCAGAAAAACACACAGAGCAAATAATTTCAGTATCGGATAATGTAGCCGAACTTTCAGATCAGTTCACTAACTTACCTACAAAGGTACATGATGATCTGAATGACACAAGACCTGTAGCTTTCACGGACACTGGAGAGTATGAACAAATTAGAAAATTCAAACAAAATCAAGATCAAATTAATAGACTGTGCAAAAAAGAAATCCTGGAAGTACAAGATCAGTTGGCACAAGTAATACATGAATTACGTATTTCAGAGGCCACTCGCACTCCAGTACGGGAAGAGGGACATAGAAATACGGAACAACCACAAAATAATAACACAGGGCACTTTGGAAATTATGAAAGATATTGGCAAGGCGCATTGGATTTTGAGATGAAACCGCCGAAACGAAGTAACAATGAGCGATGTGCGACTCGCCGACACGATGATTTTGATTATAAGCTGTTTATTACTACACGTAAATTCAAAACATTTAAGAATTCTGGCAACGACATTCATCCACAAGCATGGTTTCATCAATTCTCTCATTGTTTTGCTCCCAACTGGTCATTAGAGCACAGATTAGAATTTATGTGTGGCTACTTAGAGAATGAACCAGCTGTAAGAATGCGATGGTCATTCACGATTGTCACAGTGAAGGAGAATTTTATTATGCCTTCCTCTCAGCGTATTGGTCTCAAGCTACACAAGACCGAGTAAAACATAGCATCATAATGATGAAACGTTTTGAACAATCTGAATTTTCCAGTCTTATCAAATATTTTGAAGACACGTTGCATAAGAATCAGTATCTTTCAAACCCATACAGCCCCTCAGAACTCATCCGCATTTGCTTAATCAAGCAGTCTGAACATTTACGACATATTATTTTAGCAGGACGCTGTAAAGACGACATTGAAGCTTTTCAGGGACTGTTACAAGAACTGGAAATTGACACTGACAATCGCGGAACGCGAAAACAGGAGCACAACAATTACAGGTCACATCTGTCACAATTCCGCGATGACAGAAATAATACACGACAAGGCTATTCTTACAACGTAAATTGTGACCAAAACAGACACCATCCGTATGACAACTGTTGGCAGAGTAGTAATAATCACAGGGAAAGATCACATTTCCGTAGTAATGATGACAGAGATTACCATAGAAACAGACAATATGGGAGCAAAAACAATTATTATCAAGGGAGACAGAATAACTTCAGGCGCAACAGTTCAGCGCAGTTACGATTCCGGGAGAAATTCTCCACCACATGACCGACAAACAAGAAACTATGTAAACTACCGACAAAACGACAGACCTGAATTCCATCAGAACTGGTGGGATTCAAACTGAGCAGGGCACTCTGGACAAGGTGAATTTGTAGAAGTTAGGTCTCCTAATCCCAATAACAACGCACGCCAACAAAGAGACATACAATGACTCACACCGCAGGCAGCCAAGTGCGCCGGCTGGCTCAGGGAAAAATTACATAGACGCTAACCTTGAGAAAAATTTTAGCATTCCTTACCGATGTACCATATACCACATGATAATTCCACTGAAGCTGAAACTCTGCGTACTAGGAAGAGTAAAGGTTTACACCACATTTCACATGTAAAACCGTTTATTGAAAGATAATCTGCTTTTTAACTTTGTCTTTGCCATAAAACTTTTCACTTCCAATTTCTAATATCCATTGTCAGACTTAGAAACTGTTACCATGCAACAATGTTTGAAGTTAAATATCCAATCAAGAACCAAGAGAACTTATTCAGACAGTAATTACGAATGCATTGTTATAGTGAACAGACGACACAGTGTTACTGTGCGTGTACATTCTTGCTTGTTAGTGGCACGATTACGTAACGACCATAAGGCTCACATACTTAGAACATGTACTGGTACTGCTAATGAGATTTTAATGCAACATTTTGGTTTATATGAAAATACATTCTGGATTTAAAGTTCTTTCTGAGAGATATCAGATGACACAGTGGTTAGTTTATGTGACAGCTACACGATTTTATCACGATGCTACTAATGAGTGACAATTTACAATGTTGCTTTTGTGGTGTATCTGTTTTATATCTGCACATTTTGTCTGAATTCTTCTGGAAAGTAAAACATGTTTTAGTAGTAACTTTTGTGGTATAGCTACAAGGAGACAGCCTTTTCCGTAGCACAACAATACGTTACAGCACAGTACTTTCTTCATCATGGCAATAAGCGTAATAACTAAGATATCTATACGCAAAACATTTCACTTTTGTTTATGATAAGGTAAGTACATTGACTTCTACAGAACTTAGCTTTCGGAGGACGATAACTACGACACATCCACAGAGATTATCTTACAACAAGACGCACAGTTTAGCGCTACAGTACACGTATTTGAGTGATTAATTTTGTACTTAAACATTTATTTTTAAAGATTTTTGAATTACAATGATATAAAGGTTTTCCATGATACATTTCAATCTGTAACACCTGAGGGTATAATTACAATAATCCTCAGGGGATACACGTCTACTTTGTGTACCATGTGTGTGGCAAGCACAAGGAGCCCTAGCTAGTATGGTATTAGCTTATACAACTTTACACATCGGTACCATATTTCTCTAACACAAAATTACACAGCTATCTGATCATTTAACTGAGAGAGACAAACATTTATTTTACTACATCAGTGACAGATGTTTACGCAATTACACAGTTGGGTAACTTCACACTTATGAAATTGTATTTTGTCTGTACTTTGTGAACTGTTCATATTTTTTCGGAACTATTGTGATACTATGAGAGCTTTGAATGATGTATTAGGTAAGGGAGCATGATTTTAAAGTATGTTTGAGGCAGATGACACTATTGAAATGAGCAGAGAATATTTTTTAGGTTTTGACATTATTACAGGAAGCTACGGCGTTTTTGAGATTTGACTGAGGTGATATGATGTTATTTTTACGATGACGATGGGTATTATGCTGTTGAGGTATGTTTATGATCAATAAGATGATGCTACCATATATAAGGAATTTGATTATGCTACGTATTTATTAGGATGAAATATTGAAGAAGTGGCAATGAATACATATATGAATAATGAGTAGTGGTTAGGGACTCTGATTTGTGGAAAAGGATGTTGGAAACCAAGAATCATACTTTAAGAGTTATGAAATGTGTGTAAATGCGCGAATGTATCACAATGCCGACGCAAACTTTTTGAACACTGTTATATTCATAGGATTTTGTTCCTACACATTTGCGATGCAAATTCTCGACCTGCAAAATTTTTTATATGAGACTGTCACTGTAATGCAAACTGGTGTCGTAAATATTTCAGTAAGAGAGTTAAGTGACCACCTTCACGTAATGAGTCGTGGGCACCCAGCTGCATGACAGTCACCTGGAAAAAAGCCATTAGTGTGTGCCTTTCAGAGGAACAGGTGGAGAAAAAAAAGGGGGCCATTGTCCTTGCTATTGACATTCCTTTGTAGAAAGCATCACAAATACGACACGCTCAAACTTGAAAACATATGATTACACTGTAGAGTTCTTAATTTATGATATATACTGAAATGAAATGATGAGAAACATTTCACATCTATTGTCTTGCTAGTTGGAAGATTGTTTACTGCATCATGAAATGCCATATGGTTAGTGAATGACGTTTCATGCCTTGCTTTGCCTATTTTGTTTAACATCTAGTTTCTAGCAGCACTGCAGCATTGGTTAAAATAAAATTTTATAAATGTACTAATATAAATATTTTCTGTCTACAGATCCAGTAAATAATAATTGTGTAATATACTTCCAAAAAATGAGGGAGCACAGAAAGACATTTCCTTTCACAGGAACTGCATACATAATTTTCTTTTCAAGTACTTGGTAATTTATTTCATAGAATAAGTTTTTGTGGTGCACCACTTTAATTATATAGACATTAAGATGTAAATAGACATCTCCCTTATCTGCATTGTTGTCTTTAGTGTACTATTTTTTCTGCTTGAGCTTTGTCTTGTTCAGATATTAGTTATTGCATTTGCTGCTGCTGTTTGCCAGGCATAGTGCTACTAAATTTCACTTTATATTACTCTGTTAAGCCAGTTTTACTACTGATTTATTTTTCTTGTTGCTGCACATTGGCTCATATTAGTTGTAATACTGCAATTGCTCTGTTAATTTAGATTTACTGTTGCTTGCTTTGCCAATTTGCATTTTTTTGTCATTGCGGTTTGCGTTAATTGTTTTGTCCTGCTGCATTGCCTCATCCCTTAGCTTAGCATCTGTGCTCAGTAGATTTAAGTTAGCTTAAGAGGGGTAGACTATATAAGAGAATGAGTTGCGATGAATTGGAAGAAATGCATTGAGAAGTTTTACGAAAAAAAGTACAGAAAGCAGGTATAGATAGCACTTTTTGAAATAATGAAGAACGAAGGTAGATCTCCAAGAAATAAAGAAAGTTTTGTTTGCAAGATACTGCAGTAATACAAACCCTGACCTTTCCCTTTCTGTTATTCCGCTATGTGTTTGTGTACTCTTGTATATTCGTGTTCTTCCTGTCTTTATGTGTTTATCTGATGATAGTTACATTGTAGAATTTTCTGATAATATGTTATTTACTTTGTAAAGATGTTTAGACATTATTTATTCTGTTTTGTTGCTCATATGTGAAGGTGATGTTTCAAACGTTATTCTGATCTTTATGTATGTACTTATGTCATAATTCCTGTAACACTGACGTATATGTATATTTCTATTCTTTTGTAAAGCCCATATTACCACAAATGTTTTCTGTATTGTTATGTACTTTAATGATGTATTTTGTACCTTTGTTATTGTATTCTTATGTTATAAAATTGTAATTGACACCACTTCATCAAATTAAGTAACTTGTAAGTTATATTTCACTGCACACGTTTCTGTTGGGCATAGTATATGGATAAAATGTGAGAAGTGGGGACTGATAGTGTTTGCACGTGTGTTCATAATTCAGCAAGGAACTCGATAACAGCATTGCTGGTTCTAAGGACATTTCAAACAAATTTTTTGTGAGTGGTCAAGTGGTGGTTTATGGACTTGCTATATTGTCTGCAAGACTCTTCGATGGTGATTGTGCACCTTCACAGTCGCAGCAGATGGCTGCTGGCCATCTCTACAAGGACTACAGTGTGTCTGCATCTTTGATGACCCACCAATACCATTATTTCTACAAGGTATACAGTGGGTCTACACCTTTGCTGACTCACCAGTACCATTATTTCTACAAGGACTGCAGTGGGTCTGCACCTCTGGTGGCCCACCAACACCACAATCTCTACCAGGACTACAGTGGGTCTGTACCTCTGGTGGCCCACCAATACCGTAATCTCTGCCAGGACTACAGTGGGTCTACTGTGTGATGACCTACCTACCAATATTGTTCAAAACGTCGAATGACTCTGCTGTGGGTTTGCACTGTTGTGGCCGATTACCTGTCTGCATGTCGAGAGTCAGCACTGTCTTTCCGTTGGAAGGACAACACTATTTCTTCAAGACTACATGGAAATCCTCTACTTCCGTGTGCATTTTCTTTTACTGCACAGACTTTGAGAAAAGCACTGCAATTTTACTGTGATGAATGATCAGGACTGTCTTTATGGACTGTGAGAAAATTTTAGCTTTCGACCAACATTGTATCAATAAGTGTGTGCATTTGATATCTTTGTTATTGTAATTATGAAAAATTTTATCAAATCATTATTGGCCACTGCTAAAAACAATTTGTAAAAATTTTTGTGGGGAGCATGGGAGCTATGTAAGTACGCTGTTTATGTTTTCTTATTGGCAACATTACGTAGCGCTCTGTATGAAAATCACTGGTTGTGCTGTGTGCAGTCTGTGGCTAGTTTGCATTGTTGTCTGCCATTGTAGTGTTGGGCAGCTGGATGCGAACAGCGCGTAGCGTTGCGCAGTTGGGGATGAGCCGCCAGCAGTGGTGGATGTGGGGAGAGAGATGGCGGAGTTTTGAAATTTGTAAGACTGGATGTCATGAAATGCTATATATATTATGACTATTAAGGTAAATACATTGTTTGTTCTCTACTAAAATCTTTCATTTGCTAACTATGCCTATCAGTAGTTAGTGCCTTCAGTAGTTTGAATCTTTTAGTTAGCTGGCAGTAGTGGCGCTCATTGTATTGCAGTAATTCGAGTAACGAAGATTTTTGTGAGGTAAGTGACTTGTGAAACGTATAGGTTAATGTTAGTCAAGGCCATTCTTTTGTAGGGATTTTTGAAAGTCAGATTGCGCTGCGCTAAAAATATTGTGTGTCAGGATAAGCACAGTCTTGTATAATTTTTCAAAGGTGACGTTTTATCCTGTAACCTTACTTTGTAGCTTATGAGTATCAAAACATTATGATCACATGCTCAACACCATATTCGACCACCCTGTGAACGCAGTATAGCAACTACTGTGTGTGGGATTGATTTAACGAGTCCATCGTAGCTCTTTAGCAGCAGATGTCTAAACACAGGCCACGCAATTGCCGAAAATTAGGGATGATGGTTTGTAGGCGCAGAGATGGTGCCATATACCACACCAGATGTGTGACAACGGTGATTCTGGTGTGCAACACAGCTAGATATCAGTATGATGCTGCTTAAAACACTGTAATATGATTTTGGCCTTATTAAACGGACAGTTGTCCAGCTTGAAGATGCCATTTCCGCCAGGGCAACAATAATACTTGTAGGGATGCAGATGAGCCCCAGCAGTATTCACGTGATTCATTCCATTACTACCACAGGTCCAACAAAAGCACAAAAGAAAGTTCCTCAGAATAATCCTTCCTCAACCAATAAGGTTCCTTGGCGCAGTGCGTGCTTCGAGCAGCGGTTAGATTGAATGATAGTTTTCCCCAACACGATCATTGACGTGGTATAGCAAGACTACACGATACGTTTCCATTGTTCTACGGTCCTGTCTCAATGATCAAGCGCCAATATGGAAACACGGGTTGGTCGTCAGCAGCGTAGCCACGCAATCAACAGTTTGCGCTGGTTAGTAAGCTCTGGAATATTTGGGCTTACATGAGCACTGTACTTTGTCGTCAGATAAGCCTTAGATTGAAGCCTATTCAACTTCACAGAGCTGACAAGCCTCCGTCTTCCATGCTGTGCGATAATCTGTGGACACCCAACACCTTGTTGCCTATTCACCGTCCTTGAACCACTTTCCATACGATCCCTTACAGCGTCACTCGAATTGTCGACCAACTTCACTGTTCCCGAGATGCTATATCCTAGGCACCGGGCCATAACACTCCGGCCTTTGTCGGGGTTGCTTTTGCCAGTGGATTTTCCGATTTGCGCTCCGTATCTTTGTTTGAGCGATTTCCCATTCGTCCCTGCTCTGCTTGTATTCTGTCTGCTTCACGTGCCTGTAGATCCGAAAGGCGGCAATAAATATTGCGATGTGTAGCAACGATAATGTTTTGCCTATTAGTGTAATCAAAAATTTAGTGCTGACCCAGTAGTAACACTGGTACAGATAACGGATAAAATAAAATGTCCTACGACATTTCTCTTTAATTCGGGTGACACTTGTTTGTAGGGCTACCATTCTATGGTTATTTCGTCTTGCACACTGCCGATACAAACATACCATTTTTATGTAACACTTCTTTGACATACTTCACGCTGTACGTTCCTCTCTTCAATGAGTGTAATACTTCCTTAGTGTTTATGTACTTGCGTATTTCCGCCGCCAATGCGGAATGGTAGATGCCGTAAACTGATCGAGTGGATTCCCTCTTCCTCAGAATCCGTCTAACGAAATATTATGTTATGTATATTACCTCACACGTTCCCAACCCTCCCCTTTTGCATAAATACATTAGGAAACAGAAAATATACAATGTAAATGCGGATACTGTCAAACTGCTGCTGACTCAGCTACCTCAGATTGTAAAATCCGAAATATGATGCTCAATTCCGACCGTTATGAAATTAAGTTGTTATTCATTATCGAAGGGAATAAATTGGCATCACTCTCTCTTGATCAACTTATGTCAAACAGTACTACATGGAAAGTCCTACGGAAATTAATGCATTAAAATTTTTAGTACAGCTGCTCGTCTGTATTTCGGATTCTGTTGAACATCATACGCCTTTCCTGAATCAAGTGTAGTTTGACTTAATGAAAGTTAACTGAATTATGTTAATAACTATACCGTGTTTGGAGGACAAGTATGTCATTCCACACTGAGTAGGATATACTAATCTCTTGTAACGAATTATTCAGTTCGTTGTACGACACTAATGAAATCGTATTACGAAGCAGAATAAATTGTTAGATGCATCGTTATTCAAAGCAGTGCTCAAATAATAATGCAGTAGAATTCGTTTATGACCAGCGACGACTGGACACGGGGTACAGTTTCATCTGATACGTTTTCATAAATTAAAGCACAAAACAATTAAGAAAATCTCTCCTCTAGCTACACAGATTTTGGAGAAAATACCATAAGTAAGGCTTGTCGTGTTATCATACGTTTCATACAATACGACTTATCATCAGACTTAACGGAACGGGGATGTACAGTGGACTCGAGTTCGGGAGGAAGGTGATTCGTATCACTGTTTGGCAGTACACATTAGGTTTTCCGTAGTTTCCTAAATCGCTAACGGCAAACATCTCGAATATGTCTCTGTGTAGGACAATGACGTCTTCCTTCCCAATCGTTCCTCCGCCCAACTTTGTATCCGTCTCTAATGACGTCATTGTTAACGGTACAATAAGCCTGAATATTTTAACCTTCCTCATGCTCTGACCACTTGTGTGAAACGAATGGATATCATTACGTGACCGTTAGAACCTCCAGTCGGAGAAGCGTTTACATTACAGAGGAATTTACCGAAGTGATTTGATTGATGATTAGTGAACCAATGAATACATACCCACTGGGAATGGCTGCAAAACCACTCATCCAAAAAATAAAAAGAAAGTGTAGCTACTGCGTCGTGATGTAAATCATTAGCCGTATCACTCCATGGCTAGTCAAATAAGTTCTCTTTTCTTTTCCTTTTCTTTCTGGACTCCTTAAGAGACAATACACCAAACAACCGAAGAAGCAAGCCGATACACGATGTCGAATACTTAATCGTATACATCGCTGAGGTGTCAAGTTGCCCTTTCAACCCCAACGGTGAGATTACAAAACTGGCTGCCGGTGGACGGAGAGGAGCGGCGCTGATGTTGGTGACTGATTGGTGCCACCGTAAGCTATGGACCACTTTCGCATACTGAAATCGGACGAGGACGCTAGCTGATTTTTCACAGTTCAGGAGAGTGATTTCAACTGTTAACAGAGGGTTAAAACTGCAGCTGTTCTGTAAAGAATAAAATGTAGCCTATGTTATGGTCACAAACCGACATGAACTCAGGGTCACTGACACCATAAGCCATCACAACAAGTTCTGGGACCGCCTTACGGTGACGAATGTAAACTGAACAAGTTCTTTCTCGTCGGAATTTCCAAATTCGGGTACCCTCAATCAGTCGAAACAGATTCTCTCATGCGTTCAAGTATCTAACAAGAGCGATTTCAAGAGGAAACTCAGACAGGTTTTAGATGACAATGAGTTGAGCTTAAGGAAAGGTAAAGGCACCAGAGAGGCCTTCCACACTTTGCGGTTGATAATGAAAGCAGGAGTTAAGTAATATCAATACACATTAATTGAATTTGTCGACTTAGAAATGTAGTTCGACAATGTAAAAGAATTCTGTATGTTGGAAAATGTGAGAAATTGGGAATAAGCTACACGAAAAGGTGTAATATACAATATGTGTATGACGAAGAGGAAACAATAAGGCTGGAAGACCGAGAAGGAAGTGTTCGGATTAGAAAGAGACAGGGATATAGTCTCCCACCACTATAGTTCAATACTTCGAAAAGGGCAATGAATAAAATAAAGGAAAGGTTGAAGATTCGGATTAAAATCAGGGACCAGTGACGTCTTTATCCACTGCGAAAGTGAAATGGGTTTACAAGGGCGGTTAAATAGAATGACCAGTGCTTCCAGTAAACATTATGGAATCAGAGTAAACCGAGGAAAACGAAGATAATGAAAAGCAACAAAAACGAGATCAGCGGTAAACTGAACATTTGAACTGGTGACCACGAAGTAGACGAAGTTAAGCAATTCTGATGACTTGAAATGAGGTAAAACATGACAGACTAAGCAAGAAGGCCAAGGCATAAGAGGCATTGCTTGTCAAATGACGATACTGAAGATTTGACAATATATATGAATAACTAATTAAATCTGTTAGTGTATATTACGGTATATTGTGGATTTTTACAAGACTGAGTTTTTTTAATTACGTAAATTTGCAAGTAACTCTTGTAGCTTTTAAGCAATACGCTCTGTATTTTAATGTGATCTATTGCTCCGATATAACATTCACTGTATAATTCTCATTACGTAAAGTAATATGTAAAATTTGATTCTTTTAGTCAATATGCTCTGTATTTCAATTGGGTAATTATTGCTGTGTTATATCATCCACAGTTTTGGCCTGAAGATGACTTAGCGTAACGTCGAAACTGGTTGCCTAAAATTAGAGCTATGTAACGGCTATTGGTATTGTTTTTATTGAAATGAAATCTCCGATGTAGTGGCAGTAAGACAGTGATTGTGATTCACTGGCCTCAGGCAGGACTGTAGTATTTGTTAGTGGTCTGCGTAAATCCTTCCTCGAAATGCAAGTGCGAATGAGAGGAGAAAACTACTGTGAAAAGCTTATGTAAAGGGGATGCGTTGGCAGCCGGCATTCCGGTTTAGAGAACACGTTATTTCGCTGAACCTGCCTCCCAGTGAGAATCGTAATGGGGCAACTAGCCCTCCTGCAGGTGAACGACCACCCTGAAGCCGCCGCAACACTCCTAGAGGGAATAAACTTGTTCATCTCATGCCAGGAGCCTTCATCCTGCGTGGACCATCTGTACAACATCGGATGGAACTCAGGATCGGAAAGCACTCAAGTAACTTTACATATAGTATCGCAGTTACATGGATCTAGAGATCTTCTTTTAGAGGCCACTGAAATTAAACCGCGCTTGATGTGCGTCAAATTACGAGAAGCTGGCTTAACTCCATGAACATATGATGTGTGATCGTGTTGTTTTGCCCCTGGTTCTGGCTAATGCTATGACATGTGATCGTGTTCTGTTTTCCTACCCATCTCATAATGTTATAAAAATTTGTGTTATTGCGACGCGGGGTAGCGGCGCGGTCTCAGGCCTCTTGTCACGGTCCGCGTGGCTCACCCCATCAGAGGTTCGAGTCCTCCCTCGGGCATGGGTGTGTGTGTTGCCCATAGCGTAAGTCAGTTTAAGTTAGATTAAGTAGTGTGTAAGCTTAGGGACCGATGACCTAAGCAGTCTGGTCCCATAAGATCTTACCACAAATTTTGAATTTAGAAATTGTATTATTATGGCGGATACGAGCAGCGTCGCAATACAAGATAGTAGTCTTCTCTCCGTATGGTGGGTAGAAAGGAACGAATGGGTGAGACACATGTTCAAATTACGGAAAACATCTTCACTCGGTTCAGAAAGAAGCCCCAGTGGCTTAGCAATCTGTATAGAATAGGTTTTTCTCCTGGATTTGCAACAGATGCACAACACAGTGGAAGACACAAGAAATATGACAACGAAAATTATGCGGGGTG
Organism: Schistocerca americana; assembly: GCF_021461395.2. Lineage (NCBI taxonomy): Eukaryota > Metazoa > Arthropoda > Insecta > Orthoptera > Acrididae > Schistocerca > Schistocerca americana. Next base: position 455,505,514 of record NC_060123.1, read on the forward strand.
TTCGGAAATTCCCAATACAGACCTCTAGGACGTGTACAGGGGAATGAGAAGATAATATTTTGAATTGGAATACATGTCCGGAGACGTATCATTTCCGTGCTACGACTTTTTGGAGACATACTGATAAAGTGACCATTTTTACAAGTAATTGATTATGCGTGGACCAGAATACCACTGTTATACAGTTTCACTCATTAATGGTCAAAGAAACTGCTCTTGTATTCATTGATGGATTTTCTTCAACGTGAGGTAGTACGGCCTCCTCCATTTCGACGCCTCATTGGAGTACTACAGTCACGCCTGCTGAGGCTGAAGGCACCCTTTCTGAACACCGCTGCATAATTGTGGCGAAAAGTCTAATCGACGGATTCCAACATTGTGGAGGATGATCTTCATGAAACTGACGAGCAGATCTTCCATTGCCGTGAGTTTCGCCATTCAGGAGGATCATATCGGCGTATTGTCCAAACGTGTATTCAACAGTGTTGTTCTAACATCCATAGATTCGTGAATGAGGCTCGAACCAGGTCAGCATATAGGTCAAATTAAATCAGCTGATCCGACGGAGCCACCCCTCACCAATAGTACGCTGCAGCGTACTCATATAGCAGCATATGTTTTTGCATATGTTTTAAAAAGGCTTCAACACGGAAAAGCTACGGTTGCTGTTCAAAATATTATGCACCCACTCCCGTCTACAAGTTCTTGAGGTTTAGAATCAGAAATTTTCGAATGTGGTGTATAAGTGGTTTTAATCTTTTAGCTTACGTTTGCTGTAGTAAGATTGCCACACTGTGACTGAAATGTGAATGTACAATTAATATTATTTGCGACTGATTGCAGTAGCCTCTGCTACTTCAAAAACAAGAGACTCCCCCAAAATAGCGGTCGATATGCCTAGTTCATGAACCCCGAGACTTTTTCGATTTGAGCTCTAGTTCCTTTCGTCCTTCTAGTTACGGAAATTCGAATAAAATAAAATGGCGATGATACACTTTACACCACAGAGGTTATATACAATTCAGGTCTTATATGAAACCATATCATCACTACTGGAGGTAGGTGGAAAACTGACAAATACAATCCAACAAACACTGAAGACAAGAAATTAGTTATCTCCTACGTATTTAATACTTTCAATTGGCGTTTCTGTTCGCATAAAGACTTAAGGTAAACGTTGCGGTACAGATGAGTGATACGGCAGTACTAAAAAACCTTTCTGGGGTAACTACTACTTAAAAATGATTTCTAGGAATCAAAAGCAGCTTCAAATTTTCATTACCCAAATGACGTATTTTACAAATATAACCTGAAAATTTCGGTAGAGAGTATTGCAAAAATAGCTGTTAGGCGTATCGGTAAACTCCTTAATCCAACCGAAATCGCCGTTATGTAAGTAACGGAATAAGCCGAGCATTTAAAATATCGTGATAGGGACGTAATGTACAGTTACGAAAAGGCATGCGAATTAAGGCTATTAAATTTAGTAATATTTGCGTATAGATATGAAATGTCTGAAAAACTAAATTCTGAAATACAGAGTATTAAAGTTTGAGAGATTAATGCTCTACCAACACCATTATTTGGAAGGAAATCAAGGTTAGTATATGCGAAGTAAGAAATTCGCGTCCTCAGTAGGGTTAGGAGGTCTCTAAGATGTCTCAACGGGTGTAAAAGAATATACAGAATCTGTAAGGTTGGTAACAGAAATAGATACCAGCAGCGGAAAATAACGGTTTGAAAAAAGTAGGAGGAAGTGGACTCGGCATTTACTAGGAACGAATGCTGAACTTAAACAATAAGAGTAAATAAATTCAAAGAAAAATGGGACCAAGGAATAAGGAAGAAAATCTTTGACGCATAACCGTCAGTAGACATTACTTCGAACTGCGACCGATTAAATAGCCGTTGGCCCTCACCCCTAAATCAGCCAACCAACTTTGAGCTGTGGGAAACCGCAGCCAAACGTCCGCATTTTTATAACATCGAAAAAGACCCCCCCTCCGGCTGCAGAATTTTTTAAATTAAAATCACGACCGGTTTCACGTTAATTTAGGCGCATCCACAGCTAATATTAATTGTATCTACAAGACTATTTTACGCTGTCCTGAAGCCTCTGCCCCTTTTCATCAACATGGCAAACGCTTCTAATTGGTTTTTATTTATCATGGAAGACCGGTGAATAGCTTCAGGACAGCACCTATTAATGTTGTAGATATAATCTATACCACCAGACGATGGGCCTAAACTGGCGTGAAAACGGTCGGATTTGAACAAAAACCTTTCTACAGATAGAGTGATTTTCTTTGGCGCCCTTATAAAGACAGTAAACAAACTACGAGGTAAATGAAGAGATTTGCACGAGTCTGGTCTTAAAGAATTTTGTGTCACTGCCTTTCTAGTTCTCACCACTGGTAAAAACTTCCGCCACCGTCTAGCATAGTCCAGTCTATTTACTGCCTCCGTACACATCATAATCAGGAAAGAAGATTTAGAATAGCGAACATTGGTTTTTGTACTTTCTGTAACATGTGTATTGATGGTTAGCTGGTATCCATAGCGGTTCTAGGTGCTGCACTCTGGAACCGCGCGACCGCTACGGTCGCAGGTCCGATTCCTGCCTCGGGCATGGATGTGTGTGATGTCCGTAGGTTAGTTAAGTTTAAGTAGTTCTAAGTTCTAGGGGAATGATGACCTCAGGAGTTAAGTCCTATAGTGCTAAGAGCCATTTGAACCATTTTTTTTTTTTTTATTGGTATCCATATGTTCACTTGCTATGATAGACGGGTCTGAAAAAGGTATAATTTCACACGGAAATTGAGTGCAAATGAAGTTAGATCTACTAATAGAACTGAGTGTCATGTCTGCCTCATACAAAAAAAAAAAAAAAAAAAAAAAAAAAAAAAAAAAAAAAAAAAAAAAAACATACAGATGTATGTATCAGGCTATTTCCTAGTCGAGCACGTCGCACAGGAATGCGTTAGCGACTATGCTACGAGGAGAGCACACGAGATTAGTGCAAGATATGCAGAACAGAATCAAATTACTTAGTACACAAATAAAGTATTAGAAGAAACAGTTAATGACAGCGTAGAACAGGTCGACCCATTTTCGTCTTGATTTATGCTAACTGAATTTAAGAAACTCAGAACAAAAGAAGAAAGACAGTAATCTGATAACATTTTGTAGAGTAGCATCGGAACTTCGTATTTTCCGCGTCCACTTGCACTAGATGAATGCGAATTAAGAGCTGAGTCATAAACTGTTTATCAAACGCTGGACGAAAATCACGGGCGGTACGGCTCGTATACCGACCTACGGTTCGGGCAGAGAGTAATGAATGTGCAGGGTGCGCGGCCGGCGGCTGTTTGCCTAATTTGTTCCTGGGCGATCAGGACGCGCTTTTGGCCGCTGGTGCCGTAGTTAATAACCGGAGTTTGGTGATGTCGCCGCGCCTGATGAAACAACGATAAATTTGAAAGCGGACCGGAGTTTGCCAAAATGAAACACACCGGTAGCACAGCGACGGCCGACCTCAACCGAGCGGTGAGCGATAAGCTTCCACCGCCATAGGCCCAGCGGGCCCTGACCAACCGAACGGTAACTGACGCGGGGGGCTCTCAGTACTTTCCACTATCTCAGTGCTTGATTTCGCGTTCGAAGCCAAATGCAACAGGAAGCGAGGTCAAAGCAGCCTCTGTTGTTACCGGCAATTTCCTACAGAAGTACGATATGGGAACCAGCAGTACATCTGTTTGTTTCTTTACTGCCATCCGTCACCGGCCGGTCGTACTAACTCGACCCCTCACTTTGTGGTCTGGCGAACATTTCCGTAATGAAAACCTATTTCTGTCATCCCGCGACGCCCCCTCCGCGTTCCGATCGTAGATCTGGACTAACCTGTAGTGTTGGGTTTGGGGCACGTCCAAAATAGTAGGATGGGTGCGGGACGGGGCGAAACAACCGCAGAGTAGGGGAATTAGCATGTGGAGGAAAGGGGAGTCCGCCGTAATTGAGGACTGCTGCTGTATGCCAGAACGAAGTCGCCAGAAGAGGCTCTAGACCAAGACAGGCCTGTGTAGCAGGTTCGACAGGCGAGCGCGAGCGCTTACGCTCGCTCGCCGCTTTGCTACTGAGTGCTAACAGTAAAATGGTATGGCCAGACGTTATGTAGCATATGTGAAGTACAAACTGCGCGCTATTTTCAAAGGAATGAACGTGTGTTATGGTCACCGCTCCCACAGACGTAAGGGTATATACTGAATGCTAAAGTCCTTAAAGTGGAGAGTAGCACACCTTAAGTAGATTGAACGCAACACTATTGCCGAGTTATGGACTTACAAGGAAAACAAACGTCTCAAATATTAGATCGACAGGAAGTGTAAAATGGCTAAGCAGGTATGGCTAGAGGACAAATGTAAGGATGTAAAGGCATATATCACTAGGGGTAAGATAGATACTGCCCAAAGGAAAATTAAAGAGACCTCTGGAGAAAAGAGAACCACTTGCGTGAAGATCAAGAACTCAGATGGAAAACCAGTTCCAAGCAAAGAAGGAACAGCAGAGAGTTGGAAGGAGTATATAGATGGTCTAAAAAAGGGCGACGTATTTGAGGGCAAGATTATGGAAATGAAACAGGACGCAAGTGAAGATAAAATGAGAGATATGATACTGCGTGAAGAATTTGACAGAGCACTGAAGGACCTAAGTCGAAACAAGGCACCAGGAGTAGACAACATTCCATTACAGCTCCAATAGCCTTGGGAGAGCCAGCCCTGACAAAACTCTATCATCTTGTGAGCAAGATGTATGAGACAGGGGAAAAACCCTCCGACTTCAAGATGAATATAATAAATCCAATTAGAAAGAAAGCAGGTGTTGACAGATGTGAAAGTTACCGAACTGTCAGTTTAATAAGCCACGGCTGCAAAATACTAACACGAATTCTTTACAGACGAATGGAAAAACTGGTAGAAGCCGACCTCGGGGAAGATCAGTTTGGATTACGTAGAAATGTTGCAACACGTGAGGCAATACTGACCCTGCGACTTATCTTAGCAAATAGACAAAGGAAAGGCAAACCTACGTTTCTAGCATTTGTAGACTTAGAGAAATCTTTTGACAATGTTGACTGGAATACTCTCTTTCAAATTCTGAAGGTGGCAGGGGTAAAATACAGGGAGCGAAAGGCTACTTACAATTTGTACAGAAACCAGATGGCAGTTTTAAGACTCCAGGGGCATGAAAGGGAAGCAGTGGTTCAGAAGGGAGTAAGACAGGGTTGTAGGCTATCCATGATGTTGTTCAATCTGTATATTAAGCAAGCAGTAAAGGAAACAAAAGAAATATTGGGAGTAGGAATTAAAATCCAGGGAGATGCAATAAAAACTTTGAGGTTTGCCGATGACACGGTAGTTCTGTCAGAGACTGCAAAGGACCTGGAAGAGCAGCTGAACGTAATGGACAGTGCCTTGAAAGGGGGATACAAGGTGAACATCAACAAAATCAAAACGAGGATAATGGAATGCAGTCGAATGAAATCAGGTGATGCTGAGAGAATTAGATCAGGAAATGATACTTAAAGTAGTAGATGAGTTTTGCTATTTGGGAAGAAAAATATCTGGTGATGGTCGGAGTAGAGAGGATATAAAATGTGGACTGGCAAAGGCAAGAAAAGCGTTTCTGAAGAAGAGAAATTTTTTAACATCGAGTATGGATTTATGCGTCAGGAAGTATTTCCTAAAAGTTTTTGTGTGGAGTGTAGCCATGTATGGATGTGAAACATGGACGATACACAGTTTAGACAAGAAGAGACAGAAGCTTTTGAAATGTGGTGCTACAGAAGAATGCTAAAGGTTAAAAGGGTAGATCGCGTAACTAATGAGGAGATACTGAATTGAATTGGGGAGAAGAGGAATTTGTGGCAGTACTTGACTAGAAGAAGGGATCGGTTGAGATGAGATGTTCTGAGGCATCACAGGATAACCAGTTTAGTATTGGAGGGAAGCGCAGAGGGTAAGGATCGTAGAGAGAGACCAAGAGATGAATGCGTTAAGCATATTCAGAAGGATGTAGAGTGCAGTAGTTACTTGAAGATGAAGAAGATTGGATAGAGTAGCATGGAGAACTGCGTCAAACCAGTCTCTGAAATGAGCACCTCGGATAGAGTAGCATGGAGAACTGCATCAAACCAGTCTCTGGACTGAACACCACAGCAACAACATGGACTTCAAAGAGAGGGTCACACACAGTAATGTCAGTTTACAAGACGTCACGCAAGACGCCTAACTATAGTCAGAGTTTAAAGACTGATTGGTCCCTCAGACAGCTGCGTGATAAATTTCGTACTAAATAAAATCTTGTAGTCTCGTGTAAATTTTTTCCTGTAAATATAATTCCATTTCCTCACAAGTTTGCAGCCACGATAACGTCGATGTTCGGAAGTACATACTTGCGTGAGCAACTGTTTCCCGCAGTGAAGAGAACAAATTATACCCACAGGAGTTCACGCACAAACTGCAACAACATATATTTTCGAATTAACAGTGTCTGAAAGTGGTACCAAACATTGATGTGTTAATGAAAAGCAAAATTAGTAGAAATCATTAACATCCTACTCTCTTACGTTTAACGTGTGAATAGCCACGAAATAAAAGTTGTTATCAGTTTAAATTTCGTTCAGAAACAACATTCGTCAGAAGGCTGCATCATTCTTAAGAGTTTTCATCTACGCCATGTACTTCACCTTGGTGTGGTAGGAGGTGTGAATTTGTGATAAGTTGCCGGACTAAAACTAATTCAGACATCTTTTAAAACAAATTTATTAACAAGCAATTCTTATTCAACAGTTATTAAAAGGATATCGTCCTAACACTTTTATTTTTTCTTCTTTTAAAGGGCAGTTACTACAAGGATTACTCTTAACTGATACTACTTACACTGCTCCAATATCGAGGGTCAAAAACTGGTGATACAGTATTGTCAAATTTAAGCCCAAAACATCTATAACATCAATTGAAAGTTTCAGCTCAATCTCGAGAACTAGGTACTTCTGATAAAAAGATTTAAAATCCCCAATGTTATCTTAAAAATGCAAGTAGTAACTCTTACAAAAATTTATACCAACAAACTGACAGAAACTCAAACCTTAAAACAATATTCAGATAAATCCAATTTAACAAAGCGCTTGAACTACACAACAACAAATTACAGCGGGATCTTGTCACAAGTTTCGTACGCACCAGTTTTCCTCGTACCACAACTTAAAATTTGTTCGTTTACTGTACAGAAGTAGCGAACAATTTCAAAACAACTTTAAGAGCAAAACTCTTTCAGGTGAACGCTGTGTTAAGAGACGTAGACTGTTCTATTACAAAAGGTAGTTACTTAACTCAAGAACAAATCTGCTGCATTAGAATTCATCCACTGCTACCTCAGTGGATTTACAGACCGTAATCTTGCAATCTTATCTTATTTCACACGTCAATCTTGCTCACACTTCCTGGCAATACATTACGCACATCATTAATCTAGCGTGATAAGCTCTGAAACATAACACATGCATACAATATAACGGCCCCCACCAGGGCAAACTCAATGACAACCTTATAAAATGAGTAGTTAAAATAAACAAATGACCGGTCACGAAATAGAGAAACTGATGGCGCCTCACAGTGGCAGACTCAAGTACAATTTTGTAAGACGAACAACTGAGACAGATGGGCAAGTACTCACTAATAAAGTTACTCAGCTTCACGTCGAGTAGTCCAGTACTGACACGTAAATGCAACTAGGGTGCAGTAACAGTGTAGTGACGCCTGTACGGACTACCAACCGTTGTTTTAAACGCTGATCTCCTTCGGACAACACCAGTATTATCCAACCGAAGCGGTCTTGCATGCAAAGGGAGAGCTTCTTACCAAATTACAGCTTTCCAAACAATGGCTTTGAACTAGTAGGCCGCACTATCACTAACGGTACGGCCAAGTCGTTTTCCCAATAAAGGGTCCCGCTCGCCACCTACCTCGTGCCGCAGCTAACTCAAAACTCCCGTCACTGTCCTTCACTCGACACCTCGCGGGCCGTAGACAATAGATAACAAAGACTGCGCACGACGTCATTTTACCGAAATCAACATTTAACTCACGTGACTCAGGGCACGAAGCCGAGCATGTCATTACGCATCTAAAGTACACAATTCATGACTTTTTGTTACAGATCAAATGTTGTGCTTTTTACTAGATGCAGAAGTAGAGACCTTCACTATGCTCAGATTAGTTTTGTTTTGTATCCTACAGATTAGGTAAAACGACGAAAATCTCAGTTTTGTATGTGAAGTGCTTTAAAATACTTGCACAGGCGCTCCCATACGTTGAAAGTTAGGATGGATGCTGGTCTTTGAATGTGAAACTTGTTGAATTACGAAGATTTTGAGACGACATATCGTCAATATCTGGGTGAATAAACCAGTATAATCAACGTTTTGTAACATATTACGCTTCCTATCTTGATATCGTTTCGGTATCTGTACTGGATTAACCAAAAGTCAGAAAACGTACGTGCTTATTTTGTGTAAACACTCGACATTTTACACATTTATGACTTTCCTTTCTTACGAAAGGCAACGGCCTTGCAGCAGTGGATGCACCGGTTCCCGTGAGATCACCCAAGTTAAGCGCTGTCGGGCGCGGCCGGCACTTGGATGGGCGACCATCCAGCCACCATGCGCTGTTGCCATTTTTCGGGGGGTGCACTCAGCCTCGTGATGCCAACTGAGGAGCTACTCGATCGAATAGTAGCGGCTCCGGTCAAAGAAAACCGTCATAACAGCAGGGAGAGCGGTGTGCTGACCACATGCCCCTGCTATCCACATCCTCATCTGAGGATGACACGGCGTTTGGATGGTCCCGATGGGCCACTTGCGGCCTGGAGACGGAGTGCTTTGCTTTTCTTACAAAAGCTTACTGTAGTATTTCCCACAACTTCTTGTGGAATCGTTAGAAAACTAATTCTACGTTCGAAATAGTTATTTTGTCTTCCACTCCTGAGGGAAAAAAAAATAAACAAGTATTCACTGAGAGCAGTCATTCCATCACTGGTTAAATGAACTGTCAATATGTTTCAACCTCACCAAATGTAAAATCGTTAACACTGCTTTAGTATCAGGAATTTCGGAGAAACTAAGTTTACGGCTCTAGGTACTACAATCATCTTGTGAAGTTGCAGTTCTTCTTGTTATATCTGTTCTTGTTATTAAAATAGAACAAGGCATTCCGCCTTATGCAAAACATCTTTATTCTGTGACTCTTCAAGCTTTCCCGGCGGATGTGTTGTAAATAGTCCTCACAGGTTTGCCGCTGGATTACGTTGCGCAAATTCCACAACATTTCCTCGGAGCAACTGTCCGACATCTTCAGGTGGTTCAACCTTGCCCGTGGCTAGGTACGGCTGACGGTATCCGCACGTCGACGCTCCGTTTGTAGAACACGCGCGAAGAGTGCGCAGCCGCGGAAATCGCGTATGCGCAATGATTTGCTATATTCAAACTCCCTCTGCCGAAAATCGCAGACTGGCTCTCCCGCGCGTGCGCTGTACGCTGCGTTTGTCGATAGTGCGGCCGTTACTCACCAACGGCCGTACTAGGCCAATGTTATGACGGGCTTGTTATCGAAGAATCTTGATTTCCGCGTCGTGATTTAATAGCAGCCAATGCAGGGTTCCAGGCTGTGCTCCGTTGAAATCCGGCATCCTTGTTGATGAGATTATCGGCTGTACGGATATTTATTGCTTCCTTAATGACGCAATCGCAGAAAGATGATGCCGGGGATAAAACATCCATCTTTTCATAAATTATACGATGTTCTTTTTTCAGACAGTGTTCCGCAATTGCCGACTTTTCCGGTTGACGACGGCTTCTATGACGCTGATGTTCATCGCTTCCTTCTTGTAGACTGCGGCATGTCTGGCCTATATACGCTGCTCCACACTGACAAGGAATCTTGTACACAACACATTTTCTCAGGCCAAGGTCATCCTTAACCGGACCCAACAGGTTTTTCAGTTTGCAGATGGTAGAAAAACACAATTCCATATCTTTCGAGGACTCTTCCCTTTCTTGACGACATGGCACCAAAATATGGCAAAAAGGCCGAAGTGGTAGGTGTCTTCGTATCTTCATTCTGCTCCAAAGATTGAACTCTCCTGTGCCTGAATACATTACGTATCTGTCTCTCAGAATAACCGTTTTCTCGGAACACTGTTTCTAAATGTTGTATTTCACTCGACAAGCTTACAGGATCAGATACCACATGTGCTCTATAAACTAACGACGTAATGCACTACCGCATGTGCAGGATGATGGCCTGCAGATATAGATCTGTATGCGTTGGCTTGCGGTAGACGCTCTGTCTCAAGGTTCCATCTGCTTTCCTTCGTACCAGGACACCAAGAAAAGGTAAAGTACCATCTTTTTCCACTTCCATTGTGAAGTTTACATTCGGATGGAGTGAATTCAGGTGCTGAAGAAACGTAGGTAGGGTATCCAGTCCATGTGGCCACACCACAAACGTATCATCCACATACTGCAAAAAACAAGAGGGTTTGAGAGTGGCTGACTGTAGTACTTTGAATTCACGGTCCCCCATAAAATAACTGGCCACCACAGGAGACAGAGGGCTTTCCATGGCGACACCGTCCACTTGTTTAAAATATTGGTCATGAAATAAGAAGTACGTTGAAGTAAGCACGTGATTAAATAATGCTACTATGTCCTCCTCAAACTTGTTGGTAATGAGCTTCAAAGAGTCCTGCAAGGGCACCTTTGTAAATAAAGACACAACATCGAAAGTTACTAATTAACTCCATAACTCACAAAGAATCCAGCCTCAGATATTTACTACACAGACTGAACAAAATACTCGTGAACAAACATGATTACACGCAAGAACTGAACAGAATAAAACAAATTGCACAGGAGACTGGATATTATGTAAAAGCAGTAGACGAAATAAACCACAAAATTCGAAAACACATAACCATGAAACACACCCCACGAACAAACACAACACAACACACAACAAATCAGCAGACAGTAACCAACAAACGGCACATAAAGACTTACAACAACAAACTCGCACACAGGGTGGATAATATACTAAAGAAACAAGCACCCAACACAGCATACAGAACCAATAACACAATACAAAGTAGACTTGGAAGAAATACCACCAACACTGATCAATACAGCCGGTCCAGTATATACCATCTCCCTTGAAACTGCTGTCAATCTGAATATGTGAGCCAAACCTGCAGGAATTTCAGAACCGGGTATTAGAACACCTCAGAGCACTAAAAACAAACACCTCACACTCAACATTTGCTGACCACCTGATAGAACGATATCACCGACCAAGAAACGTTGAAAGTGTGATCCCGTAGATTTTCCCGGCGTCTTATATATTTATACTCTTCACTGGTACGCTGCCGGATATGATTGTCTTCAGTACACGACATTTCGGCGATCCATATGGCCCCCATCTTCAGGTGTGATCGCTGAGACACAATCACGCCGCAACCAAATGAACATCAGAAACGGCGGCTCCTTCCTATCCCTGGTCCAGGCCACTGCAACTGCGCTAGAAGGGCAATAGCTGCCCCTGCGAAGCGAAGAATTGCAGCGCCACTGGTGGTAGAATCTGGCGAAAGTGATAAATCGCAAATTAAAATGTAGCGGTTTTAAAACCAGACAGTTGTTGTTTTATATCAGATAAAATAGAGTTACATATCTTGCGTAAAGGAAAAACTCTATCTCTATTAATAATGTCATCGGATTATCGTATCTCGATGGATTCCTTTAGTACACAATCCCGGTAACGAGAAGCCGGAGCAACAGCTTGCCTCTCTTTAAACGATATGTTGTACCCTTCGTTGAGGCAATGTTCGGCGACGGCAGATTTTTCCGGCTGGAACAAATGTATGTGACGCTGATGTTCCATACATCGGTCATGAACAGTGCGGATAGTATGTCTAATATGATCCTTTCCACAATGACAGGGAATTTTATAAGCTCCAGGCTTTCCCAATCCCAAATCATGTTTGAAAGATAAAAACAGAGCTCTAGTCTTGGCCAAAGACAAAAAGCATTTTTCATATCATATTTCCTGAGATTTAGAGAAGTTTTTGAAGAAATATTTCCAGCAAATGGTAGAAAAGCAGCTGATTCACTTGATGGTCCAAGCTGATAAGCACGATTAATTTGATGATCGGTATATCCGTTGAGATTGAAGACGGCCTTAAGATGATCCAGTTAATGTATCAATTTTTCTGAATCAGAAACGGCATAGGCTCTCTTAACCAATGTACGCAGAGCTCCCATGCGCTGATGTGGTGGATGTCAGCTAGTAGAATGAAGGTAGCGGTCCGTACGTGTGGCTTTGTAATATGCACCATGTCTCAAGGTACCATATTTATTGTGTACTAAAATATCCGATAAAGGTAATTTGCAGTCCATTTCAATTTCCTTCGAAAATTTGATGCAGGGATGAAGACAGTTAAAATTATCTAAAAACCAATTAAGAGCTTCCATTGCATGCATGAAAATATCATCCACGTATCTCCAAAAACATGTAGGTTGAAGAGGAGAAGTCCTGAGTGCCATATCTTTAAAATCTTCCATAAAAGATTGATGACAGTAGGAGAAAGAGGAATCCCTATAGCAACACCGTCAGTCTGTACAAAAAATACTTCAACAAATAAATTATATGGCGACACAGCTCAGTTGTTTTAACATCCAAAAGTTGACCAATTAACAACAGGGACATCCCAAAGTTACCTGGGTAAAAAGATGAACCACATCAAAACTAACTAAAAGGTCAGACCATTTCACTTATTAATAAGAGCTCCCTGCCAAAGGACACCATCAAGAAACTTCATTGAGGTGCAGTAATTCACCCAGATTGTGTAGTTTACCGAAGGTGCATAAACCTGGATTCCTCTTCGTCCTATCGTTAGTAATTTGGGCGCTCCTCTTACAATTTAGCTAAATATCTTGCTTCCGTCCTCAGCCCTTACGTTGGAAAATGTGAACATCTTTTATCAAACTCCACTGATTTTATTCAAGAGTTGAAGTCTTTGTGCATTGGTACTTCTGACCTTTTAGTTCGTTTTGATGTGGTTTCTCTTTTTACCCAGGCACCTTTGGAAGAGTCCCTATTGTTAATTGGTCAACTTTTGGATGATAAAGTGTTGACATCGACATACCTATTATTCAACGACGTATTTTTTGAACAAACTGACGGTTTGGCCATGCGGAGTCTTCTTTCCCCTAGTGTCGTGACATCTGCGTATATTACACTGGCATCTGAGTCCCTAGCGTTAACCTAAGCGACTAATCCGTTGTTAGGCCAAACAGGAACAGACAAAACAATAACTACTGTATCCTTAACTCACGTTAGCGTATGCTAAGTGGCAGAAATAATGTTATATGAATGTGTGCATTCTGTTCTTTCGGATATGTACGAAAAAACTGACTCTACACATTCATATAATTATTCGCCTCGATGTGCATTGAATCCACAACCTTCAATGTGGGTGCACATGTACGTTCGACCTCCAGCGGGAATCTAAAATTAGCGAGCATGGATGCCATGCACGGAGACAAGGAATAGGTGGTGCTGGTGGAAATGAATTCGAAACTGAGCATGCCGAGGTAGTCTGTGCATTGCAGGTGACACAACGGTTAACACAACTGCCTATTAATCAGGAGATACCAGGTTAGAATCGTGGATTCGCATGCATTCTCATTCCTCACTGTTGATTCCGCGCAGAGTCCCGATGCATCTCAGTCAGTTCGATTTTGTGTGGCATAGTAGTCTGGTGCGAGTATTTCTATTGGAAGCCACTTCGGCAATTTGTGTGTCTAACCTACACCACTTGTCCAACCTTTAACGTTGAATCCGAACCACGTGTCGTTTCTGGCAACGCCTCACATCTTTTAGAGGTGAAGGCTAGATCAAACTCAATTCGAAATATTGGTCCGACCGGTATTACATCCTGCAATCTCTCGGTTTCCAGTTAAGCATTTAACCACCTCCTTTTCTAAGATCCTCACATTCTTGAATGTAATTTTATGTATTTATTCAGTCATAAGTTTTCTGGCTAGTTTGACGCAGCCTGCCACGAAATCCTCTCCTGTGCCCACATCTTCAGCTCAGAGTAGCTCTTGCAATCTACGTCCTCAAGTATTTGCTAGAAGTATTCCAGTCTCTCTCTCTTCCTCCACAGTTTTTAACCTCTGCAGTCCCTCTAATACCATGGAATGAATGTATGTAAGCCTACAAGAAAAAGGGCAAGCTAAAGTCACTGCTGCTTTTATCCTAAATATAAGAAGACCTCAAAAAATTTCCACCACTTCAGGCGTTGGCCCCTACCAATAATACCAAAATAACGACACCAAACAGAAAAGGAGGAGGAGACAAAGAAGGTTTTTTTAAATTTTTTAATTTATTTCACTTTACTTGTTAACCATCTATGTCGCACCAGCGCCTCCTCGAAAAGACTGGCGACCGCCTTCGACACATCTGGAGAAAACACGCGTGGTGTCGATGCATCAGCAGATCATCTATTGCACTTCTTCTCTCAAGTATGTACAAATAACCGTTGAGGGGATTGATTATGTATAATGGGGGGCAGGAACTTCTGTCAGCTGCTCCAAGCATTGATGACCCAGATACAGAAAGTACACCGGAAAAAGTTTGAGAAATATTATCGGTATTTAGGGTTTTTGACAACTGCACAATGTCGGTCGTTAAAACATTGCCAAAAAACTAGGGCTGATTTGTCGCCGTCAACAGACAGCTAGTGGCCACCGTGCCCGCTAATCCTAGTCACTCAGTGGGTCATAATCCGCGATAAATAGACTGTGTCAGGGAAGAGATGCGTTTGTGCTGTGATGCCGTCAGGAGTCGCGCGTTTGACGAACGCCATCATCTCGCGGTCCAAACGCGTAATATCGCTAACCTCGCAGCAGACAAGTCTATGGCCATCGTCGTCTTGCACCGCGCCCATTGTACACAGCGCAGATGGCACCTGAAGTATCCGGTGGAGACGCAACTGGCATTCTTGCTTCCAATCAACCGTCATGTAATAGGTGGAATGTATATCTGACGGAAGAGCAGGGGGTGGACTGCCCACCACACGGCATTACGCTAGATGAGGGCGTGTTTTCTTCAGTCACATTCGGCAGAAGTCCGTTATAGACCACTAAGCCAGACCAGAGGCAGCGGATATCGTTAGTTAATTTTCTTTCCTTTCTTCCCCATCTCCTTTCGCTTTACTTAAGAAATAAAGTTTTTATACAGACACAAGCTGCGAGAGTCTCACCCAGTATTGTTTTGTTGTTGTCTTCAGTCCGAAGATTGGTTTGCTGGAGCTCTCCAGGCTACTCTGTACCGCACAAACGTCTTCATCACCGAATAACTACTGCAACCTATATTGTTCTGAATCTGCGTGGCCGGCCGCGGTGGTCTCGCGGTTCTAGGCGCTCAGTCCGGAACCGCGCGACTGCTACGGTCGCAGGTTCGAATCCTGCCTCGGTCATGGATGTGTGTGATGTCTTTAGGTTAGTTCGATTTAAGTAGTTCTAAGTTCTAGGGGACTGATGACCACAGATGTTAAGTCCGATAGTTCTCAGAGCCATTTGAACCATTTTTTTTTAAGACGAGAGCGTACATTGCGACACGATCAGAGTCTCTTCTTCTAATTATGGAAATATGTCACGCCATCACAGCCTGATATGTCGCAGCCGCGTACTGGTAGTGGCGGGAAAATAGATAAAGTACAAGAAGTTACAGGTTCCAGAATAACTAATAAGTTAAATCATGGAGAATGAATGGAAATACAAGACGTCGAATAGGCAGTCTCGTTCCGAACATTAGAGAGAGTCTAAAAAAAGGAATCATATCTTCCCTAGCACACGCATGGTTCATTTTGTAACGGGACAGCGCCTTTATCCCCACTATGTACAGAGAATAAGAAATAGATCGTAACCATTGTGCGACTGCAATGAGCTAGGATCCCCAGAGCACGTGGTGTTCAGAAGCCTACTCCAAGTGGAAGCTGAGAGGAAAGAACTCCCTCAATGTAAAATTATGTACCTAATAAGGAATGCTGTCTCATTCCAGCAATTGAACGTATTCACGAGTAATGTATACTGAATGAACTAAATGAGTCAAAGAGCTGCTATACGAAACGGAAATATGCGAGTAAGATAGGTGAACAGACGAAACGGGATGAGTGAGAGGAAACATGTGACTGAGGAGATACGAAAGGACGGTGGTAATGGCTATAGACTCAAAGAGACGAAACCGGCGTGATCGGTGAAGTTTTGCGTGTTGTCTGTTAATAAGAGGGTACTCAGTTGTAATTTACTTTTAAACTAATGTGCTTTTAATATAAATACGCCCGTTACTAGTAACAATAATAGAGATTACTCGATGTCTTTGACGATTCCCTAAATAACTCAGGAATTAATTGCCGATAGCTGAAGTGTAAGCTATTTTGCACTCAGTGCAGGCAAAACTCGAAGATGTACCGAGGTACTTGCAAACCGGAGTTAGCTAGAGAAATCTGCCTAACAACTAACACAATATATTTATCTATTTTGTTTTTGTCTCGTAACTTACATTTCCTTGTCTATTTCCAATAGCTGATTGCTTGGTAAGAGGTCGGCCGCACTTCCTGTTAAGCCGCTGCGTTTCAACAGCTGCCGACATTGCATGTTTATAAAACGCTGGATATTTCTTCTTGACCAAATGTTTTGTGGAAATCTTCAAAACCAACCTCATTAAATTTCTCTTTCAGCTGTGCATCACACTGCAGTTCGCAGCACTCTATTTGTAAATGTCCCAGCGGTGAACTCAGGCCTACGGAGAATGGCGTAGCAAATACAGCAAAAAGCAGATAGTGTTTCCTAAAATCTTGAAATCGGTATTCGAATTCGTGTTTCAAGTCAGATATCGGGGAAGCGTATTTAATCGCTGCTGCCTGTGTGTGTGAATTCCTAAGGGACCAAACTATTGAGGTCATCGATGGCTAGATTAACACACTATTTAAACTAACTTATGCTAAAAACAGTACACACACCCATGCCCGAGGGAGGACTCTATCCACTTAGCTCCATGATCAGAAAGCCCCGCCTTACACGATAGTCATTGTAATAATCACTTCTTGTGAGACTTGATTACTTGCGAATAATAAAATGAGTTCATTGTGTTCATTGCTTGATTTAGTACTTAGATACATTTTTTAATATTGACTCGATGAGCGATGATTTACTTGTATCAAAAGTTGCACTGCCAAATTCATTTACTTCGTAGAAAGTATGCAGCTATAGAACCCCACCTACTTAACACGCAAATATTACAAACAGTGTATTTAGAGATAAAAAGCAGAATTGTGAAATAAATGAATATGTAAAAAACATTTATGGGAGGGGACAAAACATTTCTTGGAGTAATAGTGTATTCCATTGCTAGAGAGAGTGCAGAGTGTAATATTTGTAGTGGAACATAAAGATTTCAAGTCAATTAGGGACCTTGTGAGGTAAAGGGCGAGTTGCAACGCCCTGGAAATATTCTGAGTTTCGGCCACCACTCAGGTCGCGCGGCAGGGCCAAGCTCGTTAGCAACGACGTGGTGCCGCACGATGGCGAAAGCAAGAGGGGTCCAGGCCGACCGTGTGGCTGGGATTTCCATGGTGACGCTGTCCCGATGAAGGAGACACGCTGTGAGTGCCGAAGGTGGCGGACATTGTGAAACCTGAATGGCAGACATTTCACAGTTCGTATAAAAATTAATAGTGGCCAGATGAATCATGATACCTCAAAAAGAAACATGTACGTTACTATGAATTGTACGACGATTATGATGGCGTAATCAGATTTTCCATATATTTATTAGTTTAAAGGTTAACTGACGATACATTATACAAGAAACACCCAGCAACGAATTTCCAAAATCTAAACAGTTCATCCGATTTCATCGATCTACATGTCTTTAGAAAGCTATTAGTGTAAACCTAAATTGGTATGAATTACAGGCATGTAATTTAAATAGTAGACGCGTTATTTGAGGTCAAAGTGGCCAGTTACTATCGATCGCGTCAGGCCATAAGTACTCTACAGTTACACGAGAAAACGGTAGCAGCATGTTTATAAATATATTTGTACATGTATGTCTTTCTTTGTATGCGATATATACTATTCATGAAGAAATTGGTTAAATATTTACGGTGTTTTAGAAAGCACAGAAACATTAGGCGACTGCCCTACCTATGGTTGCTATTCTTTTGATACATATTTATTTAATTTGTTTATGTATCTAATAATGTGTGTTAGAGCGTGTTTATGGTCCAGCTATAGGAATATTTATTTAGTTTCAAGTTATTTAAATGTACACTACTGGCCATCAAAATTGCTCCACCAAGAAGAAATGCGGATCACAAACGGGTATTCATTGGAAAAATATATTATAATAGAACTGACATTTGATTAGATTTTCACGCAATTTGGGTGCATAGATCCTGAGAAATCAGTACCCAGGACACCCACCTCTAGCCGTAATAACAGCCTTGATACACCTGGGATTTGAGTCAAACAGAGCTTGGATGGCGTGTACAGGTACAGCTGCCCATGCAGCTTCAACACGATACCACAGTTCATCGAGTGTAGTGACTGGCGTATAGTGTCGAGCCAGTTGCTCGGCCACCATTGACCAGACGTTTTCAATTGGTGAGAGATCTGGAGAATGTGCTGGCCAGGGCAGCAGTCGAACATTTTCTGTATCCAGAAAGGCCCGTACAGGAGCTGGAACATGCGGTCGTGCATTATCCTGATGAAATTTAAGGTTTCTCAGGGATCGAATGAAGGGTAGAGCCACGGGGCGTAACACATCTGAAACGTAACGTCCACTGTTCAGAGTGCCGTCAATTCGAACAAGAGGTGACCGAAACGTGTAACCAAAGGCACCCCATACCATCACGGCGAGTGATACGCCAGTATGGCGATGACGAATACACGTTTCCAATGTGCGTTCAACGTAATGTCGCCAAACGCGTATGCGACCATCACGATGCTATAAACAGAACCCCTATTCACCCGAAAAAATGACGTTTTGCCATTCGTGCACCCAGGTTCGTCGTTGAGTATACCATCACAGGCGGTCCTGTCTGTGATGCAGCGTCAAGGGTAACCGCAGCCATCGTCTCCAAGCTGATAGTCCAGGTGCTGCAAACGTCGTCGAACTGCATGCAGAAGGTTGTTGTCTTGCAAACGTCCCCAGATGTTGACTCAGGGATCGAGACGTGGCTTCACGATCCGTTACAGCCCTGCGGATAAGATGGCTGTCATCTCGACTGCTAGTGATACGAGGCGGTTGGGATCCAGCACGGCGTTCCGTATGACCCTCCTGAACCTCCCGAAACCATCGATTCCATATTCTGGTAACATTGGTCATTGGATCACGACCAACGCGAGCAACAATGTCGCGATACGATAAACTGCAATCGCGATAGGCTACAATCCGACCTTTATCAAAGTCGGATACGTGATGGTACATATTTCTCCTCCTTACACGAGGCTGCACAACAACGTTTCAACAGACAACGCCGGTCAACTGCTGTTTGTGTATGAGAAATCGGTTGGAAACTTTCCTCATGTCAGCACGTTGTAGGTGTCGCCACTGGCGCCAACCTTGTGTGAATGCTCTGAAAAGCTTATTATTTGCATCTTCTTCCTGTCGGTTAAATTTCGCGTCTGTAGCACCTCATCTTCGTGGTGTAGCAATTTTAATGGCCAGTAATGTAAATGCAGTATTTAGAAAGTGTTTCAATATGTTTGTGAATGTGCGTTCGCTTGAAGATAGGGCGGGAGCGCTCCAGCTAATCACAGCGCTCGTGAATGGGGAGACTGGATGGAATTGGGAGGAGAGCATGGTTTCCGGAGACGACACGAGGGAGTCCTGGGGAATGCGGCGCGAGGGACGGTACGGCAGACGACACGAAGTGCTGCACGCGACGGCTCGACGGACGCGGAGTCGGCGGAAAGACTTGGACAGTGGAGCAGTTTGCGCGTGGTCGCGATGGATAGAAATATTTCGGAGTGCCGACCTGTGCTCTTGAGTGATTTCCGTGGCTTCTGCACTGAAGTCGTAGTATGCGTTCAGAAGTGAATATCTCGCTAGCTATGTTGTTATTCATAACTAATTACGTGAAGTAGGAATCTATTGTCTCCCGGTAATTCAACTTATATTTTATTTAATTTCTGGACCATCGACACCAATAAGTGTTTGGCAGAAATATACCGCATTCTCAAAAGTACTTCTACTATTGTGCTCATCATTTAAAGTCGTTAAGATAGATCCTGGAGATTTTATTTATTTTCAATCTTTCATTCATAAATTTATATGTTACATTCATAATTCGCAATTGCCGAGTGACTGAAACCTTCGACCATTCGATTCATGTGTGTATATTTATCGTATACTGTAGACTCAGCAGGATTTGACTTGTAATGCGGCTACTAGGTATCCAAGCCCCTAGACAATGAAACCAGCCAAAACTTTTAATATTTCAACGTTGAGTCTGAGGGTGCGTGCTTGAGGGCCACCAACATCATTTCACTACATAATTTTATTTGAAAGCCCACAGACTTTTGTGCGGGTGCTACTCTAAGATTTAGAGTGTGGCAGAGGGGGAGAAACAGCGGCGGGCCTCATTATATCGGATCTCCACTGAAGACCCCCCCCCCCCCCCCCCCCTCTGACGAAAAGAATGTAATTGTGAATAAAATAGTATGGGAGTAAATTGATACTGATATATTATCTGACATCACTGAACGAAAGTGTATCGGATATCAATACCCTGTCTAACTCTAAATCGTTAGAAGCACAACATACTCACTTGACACGTAAGGATTTATAACAAAAATCGCCGTGTCGTTGCGCTAAGCGGCTCGCTTCGTTTATGTTCAACATAATAACCACATTATACCACATCTCAGTCCGTATTTTCCTTTGCTGCCGGTCCTAACGTTGAGCGCGTAATTATGGTATTCCGTTATTTATCATGAGAGCTGTGCGTAAATAAACTGCACAGTACTGAGAAAGACTTCTGAACCGCACTGTAGCTGTTGCTTGAAACCGGTAAACAATGCTTCAAATCCTGAGGACGATACTCAATAACTCAACTGCGGGGAACAAAGAGGATTCATAAAAATTGAGAATTTACGTAGCAATCAGTCACCAACTTTAGTTCGAAGATCATTTCCTTGTAAGAAACACGCTACTCGTTGTTTCTTATTATTTATTAGACGTTTTCCACTTTTCAGTTGCGTTTTGTGAAAGGAAGGTATGACAGAAGATTGAGAGTCACTAACAAGTTTGTTTCTAATTTACGTGTTATAATCCTACAAATGTATCTCACTTTACTGTCGAAGAAGCTCGGAAATGGGTGATATTAAAATACTTACGATACTGAGACAAAACTGACCAGCAGCCCTATTTTCAAGTTGTACAATATCCTGGAGAATTTGCCTCATTTCTATCTCTTACTTACTATCTCTCCAGATAGAAACAGGCCCAGTGGCTGAAAAAGAGATAAAGGCTTCTCCTTTATAAAAGGTTGGAAATACGTGTTCACAGGATTATAGATCAGTATCACTGACGTATATCTGTTGTACTATCCTACAACAAGCCATGAACTGGAATAGACATTTCTAAAGGAAAATCAGGTTATTTTCACTCACTGTATCCTCCCAACAGTCAAGGCTCGATTCAATCCTGACCGATTTCCTAAGGACTTAGCGGTGTGTACCATTCTTTCGATTCCTAGGTGAAACACAATCGCACTGAGCAAGCCTGTTCTAAGATACGTGAACAACTTAACTCAAGGTATCCGGTAAGATGCGGCGAGCGGTCATATTCAAGAAAATGTAACATCGAGGACTTGTGAAGAAACTGAAATCGACTACAAACATACCAGCAGGTCTCTCGCACTGTTCGCTGATGGCGCCGTTGTCTGCGGGGAAGCATCGTTTGCTGACTGTGAGGAAAGGCGGAAGGACTGAGGAAGCATTCTTGCTTGGTGTAATGAGTGACCTCCTATTAAACGTGATTTCATCCTACCTTAGCTGATACGTTTAAAATAATGGCGCTGAAATTCTCCTACAACGTATTACAACGTTTAAATATGTTGACAAAATATTACAAACGATTGCTGAAGGAACGAATTTCTGCTCGTAATTGTATAGTATAGGCGATGTACAAAAGTCTTCGATTAACTCTAGGGCTCTCACACAACCCCCATCTGTTCGGGATACTTCATACAACACCCATAACTGACTCATTTTCGAGTAATTCTCCGGTTTTTGGAGGTACTGCCGAAAGAAATCTGAGACACGTTGCCAGGATTTGTGCCGCACTTATGAAAGTATAACAGGGATGCTTAAGATGTCTAAGCAGAAATGAAAAGAAACTCTGTGATGGATGAAAAGTGATTGCAGTTGGATCTTTCATTTTCTCACTACTTATTTTGATCTTCTTCTCTTAGTCTTCTTGTAGTAGAGATGAATGTTGTTGCTGAAAACAATGCGACGTGTTTTGTACTGGATCCATATTGGGAAGAAAAGATAGCGTAATGATGTTGAACAATTGCACGGTGCATCAGATTACAGGTACGACAGTTTTAAGTTAATTTTGTGTGGAAGTCCGTGCTGTTATGAAAGGTAAATGATACGCCACGATTTTCTATCATTCGGTACGCAGTTTCTCACTAAGGAGTAGCTTCATTCAGTGGCGTAGGTTACGAAAGATCATAAATTATCACGTTCCGAGCAATGGGCTACTGCATCATTATTCATGTTTATTTCGTTCTGTGTTCAATTCATTCATACAGAGCCATATGTGAAAGAGATAATATGTTCCGTACATGAGTTTGGTTGTGCTTCTTTCATGATGTAGTAAACTCAGACCTAGAGACGATTCTACAGTGATCCTGTAATCATAAGTTTTCTATTGATGAACAATATATTCATGTGTTTCAGAAGTTTCGTGTTGAATTGCCATTTCTAGCCTTCATCCATACTTTTGCTTAAATATGTGACACGTAGGCGGCAGCTATCTTCTCGAACTAAGAAAGACAAAAGTTGAGGACAGTGAACTGAGGATGACGATCAGAGGAATGTAACACGGCACGAAGATGGAAACAAATATTACGTAGCTCAATTTATTTGTACATTAGCGTTAATTTTCAGCCATCAGGTATGATAAGCCTACGTTGGCTGCTGTTGCTGAACATCGGACTACTGCAAGGGGGAGCGCTGCGCTACTAAATCATATTCATCGAAACCCCTGCTCGGTTCCGTGAGCAACACTTGAGTGTAGGGGTGGATTTTATCCCTTTTGCGATACTTAAACGACCTCTAATTCCAACGCCGAAGTCAGGGACTTTAACCAACAACCAATTAGGGCAATTAAGCCAGACACCAATAACTGCTCTGCAAGGCTTAGTGTTACAAGTTTTTCACAATGTACCATGAAATGCGACCCAAGCCAACTTCATCTACGATGTAGTATAACCATATATGGCGACCAACAACTAATTACAGCAAGTGGGCCACTTTAATCAGTGTAAAACGTATTTGGCATCACCTCGATCAACGCAAGTGTACCTTTAAGTATTGGCCCTCGAAAGTGTTGAAAACTGCAGTGCATACACCCACAACTAGTTCTGCAATGGTGGGCCGTGCAATTCTGTGACCAAATGCCAGAGTCTTAAAAGGTTGCCCCCGGAAACATAGCAGGGCATGTAATGGTATTTTATCAGTGATCTAGGTTGGTATGATCGCAAAACGTATAAATATATGATTTAATTCTTACTTTCGAGAAGTCGAGATTGCCTCCCTCCTGACTGTGTCACACTTGCCAATTCCATCTTCTATTATAGACAGCAGGCCATGTCGATCCTTACGATGTTCCGAAATTTTTGCGGACCTTCGGGCCTCAGTTCTTTCATAAGCAATATAATCCCGTGGCTTAGTTCCTTCTTTTCAGCCAGGGTCGATCTCAACGACGTCTGACTTATCGTTTTCGTCGTCGTTCCGGCCTAATTCAAAGATTTACTGTCACTGAAAGGGCAATAGCTCCAAAAACAAGTGTGTCCTCCACGTGCAAAATGTAAATTTAGATGCAGATGTGCCTGTGTAACCAAGTGTCGTAATATAAAACTTACTGTTGAATCTATAATTCAGAAGTGTAGTAACCTACATAATAAAAAAACTATTAGTTAATAAACAATGATAAAAACAATTTCATATTAAATAAGAACCTTGAACATATACGAGTAAATAATTTGAAGTAATGACTGTCCAATATGTCACACGGTCCCCCTTGTACTTCGCGCGTTAGAACGTACGACTTTACAAGAGATCAGACGGTTGTGTTTACGTGTCGCGCGTTATTACCGTCTACTGCGCATGTGGGCCGGGTATATCCTGCGTGGATGGTGTAATGGGTCAACTTGAGCCAGCTTGTACTTACAGATTTGCACGCTCGGGGCGCTGGTGCCTAGGTGTACGGTTTACGCGCATCGTGTAATAGGGGCTTAAGATAGGATTATAGAAGATTTCATTTACTTATTGGACCTGGCGCTATTGAATTTCGTTGGTGCATTGCAGTGTTGAGCTTCCTATTATGATCGCACAGGTCCTCAGGGAGGACTATCCAGCCAAAAAAATTGAACCTACAGTTTAACGTGTAACCCGAATTACGTGCCGTTTCTGGTGAATCTGCCAGATAACCATCTCCTCTGTACGTGACCAGATCGCAGGTCCCATCAGTACCACAAGATGTCACTCTAAACTCCTGTTAAATGTGGAACGCATGAAATATATTTGCAGCTGTGAATACGGAAACCGTCAACTGTATAATGGAAAGACGACGATGAAATTTTGTGCCGGAACGGGACTCCAGCCCGGATCTCCTCTTTTACGCGAGCGGTCATCTTAAGACGACCCGGAACGTCCTATACCTGCAATGTTAAACGTAAGGAACATTTTCTTATGAACTATTAACACCAGAATGATGAAACTTTTATATTATGATATTACATATATTTAATACCATGTACCATATGGATTTTAATTTATTGGTGTTTTTTGGGAAGATATTAATTATTTTGTTACTGAAAATAACTGACACATTTTTGGCATAGTATCTTTGAAATAAAATCTGTTATCAATTACGTATCACAAAAAGGCTATGATACAGGGTGTATACTGACACTGTTTACATTCCTTGAAAATTTTAAGTCTTTATCTCTAATAGTTAAGCAGAAAATGTTCCTTATATGGCAAAAAAGTGAACTTGTGGAAAACGAGTTTCAAAGTTTCACTAACATTTTAGTGGAGTCCAGCACCATAAGAGGGGTTTTTACTGTCACTAGACATCTCCCCATCTAGCCTTCTTTTCACACCTTTCATTCTTTGTCTGGATTGCCTCTCACACTCCTTTCTTTTCTTTCAGCATCCCGTTTCCTCTCATTTTCTATCGACATCATTGCACTCACCAAGTACTTTCCGGGCATGAAATCCAACTTCTGCAGCACATTGCACTGTATAATGTTATCTTTGTTGTACGTAGCAATGGCATCATATACTCCAAAATGAAGAGTATGAATTTCCACAAACACATTTTTTGGGATTCTGGTCCAAATTACATTATTCACACTCTCATTTTGATTTTGTGTACGTCCGTGGAGACATTTCTTCAAAAGTTCAGTTGCAGAAAGATCTCTGAAAATTGGTTTTATAGCCTTCATGACAGTTTCTGGGAGACTGTGATGATGCTTGTATACACGTTCAGATCCCTGATATTTGTTGTACTTGCACCAGGAATTGAGTCCCTGTGGGCATACTCCATGTAGTGGTTCCTCGTTAGTCGATAAGATGTGGTAAGCTCCACCGAAAGGTTTTCCATCACTGAGTGCTTGGCCTTTCATTGTGGTCTTCAGTCGACGCAGCCTTGTTTCCATACGTTTCTGAACGTGACATATGCACTCTTGTTTAGTAATGGTATCATCATTTCCATAAGGTTTCAGCTCAGATACAGCAGCAAAAGACTTCGAATCACCATCACCCAGGAACTGTAGGTATCTGACCTTGTACCACAGAAGAGAGCGACTGAAAATGTCTTTCACACTGGAAACGTCCATGGCCCCACTAGACCCACTGTAATTCCTTCGACCGTTTTCTGCATGTTCATCCTTCACTGTTTTAGGACACCGACAGTGCTTGGATTTAATTACAACGTCTATGACTTTTGTAGTATCAGCACTTGTTGCCGTTATTACCCCATTATGTGAAGTGTGCCCGCGCTTCTGCCACGTACCATCTAGTGCGAGAGTCAGGTCCCGAGGGTTTTGAACATCTGGAATTTCTTCATTCACAGCCACAGCCTCCTCCACTGCTTCTTTCATAGATTCTTGGGCAATATCTTCAACACAGGATCCTACAACCGAGTTATATTTTGAGAATTTCGTTGTTGGTGGTGGTAGATTCATTACACCACAAAACATTTGACCAGCAGAGTATCCCTTACCGATTGACCTTAGAGCATAAACACATCTAATATTTACACCATAGTACTTGCTTTTCTCACTATCAGTTTCACCTTGGCCTATTTCGACATACTCTGAGTTCCAAAACGAAACACTGTAATGACAACTACTACAATGGAAACAGATTTCTGCTGCAAGTCCTATGTGTCGCTTGACATTTACTGACATAACTCAATTTGCAACATTCCTTACACAATACTGAACTCTCAATCAGCTTTGAGAGCAACGAAATGTTAATTATTTCGTTCACAATATCCTCACTACACTTCTCCACTAAACTGCAGTATTTTTCAGTTGATCCATGCAACTTCTTGCTTGTGCTAGAGACAGGAGTAGATTTCACTTCATGAATAACCTCACTATTTTCAGAATCATTTCTCAAGGTCGGAGAAATTGTCACAGTTCCACTAGTGTACCTCGGAGGAGGCTTTTTCCTCTTGTAAACTCTGTTACTAAATAGAGGCATATTTGATAAGTTCCAGTTACGCAATGGAAATACAACACAAATCGTGCAGTAACCACCAAATGCTCAATGTAAACAACAGTATCCAAAGACTACAATACACAGGCAAAACAATTGC
Source organism: Schistocerca americana (assembly GCF_021461395.2). Lineage (NCBI taxonomy): Eukaryota > Metazoa > Arthropoda > Insecta > Orthoptera > Acrididae > Schistocerca > Schistocerca americana. Next base: position 455,532,759 of record NC_060123.1, read on the forward strand.
CTATCAAATCGTGTTGCCAAGATAATATAAAGTCTTTGGAAAGACCGAAAGTTTTGAAGAACGATGTTTTCAATGAACATGTATCCATGGAAATTCAGTGTCGTGACATGTCCTCTACAGCACATTAATGAAAATAATATTTTCAATACTTGGAGTTGAGCTACAGGTAAGATTAATATGTCATTTTAAAGAGGAAGATCTGTAGTGTTTTATTTCACAATACACTGAAAACCCAAAATTTCATCATTTTTAGGCTCCGGGTTCCCTTAACCACTTTCACTACATGCATGACTCACGCCAGACCTAAAGTTTCCTGCGACACAACCTTTCATATGTGGTCGTTGCTGCAAGACAACCTAAACTCATACACACGTTATGTAATCCCCCGTACAGGGGAGGACTTGTTAACTGAAAGTCGCTGCCTGGTATGCATGTCCGAAGGAACATAGCATCGTTCTTCTTAACAAGGCAGGCTCTGCAATCTCGTAAATACGGGACAGATATCGATACACATTTTGTACAGTCTACGCTACTAGAAATATCAATTATACGCAGCAACCTTACTCGTGAAGTAGTCTTTCGGTGAAAACCGTATCAGAGCCGATATGCTGTTCCTGTGATTAACCTTCTCATACAGACAAAAACTGAGGCAGGAAGCATTTAAATATGCGGGTATATGCTTAGATTAAAAAGATCGATGTAGTTATAATTAAATACTACAAGATAATCTTGCATATCCACAGTGTCTTTCTAGTAACTGACATTAAAGAGGAGTTGGATGCCGTGTCAAGTTCTTACAGATAACTTTTATTTTCACAAGTCAGTCTTGGTCACATAGATTTCTTTACACTTTAAGGCCGGTTTCGGCTCATCGCCATCATCAGATCTGATGCAAATACAAATATTTGTATCGCGAACTCTTATACAGACTTTTTCTTACAGATAAGTTGCTTTGAAATCAGGATTACAAATTAAGGAGCAGGAAACTGAGTGAGCAAGATATCCAGCGATCAAACCGCCTATTGACAGTTGATGAATTCAATTTTAAAACAGTAAACATAGTTAACTGTTTGGGAAGCGTTTTTATAGAGCAGAAGAAAATGCAAACTGGCAAATAGGTCATGTTTTGGCTTACAGAATGCAGTTCCAAGAACTTTTATAGTGAGACTGCACCGGTGTATAGTTCTCCCGGTAGCCCTACATGACTTTGAAACATTTACATTAGGAAAAAGACGAACAAAACCTGCTAATCTTCGACGGAAAGTTATTAAGGAAAACATTTGCCACCAAGTGGGACATCCAAACACAGTGTTGGAGGACATTGTAAAAAAAGGGAAAGAAAAGTAAAAAATTACCCGGAACTAAAAGATCTATACTCGCAAGTTGATATTGTTTGAAGGATGAAGAAAAGAAGATCGAAGAAGCCGGGGCAGCTAATCAGGACGGAAACGGAAAGACTACCACGACTACGACAAGGGGCAGAGGAAGGCCACGAAAAAGATGGGAAGATATGGGAAGAGGATATCTACAGGGAAACGGAGGCAATGAGCCTGAGAAAAGGAGAAAGCAGTACTAGAGCCAGGAACAAAATGATTGGTGGAGGAATAAACACAATGCGTGTGGTCTCCCAAGCCAGTGACATAATTATGAAGAAGAGTGGAGACGTTATATAGCAATCATTACAGCAATCAGTAAGGAAACGATAGTCACTAGTGATCTAGGATAGTCTGTGATACAACAATACAAGCGATCACAAGTTGTAGTTGCTACAATGACTAATAAACAATGGTAGGGCAGAGTGATAAATTATTCATGGATAAACGAACGTACCTGTACGGCAGTGCGTCTGCCATACGAAGGGAGAAGCAAGGAAAGTGATATGTTTTATGAAGCCACAATAAACAAGATAGATAAGAACGCCGGCCGAAGTGGCCGTACGGTTAAAGGCGCTGCAGTCTGGAACCTTCTGCCATACGAAGGGAGAAGCAAGGAAAGTGATATGTTTTATGAAGCCACAATAAACAAGATAGATAAGAACGCCGGCCGAAGTGGCCGTACGGTTAAAGGCGCTGCAGTCTGGAACCGCAAGACCGCTACGGTCGCAGGTTCGAATCCTGCCTCGGGCATGGATGTTTGTGATGTCCTTAGGTTAGTTAGGTTTAACTAGTTCTAAGTTCTAGGGGACTAATGACCTCAGCAGTTGAGTCCCATAGTGCTCAGAGCCATTTGAACCACAGATAAGAACGACTGAACTGTAATTGGTGGAAACTACAATGCAAGGATAGGAGCTCACAGGGTGGATAATATAACAGGTTACGCCGGAGAAATGACGTTTGATAGCAATGGAACCATGTTACGAGATTTTGCAACTTTTAAGTACTTCAGAGCCTTGACGTCATTCCACATGGTCCAACAGAAGATGTAGAACTACAAGTGACCATTTTATAACAAACTAAAGTGCAGTTGGTCTGTTTGAGGCTGTATCTGTATGTGGAAGCTATGGCGTAAATGCTTCAGGCAAAAGCTGTCTTAAACCAGAGATGGTATAAAACACACGAAAACACTGAGCAATCAAGACAGAAATATAAAATATACGTACCAGAAATTGAGCCTAACAAGTATGTATGGGAATGACAGATAAACAAAGTACTAAATAGAATCCCACAGACAGATAGTATTTAAAATGAATTGCAACAAATTGAGAACACAACAGGAACAGCAACCATTGAGGCATTAGGTAAAACAAAGCAAAGAAAGGGGAGGAAGGGGTGCATTTTTTGGACGAAAGAAATGGAGGAGGCAGGTCAGATAAAGAGAGAGCTTTCTATCAAGAACATGAAAATCGCAGGTCAGGAGGCTGAAGGTACATACAAGAAGCAAACAGCAGAGGTAATAAACCTAAGCCGGCAGCTGTATCAAGGCGAGTAACATATCCTCGTAAACAAAATGGCAAAATATATCCAAGAGAGATTAAAAGGTGCGTATAAAATAGTAAGACAGCCAAATAATGTGTAAAAGGACGTGGAAAATATTAATGTAATAAACAGAAAAGATGGTTGCGTTATTAGAAAAAAAGTATAGACTTACGAGACGAATACACAAAATCTGGAAGCTATGGATTCAAATCAATACTCACACATTAGCAAACAACCGAAAGGCGGTAGGAGGTGACTATGTAAATAATGAAATTGTAAAATAATGTTCAGTAGCATTTAAAACAAGATTCCTCAGATTGCATGATAAGTAAGAGAAAACCAAAAGACTGGAAGATGTCGCATATAGAACTGGCATTCTAGAAGGGGGACAGATCAAATCCCTGAGATAATGGGGAGATGTCGTAGTGAAACTGGCGTGTAAGATATTCCATGGAATGATAACTGACAGGCAGAGATCAATAATGAAGTGCATTCTATTAGACGAAAAAACAGATTCAGAAAAGGATGAAGTTGTACACACTAAAATATATATTACAATAATATACAGAGAAACACAAGGAATGCTGTTGTGTACGACTTCATACAAAATGGTAAGGAGAGATGAGCTACGGAGTGGTGTGGGAACAGTCATCGTGGGAAAGCTGCACAGGAGCAGAACTGATTAGCGTTCAAAGTTTACTTACCTTCTGTTTCTCCGAGTGGGCGAAGAGTCATTACAAATAATTTCAACAAGGATGAAGCTCTCTGAACTAAAGCAGAAACGACAGAGTCGGAGCTGTGAGAGTCAGAGCTGTGACTAGGTGGCGACTGCGTAGGGTCACGTATTGAAGAGGCTCCAAGTGAGAGTGGGCCGTGTGACTGGCAGCGGCCATCCTATATCGCGGCGACAGAGGGCGCGGTTCAGCAGGTGTGAACCAATGAGTCCACCAGATCCCAAAAGAATGCTATCGGCGACTGACGGAATCTTGCATTTCTGTTGCGAACTTTGATGCCCGCGTGGTAATACTAGAATGTGACTCTACAGCCCTGTGGCCGTGCGGTTCTGGACGCTACAGCCTGGAACAAGTCACCGCTACGGCGCAGGTTCGAATCCTGCCTCGGGCATGGATATTTATGATGTCCTTAGGTTAGTTAGGTTTAAGTAGTTCTAAGTTCTAGGCGACTGATGACCTCAGAAGTTAAGTCCCATAGTGCTCAGAGCCATTTGAACCAGCCAGCCATATGATGCTTTGGAAAGACAGCAGAAATATAAACACATGTAGCTGCATAAGTTCATTTAAGGCCTAACGCATGATCGAAGAAGAAGAAGAAGTTAATTTAAACCATTTTCATCTGCGGAATGAGGGCGGTTTCCTGTTGATAACGCAACATTAAATCGGTTCTTCACATTTCGTATTACCGTATATTATTGCGGCAATGGCCGCAATACATTTATTCTTCCTACATAAAAGCTTGGTTACTGGGCATCCAAGATGGAGATGGAAAGAGTAATATGAACTCGAGCGACAGCCGGATGCAAGTGGCCGGCGGTTCGTAGGACGGACATCTTGGCTCTGCCGATCAGTAATACCTACAGTGCAGATGGTAGGGAAGGTCGGCTTGCAACGTGGTGCTTACTGGCTTAAACGACTGCAGTATACGTCATCGTACTATCCAATGACGCAGGGGTATCGGATACGTACGGTCAGTGTCAACGAATTTAGTTCCGTTATCAAAACCCAACTATTGAAGGATGTGATTCGGGCGGCGGATATTAATATCGTGTTTCTTCAAGAGGTACTGCCTGATCCGCGCCTCGATGTTTATGGATACGCGTCTTTGTCAACCGAACTTCCGACGGTGGTGGTGGTACGATCATACTACTACGCAATTCCGTCGAACCAACGGATATTCAGTATCTGCTATCAGCGAGAGGCATTGCGCTCACCATCGGAGCAGTCCGCCTTGTGAATCTGTATGCACCGTCTGGTACTGCGAAGCGTCGAGAGCAAACACTATTACTTTACTGAGGTTATTGTTTCAAGGCGCTACAAAACACTTCGTGTTGGGTGGGGCTTAAAAAACGTCTTACTCATTGAGGATCAGATCCCTCACCATGTCCCGTGTCCAGGCCTTCAAGCTATGGTCAGGGATCTCGCTTTGCATGATACATGGACACTCATCCACGGTGACCGACGCGGATGTACACACTTCACCAGACACTCGGCCAGCAGGTTGGACAGATTTACGTCTTTCGAGGTCTTCGGGCAGTGACTGTCGGTGCTGAGATGTGGCCCACTGCATTCACCGACCATCGAGCCTTAATCCGCGTCGCAACTCTGCCACGACAACAGACGAGTCGTAATCTACATCTACATCTATACTCCGCGAGCCACCTTACGGTGTGTGGCGGAGGGTACTTATTGTACCACTATCTGATCCCCCCTTCCCTGTTCCATTCACGAATTGTGCGTGGGAAGAACGACTGCTTGTAAGTCTCCGTATTTGCTCTAATTTCTCGGATCTTTTCGTTGTGATCATTACGCGAGATATATGTGGGCGGTAGTAATATGTTGCCCATCTCTTCCCGGAATGTGCTCTCTCGTAATTTCGATAATAAACCTCTCCGTATTGCGTAACGCCTTTCTTGAAGTGTCCGCCACTGGAGCTTGTTCAGCATCTCCGTAACGCTCTCGCGCTGACTAAATGTCCCCATGACGAATCGCGCTGCTTTTCGCTGGATCTTGTCTATCTCTTCTATTAATCCAACCTGGTAAGGGTCCCATACTGATGAGCAATACTCAAGAATCGGACGAACAAGCGTTTTGTAAGCTACTTCTTTCGTCGATGAGTCACATTTTCTTAGAATTCTTCCTATGAATCTCAACCTGGCGCCTGCTTTTCCCACTATTTGTTTTATGTGATCATTCCACTTCAGATCGCTCCGGATAGTAACTCCTAAGTATTTTACGGTCGTTACCGCTTCCAATGATTTACCACCTATGGCATAATCGTACTGGAATGGATTTCTGCCCCTATGTATGCGCATTATATTACATTTATCTACGTTTAGGGAAAGCTGCCAGCTGTCGCACCATGCATTAATCCTCTGCAGGTCCTCCTGGAGTACGTACGAGTCTTCTGATGTTGCTACTTTCTTGTAGACAACCGTGTCATCTGCAAATAGCCTCACGGAGCTACCGATGTTGTCAACTAAGTCATTTATGTATATTGTAAACAATAAAGGTCCTATCACGCTTCCCTGCGGTACTCCCGAAATTACCTCTACATCTGCTGATTTTGAACCGTTAAGAATGACATGTTGTGTTCTTTCTTCTAGGAAATCCTGAATCCAATCACAAACCTGGTCCGATATTCCGTAAGCTCGTATTTTTTTCACTAAACGTAAGTGCGGAACCGTATCAAATGCCTTCCTGAAGTCCAGGAATACGGCATCAATCTGCTCGCCAGTGTCTACGGCACTGTGAATTTCTTGGGCAAATAGGGCGAGCTGAGTTTCACATGATCTCTGTTTGCGGAATCCATGTTGGTTATGATGAAGGAGATTTGTATTATCTAAGAACGTCATAATACGAGAACACAAAACATGTTCCATTATTCTACAACAGATTGACGTAAGCGAAATGGGCCTACAATTATTCGCATCTGATTTATGACCCTTCTTGAAAATGGGAACGACCTGCGCTTTCTTCCAGTCGCTAGGTACTTTACGTTCTTCCAGCGATCTACGATAAATTGCTGATAGAAAGGGGGCAAGTTCTTTAGCATAATCACTGTAGAATCCTAAGGGTATCTCGTCTGGTCCGGATGCTTTTCCGCTACTAAGTGATAGCAGTTGTTTTTCAATTCCGATATCGTTTATTTCAATATTTTCCATTTTGGCGTCCGTGCGACTCTTAACGTTAACGTCCTCCAGGAAGAGACTTGCCGTGTAGCCCTCACTACTTCCTGGCGCAAATGTGAGCGACGGCTTCATGCCTATGATTAAACGACTCGGTGGTGGACACACTGTGCTAAGCCAGCTCTTAGCCGCCCGCTCATGGCGTATGGACGAGACAGAGCGCTTTGGCTTCGATCGACCTCTGAGTTTTGCTACACGGTCTTGTGAGAACTAGCGTCGCAACAACCTTCGCCAGAGCGGCAAACGGCCGTCAGTTCGACACAGGCATGGCTTCCGCAGATCACGACTGACGTACTGGACGGCACGCGGGTTCGAGCGAGACTGCAAGATCCCGTCCCAGAGAAACGTTCTTCTCTTGATCAGATCGTCACTGAACGGATATATCGTAAGAGACGACCCATCACGGCAGTTCTGCGCAGAATCAGAGAAGAAAGTAATATGTGGAGAACATTAATAAGGAGAAGGGACAGGACGATAGGACATCTATTAAGACATGAGGGAATGACTTCCGTGGTACGAGAGGGAGCTCTAGAGAGTAAAAACTGTAGAGGAAGACGGAGATTGGAATACATCCAGAAAATAATTGAGGACGTAGGTTGCAACTGCTACTCTGAGATGAAGAGGTTGGCAGAGGAGATGAATTCGTGGTGGGCCGCATCAAACCAGTCAGAAGACTGCTGAACCAAAAAAAATAAAAAAATAAATCACATGTGACACATTAAAAGTAAGGGTGATGGCAGTTTTCATTCCGACGGAAGGGGGATGGACGAGGGAGAAACAGCAAACAGTAGCAAGCTGTGAACTCCTCTAGAACCGAAACATGGATTCGCCCGAGATCAGCCAAACAAGGATAGTGCAATTGTCACCGTGCTGGCTCTCCGCTCTCCGTGAACGCCGCTGTCTGCAGAACACGGCTGTACCGCTAGACGCCTCGTCTCGTCGACACGAAAGTTTGTTGGAAATCCCGGCAAACGGCAGCAGTGCGGCGGGCGCTGGACGCCATGGCGCGGCGGTGAGTTTGGCTTGTCTTACGAGGCAAGCTGCCGTCCGTCTTTAGGCCGGCTGCGTGCTCGCTACAATCCTGAGACAAGCGCCTTAGGACCGCAGCGCCGGGGCTCCATTACCAGGACGGCAGTAACCGGAAGTTAAGGTGCTTAAGGCGGCGGGCTTATGCATTAACTAACAGCCGGGCATTAACGCGGCCGCGCGGCTCCTTCTGTTCCGCAGGGACGCCTCGCCGTCCACCGCCCGCCGCCTTCTTGGCAACGGCTGCAGCTAACTTCGTGGAACGTTTCTTGTATGTATCGTCACGTAAAATGGAGAATCTGTAAGATGAGTATCAGCTTGGCTTTCACAAAGGTAGTAGACAGGCGATTAATAAACAGTAGTAGGTTGCACAATGTTCTTTATTAACTCAAGAACGACACGTGTGCCTCGGACTCTCTGAAATGTAAGAGGACGACGACATTACAATAACTCTGGCATGGTCCTCTCCTGGACTACTGTAAGAGTAAAATAAACTTCAAAAACCGACCGAAGGAAATTGCATAGAGAAACGGAATGTAGCTCAGTCAAAAAAAAAAAAAAAAAAAAAAAAAAAAAAAAAAAAAAAAAAAAAAAAAAAATTTTCTTCCAAAAAAGCATCCGTCAAGAAGGAATTATACTGAACAACTCGTAATGAAACTCAACATATACAGAAAAATAATATTAAAAGTTAATGTGATTGAAGCATGAGAACGAAGGCGAAGCCGAAAAATGTGTATTACCTGACGGAGGCGAAGACAGGAATAGCAATGCAGAAGAGGACCCATTGCGCTAACCGTGAGCTCAGCAACACACTACAACGGCCCCAGAGGCCCGTCCGTACTCACATAGCGCATATATGTGAATGAAAGGAGCTCTTGCAAACTGAGGAGCACGTGAATGTTTCACGTGTGAATGTTTAAAAGTTTCGAGTTTCTACCTCTTCAAGCAGACTGAGCCTCCTTCCTTTGGGAGTGTGGTGCAACGCAATGAAGTTTCCGAGATTATATGGCTAGTGACCACTGGACTTAAGGGACTCAGCGAAGGCAAAATTATGCTTAGCCTGGCCCTTCTTAGTGAGTACATGCTTCAGAAACCAACATTTAAAAGCTCTTCCCGTCTGGCCAATATAAGGTGCTTGAACATTCACAGCACTCGAGCACATATACCCAAAAGGCAGTATATCTATCTGTCATGGGACGCTCATTGTGAATGTACTGATACTGGATTTTATTAGAGGTGGTATACACTTTTCCTTTGACATTAGGTTTCAGGAGGATTTAATCACTCAGAGTAGGTAAAGCCAGATTCCGCCTTTGCTGAGCACCTTAAGTACAGTGGCCACCAGCCACCTACACTCGGGAAATGAAGTGTTTTGCACCACTTTCCGATAGGAAAGTGGCTCACCCCACTTCGACAGATCGAAATTATTAACCATTAAAATGATGAGAAGGATAAGTTACTTAATGATCAGCAGTCAGATGGCCGTACCGTAGGTGCAACCACAACGGAGAGCTATCTGTTGAGAGCCCAGACAAACGTCTGGTTCCTGAAGAGGAGCAGCAGCCTTTTCAGTAGTTGGAGGGGCAACAGTATGGATGATTGACTGACCTGTCCTTGTAACACTAACCAAAACGTCCTTGCTGTGCTGGTACTGCGAACGGCTGAAAGCAAGGGGAAACTACAGCCGTAATTTTTCACGAGGGCATGCAGCTTTACTGTATGGTTAAATGATGATGGCGGCCGCTTGGGTGAAATATTCCGGAGATAAAATATTCCCCCATTCCGATCTCCGAGTGGGAACTACTGAAGAGGACGTCGTTATTAGGAGAAAGAAAAGTGGCGTTGTACGGATCGGAGCGTGAAATGTCAGATCCTTTAATCGGGCAGGTAGGTTAGAAAATTTAAAAAGGGAAATGGATTGGTTAAAGTTATATATAGCGGGAATTAGTGAAGTTCGGTGGCAGGAGGAACAAGACTTTTGGTCAGGTGAATACAGGGTTATAAATACAAAATCAAATAGGGGTAATGCAGGAGGAGGTTTAATAATCGATAAAAAAATAGTACTGCGGGTAAGCTACTACAAACAGCATAGTGAACGAATTATTGTGGCCAAGATAGACACGAAGCCCACGACTACTACAGTAGTACAAGTTTATGTGCCAACTAGCTCAGCAGATGATGAAGAAATTGATGAAATGTATGATGAGACAACAGAAATCATCAGGTAGTGAAGGGAGACGAAAATTTAATAGTCATGGGTGACTGGAATTCGAGTGTAGGAAAAGGGAGAGAAGGAAACATAGTAGGTGAATATGGATTGGGGGTAAGTAATGAAAGAGGAAGCCGACTGGTAGAATTTTGCACAGAGCATAACTTAATCATAGCTAACACTTGGTTTAGAATCATAAAAGAAGGTTGTATACATGGAAGAATCCTGGAGACACTAGAAGGTATCAGATAGATTATATAATGGTAAGACAGAGATTTAGGAACCTGGTTTTAAATTGTAAGACATTCCCAGGCGCAGATGTGGACTCTGACCACAATCTGTTGGTTGAATAAACTGCAAAAAGATGGGAATTTAAGGAGATGGGACCTGGATAAACTGACTAAACCAGAGGTTGTACAGAGTTTCAGGGAAAATATAAGGGAACAATTGACAGAAATGGGGGAAAGAAGTACTGTAGAAGAAGAATAGGTAGCTTTGTGGGATTAAATATTGAAGGCAGCAGAGGATCAAGTAGGTAAAATGACGAGGGTTAGTAGAAATCCTTGGGTAACAGAAGAAATATTGAATTTAATTGATGAAAGGAGAAAATATAAAAATGCAATAAATGAAGCAGTCAAAAAGGAATACAAACATCTCAAAAATGAGATCGACAGGAAGTGCAAAATGGCTAAGCAGGTATGGCTAGAGGACAAATTAGAGGTGAGATAGATACTGCCTACAGGAAAATTAAAGAGACCTTTGGAGAAAAGAGAACCACTTGTATGAATATCAAGAGCTCAGATGGAAACACAGTTCTAAGCAGAGAAGGGAAAGCAGAAAGGTGGAAGGAGTATATAGAGGGTCCATACAAGGGTGATGTACTTGAGGACAATAGTATGGAAATGAAGGAGAATGTAGATGAAGATGAAGCGTGAAGCGTTTGACAGAACACTGAAAGACCTAAGTCGAAACAAGACCCCGGGAGTAGACAGCATTCCATTAGAACTACTGACGGCCTTGGGAGAGCCGGTCCTACAAAACTCTACCACCTGGTGAGCAAGATGTATAAGACAGGCGAAATACCCCCCGACTTCAAGAAGGATATAATAATTCCAATCGCAAAGAAATCAGGTGTTGACAGATGTGAAAATTACCGAAGTATCAGTTTAATTAGTCACAACTGCAACGTACCAACACGAATTCTTTACAGACGAATGGAGAAACTGGTAGAAGGCGACCTCGCGGAAGAGCAGTTTGGATTCCCTAGAAATAATGGAACATTTGAGGCAATACTGACCTTACGACTTATTTTAGGAGAAAGATTAAGGAAAGGCAAAACAACGTTTCTATCATTTTGACAATGCTGAATGGAATACTCCTTTTCAAATTCTAAAGATGGCAGGAATAAAATACAGGGAGCGAAAAGCTATTTACAATCTGTACAGAAACCAGATGGCAGTTGTAAGTGTCGAGGGGCATGAAAGGGAAGCAGTGGTTTGGAAGGGAGTGAGACAGGTTTGTAGCCTCTCCCCGATGTTATTCAATCTGTATATTGAGGAAACAATAAAGGAAACAAAATAAAAATTCGGAGTAGGTATTAACCCTAGGATGCATGGTGCCAAAAACACATATAAATGCATATGAAGGGCCTGCAAGGCCCTGCCCTAATTTAAAATTTTCCTCTTGTCATATAATCATTCTTTGGAGTTAAATTTATTTCTGTCAAGTTTATTGTCATATTGAAAGATTCCTAAGATACAGTAACAGGGTCTGGTGTGTCTGATTAACATTTTATTAATTTTTTATAAAAGCTCTAGGATTAAATTTTTTAGTTACATCCATTTACATACAACATATACAAATAATTTCGTTAATTCACTTATAAGTTGCAGTTTACACTTTAGAACATTTATTACAGCCAATTTCTTCAATTAAAGCATACTCTTTATTCACAATATTATGTATATAATCAATGTTTTGACGAAAAGTTACTATTCATTGTTCACATAAAATTGCATTTTCTTGCAGTGACGTCCATCATATTGATCCATAATGCAAATGGCCATCTTCTTGTTTGTCTCTTGCAAGCGTAATAACGAATTTTCTGTTCCATTTGATCTACTCCACCCTTTGTAGAGTTATACAACTTTTTTATACCTGGTTTCTTTTTTGCATGCGTTTCATCAATGTTTCTGTCATGATGCATTGTGCTAATGAGAACTACAGATTTTTTCTTTTTGGGAACATAACTCACCATTGTAAGGTCGCCTCTAACTGCAAACAAAGAGGAATGAATCGATCTTGAGGCAGATGGTTTCATCTCATTAGGAATTTCTGGTTTATTTTGTTTGATTGTTTCCACACCGTAATTTGCTTCTGAAGCATCTCTTCTGCCAGCTGCACACTAGTAAAGAAGTCATCAACAGTAATAATTTTTGATGATCCTTCAATGCTTTTAGCAAGATCTTTCACCACATTCAATCCAAGATTTTTTTGAATAGGTTCATGGGACTTCCTTCCCGTGTAAACAATTCCGTCTACAGCATATGCAGATGTAGCATCATATAACCAAAATATTTCTATTCCATACTTGGCTGCTTTAGAGAGTATAAACTGGGTAAAGCTGCATCTTCCACGGAATGCGGAATGGGACTAGCTGTTCATCAACTGTGAGCGAATTATTGGGAATCATTCTATTTCTACACTTGTCAAGAAATAGTTCCCATACATAGCGAACAGCTGCAAGTTTGTCATCTGCGGATCGAGCTTCACGGGTACGCCTGTCATCAAATCTAATCGTTCTCCTTATATCTTCGAATCTATTTACTGACATGGCGGCCTTATATGTAAGATTTGCCTTTTAATCCAAAAATAATTCTCTAATTGGGACGTCCCAACTCTTCTCAAAACCAGAAAGCAGTAAAAGACCAAGAAAAACCTCGATTTCAGCAAGCGAAAAGCTTTTCCACGTTTTACCACGTAAAGCAGCCACTCTTCTGCCTTCAATATTTGTGCAGTTGATGATTTCCTCTAGTATTTCCTTGGAGATGAAATAGTCCCAGGCATCCTTAGGCTTACAGGTTTTCAAACCATGGGCTGGACCAGGTGCCTTCTTTAAGATATTATGGACAGGCGTACGAAAAGTTGCAGGAGGATCTAATTTCCAAATGGTTCCATTCTGACTAATGTATGTCTGGCCTTCTACACCTTTTTGTGGTGGTTCTTCATTTTCAGACTCTGATGAATTAATATTATCGGAAGGACTGTCATCTGCCTCAATACTCACATCTGCAGGTTTATTGGCTGATTCTTCACCACTTGCATCTTCAAAAATATTTCCTTCCTCGCAAGAATCATCTTCTTCAAACCACTGAGCCACAACACCTTCAAAATTCGCTGCATTTGCACCTACTGACTCTTTTGCTTTGCGTGTCAAAGCCATAGCAAACGGCGTGTCTCTCGAACAGCAGCTTGTGCAGCACTAAACGAGTCATACTCGTAAAAATATCGGCCTTGTAGCAACAAAAAAACTATAGTAACAATGAGGCTGACAAGAGCAGCACAGGATAACAATACTATGCAATAATAAAACATTTGATCAATAATGCACCGACATCGCCAATATGTGAAAGTAGTGTGCATTATTTTTTTAGTTATACTATTACTACTAGAGATACTGCTGCTGTTGGCACTCCTGTTGCTGGAAATACCACTACAGCTATTGTTGGATTAATAACTGCTCCCATACAAATGTTGAAGATAATATAGGCTAAAGAACATTTATAAATGTGTGAGGGCCTCTGAAGCCCTGCTTATGCATTCACGGTGTATGGGTAAACGTATTGAATTACACAAAAAACTTAAAATGGTATCTCGTTCAGACTTGATAGGAGGAATGTCACAGTGTTAGTACTGGAAAGCACTTTGAAATCAATCAAAAATTACAGAATTTTTTTTAAAAATGAACACATACACGGGCCTCGGAGGCCCTGTATATGCATCCTAGGGTTAAAATCCATGGAGAAGAAATAAAAACCTTGAGGTTCACCGATGACATTGTAATTCTGTCAGAGACAGCAAAGGACTTGGAAGAGCAATTGAACGGAATGGACAGTGTCTTGAAAGGAGGATCTAAAATGAACATCAACAAAAGCAAAACGAGGATAATGGAATGTAGTCGAATTAAGACGGGTGATGCTGAGGGAATTATATTTGGATATGAGACACTTAAAGTAGTAAAGGAGTTTTGCTATTTGTGGAGCAAAATAACTGATGATGGTCGAAGCAGAGAAGATGTAAAATGTAGACTGGCAATGGCAAGGAAAGCGTTTCTGAAGAAGAGAATTTTGTTAACATCGAGTATAGATTTAAGTGTCAGGAAGTCGTTTCTGAAAGTATTTATATGGAGTGTAGCCATGTGTGGAAGTGAAACATGGACGATAAATAGTTTGGTCAAGAAGAGAATAGAAGCTTCTGAAATGTGGTGCTACAGAAGAATGCTGAAAATTAGGTAGGTAGATCACATAACTAATGAGGAGGTATTGAATAGAATTGGGGAGAAGAGGTGTTAGTGGCACAACTTGACAAGAAGAAGAGACCGGTTGGTAGGACATGTTCTGAGGCATCAAGGGATCACAAATTTAGTATTGGAGGACAGCGTGGAGGGTAAAAATCGTAGAGGGAGACCAAGAGATGAATACACTGAACACATACAGAAGGATGTATGTTTCAGTAGGTAGTGGGAGATGAAGAAGCTTGCACAGGATAGAGTAGCATGGAGAACTGCATCGAACCAGTCTGTGGACTGAAGACCACAACAACAACAACAACAACAACAACAACAACATTAGATTTTAGCTTTTTATTAATAGGCCTTGTTCGCTTACCTCTTACACTTTTGTTTGTAGTCTAATCTTTATTTTATTGCTCTGTGTATTTTACTTAGTTAATATTTTACTCTCTTTCAGCATAACGGTTGTTTATGTCTCTATACATATACTATGTGATCAACGTATCCGGCCACCTGCCTGAAAATGACTTAAAAGTTCGTGGCGTCCTCCATCGATAACGACGCAGTGCGGGGTAGCCGCGCGGATTGAGTTGTCACGGTCCGGTCGGCTCCCCACGTCGGAGGTTCAAGTCTTCCCTCTTGCATCGGCGTGTGTATTGTCCTTAGCGTAAGTTAGTTTAAGTTGGGTTAAGTAGGGCGTAAGTTTAGGGACCGATGACCTCAGCAGTTTGGTCTCATAAGACCTTACCACAAATTTCCAATTTCCATCGGTAGCGCTGGAATTCAATATCGTGTTGGCCCACCTTTAGCCGTGTTGACAGCTTCCACTCTTGCAGGCATACGTTCAATCTGGTGCTGGAAGGTGTTCTGTACGATTCAGCTCAGGACTCTGTGCAGGCCTGTCCTTTACAGGGATGTTATTGTGGTGTAACCATTCCACCACAGGCCGTGCATTATGAACAGGTGCTCGATCGTGTTGAAAGATGCAATCACCATCCCCAAATTCCTCTTCAACAGTGGGAAGCAAGAATGTGTTCAAAGTATCAATGTAGGCCAGTGCTGTTATAGTTCCACGCAAAACAACAAATGGTGCAAGCCCACTCCATGAAAAAAACGACCACACTATAACACCACCGCCTCAGAATTTTATTGTTGGCACTACACACACTGGCAGATGACTTTCCGTTCACTGGACATTCGCCATACCCAAATCCTGCCATCGGATCGCAACGTTGTGTACCGTGATTCGTCACTCCACACAACGTTCTTCCACTGTTCAATCGTCCAATGTTAACGCTGCTTACACCAAGCGAGACGTCGTTTGGCACTTACCGGCATTATGTGTGGCTTATGGGCAGCTGTTCGACTATGAAATCCAAGTTTCCTCACCTCCCGGCTAACTGCCATAGCACTTACAGTGGATCCTGATGTAATTTGGAATTCCTGTGTGATGGTGGATAGGTGTCTGCCTATTACACACTACGACCATCTTCAACTGTCGGCGCTCTCTCTCAGTCAACAGACGAGGTCGGCCAGTACGCTTTGGTGCTGTACGTGTCCCTTCATGTTTCCACATCACTATCACATCGGAAACAGTGAACCTAGGATGTGTAGGAGTGTGGAAATCTCGCGTACAGGCGTGTGATACAAGTGACGCCCAATCACCTGACCACGTTCGAAGACCGTGACTTCCGAGCAGCGCCCACTTCTGCTCTTTCACGATGTCTAATGAGTACTTATGTCGCTGATATGGAGTACCTGGCTGTAGGTTACAGCACAATGCATCTAATATAAAAACGGTATGTTTTTGGAGGTGTCCGGCTACTTTTGATCACATAGTGTAGCTTTAGATCGAGCATGTCGTGTATTGTGGATATTCCCATATGAACAATTATCTTTTTATTTATTTCTTTGTTTGTTTGTTACTCTTTGTATTTTACGCCCGCCATTGTCTCACCGCATAGCGGCTATCATGACTACTAGCCCAATATTTCACATGAGCCTTTATTATCCATATCTATGTACTACGTAAATACGGACGGTCCAGTGGAGCCGTTACAGCGTATGGCTGTTCTTACAGTCTTCGCGGTTGGGCGCTGCTATGCCTGTTGTCGCTTCCATCAGGTAATGTGCATCTTTCGGCTTCTCCTTCATTCTCTATTCATGCCTAATTCTGGTGATTTTATTTCATTAGTTTTTAATAATTTATCCGTTTACGTTGCCTTTCATTACGTTCATCCCTTCTTCACGGATGCTTTTCCGCAGAAAATTTCCCATTTTTTAACGTGGGTTACATTCAGTTTCTCTATGTAATTTTATTTGGTCCGTTTCTGAAATTCATTTTGTTTACATAGTAGTCCAGGTTTGTAACACGCCGTATTTATTGTAAAGTCGTCGTCCCTTTATACTTCAGATAGCCTGATCATATGCTACCCGGATAAAACCCCTCGTTCTTGAGATAATAAAGAACACTGTGCAACCTACGACTGTTTTTGAAATAGTGGCAATACGAGTAGTAGACCGCTGTACCACCAAACAAAGATGGAATGGGATAATTTTTTCTACCTTTGTGTTCAATTTATAAACGGTGTCCCAAATGACGTTTAAAAAATTTCGTAATAGGTTCCTTCCACCTAAAGAAGAAAAAAAAGTCTAGTACACATTATTTAAAATGCATACCTCAAGAGCTCTGAGCACTTTCTGATCTTCGATACTATGACTGACATCTCTTCTACTGGAAGCTGTTTGACTTATTTATCCTGGGTGGGGGGCGGAGGTAGTACTGACTAAAACGAGAAATAACGCCCTGCAAACATGATCTCTAAAACACAGGCCTGAAGAGCTATGAGCACTTGTTCAGTAGAAAAGATGTGTTTCACTGTAATGAAGAGGAACAAGTGCTCGTAATTCTTAAGGTATGCATTTTATATCCTATGTTCGCTGAACTTTTTTTCTAGTTTCTTCCATACTACCACCTTCCAGCATACGGAGAGCGGGATAGGAACTGTGGTCCACAGTATCAAGGGTGATCAACTGCTCATGGCTCCTACGGTATGCATTTTAGAGCCCATGTTTACTGGATATTTTTTTCTTGTTTTTGTCTAGGGAACCTGTCCCCAGATGTTTAAAAAGTTATACTGAGGTACCCTCTATATTGAAAAGTGGAATTAAAATTAATATAAAACATATGAAATGATTGCCTGACGATATTTCTTTTCTCAGTGGTAGTTAGGAACCCTTGCAAGATGTGTTGAATGGAGTCAACAGCCGAACGAGGACACCGCATGGATTAAGAATATACTGAAGAAAGGAGAAAGTAAAGAGGTGTAACACAAATGAGATTAGCAATAAATTTAACATAGAAAGTTGGGAAAAGGAAGTAGAGAAATTTAAGTTATTTTATTACCTTCGAAGCAAAGCAACACATGACAAATGAAGCATGGGTAACATACAGAGAATACTAGCACAGGGAAACAGAGCATAATTTGTTAAAAGAAATTTTCTGGCATCAATCATTGGCTTTAATTCGCGCACGAAATTTCTGAGAACGTGTGTCTGAAGCACAACATCGTATGGAAGTGAACCACGGACAGCGGGAAAACAGGAACAGAAGCAAATCATAACGTTTGCAATGTGATGCTCTAGGCGACGTTGAAAACTAGGCGAACTTATAACACAAGAAAGTCTGAGGTTTTCCACAGAGTCTGCTAGGTTGTGAACACACAGAGAAGTTTAAAACAAGAATGAACAGGTTGATAAAACATGTGCTATGGCTTCAAGGAGTAATGCCAAAGAACTGGAGGAGCTGTAGAGGGTAAAGCTGTAAGGGGACACAAAGACTGGACCATACCCAATAAATAACTGAAGACCGTGGGTCCAAGTGCTACTTTGAGATGAAGAGGTTGGCGAAGGAGAGGAACTGAATTCATGGCATACTGCAACGAACCAGTCATAAGACTGTCGATCAAAGAAAAATTCGAATAGGATATCTCCGGATACTTAACTAAAGACAAATTGGACTCAAGAAGTACGTGCTGAGAGAACATTGAGGAAAGAGGTAGACTATTGGAGAAGATGAGTAGAGGTACGAGAATAGCAAGCTCACCAGATAGAAAAACTCTCTTCAAAAAAACACTGGCTGCTATGGACCGTTGTAGGCGCTGTAGAACTGGTATCAAATCAAATGTTCAAATGCTTGTGAAATATTATGGGACTTAACTGCTAAGGTCATCAGTCCCTAAGCTTACACACTACTTTACCAAAATTATCCTAAGGAAAAACACACACCCCCATGACCGAGGGAGGACTCGAACCTCCGCCGGGACCAGCCGCACAGTCCATGATTGCAGCGGAACTGGTATCAGATAGCCATGTGACTCTACACTGCTAAAGTAGTTCACGCCATTGAAATGGTTTGATTGTGACAGTTTGGTTTATCGAATCAGCGTGGCGATCTGGGGCGGCGTGCAGGCGTGAAACAATGGGCAGAAACATGGTATTCTGTTTAGAACAAGAGAATGAGCACTCAGTGAATGAAGTGCCTGATTTAGTGATGTATCATCCCAAGCTCTTCAGTTTATCCTTAACAACTCATGTAATACGGTTCTAGAACAGTGGACGCGAAAGCATTTAAACCTACAGTCACCGGAGATGAGTGTCATGTTATTGTTGTGGTCTTGAGTCCGAACACTGGTTTGATGCAGCTCTTCATGCTGCTCTATCCTGTGCCAGCCTCTCCATCTCCGAATATCTGCTGCAGCTTACATCTTTCTGAAACTGCTTGCTGTATTCGTCCCTTTCTCTCCTTCTATAATTTTGAGACCACGATCCCCCAGTTCTCAAATACTGAACTAGTCATCCCTTGATGTCTGAGAATGTGTCTACCAAGAGCTCCCTTCTTCTTATTACGTAGTGTTAGAAATTTTTTTCTACACATTTCAGTTCAGTACCTGCTCGTCAGTTACGTGATTCACCATATAATTCACAGCATTCCTCTGTTGCACCACATTTCAAAAGCATCTATTCTCTTTCTGACTAAACTGTTAATCGTCCATGTATCTCTTCCATACATGACTACACTTCGTACCAATACTTTCAGAAAATATTTCCTGACACTTAAATCTATCTTCGATGTTAATAAATTTCTCATCTTCAGAAATGCTTATCTTGCCATTGCCACTCTGCATTTTACGTCTTCCCTTCCTCGGCCATCATGACTTATTTTGCTCCCCAAGAAAACAAAATTCATCTACTATTTTAAGTGTGTCTTTTCCTAAACTAATTAACTCAGCATAACCTGACTTAATTCGCCCACATTCCATTATCCTCGTTTTACTTCTCTTGATGTACATCTTACCTCCTCGAGACACTGTCCATTCTGTTCAGCTGCTGTTCCAAGTCCTTTGCTATCTCTGGAAGAATTTTAGTTTTGCACCTTACCTTAAATTTTTCTTTCATTTACTTTACTGCAATTTACACAAAACGGATTGAATACCATCGGGCAAAGGCTGCATACTTGTCTCACCCCATTTTCAGCCACTTCTTCCCTTTCATATCCCTCGACTCCTACACACTGAAGAGCCAAAGAAACTGGTACACCGGCCTTCTACTGTGTAGGGCCCAAGCGAACACGCAGAAGTGCTGCAGAACGACGTCGCATGGATGAGACTAATGTCTGAAATAGTGCTGGAGGTTACTGACACCTTGAATCCTGCAGCGCTGTCCATAAATCCGTCAGAGTACGGCGGGATGGAGATCTCTTCTGAACAGCATGTTGCAGGGCATGCCAGATATGCTCAATAATGTTCATGTTTCGGGAGTTTGGTGGCCAGCTGAAATGTTTCATCTCAGAAGAGTGTTCCTGGAACCACTCTCTAACAGTTCTGGACTTGTGGGTGTCAAATTGTCCTGCCGAAATTGTCGAAGTCCGGACAGGAATGGACGCAGACGATCTGATAGGATGCTTACGTACGTGTCACCTCTAAGAGTCGTATGTAGACGTATCAGGGGCCCCACATCACTCCAACTGCACACCCACGTATCATTACAGAGCCTCCACCAACTTGAACAGTCCGCTGCTGACATGCAGGGCCCACGGATTCATGACGTTGTCTCCGTACCCGTATACGTCCATCCCCTCCATACAATCTGAAACGAGACTCGTCCGACCAGGCAACATGTTTCCAGTCATTAACAGCCCGATGTCGGTGTTGACGGGCCCAGGCGAGGGGTAAAATTTTGTGTCGTGCAGTCATCAAGGGTACACAAGTGGGCCTTCGGCTATAAAAACCCATATCGATTATGTTCGCACGCTGACACTTTTTGATGGCCCCGAACTAAAATCTGCAGCAATCTGTGGAAGGTTTGCACGTCTGCCACGTTGAACGATTCTCTTCAGTCGTCGTTGGCCCCGTTCTTCCGGGATCTTTTTCCGGCCGTAGCAATGTCGGAGATTTGAAGTTTTACCGGATTCCTGATTTTGACGGCACACTTGTGAAATGGTCATACGGGAAAATCCCCACGTCATTCAACCTCGGGTATACTGTGTCCCACCGCTCGTGCGGCGACTGTGACACAACGTTGGGACTCACTTAAATCTTGATGAACCCCATTGTAGCTGCAGTAACCGATCTAATAATTGCGCCAGACATTTTCATTCTTATATAGGCGTTGCCAATCGCAGAGCCGTATTCTGCTTGTTTACATATCTGTGTATCTGAATAAGCACGCCTATACAAGTTTCTTTGGCGCCTCATTATAATTGTCGTATGCTTTCTGTAGAAGTTATAAATAGCCTTTCGCTCCCTGTATTTATCCCTGCTACCTTCAGGATTTCAGAGAGGGTATTCCAGGCAACATTGTCAAAAGCTTTCTCTATGTCTACACATCCTATAAACGTAGATTTGTCTTTCCTACCCCCGCTTCTAAGAGAAATCGTAAGGTCAGTACTACCTCTCTTTGTCCTACATTTCTAAGGAATCCAAACTTATTTTCCCCGTGCTCGGCTTCAACCAATTTTTTCATTCTTCAATAAAGAATTCGTGTTAATATTTTGCAACCATGCCTTGTGAAAATGATAGTTCAATGATATTCTCACCCCGCATCAACTGGTTTCCTTGGAATTGGAGTTCTTATAGTATTCTTGAAGTCTGAGGGTATTTTGTCACAGATCTTACGCACCAGAAGGAATGTTTTGCATGATGACTCTCCCAAAGCTGCCAGTAGTCCTGACAGAATATCTGCTACCCACGGAGCCGAGTTTCTACTTAGGTCTTTCAGTGCCCTGTCAAATTCTTCTCGTAGTGTCTCCAGTCTCATCTTCCTCTTCCATTTCTGTAATGATTTCCTCAAGTACATCTCCGTTATACAGACCCTCTGTCTACTCCTTCCATCATCAACTCTCTCTTCTTTACCTAGGAGTGGTTTTTATCTCAGCTCTTAATATTCATACAGTTGCTTCTCTTTTCTCCAAGGCGTATTTAATTTTCCTGTAGGTGGTATCTTCTTTATAAATCCTTACATTTTCCTTCCAGTCATTCCTGCTTAGCCATTTTGCACTTCCCGTCTCATATTTTAGATGTTTGTATTCCCTTGCATCTGCTTCATCAATTAAAGTTTCATATTTCCTCCTTTCGGCAATTAAATTATCTGCTGTGTTACCCAAGAATTTGCATTGTAGGCCTTGTCTTTATAGCGGTTTGGTCCTTTGCTGCCTTCAGTAGTTCATCTCTCAGAGCTATCCACCCGTCTTCTACAGTATTCCTGCCCATTTTGTTAATCGTTGCCTGATGCTCCCACTGAAACTCTCAACAATCTCTCCTCCTTCCGACTTATCTAGGTCTACTTCCGTAAATTTCTACCTTTTTGCAGTTACTTCCGTTTTAATATGCCGTTCGCAACCAATATATTTCGGTCATAGTTCTAATCACCCTTGTAAATGTCTTACTATTTAATATCTGGTTCCGAAATCTCTGTCTTACCATTCTGTAATCAGACCTTCTGGTCTCGTCTACATGTACACCGTCGGCTTCCTCTTTCATTTATTTCCCAAATCCACATTCATCTACAATTTCTCCCCCTCTTTCTTTTCGTACTGTCGGATTCCAATCCCCAAACACAATGAAAATTTTCGTCTCCCTTAACTATCTGAATAATTTCTTTTACCTCATCATACATTTCTTCCATCGATTAATCATCCAAGGAGCTGGTTAGCATATAATTTCGTACTACTTAGTGAGTGTGGGCCTGTTCTATATCTTGGGTACAATAATTCATTCACTATGCTGTTCATAGTAGCTCACCCGCATGCCTATTGTGTTATACATTATTGAACCTACTCCTGCATTACCCCTACTTGATTTTCTGTATGTAACCCTGTATTCCCATGACCAGATGTTCTGTTTCTCCTGCCAACGAACTTCACTGATTTCCGCTATATCTAATTAATCTATCAATTTTTCTTTTTAAATTTTCTAACCTACTCGCTCGATTACGACCTCTAACATTCCACGCTCCGATACGTAGAACTCATCTTGTGTCCTTTGATGACATCCCCCTGAGCTGTTTCCGTCCAGAGACCAACATGGGGGATTATTTTACCCCGGGAATACTTTTCCCATCATTTTTCATCATTTAAACACACAGTAAACCGAACACCCTCGGCAAAAATTGCGGCTGTAGTTTCCGCTTAACTTGAGCCGCTCGCACAACGAGCACAGTAAGCCGTTTAGGCTGACGTGACGAATCCAGATCAGTCAGTCATTCAGGATAATGCCCTTGCAACTACTGAAAAGGCTCCTGCCTCTCTTTGCGGACTATAGTTTGTCTGGACGGTACGGCTATCTGTATCGCTTAGGCACACAAGTCTTTCCGACAACAGCAAGGATCACGGTTAATGAGGGGAGGACGAGTGTCATACCTTGCCAAAAGTGATCGGTTTCAAACCCTATTTCAGTTTATACTGTCAGTAAATGCAGTCCTGTCTTAGCTATTGGGCTAGTAGAAGTGTATGAAATGGACATTTTGAGTCTTATATATCTTGAATAAGACTGTTGCTCACAGTTTCACGTAAACCAGTACGTTTTCAGTGAGCCAAGTAAGCTGGAAGCTAACTGATTGGAGGTATGCAGTGTGAGCCAAAGAGTTTCTTTCCTCAACTGATGCAAGGTGTTGAGTTCACTGATGTCCCAGTGGCGCACTGAACGAGCAAAGTATATGTCAGACCAGAGGTGGTTTTGTGACATTTTCGGTGTGTTTTTCGTACTACCGCTTGGGTCAACTAGTTGAGTTACAGTGAACATGAAGTAGCACGTTTGTTTCAAGATTCTGGGAAACTAAGTGTTGCCGTTTCTTCTACGTACAGGGGAATATGGAGAAACATGTCACTCTAAGACAAATCGAATTTTCACCAAAGTATGGTTATTGATAGAAGCTTGCTGCTTACGTATTTTGAACGTACATATTATACGGTATTTCACTAAATATTCAGAATTAAAAATATATAATATTACATACTACTTCAAATTTCTTTAGTTATACAATGTGGCTATCTTTGCCAACCTAACGGGGTAAAGTAACCAATGGCTACCTACTGTTAAAATCGACAGCAACCATCTCTCGGGTTAAGTAACGTCATGTCATCGAGATCAGCTTTCTTTTGAATCCAAACACTTTACTGTCGTTCGATTGATGATTCATTGCGTTCATTCACGTTGTAAATGTGATGATCACCATGAAATGGTTTTTCTTGCACCAATTGTAAACCTTGTGAAAAGTTTATCGTCCAGCGTATCGACGTGAGATTCTTAAGAATCATATTATAAGCCGGTCTTTGCGTGCCATCTCCGAGTCTTGTTAAGGAAATGCGGTTTCACGATCCGCTCCGCCAATTGAAGTCCTAATATCTATAGATATTTAACTTTAAACCCATAAAATTGCTCAGTCATTTCAAAAACATAATCAATGATTTCTTGTTCCTGTCCTTTACTGAACACACTCCACCAGCTTCCCGTATCTCTTTAGTAGCTCCTGCCTTATTGTTTGCTACAACTCATATTTTCAGCGTTTTACGTGGAATATGAAATTGATTTCCTGTTTCACACTAGCAAGAAAGTATCTTATGATTCTTTACCACCTCAATATCATTTTCCATCGCTACTAGGTTCTAAGTTAGTTATTTTGATTTCCAAACATACACAATGGTTATAAATAATCTTTCACTACCTGAGACAGTGTAGACGAGAAACTATCGGTATCCAGTTTTATGGAAATCATGTTCAGATTGTGCGCTGCAGTATTTGCGTTGTTATTAGCGTTAGTGTCACGACATGCTGTTAGTCGCCAGTATTGGTGTGGAACTCGGACCCCAAAGAGCGAGGAAATAGAGTTTGAACGCCACACATTACTGTGATCTACTTCACAAACATGTGATCCCTGAGAGATGTTTTGGATTCGACTGTTTTTATGCACGATGTAACTCCAACTCACATTTCCCGTGAATTCACTCCGTCGTTCCGTAAGAAATTTGTAGAAAACCGAATCATTGGCTGATCGTTCCAAACTGCGTGGCCACCAAGATCATTAGATTTGAATCTATGTGATTTCTGCCTGTGGTGCTATCTGGTGGACAGGTTTTATCAACGGGACATTAACACACGTTGGAGGTTTCAGATAAGCGTTACGAGGGAGGTAGCTGACATCCCGCCTGAGATGTTGCGAACAGCAGAAGATCAGACACGGTTCCCGGCTGTTACGGACTCAGATGGTTGTCACAATGAGAAACCTTTGTAACCGGTAATGTAGACAAAGTACACAGTTAAAAAATATTACCCTCGCATGTGGACATTAAAATGAGTATCTTTCAACGATTTATTCGTTCTCTTCCGCATGTCATAAATGTTTTCAAAACAGTTTTAGTGTCCCATGATTTTTCAAGGGTTTCCTCTCAGGTAGGCAAAATTTAATTTTATATTTCCTAGGCATCTAGATCCGCTAGCATCAGAAACAACACTAAGCGGAACCAGGAGACCGCTTTCGGTTTGATTTATGTATTATTTTCGTTCAATATTTTAACTTCGTTCAGTTTTCTAGTGGTCGCTTTAATTTTTGGTTTTACGTAATAATTTTGTGAAGTTTTATTACTATTGGTATTAGTTGTGGGTTAGTAGCATTTATATAAGTAGCTGTTCTCCTAGTAGAGAGAGAATTTTGAGACCGCTATTGTTAGTTCTATAAATAGTTCTACTGGTTAACTGAACTTAGGTAACGTAGACATACAGTTCTTTTCAGTAACTAAAATTTTACCGTGAGTGAGAAGTGTGTGCTCTGTCGAAGGTTTGGGAGTAGTTGGTTACGGTGTGAGATTTGTTCAAAGTATTTTCATTGGAGGGGGGGGGGGGGATGCGGTGGGGAACCCAGTGGGCATTCTAGCGAGATCCTCTCCTGGGAATGCAGAATCTTTAATAGAAATAAGTTGCTAGAAGAGCAGGAGCGTAGGATCTATGCCCTTCAGGTGCAGTTACAACACGCAAAGGAGAAACTAGATAGGTTGATGAGGTTGAAGGGTGCTGGGGAATGGAAACTGTCAGTTGGTAAGAAGGCAGCCAAGAGGACGAGGTATTCAGACCTATACTTTGCGTATATGCAATAGGTTTCACCAACTATCAGAGTTGAGTGAATAGGAGCCGCTTGTAGCTGTACGTGTAGGGAACATGCAGCAGTCCTCATCATTTAGCAGGCCTAGGTCAGATGCAAAGTCTAACAGACAGAAGAAGGTTCTGCTTCTAGGTAGTTCTCACGGTAGAGGTGTGGCCCAGCAGTTGCAGGAAGTGTTAGGGAGTGAGTACCAGGTCGCTAGCATTGTGAAGCCTAGTGCAGAGTTGCCTCAGGTGACTGACAGCATAGGGGATTTATGTATGAATTTAACGAAGGAGAAATAGGAAGTGATAGTGGGTGAAGCAGAGAAATGTCTTGATAGGGACGAAGAAAATGATGTTCACTGGACTGATGCAAGTCTTTCTATTGAACACCAAAGAACTGGATCTCTCTATGCTACCGCAGTAATCCTAATGGGGAAAGGGGACTTCAGAGCATAACGACGATTCCAAGCTCCGAGTCTTTTAAGGCAAATCTTCACATCAGTGAGAGGTGAAGTACAGGTTCGGAGTGGACTGAAATATTTCGCGGTCCGACTAGGTTTCGATCCAACAACTTTTCGGTTTCCACACATCCGCTATACCACTAGAGAATGCACCCCGCCTATTAACAGTTTAGTAAACTCATTTCGTTAAGAATATATTTTTCAAGAGAGTTCACAGTAATTACAAATGTGGCAACTATCAATGCAGTAGTTACAATTTCATCTAAAGACGTATTTTATCATTACACTTTAAACCAAGTGCATAGGTACTTTGTTTTCCACGAACTTAATGGATTTATACTTATTGCGTTTGACATGTTATAACCATCTGGAAAGCCACATGATTTTGTTCGTATTTGCTCACTACCGTCCGCCGGTCACTTTTATGCTGATAAATGTCGACTACGAACGTATATTCTGCGGTGATCCTTTTTTTTTTTTGTTCATTAAACACAGCATCGTGTTTTTCGTCACGCACAAACAAATCACACTTGACATTAATGAGACAGCGAATGGAAAAGCATTGTCTCTCCATAGTCAGCTACAGTGATTTGAGTTGCAGGATGAAGCGACGTACTAACTTATAATCATGCATGTACATGTTTATAACAGCTAGCTATTTTACGAGACGGTACAGTACCGCAATTGTCTTGATAATTGTGTGAAATTTGGAACCTTAATTACCGTCTACTAAGTGGGACGAATGGCTTGCGATAAGAGTAGTGCTTGTGACAGAGTTTATTTCCGTTTCGTTATTTTTTATTATTTCTCTTTAATATGCTCTAAGCTACCTGATATAAGAAAATGTGTACTTACGTCTTGTACGTGTGTAATTTATAGTTCATGTATGCTATGTCGAGGGAGATTAATATTCCTGTCATATCAGAAGAAAGGACAGTCGAAAGAAGGAGGATAGAAGGAAGAAAAGAAGACTGGCGAGATGTACAGGCTGCACCAGAATTCTTGCGTGAAACTTTCAGAGCTTTTTCAGGAATACCCTCTGAGTAATTTTCTGTAAGGAACGCATGGTCTCAGGTATATCGATAAAGAGTTACAACATTTCTTGACGCAATCAGCTTTGTACCTTTATTGCACTGGAAATAATGCACAATAGTGCATGGTTACGTTTTTACTAAGTAACGAGCTGCTTGAAACCTTCGGTCACTTACACCAAAATACTCAGAAGGTATCCCTAAACTACTTCTCAATGTTTTTGGGGAAGGTAATGTGGGCCAAAAATAGGAAAAAATATCCAATTTATATTGGCTTTAAAATGCGTACTTGATTGAGATTTACTAGCACTTGTTCAGTAGAAGAGATGTGTTTCACGTAGCTCTCAGGGCATGTATTTCGGAGCCTACGTTTACCAGACATGTTTTTCTTGTCTCCGTCAATACTATCACCTCTAAAAGTTGCCCACCCTACAGTCTTAACAACGACAGTATCAGGACATGGTTGCCGCCGTCAGAGGCGATTTTCGCTTGTATTCTTCAACTCGGTAGTTTCTGGACCAATGTCTCACCTCAAATTGTTACATTTATTCTTCTCCATCATCAGTGAAGGTCTGTAACTTCATCACGGAATCACCCCGTATATGACCTTGCGATCAAATAATGAAAATCGTCGATTATGAGTAAATTGAAATACCAGTCCTACCTCGCTACTCCTTCATTTCAGTTTTGAGCTTTGTAATTCGTCTTGGATGAGCAGTGATATTTGATCAAATTGAGAATAATATGGTCTCGCTGTGAAGAAAAAGTACTATACTTGGCGGTCGCAGTAGGCTTGGGATTCCTTGTCCCAATTGAAGACAAAAGTGTTTCTACCAAAACTTAGTTTCGTCAATAGTTTTAAGAGAAATCCCATTTAAAAAACGAGGATTTGGAAACATTTTAACTGCGTGTAACGTGGACAAGTACTGACAGCACGAACTTCGCGCTGTGCTGCAGCTGTCCCATTACGTAAGTGAAACGAGCCAATATCATGGCAACGGATTTGCAGATTCACCGACGTCCGAGTTGCGTTCAGACCGAACATCTTTTTTTGAACTTCTTACATACGTAAACGGCCACATTCTTTCGCCCATGACACAAATAAAGCCAACAGAAAATAAAATTGGATACAGTAACATCGTCTGTATCCAGTGAGATACACTTAACTTAATAGGTTGGCTACACTACATTGCACGTTACGCTAAGCACAACAATTCCGTTCTGTACGTTTGGCGTCCATGCTTATCTTTAGGGAGCTGATACGTACACATAGGAAATACGTTCACTTTAGAGAAGAGAGAAGCTGTTCAAAGTGACCATAGTTGCAAATACTTTGCCACTCTATGTTTCATACTTTGCTGGACGATTGAGTGGATTAGGGTCCGGACAACGTGGAGACCAGAACATAAGACCTCCACAACTAAACTATTTCCGTGGAAACGCTCCATTTAAATAGTTAGTTGATAGTTAATAGCTACGCACATATATTCCAACGTGTGGCGATGCATTATCATGCCGAAAACATATCTGTCGCCGAACAGCAAGTGGACCGCTGTCCAATGCGTCAGGCAAAGTACTGCAAGGACATATACGATGCGAGGGCGCAGTTAACTTGTCCGGCAATAGGTGTGGTTCCAAAATCACTCATTCCACCATTCCAGCCCACATGTGTATGCTACAACGTACCTGAAAGCCACACTCACAGGTGACTTGTGGGTTGTGGTCTGACCAATAATGACTGTTGTGGAAGTGGAAAATATCTTTGCGAATGAAGCCAGATTCGTCATACCATATTACATTATTTATAAAATGTTACTTACCTTAAACGTGGTGCAAAAACCATTCACAAAACTACTTATCGATGGTGGTCTTCTGGCCACTGGTGTTGAGTTAATGTGTAATAGTATGGATGCAATGCCTTGCAATGTCACGGGTACTTCCCCGACGGTACTAGTGAAAGATTTTAAGAATCGAGTTCTGTGTTTGGGAAGTGGGTGTAGTCCTTGGACGACCTCTGCCCATTAGCTGAAGATGAATGTTAACGGTTTCCTGAAGGCGTTGCTCCCGGCGCAGAAAACTATTCCTATCGGGTCGCACCTTTGAGCGCACGATGCCGCAAACGCTCGAACAGTAGCAGCAGCAGCTTGCTTATCCGATGCACCCAGCACCAAAAGCGTATCGACATGTTCATCGTTCGCGTACTCCGTCGGGAAGCCCCCACACGTGAACGGAACATGAAAGGACCAGTTATGGTTGTACACTGCGCTATTAGCAGACACATGCATGTTGTTTAATGGATTCCACTGTCATGTGTTAGGCTGTAGTCATATAACAAAATAATGTCCTTCTTTTAAACGGCGAGACCTAGGGAACGGGTACATAAGAAATTAGAAAGGAGCCTGACTAGGATTGTTTCTATTTTGTCATCGCCTGAAGGGCGAACACTTTAACGCCTTTTATTGCTTACTTTTTTGCTTGCAGCGCCAGGAAATAACGCATGCAGTTAGCTTCAGGCTGGATGGAGACAAAGAGCATGGGTGTCGATTCCCGAGGCCTGATCACAATTCCCCCTCCCCCCCTATTTTTTGAAGTCTTACATTTTGCTTCTCAAATAGAAAGATACAAAATCGGAGTTGATCTGACATGGCGTCAGCAACTTAAAAAAGAAAAATAAATCATTTCCAGGCGTTGTCTGCAACATTTGTTTTCTTTGTATTAATTAAAAAAGGAAGACAAAGAGGACTACAAAAATGAAATAAACTATACATACGAAAAGGGACCATGATGAAAATACCACATGAACTGGTTAACTCACCAATTTTTGTTTTTATTTATTTATTTATTTATTATTTTGCCAAATTTTCCAAAAGCAAGGTAACACGACAGAAACTTTCGAACATAACAACACGCCAACCAACTCGTACACGAGGTACAGCATGTTCCCAAAAAGCGCATTATAGCGCGCCATTATTTGCCATGTTGAATAAGCCGTAACCATTTACTGGTAAAAGGAACAAGTGTCCGGATCATACCAGCTCTCTACCATGTACTGATCATTATGCGAGACAAGCCACATAGCTGTGTTGTTCTTCGTCCTGGGATAGATGGCTCATTCGGGGCGCAGGAGAATTTCACGGGAGATTACCGCTTCGGTCGACCTGGCAAGAACTGCGGTGGAACCAACGGCAATGTGTGTCTGCGGGCGATCAACCAACGGCATAATGCATCCGTTTCATGGCAAAGACTCACTAAGTCCAATACGAAAAATTCGAACGTTGGTAGCGACAAGGTTTTGACGACTTGATACCATGATGACGTCATTTGCATCGGCAAAAGAGGTGGGCTGGCGTTGGACCAAACAAACTTCTAGTTTATCACTGGCGACAGGGACACGGGAGAGGAAACACAATTTGGAAACGTGTAGAGCAATAACAGTATTTTTACAGAGATGCGACTGGGGATGAAAATCAAACCTCCAAATAACTGACATCTGTAAAAAATTACTGAACGTGCATTGATCTATTGTTTAACCTAAGGTTTCAAGGTCCGAACTTTATAAGTAACGAAAGGAAGCGGCGCTCGTGTTCAAGGATCTCTCCTTGAATCCTATCTACGACGAACTTCAATTTAACGTAGCCATGTTAATCGGACAACGATCAATAATAACACTCGATAATTGATGGCGGGCGACCGCCACTGCCCGTGGAATCTCAACAGCGTCAAATCGACGCACATTAACAGACGTTTCCAGTCTTTAACCTGTGTTCACATAAGACGACAAAATACTTCCAAAACGTCCTCGTCGTGAGTAGGAAAAAGTACCAACACCAATTCATATACGCGCGTACGATAATCTTTTCTCCCCATAAGGCCCAGGCACTAAATCGAGCAGCTATAGACTGCAGCAGTGGTTCCAGAAATGGCGCTAATAACGACATAGACAAGGGAGCACCCTGCAGGACACGTCGACACACTTGTAATGGCGGAGTAAGACGACCATTCACGTCTATAGACGCCTGAATACCCGTAATCCTTCGTACAGCATCATTAAAGCCAACAGCCGTCAACACTGGAAGCAGAAAATTATGACCAATTAGATCAAACGCATAATCAACAGAATTAAAGCTCCCGACATAGGAACTATAGAAGCAATTGAGATGAGATCAGGACACGCAGCAACGAGAGTCAGTACATAACGACTCGAGAGATAACTCTGATACCGTGCGACAGTGTCAGAAAGCAAAACCGACAAATGGCTATTTGCCACCTGCGCTACAATTTAATAACCATATTGAGTAGCGTTATCGGTTGGACCTAATCCACACAGATTGACGTCCAGTCTTTATGCGAATGAAAACAATTTTTCCCACCTTAAACGAGGGCCGGATGTGTATCCCTTGTTCCACTTCATTCACCATATATGTTATCGTACTTCTTGTCAAAGGCGGGAAGGACAGAGACCGAAAATGTTAACAGTCTCATTATCGTGAAAAGCTGACAAAACCTCCTCAAGGACGGCTGGCGTAAAAACAATGTCAAAGAAGGGAAGTTAATATCTAATTCCACTCCAGTGTACAGATCGGAAAATTACAGGGAAGTTCGCAGATTACATCACGCTGGAATGATCACTCATGTCCATCTATAGAGCAAGTGACAGATACGTCCTTTGAGATCGTGTACGGAGCCAAATAAAATGATACAGGCGCAAACTCATTCTGGAGAATCGAATGTGCCTAGGATTGCAAACGGGGACCATCTAACTGCGGCCTTTTGAGTTGCAGGAGTTCCGTCTTGACGCATCAGTGCTGTGCGGACCCGGGATTTGGCAACGCAAGCCTAGCATTCCATAACTGACTGATAAAGCACTTGGGGACGGGCTGTCCGCCCCCACATGGCAGCGGTGATGTCATCTAAAGAAGGGTCTGCCAGATGTAAAATATTTAACTTCCAAATAGAGAAAAAAATGTGTTCCCGCTGCGAGGTCCACCCACCCTGTAGACTTAAAGACGCCACCTTATCATTAAGTTCAGGACAGCAGATATAACTAAGAGTCTGATCCACAGGACGTAAGACGCAGCTAAAATCTCCA
This sequence comes from Schistocerca americana, assembly GCF_021461395.2. Classification (NCBI taxonomy): domain Eukaryota; kingdom Metazoa; phylum Arthropoda; class Insecta; order Orthoptera; family Acrididae; genus Schistocerca; species Schistocerca americana. The sequence goes on from NC_060123.1 coordinate 455,565,558, forward strand.
AACATGAAAATTTTTCGAGGATTTTGACGAAGTAAAGAAATGGACTTTTCTTTACAAAAACTCGACCGGCCATATGTACGACAATAACTAGGTGGATGACAAAGAAAAGTTAAGGTAAGATAACAAAAGCGACACACTGTATCCCGACCATTGACCAGCGTTTCGAAGTCCGTCAACGGGATGCCAGTACAACTTTACAGCGAAACATCAAAAACCTTACAAAGTCCAGGGAGACAAAACACATCAAATAACACTTTTTGCAAACATACGATATCAGCGTGGGAATCATAAATAAACTGTCGTAACATAGCAAGACATTATTGTATTAACCTTTAGGGGAAGAAACTATGGGCCTGCATTAGTTAACACATGTAAGGCACGAAAGTAGAACTAGAAAGGATTTACGCATTACGTCCCGTTCTCCACAACACCGGCAGATGGCGCAGAAGAAGTTACAGGATTTGAATCTTCCCCACTGGAAGGTGCAGATTCCGTACTTTATTTTTTGAGGCGCGACGCTGCACGCTCAGACAAAAACGTTGTTTCAAACCACTCCGTGACAGCACAATGCTTGACGTGGCAGGCAAGAGGGCTCGTCAAGGTCAGCCATGGGAGGTGGTGTTGGGTGGGGAGTGGGGGGAGGGGGGCGCGTGGGGGAGTCAGGCGTCCCGACTGCACGCAAAGGAAAGCGAGTAACACAACCGGGAGCGATGGACATCATCATCAGATAAAGAAGAGACAAGCAACGGAACTTCTGAAACAGTGTGCATCATCTGACTACCCCAAGAAGAGTCCGTAGTAACCTGTTGCTCCACCGTGCCAGAATGGAGGAATTATGGTATTGCACTAGAACGCTGTAGAGGCAGAACAGCATACGACGTATCCGTTAAATCATCTGAACCTATCGGAACAGACGCTTTTAACGTATGGAGGAGATGAGACAGACGTAACACTCATTTCAGCCTCAACAAACGCAGCCTCGTTCAAATGGCTCCAAGCACTATGGGACTTAACATCTGAGGTCACCAGTCCCCTAGACTTAGAACTACTTAAACCTAACTAACCTAAGGACACGACACACGCCCATGCCTGACTCAGGATTCGAACCTGCGACCATAGCAGCAGCGCGGTTCCGGACTGAAGCGCCTAGAACAGCCCGGCCACAGCGGCCGGCTCAGCTTCGTCATACCTGGCGAAACACGAACCGCAACTAACGTCAATATTCGAAACCTCACCGTTGGAGTGAGCACCCTCCACTATCATCTGTTCGAAGAGAAGAAATTAAGGAGGGGTGACTTGATAATCCTTACCATCCCGAGTCCGCCCAAGTTTAAATTGTGTTACCGGTGCCGGAGCCTTAACGGCAGAAGGGGCTGCACCTGAACGTGCCAGCAACAGCGAAAGTAGCGTGGAGCGTGGGATAATGTCTCCCCAAAGTCCTGTAAAGCTTGAGAAGGCTGTCAGCAGATTGCGAAGACACTAATTCCGCTAACGTCAGTGGACGACGTTTTTCGTAGGACGAGTTTCACATCGCAATACGGTAGGGACAATTGAGTCTGAGATAACCACTTTTATTGCAAAGGAAGCGGTTCCTTCTTGTCCTGCATACGTAACATGAATCCAGTAACCACAAACATTTAGGCGCGAAGGAAAATTATTTTTGAAGATACATTTCTACAGTTTGGACAAGTACCTCTGTAACACTGCAAGGGATGATCTGCAGATCAGCGTTCCCACCGGATATACCGAAGTACTTTCTCACTTTTTTTTCACTAGCTGCTTATTTTTTATGACCCGTCGTCTAATTTCTTATGGTGAATCGTATGTTACCACTTAGCAGCTGTAACTGGGTCCGGGGTCCGGTGTGACTGAAAGTAAAACCACCCCGTCTCCCGTCCCCACTCACACCGTTACCTGTGTCCCGCCACGTGGAGGCGGGCTTTATTTGTTTACATCCATTTGATATTTTTTTTCGTGCAGCTTTAGAGAAACTTACAACTAATACAAAATCTAGTGAGATATTAATAAACAAAATGAAATTAAATATTTAGAAAGAAGGAAGAAAGAGAACTGAATAGAGAAGAGATTGGTATAATATTGCCGTCACCTGGTTGTGGGCGGCGGCCTGGGTCTTGGAATGACCCTCAAGACGCTGGCCATCGCTCACCATGCCTTTACCATCCTAAAAACTAACTAAACTAGAAGAGATTGGGGTACGTTAAAGCTAGGAACTAGGACTACGACTTCCATGTCCAGCCTGCTAAACTATTTACGACATACAATAGAGAGGTAACTGATTTTGTGCTTGGCTCAAAGTTGCTGATGAAAGGGTACTTGTGGTAAAAGTAATAAAGGTAATGACACTAACGGTTTGTGTTGAGCCTACAAGGCTCCCAGTAGAGTACATCAGGCGCAAGCACCTCCCGGCCCCGCGGACAACACGACCTGAACGGTGGTTTTCCCCGATCTACCATAGGTATCCGTCGGGTTGGGCTCAAAAGAGAGGGACCACATTTAAGATCCTTCCATCCAGGCCGTGCGCCGCGTCTAACCAGGAGGCGTAGGTCCCTTGAAGAGGTACCTACCTTTAATCTCTTATTAGACATGGAGGTACTATTAACTATTTACGTATAAGGTGCAATCTGTTTTTAGGATTGTGTGTGACTTGTGCACCCCCTGTCGGTTGTTCCAGACTGTTCTTTTAAGTGGACTTGGTTGACATTATAGATCATCTGCACTGGAGGCTTCAATATCTGTGTTGGTGCCCTGGTCTGTATCTGTTTCTTCTTCATCACTCGTGGTGCTAATCATGTCTGTGTCCCCCTGGGCAACATGATTTCTGTTTGGACCGACTTGCCTTCGGTAGGGTCTGTTGCGCAAGTATTCTGTTTGTTGGATCTTAGAGATTTCGTCAGTTAGTTTGTTGAGTTCAGTCCACCTTTCCGGATCGCGTATTATGGCATGTAGTTCGTTCTGTATGTTCAGGAAATTTATGTGTATTGTGTGTCTTGTGTTCGTGCGTTGTCCGCAGAAGACAGTGTGTTAAGGGAACCTTCTTCCCCGCATGTGCATCTATTAGTCTGTTGCAGACTCACGCAGTACAGGTGCGTGGGATAAGGGCCATGTCCTGTGATGAAAGGTACCATACCGCGGCTGGGATCGATATGTTTTAGTTTTAGTCCTTCCCGTACGTCAGGGAAGAAGTTGTATACACTGCGGCCCTTATCGCTGTTGGCCCACTCGCTCTGCCAGGTATCCATTCGCCATGGTCTGAGTTGGCGTGTTGTCTCAATCGGTACACCAGTGATCTGCCAAACCTGGTCTATTCTCCCCATCTTAAGCCAGTACATTGCTGCGCTGTACCTGATGGTTATATCTATCGGGAAGATTCCCATGACGACACATAGTGCGTCATTTGACGTTGTGCTGAATGCCCCCGTTAGTCGAAGTAGAACACTTCTTTGCCCTCGACGTACTATGGTTCTGTTGTTTGAGAGATTTAATCTGTGGGCCCACGTACTGGCAGCAAAGCATAGTACTGACTCTAAGAGAGAGCAATGGTATGTTCGTATGACTGACAGGGGTAGTCCGAATTGTTCCGAATTTAGCCTAGCCAATTTGTGTAGTATCTTTTCTGCTTTGTTTGTGCATATTCGCATGTGTTCGTGGAAGTTCAATCGTTCATCAATGTATACTCCTAGATAGCGTGTGACTGCTAGTCTTTTTATGTTTGTGTCCCCGATTTGGACTATTGGGTTCCTGCGCTGAATACCCTTTAGCAATGTATAAGTTGTTTTGTTTCGTGCTATCTTTGATTTATTATCTGTGCACGATTGGGTTATTGTCCGAAGTGTTCCATTGGCTCTTTCTTCTAGCTGGGCACGGTTGTTTGCTGAAACTACGACGAGTAGATCATCAGCATAAGCGATAACTCCATCTGTCAAGATGTACTCCTCTAGTAACTGTAGGAGCGGTTCTATAACTATGTCCCAGAAGATGGGGCCGCAGATCGACCCTTGTGGACAGCCTTTTGTAATTCATTTAATCACTTTCTGGTTGTCCATTTGCCAAACGACCATTCTGTCTCTGCAATTGTCCATGAAACTATTATACAGAGACTCCGGTACCTGCAGGTGTCTGAGCCTCTTGAAAAAGGCCGGCCACCAGAGGTTGTCGAAGGCACCTGAGATGCCTATCATAATTGCAACAGTGTATTTTTAGGGTGTGTCGTGTACTACTTGGAGTGCTCTGTTAATTGCGTCGTCTATAGATTTCCCTTCCCTGAAGGCGTATTGGTGTGGTGTCAGTCCCCGTAGCGTTCGGTGTGCTTGTAGTCTTTTGCAGAGTAGTTTTTCTTGTACACTTAACGAGTGTATTGATAAGGCAAATTGGTCTGTATGACTTGGGGCCTTATGGGTCTTTGTTTGGAGCCTTTTTGGTGATAACCGCCTTCGAAGTCTTCCACACTGCAGGCACACGGGCCAGCCTTAATGCATCGTTTAACAACGTTGTGAGAAACGGGGTGATCTGCGGTGCAATTTGTTTCAGTACCTCAGAGTGGATACCATCCGGTCCAGGCGGCTTTTTGTTTTTGAGTTCGGAGATCACTGTCGCCACTTCTTCCAGCGCAAATGGAAAGGTGGCGGTTGGTGTGGTGTATACTGTGTCTAGCTCACGTCTCAGTGCTGCATGTTGTGGTGTGTCTGTGTTTGCGATGTCGTCAGGATGGAGTTTGCTCAGGAGGAACTCCACTGTGCGTCTCCAGCCTTTAGTCATCGCACCGTCCTCCTGTCACAGCGTTCCCAGAACCAGTGGGATCTTAATTTTCTCTGTCACGATTTTGTATGGTTCTCCTCAAATGTTTAGTTGTGTTTGCGCCGCTACATGGCAATTCCAATGGACTTTCCTGGTCTTATTCAGCTCAAGTTTGTATTTGTCCTTGGCAAGCCGGTAGTCATGTAGTCGTAATTGCCTTTCTCTATCTGAAATTGCTCGTTGGTAAAGCTTACGTTTACGTTTTGAGTCTTGTTTGAGTCGTGTTAATTGTGTAGTCCAGGGAATGTTTTGGTGTTTTGTCATCCTTTGTGTGGGTATGCAGGTGTTCTGTGTGTGTGTGTGTGTGATGATATCTGTCAGCATGTGTGCTCTGTAATCAACACTGCTGGTGATGTCTGGCGGTGTGTGCTCATGTATTTTTAGTCTGGCTCTGTCCCAGTCTGTTTTGCCAAACAATAGTCTTTTTGGTTGTGTTTCTATGTTGACGTTTGGTGTACCACTTAAGGTTAGTGTGATGATGTGGTCGCTGGCAGTGATCTGGTCATGTACGGTCCAGTCTCGTACGTGGTTAATGGCGGCATTTAACGAGGGTGATGTCTACGTTTGATGAATGACCGTTGTGTCCGATGTGAGTCTGGTTATGTCCTTCCTTGTTGAGTACGTGTAGCCTGTTTTCTTGGATGATGTCATTTATTATTCTACCTCTGTCGTCAGTTCTGTCTGAATGCGACAGGGTTAATCAGGCCTTTATGTCTGCACAGATGAGAAGTTTCTTGTTGCCAGCGTATTGCGCAACATCTCTGATGAGGTCTGCGTATGGTCTTTTGCAATGACAGAATTGGGCGTACAGCGACGCGATGATCCAAGTATCCCCCTTGTGTGTGACTTCAACTGTAACTTGGTGCTCGGAACAGAGTTCTCTAATTTTGATTGGATGTATTTCTTTGTTTAAGATTACAGCCTGTCCCATCCATAACTGTCACCGCACTTGGAGGAAAGTTGGGGATATGCCCTTGTCTGGTGTAGGTCTCCTGTATTCACAGAATGTCACTTTTTAGTTCACGTAGGACCCGTGGGAGCTCCGAATTTACAAGCATACTCCGCATAGCATTAAGCTGTGCTATTAGCAGTTTGGGTGTTTAACGGTGGCGTAGCACTTGCTGCCAGTTTGACTGTAATCGAAGTATATTCTCTCATGAGCCCTTACGTGATCCATGTAAAGCATGTCCATATCGAATGGTTCCTCCCTGCGGGCGCACACCTGCATGAGCAGGTCTAGTAGGCTGTCTGGATGTATTGGAATATTCTCCGTTTTGAGAATCAGTCTATCGGTTTGCTCCGATGTACGGAAACGAACCGAATGGCCGTACGGGTGTAGGGTGCGGATGAGCATCCGCTGTGCCGACTCTAAGATGTCTCTTTTTTCTAGTCTACTTAATTTTACATTTATATCTAGCTCGTCGTAACTAAAACTAGCGGTGTCGATGGCGTGTGTTGGCGTCTCTGCAGCCGTGACGTGTCTTGATGGTGTAGTGGCGTTGCTGTGCACCTCTGCGGGGGCGCTGGATTGGCGTCCTCGTTGGTTGTTGTGGGGGTTTCCTTGGGCGTCGGCACTGAGGTTAGGGGGCTGCGAAGGTGTTGCTATCACCAGGGGTATACACTTTTGTATCACTTGGTTTTAAGGCAACCTGTGATTGCCGCGATTGGTCGTCACACGCTTTCACTTTCTTAACTCTCTTAGGCTGTTTGGGTTTTCTATAGGGTTTTAGTTTCCTAAAGGCTGTGATGATTCGTGTTTTTTTTCTTCTTTGTGTTTCGTTTGTGCAGTCTTGATGTGTATCAAATGTGTTGGTTGTTTGTACCTCCATTCTGCATTGATTTGACGTGATTTGGTTCCGACTTGACTGCTCGTCTACACTATCTGCGATAGATATAACCGAAGTTCTCCTAAAGTAAGGAACGCGGCCTTAGGAAATAAATCATACACTTCAGGCGGAAGATTGTAGGTCCCAACCGGAATATACTCGATCGCCTCGTTTGCAAGAAGGACTGGACTAGCTGCACCATCACGATGTTTAAACATCGCTTGAGAAGCAACCCCAGACAGGGACCGGTCTGTTGCAAGGGATCTTGAAGCTTCACAAAACGTGCATACGAATTAGAATCAAAATAAGTCGTAACTAACTGATCACATGTAACTCGACACGTAGCAACCAACCAAATGTGAATTTCTAAAAAATCTGGCTGAACATGATGCGTTCTCTCATCAAAATTGAAATGAACGGTACGCCTATGAGGAATATTCATGGGAGACCTGACAGACATCATGGTGGGCATAGAACGCCCAGCCAGGAAACAAACAAACAACAAACACCGCTAGGCAAGAACGACACGACACCGGCAGATACACACACAATACTGTGAACACAAAAGTTCTACCCAAGTGGCACTGCTGTACAGGTGGAAGTAAGAACAACCCGCTCGCTCGAGACGAAGACTAAGCTAACACTATGCCAGCCTACAACATTGTCTCTCAGTGAGCTACGACACTTCGTGCGGTAGTGGGAAGTGATACACGATCTTCTACACATTCAGATGTGGTGCACGGTATGATAGTGTTGCCAACACCTCGTTTTCAGACTGTTTTCGATATACACCTGATCCGATTTTGCTACATAAACTTTTGTCTTGAATGTCATGAGGGATCGCTTCCATCTAAGTGGGGCATTTGCTGTTTCAGCTGGACAATAATGTATATCTACAGATACATGTATGTAAAGGGGGACGAAAATCTAATAGTCATGGGCGACTGGAATGCAGTTGTAGGGGAAGGAGTAGAAGAAAAGGTTAGTTTACACATATCTAACCGCGGTTTTCGGCAAGTGTTAGAGTATCGAGGGGCACGTATGTTTTTGATTACTTAGTGTTTTGGTGCTGATATCAACACAGATATTGAAGTAAGTACGTCTTTTTCCTAATGGAACAATGAACTTTGTATAACTGCATTTGGTAGCTCTTGAGAACACAATTACATTTCTAGAGCGTTTATTAACATTGATTTTGAAATCTGTCATAAAATGTGCCCTAAACTATTTCAGTGTGGAAGGGGTTCCTTCCACTCTAGAATACACAAACAACTGTTACCTGTACAAAATCTTTTCGTTACAGAATCACCACCCACATTGAGTTCAAGCATGTAGTTGGTGATGTTGGAAAATATAATTAGGAAGATCCTGACAATGAATTCACAAACTAAATGAAATGAATCTTGATATAATGAACACATAACAACCTTTCAATAGTGTCCCTATATGAGAGGAGAACACCTAGCGTAACTTACAATACAGTGATCACAAAACATTTTACCTCCAAAATACTACACTCACAACACTTCACTATGAAATATTGTCTATGCTGTTTTAGCTGGACAATAATGTATATCTACCGATACCTGTATGTAAAGGGGGACGAAAATCTAATAGTCATGGGCGACTGGAATGCAGTTGTAGGGGTAGGAGTAGAAGAAAAGGTTACAGGAAAATATGGGCTTGGGACAAGGAATGAAAGAGGAGAAAGACTAATTGAGTTCTGTAACAAGTTTCAGTTAGTAATAGCGTATACCCTGTCCACGAATCACAAGAGGAGGAGGTATACTTGGTAAAGGCCGGGAGATACGGGAAGATTTCAGTTAGATTACATCATAGTCAGCCAGAGATTCCGAAATCAGATACTGGATTGTAAGGCGTACCCAGGAGCAGATATAGACTCAGATCACAATATAGTAGTGATGAAGAGTAGGCTGAAGTTCAAGACATTAGTCAGGAAGAATCAATACGCAAAGAAGTGGGATACGGAAGTACTAAGGAATGACGAGATACGTTTCAAGCTCTCTAACGCTATAGATACAGCAATAAGGAATAGTGCAGTAGGCAGTACAGTTGAAGAGGAATGGACATCTCTAAAAAGGGCCATCACAGAAGTTGGGAAGGAAAACAAAGGTACAAAGAAGGTAGCTGCGAAGAAACCATGGGTAACAGAAGAAATACTTCAGTTGATTGATGAAAGGAGGAAGTACAAACATGTTCCGGGAAAATCAGGAATACAGAAATACAAGTCGCTGAGGAATGAAATAAATAGGAAGTGCAGGGAAACTAAGACGAAATGGCTGCAGGAAAAATGTGAAGACATCGAAAAAGATATGATTGTCGGAAGGACAGACTCAGCATACAGGAAAGTCAAAACAACCTTTGGTGACATTAAAAGCAACGGTGGTAACATGAAGAGTGCAACGGGAATTCCACTGTCAAATGCAGAGGAGAGAGCAGACAGGTGGAAAGAATACATTGAAAGCCTCTATGAGGGTGAAGATTTGTCTGATGTGATAGAAGAAGAAACAGGAGTCGATTTAGAAGAGATAGGGGATCCAGTATTAGAATCGGAATTTAAAAGAGCTTTGGAGGACTTACGGTCAAATAAGGCAGAAGGGATAGATAATATTCCATCAGAATTTCTAAAATCATTGGGGGAAGTGGCTACAAAACGACTATTCACGTTGGTGTGTAGAATATAAGAGTCTGGCGGTATACCATCTGTCTTTCGGAAAAGCAACATCCACACAATTCCGAAGACGACAAGAGCTGACAAGTGCGAGAATTGTCCCACAATCAGCTTAACAGCTCATGCATCGAAGCTGCTTACAAGAATAATATACAGAAGAACGGAAAAGAAACTTGAGAATGCGCTAGGTGACGAACAGTTTGGCTTTAGGAGAAGTAAAGGGACGAGAGAGGCAATTCTGACGTTACGGCTAATAATGGAAGCAAGGCTAAAGAAAAATCAAGACACTTTCATAGGATTTGTCGACCTGGAAAAAGCGTTCGACAATATAAAATGGTGCAAGCTGTTCGAGATTCTGAAAAAAGTAGGGGTAAGCTATAGGGAGAGACGGGTCATATGCAATATGTACAACGACCAAGAGGGAATAATAAGAGTGGACGATCAAGAAGTGCTCGTATTAAGAAGGGTGTAAGACAAGGCTGTAGCCTTTCGCCCCTACTCTTCAATCTGTACATCGAGAAAGCAATGATGGAAATAAAAGAAAGGTTCAGGAGTGGAATTAAAATGCAAGGTGAAAGGATATCAATGATACGATTCGCTGATGACATTGCTATCCTGAGTGAAAGCGAAGAAGAATTAAATGATCTGCTGAACGGAATGAACAGTATAATGAGTACACGGTATGGTTTGAGAGCAAATCGGAGAAAGACGAAGGTAATGAGAAGTAGTAGAAATGAGAACAGCAATAAACTTAACATCAGGTTTGATGGTCACGAAGTCAATGAAGTTAAGGAATTCTGCTACCTAGGCAGTAAAATAACCAATGACGGACGGAGCAAGGAGGACATCAAAAGCAGACTCGCCATGGCAAAAAAGGCATTTCTTGCCAAGGGAAGTCTACTAATATCAAATACCGGCGTTAATTTCAGGAATAAATTTCTGAGGATGTACGTCTGGAGCACAGCATTGTATGGTAGTGAAACATGGACTGTGGGAAAACCGGAACAGAAGAGAATCGAAGCATTTGAGATGTGGTGCTACAGACGATTGTGGGAAATTAGGTGGACTGATAGGGTAAGGAATGAGGAGGTTCTACGCAGAATCGGAGATGAAAGGAATATATGGAAAACACTGATAAGGAGAAGGGACAGGATAATAGGACATCTGCTAAGACATGAGGGAATGACTTCCATGGTACTAGAGGGAGCTGTAGAGGGCAAAAACTGTAGAGGAAGACAGAGACTGGAATACGTCAAGCAAATAATTGAGGACGTAGGTTGCAAGTGCTACTCTGAGATGAAGAGGTTAGCACAGGAAAAGAATTCGTGGCGGGCCGCATCAAACCAGTCAGTAGACTGATGACAAAAAAAGAAAACAAAAAAACAAAAAAATAAAAAGAAAAGAAAACGATACCTTTTTCGACTTAAAAGCTCATTGATCACACACGCGATACTTGGCTAGTATGGACAAGAGGGAATGAGAAGAAAATACGTAACAGAACTCGTCTCCAATAGAACTGAAGTGCACACACAAGCTAGTGACTCCCTTAGTGAGCGCCTCAGCAAACACGGTACTCACCATGCTTTGCCGCCGTCTGCTGTGGCCAGCAGCAGCGTATGATGACAGAGGCGCGGGGATGCTGTGCGGATCTATGAACCTCAATCCTATTCTGGTCTTGACGGTATCATCTATAGCAATAAATTTAATTTCACTACTAATTATTGGACAAATACTTATATTAATCCTAGAATCAGCAGTAGCTATAATTCAAGCTTATGTTTTCTGCATTTTAAACACTTTATATTCTAGAGAAGTGTACTAAACCTATGTTAACAACTCACTCAAATCACCCATTCCACTTAGTAGACTATAGACCTTGACCACTAACAGGAGCAACTGGAGCTATAATCGGAAAGTGCCCTGAGGTCTCGTGAGACGAAAAACTGTTTTTCTCTAACGAATCTATTGGCAATGTTCACTCTCGCCGGCTTAGCAACGTGTGCAGCACTGCCTTCCTTGATTGTTCCACAGAATGTAACTAACTCGAGTCGAATTCCGTATTCTCCACTATGGAAATGATACGAGATTTTCGAACCTTGTGAGCGCAAGTGTTCACTAAAAAGCTGTTCTAGACCGACAGAACAGGATGTTACAATGAAATGAACACCCTTAGCTGCTTACAGGCGTTGACATACGTCAACGGGGACGGATGAAAATGTGTGCCCCGACCGGAATTCGAAGCCGGGATCTCCTGCTTACATGGCAGTCGCTCTATCCATCCGTGCCACCGAGGACACAGAGGATAGCGCGACTGCAGGTATTTATCTCTGGCACGCCTCCTGCGAAACCCACATTCTCAACGTATTGACCTGCACTACATTCGTAGTGCCCCCACCGATTATACTCATTACTCGCAGCGCGTTGCCGATTCTCGTAGGACTTCGGGCATTGTTTGTGCATTTGCACAGAAGAAGAACATGGTCAAGTGGCCGGTGAGCCTGAACTATATATTTACTAAGACGGTATCTGTTCTTTCGGTCATGTCCGAACAGGAAGTGTTGTGTCTAAACACAGCCTCTAGTCTGGAGAAACCTCCCTCCCTTCTACCCATGGCACCGGTCTGTATATCTTTTTTGTTCCTCCCCTACCACTCGTCGTAGCAGCCAATGGTGATTGTGGTAGGACATACGATGTTTCTTGGTAAAATGAAGCTATTTTCCTTCTGACCCATGGCGTTCATGTTTCGATCCTATACTCTTTGACTCCCCAATACACAAGCTGTCCATATGCAACCTCGTGTTCTCCCGCCTTCATCAAGTGATATGCAAGCATTTGTTAAAAATAGCGGTGCTTCCTACTGTTGCCTGTATTTTATTTCGAAAAAAAACATAGTGACAATGTTTTTTGTGCTTTTCAAGCACCTCCTGTTGTGATTCTAAAAGTATTCCTTCCCTAGAAGCTTTCCCAGACATCAGGTGTGTTCTTTTCATGTGCGTTCTAACCAGTCGTCTCTGCCGTGCTGATTATTTTGTGCGACTCAACATTCTTCATCAATGCGAATTCCGTGTACTGATCCTCTAACAGTGGCCATGTTCACCGCTGCTATGCTAAGATGTTTCTTTCCATTCCACGCTGGCGTGAGTCAGAGGAGCTCGCTTAAACGCTTATTGTTAGCTAATGGTGCCTGGCTCCACACAGCGAAGGGTCGGCTTTTTTTTTTGCCCTCTGGAAATGTGTTCCATGTTGCACTTTTCTCGAAGGCTGGCAATTACCTGAGTCCACTTCCGTTCAAAGTGATAGCGATACAATGTGACTATTAACATGCAAAGTAAGGAATGCTTGTTGGTATCGAGTTAATGGTGGCCATGTATGAATGATTACTCTCGCTACTGTGTAAATTAGTATCGCTTTACTTGAAGTGGGGCATGCATGGCATCAAACTCCTCAGCTTAATAAGTAGATTATGCTCCTATATTTAAAATAGTATGATAAGGGAAAAAATTATACCGCGACCACACATGTCCTCCCCCTTCCGACTTAATTTTGTGCAAGGGGATTCAATGTTTGAGGCGTTGTTTAACACCGCACAAAATTATGCATAACTTCTTTTTTTGTGTAAACATTCAACTATATGGCCCAGTTTCTCAATCTATTCTTATGACTAAAGGAAGTCACTGTTAATGGATACACATACATATGGATCCATATACCATGTTGTTGTTGTTGTCTTCAGTCCTGAGACTGGTTTGATGCAGCTCTCCATGCTACTCTATCCTGTCCAAGCTTCTTCATCTCCCAGTACGTACTGCAGCCTACATCTTTCTGAATCTGCTTAGTGTATTCATCTCTTGGTCTCCCTCTACGATATTTACCCTCCGCGCAGCCCACCAGTACTAAATTGGTGATCCCTTGATGCCTCAGAACATATCCTACCAACCGATCCCTTCTTCTAGTCAAGTTGTGCCACAAACTCCTCTTCTCTCCAATTCTATTCAGTACCTCCTCATTAGTTATGTGATCTATCCATCTAACCTTCAGCATTTTTCTGTAGCACCACATTTCGAAATCTTCTATTCTCTTCTTGTCCAAACTATTTATCGTCCATGTTTCACTTCCATATATGGCTATACTCCATACAAATACTTTCAGAAACGACTTCCTGACACTTAAATCTAGACTCGATGTTAACAAATTTCTCTTCTTCAGAAACGATTTCCTTGCCATTGCCAGTCTACATTTTATATCCTCTCTACTTAGACCATCATCAATTATTTTGCTCCCCAAATAGCAAAACTCCTTTACTACTATAAGTGTCTCATTTCGCAATCTAACTCCCTCAGCATCATCCGACTTAATTCGACTACATTCCATTATCCTCGTTTTGCTTTTGTTGATGTTCATATTATATCCTGTCTCACTCCCTTCCCAACCACTGCTCCGCTTTCATGTCGCTCGACTTTTATAACTGCCATCTGGTTTCTGTACAAATTGTAAATAGCCTATCGCTCCCTGTATTTTACCCCTGCCACCTTTAGAATCTGAAAGAGAGTATTCCAGTCAACATTGTCAAAAGCTTTCTCTAAGTCTACAAATGCTAGAAACGTAGGTTTGACTTTCCTTAATCTTACTTCTAAGATGAGTCATAGGGTCAGTATTGCCTCACGTGTTCCAACATTTCTACGGAATCCAAACTGATATTCCCCGAGGTCGGCTTCTACCAGTTTTTCCATTCGTCTGTAAAGAATTCGCGTTAGTATTTTGCAGCTGTGACTTATTAAACTGATAGTTCGGTAATTTTCACATCTGTCAACGCCTGCTTTCTTTGGGATTGGAATTGTTATATTCTTCTTGAAGTCTGAGGGTATTTCTCCTGTCTCATACATCTTGCTCACCAGATGGTAGAGTTTTGTCAGGACTGGCTCTCCCCAGGCCGTCAGTAGTTCTAATGGAATGTTGTCTACTCCCGGGGCCTTGTTTCGACATGGGTCTTTCAGTGCTCTATCTAACTCTTCACACAGTATGATATCCCCCGTTTCATCTTCATCTACATCCTCTTCCATTTCTATAACATTGCCCTCAAGTACATCGCCCTTGTATAGACCCTCTATATACTCCTTCCACCTTTCTGCTTTCCCTTCTTTGTTTAGAACTGGGTTTCCATCTGAGCTCTTGATATTCATACAAGTGGTTCTCTTCTCTCCAAAGGTCTCTTTAATTTTCCTGTAGGCAGTATCTATCTTACCCCTCGTGAGATAAGCCTCTACATCCTTACATTTGTCCTCTAGCCATGCCTGCTTAGCCATTTTGCACTTCCTGTCGATCTCATTTTTGAGACGTTTGTATTCCTTTTTGCCTGCTTCATTTACTGCATTTTTATATTTTCTCCTTTCATCAATTAAATTCAATATTTCTTCCGTCACCCAAGGATTTCTACTAGCCCTCGTCTTTTTACCTACTTGATCCTCTGCTGCCTTCACTACTTCATCCCTCAAAGCTACCCATTCTCTTTCTACTGTATTTCTTTCCCCCATTTTTGTCAATTGTTCTCTTATGCTCTCCCTGAAACTCTCTACAACCTCTGGTTTAGTCAGTTTATCCAGGTCCCATCTCCTTAGATTCCCACCTTTTTGTAGTTTCTTCAGTTTTAATCTAGAGTTCATAACCAATCGATTGTGGTCAGAGACCACATCTGCACCTGGAAATGTCTTACGATTTGAAACCTGGTTCCTAAATCTCTGTCTTACAATTATGTAATCTATCTGATACCTGTCAGTATCTCCAGGCTTCTTCCATGTATACAACCTTCTTTTATGATTCTTGAACCAAGTGTTAGCTATGGTTAAGCTGTGCTATGTGCAAAATTCCACCAGGCAGATTCACCTTTCATTTCTTAAACCCGATCCATATTCACCTACTAAGTTTCCTTCTGTTCCTTTTCCTACTATCAAATTCCAGTCACTCATGACTATTAAATTTTCATCTCCCTTCACTATCTGAATAAATTCTTTTATCTCATCATACATTTCTTCAATTTCTTCGTTATCTGCAGAGCTAGAAGGCATGTAGACTTGTACTACCGTCGTAGTCGTGGGCTTCGTGTCTATCTTGGCCACAACAACGCGTTCGCTGTGCTGTTTGTAGTAGCTTACCCGCATTCCCATAAATTTATTCATTATTAAACCTACTCCTGCATTACCCCTATTTGATTTTGTATTTATAACCCTGTATTCACGTGACGAAAAGTCTTGTTCCTCCTTCCGCCGAACTTCACTAATTCCCACTATATCCAACTTTAACCTATCCATTTCCTTTTTTAAATTTTCTAACCTACCTGCCCGATTAAGGGATCTGACAATCCATGCTCCGATCTGTAGAACGCCAGTTTCCTTTCTCCTGATAACGACGTCCTCCTGAGTAGTCCCCGCCCGGAGATCCGAATGGGGGACTATTTTACCCCCGGAATATTTTTCCCAAGAGGACGCGATCATCATTTATCCATACAGTAAAGCTGCATGCCCTCGGGAAAAAATTACGGCCGTAGTTTCCCCTTGCTTTCAGCCGTTCGCAGTACCAGCACAGCAAGGCCGTTTTGGTTAGTGTTACAAGGCCAGATCAGTCAATCATCCAGACTGTTGCCCCTGCAACTACTGAAAAGGCTGCTGCTCCTCTTCAGGAACCATACGTTTGTCTGGCCTCTCAACAGATACCCCTCCATTGTGGTTGCACCTACGGTACGGCTATCTGTATCGCTGAGGCACGCTAGCCTCCCCACCAACGGCAAGGTCTATGGTTCAGGGTGGAGGGGGGGGGGGGTCTTTATCTATCATTCTGAAAATTAATATTGATTAAGGCCAAAAATTATGTTTAGTTTGAGGTATGTCTTATACTTTTTCTTCTCAAACGTACACCTTAAGTGTGATGATGAAAATGGTTGAAAATGAGAATTCTTCCTTCAAATAATTACTTCAGTTACAATTTCTCCATCAATGTATATAATTTAAACTATCATCAGTTCTCCAATATTTTAATATTGTCATGTGAATGCTACCTGAAAGCATGCCAAATTCTTGTCTCTTAAAATTTGTCATCAATTAATATACTGAATATGGATGCTTTATCTCAAATAGAAACACACTAACATGCTCAGCTCCACTTACTCTGAAGAAGAATAACTTACACACAGTATTTGTAACTCTCTCAAAATGCAGAAACATTATTACACACATATATATCTGTAGGAATACGGATTTAACAAACAAAATGTAAACAGGAATATGGCACCAACAGAAAGTGTATAATATTAATACACACATATATTTGTAGAAGAATCTAATCTATACACATATAAATCAATTCAAAATATTCAATCTGTTCATGAGAGGGACACCCACCTTTATTCTTATACCCTCAGAAATGCCCTGGTTTTCATATCATATCATTCATTTAAAAACAATTTACTGATAATATCCCTCGGATTTTTCTTTCTTAAGACAGCATGAAAATATTTTGCACAAAGTTAGCATGTAACTCTCCATTTTTTTTTCATGTTGATATTGCAGAATTCCTCAGATGAGGTGTCATGCTGTCTACATGTAGAAATTCGAAATTGTCACCGAGTTAGCAATATGAGAGAGTGTGGCATTGGAGTTACAATCTCCTGACTGTTAGGTTCAACTCTGTTGAATAGTCACTTACATGGTACTTGACTTGTCGATCTAACGTATCCTCTGCTTCTCCATGTAGTGGTATTATGGATTTTCAGATGCTGCTGTACTCATTTTCCGTAGATGGGATTTTAGGCAAATAAAGTAGATTTGATCTGCAGCTAATGATTTATAGGTGGTATGTTTCCTGGTTTGATATTAATGATAATCTAAGGATGGGTTGTGGGAAGGTTTATTCTTCTATCTTCTAGTCCATCTTGTTTCTTCCTCGTCTTCTACAATGACTTTTCTGTATTTACTGCTTCGTCTGCACTTCTTGATTGGGTCGTGTTTTTATTTGGGCTGGGTTGAGGTAAATAAAAATTTTAGGAATCTTTACTATTGTTTCCAGGAATATTTTATGTGAATCATTGAATAAAGTAGTATGTAGTTACTATGTTCGCCTTCAACGTAGCTTCCAGAAGTCCTTTGTACTTACAAATCAGGTACATGTTATAGACATGAGCTAGCTTAGTGTTTCTGGAAATGCTAGTTTTTCAGTAGCACTCCCATCGTAAGCCATGCCTTTTATAGTGGTGATGAATTTCTTAGTAACCTCTGTAGCTTCAGGCTGCCTCATTGAACAGGTATTGTGTTGATGGCTCTTCTCCACTGCATTTGCCATACCAGCATCTGCCTGTCGCCTTTTCCATCCTCATTGATAAACATTCCAGGTAAGTTGTTCTGGAGTGGTATTCACTGTTATCTGCTATCGAAGTAGTTGGAGCTGTATAGCCTAACGCCTCTCCTCTCACTCTGACTGCCTTCCTCACTAGCTGCCATACTGCCACCTCATCTGTATCTTGACATTCAGGTTGACCCCCTGGATTGTGGTCGACTCATGACTTCATGCTGTGGTCCTTGAAGTCCACCATGTTACAAATCTCCTTTTTAACCTGTGATAAACTACTAACAGTTTTCATAGTTGCCCTCAAAACCTTACAATGGGCTTCTGACCTATCTCACAATCACTCCTGTGTAAATCCTTCTCGCTTTACAGATTCAGATTTGAATATATCATTGCTTCTTAATACTATCTATGTGTCCTCATCTTTTGAGAGAAATAGACTGGAAGGAAATGGTGATTTACTTTGCATATCATTAGTATGTACATGCACTATGTTTTTAACACTAAAGCCTGTTAGTCGCATGATAAGAAAATGAAAATTGTCCATTCCCTGTGTTCTCTCCCTTGTTTGCCATTTGCACTTTTCTTTGGCATCGACTCCTGTAACATAAATTCTCGACGTCAGCATGTTCTCATCTGATTAACTTACATACATGTGAATCTCAACAATTTCAGTCACATCTGCCAACTTATTCCAATACTGCACACATACTGTACCATTAATATCTGTATTTATGGGCTCTCCTGTATTATTAATCTTATCCTCTTTTGCTCTCCATCATCAGATCCTTGAATCAAAACTCATCTAATGTCTGTATTATAAGCTCAAAACCTCTTCATTTAATGCAACGTCCTTCATCGATCAGTACAACTATAATTTAGTATTTTAGGAGATCTACTGATAAAAAATATGATAATCTCATATCAAGTAGCAAATTATCAAGATACCTGATCTCAGTCAAACATGTGAACTTTGACTCTTGTAATGGCTTTTGTGGCACATCCCCAAGGACTTCCCTGTTTTTGGGTTGACTACTTCCACAGCATTTGTATGTATAGTTCTGCGAATTTCTACCAGACCCTTACATGTGGAAAGAACTTATATCATTGCTGTTTTTGTTTGTTGATAAATAATATGTTTTTATTAAAACTTTGTGTCCTACTGTCCACCTTGGACTTCCTCTTCATGGTTGCCCAGCGGATGTTGTTCAGTGTCATTGCCACAAGATTTTGGTGTCGTCTTCTTGGAACTGGTGGAAATTTTACTACCTCCCTAATTCTGTCTGGGGTTGGTTTTCTTGTTAAGATAGTAAATGGTGGAAGTAAAGTGGTGCTATGTGGCATTTCATAGATCACTGCCTAAAGTTGTGCCAAATACTTATCCCAGGTATTCTTACTGCAGTATAAGTGACACAATGTTCATAATCCTTCCATTGCCCCCCTATCTACATTTGTATTTGCTTTGTATTTTGAAATGTATTTGGGCTTGATTCGTTGCTTCTTGAATGTAGTCTCCCACTGTTTTAATTCGTATTGTTGTCCGTTGTTAGACAGTATTTTGTCAACTCTGCCCACGAGGCCGCGTTTGAGCACACTAAGGCAGCCATAGCCAACCCACCGGTTCTCGGAGTGCCTGATTTTAGTAAAAAAATTTTTGTACAAAGTTATTCATGTAATCCGGGGATTTCGGCCGTCCTCCTACAGGGTCAAAGGCAGCCATTAGCCTCGGTTAACCGGCACTGAACTTAAATATTCCATTTACGAATGTGACTCTTTGTCCGTCTTGTTCAAACTGGAGAAGTATCGCTTTTATCTCGAGCATAGAGTATTTCAGTTAGAAACCGACAATCAAGCATTAAGCTGGCGCTAGCCAGACCGAGTAAAACTGACCATATCACCAGGTGGGCAGTACGCATTTCAGCGGTTCAATTCGACGTTAAACATATTAAGGGGACTGAGAATGTGCTTGCGGACGTCATCAGCCATATGTTCACTGAATATCCTTCTAGTGAGCGAACCCAGGAAACTGAGGAAGGCAATTTTAGTTGTGTCGTGTTAGGCGCTATTCTTCATTTGTGTAGTGATGTTGCCGCCCTCTGGATCAGACCCCACTTGGGGACTGGTTAAGAAAGTTCAAGGCACTCGAAAAATGCGTTTTAGACAGGTACGTGCCGCGTAAAACTGTGAGGGACGGAAAAAAACCCACCGTGGTACAACAACAAAGTTAGGAAACTACTGTGAAAGCAAAGAGAGCTTCACTCTAAGTTTAAACGCAGCCAAAACCTCTCAGACAAACAGAACATAAACGATATCAAAGTTAGCGTAAGGAGGGCTATGCGTGAAGCGTTCAGTGCATTCGAAAGTAAAATTCTATGTACCGACGTGACAGAAAATCCTAGGAAGTCCTGGTCTTACGTTAAATCAGTAAGTGGCTCGAAACAGGATATCCGGGATGATGATGGCATTGAAACAGAGGATGACACGCGTAAAGCTGAAATACTAAACACCTTTTTCCAAAGCTGTTTCACAGAGGAAGACCGCACTGCAGTTCCTTCTCTAAATCCTCGCACAAACGAAAAAATGGCTGACATCGAAGTAAGTGTCCAAGGAATAGAAAAGCAACTGGAATCACTCAACAGAGGAAAGTCCACTGGACCTGACGGGATACCAATTCGATTCTACACAGAGTACGCGAAAGAACTCGCCCCCCTTCTAACAGCCGTGTACCGCGAGTCTCTAGAGGAACGGAAGGTTCCAAATGAGTGGAAAAGAGCACAGGTAGTCCCAGTCTTCAAGAAGGGTCGTCGAGCAGATGCACAAAACTATAGACCTATATCTCTGACGTCGATCTGTTGTAGAATTTTAGAACATGTTTTTTGCTCGAGTATCATGTCGTTTTTGGAAACCAAGAATCTACTATGTAGGAATCAACATGGATTCCGGAAACAGCGATCGTGTGAGACCCAACTCGCTTTATTTGTTCATGAGACCCAGTAAATATAAGATACCGGTTTTCAGGTAGATGCTATTTTTCTTGACTTCCGGAAGGCGTTCGATACAATTCCGCACTGCCGCCTGATAAACAAAGTATGAGCCTACGGAATATCAGACCAGCTGTGTGGCTGGATTGAAGAGTTTTTAGCAAACAGAACACAGCATGTTGTTATCAATGGAGAGACGTCTACAGACGTTAAAGTAACCTCTGGCGTGCCACAGGGGAGTGTTATGGGCCCATTGCTTTTCACAATATATATAAATGACCTAGTAGATAGTGGCGGAAATCCCATGCGGCTTTTCGCGGATGATGCTGTAGTATACAGAGAAGTTGCAGCATTAGAAAATTGTAGCGAAATGCAGGAAGATCTGCAGCGGATAGGCACTTGGTGCAGGGAGTGGGAACTGACCCTTAACATAGACAAATGTAATGTATTGCGAATACATAGAAAGAAGGATCCTTTATTGTATGATTATATGATAGCGGAACAAACACTGGTAGCAGTTACTTCTGTAAAATATCTGGGAGTATGCGTGCCGAACGATTTGAAGTGGAATGATCATATAAGATTAATTGTTGGTAAGGCGGGTACCAGGTTGAGATTCATTGGGAGAGTCCTTAGAAAATGTATTCCATCAACAAAGGAGGTGGCTTACAAAACACTCGTTCGACCTTTACTTGAGTATTGCTCATCAGCGTGGGATCCGTACCAGATCAGTTGATGGAGGAGATAGAGAAGATCCAAAGAAGAGCGGTTCGTTTCGTCACAGGGTTATTTGGCAACCGTGATAGCGTTACGGAGATGTTTAACAAACTCAAGTGGCAGACTCTGCAAGAGAGGCGCTCTGCATCGCGGTGTAGCTTGCTCGCCAGGTTTCGAGAGGGTTTCTGGATGAGGTATCGAATATATTGCTTCCCCCTACTTCTACCTTCCGAGGAGATCACGAATGTAAAATTAGAGAGATTAGAGCGCGCACGGAGGCTTTCAGACAGTCGTTTTTCCCGCGAACCATACGCGACTGGAACAGGAAAGGGAGGTAATGACAGTGGCACGTAAAGTGCCCTCCGCCACACACCGTTGGGTGGCTTGCGGAGTATAAATGTAGATGTAGATGTAAATGTAGACGGGGAACCTTTGGATGTATACGTCATCAGGAAAGACATTTTGTGTGAGAAGGTGGGACGCCCAAAGGTGTTGAAGATATGCCTACCAGCCACCCTGGTTTGCCCCGTTTATTTTTACTTTCACGACTCGTTGATTGGCGGACATTTAGGAACCTATAAGACGTTGCTGAAAAACAAGGAGCATTTGACTTGGCCGTCTCTGGACCGAGAAGATAGAGAGATGGTTTCTCGGTGTCGGTTGTGTTGTGTGGTCAAGCCTAAGAATGGTCTTCAACAGGGTTTCTCGAGTTCTGAGTGAAAATTCTGCCCCATGGAGAAACACGATATCGATTGTTTGGGCCCTTACCCTGCACCTAAAGAGGCCATCGGTAAGCATTGGTTATTATTGACGCATTTTCGAGGTTTATCTGGCTTCTTCCGAGTCATAACGTGACTGCTGCTACCACTATTGTGCATTTAACTAACGTATTTAGTGTTTTTGGACCCCCTAAGCATATCGTTAGTGATAAAGCACCAGCCTTTCTTTCGGCTCCCTTCAAGGCTTTATGTTTTCAAAGTGGTGTGAAGCACGTGACTGCCACTCCATATTACCCGCAGGGCTCTTTCACGGAGCGGGTCAGTCGTAATCTCTAATCCGCACTGATTGTCTTCCATCAGAAGTCACCCAGTAAGTGTGATACTAGTCTCCCTTGGCTTAGTTTTGCCTTCAATACCACCAGCCATGAGGTTTTGAAGGCTTCTCCCGTTTCCTTCATCTTTGCTTGTCCTGTTAATTCCCCCCTTTCGAACTTATGTGGAATCCAAGATCTAATCCCTGCGGATATTGCTCCTTAGATCGTCAAAGAAAACTGGAATCGTGCCAGGTGCAGTGTTCTCAGGGCCCACAACAAACTAGCTGACCGTTACAACCGTAACTGACGAATCTTTAGGGGTAAACAGGAGACCAGGTGTATGTCAGTAATTTTACAAAGAGGGAGGTGTATGCTGGAAACCGCGGTACGTTCACTCCCTGTTTCCTGGGTCCCTGTACTCTTATGCGTATTTTAGGTCCAGTTAATCTTCTGGTTAAGGACAACCGCACCAGTAAGCAATACCGGTCCATCTTAATCAAATTATATTTGGTTAGGCCACTTGTTGGGTTACCCCTGGCTTGG
The DNA here is from genome assembly GCF_021461395.2 of Schistocerca americana. Classification (NCBI taxonomy): domain Eukaryota; kingdom Metazoa; phylum Arthropoda; class Insecta; order Orthoptera; family Acrididae; genus Schistocerca; species Schistocerca americana. The sequence continues at coordinate 455,588,496 of NC_060123.1, forward strand.
CGTTCGAGGGCGTGGGAGGGAGGGTGAAGCATGTTGCAGCTCGCGTTGGTGCCCTTGGTAGGTTGGAATCGTGTAATATGGATAGTGGCGTCTCGCTTTCTTCTTGTGTTTACTGGCGCCACTACATCTGCTAGCGTTGTCTGTCTGCGAGTGGCAGCACCAGTGGTTATCTGTACCTAGTACCGTACTATCTTTGGAAGGACATCAAGTGTTTTCCAGGTGTGAGTGTTTCGGGGAGTTCGGTTGGGACGGAGCGACAGTGAGGTCCGGCAGTGCAAGTACACGCTGGGACTGCTGGCGGCACACAGGCACTGCTCGTTCGAGGGGTTGTAGTTGCGAGGGCCACAACCTCATTGTCCACCGAACCCAGGACGTTAGAGTTGAGTGAACATTAACCCAGTAGTGAAACCTCCACTATTTTGAGATCACACCATTTCTTCGTGAATTGCTGCTCATGAGGAGTGTTTGGAGTTGGCGGAATTAGTTAGCCAACCTCCACTTCTTATTATTAATGATTGAATCCCTTGTGTTTATTGGTGAAGTTCAACCAGCGGTATTTTTCTGCCTAGTGGCCGCTAACGACCCAGTTACCTGCCCTGGAGGTTAGCGTATTTTCGCGGCAGTGTACCTCCTCGACTTACCACTGCTGTCCGGTAAGGCATGTAGTTAGACTGCCTCCTTGATTTTGGTTCAGATATGTTGCTTCTGTTAGACTGCTTTGGTTGTAGTGGTTCCTTCTGCTTCTGGATGTTCTAAACGCCGGATTCTGAAGACGCAGTACTGTCTGCCAGTTCCACCTTGCCTGGGCTATTCCATCATTGTATTGGTTATTAGAAAATAGGTAGCTTTTGCAGGAGTGTTGGTCTGACTTGTCATCCGGTTAAGTGAATACAACTCTTGGCTGCCTGTCTGACTGGTTACAAAGTTGAGCGACTGTCCCAGGCCAAACCTTAGAGCACTGTCTAAGACCCACTTCTCTCTTGGTTGATCAGATCTTGGTGGTTTTTTTTTTAAGTTGTAATTCTGAGTTATTATAATTGGGGGCTTCAGCCAACAAATAATTTGAATTTCTGGTCAATAAGGCCCTCAGCTGTGAGTACAACTTGCTTAACAATTGTTTTAATGTAGACATTGTGTCTTAACAGTTAAATATGACAATTGTTCCTTATTGTCAACCTTACATTCAGTTGGTTCCAAATAAAGTGTACATGATTTTTTAAAGAAAACTGAGCAAAAAACATTAAATGAGTAAGGACCCGTCCACACTGAATCCTGCCTTTCCCTAAACACCATGTTTGAGTATGTATTCGCCGGGAATCTTGTCCTGTCCAAGCTTCTCTTCAAAGAAAAGAGTAACATCACCTAATGTCACGCTCCCGTTTCCCCTGTCCAAAGTTGCTCCTTGTTGATTCAAGGAATCGACCTCAAGAATAATATGTTTTGATAGTTTTGGCACGATTACAAAATCAGTCTCTATAGCGTGTCCTTGACAAGTAAATGCTATCCTAGTCTGCTTTGTGACGTCCGTGGGATGAGCCATAATTGCTCATTTGACTCAAACTTTTCGTGTTTTGAATACCGGCATTTATTCTCAGTGTTACATCGCTTAAACAGTTGTTCTGAAATGACTGTCATTTCACTTCCACAATCAGTGACTGCACAGATCATTGTATCTCCCACTTGAGCCCTTGTTATTGGCTGTGTCTCGAGTGGCACACTTCGATCACTTTCATGGGTGGATTCTCAATCGAATGATATTCGAGCCTATTGATCTGTGTACTCTGACACCAAACTATGTGGTGGAGGTACGTCAATCACTTCCCCTCCTATTTTATGGATAGCCTTACCAGTATTTGCTGGTCTAATTTTGCCAAACTCTTCTCGATATGCTTGCACAGTCGCGTCATAGTTATCCGAATTATAAACATTAACTTTGCTATCCAGCGGTAGCAATAACTTGATTTTTGCTCGACGTACGTTATCCTCCCGAACAGTCTCCATTCTTTCTCTCTGTGTCAAACATTTGATATAAGCAATTTAATGCTACGTCATCTCTATAGGTGTATTTCACTTCCCCAGTTCCATCCATATCTGGGAGGCTACACCTATCCATCACCTGGCGAGGAATCCGATGAGGGTCAAAAAACCCAACACTGGATTATTACTATAATCACTCTTATTCTCCTTCTTATTATTAATATTATTATTATTATTGGCGAATTCTTCCCAGAAGTGGAAGACGTTAAGTAAGTAACTCGATCCATTTTTCTTTCATTTCTTGTTTTTCCAGTAGGCTTTCATTCTTTCCGAAAAGGCTTGTTTACGCTCATCCCACCACTTTGGTCTGCACTGTTTTTCTTCTGGTTGGTCTGATATAACTTCCCATTTGTCATCATTGCGTCTGAAGGTGTCTCTTTCTAGAATGTCGGCTGGTCACATGTTTGCGCTATTTAGGTCCTTTCAAATTTAATTGTATCCAAGGTATGAAATTCTTAAGTGAGGTCAAATAAGCAATCATTCTCTTCGTTAATCAATTTTCTGGTAGACGGCTGAGTTGACCGAGGAATTTCATTTGCCTTTTCCTAATAACAATGTTTGAAAACTTTTCTGTTGCTTTAATTGATTGTAGCCTATAACCGTCTCGGGTATGCCTTCCTCCTAGAATTTTCCTTATGATCTTTCTCTCTTCTTTTTTGATGTCTTCAAGTTGTTGTTTTGTGTTAATGGTTAGTATTTCACTTGCGTAGAGGATTGCTGGTTTTGACAGTATTTTATTGTGAAATTTTGCCCTTCTTGACACTCACCTTTTGTTGTAGAGGTTTTGCGTTAACCCTAATACTTTTTCAATTTTTTGGAGGTGATATTGATGTGAGTTTTTTTCAATGCCTGTCGGTTCGATGAATTCTCCAATGCATTAAAAGTATGGGACCCTGTTAATTTTACTATACTTTGTTTTCAAGATTGCAGTATCTCTAAGAATACAGTATTCTCAAAAGTAATTTTAAACCTTTTTTTTCTGCACGTTGTTTGAGTATTTCCAGCTATTTGACTGCAGTCTGTTCATCCTCTGTTAGTATCGTCAGATCGTTCGAAAATTCAAGTGAAACCTGGTAGTCAAGGCAAGGCAGGATTCGGTTACGGTTGTGGACGGGGCAGTAATCAGTTACTATTGGTTGCCTTTTACAGTTAAACACAATTTATTTTAAACCAGTAATTCCAGACTCAACAATAAATAAAAATACCACACGTTATTAATAAAGGAATAAACAACTGTGTAAATAATAGTGTTTTCAGTGAGTTACAATTTAGCAAATTACCATTAAATACAGATACAGCAGATAATGTTTTTAAAATAAGCCCCTGTGATCTGGGCAGAAGGCCTTACACGCCAGGAATGGCAATAAATTGAGAATTGTTTAAAACTCGCTGCAACTTACAATTACAGATATTGAAATATTAAAGGCAAGCAGCCACAAACACAGCAGAAGGCATCAGATGCCAGGAGTGGCAGTAAAAGAGATTTTAAAGGATTACTGCGTAAATACAACCAAATTAGAATTTTAAGGCAAGTGACCAGAATCACAGCTGAAGGCCTTACGCGCCAAGAATGGTAATAATATAAAAAAATTAGAAACCTACTGTAAAACAGCAATTACAGTAGCAAAGGTTAATTAAAAAAACAAGTAACTGACCACCAAACGGGTGAAATCAGATGATGGTAATCTTTGTAACATAACCCTTAACATCCACTGAAAACTACACTGCTAGATTTATTCCAGAACTCGACCAGAACTATTAACTAGACGTATATAACGTTCAATGTAGGCATTACAATGTATTGTAGTAAATAATAAAAAACACAAGGACCAGTACATGAGTTCCTTAAAGGGTACTGAGGCAAATTATACCCGCAGAAGGCGAGGACTGAAGGGAGTGTTACACAGAACTACTGTCCATGAGACCTCCTTTTAGAACACACATGTCTTACAAGAACCTACGGGGCACAGACGGTGCCCCAGGAATCGACCTCTGACAAGGTCCGGCAACAAACGCAACAAACACTTTCGGGAGCGATGAGATAGGCAGCCAAGAGTTTCCTTCACTTCACAACGTGGTAACTCAGACTAGTGGCAGTTTAACTAATGACTAATGATAATCTTGCTGAAGCTACCTGACGTCCGATATACCAAGTGCAACGATGGAACAATACGCCGAAGCCTGAACCAGCGGTCTGCACTACGTCCCCAGAGTACTGTGCTAAGAGCGCTCGGAACGAGGAAGGAATCACTATCGCCAGAGTGGAAGAATCACCAACCTGCCCACACGGCAGGTAACTGGGGCGTTAGCAGCCACCAGGCAAGAAAAATTACCGCTAGTTGGACTTAACAAATTGTAACAAGTTGACTCAGTAAATAGTAATAATAAGTCGAGGAAAGCTACACAGATCCGCCTTCCCTAAGCACTGTACTTGCTGCTCTTCGCCTCGGCGACACTACGAGCAGCAGCACGAACCGAAGTCACTGGAGAATCGCAAGATATCACGGTGGGGGAGGTTTCTCTACCTGGATTGAATTTCACTCATCATAAAGCTTGCTGGATCCGGCTTACGACGAGGTCGTGCACCCTCGTGAGCACAGCCCTTTGATCTGGCAGTCCAAGCATGCCGCCAGTGGTCCCGGCGTGTTCTGGCACTGCGCGGACCTGGCTCCTACTGAGTCCCCAAACGAAGTGCCCACTGGCGCGACCTGGAATCCACGACGTCGCCCCAGACATAGGGCCACAGTCAATACATTTCGATAACCGCCGCTGCTGCCACTAGGGGACAGGCAACGCATGCAAAACCGAGTGGCGCCAGTGAACACGAGAAGAAGGCAAACAACGCTCCCATGCCTACTAAAAGAAACCTTCTGGCTTCCAACACAGGGCGGAAACCTACAGGCAGCACCAACGCGAGCCACAGCACAGCTCAGCAAGATATGGTATGTAGAGGTGGTTTTTGGCAACTCACAGTCAGATTGGCTTCCAAACCCCACGTTTCTTGAATTATTTCTCCAATTCTTTCATAACTGTGTCTAGAACTACGTTTGACAGAATAGGAGAGAGTTCATCACCTTGCGTCACACCTGTTTGAATGTCGAAGGGTCCTGAGATACTCCCATTAACTTTACTTTAGATTTCGTGCCAATCAGTGTTTGTTTCATGATTTTTCGTGTTTTGGGATCTTATCCTGTTTCTTCTAAAATTTGGAATAGTGAGGACGTGCGTATTGAATCGTATATTTTTTTGAAATCTGTTAAATGCATATTATAGGTTTTTGTCTGAGAGCTCGCATTTTGAGCATGGTTTTGAGGTTGAAAAATTGCTCCAGACGTGATCTGTTCGGTCTGAATCCAGCTTAATTTTATGCTACATTGGGCTCTAATTGCCGTCGTGTCATATTCAGGAGGCAGGTGACAGAATTTCTTAGGTGACTGGTAATAGAGAGAGCCCCCTGCAGTTGTTTTCATCTGATTTATTACCTTTTTTATGTAGTGGGTGAATCAGAGCAACCTTCCAGTCATTTGGGATTTTTTCAGTCTGACAGATGTTTTGAATTATATGAGTTTATTGCTTTTAAGTTTCTTGATGCGCGCATAAATTCCTTCTTGTGTTGGTGGTGACGAGTTCTGTGGTGAGATTTCTGGCTGCACTTCGGGAGCATCTCTTTGGGTTCTGGACAATTTAAAAGACGTGAAAAATATGTGGCTAGTACTTGGCGATTTTCTTTATTATTTAATATATTTTATTTTAACAAATCACACAAACGGCTACAGTTCTTTATGTTTATATGTCTGCAGTTAGTTTTAACCTTTCAGGTCAGCGTATGGCAGAAATCTTATAATATTTTACGGTGAACGACACAGGTCAACAATTTTAAAAAGTAACAAAAGATTATTTGTTACTGTACACGTATGTTTCCAAGCCCACGTCATCGTCAGTCTTGAACAATACTTAAGTGTAATAAGACAGGACCAAGTATACACATATTAAGAAATTATTATTGCTATTTACCACATATCATACATTAAGAAATTTTGAGTCCCAAAAGTAACTATACATCTACAAAGATTACTGAACTACTTTATATCAAAATTTCAGCACGATGTAATACAAATGAAAATTGCCATAGGCGAATATCAAGGTCTTTTCGACAGTCCATCACACTACCTACCACTCTCAGGAAGTCTTCGGTATACACGTGCTGGACACGTTGATAACACATCAACAGCCTGTCGTTCCTCACCACGATCACAAGATGGTGACAAATACTTACCCCAATTTCGGAGTGTATCTGCACATCATCCCTGGTCCATTCGAATGCGATTCAGGATAATCGAAGTTTCCCGAGGCAATTCACATTGCAGGGAGCCTCTTCTGGATGCAGAACTGTATCGGGAGTTGTGGAGGTCAGTTTGTTGCCAACAGTGTTTCATTTCATCGATGTCACTGAATTCATCTTCAGTAACACTCTTGGATGCGATGAGAACAGGATGTCTTGATAATCTTTTCGCTCCACAGGAATACATCGTTAATTAATGGATGGTGAATTTGTTATCAACAATCTTCCGTATTCACGTAGTTTCGCACTCTTCCGTCTGATTTCAGGAGGTAGAATTCAGTTCAATATATCTAACTAGTATGTGTGAGTTGATTGTATTGATCCAACATTGCACATGGATTCATTAAGTTTTACATCTGTCTTTTTCACATGTGGCTTATTAAACCAGAGAAACGCACAGTACTCTGCTGCTGAGTGTACCAATCAGAGTGTTCATATTCGAATAATGTCCGCTGGCAATACCCAAAAAGTGCCACCGAGCTTACGGAGTATGTCACTCCTATTTTAGATCGCAGCAGATGTTCGCATAAAGTTCTCCTTGAAACAAAATGTTCTGCCTAATGCAATCCTAAGATAATTTGGATGGATGCTCTGACGAAGAATATTTCCCTCAAACTAGACATCAAGAGCTCTGTGTGCCGGTCTATTGGGCACATGAACACATGCGACTTCTACTTTATTTGAGTTAGGTTGCACCCTCCATTTCCGGAAGTACAGGCTGAAGACGTCTAAATCAGAAGTTGGAATTTATGCCGTTGTTCCGAAGGATTTATGTTGTGTAGTTATCGCGTAGTCATCTGCATAGCTAAATTTTCTGGATTGTGTTGGAGGAATGTTAGATAGATATAAATTAAACAACAAGCAGCGAGGACAACTAACCATGATAAGCCGTTATTCAATACGTTAGGACAGATGATGCCTTTTCCTGTAGTTACAGTAAGTTCACTTCCAGCAAACATTTTGTCCGTTGGCTTTCATATCCATTGAACTTAGACCAAAGAACGCAACCGATATTTCTTGCTTCATTTGGTAACCTGTTTAAAGTGTGTCCTCTGGATGGTGCTAAAGAACAGTCATTTGGTGTCAAATATCTAAATCCGAGAAACAGATGCAGCCAAAGGTTTCCTGGCTAAAATAGATTTGTCACATAGAAAATTATCATGGATTATATTTTAAAATTGTAGAAATGTGTTCACCACGAAGTATTTCAATCGTTCTGCCTACTTTAGATATCAGAAAATACAGGAACTTAAATCATCACTCTAAACAAGAAAGAAGAAACTATGTTTTCTCGTTTCTTGAAAATGTTTTTTTTTTTTTTAATTCGGCGTGGTTTGGTTTAGTGTATGATTTAATTTGTTGCAATCCCCATGTATTTTTATAAAGTCGTGATAGAATTTTATTGAATTCTCTATTTTCGTAAATCAGAGCTCGCGGCTATTGCACCTATTCCTAGTCAATAGCTTGAAACAGAAGTCACGTTTCTCGTCATATACTTAAGTTTCACGTATTGATAGTTGGTTCTGTTGTAACATAACAGATACTTTTGACAACTACATTAAACTGCTTGAAAACTTCCGTCACATTTTACGGTTTCTCGTTTTAAAAATGTTCGCAGTGTTACTAACACGTGCTTCAAGTTGAAACAACCTCTTAATCACACTTGAATAATAATTTTTGTCCCAAGGTTCTTCGTTAGCAATAGCATAAAACATGATAGGAGAGCATTTCTCAATTTAATTTACAACCATTTCTTCGAAAAGTATTCAGAAGTAAATGAAAGCTCACAGTCGATATACAAGATTGAAATGCTTCTTTATATCCTTAACTGATTGTTTCATCGGTTCTTGGTACAATATTTCATACATTATGAATGAAACACACGCAACATTGGTTTGATATACTATATAGTTGTAGAAATGCGGTACTGACTTGATGAAAGACAAGTTCCTCATGTTTAACACAAACATGATTAAGGCAACAACAGAAGTGAGCTACGGACATTAAACAAATGTAACTTAATACAATACGAACACGACTGAGACACAAAACCACAAAAGTCGAACGAAAACGTGACAGAAATGCAATAAACAGTAATAAACAGTTGAAAACCACTATATTAAAACAGACACAAGAGCGTAAACACACATAACGTCATCTCACACACTTGAGCAACAAACATTCACAACAACAACGATAGCACACACTTACCTAAAACAATAAAGCAGCTCCCAGGAATTCATATGGAATCTATCGATTAGCTTGTCAAAACTGAAATTCAGTTTGTCTTGGACTGAAAAGGTAGAAAATTCAGCATAATACACAGCGAACACTGGGCACTTAAGGATAACAGTAGTCATCGGCAGAGCACCTTATGGACATGAACTAAAGGCCAGCAGACACAGACGACGACCTAACAATTTTTAATTGCAGCAACAGTGTTCCACCATTTAAAAAAGAATATCAGATAAACAACGCTTGTTCTAAGGCACAATTTACGTACCCTGTAACTATGAAAATCGGAAGCAACAAAGATTAAGTACACTCATTCAACATACACAGACCACCCTCCTATTCACCAGTTTACAAAACTGATAATGAAAGAATAATCAACGAATACACACAACAATATCGAAAAATTTTGCTTTACCTTAACTTAAGGAATGAAGCAAGAAATGAGTGCTGACAGAAGAATATAATATAAAGACAGGTGTACTGTAATGTAATATTAGCAAAGCGGAACAAGACCGCGAAACTTCAGGCCCAACATTCAGGTGAATGTAGTTAACATAATACTGAAAAAAATCTTGATTAACAACAGGTGACAAACTGGAGTAGGATTTCAGTTACGGTGAAATTGTCAGACAGCCACATAGTAACAGGAAAACATAATCAACTTCAACTCGTAGATTTAGGGAGAAGATAAACACACTAACAGTATATCAATCGCAGATACCGATCCCGCTCAAACATTCTGATAGTACACTGTTATGACCTTCTGAAAGTAACTATTTTAAATATTCATAAGCAACGCTCTGCTTGTCGCGATCGGGCATTAGGCGATTGCAGTGGCATTAGGCGGTGGGAGTGCGTGACAAACAACCGGTGGACGTGAATGTTCATGAACTGTATTTCCAGAATGTCATAACAGCTACCGTTCACTTGGAATCGATTGCTGGGGCTAATAGCTCGCAATTGTGCTTTCATTCTACTAAAATATGAGGTAAAGCTGGTGATATTTCTTAGTCAGCTACACATTTCTTCTCTTAGTGATCTTAAGAATATAAATACCTTAATCACAAAACGTATCTTTTACCAAGCAAAAATTAATTGTAGGTATATGACAGAGATAATTGTGAACCTACTGATGATGTTGAACTTCACCAGAATATGTTTGGGCCATACAAAAGAAGAATTTTTGTCTGCTTACGGCAGAACTACATGTAAAGAATTATAAATTAGGAAACAAACTTAGACAAACAGAGACAGAAATTCCTAAAGCGTTTGCCTGCTGCTGCCCCAGATGAGCAGCGAAGTAAAATAAAAACACAACCAAAGCTTAATGTAGCTCGTAACCAAGGGAAGGGAAAAATCCGGAAATGGCGACCCAAGCCCAAAGAATGTTCTGTACGAAACGGTCATACACGAATCACTGGAGGAAAAATCAGAAGGTTTACAAAGAAATCAGTCAGCTAGCGGTACAAGAAAGAACCTGAGACGTAGAAAAACCCCGGAAAGTAACTAATAAACTGACTGAAGTGTTATTACATGTTCAGCCTTCCGAGAAAACAGTTAATAGTTTAACTGAACCCTGAATCACAGGAAACTAAATTACTTCGTCAAAACAACTACTTAGTGACAGCGCAATGACGCCATCTTATTCTCACTATAACATAAATAAACTTAGGTTCGGTTTGAAACTATCGGCACTTAAGAAATTTTTGTACAAATCCGCGACTGATATTGCCCTGTTACAAGAAGTTCTAGTGTCGGATTTAGTAATTCCCGGTCATGTCAGTTACGTAAATGTGTCTCTTCAAACAAGTGTTGGAACAGCTATTTTGGTGAGGTAAGGGATTCCATGCGGGAACACGCCTATCTCACAACTGACTACAAGTGTTATACACATACGGTTGCTGTCAACAAGTATGGGCCTGAATATGATGATGTAACAACATCATAACTAGTCGCCAATAAAACCAACACGTTAATACAGCTGGAGGAATTTCGTCATTTTTTACATATATTATACTAGCTGACGTCCCTAATCGTCCATTTCAATTATGGATATACGAAGCTTAAGATCAAGAGCCATAATGCGGGAACGAAAGGAAAGCGAAGGAAGGAACATAAAAGAACGACAGTTTCCAATCATTGATTGGACTGAGATTTGGAAAAACAGTAGTTCTAATGTGCTCACGTCCAATATAAAAACGTCATGACACAAGACAGTTAACAACATAGTTAGCACCAATGAAAGACTGTAGGCAATCGGACTCTGTGAAACAAATTTGTGTCAACAATGCCATCTAGTTGACACAGAAATTCATAGATACACTTGCAGCTGTAACATGAATAGTTGGAAGAGGATCCGAGAGCAAATAGCTCTGATTACTAGGACAACCCCTGAGGGTATATCGCTGTCATTGATATACAGGCATAAAGCACGCTACTTCCCAGAGGCGGATAACAACGCTCTGTACTGGTTGCTGAGAAATTTTGATAATTACGTCAACAAACAACTAGGATATGACTACACTATAGAGTTCAAGGTACACACGCTGTGTGAATATCGCAAAACTAGAAGGTATTCGAATCCCAAGAAAAAGTTCGGTAATATGTTAAAAATTATGTTTAAGAGAATGGGCAATGGTTAACAAAAAAAAGAGAAGACTGTGCTGACAGTGATGTATTGTAGTTATCTTAAGGATTTTATTAAAATTTTTACTGTCAATTTTTGGTGCGTGTTATCTACTTCAGAAAGCAGTTTTGAAATTTTACAAGGGAATATAATGTCAGATTGTGTGTCTAATAGTGTCAAAACACAAAACATTAAAGCTGCGTTATTGGTTTACAGTATAAATATGAAAATTGATAGTTTTTAAGGAAAAGCCTTTATCTACTGCTTAAAACGATAAGATTGTATCTGATATAACTTAGTAGTCAATGGCTAGCAAATTGCCCTGTCCATTTTTGCACTGTGATATGTAAGTCAGTTTTTCAGTGAAAGATCTATTATACAGGTCTGATCACTTCAGATAATTAACGTTCCGTTGATGTCGAGAAAGTGTAGTTGGAAGGCCAGTCAAATTTATAACATCTGTTTTCCACCATTAAAAGTATTTAAGGGATTGCGTAATATGATTATCAAGTTGTTTTTATTTGCGATGGGCATAAAACATCCATATTCTGTATAAGGTTTGGTGACTTCCCTACAATTGTATGAAATGCTCACAGCTAGTTATAACGAGCTAAGAAGGTTAAATATCAGTTTATTTCCATAACCTGTCACGGAGACGATTTCCCTTTGGCCATTAATATGGTAAAAATTATCCCGAAAACTTGCTGATATGCTTCATAAAGTGCTATTTATGCTTCTGTAAAGATTGGAGCACATGTAGTTCAAAGTCCTGTTTTTTTTTTTTATTTATTCAAGTCTAAAGAACTTTGAATGCCTTTAAAAAGGTTTTCTTGTCGTTCAAATTAATTCTTTCAGATAATTTTGTCCGTAACACAATATCCTGTTTTTCATTTTTTTTTTTTTTTGGGTCATCAGTCTACTGACTGGTTTGATGCGGCCCTCCACGAATTTCTTTCCTGTGCTAACCTCTTCATCTCAGAGTAGCACTTGCAACCTACGTCCTCAATTATTTGCTTGACGTGTTCCAATCTCTGTCTTCTTCTACAGTTATTGCCCTCTACAGCTCCCTCTAGTACCATGGAAGTCATTCCCTCATGTCTTAGGAGATGTCCTATCATCCTGTCCCTTCTCCTTATCAGTGTTTTCCACATATTCCTTTCATCTCCGATTCTGCGTAGAACCTCCTCATTCCTTACCTTATCAGTCCACCTAATTTTCAACATTCGTCTATAGCACCACATCTCAAATGCTTCGATTCTCTTCTGTTCTGGTTTTCCCACAATCCATGTTTCACTACCATACAATGCTGTACTCCAGACGTACACCCTCAGAAATTTCTTCCTCAAATTAAGGCCGGTATTTGATATTAGTAGACTTCTCTTGGCCAGAAATGCCTTTTTTGCCATAGCGAGTCTGCTTTTGATGTCCTCCTTGCTCCGTCCGTCATTGGTTATTTTACTGCCTAGGTAGCAGAATTCCTTAACTTCATTGACTTCGTGACCATCAAACCTGATGTTAAGTTTATCGCTGTTCTCATTTCTACTACTTCTCATTAACTTCGTCTTTCTCCGATTTGCTCTCAAACCATACCGTGTACTCATTAGACTGTTCATTCCGTTCAGCAGATCTTTTAATTCTTCTTCACTTTCACTCAGGATAGCAATGTCATCAGCGAATCGTATCACTGATATCCTTTCACCTTGTATTTTAATTCCACTCCTGAACCTTTCTTTTATTTCCATCATTGCTTTCTCGATGTACAGATTGAAGAGTAGGGGCGAAAGGCTACAGCCTTGTCTTACACCCTTCTTAATACGAGCACTTCGTTCTTGATCGTCCACTCTTATTATTCCCACTTGGTCTAGTACATATTGTATATGACCCCTCTCTCCCTATAGCTTACCCCTACTTTTTTCAGAATCTCGAACAGTTTGCACCATTTTATACTGTCGAACGCTTTTTCCAGGTCGACAAATCCTATGAAAGTGTCTTAATTTTTTATTAGCCTTGCTTCCATTATTAGCCGTAACGTCAGAATTGCCTCTCTCGTCCCTTTACTTTTCCTAAAGCCAAACTGATCGTCACCTAGCGCATTCTCAATTTTCTCTTCCATTCTTCTGTATATTATTATTGTAAGCAGCTTCGATGCATGAGCTGTTAAGCTGATTGTGCGATAATTCTCGCACTTGTCAGCTCTTGCCGTCTTCGGAATTGTGTGGATGATGCTTTTCCGAAAGTCAGACGTTATATCGCCAGACTCATATATTCTACACACCAACGTGAATAGTCGTTTTGTTGCCACTTCCCCCAAAGATTTTAGAAATTCTGATGGAATGTTATCTATCCCTTCTGCCGTATTTGACCGTAAGTCCTCCAAAGCTCTTTTAAATTCCGATTCTAATACTGGATCCCCTATCTCTTCTAAATCGACTCCTGTTTCTTCTTCTATCACATCAGACAAATCTTCACCCTCATAGAGGCTTTCAATGTGTTCTTTCCACCTATCTGCTCTCTCCTCTGCATTTAACAGTGGAATTCCCGTTGCACTCTTAATGTTACCACCGTTGCTTTTAATGTCACCAAAGGTTGTTTTGACTTTCCTGTATGCTGAGTCTGTCCTTCCGACAATCATATCTTTTTCGATGTCTTCACATTTTTCCTGCAGCCATTTCGTCTTAGCTTCCCTGCACTTCCTATTTATTTCATTCCTCAGCGACTTGTATTTCTGTATTCCTGATTTTTCCCGGAACATATTTGTACTTACTCCTTTCATCAATCAACTGAAGTATTTCTTCTGTTACCCATGGTTTCTTCGCAGCTACCTTCTCTGTACCTATGTTTTCCTTCCCAACTTCTGTGATGGCCCTTTTTAGAGATGTCCATTCCTCTTCAACTGTACTGCCTACTGCGCTATTCCTTATTGCTGTATCTATAGCGTTAGAGAACTTCAAACGTATCTCGTCATTCCTTAGTGCTTCCGTATCCCACTTCTTTGCGTATTGATTCTTCCTGATTAATGTCTTGAACTTCAGCCTACTCTTCATCACTACTATATTGTGATCTGAGTCTATATCTGCTACTGGGTACGCCTTACAATCCAGTATCTGATTTCGGAATCTCTGTCTGACCATGATGTAATATAACTGAAATCTTCCCGTATCTCCCGGCCTTTTCCAAGTATACCTCGTCCTCTTGTGATTCGTGGACAGGGTATACGCTATTACTAGCTGAAACTTGTTAAAGAACTCAATATGTCTTTCTCCTCTTTCATTCCTTGTCCCAAGCCCATATTTTCCTGTAACCTTTTCTTCTACTCCTTCCCCTACAACTGCATTCCAGTCGCCCATCACTATTAGATTTTCGTCCCCCTTTCAATATCCTCATACACTTTCTCTATCTTTTCATCTTCAGCTTGCGACGTCGGCATGTATACCTGAACTATCGTTGTCGGTGTTGGTCTGCTGTCGATTCTGATTAGAACAACCCGGTCACGGAACTGTTTACAGTAACACACCCTCTGCCCTACCTCCCTATTCATAAAGAATCCTACAGCTGTTACACCATTTTCTGCTGCTGTTGATATTACCCGATGCTCATCTGACCAGAAATCCTTGTCTTCCTTCCACTTCACTTCACTGACCCCTACTATATCTAGATTGAGCCTTTGCATTTCCCTTTTCAGATTTTCTAGTTTCCCTACCACGTTCAAGCTTCTGACATTCCACGCCCAGACTCGTAGAACGTTATCCTTTCGTAGATTATTCAATCTTTTTCTCATGGTAACCTCCCTCTTGGCAGTTCCCTCCCGGAGATCCGAATGGAGGACTATTTCGGAATCTTTTGCCAATGGAGAGATTATCATGACACTTCTTCAATTACAGGCCACATGTCCTGTGGATACACGTTACGTGTCTTTAATGCAGTGGTTTCCATTGCCTTCTGCATCCTCATGTCGATGATCATTGCTGATTCTTCCGCCTTTAGGGGCAATTTCCCACCCCTAGGACAAGAGAGTGCCCTGAACCTCTATCTGCTCCTCCGCCCTCTTTGACAAGGCCGTTGGCAGAATGAGGCCGGCTTCTTATGCCGGAAGTCTTCGGCTGCCAATGCTGATTATTTATCAAAATTTAGGCAGTGGCGGGGATCGAATCCGGGATCGAAGACGTTTTGATTATGAATCAAAGACGCTACCCCTAGACCACGACTTTTTCAGTAACATTAGAATAACAGCTATGATCAAACTACACTCCTGGAAATTGAAATAAGAACACCGTGAATTCATTGTCCTAGGACGGGGAAACTTTATTGACACATTCCTGGGGTCAGATACATCACATGATCACACTGACAGACCCACAGGCACATAGACACAGGCAACAGAGCATGCACAATGTCGGCACTAGTACAGTGTATATCCACCTTTCGCAGCAATGCAGGCTGCTATTTTCCCATGGAGACGATCGTAGAGATGCTGGATGTAGTCCTGTGGAACGGCTTGCCATGCCATTTCCACCTGGCGCCTCAGTTGGACCAGCGTTCGTGCTGGACGCGCAGACCGCGTGAGACGACGCTTCATCCAGTCCCAAACATGCTCAATGGGGGACAGATCCGGAGATCTTGCTGGCCAGGGTAGTTGACTTACACCTTCTAGAGCACGTTGGGTGGCACAGGATACATGCGGACGTGCATTGTCCTGTTGGAACAGCAAGTTCCCTTGCCGGTCTAGGAATGGTAGAACGATGGGTTCGATGACGGTTTAGATGTACCGTGCACTATTCAGTGTCCCCTCGACGATCACCAGTGGTGTACGGCCATTGTAGGAGATCGCTCCCCACACCATGTTGCCGGGTGTTGGCCCTGTGTGCCTCGGTCGTATGCAGTCCAGATTGTGGCGCTCACCTGCACGGCGCCAAACACGCATACGACCATCATTGGCACCAAGGCAGAAGCGACTCTCATCGCTGAAGACGACACGTCTCCATTCGTCCCTCCATTCACGCCTGTCGCGACACCACTGCAGGCGGGCTGCACGATGTTGGGGCGCGAGCGGAAGACGGCCTAACGGTGTGGGGGACCGTAGCCCAGCTTCATGGAGACGGTTGCGAATGGTCCTCGCCGATACCCCAGGAGCAACGGTGTCCCTAATTTGCTGGGAAGTGGCGGTGCGGTCCCCTACGGCACTGCGTAGGATCCGACGGTCTTGGCGTGCATCCGTGCGTCGCTGCGGTCCGGTCCCAGGTCGACGGGCACGTGCACCTTCCGCCGACCACTGGCGACAACATCGATGTACTGTGGAGACTTCACGCCCCACGTGTTGAGCAATTCGGCGGTACGTCCACCCGGCCTCCCGCATGCCCACTATACGCCCTCAAAGTCCGTCAACTGCACATACGGTTCACGCCCACGCTGTCGCGGCATGCTACCAGTGTTAAAGACTGCGATGGAGCTCCGTATGCCACGGCAAACTGGCTGACACTGACGGCGGCGGTGCACAAATGCTGCGCAGCTAGCGCCATTCGACGGCCAACACCGCGGTTCCTGGTGTGTCCGCTGTGCCGTGCGTGTGATCATTGCTTGTACAGCCCTCTCGCAGTGTCCGGAGCAAGTATGGTGGGTCTGACACACCGGTGTCAATGTGTTCTTTTTTCCATTTCCAGGAGTGTATTTTTTTAAATATCATGTATAACATATGTGCATGGTTAGCACATGTACTTAGTATGTATTTGGAATGTATAACGTTTTTCCTTAAATAAATGTTTAAAAAAAGGAGTTGACGCAGTGCATAGAGTTTTGGCCTAGCATCCAGGAGGTCGATGGTTCGATCCTGGATTAAGGCAGGTGTTTTTTATTTGGTACATGCAGACCAGGTGGTACGATATCTGGCACCTTAATCGTCAATAGTGATTACAGCTGGTCCTCTAGAAAACATTTACACCTACATACTACAATCGTACAAATGGAAGATTGGACACCTTTGAAAGAAGCCCTTTCCACGTCGCGGGCGTGAATTCATTCACACCACTTCATCTACTACACGCGAAACGTGGTTTCTTAGGACCGTCCTCCAATGGTACTAAAGATTAGTACCACCTATTATTCTTGCCTCGTTCACGTCCATTACGTTTCATTTGCGCTTTACGTTACTAATAGTTCTAGTAGCGTGGTTTGCGAATGATGTCCCAACTCGGTTACTATTTGTACACCATGGTCCCACTAATTATGGTGTTCGACATTGGGTCTGGAAACTGCAAATTGTTTAGTAGGTACCTCAATGCATTACTATTGTTATTGTTATTATTCTATTGATGGGAGTGTGGAAACATCACGTATATTTCCGTAAGGGAAAGTGTGTAATTCTAAACCGAACATTTCACAAATAGGGTGTCGGGATGAATCATGGAGAACAATATCTGTCAGAGGGGTAGTGCGCATTAGGTGGAACAGCACGCAGGACTGTCTTTTTTTTTATACTGAATGCGCTGTCCACCAGACAGTCACTAGTTGCGAGCAGAGTAACGTACCCGTGACAGACTCCAATGTACATGCGTACACATATCGAAATTTCTCATCGTAAACCTCTAAACCAGTGTGGCAGGCGTATGGCATACACAAACGACGAATATGTGGATATGCTTCTGGTCCTTGGTGCATCTGATAACTTGGCAGGTGTTGCCGTTCGTGAATATGCTGCGACGTATACTCGTCGACGCCATCCAGTTAAAAATGTGTTACGTCATCTGGAGCTGCACCTCGGTAGTCAGGTTCTCTCCTTCCACCATCACGTGGTAGAGGTCGTCCACGGACTCGCCGTACTCCAGCTACTGAGGAAGCTACTATGGAGGTCGTACATCAACAACCTCAGCGAAGTACACGTAGCGTTACAAAGCCGCTGCGTCTCTTGTAACGCACGCATGGCTATCTGCATACTGCTGATAGCCATCATCGGATGCAGTTTTGTGAATGGTTCCAACACAGGAAGAGAACGATGACTTCGTGAACACCGTAATATGGTCGGATGAAGCAACATTCACTCGAGAGGGTGTCTTCAATAAGCACAATGCCCACCATTGGTCTGAGGTTAACCCGCACGTCACCTGCAACCGTGGATATCAACTTCGCTTTGGTCTCAACGTCTGGGCCGTAATGTTGGGCGACAGCTGTTTGGGCCCCTACTTGTTGCCTGACTAGTTGACTACGCGAAGGTATCATGCACTCCTCCTAAACTATGTCCCTGATGCACTAAACGATGCTCAACTGCATGTTCGGCTGATGATGTGGTCCCGACGTGATGGTGCACCTACACGCTCTGGAATTAATGTGCGGCAGTATTTGGACAGAACATCTCGAGGGAAATGGCTCGAACGTGGAGGTCCAGCTATATGGCCACCGCGCTTGCCTGACCTAAATCCCCTGGATTTCTGCCTGTGGGGACATCTGAAGGAGCATGTGTACTCCACTCCGCCGGCGAATGTGGAAGAACTGGTAGCGCATGTTCATGCTGCTCTTGTTACTGTGGACGCAGCTCTGCTTGGAAGGGTGCAGAGCTGTGTGATCGGGTGGCTTGTGCAATGTTTGGACCTACAGGGAGGTCGCTTTGAGCATCTGTCGTTCTGAGGACAGCATTCTGATGTGGTCATTAATATGGATATTATTATTGTCATTGGTTACTAATGTGAGACATCCGAGCGCTCACATTACATGTAGTATAAATGACAAGTACGTGTTGTGTTATTGTACTATCATCTTTAGCATTTCGAAATTGATATTGAAACACCGATTGCGGTGTTTCCTTTTTGTAACGCTATATCGAGCAAAACAGGAAGATTCCTGGGTAGACGGGGTGTGAGACGGATTTTTAGTCATTCTAAGAAAATTAAGGAGGGGATGCGCCCTGTTAAGGACAGTCTCGGCTTCAGTGTCCCTGTAATTTATAATATACCCTGTGATTTTGGGAGCAGTTTTATAGGTCAGACCATTCGTATCGTTTCCGACCACTGTGCAGCTACCAACGCCGTATACAAAATAGAGAACTGGAGAAATGGGCAATTGCGGAGCACAGCCTCACGAAGAAACATAAAATACTGTTCGATGAAACAAAAATTCTGCCCCATGCCTTCATATACTGGGATTCTGTTATTGAGGAGGCTGTTGAAATAAGAATGAGCGAGAAGAACTTTAACCGTGATAGCGGATACTTTCTAAGCGTGGCATGGAAACGAGCGCTTGATGCAGAGAAGCAGCAGAGACGTTCCTTTCGAGGTTTACGTTCCAACGGAAGGGGGCGCCACAAGCGCACACAATATCACCGTCTGTGACAACAGTACGTAATCGCCGACAAATCACAAGCCGACCAATCAGAAGCCGTCCACGGGCTATAAAATGCAAACACAACAGCAGTGAAGACAGTCAGTTGCTCCTGGCGATGACGATGGGGCTATCGTCGGAAGATCAAGATTTTATCCCAGTTTGACGCGGCAAGGAAACCGAGAATGTTTTATGAATAAGTGCCGCCGTGAAAGACTTCGTTCTCATATTACTTTTCTCTACAGGGAAGATATCGCACACTTGGTTCTTCAACTGGAGATGCTGCTCGTCAAATATGCAGAGTTGTGGAATAATTTGGCTTTTCTGCAACGCTGTCGCGATAAGGAGATTGTGCCTAAGTTTGCTGTGTTTAAACTCCGTATCAAGTCATTTGGAATGAAGAACATATTACAGAAGACAAGCCGGGCTATCTTCAAAGAAACGTTACAACACACGAGGTACGAACTGAATTTTAATGCACGAAGTTTATATAGTTGCCATCATTTGTTATCTACAGTTCCCTCGCCGTTTAACTGGGAGTGGGACGATATGACGACGGCTGCTCATCAAAGACTTCATCTTAGCAACACATCGGCTAAACAAGCAAAGACATTTGAGCGTCTTGCAGCTACGCAAAGATCGGAGTCATCGTATGTGTGGTGTCACCGCCAGACACCACACTTGCTAGGTGGTAGCTTTAAATCGGCCGCGGTCCATTAGTACATGTCGGAACCGCTTGTCGCCACTGTGTGATCGCAGACCGAGCGCCACCACAAGGCAGGTCTCGAGATACGGACTAGCACTCGCCCCAGTTGTACGGACGACTTTGCTAGCGACTTCATGGACGAAGCATTGCTCATTAGCCGAGCCAATAGTTAGAATAGCCTTCAGCTAAGTCAATGGCTACGACCTAGCAAGGCGCCATTAGTAACATTGCATGTATCTAAAGACTCTCATTTGTATCGCCACAATCTCCAGATGTACCAAAAGGATGGATTAAAGTTAAGTATTCCCGAAGCTACGTACTTTTCTTTACA
The DNA here is from genome assembly GCF_021461395.2 of Schistocerca americana. NCBI lineage: Eukaryota > Metazoa > Arthropoda > Insecta > Orthoptera > Acrididae > Schistocerca > Schistocerca americana. Next base: position 455,609,077 of record NC_060123.1, read on the forward strand.
GCCATCATTACGTATCCTGTTTCAGACCACACGCATCCGGCTTTAGCTTAGCGCGTGCCTTTCGGCTTCCTCTCATTGTGTCTAGGCTGTCTTGCCTAGACACTACAGTATGAAACTGCCACGCACTGTCATCAAGCTGTCGGACAAGAACCTGTCCAAAGGAGCCATCTCGGCCCATAATAAAGGTTTGAATTTTGCTCTTACAGCACGTACTATACCCATAGTGGATCTTATCTGTGGAATAGAACAGGCGGTGCGACGTCTTGCACAGAACGACGCCGAGAAAGTGAGACTTTGGCCTCTGCTAAGCCTCTCAGATCTAATACCAGTAGAGAGGAGAGGAAGGGGCTCCGCTTACTTCAGAAAGATGAAGATCTTGTCGTATTACCAGCCGACATAGGAAATGCCATCGTCGTTCTTAATACTACCGAATATCGTAGCAAAATGACATCGCTGTTGGAGTACACTACGTACAAATGTCCAACGGGACCCAACATTGACGTACAGCAGAAAAACAATGGAGCTACTGAAGAATTCCGGTCTGCCAGATGATGTTACGAAAACTCTCAGAGTCAGAGGTCCTAGACCTCCCAGGTTGTACGGACTACCGGAGATCCACAAGGATAATGTTCCCTCAAGAACTATTGGCAGTGCAATTGGTTCTCCTACCTACAAGCTGGCCAAATACCTAACAAAGTTGATGACTCCTACAGTTGGTCGGTGTGAACATCACATAAAAAATTCCGAGATATTCATTGAGAAAATCAAGCAGATTAGAGTTGGTTCAAATGACATTTTAATTTGCCTGGATGTGGTATCGCTGTTAACGAAGGTTCCTGTGGAGGACACTTTGAAAATGCTGGCGGATCTTTTTCCTCCAGGAACAATAAAATTTCTCCGACATGTGATGACGACTACTTACTTCTTGCATGGTAATAAATTTTACGAAATGACAGACGGTATGGCGATGGGTTCTCCGTTGTCTTCATCAGTGGCTAACACTTTTATGGAGAATCTTGACGAACGTGCTTTAAATTCGGCTCCCCTCTGTACATCGTTATTTTATCGTTACGTTTACGATACATTTATTGTCTGGCCACAGGGCGCAGAAGCTGTCGAAAAATTCATGGAACACATAAACAGCATACATCCAAACATCCGGTTCACTGTCGAGATGGAGAAGGAAGGAAGGCTGCCATTCTTAGACGTTTTAGTGCAACGACAAGCCGACGGGCGTCTTGGACACTCTGTATGTCGTAAGCCGACACATACAGATTTATACCTTAAGGCACAGAGTATCCATCAACCTGCTCGGAAGAGAGCCGTTTTGAACACGTTGGTATATAGAGCAAAAACTGTTTCTGACGAGGACCACTTGAACTCAGTAATTAACTATCCGAAGTACGTGATCCCAAAGAATGGCTATGGGGCACGCGATATAAAGGCAGCGTTCTTAAAAAAAAAGGAAACGTGAAAATGCTGCACACACACAGGATGAAACATCGATTGCGGTTCTTCCTTTTTGTGGCACTATATCCAGCAAAATGGGAACAATCCTGGATAGACGGGGTAAAAGCCCGATTTTTCGTCCTCCAAAGAAAATTAAGAAGGTGATGCGCTCTGTTAAGGCCAGTCTCGGCCTCAGGGTCCCTGGAATTTACAATATCCCCTGTGAGTATAGAAGAAATTACATAGATCACACCATTCGTACCGTTACCGACCGCTGTGCAGAACACCAACGCCGTATTAAAAATAGAGAACTGGAGAAATCGGCAATTGCGGAGCACAGCCTCATGAACAAACATAAAATGCTGTTAGATGAAACAAAAATTCTGTCCGAAGCCTCCACATACTGGAATTCTGTTTCTAAGGTTGCTGTTGAAATAAGAATGAGCGAAAATAACTTTAACCTTGATAGCGGATACTATCCGAGCGGGGCATGGAAAGGAGCGGTCGATGCAGAGAAGCAACAGAGACGTTCTTTTCAAGGAAGCGGTGGCGCCACCAGCGCACACATTGACACCGTCTGCGACAGCAGTACGTAATCCCCGACCAGTCACAAGCCAACCAATCAGAAGCCGTCCACGGGCTATAAAATGCCACCACAGCAGCAGTGAAGACAGTCATTGCTCCTGACGATGACGATGGAGGCTATCGTCGAAAGATCGAGATTTTGTACCGAATTGACGCGGCAAGAAAACCGAGAATGTTTTACGTATAAGTGCCGTCGTGAAAGACTTCGTTCTCATTACCTCTCATTATGTACAACGCACTGGCCGACAGCCTTCACTTAACTGCCGAGATCAGCGGTGTTTGCCTAGAGTGGTCACTACTAACAGACAAGCAACACTACGTAAAATAACCACAGTAATCAATGTGGGAGGTACAACAACGTATCTGTTAGTACAGTATGGCGACGTTTGTCATTAATGGGCTGTGGAAGCAGACGACGGTCGCTAGTGCCTTTGCTAATAACACGATATCGACTGCACTACCTCTCCTGGGCTCGTAACCATACCAGTTGGACCGCAGACGACTGGAAAGCCGCGGACTGGTTAGATGAACCCCGATTTTTGTTGGTAAGAGCTGGTGGTAGGGTTCGAATGTGGCGCAGACCCGACAAAGCCATCGGCGCAAACTGTCAAGTCACTGTGCAAGCTGGTGGTGGCTCCATAATGGTGTGGGTTGTGTTTAGGTGGGATGGACTGAGCCCTCTTGCCCAACTGAACCGAACATTGACTCTAAATGGCTCTGTTCGACTACATGGCGACCAATTTCAGCAATTCATGGAATCCATGTTCCCAAACAACGTTGCGCTTTGTCACCGGGCCACAATTGTTCGCGATTGGTTTAAAGAACGATATGGACAATTCGAGCGAATCATTTGGTTACCCAGATCCACTGACATAACAGCGAGGTCAGTTAGTGCACAAAATCCTGCACCCGTAAAACTTTCGTAATTATGGGCAAGCCGGCCTCTGTGACCGAGCGGTTCTAGGCGCTTCAGTCCGAAACCACGCTGCTGTCACGGTCGCAGGTTCGAGTCCTGCCTCGGGTATGGATGTGTGTGATGTCCTTAGGTTAGCTGCGTTTCAGTAGTTCTAAGTTTAGGGGACTGATGACCTCAGATGTTAAATCCCATAGTGCTCAGAGCCATTTGAACTATTTGAATTATGGGCAGATATAGAGTTAACATGTTCTTTTTTGCGCCCAGGCCTCGTCGTGTTGCTGCATCACGCTGCGCAAAAGGAGGTCGGACACCATATTACGCCGTAGACCATGAGTTTTGTCACTCCGATATACTTTATGTAGGTTACACGTATGATCACGGTATATTAAATACAAATTCAAAGATCAGTTTTACATATTCTTTAATCTGTTTCCCACTGAGTGTCACGATTTTTGTAGATTATTTACGGCGCGAAAGTGAGATATCAATCGTGCGGTCTCTGGACCGAACTGTACCATGCGGTTCCTACTCACCGACTGAACTTTGTCAGCACGTATTATTTCGCTCAGTCCGCGTCTTTGGCGGAAGTCAACGAAGCAGAGAGCACCTCGTCTGCATATAGTTATCCTAACGTTATTAGAGTGCATATTAAAACAGAATATGAAATGCGTGGATGATAGATCACTATTGACGGGATATCATCTATGATTGTGAATTAAATCTGAGTTATACTTTTAAAATATTACTGAATCAAAATTAGAGATATGGCGCGCTGGCCCGAGGATAGTACCTACTGCTCCTGTTGTGGCAGCCAGTCAGATTAATCAAGCGCTAAATAGGCACGGTTAATCTCGTACTTGGTTTTCACTGTACCATCTGTTATCTGCACGTCACTCCACTTTCCACATAAAAACATGAGCGAATGGAATCTCAAGTAAACTTTGAGGTTGAATGTTACTGCTCCTAAAGCCAGAAATTTATATTCTACTTTATATACTGTACGTATGTAATAAGTAACGTTTCGTTAATTATTATCCTTGGTGGGTTACAAGCTATTGAATACTTAATGTAGTTGATACTACTCCTAAGAATTAGTTAATCCTCGAAGCCAAACATACATATGTCAGTACCTGAATCAGACCCTAAAATAATATTATCACTGTATGAAAAACGACAGGTGTGTCGGAGCATGGCAAATATACTACTGGCCATTAAAATTGCAACACCACGAAGATGACGTGCTACAGGCGAAATTTAACCGACAGACAGGAGATGCTGTGATATGCAAATGATTAGCTTTTCAGAGCATTCACACAAGGTTGGCGCCGGTGGCAACACCTACAACGTGCTGACATGAGGAACGTTTCCAATCGATTTCTCATACACAAACAGCAGTTGACGGGCGTTTCCTGATGTAACGTTGCTGTGATGCCTCGTGTAAGGAGGAAAAATGCGTACCATCACGTTTACGACTTCCATAAAGGTCTGATTGTAGCCTATCGCGATTGCAGTTTATCGTATCGCCACATTGCTGCTCGCGTTGGTCGAGATCCAACGACTGTTAGCAGAATATGGAATCGGTGGGATCAGAAGGGTAATACGGAACGCCGTGCTGGATCCCAACGGCCTCGTATCATCAGCAGTCGAGATGATAGACATCTTATCCGCATGGCTGTAACTGATCGTGCAGCCACGTCTTGATCCCTGAGTCAACAGATGGGGACGTTTGCAAGACAACAACCATCTGCACGAACATTTCGACGTTTTCAGCAGCATGGACTATCAGCTCGGACGCCATGGCTGTGGTTACCCTTGACGCTGCATCACAGACAGGAGCGCCTGCGGTGGTGAACTCAACGACGAACCTGGGTGCACAAATGGCAAAACGTCGTTTTTTCGGATGAACCAAGGTTCTATTTACAGCATCATGATGGTCGCATCCGTGTTTGGCGATATCGCGGTGAACGCACATTGGAAGCGTGTATTCGTCATCGCCATACTGGCGTATCACCCGGCGTGATGGTATGGGGTGTCATTCGTTACACGTCTCGGTCACCTCTTGTTCGCATTGACGGCACTTTGAACAGTGGACGTGGCTCTGCCCTTCATTCGATCCCTGCGAAACCCTACATTTCAGCAGGATAATGGACGACCGCATGTTGCAAGTCCTGTACGGGCCTTTCTGGATACAGAAAATGTTCGACTGCTGCCCTGGCCAGCACAATCTCCACATCTCTCACCAATTGAATACGTCTGGTCAATAGAGTCCATGCTACTAGCTCTTCACAATACGCCAGTCACTACTCTTGATGAACTGTGGTATCGTATTGAAGCTGCCTGGGCAGCTGTACCTGTTCACGCCATCCAAGCTCTATTTGACTCAATGCTCAGGCGTATAAAGGCCGTTATTACAGCCAGAAGTGGTTGTTCTCAGGATCTATGCACCCAAATTGCCTGAAAATGTAATCACATGTCAGTTTTAGTATAATGTATCTGTCCAGTGAATACCCGTTTATCATCTGCATTTCTTCTTGGTGTAGCAATTTTAATGGCCAGTAGTGTAATTTGGTAATTCATACTGTAAATCATCTGTCGACAGACTTTCCCATCTCGATGTCTGGGACACAGCTTCCTTTACATACCACACGAGCAGTTCGGTCGTCAAACAGAGGTAGAGCGCCAGAGCTTGCACGGGCACGGTAATTCATTAATTAATTAGTTAATTAATTAGCGAGTGTCTGCGTGGCAGAAATAAGACAGGGGGGAGGCGGCGCTGTCTCCGGCGGGAACTCGTCAGAGAGCCACACAGGTGGGGGCGAGGCCGCTGCCCGTCTGACGTAACGAGAAAAAGAGGCCGCCCCAGCCGCGACCCCAGCCCGCTCCACCCTCGCGCTGCCCCGGGTGCGATGTAATTAATGCGCGCTGGCCCGACCGGTGGTTACACAAACAAATTTAATTTAGAAACACGCCCCGTCCGTGGAAATGGAATTAGCGGATTAAGGGTTATCGTGCCGGAACAAAGGCGCCGCTAGCCGCTCAGACGCTCTCTGGCCCCGGATTGCTGCAGGCGCTGATCTGCCCCACTCCGCCCCCTCACTTTACCCTGGCAGGTGACACCTGGCACGGCTAAAGAGGCGGTCGGCCTCCGAAGAAAAGCGGAACTCCTCATTGTGGTAAGAGATACCAAGTCGCTGCCCGTCAAAAATTAGCAAAATATTTCGCGCACGCGCCAAAGAAATGCGGAATTTTAATTCACGTAAGTGGTTGAGGAAAGTGTGGTTCTGTTACGATTTCTACTACTGGGTACTTGCACTGAACACCTTCCAGTGACACGTGTCTATGACCTTGCTCAGTGGCTTGACCTACATGAAAGCAGTTTCAGTGGTAAGCCTCGTGACAGAGCAATACAACTGCAGCAGTGTTAGGAAGAATGAAGAGGAAATGAGTCAGCTTGTACATCATACGAAGTAAGAGTGATTTCAGATGTGCCGCACGGGAGTGTCGTAGGACCGTTGCTATTCACAATATACATAAATGACCTTGTGGATAACATCGGAAGTTCACTGAGGCTTTTATGCCATGATGCTGTAGTATATCGAGAGGTTGTAACAATGGAAAACTGTACTGAAATGCAGGAGGATCTGCATCGAATTGACTCATGGTGCAGAGAGTGGCAATTGAATCTCAATGTAGACAAGTGTAATGTGCTGCGAATACACAGAAAGAAAGATCCTTTATCGTTTAGCTATAATGTAGCAGATTAGCAAATGGAAGCAGTTAATTCCATAAATTATCTGGGAGTACGCATTAGGAGTGATTTAAAATGGAATGACCATATAAAATTAATCATCGGTAAAGCAGATGCCAGCCTGAGATTCATTGGAAGAATCCTAAGGAAATGCAATTCGGAAACAGAGGGAGTAGGTTACAGTACACTTGTTAGCCCACTGCCTGAATACTGCTCTCCGGTGTGGGATCCGTAGCAGATAGGGTTGATAGAAGAGACAGAGAAGAGCCAACGGAGAGCAGCGCCCTTCGTTACAGGATCATTCAGTAATCGCGAAAGCGTCTCGGAGGTGATAGATAAACCCCAGTGGAAGACGTAGCAAGAGAGACGCTCAGTAGCTCGGTACGGGCTTTTGTTAAAGTTTCGAGAACATACCTTCACCGAGGAATCAAGCAATATATTGCTCCCTCCTACGTATGTCTCGAGAAGAGACCATTAGGATAAAATCATAGAGATTAGAGCCCACACAGAGGCATACCGACAATCTGTCTTACCACGAACAACACGAGATTGGAATAGAAGGGAGAACCGATAGAGGTACTCAAAGTACTCTCCGCCACACGCCGTCAGGTGGCTTGCGGAGTATTTATGTAGATGTAAATGCCTATCCACTACCATCTGACAATTACATCGTACCCATAGCTGTCTTCCGTTTATGAAGTAATTCGTAGTGCATTCGCACATTCGCTTACGGCAACCAATTCCATACAAAGTTGATAAATTCAAGCTTTTCCATGTACCAATTGATGCCAGACTTAGCAAATTTAAAGAGATTTTTCAGGAAAAGAGAAGTAACTGCACGTATATCAGGAGCTGAGAAGGCAAACAAGTAATAAGTAAACAAGGGAAACGTGGAAAGAAACAGCTATGCAAGTGAAATCAAGACAGCATTATAAAAAGGGAAGAGGAATTAAATTAGGATGAGAGATACGATACTGTGAAAAGAATTTGACAGAGGGCTGAAAGATGTAAACAGAAACGAAGCTATGGAGTATACAATGTTCCCACAGAATTACTGAATTTCCTGGGATGTCCACCGACATATGTGGTTGAGGAAACCATTTCAGCTACTGGCTATGGCCACTGACAGTGTGTGGCTACAACCTCTCTGTGGCGTTTGATGTACATGAAAACAGTGTCAGTGGCATCGGTTTTGTATCAAATCTCATCTTGTAACACAAATATCATCTTGCGTGTAAGACGTGTGAGACAGGTTAAATACCGTCAGCCGTCACTAAGAATATAATAATATCCATTCCATGTAGAGCAGATGTTGAAAGGTGCATCACTAAATGCTCTGTCTAATTAGTCATGGATACAAAATACTTACACTAATTACCTCCGGAAAATTGAAAATATGGTAGAGGTCCATCTTGCGCAATATCACTTCGGGTTCTATGGAAATGTACGAGTTCACCCTATAACCCATCTTCAACGGAAGGTTAAAGATAGGCAAATTACGTTTATAGCTTTTATTCATTTAAGTAAGCTTTTGACAATTTTCGCAGTACCACAGTCCTCGAAATTCTGAATTTAGCAGGGATAAACTTTAGGGATCAAAAATTTATTCACAACATGAACAGATACCAGAATGAAGTTTTAAGAATCGAATCATATGAAAAGGAAGCAGCAGCGCAGAACGAAGAGGGACAGGGTTGTAATTTAACCCCCATGTTATTATGCGTAAAGAAAACCAAAAAGAAATCGAGAAACGGAATTAAAGTTGAAGGAGAAGAAATAAAACTTCGATAACATGATAATTTTATCAGAGATGCCAAAGGACTTGGAGGGGCAGGTCCCGGCGGAGGTTGGAGTCCTCCCTCGGGCGTGGGTGTGTGTGTGTTTGTCCTTAGGATAATTTAGGTCAAGTAGTGTGTAAGCTTAGGGACTGATGACCTTAGCAGTTAAGTCCCATAAGATTTCACACACATTTGTTTTGTTTGGAGGGGCAACTGAATGGGACTGATTGTGTGTTGAAAAGAGGATAAAACATGAACGTTAATAACAGTAAAACAAGCGTACTGGGACGCAGTCGAATTCAGTTAGGCAGTGCTCAGGGATCTGAATTACGAAATGAGATACTGAGAGCAGCCGACGATTTTGGCTAATCGGGCAGCAAAATAACGGAAGACAGGACAACAGCCAAAAAAGGGAGGTGTTTTACTAAGTGTATCATAGGTCAATATATATTTACAAGTGAATAGGAAAAATCTGCTCGTAACTGTCATTTTAAGAAAGAGTAACGGCGTAGATGTACCTTCACTTTCAATCTGTTGCTGAATTGCAGAACGCGTTTTATTAACGCGTGTTGAGGTCTCTTCGAAGAATTCCAATCTGCTCTATGGGTACCAAGACGGATTTCGTTAATGTATTCTCGAATACTCCAGTGGAGTGTTACTGTTAAATTTATGCATAAATGATCACGTGGCTAGCATCGAAAACTCCACGAAGCTGTTCGTGGACAGTTCTGTAGTAAACTGGAACTATTCAACACTTGTGACTGATAGCGAGGTGGAAGATGACCTGCAGAGTGGCTGGTGTTTGGTACAGGGGCCACTAGATTTTGTAATACTGGACCATCTATAGTTCATTAACAATGCTCGACAAAACCGCTGCCGTGGTCGTGAAGTGTGCCAGTGGCCAGAAATACATACAAAATGATCATTCCAACACCGAAATGCACTATGCAAGACCTAACAAGTATTGTTAACCATTTTTCTTCAGAGGGACCAAAGGCTCTGAAGTCTAATACATGATGACGGTTGAGTGTGGAGGTAACTATGGTTGTAAACGTATGATTGTGCGTGCGTGTGTGTGTGCGTGTGTGTGTGTGAATGAGCGCGCGTGCTCGTGCTTGGATGTCCTCACTAGGAGTTGATTCGCCATTCTCCTGACTGATATTTCTGGATGCTGATACCTGTGTGTATATAGAAAAAAAATCATGAGGAAAAAAATCTTGAAGAAAAAAAGATCTTGAGGAAAAAAAATCTTGAAGAAAAAAATAAAGACGCTGCAGTGCAGATGGAAAGCGATGGTAAAAATGTTTAGCTGTTTGAAGGACCGAATATCGCTGACGCCAGTGGTAAGACATCAATGATAAGGTTGCTGATGAGGTTGTTATCCTTAGCGAAAGTAAAGGAGAATTACAGACTGTCACGAATGGAGCGAACATTCTTATGCTACACCACATGGACTGAGAGTAAATCAAAGAAAGACGAAAGAAACGAGAAGCAGGTGAACTGAGATCAGGACTGGTGATCACGAAGTAGGTGAAGTTTAAGAAATTCTGCTACCTAGGTATCAAAATAACACATGAAGGACGGAGCAAGGAGGACATAAATAGCAGACTAGCACTGGTAAAAAGGGAATTCGTGACCAAAAGAAGTGTACTTGTGGCAAACATAGGCCATCATTTGACGTAGAAATTTCTGGTTATGTACTTTTGGAGACAGTATTTTTTGGTAGTGAATCATGGACCATGAAAAAACCGTTAAAGAAGGAATCGAAACAATTGAGATGAGATGCTACAGAAAAACGTTGAAATTAGGTGGACTGATAAGATAAGAGATCAGGAGGTTCTCTGGAGAATCGGCGACTTAAGGAATATGTGGAAAACATTTACAGGAAGAAGGGACATGTTGGTAGGACTTCCGTTAAGACACCACTGAATAATTTCCATGGTCCTAGAGCGAGCTGTGGAGGGGAAGAACTGTAGAGGAAAACAGAGATTGGAATACATCCAGTAAATAAAGATGAAGAGATTTCCACAAGAGAGGAATCTGTGGCGGACCGCATCAAACGTCAGAAGATTGATGAGAATAAAAAAAGAGAAATATATCGTTGATCTTCCTGGAAAAGAGTCTCAATGTCATTATCGCTTCTATGGTGCCGTGGTAGTAAGGCATCTGAAGCATGCAATGCGGTAAACACGTTTGAAACTTCTGTCAGAAGGAATACTGCTATTCTGTAACAAAGCATGCCCTCATGATTTGAAACTTGAGCTGTTGAAGTAGCTTGCATGCAGCCCACACATGTTTGCCACAGATTTTCACTTATTTGTCACTTAAAAGTAACATTAGCAGGGTAATCAGTTCGCAGGATTTGTGAAATAGAAGGCTGAAATCATGTCTGAGAACATCTAAATTCGCAGGTTTTAAGGAAAATAATGCCAAAACCGTGTCTGGAAATCCCTCTACAAACATATTAGAAACATTTCCTACAGTCGAATCATCAGGAGATTTCTCTGTTTCCATTTCTCTACTAGTCACCCCATTTTTGGAACTTTCTGACAGTATGGTGCCTTGTCAAATAATTCAGTTGTGAAATTTATGTTACTGGCATGTAAGATCACCAAAAGACGATATGGTAATCGGTCATATTTGAAAGGATTTGAAGCTGCCATGAAAAGCAGTAAAGTTCATGTAATACTAGGCACAGAAAGATTATTCTAACCTGAAACTGATAGAAGCTAGAATTTTGGGGAATATGTAAGTCTATATCGAAAAGCTAAGCAAATGGTAAATGGTTTTTATTTGCCACAGTAGACAAGAAACTCAAATCCACCGATATACAAATTGAAGCTGCATGAGCGATTGTTTGGGCAAGACTCAGTATCAAGGGTGGGCATAAAATGATAACTGAGTCCTTCTATCGCCCACCAGACTCATCTCCTGATGGAACCGTAAACTTTAAGAGAAAATGTCAGTTCACTTGTACGTAAGTTCCTCAGTCATAAGGTAATCATCGGTAGAGACTCAAATCATTCAACAGTTAATCGGCATAATTACAGTTCTGCTAGAGGTGGACATCATAAGACATCCAGCGAAACTTTACTAAATGCATTTTCTGAAAACTACCGAGAATAGATAGAAACCCCACTCATGGTGGAAATGTATTGCATCTAATGGCAACAAAGAGACCTGACTTCTTTGAGGATTTCCACATCGAATCTGGTATCCGTGACGATGATATGGTTGTGGCAACAATGGTTACTGCAGTACACAGGACAACTAAGACAAGGCGAACACAGCAAAGTAGATAAAAAATCAGTAGTGTTATATCTCAACGAGGAACTTGAAACTTTCAGCACAGGTCAGGAGCATGTAGAGGAATTCTGGCTCAAGTTTAAATGAATAGTTGACCGTGTATTGGATAGCTATGTACCCAGTAGAACAATTCGTAATGGGAGGGAAACTCCATGGTATACAATCACTGTAAATTAACTTCTAAAGAAACATAAGTTACTGCATAATACGTGTAAATCAAGGCGTAGGGTTATAATAGAGAGATGCTGAATGACACGCGTTTGGCTGCCAAGAGCGCATTGTGTGATGCCTTCAGTGACTACGTAACAAAATATTGTCAAGTGATCTTTCACTGAACCCAATGAGATACTGGTCATGTGTAAAAGTTGTCAGTGGTACAGAAGTCCCTAGCGAAGGAGACATCAACTGATATTGAGGGTTGCTAAGCAAAAGCTAAAACACTTAAGGGGGGATAGGACGTCAAACGGAGAGGCACCATAGGAGAGGTATCACAGGACATTTTAATTTCCACTGTCTATACGTTTACAAAAAAATTCATAAACTTTGTCAGCATGACCAGGAAGAATTCAGAATTCACACTCATAGCAGTGGAAGTTCGAAAACATAACGAAACAATTTTTTTACATGTGAAATTTCATCATTATTTTCACTTACTAATGGCAGTATTTGTTGCTATAGGTATACTTTTCTTCATAAGTAAGAGAGATTCTTCGATGAATTGTGCACAACATACAAACCATACTTAAAGGTGTATGAAACTCTAGAATTTTCGAAATCTATTAAAATCTGTGGTAAAAATTTAGGTAATTAACTATAAAATTTGTGTTTTTCCTAAACATGAAGGTTAAAATATAACAGTTCATTCGTTTTTTCATAAATTAAATAAATTATACAGCTTTATACACCTGTCAGTATGGTATGTATGATGTGCAAAATTCATCAAAGAATCTCTCTAACTTATGAAGAAAAGTGTACCTATAGCAACAAATGCAGCCATTAGTAAGTGAAAAAATGATGAAATTTCACACGTAAAAAAATTTATTTTGTTATGTTTTAGAACTTCCACTGCAATGAGTGTGAATCCTGAATCCTTCCTGGTGATGCTGACAAAGTTTTATGAATTTATTTGTAAAAGTATAGACACTGGAAATTAAAATGTCCTGTGATCCCTCTCCTGCTCCAAGTCAGCCCGTGTGACGTCCTACCCCCCTTAACTCCGTTTTCAAATGTTCCTTTCCAAAGGAAAACTCAAGAGAACTGCCCTAATGTAATCCGCGTGAAAAGATGAATGAAATAAATACTAGTGTCACTGGTGTTAATAAAGCTGAAATTATTGAAATCCCTGTCAGATTCTATACTCGGATGGGTTTGCCCTTCTTATAACTATAATCTGTCGTCGATCCCTCGAATAAATAACAGTGCTAAATTCTTGCAAAAGGCACAGGTCACACCCTAGTACGAGAATGGTAGTGGAAGTGATGCACAAAACTACCATCCACTCCCACTGACATCGATTTGCTGTAGAATCTTAGAACATATTTTGAGTTCAATCATAATGAGGTATCTCGAACAGAATGACCTCAATGCCACCGAGCATGGATTTCGGAAACATCGATCACGTGAACCCCAACTCGCACTTTTCTCGCATGACATATTGAAAGCTTTGTATCAAGGCAATCAGATAGGTGCTGTATTTCTTGATTTCCGAAAACATCTGACTTTGCAAAACACCTTTGCATATTCACAAGAATACGATCAAATGGGATATCAAGTGAAATTTGTGACAGGACTTGGGATTTTTCAGTAGGGAGAACGCAACATAATATATAGGATGGTGGGTCATCGTTAGATGTAGAAGTAAATTCGGATGTAACCCAGGGAAGTAAGTTGGGATCCTTGCTGTTAGTGTTGTATTTTAATGACATTGCAGACTTATTAATAGTAAAACTAGGCTCATTTTGCAGACGATGCAGTTATGTATAATGAAGTACTATCTGAGAGAAGCTGCATAAATATTCAGTGAGATATTGATAATATTTCAAAATGCTGCAGAGACTGGCAACTTGTTTTAAATGTTCAGAGATGTAAAACTGTGCACTTCACAAAACTGAAAAACATGGTATCCTTTGTCTACAGTATCAATGACTCTTTTTTTTGTTGGAATCGGACAACTCATGCAAATATCTGGGTCTAACACTTTGTAGGGATATGAAATCGAATGATTTCATAGGTTCTGTGATGGGTGAAGTAGGTGGTAGAATACTTGGGAAGTGCAATCAAAGAACAGAGGAGATTGCCTACAAATCACTCGAGCGATCGGTTCTAGAATATTACTCAAGTGTGTGAGACCTGTACCAGATATGATTAATAGGGGATATTGAACATGTACAGAAAAGGGCAGCATGAATCGTCACAGGTTTGTTTAACCCATGGAAGAGTATCAAAGAAATGCAGAAGGAACTGAACTGGAAGACACTTGAAGAGAGCTGTTGAATATTCCGAGAAAGTCTATTAACAAAGTTGCAAGCACGTGCTTTAAATTAATGCTCTAGGAATATACTGCAAACATTTAAGTTACGTATCGCTCACATAGGGATTGTGAATATAAGTTTAAAATTATTACTGCATGGAGAAAGGCATTCAAACCATCATTTTCGGCGATGTGGCCGAGCGGTTGTAGGCGCTTCAGTCCGGAACCGAGCTGCTGCTACAGTCGCAGGTTCGAATCCTGCCTTGAGCATGGATGTGTGTGCTGTCCTTAGGCTAGTTAGGTTTAAGTAGTTCTAAATCTAGGGTACTGATGACCTCAGATTAATAAGTATCATAGTACTTAGAGTCATTTGAACCTTCACCCAATCATTCTTCTTTGCTCCATACGTGGATGGAACGGGAAGAAACCCTAACAGCTGGTACTATGGGACTTACCGTCTGCCGGGCAGAGTATAGATGCAGATGTAGACTAGATCTGTTTGGTATGTTTAAATCATTGTGAACGTTTGCTACACAAAAATGCTTCAAATGGCTCTAAGCACAATGGGACTTAACGTCTGAGGTCATCGGTCCCCTAGACTAAGAACTACTTAAACCTAACTAACCTAAGGACATCACAAACATCCATGCCCGAGGCAGGATTCGAACCTGCAACCGTAGAAGGAGCGCGGCTCCGAACTGAAGCACCTGGAACTACTCGGCCACAACGGCCGGCTTTGCTACACAATTTGAGTACATTTACCGATTACTTATTCACCTAAAAAGCTTGATAGTTACTGCATAAACAATATTTTCCACGTTCATGGGATAGGATAGAAACTGAAATTACATTTACCAAGAAAGAGCAAACAGGAAACCATAAAAAAAGTTCTACAAGAAGCTACCAGAGCAGATAAAAGATCATTAAAACCCACTATTTATAAAGACAGTTACAGATTACCTCTAGGTCCGTACAGTGAAGTATTACGTATGTAACACAGAGTAGGTGTTACGTAAAATGTAAAACAAGAAAATCAAAAAAATGATCTTTTCTATCGTTTCACAACACGCTTCCGCAGTACAATTTTATTTTGTGGGAAACCTTACACCACAGCTCTGCAATGGATAATATTAAAACCGTATACTCTCTTTCAGCTGCTCAGTAATTAAGTATCATTCCGATTCAGCTTTTCAGGCCATCAGATGGGGCATGCGGTACCAAAAAGGATATCAAATATCAAGGTCATCACCGTGAGAGTAAGTGTATGTTGTTAGTAGTGGGTGCAGTGATTTGTAACCAATGTGCCCCCCTACAGAGATTATCTGGAGCCTAGCGCTTCCATTTTCCCACATCACATATCCAAGCTCTTTCTTGCAGGTCTTGCCAGGAGCTGTTTATAATGCCGATTTCTACGAACAGCAGGGAGACATCACAATGGGTATTCCACTTAATCCAGAGGTGGCCACCTTCTTCATGGAGCTTTTAGAAGACAGGAGCTGAACTTGTCAATTTGTAAACCGTAGGTGCAGTAAGTGCACGTAGACGACATCTCCGTCGTGTGGAGTCACGGTGAGGAAAAGCTCAGCGGCTTTCTAAAATATCTGGTCAGTCTCCATGCCAACCTAAAATTTACTATATAGGTAGAAAACAGCCAACAGTTGCCATTTCTGGATGTGCTGGTTATGAGGAATGATGGAAACCTGGGACACAGAATGTGGCATGGACCGATAACAGCACAAAATGGCAAATCATTAGCCGAGCCAGGATAACTACTAATCTCGTAAAAAGCAGAACTAATATTTGAGGAGCTGCAACTCCGAGAAAGCCTTCTGAGGAGCAGTGGGTAGTCACGCAGTTGCATAAGAAGTGCCACGTAATCTAACACGCGGCGAAGTGACACGTTGGAAAAATAAACGCCGGCTATGGCCTTTCAGCCATACAGCCCCAGGGTGACGGACAGAATGTGCCGTATAGTGCACAAAGACGGAGTAAAGGTTATTTAGAAACCGACCAATGACGATAAAAGAGTGTCTCAGATACGTAGACACGTGGGAGTCACGCACAGTGTCGGATAAATACCGCATGCCTGTACATGGGGAAAAGACAATGTTGGAATGACTCGACGTTCCATCAACACCCTGCTCATCGAACATGAACGTTAATAGAGGTTGGAAGATGTGAAGATATCGGCAATAGCGAATCACTCGTTGTGTGACACCAGCCACATGATAAAGTTCTCTGAGCCGGACGTTCTTGCAATGGAGAATATCTACACTACTGGCCATTAAAATTGCTACACCACGAAGATGACGTGCTACAGATGCGAAATGTAACTGACAGGAATAAGAAGCTGTGATATGCAAATGATTAGCTTTTCAGAGCATTCACGCAAGGTTCGCGCCGGTGGCGACACCTACAACGTGCTGACATGATGAAAGTTTCCAGCCGATTTCCAACACACTAACAATAGTTGACCGGCGTTGCCTGGTGCAAGGTTGTTGTGATGCCTCCTGTACGGAGGAGAAATTCGTACCAGCACGTTTTCGACTTTGATAAAGGTCGCATTGTAGCCTATCGCGATTGCGGTTTCTCGTATCGCGTCATTTATGCTCGCGTTGGTCGAAATCCAATGACTGTTAGCAGAATATTGAATCGTGGATTCAGGAGGGTAATACAGAACGCCGTGCTCGATCCCAACAGCCTCGTATCACTAGCAGTCGAGATGACAGGCATCTTATCCGCATGGCTGTAACGGATCGCGAAGCCATGTCTCGATACATGACTCAACAGATGGGGACGTTTGCCAGACAACAACCATCTGCACGAACAGTTCGACGACGTTTGCAGCAGCAGGGACTATCAGCCCGGAGACCATGGCTGCGGTTACTGTTTACGCTGCGTCACAGACAGGAGCGCCTGCCGTGGTGTACTCAACGACGAACCTGCGTGCACGAATGGCAGAACGTCATTTTTTCGGATGAATCCAGGTTCTGTTTACAGCATCATGATGGTCGCATCCGTGTTTGGTGACATCGCGGTAAACGCACATCAGAAGCTTGTATTCATCATCGCCATACTGGCGTATCACCAGGCGTGATGGTATGGGGTTCCATTGGTTACACGTCTCGGTCACCTCTTGTTCGCATTGACGGCCCTTTGAACAGTGGACATTTCAGATGCGTTACGACCCGTGGCTGTACCCTTCATTCGATCCCTGCGAAACCCTACATTTCAGGAGGATAATGCACGACCGCATGTTGCAGGTCCTGTACGGACCTCTCCGGATACAGAAAATGTTCGACTGCTGCCCTGGGCAGCACATTCTCCAGATCTCTCACCGATTGAAAACGTCAGGTCAATAGTGTCCAAGCAACTAGCTCGTCACAATACGCCAGTCACTACTCTTGATGAACTGTGGTATCGTATTGAAGCTGCATGGGCAGCTGTACCTGTTCACGCCATCCAAACTCTGTTTGACTCAATGCCCAGGCGTATCAAGGCCGTTATTACGGCCAGAATTGGTTGTTCTGGGTACTGATTTCTCAGGATCTATGCACCCAAATTTCGTGAAAATTTAATCACATGTCAGTTCTAGTATAATATATTTGTCCAATGAATACCCGTTTATCATCTGCATTTCTTCTTGGTGTAGCAATTTTAATGGCCAGTAGTGTATTTCACCCGGTTGTTCTGTTAAACAATGAAGATTCAGAAGCGTTACTATAGTTTTAATACGAAAGAGGGAAGCCTCAAGATATACGGATCCTGGACTCCCGTGCTACAAAGAACGAACGTTGCAGAAGGTAAGGGGAGAACCACAGCTGTAATCACACCAACAATGAAGGGTGAAAGCATAAACGTCAAAAAATTTGCTCAGAGAGCTCGAGACAGAAGCCAATAGGCAATACGCAAACGAGGTTCGGTCTGGCGCGCATATTGTCGTGGAATAAGCATTGCATCCAACGAGTATGCTGACGCGTAACTAAGTCTCGGTGAATGCCTGCAGAATGCCAATGAAGAAATCGTCGCTTTTATCGTGGGATGCAGGGCTCAAAGATCTCTATCAACTGTTAAATTCCTACATGATTAACAACGGATTCGAGGTACAAGTATCTTGAGAATCTGCGGTGTAACAGATGAAGAACAGCTAGATAAAGTTTGGAATTGTTTTTGTTGTAGTAAACCACGATCCACATTCCAAGCTTCATTTCACTCAATATTTTCAATACCGAAAGAGACACCTTAATGATCAGCACTCTTGACTAGCAATCTGGAGGATCACGGCTCAGACCCGCGTCCGGTCATCCAGATTTAGGTTTTCCTCGATTTCCCTAAATGGCTCTAGGTGGATTCCGGGATGATTCCCCTGAAAGGGCACTGCCGACTTCATTCCCCACCCTTCATAAAAATACAGGCTAGTGCTCCATCTCTAAGGACTTTGATACCGACGGGACATTCAAACCTAATCTTTCTTCCATCCTTCATTATTGTGTAAGTTTTGTTGCTGAAGAGGAAATATTTTTTGGCTGCCAGCAGAAGCCGATAGGGGAATTTAAAATAGTAGAGAAAATTGTTGAATAACCGGATTGTATGAATTCGATGAAATACGTTTCCAAATATGATGGTAAACGATGTGACTAGGCTAGTTATTCTTCAGAGATTGCAAATTTTTAAGTGATGACATGCGAAAGCGGAAGGTGTACTAGCATTTCAGACATTGTGTGACGGATTCTGCAACGCAGTCTCTCTAAAATTAAGACAAGTGTTTCCACTAATAAGGATTGCAAAGATAATAAATAGTTGAGTCAATTTTTCCGTCTATGCCAAACAGGCAACGTAATGAGACACTTACTACACATGATGTAACAGATGCAAGTGCAGTTATTGCTATTGGTGACCTGGTAATGGTGTGCTGAACAACATTACATCAGTAGTTATGTGATTTTCAGACTAATAATTACAGCTATGACAAATCATATATTTTTAGGTTGGTTAGTACCTGTAAGACTCTGTGGCAAGGGAAAGCCGTTAATGCTTATTTCCCCTGGGTAGAAGATCAGGTGCGGACACGTGGATGCCAAATGGAAGATCTGTACTGAAAGGTGGCGCCCACTTAGTGGTGGAATTACTACCACACAGAAGAAATCAGCTAATAAATTTTGTGTCGTGTTTGTGGGAAGTTTTTTTGACACAGAGAAAAACATCCAACACATTTATGTGTGTATATTCACGTACAACATAAAAATTTATCTGCATTTGTAGCCATTACACTATGTATTTGATGTTCTTCCATACAACGTTCGATGTAATTTAAATTAAAATATTGTAAATGATGAGGTTTGATAACATAACCTGCTTTCAGTACATCAGACACTGTACACAGAAGTAAGACATAGTGTTTGTCTCTCTCTCTCTCTCTCTCTCTCTGTCTCTCTCTTCAATCTTCTTCACGATGCATGATACCAGTTTCATCTGTCGAATGAAAAACCGTAGATAGCGTTGTAAATCCTAAATTCTAATATGCTTTTAACTATAAAAGGTTCCTTAACGTAATCTGTATAAAAGATTTCTTGCAGATTATCCAATATGCCATGCGGCAATGGGTGAGGCCGCTATTCGTCGCTGAAGACTTGAAAGTTTTCTACTGTTGAATTGTTCCCGATATGATATCTATTAAGTGTGTTAATTCGAAAAATACCTCTCACATGACTTAAACTTTCATTTCAATATTCAAATAGGTGCTGATGTACAACACTTAACACATAAGGTGGCTAATAAAAACCTGTATGAAATCGAGTTATTCCTAACAGTGGCCCCTGTTTCCTGGTTCCTCTATGTCTTCAGCTGAAAAGAACTGATATCCGTAACGACCCGGTTCTTAAACTGCCTACCAGACTATGAATAAATTTTTGGAACATTAATTCATCATTATTGGATAATAGTGTCAAGCTATAATATTACCTGAAGACTTACCCATGTAATATCTGTGAATTTGTCTGCACAGCCGCTTGTTTAAATGCTGTGGATTGGCGCTGATAATTGGGTTGTGGATTAACAGAATTCAACTACGTGACTTCTGCCTACTTTACTCCTTTTTCCTTGTGTTCTCTGTTACGTTTATTCCCGTGTGTCTTTCAACTGTGGTGATTACTCTTGCGGCTTCTGCTTCAGTCTGGTTAAAGAAAAGCTGTAATCTTTTTAACGACGTCATTTGTGGCACTGTCCGCTGCAAAAGCGCTTGATGTTGCGGCAAAGTGTGCTCAAAATTAATATAGGTACTATTTATCGCGAAGTGTGAGTGACCAGACAAAAATCCCTTTCACTTGTATGTAGATTTGTTTCCTGTAAACGAATTTATAAAGACCAGATTGAGGTAAGGTAGAGTACCTATGGAAAATATGACGGAAAGTGTTTTCTAGACGTTGCTGTTTTTAAGGCGCTAGTATGTAACATCAAGAGGAAACCATACGACGCTATCTTTTAGTTCGAATCTGTGCGCTGGAGAGATAGGAGATGAGAGCTGTGTGGGTGTGTCAGTCAATGGCTATGTTCCCGACAACGTAAAAAGCACAATGAGGAAACGGAAGTAAATTTAAAACGAGCAAATAAATGTAGCAGATCTGAAGCTGAACACAAGTTATGATCACGCAATATGACATTTCCAGCCAAATGTAATGACGTTTTCACTGTCTTCAGTTGTAAAGTTGAGGTTTGTTGCAGAGTAGCGTCAGGGTGGCTGCTAAAGATTCTTTCTCAACGCTTACCTAATGTACCGAAAAACAACAAATAATAAACAAACTAAGTAAACTTGCATCTTATCCTCCAATGGAAGATTTAATTATTGTATCATCTGCTTTCAACTCATAAGAATTTTCCGATTAATTTCCATTGTAGACCGGCGCTGTCGTATCGCCCAGACTGTGGTCTGGAGGAAATCGAAATCCCATAAACAGTCAAATAGACCATCGCACTGCAGGTAGGGATTTCCTGCAGTAGACAGAAAATATTTGTATTTAGCCGTTCAGGTTGCTGGATGAAACATGATTGCTTTGGATAAAATTGAAAACACCGCAATACACAATGCCACATACGCTACACTCCTTTCTTTCGTACTTGGTGTCGCATGAACGCATTTTAACAGCCGGCGAAAACTGTAATAAATTATAGCGGCTTTTACAGTGGTAACGAAACATTTTGAGCATCAGGACTACAATGTAATTACATTTTGTGATACCATAGTAACTGACAGCCTCTTCAACAATCAGGTAGTCAAGTACCACGTGACGGAAGTCTACTTGTATCACAAAGCAGTGCAAAATTGGTATCTGTGTATCTTTGCATAAACTACGAACATCTTTGGCGCGAGCATGCAGATGAACAGAAGAGAAATTTGAAAGTTGGTCGCCAAAAGAAAGGTTCTCACAGGAGGAACGGTCAATGTTCAATGTTCAGGAATGTTACAGAACCAACCATTCGAAGAAAAGAAGTTTAGTAAATAAGGGCTCTAAAAAGCGTATCTTAAGAGCGATGAGGACTTCTTCGATTCTGTGAAACAAATCTCTTCTACTGGAGGCTCTTCACTTTCCACATTTTGACAGGTCGCAGTGTGGACCAAAGCAAGAAAAAAAAAAAAGTCCAGTGAACAAGGGCTCTAAAGTGTATACCTTAAGAGCTGTTAGCACTAATTGATGTACGCTACTGTGAAACGCGTATTTTCTAACGAACAATTGCTCGTAGCTCTTCAGCTACGCATTTTAGAGCCTTTGTTTACTTTAGGTTTTTGCTTCATTTGGTCGTTTCTGTCACACACCTGAATATTTAATAGCTGGTTAGTTAGGTAGCTGGATACATGTTCTGTAGATCATTAGAATGATTCTTTCATTGAAATGATGTGAAGCGAAACAGTTTTCAGGATATTCATAAATGATTAGTGTTAATATTAATGAATGTATTATCATTTTTTTCCTACTGATGCAACAATACTTAAAACTTAAAAAAAGATTTTTTATCTTTTTGCTGGCTTCCAAATTTTAATTCGTCAATGGAGTAGAAGTTGTCCAGGAGAAATGATTTTAAATTAGGTTTAAAACTTCCTTCGCCTCCTGGGACACCCCACATGTTACCTCAAATTCATATGACTCTTTGATACTTAGCAATGAACAGTAATTGTTCGTCGTATGTTGCATTTCGACCTGCATCCGCAGCAACACCGTCTATTTACCATTGCTTTTACTAATAAACGAACGTGGTAAGAAATGGATCAAATACGTCTCATATTAATGTTTTATACACTGATGATTGGTTTCGGTAAATATGAACTGCGATTTTCAAATCACGTCGATTATGACGAGATGTTTACCTATAGAGGTCTTTGTAGACGTTACTGTTTTTACGCATGTGATTTGCAAATGAAAATCTACCAAAACTAGCCATCACCGTACAAAGAGTTGCGATCTTCGGAATTCTTCTGATTACAGCGCCATCGGTATGGGGGTTTTTGCCGGGGACAGTTTTGCCTGCTAACGAAGAAGTTCGCACTAATTTCATCGACTGGCAAAAGGCCTTCGACAGAATGGACTGGACAAAATTGATGGGTTTCCTTAAGGAGACAGGAATCAGCTGGAGAGACCGGAGACTGGTCCTCAACTTACACATGAGATAAACAGTAAAAGTGCGACGAAACTGCGAAGAAAAGCAGCGTGGAAACAAGAAGAGAAATCAGACAAGGATGTTGTCTATGGACTAGTCTTTTCAACTTGTATGGAGACTGGCTGGCAAGAGAAGAAGCCTCAGGATAGGACGATAATGCACACCATCAAGTACGTGGATGACCAGGTAGTGCTCCCCAAAATTTATAGACTCAACTGAAAGGTTCAAGCTGGAAGGAAATGCCGAATAGAAGTCAACATCCAATTAAAAATGATACGGATGTGAAAAGTGGAGAAACCTGTGTGGATAATTGTCAAAAATTGCAAACTGGAGATTGTCATGCACTTCAAATACTTGGGAAGTTTGCTGACAAAGGATGTCCAGTGCAAAAATGATATTCGGCGAAGAATCACCATGGCTGAAGCTGCCTTCAACAAGGAGAAAACTCTGCTGATCAGCAAGTTGACCTTGGAGTCAGGGAAGAAAATGGTGGAGTGCTACAGGTGGAGCACTGCACTATACGGATCGGGGACGTGTACCATGAGAAGAACGGAGAAAAAATACCTGGAAAATTCTGAAGTGTGTTGCTGGAAAAAACAGAGAAGAGAAAATGGACAGATAGCATGAGAGATGACGATGTACCGAGAAGAGAAGGAAGACGACAACTATTCTGAATACAGTTCGGCAGAGGAAGGACTACTGGATCGGACACACACAAGAGAGTCTCATACATGAGGAAAGATCGGAGGCACTACATAACGAAGACGAAGAGGAATTCAACAACTGGAGATCATTAAAGATAGAAGTAGATTCAGCGGACTGAGAGAAGAAGGTGAAAACAGGGAACACTGCCGTCAGAAATTCTCCTTAATAAGACACTGATATGCCACTAGACAGACTGCTAAGTAATAATAAAAGAAGACTTCAACATTTACAATTCAAGATAGCCTCTTATAAGACTGACTGTCGAGATGATTAATGTTTTGGTCTTAGTGCAAAATGTAACCGAACTGTTTTACAGTGATATCACCTGATAACTCCGCTTTGAAGGTAGCGACATTTGCAGTACGCTGCGCTAATTTCTTACATACTTCTCTTTGTATCTAACTCAAGTGTTATCAAGACAAAGCAGCCAGTTTGTTCAGATGCTCGGCTCCAAAGCATTAATTTCGTTTGTGGACAACGATCCCACAGAACGAAGACGCTAGTCAGAGGTCCACAGCGATGTGAATGTTAGACAAGTGTAAGGTGCCAGCAGAGATTCATCCGCAAAACGGCCACAGAGCTGACTAAAAGGGCAGCCCCTCCGAGGGGAATTAATGTGGCAGGGGCTCAGAAGAATGATCCCAGATTACTCTCTTTAATGGAGCGGAAAGGGAAGTGGGGAAGGGGCTAAAAAAGCCCCCTGAAAAGGACTCGGCCGGAAGTTCAACCGGGGAGCGACTCCGCGATTTGTCTGTCGCGGCAGACGCCGGCAAAGCCCGGCCCTTTATCACGGCAGGCTAACATTTGTTGTGACGCGCAGGGAACCCCCATTTCTCCACATTACCTCGCCATCTGCCATCTTATTGGCGGAGCGCCAGCGTGACACTTACAGGCGGTATCATCTCCCCGGCGTCTGTTCTTCGCCGCAAGCACTGCCGCCCTGCCTATCAAGGGCGAGATGAAGCTCAGGGACCTCCGCATGTCTCTAAGGAGCACTGCGGTTCATTTATCACTTGCCGAGGATCCAGGAAGAAAGGGCAGTTAATGTGGGAAACGCCTGCCGCCACTCCCTCTTTAGTTAGACAAATTACTAAATGTAACTGATAGGTAACCGTTTTCTGACAGCTGAATGTACTTGTGCAGAACCCCATAATGCTTCTCCACTTTCTTTTTTTCTCCTTTTTGACGCCTTAGCACTGCACGGACATCGTTCCGTCTTTCCAAACGTCTCATAAACGCCAAAATGACAGGTACTAAAGTAACGATGGCAGAACATAAATCTAACTAAAACTGCACAAAAGAAGAAAAGCAGTTCAACTTTCTGGGATGCCTCGACGACTACACAGCTTTTACGAGACAAGCTGCCTGATTTCTAACAGCAGTATATTCTTACAGCTGACTGGAGGCTAGCTCGGTGCCCCAACAGCTCAGCGGTAGACACCTATCTAAACGCATTGTCTTCATTCTTCGTCTCCGTTTACTTAAAGTGACATCTGTGTAACAGTAACAGTAACAGTAACGTCGAGGTAAGTGTTTTATTTATTATTTGCGTCCTTTTATGTCAATGTAATTAATCTGCGGATATAATTTTAAGAATAATGTTCTGTAAAAGAATGGAAATGTTACAATATTATTTGTAATACTGGTTCATGCATAGGGTACATAGGTTTTTAATCATGTAAAACACGGATGGAAATCCTTCTGCAACGAAACTAATTCCTCGTGAATAGAAAAGGTGGACTTGGCGATCGAACTGCAAGGCTCCTTCGTTTTAGTTGATGGATAGCATCCAAAGCTCTCTAATCTTGTGTGCTGAACGCGGAAAAGAAGAGCAGCAAGACGTGGAAGAAATTTGGCTACGTATTCACGGCACGTATTGGTTAACTCCGTACAACAAAAATCCAATACTAAGATGAGAATTTTCAGAGGTTGTTACACAGCAAGAGCCATGGATACTTTCGTGCTTTTTGAGGAGCCAGAGGAAATCGTCAAAGCCGCAATATTCGTCTCATATTACCAGCTGAGTACTGTATTATTCCATTGATCAGTTATTTCGTTTCTTATTGAAATAATACTCTCTTCTTTAAAGTATGTCACAGATCCGTATTTAATCCCCAGTCATTTACCGAAGCAGGGTTCTTTTCCAAGTGCGGAAATGTTTCCGAGCATCTTTTATCTTATTAAACTGAAAATAATTTATTTCTTTAATAACATTTAATAACTTTGTGGAGTAGTTAGTTCCGTAAATTATTCAGTGAGCCCTATTTCAGAAGTATTCCAATTGCTTTTGATAAAACGATAGTTAATGTTCCACAATCGTATAACTGCAAGGAAAGGATCTAAAGTGTTTTGCTTCAGAATCGCATTTATATTATTGGCATACAGCTTGGATTATTTAGAATAGTTACTGGCTATTAGAACTTGAAGGCAACCGTTAGGAATAACTACTGTACAGGACTGCAAGTGTATATATATTTCAATGTGTCTGTAATTAAAAGGTGTTTCTGATGTTTCATACTAAGTAAAATGTTAAATTTCGTTTGAGTGATTCTATAGAATAGTTTCTGGGTTCCCATGCCGCTTATTGAGCCACTTTTGCAGTATATACAGAGTGTCCCACTCAAACCTCCCTGATTTCAAAGACCCAAACAAAAAAAGCACAATAAAATATGCACCACATTGCAAAGCATCTCGAAGAATTAGTTTATTTATTTATCATCAATACACTTCTACACGTGAACCATTTGTAGCACATAGAATATCAAGTCTATATTCATTTTCTTGCCAAGTTCTTTGTAACATTTCCTCTGTTATTGTTCCAGTTGCACTAATGATACGATGTCACAACGTAGGAATATCATCCACTTTGTTCGCATGCATGCGGTCCTTCACGAAACCCAACATGAAGAAATCAGGTGGCGTAATGTCAGGCGAACGTGATGGCCAGGAAATGGGTCCTCCATGTCCCATTCAACGATTGGGATATTTCCTATCCAGGAACTAGCGAACAGCCATTGACCAATGCAGCGGAGCTCCATCTTGTTGATAAATGATGTTGGATTGCAATTCTCACATCTGAGGGTACACAAACTGTTCCAAAATGTCCTGGTACATAGACTCAGTCACTGTTCCAGAAAGGAGAACGATACAACAATCCTGTCATGCATTCACCCACACCAGCCGCTTAGTTTAGGGCTATCACGAACATGTTCAATGCCAATGTGCGGATTTTGCAAATCCAAAATCCAAACATTATACATATTAACCCTTCCTAATAGATGAAAGGTTGCCTCATCTGAGAATAAAAATCTTTCCAGGAAGCTGGCATCCATATCAATATGCTGAAGCGTATCCGCAGCAAATAGTTGTTGGTGTGGTTTGTCGTTTGGCGTCAGATGTTGCAGAATTTGTGCTTTATAAGCACACATACGGAGACGCTGATGAACTATGCAATGCGATGTTGATCGAAGTACATCAATTTGCCTAGATGCTTGACGAATTAACTTACGTGGGCTCCTAGAAAACGTTTGGATGTCCTCCACTATCTCTTGAGAAACTCCGTAATATGCACCACCAGAATGTTTCAGAATACTTCCTGTTGCAAGAAACTTCCTATACCATTCCTTAATTGTTTTCACATCAGGTGGATCACATTCACACATACGACAATAATTTCTTTGCTCGGTAATCGGCGATTTTGTTTCTGCAAACCACACTACTGGTTGTGTGCGTTGCTGTGGAGTCGCCATTTTCACTTCATGCGACCGTGCTGCACTCTGGCGAGCATACTTGGCACGTCTGACGCGGGAATATAAATATATTGAGATGCTGTACAATGTGTTGCATTTTTCATTGTCGTATCTATTGTGTTTTTTCTCTCCTGGGTCCTTGAAATGAGGGAGGTTTGAATGGGACACCCTGTAATACAGTAACAGTACTAAAGATATGCAAATCATTCTCATAAACTGCGAGTGCTATATTAAAAGTGTTCAAAGTGTGAGAGGCCTAGGGACAACAAGTTTCATTTGAGCTATAAGGTCTAAAGAATTGAATGCTCATTGAGAGCACAAATTTAAATTAGAATAGAGAATATAATTGCTGGAAAACATTTCAGTGATTGTATTTTCCGATAATTAAGCTGATAAAATAACTCTATTCCATGTTAATATTCCAAGTTAGTATTTCTTCGCCTTTAGTAATCATTTACTTCTAACGATAATTAGCTTTCTACAAAAATGTAAGTGCTATCGTGAAGCAGTTGTCAAAATGTTTCATATTACCTCTGTGTTTTTCAAACCAAACCAGTGTTACACTGCTTGATAAACTGCGCTATTGCCTTGTATCTTATTAACAAAACAGAATTTCAAAATCAAGTAATGTCAATCCGAGTAGCTAACTTCCTTTATGAACAGTACTAGTATTTTACCTAATTAAGCTGGCGACCGTCTCCTTGTATGTAAGTGAAGTTTCCTTATAACTAATAGAATCTTGCTTAGAATCTCGAATCCCGTTTGCTCAGATGTTGTTACCTTTCAATAGCAATATTTCGAGAAACAAAAATAGTCTGATACCTTAAATATTACGCGAAGACACAGTCAACTGCAAAATCCCTTCACAGGAGTAACATTATCGCTGCTGTATTGCTGATTTAGTAAGAGCCATTAGTGTTATGCTTGACTTGTCCCGTTACAGGGCTATCAGTACTGTTTGGAGAGAGGGTTACAAGTCCTAGGATTTTTGTCTGTCTTTTAACATTTCATTGAACTCTGCCAACGTTTGTTCGTGCGAAAAATGCAGAGCTGCATAATGGTTCAGACCCTACATTAAACTTTAAGCCAGTAAGCAAGTCAGCTCAGAGGTCAGAGGGAGGCAAGTATAGATCACAGAAATCGGTCCACGTGTAGTAGTACCATCCAAGGTGAACCACGCTCAGAAGACACGCCGGTATGAATAACAAAATTAAAAAGAAAGCGAAACAAGAACGACAGAAGGTTTCTTGATTAACAGGGAGAGCTTGGTCGTTCTCGTACCACTCCTGTGTCTTCTGCCTACGATAAGAAGCCTTCCCCTGTGCCCCATAGAAAGTAGTTGCGGGCAAATTCTCAGGCGCGATTTAGTCATAGGCAGACTCATAAACGTACGACTACTACCGACCAGATGACAGTCGCTAATGTGATTTATATGACAACATTGCGTCTGGTTCACTCAGCTGTCGACTACACAGTTCGCTGATGTTCTACAGTGCAGTCCTTACTGTAACGTCACTGCGGTATTGTACGATCTCAAGGGTCGTCGAGTGAATTATGGGGATTAAGGACAGTGTAAATTATGAGGAGCAAGTAAAACCTCCTTTTTATTAATCATACTAAAACTCGTGTCCGGTATATTCCATAAAAAATGGTATCTAGAATTATTTCTGCATTCCATTTTCCTACAGAGTTTATTCAGTTTGTAATTTATTTAGAAGGATATATTTAGTGTTAGTGTGTAATACTTTCCAACACTGTATTTAATTTCAGTACTATATTTAAAATAACATTTAATTTTTATTGAGCCTATTTTAAAAATTCTGAAGTTTGATGAAAAACTATGTAGAAATAATTGTCACCAACTAGAGGAAATATTAGCGTATGAAACACAGGATCAAGTTTTTAATTGGCGTGCCGTGTGCAGTAAATGATTTCATCCTCAAACAGTTATTACTTTTCCTTTACGGGGACCATCTTCTTTCATGTTGGAAGAGGAGAAGATTATTTGCATGTACATTTCAGAAAAGGAGATGCAGGCTGTTTAAGAACTACAGGGTTTACATTTCCAATATGCAGAGTATTTTGGCGGTAGTGAGTGTCAACATTAGTCAATATTTTTCATGTGTCCGCATGTGTATCCCTGGCAACGATAATTGATTACTTTGGGGTTAAGTGACAAAGAGCAGTGTCAAAATTATGATTTTTTGTCTATTTGCATTACATGCTTTTAAATAAGTTATGCTGTAAAATCAGTGGCTATATCAATATTCCTTTCGAGTACATGTACACGTTTACAGTGCAACACGTATTACATGAAGGAGTGTACGGAGTTAAAATGATTCAACGTCATGTTGAATAGACGTAATTTTGTAAATGGCAACGACTAAAATCTAACAGTATGCCAGCTGTGACAACTTGCAACAAGACCGCATTTGACTTCCCTCTGTTGCAGTAATGTTTCGTTGAAAACATCACGAAATCCGTCTCAGTAATTACGACAGAGAGTTGTAACTTACGGAATGCGTCAAGAATATGACTGGCTATTAAAATGTGCCCATTCTCGCCAATCAGTTTCTTTGTCTGTCAATCGAAGTTTATCAGGTGTGTCTTCTACGAAAATTCACTCCTGGCGCAAACCAACCGGCAGAGATCTGGCGTAACGATTGGGTTCAACTGGTTTACAAATTACTGATACCCTTGCATGCAGATGAAAGACTTGCAGTTGCAGAAACTGTTGCGGATTCTGAGAAGGATGTGGAGTGTCTGCAGAGCGGACGGCACTTATTTTTCCTGCGCTGATCTCTACCTATGTGACTTGTTTCCCATACCGTACAGTATTTCCCGTTAGCACTTCGACACTCTCATTTCTTGATCTCCCTCAAGGCAACGTCAAGGCGTGATTGTCTTTCATTTTGTTCATAATAAAAAGATTTGAAACCAGATATCAATTTCGTATAGCGATACGAAACAATTCCTGAAAAAACTCTGATACCCTTAAGTTCAAACATTTCAACTATTTTAATAGAGTTATGTTTAGCAAAGTACAATGTTACAGTCGCGATACCCGTGGCACGATTCTAGCACGTAGCAGCATTTCATTTTACTTTTCTTGAATTCTGATCTTTCTTCCAAATAAAAATATTATTTAATAAATATTGAATCATAATTTCTTAATAAGAATAAATTTTTATTTCTTTTAATTACTAATTGCATAGAAATGCTTGTATTATATAAAAATTTCGTACAAAGACGCTTAACATCAAATAGAAAATAAAATATTTCTTTCTAACCTTCTGAAAAAAACTATATGTTTTTAATTACTGATTGTATTAATGTTAATTAAAATCTGATAGCTCTGTAGAATGTCTTATTGCTAAATGGAAAAATTATGTGCATCAATAATCATTTTCAGGCTCTAGAAATATATAGGTAGATTATTATGTAATTGGTGTTTCGGTCTCTTTAAATAAATTTTATTTTCAATAGTCGCGTTTTCGTTTGCTTAGCACTTAAAAATAAAGAGATACTATTTTATTAGTAAATCATCATTTAATATTTGTTAGTTAATATTTATGTCTGATGATCAATACAATTTAAACAAAAGTAAAAGGTCTGCTAGCAGCAGTGATCGAACCAGGGGCTTTGAATATATAAGTCATATAGCGACAAGGTTTTCCTTAGTATTGCAACAAAGGTCTGTGGGTAATAGACAATGTCATGGAGAACAACATTTGCAGAGGCAAAATGGTTGCTGATGATTCGCTCCAGGTGACTAATCATTCAATTAGTTCGCCCTGAGACGACGAAATTTCACTGAACTCTGGGGGACTATTAACCTTCGCCTGGCATGCTACTTTCTCTCATAAATTGATAGAATCGTTTTCCAAAATAAAACCTTAAAATTGGGTATCTCTATGTGTACAAAGATATTTTAGAAGATAGTACTTTCACCTTTCACAAAGGGCAGATACGTGACTTCCGGGCAACACACACAGCAAGAAAATGCCTGTGCACTAACGCCTCTCAGGAGCATGACCAATTACAAGGGGCGACGAGAAAGTTTCCGATTGAGGTCGTTGCTGCAACAAGCGCGACTCTGATATAACCACAGACATGTAAGCGAGGGATTAGTTTGACATTCATGTCTTTCCAACTTGCGTGTGGTAAATGCATAAATATGAACTATGTGGACGTTATTACCAAGTACTTCCGAAGATGACCAATGTGCTGTTTCTATTTATTGGCTGGAGAAGGACAGAAACCAAAAGATATCCGTCGAAGAATGAAGAATGTGTGTGGGGCACCGTGTCTGTCGAAAGCTACCGTGTGCTGCTGCTTCATGAAGATGGAAGTCGGATCTGAATGTGCAGTAGGCAGTTACGAACTACTTCACGCACCAGGACACGGTGTTTAAAAAAAAAAAAAAAAAAAAATTCTAATGTGTGTGAAATCTTATAGGACTTAACTGCTAAGGTCATCTGTCCCTAAGCTAACACACTATTTAACCTAAATTATCCTAAGGACAAACAGACACATCAATGCCCGAGGGGTGTTTTACCAAATCGGTATCTTCAGTCTAGGGCGTCGATGGGATGACTGCCTCAAAGCTCGCGGCAATTTTTTCCTGACTGATAAACCAATTTTGTACTGTATGTCCATCGAAGGAAACGTTTTGATAATGACTTTGTATTAAAGTTGTCTAATGTCGCCAGGAAGTGTTGGCGAACGAATAGACGTTTGAAGGTAAGAATTTAAAACAACGCGATGGTAGGGATTCAGCTACTGGCTGTTAAATAGAAAAAAACGAAATGATTTGTAATTAACAGAGCTCGATAACATTCCAATGTTGCATTGCATTTTTTCAGAAGTGTGTCACACTGATTTAGGAAAATTATGTCCTGATACCGGCCTTCAAATGCTATAAATATGAAGAAAATCGACGAGGACCAGTCATCTGGCTCCCTTGTCAGTGAGACCGAAACACAGACTCTCTCTCTCTCTCTCACACACACACACACATACACACACACAAACACACTGACATACGCACACATACATGGAGACACACACACAACGTTACCTTACTGCGTCAAATCGGAGTGAACTAGTCGTCTAAGAATCCCTTGACAGTGATACCCAAACACACACACACACCGGCGCGCGCACAGAACCTTGTGTTACTGTATTGCTCATATCTACATTAAAGATGATGTGTTGAACTATATTTGAACAAACTTGTTACTTTCAAATTGTCTCATACTCTGCCCATAAGTAATTTGCGCCCTTGAAAAGCTGTAATTTTAAGAGAGACATTTGTCATTATAGCAATAAGAAGAAAAGATAATTTCTGACGGAGGTAAAAAAAGAAATTCGCTGTAATAATGCTATAAAAGTGAATACGTGCGGTCAGTATTTCTGTCCCTTTCTTGATTGATGAGTAACAGCCACGGTAGCACGTACGTCAGTGACCAACCATTAACCTGACTTATTTCTGTGGCGACACTGACGCTCGCCCCTGGCCATTAGACCCCTACTTGAAGTGGTAACAGGTAGACAGCACCACGGTTGTTGTGCCGCCGTGGCTGTCCCTTGCTATTTACGGAATCACGTGGCTAGTCGCACAAAAGAGCTGCAAATAATGGCGCACGTGCGTGCAGGAAGGATCGATCCAAGGTCGTAGCGTTAAGGCAAGAAGTGAGGGCAGCAGCCTATGGGCAGCGGGGAAGTGTTGGAGGGGGGAGCAACAACAACGGGCCGAGATAAAGACTGCCGGGGGTTCCCCCGTCGCGCTTTATTGTTTGCGGAACGGAGGAAAATAGAAACGCCGGCCGGCACGTTATTAATGCAGGCGTCGACGCCACGCGAGTTTATGTGTGCGCTATTTGTAGCCAACGTCAGGGCCATTTATAATGCGACCATGCCAACGTATTTGCGCTCATGAACATTTTCGCACAAGGCTTGGGGGTATCTTTAGGGAAGGGACAGGGAACGCTAGGAATTATGGCAGGGCTTGGTCACCCATCTGACGCCACGGGGGGATCTCATCAGTCTGCACGTTACCATGCGGCTTGCAATTCCCTTTGTATTCTTTCGTTGTACTAAGGAATGGCAGCTAGTTTTCGTATGCACCGGTATGGTGGAGTCCAGACTGGGTTGACAAACGTCATGTGATACCTACTAATATCGAGTCGGAAATCATTTTGTCCTGCGTAGTGAAGAAACTCGACGTGGAATGGGCTCAAAAACTCGTTGGAAGTCTCCTGCAGATATATTGAGCCATGATGCCTCTTTAGCAGTCCATAATTGCGATGGAGGAATTTGTGCACTAACTTACCTCCAGCTAAGGTCCCATGAATGCTCGATGTCATTCAAGCCGGACGAGCCGGGTGGCCAAATCAGTCGCTCGAAATGCCCAAAATGTTCCTCAAACCAATCGTGAGCCATGATGGCACCACGATACGACATGGCAACACAAATGACTTCAAATGGTCTCCAAGGAGTCGAACATAACCATTTCTCAACTGCTGTTTGTTCAGCTGGACCAGAGGACACAGTCCGTTCCAATTAACACAGCGCACATCATTTTGCAGTCACCCCCAGCTTGATAAGTGCCTAGTTGATAATGTGGTCCACGGCTTCGAAAAGTCTGCGAAATAATTGAACTCTACCATCACCTCTTACCAACAGAAATCGGGACTCATCTGACCAGGCCACGGTTTTTCGGTCTTCTAGGGTCCAACTCCGTATGGTCACGTGCTCGGGAGAGTCACTACAGGTGATGGCCTGCTGTTTGCAGAGGCACTCGCATCGGTCGCCTGCTCTCGTGGCTCACTAACGTCAAACTATCCTAACGGACACGTTCGTCATATGTCCTACATTGATTTCTGCGGTAATTTCACGCAGTGTTCCCTGTGTGTTAGCAGTGATATCTCTAAGCAAAAGCTGCTATTCTTGGTCATTTAGCGAATGCCGTCGGCCGCTGCGTTGTCTGTGGTGAAAGGTGACGCCCGAAATGTGGCGTTATCGTCACTCTCATAATGTGGATCGCGGAATATTTAATTTCCTAACGTTTTCCGAAATGGACTCTCCCATGCGTCTAGCTCCAGCTACAAAATGGTTCAAATGGCTCTGAGCACTATGGGACTTAACACCTGTGGCCATCAGTCCCATAGAACTTAGAACTACTTAGACCTAACTAACCTAAGGACATCACACACATCCATGCCCGAGGCAGGATTCGAACCTGCGACCGTAGCGGTCACGCGTTTCCAGACTGACGGCCTAGAACCGCACGGCCACAACGGCCGGCGCTCCAGCTACATTTCCGCGTTCAGTGTCTCTCAATTCCCGTCGTGCCACCGTAACTAAGTTGTAAACTTTTTCACATGAATCAGCTGAATACAAATGACAGCTCCCCCAATTCGCTGCCCTTTTATACATTGTTTACTCGATTCTCCCATCATCATCTGTATATGTGGATATCGCTATCCCACAACACGCGTTTAACACCATTACAGTGAAACATTCAAGTTACATAGCCGTCTGTCTTCACGAAATTGTAGTCGAGCCTAGAGGGCTATGTATTGCGTGTACGAAAAAAGTTTGTTTCTTCCTCTTTGTTAACCTGGCTAACAGTTCAAGGCCTATGAAGAAAGTTAATTGCGAACTATATTTTTATTTAATTAGGACCTATTTCGGTGATACAATGTACCACCGCCAGGCTCCCCTGCGGCACAGGCTTATCACATTTAAGACGGGAATCTTCACCATATTTCTGTTAAAAGTACCTGAAGTCATCCACGCCTTAGAACTTTTCGTGTGTAGTGCCTCATTGTGAACGCTTTATTATCTGTCTTCCGTCAGGGTGACAGTGAAGGACCGAAACCGTTCGCAATCAACAATAATTCATGATGACTTATGATACGTCAGTCTGTCATGTATTTCCTAGATTTACATTTGATAGTTGTTACATTACTTCGTGTTTTCGTCATTGCGTATTATAAGCTTTTTCACTCTTGTGGATGTATTTTCATGTGAACTGAGATAGCTGGTGTAACAAACCAGGTAAGTAATAATTATACTATTACTATCGCCACCGATGTCCACTTCGCCCTCGTACCAGAGTACTCAGAAATATCCCCGAACAAGTTACGGAAATTTATTCGTGTAGCTAGGGTTCTCTTTGAATATGAATTGATTTTATGGAGTTTTCACTTTGTGTTGCAGCAGCTACTGATACTTCAGTGTTTGTGTAATCACCACGTCGGCTGCTGTTAAGAAAACGTTTTAAAGATGAATGGCCATTATGTTCATCTAACGCGATGGTGTTACAGATCCTGATCCATACTATGTCAGATACCCGTTTGAATAAATTCCGAGAAGGGTTTTGGACCAAGACCTGAACTTATGTATTAGGGGCTACTGAGAAATAAACTAATTTAAGTTTTTGATGTTTTAATATTTTATTCCCTTGTTGTGGAGGCTGGAAAAGAGTACAGTATTTACCAGTGGTAACGATGCCTCGACACAGATGATCCAAACTCTGGGAAACACTGATACAAATTTGTCAAGGGGACAAATGATGTGAAAGTTGGTATTCTTTTGTTGTGTAATTTTACTGCGTTTTTTAGCTTGATTTAAATTACTTTCCCTGTAACGCTTATGGTCCGAAATTGCGACGTTGCTGGCTGCCTGCACAGTGCTATGATTTCTGCGGTGATAGGTTTTCAAATGGTTCAACTGGTTCTGAGCACTATGGGACTTAACTTCTGAGGTCATCTGTCCCCTAGAACTTAGAACTACTTAAATCTAACTAACCTAAGGACATCACACGCATCCATGCCCGCGGTAGGATTCGAACCTGCGACCGTAGCGGTCGCGCGGTTCAAGACTGTAGCACCTAGAACCGTTCGGCCATTACGGCCGACGACAGGTTTTCATTCTAACGTCTCTAACTCCTGTAAAAATCACGTAGAACACAGAATTTCACGTATGGTATAGACCTTAATGTGTCAAAAGACATAAAAAATCGGTTCTCAAATTTAATTATGGACAGAATTTGAAACAGATTAAATTTTATCCTCTGGGAAATAGCTTGGAAACTATTGTGTCATATCTCAATAAACTACTGAATTGAATAACTTTTTATTTCCTTCATTACTAAAATAATACTTTGCTCAGCAACGAGTTTTTCCAGAGTTGTATATCGCATATCGTTTGCTACAGATAAACTACGGAAAACAGCTTTCTTTATTAATAGATCTGTCAATGTGCAACTCGTCAAACTATGAAGTTTAAAGATTCGGCCTCCTACAAAAATTATGATACAATTTCAAACCGACAGATCCTTGTAGTGTCCTTAAACATGTCAAAAATCTGTTCCTAATTTTACTTAGCCCAGAGTCATATAAAAAAATCGTAATTTTCGAGTCCAGAAAGTATCAGGCAACCGTTGGTGTATTGACGGCGAGAGCAATCGAGTCCGCTAGCTGTCAAACACCAATTACTTTTGATGGAGCTAGTGTTTACATAAAATTGTCCTAATGGCTTCCTCTAATACTCATTACCATCTGCAGAAGTCTGTTTCGGAAATTAGGAGAGATGATAAATACTCTGTGGAATCTAATCACTAACCGTAAGCCCAAGTCTCACGGAGCACTACGAAATAGGTGAGACGTGAGCTGGCAGAAAGGGGGGGGGGGAGAGGGGGGGATTACTGAAAAATTAATTGTATATTGAGCGAGGACTGCAGTTGGAAGTGTTATTACGACTGAATACCACTTCTGTAGCAGAGAAGGTTAGTTAGGTTTAAGTAGCTCTACGTTCTAGGGGACTGATGACCTCAGAAGTTAAGTCCCATATTGCTCAGAGCCATTTCAGCCATTTGAACCTACAGATTTCGTTATTATACTTGACCCCGAAAGGCTCCTTCGTAAAGTCCTCAATGCGTTGTAAGTGTCAGCTGTTGTCGGAACCGCGTTCTTTGTGATGGTGAGCTCATTATGTCGGAACTAAGTGAATTCAAAAGTAGGAAAATGTTGGCACTATTTTGTGGGTTTTGCGGTAACGTAGATAGCAGAAGTGTTTGTTACTTCAAGAGGCAACGTATCGAAAATTTCTGCCGCATACTGGTAAAGGGTAGAAACATCAGCAGATAAGTTGAACGCGGACGAAAAGTTGCGTTGAGGGGTCATCACGGACGACAGGTGCAAAAGTCGCTACAGAACCGAATGTCGCGCTCGCGAACACTCGAAGCAGCGTAACAATACTTCATAATTTGGAAATTTTAGGGAAAGCTGGAATTCCAAAACCACTCATCAGAGGTATGTAGTGCCAAGTTATAAAACCTAGACTACTGAGTGACGGAAGAAAGGCATTTTGCCGGACGAGTCTTCACACAGTTTTCAACTTCTGGCTAAGCTTAGCGTCCCAATATTGTAACACGGTGTAGTTTCAATGACACTATGGGCAACAACATTACGGAATTCAATCGAGCCCATGGTTACTCTGCAAGGTCACATTGATGCCGTGGATTATTTGGTCACGATCAAGTCCATCCCATTGTACAATGTTTGCCCCCTAGTGATGATGCTGTGTTCCAAGACGGCACTACTCAATATTATTGAGCTTTTGTGGTCTGTTTGGGGAGATAAGTGTGCGTCATCGCTACTCATATCCATCATCGTTATCTCAACTTGCCACTATTTTGCACAAAGAATGCTATCAGATTCACTTGAAAACCACCCAGGATCTGTCATTCTGAGACGCCGGGAGGCTGTTGTGAATGCCTATAAGTCTCCTAAATCACACTACGTTTGGTAATACCTTATATTTTTTGGTGTTTCATTAGTTTTGTCGAGTCCCTGATACGCGTGAAGCGGCAGCGCCAAGCCATTGAAACTCAGGACGTATCTTCTCTCGCCAACTCTGCTATCGTAAGTGACGTATTCAGGGGTCGTTGATGCTCAGACGTTCAGTAACTTGTTTTGACACGGGTGACGAGCAAGTTGTTAGGGTTAGTGGCCTGAAGAAAGTGGAAAACCATACAGTGAAATCATAAACGCCCTAGAAATGTAAATGACAAATCGAAATTTACGCATGAAATGTAGTAGATAAAAGATGTGCTTGGAGCGACTGGAAGTGCATGACTTATTATTCCTCTGTCTTTTATAGGAAACATAACGCCAAGAGACTGCATTACGAGCAGGTGAATGTTCAGCCACATGTGCGTACACTACGAGGCTTGTGTGGTGAAGCAGAGCAGTTCTCTTGCACAGTATCTGTAACGCAACTGATTTAGCGCAGTGCCCTTTGCGCTGTATTGCAAAACCGGCGATTCTATTTTGGAAGTGTAGTGCATTCTGTACCGTCTTCCTTCGTATCTCCAACGGGCTCCCACTTTATTGCACGTTTTACGAGTCACCTGCTGTGTGAGAAACTGTTTTTTATCTGCTCTGCTTGTTAACGGCAGTGCTGCGGAAATTCTCAGGGTTGCAAGCACTGCCGTTCAAATCGTCTTATGGCAACGCACGGCCGCCATAAAGCTGTAGATGCTTATCTGAAGGCCACAGTCTTGTTTTATACCCTCCTGCAGACGTCGTGGGTTATACGATCCATTTCCGGCTGAATTTTCGTGCTCGCTATTGAATAACCCTACCTCCGGCTATTATTAGTTTATTTCCTTCGCACACCTCCACATGTCCTCAGCATCGCACCAAACAGATTGAAAGTAATATCTCGTCGCCAACCTTCATGATTTATGTATTAGATAATACATGCAACTGTTAATGATCGATGGTGCAACGATGAAACTATCGTATATTGACATCAGGATCATTCCTTAACCTGTGACTACAAGATGGTCGCTTAACCCACGCTAGTGGCCAGGAAATAAATATCCTCTTCAGCACGTTTTGGTGGTTCTGCGATGTTGTTCCGGAAATAACAATATTGGGTTCACGTCCACATATAATTCCCAACAATTTTAAATGCCACAACTTCTCAATTATCTAAATACGAATGTGAACATCGAAGAGGTCACAGCAGGCTCTTCTCCAATCTCACA
This sequence comes from Schistocerca americana, assembly GCF_021461395.2. NCBI lineage: Eukaryota > Metazoa > Arthropoda > Insecta > Orthoptera > Acrididae > Schistocerca > Schistocerca americana. Next base: position 455,648,496 of record NC_060123.1, read on the forward strand.
ATGTGTGTAGTAACCCACACAATCACGTTGGGAGTTTTTCGTAAATCTAGCTCATTCGCGTCACACTGGGATACATCAGTTAATTTCACTGAATGACTTGTGAGAGTATCTGTATGCACCACATACTTGAAGCACTCTGAAGCATATCTATCATGTTAGTCCGGCGTGCTGTCTTTCAAGTCATGTTTTGGTAGGACACATCTGCCCATCCTCTGAAATAAATCCTCCATCGGTAAAGTAATAGATGTTTCTTTCCGATATTTCGTTAAAAGTCTGCTTGTGTCACCCTGTTGCATAACATGCAACGTGCCGTCAAGTTCACTTTCGTTTACAGTTCCTACAGTACGTGGAAATATTACGGTAAGGAGTGCAAATGTACGCTCCACTCACTATCCGTGATTGATCTGTCGGTACTCACATACCCATCTCTCTACATCAAACAATATCTCTAATCTACATCAACCAATAATGGAATGTAAGCGAAACATATTTGCTTTGTGTCTCATCCACAGTTTTTCCCGTATTACGTACGACGCTTGCAAACAATACTTGTAACCACATTATCACCAAGACTTTTTTTTTTCAACATGTGTTCTCGTAACTTAAGTAGAATGGTCACTACAGTGACCCACATTATTCTTTGATCGTTTCAGACTGCGTCTGAGGAGTTTTTCATCTGTCTGATGAGACTACGTTATGCAAACATAAACCAACGTAGTAAGACTATATTCCCAAAATTATAACTCGTATACATATTACAAAGGGCCATTAGGAGCATTTGTCAAAAGTCGGTATGAACTTTCTTAAAACAGTTCTATTCTATTTGGGTTATCAAATAATAACATATACAATATCAAACGAGCAACATGAGGATGAATATTATGGCTGGAAATCAGAAGACCTACGGTTTCTGGATGACGATTTCTCAGGCGTAAAGAGCTTCACACAGATGTGATTTGGACTGTAACGGATGTCTTCTTGGCTCTCCACTGGGTGCCAAACTGTTGATATGTTAATATAACTGAAAAAATGTAGATTGTAATTGGTAATGGAATTATAGTGTGTCCTAACTAAGTGGGATGCCCAGCCCTGGACTCCAGTTGGATCTCATGTTTCTCGCACCACCACCACTTCCAGTATGTCCCAACAAATTTAACGAAGTCAGTCAGCAGTTCATTTGTGAGTATATTTGTGGACCTTTCAGGGAAAACGTGGAAACTGCAGAAAGAAGACAGCTGTGCAGTCATTTCTGCAAAAGTGTTAAAGTCTGGGAAACCATATAATCATCATCGACTGTAATTCACATGTTGAATCAATATTTATTTTCCTCCACAAAACATTTTCGTCTATAACATTCATTATTATATTTTATGTATCAGGTATGGAACTATCGTCTGTTACAATTGACATTCCAGAGCTCTGATGATTGTTAGCAGACTATATGCGGCTGTACACTAAATTACGTCATCCACATACTTATCAGCTTCGTAAGCACTATCTTGTAAGATCATGTTGCTGCGTCTTGATAGATAAAAGAGAAATATTAAACTTGTGACATACGGCACCATGCGGTGAAGCTCGTCAGGGCTCAACAATGAGTTTTATAATAAGGAATGTGATATTGCCTTCAGAGTTATCTAAGTCGTTCAAATTGTTGAAAATAGTTATTTTATCAGTATCAGCTGCAAGCTAGTCACACTTGATGGTTAGTTCAGATCAAATTTAATTTTTAATTTTCAGATGTAAAAAGAAAATAAATTTAAAAAATTTAAATGACTAAGTAAACAACATAATACTGGGGATACATAATTGAAATTTGTCAATCTGTAACCAAATAAGTTGTGACCATATAAGTATATATCATAGACTGGCTATATTTAAAATTCAAAATTCTTAAAATTAAATCTGATTAATTTACTACAGTTAAAAGTAATACTTCCTCAAAAGAAGATATGAACTGTAAGATAAGAACAGCTCTGTAGTACACATGTAACAGGATTCAGTGGTGTCCAGAAATTTACTAAACTCAGTGTGCATCATACAGACCCATGTCTCAAACATGATGTGTAGCAGAGGGAGCAAGGTGGGAAGAAGAGAGGAAAGGCACTAATGCTGTGTTCAAAAATGGCTCTGAGCACTATGGGACTCAACTGCTGAGGTCATTAGTCCCCTAGAACTTAGAACTAGTTAAACCTAACTAACCTAAGGACATCACACACATCCATGCCCGAGGCAGGATTCGAACCTGCGACCGTAGCGGTCTCGCGGTTCCAGACTGCAGCGCCAGAACCGCGCGGCCACTTCGGCCGGCTAATGCTGTGTTGAACTGTGTTGTATTAAAATTATGAAGCAACACTATATATAACAGGAGTGGGGCTACTTTATGCCAACATTTCGAAAACATTGTAATCTAGTCAAATACATTATATTTTAAAATACCAAAAAATATTTGTTGTTTTTAATGAAATCTACTAGAGCCCATCAATGTTTTAAATTTATCAGTTAAACTTAAAACAGTTATTCAAGTTATAGTAGTAAATGTCACTGTTCACAATGCACGTCATATTTAATGTTCTCACGTGCAGGACCACTTTTAAGCATCAACAGCTCTTTAAAATGTGTGTTGTGAGTAAAATAAACAATTAACTGAACTTATGTTTTTTAAATAGTCTTTTTCTACATGAAGTACTGCATCTCATCGCTATCCCCCCCCCCCCCCCCTCCCACACCCTCTCTGCAGAATAACATGATTCTGGACATACGTTATTATTGCTAGAGTTAACGAATAATTTCAGCTTTTAGTGTAAGACCAGTACTCTCTCAATTATGTCAAAATTATGTCAAGGTGTCCATCATGAAAAGCCTGATCAAAGAACGTGGGCGTCTCTCATTCAGACGAGTCCTGTTCTTCCAGTATTATGAAATTACTCAAACTCATACTGCCTGATTAATTAACTGAATCAACAGGTCAGATTAATTACATAATCCTATTCGACAAGGTGCAATGTCGTAATTTCGCAACTGCTCATCTCAAAGTAAGTGATGACTAGAAAAAGGCAATGATTCTATTTTGAAAGGGACTTTATCGAAATATCAACTGGAGAAATTTAAGAAAAAATTCCTTTACGACCCAGAAGCAGAATTTATTTCAGTAGTGTTATTTTTCTCTTATTCTGATGGCATATATTTCTCGACCCTACCCCCATGAACCATGGACCTTGCCGTTGGTGAGGAGGCTTGCGTGCCTCAGCGATACAGATGGCCGTACCGTAGGTGCAGCCGCAACGGAGGGGTATCTGTTTAGAGGCCAGACAAACGTGTGGTTCCTGAAGAGGGGAAGCAGCCTTTTCAGTAGAGGGTGAACAGTCTGGATGATTGAGTGATCTGGCCTTGCAACACTAACCAAAACGGCCTTGCTGTGCTGGTACTGGGAACGGCTGAAAAAAGGAGAAACTACAGCCGTAATTTTTCCCGAGGGCATGCAGCTTTACGGTATGGTTAAATGATGATGGCGTCCTCTTGGGTAAAATATTCCGGAGGTAAAATAGTCCTTCGTTCGGATGTCCGGGCGGGGACTACTCAAGAAGCCCATGCCTACTACAGTAGTACAAGTTTATATGCCAACTAGCTCAGCAGATGATGAAAAAATTGATGAAATGTATGGTGAGATAAAAGAAATGGTTCAGGTAGTGAAGGGAGACGGAAATTTATTAGTCATGGGGGACTGGAATTCGATAGCAGGAAAAGGGAGACAAGGAAACAATGTGGGTGAATATGGATTGGGGGAGCGAAATGAAAGAGGAAGCCGTCTGGTAGAATTTTGCACAGAGCATAACTTAATCATAGCTAAAACTTGGTTCAAGAATCATAAAAGAAGGTTGTATACATGGAGGGATCCTAGAGATACTAGAAGGTATCAGATCGATTATATAATGGTAAGAAAGAGATTTAGGAACCAGGTTTTAAATTGTAAGACATTTCCAGGGGCAGATGTGGACTCTGGACACAATCTATTGGTTATGAACTGTAGATTAAAACTGAAGAAACTGCAAAAAGGTGGGAATTTAAGGAGATGGGACCTGGATAAACTGAAAGAACCAGAAATTGTACAGAGTTTCAGGGAGAGCATAAGGGATGAATTGATAGGAATGGGGGAAAGAAATACGGTAGAAGAAGAATGGGTAGCTCTGAGAGATGAAGTAGTGAAGGCAGCAGAGGATCAAGTAGGTAAAAAGACGAGGGCTAGTAGAAATCCTTGGGTAACAGAAGAAATAATGAATTTGATTGATGAAAGGAGAAAAAATAAAAACGCAGTAAATGAAGCAGGCAAAAGGGTATACAAACATCTCAAAAATGAGATCGACAGGAAGTGCAAAATGGCTAAGCAGGGATGGCTAGAGGACAAATGTAAGCATGTAGAGGCTTATCTCACTAAGGGTAATATAGATACTGCCTACAGGAAAATTAAAGAGACCTTTGCAGAAAAGAGAACCACATGTGTGGATATCAAGAGCCCAGATGGAAACCCAGTTCTAAGCAAAGAAGGGAAAGCAGAAAGGTGGAAGGAGTATATAGAGGGTCTATACGAGGGCGATGTACTTGAGGACAATATTATGGAAATGGAAGAGGATGTAGATGAAGATGAAATGGGCGATACGATACTGCGTGAAGAGTTTGACAGAGCACTGAAAGACTTCAGCCGAAACAAGGCCCCGGGAGTAGACAACATTCCATTAGAACTACTGACGGCCTTGGGAGAGCCAGTCCTGACAAAACTCTACAATCTGGTGAGCAAGATGTATGAGACAGGCGAAATACCCTCAGACTTAAAGAAGAATATAATAATTCCAATCCCAAAGAAAGCAGGTGTTGATAGATATGAAAATTACGGAACTACCAGTTTAATAAGCCACGGCTGCAAAGTAGTATCGCGAATTATTTACAGACGAATGGAAAAACTGGTAGAAGCCGACCTCGGCGAAGATCAGTTTGGATTCCGCAGAAATATTGGAACACGTGAGGCAATACTGACCCTACGACTTTTCTTAGAAAATAGAAGGAAAGGCAAACCTACATTTCTAGCATTTGTGGACTTAGAGAAAGCTTTTGGCAACGTTGACTGGAATACTCTCATTCAAATTCTGAAGGTGGCAGGGGTAAAATACAGGGAGCGAAAGGCTATTTACACTTTGTACAGGAACCAGATGACAGTTATTAGAGTCGAGGGGCATGAAATGGAAGCAGCGGTTTGGAATGGAGTGAGACAGGGTTGTAGCCTGTCCCCGATGTTATTCAATCTGTATATTGAGCAAGCAGTAAAGGAAACAAAAGAAAAATTCGGATTAGGTGTTAAAGTCCATGGAGACGAAATAAAAACGTTGAGGTTCGCCAATGATATTGTAATTCTGTGAGAGACAGCCAAGGACTTGGAAGAGCATTTAAAGGGAATGAACAGTGTCTTGAAAGAAGGATATAAGATGAACGTCAACAAAAAACGAGGATAATGGAATGTAGTCGAATTAAGTCGGGTAATGGTGAGGGAATTAGATTAGGAAATGAGACACTTAAAGTAGTAAAGGAGTTTTGCTATTTGGGGAGCAAAATAACTGATGATGGTCGAAGTAGGGAGGATATAAAATGTAGACTGGCAATGACAAGGAAAGCGTTTCTGAAGAAGAGAAATTTGTTAACATCGAGTATAGATTTAAGTGTCAGGAAGTCGTTTCTGAAAGGATTTGTATGGAGTGTAGTCATGTATGGAAGTGAAACATGGACGATAAATAGTTCAGACAAGAAGAGAATAGAAGCTTTCGAAATGTAGTGCTACAGAAGAATGCTAAAGATTAGAAGGGTAGATCACATAACTAATGAGGAGGTATTGAATAGAATTGTGGAGAAGAGGAGTTTGTGGCACAACTTGACTAGAAGAAGCGATCGGTTGGTAGGACATATTCTGAGACATCGAGGGATCACCAATTTAGTATTGGAGGGCAGCGTGGAGGGTAAAAATCGTAGAGGGAGACCAAGAGATGAATACACTAAGCAGATTCAGAAGGATGTAGGTTGCAGTAATTACTGGGAGATGAAGAAGCTGCACAGGATAGAGTAGCATGGAGAGCTGCATCAAACCAGTCTCAGGACTGAAGACAACAACAACAACAACAATATTTCTCGACCTGCCACTGCAACAACCCTCTGAATGTGGACGTTCATCAGTTGTGTGTAAGAGCCAGACCAGAAAATCCCTAGATGAGGAAATCTAATAGCAATTATCAGTTTCATAAGGAAAATCTCGCAGTTTTTCAAGTTATATGTTTTGCATGCCTCTGTTAGAGATCCTCGAGTAACATTATATAAACAACTATATTGCTTTACGTACAGTCAAAAGGCAACATTACAAAGCTTCTGTTCTTTATCTGTTCCTTCGTATACTAAATTATCGATCCTCAGTTACAGTATTTCTACAGAAATTACAGTCATGATGCATAAAATATTTACAATTAAATATCTTTTTGATGTCCTCCCTCATATCACACTTCCTCGGTTCAACCAGTCAAGTATAGAATAGTATGTTCCACACGATGTTAAACATATCCTTCATTTTAAAATTCAAACAATGTTACTTCTGTTGAAATAATGGAAACTCTCAGTTCACACAGTTTCCACGTGAACCTCATAGCTCTAGTGCCACAGACTAATTATTACTTATAAAATTATTAATTTACTTTTATTTATAAAATTACTGTTTATAAAATGTCATGAAGATATCGTTCAACGAACAGTTGCAGTAAGGAATGACTATATTCATCAATTTCTTTCCTTATAGAAAGGCATCATTTCCTGTTAAACTAAAAACTGTATACCATTCTTAAGTTAGCTACCTTTTGAACTTATCAAATATATTTTAAAATCAACTTGTTTTCATTTTTACTATATACAACATAAAATAAGTTAAATTCTTTGATGAACTGCAGGAACAAGCGAATGCATCGTTCTGATGAAGTAAAAGTAAGTTGTTATACTGAATGTTACAACATTATATGATAAGATGGAGCCTTTCTTGGATTTCACTAGAATATGTAAATGAATGTAATAGAAATGAAAGAAAAGAAAGGTTGAGTTGTAGACTTTGGCTATATTTTTGCTACAGAGGTATGGCAAAGGAATGTGGAACATCTTTGAGAAACATTTGGAAATTTAATACCACGCAGTGCATAACATTGTGGGCGACAGCGACCAAGTTCAGCCATGAAACGAAATGTCGTGCGGCATTGGGTAGACTGGTCGCCTGGTGCAACCTTTTTAGTTGACGCTACTTTGACGACTTATTCATCGATGGGGACGATATGATGATGATGATGATGATGATGATGATGATGATGATGATGATGAAAACACAGCACCCAGTCCCTTAGTGGAGAAAATCTCTGACCCAGCCGGGAATCGAAACCAAACCCCTTAGCATGGCATTCTGTCACTCTGACCATTCAGCTATCGAGGTGGACAAGTTCAGCCATCAGAATACACTAAACAGTATGCAATATCGAATGTTTGACGACAGAATATAGCAAACTAATTACAAAAACAATGTAGTTACAACATTACCTCTGGTAATCTTGTAACCATGAACGATCAATTTATGATCTATAGATTAATTTGCCAATATTTAAAATTTTTATATTTATTCGTTGATTTAAAATACAAAATATGGCCACGAGTGACATCTATTATACATCACTCTCAACTAGACATGTACCTACATTAGCAGGTGGATTTATTTAACTTAACTGGGTAGGAAAGTACTGTATATAAAGCCTTTGGGTAACACGAGGTCCAATCTTATAGTGGTCTCAGGAACTTCTTCCACAAATGGTTGCATCACATGGAAGATATGGCCACGGGTTATCCAAAGGTGTGCGTACAATACGTCCATGAGCTGTTAGGGGGCATAAATCCATTTGCTAATAGAGATATAATCCTCAAAAACGCATAGCGGAAAGCAAAATAGATTAAATGTCATTGGTTACAGTAATTTGTGCCTTAGGTTGGTATTCATAAGGGTGATTGTCATACCTAAAATGTTCATCTCCTTTCATAGTTTCTTAGATGCCTGCAAATCTATAATTGTCTATCGCACATGTGTTGATAGACCTTCACTGTCCAGAGCATTAAAGTTATTACTTTGGCTCTAAAAACGTTTCATTCTCAAAAAAGCCGTTGGTATAGTCAGTCGGTAAACTGAAGAGCGAGCGAGCGAGTCCCTACTCTGCCTACCCAGCTACGTCATGAGGCGCTTCTACAGGCTGTTTCAAAACGTAGTACCGGCCCTGCTGCGGCGCGCGCTTCAAATCTGTGGCGAAGCCGTCTACAGATACGTCTCGGCTTCGTTTATTTTTGGACAAATGCATTAAGACCATAGGGAATACAAAAAACGATAGCTTCTTCCGAAACACAACATTATAGAGTAAATAATAACATAAGAACGGAAGTCAGGATTCTACTACAAACATAGAACCAAATGTCTGTTCATATGAATGTATGTTCCTCTATTTCTATTCGTAAAACGAACCCCACATAATGCAATCAGTTTGTAAAATTTAAGGCTTGTTATTATTTTGTATTTCTACTAAAAGACAGAAGTTTTCTATGAATTACTGGATTGAAACTTAACAATTATTGCTACACAAAGAGTGTTTAAAAAGTAACCAAAAATTTATAATTTTGAGTGTTGTATTAGTCCGATTTGCACTACTTTTTTGTCACTGTCTTCGTAAACATGCCTCCAAAGGATGTGCTCAATTTTTTGCATGTTGGGTATTTACTCTGTTATCAGCTGTCAGAAAGGTTACATGTGTTTTGGTAGCATCAACGATTATTCGTTTTGTACAAAAATAAATTAGAGAACCTGTACTAAATTTTGTTATAAGAATGTAATAAAGTGCATGAAGTTTTTAGAATGGTAAATACTGCTTTTGGTGAACTTGTTATGAGTAAACCAAGGGTAGACAAGTGGTATAAACATTTCAAAGCAGGCCTTAGAGGACAGCGTTTTTACAAGCATGAATGGGATTAAAAATGGACAGTTAGGATACCTATAAACTATCCTCAAGAAACACTTCCTAAAGTGTTTCGTGAATTGGAAAAAGAACTGGCATAAGTGTATAGTATGTAATGGGGAATATTTTGAAGAGGATAACATTGCTGTAGATTAACAAATAAAGTTCTTACCAAAAAATAAAAATTAATATGTGATCGCACCTCGTATGTCAAGCTTTTTGCTTAGAAGTTTAGAATCGGTGTACATGTTTCGCAGAAAATTTCAACAGTGTTTAGAATAGCTATTGCGCACTTGTTTTAAGCAATATGTCTTAGAATCAGTTGAACAGTGACCGAGATAGAGATATAGTGTTCCATAAGCATCAAAGGTTTTACATGATTTTGAAACTGTCTATGACGATGGGTTTCCTCCCAAAATCAATAGTTTTCCTTCGTGGCGATTCCAGTAAACCATGCGACTTATTTTTCCATTTCTTACTTATGCATCCTATTAGGTGAGGCTAACTTTTGCATGTATTGCAGCCCTTTGATTGGGACTAGTAATATTAGCAAATAGCTGTTTTTGGTTCGCCTCTTTAATGCACGCTGTAATAACATTAGAGACGATCGAACGCTCGTTACTTCCCAAATACCTCCTCTTCTTCGTATTCTGTACATTTTCTTGCAGTGCTAGACGATTATCCATCATTTCCGGATATCGAAGTACACAACGTTAATTCACTGACACTTTCAACTAAGATCCCACGAACAGAAATGACGTATATCACTGCACGCCGATCTACACTGTTAGACAGATATCAAAAAACAGATTTTGGGTGCCCCTGTAGGCCGGTGGCAGCGTTCTTCCGGGAAAGGCCACTTCCCCCACAAAAATTGCTACTCGCTCTTCAGTTTACAGACAGACTATAATTTTGGGATGCTAAGTATCTTTTCTACAGCATAGGTCAAACAAACAATGAACTGTCAGCACTTAAATAGATGAAATCTAATTAACGTGCCAGATATGATTCAACCCAACTGCCAACAGAATTTGGTGTTTTAGGCTACTTCGACGTATTGCTGTTGATCAAAGATGAGGGCTCTGAAAGACTACTTTGCCCTTTGGACATCACCATAGCGTGGAATGGTTAATTTCGATAAAATGCGCAAGAGAAAAGTGTTTGCTTCCCAAACGAACTAAAGTGAGTGCATCAGTCAAGCGGAAACAGAAATGGAGAGAGAAATAAATTGTTGGCTTCCTGTGTAGCTTCGAATGAGAGAGGATTCTATCCTATCACAGACCTCTATACCAAACTCTCTAAGACATCCCATCTCCCAGAAAAGAGCTGTATACACATCACTGCTACACATAGCTCACGAATGTCCACTTTAACGTACAGAACTCACATACAAAAACCTCCAACAAAAAACACAAACCACGAAATGCACCGCGGTAAGCAATTGATATGATCATTCACTCTTACAACAATGTCAGAGTTGTCACGGCTGAGAGCACTCCAGCAGTTAAATGTGTTTTAATGCGATATAACATTTTTTTGTTAAATGTTAGGTAGTAAGCACACTTTCGTAGCGAAACGGAAAATGTGAACGTGCGTCTAACAAGTGCTAAGGAAACATAAAACTATAACCAAGATACTGAAGCATTCTAACACAACCTGGAAATGTAGGAACGTCTTATCTTACAGTGAAAACACGTGCGATGCAGGTGTAAACTGCCCCTTCTATTGCCAAATACCTGGTAGCAAGAAGAATGAATCACTAAACAACCAACTATCGATGTATTCAGTATGGCAAGACTAGTTTCCTTAGCAGCTGAAACTTACCTTGTAGTGGCTCAAAGTTGCAGGCAAAGAAGCAAGTGCTCCATCTGCCGAAAGTAGTTCGTCATTCTATTAATTCCCTGGAGGGTTCATCGCTTTCAGCGAGTTGTGCTTGCGTCAACTACTATCGTCGAAACAGGGTAAACAAGAACATCTAAATTGAGCATTAAGTTTAACAATATTTAGAAATGTTTACGGGAGAAGAAATTATGAACAATAGGCTTGAAATTAATTCCCTTTATTATTCAAGAATTAAACATTAAAATTTACAAGCAAGAGATATCACATATTCTCAAAATAAGGATGAAAGCTATTTATTCCGATATTCCCAATCCTCCCGCATTATTATTAAAAAAGTGATTTTTTAACTTGAATCACGATATATATCCGACGGTGGCTTGATGAAAGTCCGATATTGATCCTCGTAGACTAGATAAAGGCTCGACTGGAACGAGGGGATCTAAAATCCTTTGTTGTAAGAATGCAGCTGCAAAGCTACAAATCATGTATTATATAATTGTGCCAAGGCAACGCTAGAAAGCAAGATTCTCAGCAAAACCATATTATTTCTAAATTGAGCACATAGAACAAGTTAGCTGCCACAGTCGCCGACCACGATTAAAAAAATTGGAAGCAACGCGAAGGGTATGCATGCAAAGGCAAGGTCCAAGGGTCAGTGAATGCCTGCTTCGGTGTCCGCATGGGCAATGCGAGCTCAATAGTTGTATGCCTAGCCACCTTATTGGTGAGCAGGTCACTGCTTTAAAAGTGCAGAAATGCTTTACTATACGATATGAAATATGAGTCCTCTAGCAGACTAAAGCTGTGAGTAGGTCGTCTTCGAGCCATGCAGTTTTGCAACTTTGAGAAATAAACTGAAAGACGTTTCAAACAGATGTCTTCCATTATTCTCTTTTCCAATAATGCTCCTACCTTGTCTAGTCTGTTGTCGATTTCACGTTGTTTTTCTAGTTCTTTACTTTTTTCCCTGACGGATATAGTCTCATTGTTACTTTTATTTCCAAATCTGTGTTTCTTAGATTCATTACAAGGACGTTTACTGTGAGACTTTGTGTAAAGTGATTTAACGGTATAAGATTTCATAGGGTGACTACACTCTCCGAGATCTGAAGCAAATTCAAACCACATTTGCTTTCGTTAAACAAGTGCATGCCTCGTCACAAAGCCTTAAAATTTCCTTCGAATAACTTTAAATAGCTCATGCTTAATCCTTTCCCTCTCTTTCTCCCTAAAGAAAGAAAAAAAAACTAAGTGGTCGTAACTGCTGCGTACAGTGGCAGTCCAACAACCTCCCACAACCAGTCACTACGGACGAGAATATTTTCAGAAAATGGTCTTGTTAGAAGTAATTAACACAAGTCATACAACAGTATTACTGCTAAGAACAAGGCGATATAATAATTTATTAAAATTTTATTTTTATAATGTATTATTGACATTTAATATTCACAGTGGTTCCGCTAGTAATTCATTCTTGCAATATTTCGAATGAAATTTAAGTAAAACGAGCTTGATATATTGTTGTCTTACAACTTTACCACTATGCTCAAAAGGTTTAGATTTACATAAATGATTCACTCTGCACTTAAAATACTGCCTGAGGAGCATCCGTTTTATTTGTTTTATTTGCTTCTTCAGTAGCACGTTCTCTGCTTATACTCTGCCTTATTGTGCTTGCAGCTGTTTTGGACTTGTTAGACTATAAGTGTGATCATCATAACCGGAAAATCCACCATGAGCTTTTAATTATAATTTTACTGCAAAAACTTGAAATTATCGATTAAGTGTGATAACCTGATTAAATCCTTGTTCTCCTACCAGGCACGTCCTCGAGTAGTGAACAGGGGAAGGCTCTGTTGCCGCCGACGTACATTTTGCGTAAGGACCGTGACGCTAATCAGAGAGATGGTAGAGCTCGTACTGAGGCTTATAGTTATTCGATTGTACCTCTGTTCGTTGTCTATTGGGACATAATGGAAATGACTAGTAGTTCTACAAGGTACCCTCCGCTAAGCACCACAAGATGGCGTTCAGAGTATGTATGCAGATATAAAATAAACCAGATTCAGGGATGAAAATAGTTTTGATTCTGGGGTTTCAGCCTGTCCAAAGGGAAGATAATGAAACAAATTACAGAAACACTCCGCGCCTTGAAGTGGCTACATAAGATACTCCGCCATCAACTTAGAATCGCAGTATTTCAGACTCTCAACATTCAATTTCAGATCTGCTAACAGAATATACACTGACTGACATGCAGGGGACCGGGGTTCCATTACCGGGAATGCCTTGGTGTGGGCCAGCCGGGGTGGCCGTGCGCTTCTAGGCACTACAGTCTGGAGCCGAGCGACCGCTAAGTTCGCAGGTTCGAATCCTGCCTCGGGCATGGATGTGTGTGATGTTCTTAAGTTACTTAGGTTTAATTAGTTCTAAGTTCTAGGCGACTGATGACCTCAGAGGTTAAGTCGCATAGTGCTCAGAGCAATTTGAACCTTGGTGTGGGAGGACTCGAAAGGAGTGCATTTAGGCTCTTGAGGCCATCTCAGGAGCTACTTCACCGAGTAGTAGCGGTTCGAAAGTCTAGATGCCTAACAACGACTGGAAATGTGGTGTGCTGACCACTTACCTTCCCATACCGCATCCAGTGTAGGGTCTGGTAAAGGATGACACGGCTGTCGTCGAGCCCTGTAGGGTCAAAATAGGGAAATGTACCTTCTTTCCGAAACATTAGAGGAAACTGCGAATATTTTTTTAAATCAGGTATTCAAAGAATATGTACTGGTGACGTACGTAAATTTGTGCCGAATCGGTATATTTTATCACTCTTACCTACTTACTGGGGAGTTCAGTGCCCAATCTGGAAAGGGAAAGAAATACAAAAATATTCGGAAAGACCTCAGCACAGAACTAATAAAAATGACATGAGACTGATAGAACTATGCAAAGCATACAACATGATCCTGAAATTCACAGCTGTTACAAATTTACCTGGAAAAGTAAACATGGATTTCACTAAACCCAAGCCTCAGTGAATTACTGCAACTTGATAATGTAGCAATAAAATGGAAGTCACACAAAGAAATACAAAATGTACTAAGTGCTCAGAGGAGACAACCTAAGTTATGATCGCTGCATTTCTAAAATAAATGTCAGAATCATTTCCGAAAGGACAAACCGAACCAACAACCACAACGGCAGAAATTATTATTCAGAAAAGATAATAAACTCAAGAGACTTTTTCCTTGCAACTGAAGGCGTTCAAAACCAAAACTGGGATCAAATAAAGGAAAGCGTATTATCAAAAGCCCAACAACTAACTCCCATAACCAAAGCCAGAGCACATGCCTTGTGGACATAAGATTGTGACAGGTTCGTTGAACTGAGAAGAGAAGCATGGCAACAGTGGCAATCACAGGAAAACTAATATGATAAACATAGGTCTTGTATGTAAAAAAATTCATAAGGAAGAACCACAAAAGAATCAAAAAAGCACAGGAAGACCACCCCCTCTTTCAGGTTAACAATGACTTCAACAAGAAAAACGCAAGTAAACTTTAAACGAATTTCAAAGAAAAAATAAACAACGTCAGATCATCGATCCTACTACTGCAATTCAAAAATCAAGATGTTGAGCAGAACAACAGGGATTGTTGCAATATATTGGTTTAATATTTCAGCAACCTCCTCTACTGTGAAGAGCACATAGATAAATTGCACTTAAGCACCTCAAAAACAAGTAGCTCAAGCACGACACCACCCACCACTTATTAACTAGAAATAGTCACATCGAATCTCAGCAACTGTAAGATCTGAGGAGAAAACCAAATCACAGCTGAACTTAGGAAAAACATTAACAAAAATCCCACATATCCCACATAATCTCTAACATAACTTTGAAGAAATTTGGATAAATAAAGGAAACCCAAATGAGAGGAAGATACGAATCATCCACCTACCCCATAAGCAACAGTCGTAAACAGACCCCAGCAGCTACACAGGGATCGTACTCTTAAGCTACGTTCACACTGAGGGATTTGTCGCGGAGATTAGTGTTCGGCACATGTAGCTGATAAGGTGTGGCACAAGTCGCAAATTCCTGCGACTTGTACCTGAAACATCGACGCTAGAGTTCCCATAAATACTCTATTCCGGCACATGTACCTGTCTCCGTTCGCTGAGCGATAACTTAGCACAAATTGAGGATATACACTCCTGGAAATTGAAATAAGAACACCGTGAATTCATTGTCCCAGGAAGGGGAAACTTTATTGACACATTCCTGGGGTCAGATACATCACATGATCACACTGACAGAACCACAGGCACATAGACACAGGCAACAGAGCATGTACAATGTCGGCACTAGTACAGTGTATATCCACCTTTCGCAGCAATGCAGGCTGCTATTCTCCCATGGAGACGATCGTAGAGATGCTGGATGTAGTCCTGTGGAACGGCTTGCCATGCCATTTCCACCTGGCGCCTCAGTTGGACCAGCGTTCGTGCTGGACGTGCAGACCGCGTGAGACGACGCTTCATCCAGTCCCAAACATGCTCAATGGGGGACAGATCCGGAGATCTTGCTGGCCAGGGTAGTTCACTTACACCTTCTAGAGCACGTTGGGTGGCACGGGATACATGCGGACGTGCATTGTCCTGTTGGAACAGCAAGTTCCCTTGCCGGTCTAGGAATGGTAGAACGATGGGTTCGATGACGGTTTGGATGCACCGTGCACTATTCAGTGTCCCCTCGACGATCACCAGTGGTGTACGGCCAGTGTAGGAGATCGCTCCCCACACCATGATGCCGGGTGTTGGCCCTGTGTGCCTCGGTCGTATGCAGTCCTTATTGTGGCGCTCACCTGCACGGCGCCAAACACGCATACGACCATCATTGACACCAAGGCAGAAGCGACTCTCATCGCTGAAGACGACACGTCTCCATTCGTCCCTCCATTCACGCCTGTCGCGACACCACTGGAGGCGGGCTGCACGATGTTGGGGCGTGAGCGGAAGACGGCCTAACGATGTGCGGGACCGTAGCCCAGCTTCATGGAGACAGTTGCGAATGGTCCTCGCCGATACCCCAGGAGCAACAGTGTCCCTAATTTGCTGGGAAGTGGCGGTGCGGTCCCCTACAGCACTGCGTAGGATCCTACGGTCTTGGCGTGCATCCGTGCGTCGCTGCGGTCCGGTGCCAGGTCGACGGGCACGTGCACCTTCCGCCGACCACTGGCGACAACATCGATGTACTGTGGAGACCTCACGCCCCACGTGTTGAGCAATTCGGCGGTACGTCCACCCGGCCTCCCGCATGCCCACTATACGCCCTCGCTCAAAGTCCGTCAACTGCACATACGGTTCACGTCCACGCTGTCGCGGCATGCTACCAGTGTTAAAGACTGCGATGGAGCTCCGTATGCCACGGCAAACTGGCTGACACTGACGGCGGCGGTGCACAAATGCTGCGCAGCTAGCGCCAGTCGACGGCCAACACCGCGGTTCCTGGTGTGTCCGCTGTGCCGTGCGTGTGATCATTGCTTGTACAGCCCTCTCGCAGTGTCCGGAGCAAGTATGGTGGGTCTGACACACCGGTGTCAATGTGTTCTTTTTTCCATTTCCAGGAGTGTATTTTCTATGCCATGCGCAGTTCACAGGCAGACGCGTGGTGTTGCATCTTGGGGACACGTGATCAGCTGTGTACGTTACGTAGCAGGTAGTGTTATAACCAGTAATCTCGTCCTATTTGGCTTTCGTTTGCGAATATGGAGTGGGTGAAGAACAACACAATGAAACTAATTGAAGAATTTTGTGAAAGGCGCTCTTTGTGGGATCCATCATTCCCGCTTATAAAAATCGCAACGCCAAATGGGACGAAATTCATCATCTAGCGGGTTTATTCGGATTTTCTGAGAAAGAGGCGGACAGTAAACTCCATAATTCAACATCTCAATTCCTCCGGGAATACAATAAATCAACGACAAAGCCACCAGGATCAGGTAGAGAAGATGTTTACGTATCTAAGTGGTATGCCTACAATTCACTGCTATTCATGAAAGACACAAGCACATCGCGAGAGAGTTTATCCACGTTTGACGTAAGTAAGAGCATGTTTATTTCTCATGGTTTTTTATCACAAACTTTTATTTACGGAGCATTAATGAATGTGAATGTGTTCTTTGCTGTACTACCTGAAAATAAGTATTTTCGATGAACAATCACTGAACTATTCTCGACACTAACCAAACACATGTTGCCACTCCACTTGTCCTTCAGCGGTGACAAAATATTCTTCAAACTCATTTCACACTTGTTTTACGTTTTCGGCAACATTTCTGTCGATTCTTGATAGCTATATAAGTGGTGGATGATCTCTTCATCTCCCAGGTTCTGCAGTCCCTGTTTCTAGGTTTTCAGAATAGAAACTGCTTGGTGGTGAATAAATTAGGCGAGCTTCTCGGTTTCTTCTTAGAAAATTGTGAAGATAAATTCAGCACAAAACCACACCAGTTGCTTTATGGGGATGAAGATGAATAGGTTTCCCTACAACAAGAAAAACAGACGACAGTATCCGAAAGGCATTTTCGATGATTCTTCGGGCTCTACAGAGTCTGTAATTATATACTCTTTCTTTGCAGTCTTTGTTATGATTACCAGGAAAGGGTTTTATTATGTGCTCTTGTAGTGCAAAGGCATCGTCAGCGACAATTAGTAGAGGGTGGACACTTCTCTTCCAGACAGAGGTTCTGGTACTAGTATGTGCAACTCGCTTGCTTGAAGGGCTTTGTTAAAAGTTGTTCGGTTAAATACACGTCCGTCCTAAATACGACCTTGCAATCCTGCATCTGCATAAAGAAATTGGTAATCTTCATCCACTAATGCCATTAACACAATGCTGAAATTATCTTTATAGTGTAATAAGTGCTTCCAGCTTGAGCAGGGTTAACAATTCAAACACGTTTTCCAAAAAATGGTTCAAGTGGCTTTAAGCACTATAGGACTTAACACCTGAGGTCATCAGTCCCCTAGACTTAGAACTACTTAAACCTAACTAACCTAAGGACATCACACACATCCATGCCTGAGGCAGGATTCGAACCTGCGACCGTAGCAGCAGCGCGGTTCCGGACTAAAGAGCCTAGAACCTAACTAACCTAAGGACATCACACACATCCATGCCTGAGGCAGGATTCGAACCTGCGACCGTAGCAGCAGCGCGGTTCCGGACTAAAGAGCCTAGAACCGCTCGGCCACAGCGGCCGGCCATGTTTTCCATCTAAAGCCCCTATGCAGTGAGGAAAGTTCCAGCGAACCTCAAATTCTCGTGCAATTTGCTTCCATTGTGTTTCAGTTTGCGGTACCTGAAAAAAGCAAACCAAGATTCTGAACATTTTTTCCATGTTTTAGGGTACAGCAGAAGAAGTGAGAGAAGACGATGACTCAAAACTGCAAGAAATACAAAGTATGCGTACTGCTAGTACTTGTAGTGCTTCTAGTACACATTTGGAGCTACCCCAAATTCCACCGAGGAAGAAAGCAAAAATGATTCAAAATAATTCGTCCGCCGATGCTGCACTTGAAGTTTTAAAGATGACAAGTGAGCTCCTTCCCCACTAAAAAAGAAGATAAATTGACGTCATTTTCAAAATATATTGAATGTGACCTACAAGAATTTCGTAATAAATAGGTCTTACCATTCTGCAGAAGAAAATACTGCGTAAGAAAGTACAGTACTTAATTTTCGAAGCAAAACTCGAAGAACTAGAAGAATTTGAACAGAGTGAAATTACGGAAATAAACGTAATGCCATTAGACTTTCATGAGGGGCAGCAAACGGAAACAGAAAACATTTTTATTTTAAGAGAAAACAGTTAAATGTCTACATCTGCGTGGTATCTTCAGTGGTATTTTGTTCTAAGTAATCAATAACAATAAGTTCTTACCTTAGTTTCTCTTTGAAGTGCGTTTATAATAGCCTGACGTACTTTTGGTATTTTTTCACTGATTTTGGATTTGGATATCATAAGCATATACATTAAGGCGCTGCACGTGTCTCCAGTAGCTAAAAAGCTTAATGTAACGGCAAGTTTTTCGGCGGGGGTTACAGCCTCTCGAAACTTTGTATCCTTCAGTGTGTAGTACTGTGCATTAATATTTTGTAATACTTCAAAGTCCGTCGTAGACAAACGAACAAAATATTTGAAGCCCTGTCAGTCTTGAAATTTAACGTCACGCATCACAGAAGGGTAAGCTGCATGACTACCCCGTTTATTGAGAATGTTGCGCCACCTACGTTCCTTTCTCCGCTTATTCTCCGTATTCATTATTATATTCACAGCGCTAGCGCAAAGAAATAGAAGTTCTGCGTCGGATGCCATGTTCTGTGAAACAGACTGACTACATGTCGCCAGTGAGAACGCTTACGTTTGCTACTTGTGCCGGGCACTTGTAATTGAACCACGTCGCGAGATACACATGCCGAGAAACTCTTCTCCGCGACTTGTGCCGGGCACGAATCTCCGCGACAAATCCCTCAGTGTGAATTTAGCTTTAGAAGTAATATACAAGACATTCACTCGACTGCTTCTAAACAGGGCATAATCTCAAACAGAATACCAATTTGAGCAATGCCATTCCAGTTTCAGGAAGGGAAGATTCTGTCAAGAACCAATCTAAAACCTCGATAACCTAGTGGCCTACCAAAAATCAAGAACAAAATAATGTGTTACCATTTTCACTGCCTTTCAGAAGGCATACGACTCAACAGACAGAGAATCCCTCATCTCTATATTGTATGAACTAAAAAAAGAGAAGAAAACCAGAAACCCAGTCAGAGAAATCGTTACCAACATACACACCAAAGCTAAATTTATGGAAGACCTCTTACTCTTTTCAGATAAAAATTAGTGCACAGTAAAGAAGTACACTGTATCAACAGCTGTTTATTTATGTGCCATAGAAAAAACAGTGACAAAGTAGAACATAAATACCCATAGTGGAACAAAACAAAGAACGCATCAAAGTTAATTGCTTAGCCTTTGCAGATGATATAGTCCTGCTATTCGAGACCTGGGACGAAGTCGAAGAACAAACCCCGAACTATAAAAAGAAACAGAAGGAGCTTGTCTCATAATCTCCTTCGATAGGGTCAGAATAATGTGGCAGAACGAAAACGTAGAAGTCGTTAAAGAATTCAAATATCTTTGAGAGTGGGTCAGCTAGAACGCCCTCGGGAAAAAGGCAGTGGAGTCTGGACGAAATAAACTTTATCTGGCCTCCCAACTCACCGAAAACACATACAACAAAAATTGTCCCATGGAACGCAAAAGTAAGGTACCATAACACTGTAAACAAGTCGTATGAAATGTAGCAGCCGACACAATATCTGTAAACGTCAATGACCCAGTTTAAAGGTTGGAGATAAAAGAACGGAAAGTATGAAGAAAAATCCTAGGTCTTAAATTCCATAATAAGGAACTAATCGACATCAGAAGTGCAACCCTTACCAAGCAACCGAGAAACTCTCAGATATATTGAGGAAGAAAATTATTGATTTTGTATGGACATCTCACCAGAATGAATCCAAACAGACAAACTAAAAACATTTGACCACTTCCACAACAAAAAAGACATTAACTAAACTAGTTTAATAAAACGAAGAGGGACTTAAAAGAACTCCAAATTACAGAAAATATGCTAATAAACGAAAATGGAAAAAATACCAAACACAAGAACAAGAGTTTCCAAGTCAAAATCGAAACTAAACAAACGTTCCATATCACTGCAGAGGAAACG
Source organism: Schistocerca americana (assembly GCF_021461395.2). Taxonomy (NCBI): domain Eukaryota; kingdom Metazoa; phylum Arthropoda; class Insecta; order Orthoptera; family Acrididae; genus Schistocerca; species Schistocerca americana. The sequence continues at coordinate 455,669,189 of NC_060123.1, forward strand.
ACAGCAAGATGAGAAAGAATGAAACAACTGTGAGTTAACAGAAATACAGAGAACGCCAGAAAATCATTCATCTGTCGTACCTCAGAGTCGGGTGAAACGAAAGAAGAACAATTGACTGAGAACATTGACTAAAATTAAATCATAGACTTACTGTGTCCTACTGATGTCTCGTTAATTGCCATTGTCTTGCAAACTGCCCAAGCTCGTTCTTCTGGTTGGTGGTCATAAGACATTAATTTAGTTTTATACATGTGGTGGAAAAGTGAAGATGGTTGGCACTGACCTGTATAAATTGCGCCTCATGTCGTTTATTTGATACGTATACTTCTCTTCAAAATGATTTGGACAGAGGACCCAAGCTCCAAGTGTTTGCGTAAAATGCATATTACCATTGCAAATAGCTTTTAGTTCTGACCCCAAAGGGGATAGGTTATTGAATTTGGATCAAGTCCGATTATTGAACTAATGTGGGGACCATTGTGAGAAAACAGCTGCAATAGGGTAGTCAGTAACATCAACATGTTGCTTTCAGAGAACAGATTAACGCTTAACTGCAACAAAATGCAGTGCATACTGTTTTTGACACAGATTTTTCGTAAAAATAAAATTTGTCGCAATATCGTCAAACAGTCAGTGAATTCGAATATTTTACATGTTTGGGGGTTATGGCAGATGGCAGGCTTTCTTGGCAGTATCACGCTCAAGATCTTATTGAGAAACTAAACGCTGAATGACCATCACTGTCACTGGAACTCAAAGACTTCTTCGCTTTGTTTGCTTTCACTCTATTACCTCGTATGGTGCTACATTTTTGGGCATTTCTGTACCTCACCAGTAATATTGTTGCCGGCCGGGGTGGCCGAGTGGTTCTAGGCGCTACAGTCTGGAACCGCGTGACCGCTTTGGTCGCAGGTTCGAATCCTGCCTCGGGCATGGATGTGTGTGATGTCCTTAGGTTAGTTAGGTTTAAGTAGTTCTACGTTCTAGGGGACTGATAACCTTAGCAGTTAAGTCCCATAGTGCTCAGAGCCGTTTGAACCACTAGTAATATTCTTAACCTCGAAAAAGGAGGCGAGATTGATCTGTGGTGTCACTTCGTAAATTTCATCTAGGCAGTTATTCGGGTGTCCAGGAAAATAGAACCCGTAAATGTATTTAGTATGGGATTTTTTTTATTTTATTGACTGAGAGGAAACTGCAAACCGTCAATCAGCAAACACTAGACGAAAAAGAGATATTTTCTTCCATAACACTTACCTAAGCATTCTACGAATAGGTGGTGTAAACCACCGCGCCCTCCCCCCCCCCTCCCCCACCCCTCTCCGCCTCTGGCGAACTACTGCTTGCAATTCTTGAATCTATAAAGATATTACATAGTTCATGAAATATGCACCCAAATAAAAAAATAAATTTTAAAGGATAAAAAGGTCTCACAAGGGAAAGGCCTCACAGACGGCCAACCGATTCAGCTCAGATTTGGCAGGTCGCTTGTGTACAACCTAAAACGAAGGAATCTTAGATATTTTGGGTCAACACCCCCACGTTTTTGAGAAAATCACCCCTAAAGGTTATGACGAGCGATCGACTCAAAATTGGCGGGAACGATAGATAATAGTAAATAGAGCATTTTTCATTATCAGGTATGGGGTCCGAAAACGCATACTTTTCCAGAAACCAAAGCAAGAAACTTTTACAATTGCCGCGTCTCTACCCACATGGTTAACGCCTGTCACCGACAGCGTCGATAGCAGCAGGCAGGGTAGCTCAGCCTGTTCTGCCAGAGGGTTAGCTGTCCTCTGTAATAAAAAAAACTGAGTTAATGGATCAATAACGAACTTCAACGGGCGTCATGGGACGTCAGCCACGAACAATTGCACCGAACTCTAACGAAAAAAAAATAGCGCAACGGCCAAGGTAACGGGCTGGGAATCGGAAAACCCGGGTTCGAATCTCGAAGAAACCTAGCGGATGTTATTCTTTTCGTTTGTATTTTTCTATATCTCAATTGATAGGGATAGGAGGATTAACAAGGTAAGTAAATCAATAAGGAATGATAATAATAAGGTAGGCAAACTAATTTCCCAAACGCCGTGAGTTAGCAAAGTATTAAACTTTAAATCCTTGTCACATGAAAACAATTTCGAGTAAAAGTGCTGCGACTTCCTCATGAGGGACCACAGATGGCCAACCGTGCGACGCTTGTTTACAGCGAGGCACGGGATAGAATGCACGCGGGGAGTGGTATGTTGTCCCGGTTACCTCTTCGTCATATCATAGGGAAGGAACAGTGTAGCTGTCGAAAGAATGCATTCATTAGATGCTCTTGGTGCCATGAGTATATTTGTTTCGAATGTTTATATGACAAGTACCATCCATCTAGTTGTTCGAAGAATAGTGAGGACACGTAACAGTGACTGGAAGAGCCATTGTAAAGTGACCTGGAGTAACACTTTAGTTGTTTACTATCCCAAGAGATTTGAGAAATTTATTTGCCTACCTTATTATCATCCCTTATTGATTTACTTACCTTATTAACCCTCCTATCCCTATCAATTGAGATATGGAAAAATACAAACCAAAGGGATAACATCCACTACGTTTCTTCGAGATTCGCAGCCAGTTACCTTGGCCGTTGTGCTGTCGGTGCAGTCGGCGAAAAGCGTTGACCATGTGGGTACAGAAGCGGCAGTTGCAAAAGTTTCTTACCTCGATTTCTGGAAAAGTATGCGTTTAGGACCCCATACCTGGTGATGAAAAATGCTCTATTTGCAATTATCTGTCGATCCCACCAACTTTGAGTCGATCACTCGTCATAACCTTTAGGGGTGATTTTCTCAAAAACGCAGGGGTGTTGACCCAAAATATCTTAGATTCCTTCGTTTTGGGTTGTACACAAGCGACCTACCAAATCTGAGCCGAATCGGTTGGCCGTGTCTGAGGCCTTCCCCTTGTCAGTATAGAGTAGGGAATGTAAACTTAGGCAAAAGCGCAGCAACAGGAGGAACGCCTGTCTGAAAGGTACTTGTAAATAGCGAGCTGTGAGCGCCTAGTTTCACCGTCTTGCGGTGAAACTAATAATGCCTTGGCCAATACTAATAATAGCTAGCTGTTCGTCTCGGCTGCCTAAAGACTCTATCCAAACTTTGCACGAATCGGTGGTTTACGTCACGCTCCGTACAGGCCTTAGACGAGCGTTTGTGCAAGACGCGGGCACCCGCGTTGCGGATCCTGTGGTTCGCGGCCGATTTGCTTTCTGAACACGCTGGGCGTGTTTCCAAGGAGCAAGTTGGGAAGGCATGTCAGCGCAACGAGGCAGCTGTACTCTGAGGGGAGGAAGCCGTCTGCTGTCCCACCGAGCTTCAGACGACCCCGAGAGTTGTTCTTCAGCTGACGCCTTACAAGATCTTCCCGGTGAGCACACTTGGGACTGTCATAATTTTCGGAGCTAACTTAACCGAGCATGGATCATGTCTGAGCAGTGACCACGTCTGAGTGTTTGGTGTTCCTAGTGTCCCTCCTGTTGCAGAAGGAGTCTTTCTTTTCGTCATTCCTCTGTGAGCTAACGAAGTGAGATGCATCTCTGCTCATGCTTCAGCTCAGCCACCTGATTATAAATTCATGGATGCTGCCCACGTATTGTCACCAACTTTGAATTTAACGGTCTACATTACCACCTGCGCCGCATCTAATCACTTACCTGTGGGTCACACTCTCGTCACATTTGTCTTAAATTCTAACAAGTTGTTGTTCTGTAGTTTGTTGAATTTTATTCCTTTCCTGTTCACTTACGTTTTTTGTATTCATATCGAAGTAGGCTTCCCACCCGGTACCGACATTTATCTAGAAACTTGAGTCTCCCGGCACTCTGTAGTAATTTTTTGTGAAGCATTGATTACTGTCGCCCGGCAATAAAAGCTTTAAATCGCAGCCCGGAGGAAGTTCTGTAGCCAACCGTTCGGTAGGTATTTACGCACGCTAGTTGAGTCTGCCTCGCGTGCCGAAACATGGATTCGTTACTGTTTCGTAGCCAAGGACGTGATATTTGTACTTGGTTAACAGTTGGTGGCTGAACTATTCCGGACTTCAGAACCAAGTGGGCGGGGACATTTCACTCTGCTAATTTAGTTACCTCTGTTTCATATCTGTGTTAAATTTCTTTCACGTTTGAGTGCTGGCAAGTGTTTGAATGTTGTTAGTTTGGCATAGCAGTTTCATGTTATAATACTTGGCGAGATGTTTCTTTTGAATGAACTGGCTTAAACTGTTTAGTTAAATTACTTGCACATTTCAATACTTGCAAATTCTGAAACAATCTATTCAACGTAATGTGTGTGTCATTAAATGTCCTTATATGTTAATAAGCGTCAGCTTTGCGTGTGACGTTCAGTCTTACTCTTCCCCACTTCTTCCACTAGCAAACAACCGGACACTGAATCTAGTGTCACATCGAGGTGAGAAAACCTCTATCAGCATCAAACTTACCTTAGATTTCAAATTCACTTACGAAAGATAATTTAAAAGGTAACTGGCTACTGCAATACGTCTCCTATACACTGTTCCTATGGATTATACGACCTTGTTAAGCGTTTTCATTCAAAATTCTAATACAGATGCCGCACTGCATAGCAAGTTTGCAGCTCAAGGAAAAACCAAAGTAAATTAATAACTGTGTTTGGGCCAATTAAATTGACCGATATTATAACTGATAAAGGAATTACACATACAATTCAGTCTAGGCCTTTGCGCCCAAATACTGAACTGGGTCAACTTTACGTGCTTTCTGCACAGTGTCTTATAATTACAGTACTAAAATACTATTCTGCGTGGAACGAACACATCGTTTAAAGGTAGATATGCCGCGTATAGCTCATTTGATGTCTAGCGTGCATATCACTGAAGTGTATGTTGGATCAGACATACTCAAGAAATACTGTTAAATTGTAAAAAGAGATTCTAGTTGCAACGGAACAACCGACAACTGAAACGGAACACCTGACCAATGACAGTGAAAGAAATGAAGAGGACGGGAAGAGTCAACTGCAACAAAGAATATGCTCGAACGCTCAGTATACATTCGACAGTTCATGCAGTATGGTGTTTGACGAAGGCTGTGCGTCGAACAGTGTGACATTCCGCGTAATACGGTGACATGTCTGCAAGAGTGCTTAGCATCGTCGACAAGCATTTAAACGGCAGGAAGCCGGTCCAACTGTCACTACTGTGACCACAGTAATGAGTGTGTCTACAAGTGTTATTTCGCGATTAAAAAAGGCCGCTGGAGGTGGATGTGCTATGTGAAAGAATGCCGATGGTCGTAGTCGGATCACCACACCGCAAGAGCATCTTTACGTACCCCTGGGGAGAAAAGAGCAAGACATCTCATTCTTATGCAGATTGCTGCAGACCCCGCAACCGTTGCCACTACACGTGTCAGATCCATTCTCCGGCGATTAAATCAGGATGGCTTGTACACTCTTAAGCCTGTTAAATGCAGCCCTCTGCAGCCACGCCATCGCCGAGAAAGGGTTCATTGGCGAAGGGAACATGCTGGTTGGGTCAACAACAGTGGCCCAAATGATGTCCTCCGTCGAATACTGCTTCACTGTGGCAGGTGACTCCCGCCACTGGTTAGTGAGGAGCTGTAGGTCTTGAATTTATGTTTGTGGACGACAATGCCAGACTACACAAGATCGCTGAGGTGTCGAATACACTGAAAAGTGAAGATGCTGGAAGAATGGCATGGCCTGCATACTCCCTGAACCTAAACCTTATACAGCATTCATGGGATGTTCTTGGCAGACGTGCTGCTCAATAAACACCTGCTCCCCGAGCCGAGGAAGAACTGAAAACCGCCTTGTGAAAGAAGTCAGAGAACATCCTCTAATCACTCCTTAACAGTTCGGTAGCCAGCACGAATAACACGTACAATCAATGCATTAGTACCCTGACAGTGCTGTATCAACCTATGTCAAACATGAATGTTATGTAAGTCTGTTACCCTCCGTTCCCATATGGTGAAAACCATACCAGCTTTCGTTATGGATATACCACTTAACCTGTGTCATGGATATACCACTTAACCTGTGTCATCCGAACAAGACACAGCTAGGGCAAAAACACCACTGGTGCAAAGATGCCAGCTGATGCCAGTGCCATAGAGACTGGCCACTTGCGCAAGTTCCACCAGCGCCACGGTTGGCAGTGAGGGTGAAGATGTCGACTTCACCTAGGCGAGTTGCCGTCCGAGTACAATCCGCCAACTACGGGACGACAACGCCGGTCGGAATATAAAAGAGCAGCTCTCGCCCCTTGGTTGTAGATCATCGTCCAGGGCTGACTTAAGACAGCAAACGTCGTATGGTGAAGTCTTAGAAGTGAACATACAGTTGTTGAAAATTGCGTTGGCTTTGTATTGCCAAGATTACTTACGATTATTGCCATTGAGGGTCTTGTTTCTGTTATATTACTAGCAGTGTTGCAGACTTCATTATTCAGCTGGTCACAAAGATAAGTAATCTCATTTACGTGACTCCGTTGCTAATTTATTGGAGTGTTGTAGAACCTTCGTTCTCCTATTCGGTTACCTGACCCTGGGGCAAATCTGTATAATATTGGCAGGGACAAATTGTCTTAACGATGTACTGCACCAGAAGCCGTTCACGAACTCAAAGCAGTAGCGACGAAGTCTTTACAAAACTGGTGACGAGGTTTTACGAAGGTATGTTTCAAGTCGTCCATCATTGTCTGTGATTATTCCTGTCCAGCAACGTCTCTGTTCCTTAACAACTGTCAAGCAGTCGGCATCTCAGCGTATTGTATCGAAATACGCAGCACAAAAGGGTTCATCTTGTGCACTAGGCAAAGGTCGGAATAACTGTTTGATACAGCGTGCTGCAATCGACGAGAAGCGCAGACTCAGCACATCTGACGCACAAAGGACGTGTGCTTTGTCTGCTGCGGGCCAGCTCAGCTGGAACAAGAGAAAACTACCCCCAGTTTTTCTTCTGGCTGACTCAGGTTCAAATACCTTCAAGTCTTAGAGGAGCTCAATGCACTGCCATAGAGGTATTGTAGCCGATACACTGATTGACAGGCTGACCAAACAAGTGCAAACACAATGTGTAGTGCAGATTGAGGAGGAATGATTTAAACAAAATATCTTCGCGGTACTAGAGGTGGCAACCAACCCTAAATAATTAAAAGTGTGAGGTTATCTACACTAGTGTTAAGAAATTCTTTTAAATTTCGGTTACACGGTGAATTGCGCAAGTGTAAAATTTGAGCATTCAGCTAAGTACCTACAGATTACAGTCACGAACAACTCCAATTGGAACGATCACGTAGATAATGTTGTGAGAAAGGCGACCCAAAGACTGTGTTTTATCGGTATGACAGTTAGAAGATGCTACAAATCCAATAAAGAGACTGCCTGGACTTCGGTTGTCTGTCCTCTGCTATACTATAGCTCTGTAGTATGAGTTCCTTACCAAATAGAACTGACGGAGGACACTGCAAAATTTCAGAGAAGGTAGCTCATTTTGAGGCGCCATCAAACGGTGAAGAGAGTGTCAGGGATATGTGTTGGGGTGACAATGATTGAAAGAGAGGTATTTTTCGTTACGGTGAAATCTTTCTCCTCCGAACAGGAAAATAGTCTATTGACACCCACCTAAATAGGAGAGAAGGTTCAACGTAATAAAATAAACCACAGCTAGCGCTAGGAGATTTTAGTGTTCTTTTTTATCTCGAGCTGTTCGAGACCGAAACGGTAAAGGAAAAGAGTGAAAGCCGAGTACTTGCAGAGTACTCACGTGGATGACTGCCGGCCGAAGTGGCCGTGCGGTTAAAGGCGCTGCAGTCTGGAACCGCAAGACCGCTACGGTCGCAGGTTCGAATCCTGCCTCCGGCATGGATGTTTGTGATGTCCTTAGGTTAGTTAGGTTTAACTAGTTCTAAGTTCTAGGGGACTAATGACCTCAGCAGTTGAGTCCCATAGTGCTCAGAGCCATTTGAACCATTTTTGAACGTGGATGGCTGGTTGGTAGATTTGGAGGAAGAGGCCCAACTGCTAGGTCATCAGTCCCATAGAATTAAGGAAAGATGGGGAACTAAATCGCCCGTGTCCTTTCAAAGAAACCATCCTGGAATTTGCCTGAAGTGATTTTGGGAAATCACGTAAAATCTACATCTGGATGGTCGGACGCCATCAGGGTGGCCGAGGTGAGTGCAGTGTGGTAACAACTGCGCTACGACGCACGGTCCCATGCGGATGTCCATAGAATGAAAAGGCGCTCGTAATTAAGTGGACGCCTGTCTGTTTCAATTGCAATGGGTTTCGAGCAGAACGATAAACATCAAGTTACGGCAAGTTGAAAAAGAAGAGGAGAGACAGCAAGTGAGATAAATGCGTATTATCTACATCTGCACCTACATCTACGCGATTACTTTGCTATTTACAATAAAATTCCTAACAGAGTGTTCAAAGAACCGCTTTCAAGCTGTCTCTCTACCGTTCCACTCTCGAACGGCACGCGGGAAAAACGAGCACTTAAATTTTTCTGTGCGAGCCCTGATTTTTCTTACTTAATCGTGATGATCATTTCTCTATGTAGTTGGGTACCAACAGAATGTTTTCGCAATCGGCGGAGAAAACTGGTGATTGAAATTTAATGAGAAGATCCCGTCGTAACGGAAAACGTCTTTGTTTTAATGATTGCCACTCCCATTCACGCATCATGTTGTGGCGCTATCTCCCCTATTTCGCTATATTAAAAAACCAGCTGCCCTTTCTTGTACTTTTTCGATGTCATCCGTCAGTCCCACCTGATGCAGATCCCACACCTCACAGAAATACTCCAGAACAGGGCGGGTAAGTGTGTTGAAGCAGTCTCTTTAGTAGACCTGTTGCACCTTCTATGTGTTCTGCCAATGAATCGCAGTATTTGGTTTGCTCTACCCACAATATTATCTATGTGATTTGTAACTATAAACCCCTTCTCTCGAACATTTCTCTCCTTCATATCTCCTCTGTGTTACCACGGATGATGTGCACTGATCTCAATTGCAGTACACGACAGGTGTCCTTTTGCTTTCGCCGCCCTGAGTGGAATTTATATATAAGTTCTAATTAATGTTTACCAATTTGAGGTCTTCTATAGTTATTGTCCCCTGCGCAGAAAACAGCTCGTAGGTCCTGAATCCGTTGTCTTAAGGCTGTACGAAACTCTTTGCGAGGAACTGATGTACTACAGATAATCAAATTTCCTATTAATTTCTTTATACTGGATGTGACTCGTCCCTTATTAGCAGAATACTAGAAACAGCACACTTACTTTCCACTATAGAGTCACACGTAATTTCCATTTTTCAACAAAGTAATGAACTGCGTATTTTTGTAATTACTATCACACTGATCTTAGCTACATTTCCAAATAACCAGAAATTGCTAACAAAGTCTTAACTGACACCGATCGCGGCAGAAAACATGTCTGTCCTGTGACACTGCCGAACCATCTCTGATCTTACAGCTGAACCACTTAACCCGCCATCCAACTTAGGCGCCATCCGTAGATCACCGACTTGCTTCGTCTGCCATTTCGTTTAGCAGTTGTTTAATATTCTGCTGGTTGTTAATACGTGTGATGCAATGGAATGATAGTATACTATTGAGAGATACTCTAATGTGATATGCAAGTAAATATGCTGTTTAGTTTGTCTAATATTGATAACAGAATATTATCATTTTGACGCACAACTTCCGAACACAGCATCGTGGAGAAGGACCACAATTTAGGCCATCTTCCTCACTATACCCGTACCGAACAAACCATCTGTCATCGGTACCTCACACCATATTACGTTATCTTGCCGCTGCTGTCTGCTCGACTGCTCTAAGAAGAGCTTCCGGGACGTAAGCATGATGGGCGCAGAGCCACAAATATTACAAAGTATTCAATTGTACTTTAAAAGGTTTTCTTGTGACACTCGTTCTGTACACGAGTTCCGCGCTGTAGTTGAAACTTTTCTGTGTAATGTGCTATTTATTAGTTCACTCTGACATTGTTTCGTCTTCAATCTGCTTAGCTGGTTGGTAGCGTGCTTATCTCCCATGCAACCGGGTCCGGGTTCGATTCCCGGCCGGGTTGGAGATCTCCGCTCGGGCAGTGGATGTTGTGTTGTCCTTATCATCATTTCATCCTTATCACCGGCGCGCAAGTAGCCCAGTGTGGCGTGGACTGAAGTAAGACTTGCACTTGGCGGCCGAACTTCCCCGTGTTGTTGCCTCTCGGCGAACGATGTCATACGCTCATTTCTATTTCTTAATTCCATAATTCTTTTTGAATAGTAAGCACCACTAAAGGATTAGATCTTAGACCTTTTCCGACCGGCCGAGTGGTGCCTAAGAGGCAGTACGAGGAGCGATCTGTGACAGTGGGAGATGTGATCAGCACGCTGCCAATCGGTCCAACAGTTACTGAGATTAGGTGAAGCATGATGACACTGCTGTTCTTTATTCAAACAACGTTTCAATCGGCTTCATTAGGCTAAGTGGACGCTTTTGCGTACCACCTGACTTCATAAATAAATCTTGAATCGAACTCGGATTCTTCTACACCGAACACATTGACGATAAAATTTAGTCTTCTTTCTTTCTACCTTTGTCTTCGTCGTTTTTCGTCAGTGTTTCAGTGCAGATGTCACAGGACACTTTTCAAATTCAGTGAATGAAAACTTTACTCGGCTGACTCACGGCTTTATTTTATTTCATTTCTTTATTTATTTTTTATTAAAGTGTTGGTCAGTCCCCTAACCGAATACGATGAGCGACCGTGCCGGCTATCATTCGGCTAAAGAGAAGGTCTCTTCTTCAATTTTTTTGCTTATAAATTTTGTAATCAGCCTTCTGTAAAGTACAGTGGCTTTCCGGAAAGTAACCGCGAATTGTAGATCACTGTGAAAATGAAGAATGCTTAGTTTGCAATAGTTAGCTACACTTTACAGCTACTTATCTACATAGTAGCCGCTCCGACTTAGTCACGCGTCGTACCGTTGTAATAATTTTCCAATACCCTCGTCACAGAAGGTAGACACCAGCGCTTTCTGCCAATTCTCTACGCTGGTCTACAGTTCATTGTCTGAGCCAAAACCTAGTCCTCATAGTCAGCGGTTCATGCGAGCACAGATGAAACCCAGAGGGAGCCGTTTCAGGCTGTATTGTGGGTGATCAAATATGCTGCAGGAGCACCTTCAAATGCCCTGCTGCCGGGTGCAAGTCTTTCGATTTGACGCCACATCGGCGGCTTGCGCGGCGATGGGGATGAAATGATGATGAGGAGGACAACACGACACCCAGTCACTGAGCGGAGAAAATCTCAGACCCTGCCAGGAATCAAACCCGGGTCCTTAGAATGGACATTCTGTCGCGCTGACCACTCAGCTACCGGGGGCGGAAAATGCCCTGCTGAATGCGGCTATGAGTATTCTTGAAGAGGGAAACACATGACAGTTATGTGGTTGCATAACTTGAGGCAAAATTTCTCACCAGACCCTCATACTTGGCGGGAGACACTATTTTCTCGGCATCTTTACGTGCTCACTGTGCGCTCAGGACAGAAAATAGCGACTTGACGCGATCGACGGGCATACTAGAGGCACTGCCCAACGCATCTGTGCAAAGCTTCATTGGATTTTCTCTGTGGTTTTGAGTTCGCGACCGATCGGACCTAGCTTTCCGAACAGCCCTCGTATCTACTGGCATACTCCATGATCAATTAGCATCTACTGATGGGTTTTCCACGGAATCATGTAAAGAAATAGGCTGAAACTCTCTTAGGAATTCCAGATATATTATAAGTGAGCATAGCAGCGCCGTACCGTTGTTGTTTAACAGCGTCGCGACATAAAGAGAAAGGAGCGTCGCCGTTCAGTATGTGCGACAGGTGACTCGATAACGGTGGAGGCATTCCGCTAACCTGTGCGGCCACAGAGACGGGCTGCGAGTGCTCGCCTCGTTGGCGGCCGCCGCAGCGCGGTCAACCGCTGAAGGAGGGAAGCACACAGTGGACGCCCGGCACGTCCCGCGTGCTCACAGAGAGGCATTCCTGGCGACGCGCGCCGCTCTTCGCGTGTTGTCGGCACGCCCACGTCACGCGCCGGGCGCCGACCCGCTCGCCCGGCACGCGTTTGGAAGCCACAAAGGCGCCGCACGAACAAAGCTCGGACGGGCATCTGTGGCCTCAGCCGCGCCGTCGACACGGCGCCGGCAAGTAAGGCGAGAGTTGACCGCACGGCTGCCGGCTCCGACGGCCCGCTGCTGTGTGCCCTCATAACGCCTGGCATTCGCGTGCGCCACAGCTCTGCGGTACTCCACAACGAGAGGGTCATCTGCGAGGAACTTCGGAAGCAGACATACCTCCAGCGCCTGTGGTTCCTGTGGCAAATTCGAGTATTACTTGTTTCCTGAACAATAGGTTGTGGTATTTCTACCACATTTTTTCCCACATTACATTTCTATTTTATTTCTACTTGCTATCAGTTCAGAACATCCAGTAGCAGCAAGGTAGGCAGAGCGAACTATGCACTAAGTTATGCGGCGGATGGACCCACTGCGATGGAACGCGCTTGCAAGCGGTGACTGTATCATGCTGGATTACCATCCCTTTAGAAAACAACGAACCTCTTACTGACGTGGTGCGAACCAAAACAATGTTGTTAGTTAATATTTAGTACTTGAAAGCTGCTATGCTCCTAATCGTTAACTTCAGTTGCACTGATATAAGGTTAACAATAATTCCATAATGTCATTATGGCAACGGCCTTGCACCCAGTGGATACACCGGTTCCCGTGAAATCACCGAAGTTAAGCGCTTTCGGGCGTGGTCGGCACTTGGATGGGTGACCACCCAGGCTGCCATCCGCTGTTGCCATTTTTCGGGGTGCACTCAGCCTCGTGAGGCCAATTGAGGAGCTAGTCGACCGAATAGTAGTGGCTTCGGTCAAGAATACCGTCATAACGACCGGGAAAGTGGTGTGCTGACCCCACGTCCCTCCTATCCGCATCTTCCACTAAGGATGACACGGCGGTCGGCTGGTCCCGGTAGGCCATTCGTGGCCTGAAGACGGAGTGGTTTTTTGTTATAGTGTCATTATGAAAATGAGAACATTTGAGCTTAGTCCTTATAGGTGGAAGCCGATGGACCAATCAGAAGCGTGCGCTGAATAAGCTGGTGCCGGACTGTCACTGTATAACTCAGTACGAGTGCAATGGTTCAAATGGTTCTGAGCACTATGGGACTCAACTGCTGTGGTCATAAGTCCCCTAGAACTTAGAACTACTTAAACCTAACTAACCTAAGGACAGCATACAACACCCAGCCATCACGAGGCAGAGAAAATCCCTGACCCCGCCGGGAATCGAACCCGGGAACCCGGGCGTGGGAAGCGAGTACGCTACCGCACGACCACGAGATGCGGGCTCAGTACGAGTCTTCTAACGGCTACAAGCAAGGGAATACGTGTCAGAACGGTCAAGTGGAATATGGTCCGACAACTATTAGCCGCAATCAACAGTGCCTTAGAAAATAATTGTGAGTAACAACCCACTAGATTTTGTATGAGCAAATGCAAAACACGCGTTGGACGCTATAATGTAACGAGTTACCCAAAATCATTTGTCGTGCTGAATTGTGCCTTAGTGAACGGTCATGTGAAGTTTTGAACATGTTGTAATACTTTGAATCATTAGACTGTGTTCTTTGCTGTGCTCTGAACATAGCTTCTGCAGAACTTGACTTACGCTGAACGTTAACGAGTAAAAATCAAGTGGTGTACTACATTTCGTAGAACTAGATTTTCTCTCACACTGCCATTTCAGTTTAGCGCGGTTTCAAATGGTTCAAATGGCTCTGAGCACTATGAGACTTAACATCTATGGTCATCAGTCCCCTAGAACTTAGAACTACTTAAACCTAACTAACCTAAGGACATCACACAACACCCAGTTTAGCGCGGTTTGTTGTTTCCGCCTGTATGGAGAAGAAGACAGCCAGGACGAGGTCTAAGAGACAACTTTAGAAGAAGTGAGGTAAGCACACCAAAGTCAGTGATGCTAGGAAAGTGAAAATACATCCTCCATCCCATAAGCTTTAGTATTGATAGAGTCTGTCATTTCCGCGAGGTGAGTAGGGCATTTTATGAAACCCACTGTGTAGCGGATAGGTTGGACACAATAACAATAGTAATCCATCTACGTTATTCTTCCATTTTACTAAACATTAGAACTTGACGACTGGCATTACCGCTTTGTGTTGCACTATTTAAAAAAATACAGCCACTTCTGTACTGAGTGTAACAAAAACCTATTTACAAACTTACAGGAAACATTCCTCATACGAAGAGGACGGATATCTGTTGTAAACACGTCTATCTGAAAACGCTTTATTTCCATGTTAGAGCCCAGTTTCTGCAGTTCTTCAACATATTAAACGTGGGAAACACACTAGATACGAAAGTGTTAGTACGGTATGAAAGATGTTCCGAAATGAAATTTCCAGTGTACGCTCCGTTAACCAGGATACATGCATATACCAACCATCGTGCTGAAACCCTTATGTGCTTATGTGTTCCTGGAGAATGTGTATTCTTTTTCAACCTTTCTCAATAAGGGCATGAAGACTCTGTACATGGTTTACTGGGATTCCGTAACCACCATCAGTAATGAAATGTGTTATTTAGAAGCCTACAAACAAATGAGCAAGAGCTCCATTGCGTGTGAAGTACATTTCTTCGCACACACGTAACGGCATATGTTCCAGCAGAACCGTTCTTCTCTAATAAAGCAAGGTATGTTTCTCCGTTGAGCGTGCGTGGCAGAACATGAAGCGCTAAGAATGCATCCAACAATGAGAGCCCAAACGTTGACGGGAAATCTTTGTTTGTGTTGTATTTGGGAATTTTCCGAGGATTCTCCGCAGCCTGTAATAATCAGCCACAAGCAGCGCTCCCCAGAGGAGTTGAGAACGCAGCAGTGGGAAGATGACGTAATCTAGCGAGAGGTACCGATGACAGCTGGTTTGTTCGATACAGGTCTCATGAGAAAGGCCGCTTAAAATGTAGTCCTTCTACACGATTGTTGCTGCATTCGGAAGTTGCGTGCCTTAATGATAATCTTCTGTTATTAATATCGGACAAAATAAACAGCATAGGTATTTACTTGTATTTCACAGTAAAAGCACCTCTCAATAGCGTGCTATCATTCCATTATTTACAAGTATTAATAACCAGCAGAATAATAAACAACTGATAAACGAAAAGGCAGACGAAGCACTTCGGTGGTCTTCGGATCGCTCCTGACTTGGATGGCGGACGAAGTGGTTCGGCTGTAAGATCAGAGCTGAGTCGACAGTGTCCGAGGACAGTCATGTTTTCTGCGCAGTCAGTGTCAGTTGACTTTGTTAGCAATTTCTGGTTATTTGGACATGCAGCTGAGATCAATGTGATAGAAATTACGGAAATACGCAGTTCCTTATTTTGTTGGAGAATAGAAATTATTTGTGACTCTTAAGTGAAACTCTGCAGTTTCTCGTAGTCTGCGAACAAAAGACGAATTTCATCCCGTATAAAAAAACTTATTAGAAATTTAATTATTTGTAGAATATCAGTTCCTCACTAAGAGTTTATTACAGCCTCAAGACAACGGATTCATGACCTACGTGATGTGGTACGTGCAGGGGACAACAACAATACAAGACTGCAGGTTGGTGAACAGTAATTAGAACTTGCGCATTCCAATCAAGGCGGCGGAAGCAAATAGGCACCTCTCGTGTAGTGCAATTTTAGTACAAATGATATCCCCGGCCGGAGTGGTCGTGCAGTTCTAGGCGCTACAGTCTGGAACCGAGCGACCGCTACTATCGCAGGTTCGAATCCTGCCTCGGGAATGGATGTGTGTGATTTCCTTAGGTTAGTTAGGTTTAATTAGTTCTAAGTTCTAGGCGACTGATGACCTCAGAAGTTAAGTCGCATAGTGCTCAGAGCCATTTGAGCCATACAAATGAGATCAGTGCACGTTGTCTGTGGTAACACAGAGGAGGTATAAAGGACGGAAGTTTACGAGTGAAGGGGTTTACCATAAGCACGCGTGTATCTCCCTCTCAGCCTCTTCCTCTCTTTTTCGACTTAGCGTACACTGCATCCCTGGTGGAGAATAAATCGTTGACGTCAAAGTGCTTCGAATTAGAGGCTAGATTTTATTCACGAGAACTCTAACCTATCAGCGAACTGTGTAAGGACTGCGATTCGTGTGAATTGTTGATGACCAGAGAACTGCATGAGAAGTGTGATAAGTAGGTTTTGAACTGTAATAACTGATGTTCGAACATCAAATTTTCTGTTACAAGGAATGTAGTGTCAGTAATTGAGGAATAGGAAGTGCTCAAGTGCTATGAGAGTAAAAGTTAACGTTGTGTGTGCGCTCCATGTGCTTACGTTGAAAATCATCACTTCAAGATCCTTCATGCTACGGCACGGCGCAGCTTGCAGATCAGCGTGGGGTAGCCACTGACAACAGATGCGATGGCGGCAAGCAGCGGCCGGCGCAGTTACATTACGTGATCGAAAATATCCGGACACCCCCAAAAACATACCTTTCTCATATTAGATGCATTGCGCTGCAACCTCCTGCCAGGTACTCCATATCAGCGATCTCAGTAGTTATTAGATATCGTGAGAGAGCAGAATGGGGCGCTCCGAGGAACCCACGAACTTCGAACGTGGTCAGGTGATTGGGTGTTACTTGTGTCATGTCTGTACGCGAGATTTGCACACTCCTACACATCCATAGGTCCATTGTTTACGATGTGATATTGAGGTGCAAACGTGAAGGGACACGTACAGCACAAAAGCGTACAAGCCGACCTCGTCTGTTGCCTGACAGATTGCCGACAGTTGAAGAGCGTCGTAAGGTGTAATAGGCAGACGTCTATCCAGACCATCACACAGGCCTTCCAAACTGCATCAGGATCCACTGCAAGTACTATGAAAGTTACGCGGGAGGAGAGAAAACTTGGATTACATGTCGGGCGGCTGCTCATAAGCCACACATCACGCCGGTAAATGACAAACGACGCCTCGCTTCGTGTAAAGAGCGTAAACATTGCACGATTCAACAGTGAAAAAGCGTTGTGTGGAGTGGCCAATCACGGTACACAATGTGATGATCCGATGGCAGAGTGTGGGTATGGGGAATTCCCGGTGAACCTCGTCTGCCAGGGTGTGTAGTGCCAAAAGTAAAATTCGGAGGTGGTGGTGTTATAGGTGTGGTAATGTTTATCCTGGAGGGGGCTTGCACTCCTTGCACTATCACAGCACAGACCTACATTTATGTTTGAAGCACCTTCTTGCGTCTCACAGTTGAAGAGAAATTCGGGGATGGCGATTGCATCTTTCATTACGATCGAGCACCTGTTCATAACACACGGCTTGTGGCGGAGTGCTTACACAACAATAACATCCCTGTAACAGACTGGCCTGCACAGAGTCCTGACCTGAATTCTATAGAACACTTTTGGGATGTTTTGGAATGCCAACTTCGTGCCAGGCCTTACCGACCGACATCAATACCTGTCCTCAGTGCAGCATTCCGTGAGGAATGGGCTGCCATTCCTCAGAATAGCTTACAGCACCTGACTGAAAGTATGCTGTCATCAAGACAGAGTGGACCACCACCATATTGAATTCCAGCATAACCGATGAGGAGTGCCAAGTACTTGTAAGTCATTTTCAGCCAGGTGTCCGGATACTTTTGATCACATTGTGTTTTGTCTGCCGTGGTCGGCATCAGGTTAAGAACTTCTTAGCAATGTACTGTTATATGGACATGTAGTTAAGAACAGTGTGATAGTAATTACGGAAATACATATTCATCATTTTGTTGAAGAATGGAAATTATTTGTGACTCTAAAGTGGAATGTAATTGTGCAGATTCTCATTATCTGGCAATAAAAAGTGATTTGCATGCAATATAAACAAAATAAATGCTACTTTAAGTACTCACATAATATATAAATAAAAAAAAGTTTTGCATGACTTCGGTTCCCAGAACTCCTGAAAATAGACGTTGACTGTGGATATTGTATCACAGGCACAGTCCTTTTGACTGTTCAGAGACGTCACTAGACCCGTCCAAAGATGTAAACAACCATCCATGAGCAGCGCCTGTTAGACGTAGGGGGTCCGATAGCCAATCAGTTCCAGTCATTCCACCAGGAAGGAGGTATACGGCTCTTGTTGTTTGTAGTGCAACCATGCCTACACGGTCAGTACCGCCTTTCGATTGCGTCCACATAGTTACTTTGTGCCAGGAATGGCTCTCAAGAAGGGAAGTGTCCAGGCGTCTCGGAATGAACAAAGCGATATTGTTGCGTCATGGAGGAGATACAAAGAGACAGGAACTGTCGATGACATGCCTCGCTCGGGGCTACTACTGCAGTGGATGAGCGCTACTTACGGATTATGGCTCGGAGGAACCCTGACAGCAAAGCCACCATGTTGAATAATGCTTTTGGTGCAGCCACAGGACGTCGTGTTACGACTCAAACTATGCGCTAAAGGTTGTATGATGCTCAAAAAAATTGTTCAAATGGCTCTGAGCACTATGGGACTCAACATCTGTGGTCATCAGTGCCCTAGAACTTAGAACTACTTAAACCTAACTAATCTAAGGACATCACACACATCCATGCCCGAGACAGGATTCGAACCTGCGACCGTAGCGGTCACGCGGTTCCAGACTGACGCGCCTAGAACCGCATGGCCACACCGGCCGGCTATGATGCGCAACTTCACTCCCGACGCCCATGGCGAGGTCCATCTTTGGAACCACAACACAATGCAGCGCGTTACAGGTCGGCTCAACAACATGCCGAAAGGACCGTTCACGATTGGCATCATGTTTTCCTCAACGAAGAGTGTTACATATGCCTTTAACCAAATAACCGTCGGAGGCGTGTTTGGAGGCAACCCGGTCGGGCTGAACATCAGGGTTGACGTTCCGTGTTGTTTCGGGGTGGCATTATGTGGGGCCGTTGTACGCTGCTGGTGGTAATGGAAGCCGTCTTAACACCTGTATGATACGTAAATACCATCCTGCGACCGATAGTGCAACCGTTACGGCAGCATATTGGTGGGGCATTCGTCATCATGGACGACAATTTGCGCTCATCGAGCACATCCTTTGGGATAACGACGTCGTTCGAGTAGAATGGCCAGCATGCTCTCCAGACATGAATCCCATCGCACATGCCGGGCTAGATTGAAGAGGGCTGTTTGTGGATGACGTGACCCACCAATCACTCTGAGGGTTCTACACCGAATCACGGTTGAGGAGTAGGACAGTCTGGACCAACAGTGAATTGGTGAACTTGTGGATAATATGCCACGACAAATACAGGCATACATCAGTGGAACAGGACGTGCTACTGGGTATTAGAGGTACCGGTGTGTACATCAATTTGAACCACCACCTCTAAAGTCCTCGCTGTATGGTGTACGACATGCAACGTGGGATTTTCATGAGTAACAAAAAGGGGGGAAATGATGTTTATGTTGATCCCTATTCCGATTTTTTGTACAGGTTCCGGAACTGTCGGAACCGAGGTGATGCAAACCTTTTTTTGATGTTAGTATTATTTTCTCGCTAAGGGTTTCTTACAGTCTCAGCATAACGAATTCACGACCTGCCTGTTGTTTTCTGCGCAGAGGACATCAACTGCAGATGACTGCTGGTTGTTGAACATTAATTAGAACTTAGGCATTCCACTGAGGGCGGTGGAAGCAAAGAGGCACATCGCGTCTAATGCAGTCTTTGCACAAATGAGATACGTGACGTGTTTTATTTTACACTTAAGGGGTTTACCACACGCACTTATGTATCTCACTCTCTCTGTCTCTCTCTCTTCTCTCTCTATCTCTCTCTTTTCCGATTTGCAGTGAGTCCACAATAAGATGTGACATTGCACCCAAAATTGAACGTTGTGGGACTTCCTTCGTGATTGTGCCCCCCCCCCCCCCCCACCCACCCTGTCACAAAATTTTTTGTCCCCCCAGTATTACTTTAGTTACTTAGCAGTTCTCCTTGCTTCCTATTTGCTAAGCATCACTCAAACAGTTTGTTTCTCCCGTGATTATTACAGTTATGTAGAAGAGTAGAAAATGAACTCTTAACATGGAAAGAATATCTTTTAATTCTCTTTGTGTAAGGAATGGTTCCTGAAATTTTGGGCCATCAGTTTTTGTTACACCGTTTATAGCTTGACACACTCCTAGAGGCGTTTCGAGTTTTACTCGTCTCAAATGTATGTAAGCGCAGGCTCCGGCCGCCATTGTCACAGTCAATAAAATCCTTCTGGTTATGCGACACAACTGTGAATGTGTAAAAATCTCCCACTTTTCGGCCACTATAACAAGTGGCCTTCTTTTGGATGTTTATCAGCAAAAACGCCGTGAGGAAGGCCATTTGCTACAACAACCAAAACGTCAGAGAATCTTACACGTACACAATGCGGTCAAATAACAGGAAAAATTTTATTGACTGTCATTCTACCCACAATGCCTTCAAATACCGCGTCCAAGATTTTCATACTCTCCTGCTCGCTACATGTATGTTGCTCATGAAAGCAAAGAACACTTCTAATTGCGAGTGTAGTGTAAGAATTAACACCTCTTTGACAGCATAAGTAAACGTCCTCTAAAACAGAAAAGCCTACAGCGCTGCATCACCTGTCGACCTGGTAAATGCACGTCTGTTTGTGATGTGAGCCCTGAGCGTTAAAAAATCATCTAAATGTCGGCAGCTGCAGGATAAAGCATTTTTAGCTCCGGTTTCGTCATGGTCGCGGTGGTGGACAGCGTGGGTGCCACTATGCCCCTCGCCTGGAGCAGATAACGGCAGCTGAGTACCTTTTCTGGTTCGGAGATTGATTAGTTGTATAGAAAGACAACCATGAAATTAGCGTTTCCCTTCGATAGTGAACAACCTAAACCCTTGGAGATTTATATCTTCATTATACAATTACTTTACGAGGTAATGATCATGATTTCATGCGAATGCCATTTATGGTAAAGTAAATAATGATAAAACTTGTGGGTGGCTTAGGGGAACTGTAGAATACCCTTGCGAATTTATCTCGTCCAGCGGTGAAGTTGTTAACGACATCATCGTCTACGCAGATTTACGTCTACGCAATGTTCGAGTATTTGACTTACAAACTGAAATCGAGCTCAACAAGATTAAACGGACACATGGCGACATCATACACATTCACTGCGAAACATGATCAGAAAATATTTTAAAGTAGACAGTAGCGTAAAAGAAGCTAGAATTTACCATTAGAGACAAATACCGTCATCCGTTATGGCTCAATGCTTTCCGGCATCAATAATTTATGACGGACAGCCGCACGTTACGGCTCTGCATACCACCTACAGTCAAATTATCCCCATAAAAGTATGCGTCCAGATACTTGTTTGTAAAGACATGCAAAGTTCTACAAACTATTCCAAACTACGTTCAAGTTATT
Organism: Schistocerca americana; assembly: GCF_021461395.2. Classification (NCBI taxonomy): domain Eukaryota; kingdom Metazoa; phylum Arthropoda; class Insecta; order Orthoptera; family Acrididae; genus Schistocerca; species Schistocerca americana. The sequence continues at coordinate 455,690,764 of NC_060123.1, forward strand.
GCCGAACGTTATCAGATGTCCACAGACAAGACCACACTGGTTACACCAAGGCAGGTAGCAGAAAATACGCAATATAACAGAAAGTGGGAATCGAAAGGTAGCATCCTGAATATTACTTAAGAGTTCTCAACAGATGGTGACTCAGAACATATCTGAGAAGGATTCCGTACACCTCGATGTGCCACATGAAAATCAGTGCAAGACTCAACGTGAAACACTACAGCGCGATGTACCTAAGGTAACACCGTCACACCAAGATATCAATGAAAACGGCGCGCACTGCCACTAATCAGTGGCAGCACTGCAGGGTGAAGATGAAGAATTAGGAGTGCACATCCCGGAACCGGTAGCGCAAATCTCGGTGAAACGCGAAATACATAAGAGAACGGAGACAAACAATGGGTAAAAACGCAAAAAGCAACAACAAAAGTAAAGGAGACTGATGAGGAAACGGGGTGGAGGCTTGCTAGTTGAAAGAAAAACCAAAAAGAACTGGAAATATTCTTGGGAAGAGGTTTTGAAACTCAGACATTGCGAGCGTGGAGGAAGGCCATACATAATCGCCAATAGTGGCGGCATGTTTATTGCAGTGAAAATTTCGATAAAAGCTAGAGAGGTTATCACGGATCCAGATTGCGAATTAATCTGGGTGAAATTAAACGACAAAGAGCGGTCAAAAATGGTAATCGGATACTTTAATAGACAGCCTGGGTTAGGAGCTCTAGAGGTAGAACGCTTCAGAGAGAAATTGAAGAATATCGTTAGTAGCTTTCCTGATCACGCCGTTGTCATAGGGGGTGAATTCAACTAGCCAGGCATTGACTGGGAGTGTCAAGCTATCAAAACTGGTGCCAGAGACAGGGAATCGTGTGAAATTGTTCTGGATGTCTTGATCGAAAATTACTTTGAGCAGATAGTTAGAGAACAAACTTGTGAGGACAACGTCTTACACCTCCTGGCAACAAACAGACCTGAATTTATGGAATCTGTTAACGCACAGGGAGGTGTCAATGATCATAAGGCTGTGATACCATCTAGGTAAACGGGTCTTACAAAGTGTGGTGTCACCACCAGACACCACACTTGCTAGGTGGTAGCCTTTAAATCGGCCGCGGTCCGTTAGTATACGTCGGACCCGCGTGTCGCCACTGTCAGTGATTGCAGACAGAGCGCCACCACACGGCAGGTCTAGAGAGACTTACTAGCACTCGCCCCAGTTGGACAGCCGACGTTAATAGCAATGGTTCACTGACAAATACGCTCTCATTTGCCGAGACGATAGTTAGCATAGCCTTCAGCTACGTCATTTGCTACGACCTAGCAAGGCGCCATTACCAGTTTATATTCAGTGTAATAATGTCTAAACAAGAGCGATGTTCTCCAATTGTGGATTACAGTTAAGTATTTCAAGAACTAAGTTCTTTTCTTTATAAGATAATTACTTTACCTTGTTCCAGACCTCACGCCAATCTGCGTGAGCTTAACGCGTGCCTTTCGGCTACCTCCGAGTGGCTTGGCTGTCTTGCCACGCCACTACACAAAGAATGTTGAGAAATGTAGAAAAAAATTTCTGCTTCGTGAGAGTAACAGGATACAAATCTGAGTAGCCTGCATCAAATATTCGGTGATGAGGACGAAGATGTGAAGAACAAATGTAAATATTCAAAGGTATCGTACAATATGTCTTAGACAAATATGATTCCAGTAAGGTCTTAAGGGTTGCGACGTATTAGAAAACCTACGCAAACAGAGAGAACATCCCAGATTCAAGGGAATTGAAAAACTAGCTGACAAACAGAAGCTGAGAGAAGCGAAAATGAATGTAAAGAGAGCAACGAGAAAAGCGTTCAATGAGTTGGAAAGTAAAACTTTGTCAACCGAGATTTTGGGCTTATGTAAAATCAGCAAGTGGGCCAAAATCATCTATTTATTCACTCAGTGACCATACTGCCATCAAAACGGAAGATAACAGAGAGAAAACCGAAATACTGAATTCCGTTTCCGAAATTGTTTCACCGCAGAAGACCGTAATACGGTCCCTCCTTTCAGTCGTCGTAAGAACGTCGAAATTGCGAATATTGAGATAAACGATCGCGAAATAGAAAAACAATTACAATCATTGAGTAGTGTCAACACGTTGGGACGAGATGAGATACCTATAAAATTATACAAGGAATACGCGAAAGACCATGCTTACTTTATAGCAGTAATTTATCGTAGATCGCTTAAGCAACGAAGTATCCCTAGCGACAGGAACAAAAAGCAGGTCTTTTCCGTTTTTAAGAAGATGCATAAAATAATAAACCTGTATAGTTGACGTCAAACTGTTGTATAATTATGGAACATGTTTTATGCTGAAGAACTGTGACGTTCTTGGAGAAGGGAAACCTCCTTTACAAAAACAAACATGGACGCCGCAGACAGAGAGCCAGAGAAACTCAGCTCTCATTGTTCCTCCACGACATCCGCAGCGCCGTAGGCAACGGTGCTTACGTTGATGTCGTTCTCCTTGACTTCAGGAAGGCATTTGACATCGTTTCGCACTGCCGTTTAACGAAACCAAACAATTTACACAAGGCGCATACTGTTAAGCTGAGCTCACTTTACGCCCGGGTTCCCGGGTTCGATTCCCGGCGGGGTCAGGGATTTTCTCTGCCTCGTGATGGCTGGGTGTTGTGTGATGTCCTTAGGTTAGTTAGGTTTAAGTAGTTATAAGTTCTAGGGGACTGATGACCATAGATGTTAAGTCCCATAGTGCTCGGAGCCATTTTTTTTGCTCACTTTATTACTAAGCAAAGGAATGGTAAGATAATATTTGAATTGTTTAAAAGCGCCAACTAAAAAACGTCAGAATAGTTTAAAGGCGCCAATAACTACAACAGACATTAAAGACTCCTGAAAGCAGAGAGCAAATTATTTAAAAAGCGCCAATAAATAAAAGAAAATATTTAAAAATCGCCGATAAATATATCAGACACAATAAGTAAAACAGGCTATATAAACATCCGAAAAATGACTAGATAACCATCCAAAAAAATCTTTCCTTCAAAGGGATCTCTGTGCCTTAAACTGAAAAACTGGCGAAGTTTCAATAACAAGAGTGAAGCTACAAATTACTTATAACTCCAAACAGCAAACCAAAGAGCGTCGAAGGGCGTCAAGAACGCATGCTGAACGAAACTGGCATGAGATCATCCCTCCAAATATAAACAGGTACAATAAAACATTTAGGTATTATTGTTCTAAAACAAAAGGAAAAATAATTCCTTGTGCCATAACATTAGGAGGTACCAGGGTTGCTCCTTTTGTAAACCTCAACATTATACATGAGATTAACCAGGGGAAATTAAATGAGGGGAGCACTCTAATTATATTATCACAAATCTATAAACTTTACCGCAATGGTTGACACCTGATTTCTAAACATGAAACACAGAACCAACCTTCAGCCACACGAAGTTGATTTGACTGCTGCTCACGCACGACCACTGTCAAATTTTAGCCACGCAAGCTGTGTGTTCGCTCGCTTAGGTACAACTGAGCGCCTCTGCAGAAGAACCCACAACAGAAGAACACGACGGAACTGTATAGCCGGCCGGAGTGGCCGAGCAGTTCTAGGCGTTACAGTCTGGAACCGCGCGGCCGCTACGGTCGCAGGTTCGAATCCTGCCTCGGACATGGATGTGTGTGATGTCCTTAGGTTAGTTATGTTTAAGTAGTTCTAAGTTCTAGGGGACTGATGACCTCAGAAGTTAAATCCCATAGTGCTCAGAGCCATTTGAACCATTTTTTGAACTAAATAGTTTATATGTGGCTACCAACCACATAGCCAGTTCTAAATAGAAAAACACTTCGACTTTCGAAATCTGCAACAGATAAAAAGTTTGGGTAATGTAGACCCCGGTGCAAAGAGATCTTCTGTGGCCCAAGTCCTATTAAGAACCAATACTATGTCCCGCGGTTGCGTTTAGTGCTAAAACCGATGCGTGCGGAACTCAGGCCCCTTCAAGACGCGCCTCGGAAAACTCCTGACACGACAGTTCGAGCCAATGACACTAGCTTACGGTATATTGATACGAACATATAAATCACAGTGGAAATATCAGTGATAATACAACTATGAAACACGTCTATAGTTATGATCAGGCAGCCTAATTGTTAAGGAATTTTTTCTACTTACACAGGCTGGGGAAAATAAAAGTGGCCCAGATGAGTTGATACGCTTGGACGTGAATGTACGCATACAACCATACCATGTGACCTTCCCACAGGATGGAGCAACTGCCCACACAGCCACGCGTAACTTGGAACACATTAACACAGTCTTTAAGCTTGACAGAGCTCACTCTTTTCGTGGCCTTAGCTGGCCACCGAGGTCACCTGATCTGTCAATGAGTGAATACTTTGTGTAGGGAGTCCTCAAGTCTAAAGTGTATCTTAAAAAACCCTCTTGGAGAACTTGAAGTGGCTCTAAGCGCTACGGGACTTAACATCAAAGGTCATTAGTCCCCTAGACTTAGAACTACCTAAACCTAACTAACCTAAGGACATCACACGTATCCATGCCCGAGGCAGGATGCAAACCTGCGCCCGTAGCAAAAAAATGGTTCAAATGCCTCTGAGCACTATGCGACTTAACTTCTGAGGTCATCAGTCGCCGAGAACTTAGAACTAATTAAACCTAACTAACCTAAGGACATCACACACATCCATGTCCGAGGCAGGATTCGAACCTGCGACCGTAGCGGTCGCTCGATTCCAGACTGTAGCGCCTAGAACCGCACGGCCACTCCGGCCGGACGCGCCCGTAGCAGCAGCCTGGTTCTGGACTGAAGGGCCTAGAACCGCTCGGCAACAGCGGCCGGTTTGGATAACTCCAGCAAAACTTTTCAGATAAGATTGCAGCAATTCAAGGAGTCCAGCTTCGATACACCCACAGCAAATTGCTGACCAGTACCCGAAAGTGTCAAGAGATGAATGGTGCTTATTTTCAACATCTTCGGAAGTCAGGTCAGTAATTTATTTCCTTTCCTCCGCTGTGTTCCTTTGTACTCTGGGACTCTGTTCTCCGGGCCACTTTCATTTGTCCCACCCTGTATACTGCTCGAATCATGGTTTTAGTATACATTTTGAATTGTGACAGTAGAGAGCATTTCGAGAAGACTGTCCGATTAGACAAGATAATGTGTATATGAAGGTATAAAGAAAATTGAGGTGAATTTTGACGTAACGAATCAAAAATAATTTGTATGTTGCTGGCTCACGTGGTAACTAGTAGGGGTCCACGTGGTGGAGTTAGATAGTTGTGCGTCGAGTCGGGATGGCAATAACATAACAGTAAAAGTTGTTTTCCAGTCTTCCTTTCAATAAGCGAAATGGAATTACAACTGTGCAGCGTTATTTTTGTCGAAAGTACGGCTGCATTGCACCCCGTACAGCGTGTCGAACATACGTACTCACATTGTCCTCCAAGGTCGTCTGATCTCAGGCGGTATGTAATTTTATTTTTGTGGGTGTTAGCAAAAAACTCCGTCTATCCACACCCCCTTCCAACAGACTTGGGTGAAGTATCTACCTGCATAGGAGCAGCAATGATTTAATTAACTCCAGACATCCTTGTGAAAGTATGCGATGAGTCTGACTATCGTCGAAATGTTTGTACTCACCGTCGTGGAAGGCACACTAAACATTGCTAAAAAGTAATAGCAGTGGTAGAAGTCGCAGTGGTAGTATTTGTAGTTTTATTCATCCGTAGACCTCTCTTAGAAGGAAATTAGACATGGCTTGGTATTAAAATTTAAGAACAACAAAAGATAAATACAGATGTTTACAGATTTACGGGTTTAGAATGACAAAACTGGGACAGGTAGTCGGCAGTGGCCTTACAGTAGGAATATTCCCGGCATTTGCCTAAAATAATTAAGGAAAACCACGAAAACCGAAATTAGGATGGCTGGGTGAAGACTGGAGCCTCCACATCCAATTCAAGGCTGATCTATTCAAAACAGTGTTACTCTTTCGGTTTATCCATAGCGCACAATATTGTTTTACAAATAAGTTATTTAATAATTTTAGTCTAAATCCTACTTCATTCATTCATTTCTCACTCTCAGTCTCTGCACACATTACACACACGATACGCAAACTGGTTCAGTACACACATTATCCACTGATGTCAGGACCATTCTCTGCACCGTATCGTCCCATTTTCTAGGGTGAAAACTGAGTTACAATTGAGATGTTCAATAGAGAAAGAGGAGAAGGCGTAATTATTACACATTGTACAGCTTTGGAAAGAATTTTTTCAGAAAATGAAAAATGAGAAGGTATGAATATACTGCAAAAGTGTCATATGTTAGATGATTTACTACCGTTAAGTTACGAAGGCAGAGGATAAGGTACCGGCGGAAATAATGCTGTGAGGACGGGTAATGTGGGTCGTGCCTGGGAACCTCACTCGGCAGAGCTCTTTCCTCAAAAGGCAAAGATCCCGAATTCGAGTCTCGGTCCCCCACACAGTTTTAATCTGCCATGAAGTTTCACCGTTATTATGATTGTGTTACAATTCTGACCAACACTTTCTATGTGTTATCTAAACTGTCCTTCAGTGTACAGAATTTTTGGGTTAACGTTTATTTTGCCACTGCCTTTTTAAAGTAAGTTTGTTTTAGCAGTTTCTTGCATTTCCTTTGGTTCTTTATTGTACAGTTTCATTCCTTGGTAGAAAACACTATTTGGAGTTTTATGCTTATTTCTTCTTGGTAAAAGTACGTTCAGTTCAGATCTTGTTACATGATCTTGGACAGAGCTGTTTTTGTAGTAATCATCATTGCTATTTTAGGTGTGTACAACTGTTTGGTAAACGTATTCACAGGGGCAGTTAAAATACCTAATAATTTGAACAGATCTTTACAGTGACATCAACTACTATTTTTGGTAATTATTCTGATGGTCTTTTGCTGTAGTTTCAAAACTGTGTTTCATTTTGTGCATTTGACCACGAGATTAGAATGTCACAGGAAAGACTGAGTGTACATATGAATAGCATGTAACTAAAACACACTGGCTGTTACACACTAATGAGAGGACCCTAACATGCTGATATGCTGATGACATTCCATCTGCAAATACTGTATGTTTGTGTGTTGACACCACTTCAACCGAGAATCAACATTCATTCCTATGACTACCTACATTGTGCCATCTACATTTAATTTAACAGCGTCATTTTGCCTTCTTCAAAAAAAAATTGATGGTATTTGCTATCTTCGGTTCAGTGTAACTTTATTGCTTATTGACTAAACTGCAAACATTCTTAAGGGTTTCAATTGGTTTCTCTGGGAGGAGTTCTCTTGTTTTCTCAGTGCATAGAATTTCTTGCCTTCAGGTGTAAGCCGCATCAGGAACTAAATAAGAAGTTTAATCTTAAATTGAACAGAGACATAACGAAAAGTTTGTATGCACTTTCATGTAGAAGATTTACAGCTGACAGATCAGATGGCTTTTTGTGAAATGAAAACTTCGTCGTCATAGGTCTAAGTCAAAATTTAACCGAAGTTCGTGCAGAATATCTAATCTTCTGAAACTGGATGAATGTTTTTCAGACTTCATTATTAATATACGACAGTGATTATCATTCCCAGCCCATTGAAGACTTGAGCTTCATGACACGGCTACAGCTTGCTCCTTAACAGGGCGCCGCTACTGCAAGCATGTTACGTGATCCCTTCCACTGACACGACGAGTGTGTCATTAAATACTTTGGCCCCACATTTCTCCGGCAGTTCTCACTGTTCGCTGAAGCCTTCGAAACATGTCATTGATGAGTGATTTATGCTGGTGGCGTATGAGGGTGCCAGGTGTGGACCTCTTGACATGAGCATGTGGGAAGTGCAAATGTTTCAGTGATCTCTGACATCTAGCTATCGCATCTATTGCTACACACTGGATTGTGGTGCAAGTATGGCTCATATCGTTAACAAGGACGTGTTTCGCTTTGGATCGGAGTAAATTCTGTCTGGTTTCGGGCGGCTAGCGGAAATGGTAAAGACTGCCAGTCTTGCTTGCGAGATACAGGCGGAGCTCACCATCTGCAGCATCGTCGATAGAACCGACTGTGGTGCTTTGGTGCAGAGTCGAGTGGAGGGTCTGAATCAGAGGCTCAGGCGGTTCTGTGACCGTGCAGGCTGTTGATTCCTTGATTTACGCCATCGGATGGTGGGTTTCCGGGTTCCGCTTAATAGGTCAGCAGTCCACGCAGGAGGCGGCTACACGGGTAGCGGGTGCTGTGTGGAAGGGACTGGGCGGTTTTTTAGGTTACAGTGTCTCAGGGAACCACAGAAGGGACGTCCGTCTAAAAGTGCGCAGGTAAAACACAGTAAGGTAGTTGTAGAAACGATTGGTACTGTAGTTGTAAATTGTCGTAGCTGTTTTGGAAAAGAACCAAAGCTCCAAGCCCTAATAGGAAGCACTGAAGCACAAGTAGTTGTAGGTACAGAGAGGTGGCTGAAGCTGAAAATAAGTCCAACCGAATTTTTTTCTAACGATCTAACAGTGTTCAGCAAGGATAGATTAAATACAGTTGGTGGTGGAGTTTTTATTGCTGTCAGAGGTAGTTTGCCTTGCAGCGAAATTGAAGTAGATAGTTCGTGTGAAACAGTATGGGTAGAGGTTATACCTGAAAATCGGACTAAACTATTAACTGCATCGTTTTACCGACCCCCGGACTCAGAAGATATAGTTTCCAGACGGTTCAAATAAGTACCCCGCTCATACAATTATAGTCGGTGGTGACTTTAATCTACCATCGATATGATGGAAAAATTATACGTTTAAAGCCGGCGGCAGGCATAAAACGTCATCTGAAATTGTACTGAATGCATTCTCAGAAAATTATTTTGAACAATTAGTTCATGAGCCCACTTGGAGCGTAAATAATTGCGAAAACATACTTAACCTTTTAGCAACAAATAATCCTGGACAAACAGTGAGTATCGTGATGATTACAAGGATTAGCGCCCACAAGGCAGTTGCTGCTTGGCTGAATACCGTAACACCTACAACCATCAAAAAGAAATACAAAATACATCTATTTAAAAAAGCTGATAAAAATGTTCTTAACGCCCATTTAAGCAACAGTCTTCACTCCTTTCGATCTGATCATGTAAGTGTAGAAAAGTTGTGGAATGTTTTCAAAGAGATAGTATCGACAGCAATTGAGAGATATATACCACATAAATTAATATGTGATGGTACTGATCCCCCATTGTACACAAAACGGGTCGAATCGTTGTTGCAGAAGCAACGAAAAAAGTATGCCAAATTTAAAGGAACGTAAAATCCCCAAGATTGGCAAAGTTTTACTGAAGTTCGAAATATGGCGCGTACTTCAATGCGAGATGCTTGTAATAATTTCCATAACGGAATTCTGTCTCGAAATCTGGCAGAAAACCCAAAGAGATTCTAGTCACACACAAAGCACATTAGTGGCAAGACGCAGTCTCTACCTTCACTGCGCTATAACAACGGTGAAGTCACTGATGACAGTGCCAGTACAGCAGAGTTGTTAAACACGGTTTTCCGAAACTCCTTCACCAAAGAAGACGAAGTAAATATTCCTGAATTCCCATCAAAAACAACTGCCAAGATGAGAAACATATAAGTAGATATCGTCGGAGTAAAGAAGCAGTTTAAATCACTTAATAAAGACCAGACCTCGGGCCCAGATTGTATAACAGTCAGGTTCCTCTCAGAGTATGTTGATATTTAGCAGTTATATACAACCACTCGCTCACAGAAAGATCCGTACCTAAAGACTGGACAATTGCTGATGCCATCCCAATACCCAAAAAGAGAAGTAGGAGAAATCCGCTGAATTACAGGCCTATATCACTAACGTCGATTTGCATTAGGGTTTTGGAACATATACTGTATTCGAACATTATGAAGTACCTCGAAGAAAACGATTTATTGACACATAGTCAGCACGGTTTCAGAAGATATCGTTCCTGTGAAACACAACTAGCTCTTTATACTCATGAAGTAACAAGTGCTATCGACAGGGAACGTCAAACTGATTCCATATTTTTAGATTTCCAAAAGGCTTTCGACGTCGTTCCTCACAAGCGTCTTTTAACCAAACTGCGTGCCTACGGAGTATCGCCTCAGTTGTGCGACTGGATTCGTGATTTGCTGTCAGAAAGGACACCGTTCATAGTAATAGACGGAAAGTCATCGATTAAAACAGAAGAAATATCCGGCGTTCCCCAAGGAAGTGTTATAGGCCCTCTATTGTTCCTGATCTATATTAACGATATAGGAGACAATATGAGTAGCCGTCTTAGCTTGTCTGCAGATGATACTGTGTTCAACCATCTTCTAAAGTCATCAGATGATCAAAATGACTAGCAAAATGATTTAGATAAAACACCTTTATGGTGCGAAAAGTGGCAATTGCCCGTGAATAAGGAAAAGTGTGGAGTTAATCACATGAGTACTAAAAGAAATCAGCTAAATTTCGACTACGCGATAAGTCACACAAATCTGAATGTTGTAAATTCAACTAAATATTTAGGGATTACAGTTACAAATAACCTAAATTGGAACAATCACATGGATAATACTGTGGGTAGAGCAAACAAAATACTGCAATTCATTGTCAGAAAACTTAGAAGGTGCAACAGGTCTGCTAAAGAGACTGTTTAAACCACGCTTGTCCACCTTATTCTGGAGTATTGCTGTGCGGTGTGGGATCCGCATAAGGTAGGACTGATGGATGACATCGAAAAAGTACAAAGAAGGGCAGCTCGTTTTGTATTATCGCGAAATAGGGGAGATAGTGTAACAGAAATGATACGTGAATTGGAGTGGCAATCATTAAAACAAAGGCGTTTTTAGTTGCGATGGGACCTTCTCATGAAATTTCAATCACCAATTTTCTCCTCCGATTGCGAAAACATTCTGTTGGCACCCACCTACATAGGGAGAAATGATCATCACGATAAAATGGTATTTGCTATTCTACCTCTTCTATCACGTTGTGGGTTATTCCTCCTCCTCCTTCTTCCAAATTTTCCAGAGAGAACCAGCTTAGTGGTCATACAGCGCTTTAAAAACCCAATCGCAATGTCAGATTCCCGGCTTATCAATATATTGTTTCCGCTAGGTGTATTGTGAGCACACATATGTCCAGAACCCCTCACAAATTGTTTAAGGACATAGCATGCAATGAGACTGATATTCCAAATTTTCAGCTAGCTGAGACTTGATGCACTTCCTGTTAAGTGACCTAACTGTGCTGGTATCCACCTACAGGAGGTAAGGGGAAAAAGAAGCAGTAGGCTTTGGAAAACGGGGGGTTGGAGGATTGATTCCAACCAAACATTTCAATCCTAGTATCCACCAATAGGAAGAAGGAAAAATTTTTCTGCACAAAGAGTATCGATTTCATTAATTAATCAATCCGATAGAATCAGGGAATATTTCCAACACATCCATAGCTGGGTGCTCACCAGTTAAACGTTGTTTTATTCGCAGTTTGATACGGCTGACAGTGACACAGTACAGGACGAGAGACACAGAGAGAGTGTGTGTGAGAGAGAGAGAGAGAGAGAGACAGACAGCAGGTGTTTTGACAGGAATTTCTTGGGGATTATATACAAAAGGGTTGCTACCAAATGATGCCTTTGTTCAAATAGTAGCATAATACCTGGTCTACCCGTCACGGGCATGTGTGGATACCTTTTGGACAGTAGAGTGTGGGGGCCACGGACAGATGCATCGCTTTGCGGGAGCCTGATCGTCTGGCGCCTGCTGTCGTGTGAGCTTATGCTGTGTGTGGCCCAGCAGGAGGAGAATGGAACGTACTTTGTGATCAAATGATTTTTAGCAGTGTAATTATGTAGTGATATTCCTTGCACAATCAGAATAAAAGGCAATCAATTAAATTACTTTTTTATATGTATTTTACGAGACCTGCATCTTCCCAAACAGTACATAAACGTGAGCAATAGTGATGGAACCCCTGTGAACAGAATTTTTTAGAAATAAACAATACACCCTCTGGTATGTAAGTGAATTTCTTATCATGAGATCATTTGTTTCAAACACAGAGCCGCCAATCTGTTTAATCAGTTAGTCAATTTATTTGATATTAGAAGTGTCGCTAGGTTTCTGTGAGGGTAGGGAGTGGGTGGAGGTGACATGGAAAGCCACGTGAGCGAATAATCGGTTAAGGTTGCATTATCTCCATGGGGCATAATCCTGTTAACAGAACAATAGCTCAAAGACCTGTCAATCGAAAGAGAACGATAGGTTTACCCCTGAATGTATACTTGTTACTGACGCAGGACGATTCTGGTGTTACCCTCCTACTTCCGAATCCTGTGTACTATGCGGCCGCACATATCTGTGTCTCTAGTGACTCGGGAACGCGCCGACACTGAGAAGATCGAAGGATCACATTCGAACACGTAGCTGCACAATCGGACATTTCCGTTGGTAGTTCACCAGTTGGTGTAATTAAAAGTGTGTGCCCACTGGAAGCCTCACAGCCTAACAGAAGACCACAAGGAACAAGGACGAATGCTCTGCGCTTACTTGTGAAGATCTTTAGCCGAACAATGTTACAGATGAAAACACATTGGTTCCATACTTTAAACAGGAAACAAAACGGCTTCTACGAAGTAGGGCTACACAACTTCTTCTCCTAAGAAGATGTTCAAAGCTGCATTCTCAGTTGTTAAGGTCAGTGCGACTTTCTGGGACTCTGATGGGGTTATTATGTTTCATTTCCATCTTTGGAGTGCAACAATCAACTAGGAAGTGTATCGTGCTATCCTCAGGAAATTGAAGAAACGGCGCAAAAATATAAACGAACTTCTCCATGGCAATGTAAGGCCTCACACAAGTCTAGGCACGCCAGAGGAAGTCACTAAACTTCATTATAGTGTTCTTCCTAAAGCACCCTACCTCCCAGATCTCGCACCTTCCGACTTCCATCTGACTGGCCCACTGAAGGATGGACTCTGCAGGTAGCAGTACGTAAATGACTGGGAGGTTATTTAGGCTGCAAGGCGTTGGCACCTTCGTCGACCAGTAGAGTAGTATCATGTGGTCATGTAAGCCCTCCAAGTAAGGTGGTGTAAAGCTGTCACACCAAACGCAGATTACGTTGAAAAATAGGGCTTTTTAGCAACCAAAAGAAGTTGGACATAACATGACATACCCTCATTCTGAATAAAACCAAACTATTTTAGGAAAAAAAGTGTTTCTTTAGTTCTTAACGACCCTAGTGTAGTGAAACGAAATTTCAGTCTCTTCTAATTTCTATTTTTCGCAGTTTAGTGCATAGCTCTGTAAAAATAAAGGAGGAGATAATAAAGTAAGTTAAAGAGCTAACTACTAGGTGGAAATGAATAAAAGTGCAGAAGCATGTAAGAGGTCTCCCAGTCGTGCATACAGAGTTGGAAGTCACATGGCGTCACGTCAGCGTATAACAAGAGTTAGTTGAAGGGGCGGGAAGAGACAATTCACGTCAATCAGCGAGATGTGACGCTGCATTATGGCACAGTTCTTTACTACGACACGGGCCAGGGGCAACATTTGAATGACTTAACATGGGGAAGAACTATAGGGAAACTGAAAGAAGGACAAAGTGTGACTATTGTAGCCGAGGTCACATCGTTGTGTCTTGTCCGTGGGGAATGTTCCGAACCACAACCACCGCAGCCCGAGGGAAAGTTCACCAATCAAGAAGGAACACAAATCAGACAGAGGGTACAATGACAATCATATTTAACAGGACTGTAAGGCAGCCATTCTCACTCTCCACAGTAGCACGCCGACTCAACGCCGAATGAATGACCAGCGACCAGTTAATTGTGTTCCATTGAGATATCGACGCACCATTTGTGGTGTTGCCAAGAGCAGAGGGGCTGCACTAAGGAGGAGCATGCTGTCCGGGGTGATTATAGGCCCTATCAAGAATCACGTCCCGCATTGCGTGATGTCCACGGAACAATCATAAATCGCAGTGGCGTCATTGTAATAACAGTGTTTTGAAAAAGTGTCATTTCTGTTCGTCTTACTTCGTATTTCTTTCAATTATTTTCTGTACGCTACTGTTCTGTCGTGTACTACAGTATAGCAGTACTTTCCATGTATGGCCCAAGTTTCATCTAGAAATGTTACTTAGCAGTGACATATCTTGCGAAAGGTAGCTTCCTCCTAAACTTTGGCACACCTGTGCGACTTAGGGTAGCCACAGATGCTGCCCACGGAGGTGCAGAGTAACTAAGGTGAGCTGGCCGCTGTGGTCGAGCGGTTCTAGGCGCTTCAGTCCGGAACCGCGTTGCCGCTACGGTAACAGGTTCGAATCCTGCCTCGGGCATGGATGTGTGTCATGTCATTAGGTTAGTTAAGTTGAAGTAGTTCTAAGTCTAGGGGACTGATGACCTCAGACGTTAAGTTCCATACTTCTCAGAGCCATTTGAACTGGAACTAAGGTGATCGATGTTACTTCACGTTTGAGCCTGTCGACTCTTCTAGCGTCAGCGCCGTGGGCGCCAGCTCTGTCGATGTGTTTGGCACCTCGAGATGGCGGCCCGCCTCGGATCGCGGGGTGTCCGTCACGGGCAGCCTGCCGACTCTCGCTGTGCGCAAGGCTACCCGACTGGGCTCGCAGCTCCTGAAGCCTCTTCGATCTCGGTAAGCGGGAAGGAAGACTGGTGTAATTCGCCCTGCGGTCTTCAACCGTCGTCCTCTGGTATGATTAACTATTTTTGAGATGACTCGGTTCCTATCACTGTCGCTCCATCGAACTAGTCTTCATCCCCTACATATCTCAGTCGTACAGAAAGGTTTTCCTTGTTTGTATAATTTAAAATAAAACATTGTCAGTTACTGCAACTGAATATAGTCGTCATATTTAAGGCTTAATTTCTGATAGAGCCGAGTTGAGTTTTTATTTTTGAATTCACCGCAGGGTGCGGTAAGGTTCCCCTTCCCCTGCTCCCTGCCTGGCAGTTCTAACACGGTGAGATTGACGCAGACTACATCTCTACAGAACGTCTGGAAACTGCTCTAAAATCGGATCTTGTCACGGATTGCCACGGTCGCGGTGATACACCCCGCGTCGCCACTGCTTCCGCTAAAAAATTTTAGCCAAGAAAGGTGACTCCATACTGCGTGAGCCTGAAACATTTGACTCGATCCTAGTTGCAGATATGAATCAAACAGCTGCTTTGAAGAAGTTAATTATGTGGACGAAGGTGAACAGAAAGGACAGTACCACAACCATAACAAGGAAAAGAGCACAACTTTTATTCATATATTGTCATATGTTCGCCACTGAAGATTCGCAGAGTAACAGAAACGAATACTAAGCACTGATTTCGATAAGAAAGAGTGTATTAATTTTCATCAACATGCCCACATTTTACCAACGATCAATTAAAATAATTCTTACAAAAATGTAACTGATGTAATCTCTATAAGGCTGAACGAATTGGAAGTATCATACTATAACAGTACACAGTGTTATTTGCAATTTAGAATTAAAACGAAGGAAACTCTATATAACTGAATTAGCTGTTTATTATGGTCCTTTCAAAGAACCATAAATGGTTCAGCAGCTTAAAGGTGCATCCTTAGCTGGATTTAAGTAATCACTTCATGCCTGATGAGAATTACAGTGTTCCAATGTGCAGCTATAAACGAAAGTGGGTGATCGCTCAACGGTTTTGTTAAGCTAACAGGTTGTTAGACCCTGATGGTGAGCATCGTAAATAAGATTCGTAAGCTGAGACAATATGAAGGGGGAAATTCAGTTACGTAGGACGAGTGCGTACTAGGACTCGCACAGCAACGCATACGGTTAGTATTGGACACTAACTCTTGTACAAAATTCGATAATGATCTTCATCGGATGGACCAGATGGGCACATTGAAAATCTATTGGATACCGCAATTACGAGGGTTGAATGAAAAGTAATGCCCTCACCTTCATTAACTGAATTTGGATGGGAATATTTTAATAAATCAACGCAGAAATAATCCTTAACACTAGAGCTTGATAATTCTTTTGTTTGTCATTCTTTTGGATTGTTGCCTAGAGTGTTAGATTTCTGTGACTTTTTATGAAATAAGGTAATTAGTGATTATACTTCATTTCACATTTAATGGCGAAAACATAAAAGAGAAATGTGAAGATTCGTCTAGAACTGCGGAAGGGTCAGTTCTGACCCGCCCGGCGCAGTCGCTATAACAATCGCATTTTTCATGTAGCTTCATGCCTAGTGTTAGTGTGTGTTTGGTCAACAATCGCAGAACTCGGTTTTACTTCACTTCCGGCTGACGTTCCAGTTTTCATCAGGGGACGAGAGAGAGAGAGGTTCAAACAAGTCTGACCTTGTATGCAGATATTGCGCACCCAGAGTTTTGTACCACGAAAACGTGTTTATTAGTGCATTCTGTCTGTGTAGATAGTACTTGTAACTTACGATTATATTATGACCACATTTCTACTCACAGAAGAGGACATTATAAAGGCTCTAAATGAGATTTTAGATAATGAATCTGAGGGCGAACCACTGTAGTCTTTATCTGAGGAAGAATTTCCGTCGCCAATAGTTCTGGATTCTTCATCAGAAGACGATGATACTCCTGAGAAGGTTCTACTGAATGCTGATGAGAAAGGTATGCTTGTTTGTGTGTTTGTTTTATAATAAATTTTGTTTATGTATATGTTGCGTAGACACTAATTTCAATTGCAACACTTACGTTTATACTTTGTTTCGTGTTGAATTTTTACAAGTTCTATATTACATTTATGAAGGTGTTTTTTGTTCTAATATTACACAATATATTCAATATTAAATCGCGCATTCTAATACCTATAACTACTATTACAGGAACAGCTGCCACAAACACTAAGTCAACTCGAGGAAGTGGGCGTCCTGAAGGTCGGTGTGGACAACAAAATGCCCAGGGCTCTGGACTACTTCCGTTTCCTTCAGGTAGCGATATTGTAGCACCCGATGGAACAACCTGGAAAGTTGTAGTAATAGGTGACTGTTCAGCTGGAAGATATGGATAGCAGAATGTTTTCAAAGATAGGACAGGACCATCTCCGCATGTAAAATGAAACGTGAATGAGACCTGTTACAGTGCGTGGCATCTAATGATAACGGACAAAATTTTGAAACATATTGTAAAATATACAGAAACTGAAGCACGTCGTTTACTGAGCTCAGATGAGTGGACTATAAAAATTGAAGAACTGGAAGCTTTTATAGCTATATTGTACGTCCGTGGTGCTATTGGAGCTAAGAGCTTAGAACTAGACACACTGTGGTCAGTGAAGTGGGGAAATAATTTTGTGAAATCAGCAATGGCTCGTGACAGATTCAGAGAGATAATGCGTTATCTCAGATTTGACGTTAGATCCACAAAATCAGAACGACTAAGAGAAGACAGGTTTGCTTTGGTATCAGAAATATGGAATGAGTTCATTGCGAATGCACAGTTTAGCTACATACCGGGTCCATATATAACGATCGACGAACAGCTTTTTCCTTCAAAGTGCCGTTGCAGATTGACTCAGTTTATGGCCTCAAAACCGGACAAATACGGGCAAAAAGTATTGGATGGCGGTAGATAAAGACTCGAAATATATTGTGAATGCTATCCGTTATCTAGGAAAGGATGACACTAGGCGGGGTGATGAGAGTCTTGGTGACTTTGTTGTAAAAAAATTGATGCAACCTTACGTCAACAAAGGAATAAATGTCACATGTGACAATATTTTCACCTCCTTAGCGCTCTCTGAGATACTGAAAGCTAATTCTACGAGTTTTGTGGGCACAATAAATCGATCTCGCAGGGAAATACCAGTTTGTATCAAGAAGGCAAGAGAACAGTTATACAGCACAGTATTGTTGAAAAAGGATGATACCACACTGACTGTTTATCAGGGTAAGAGCAACAGAATGTCCTGATTCTGAGCATTATGCATCCTTATGTGACGATTGAGGATGGTATAAAAAATAAGCCACATACAGTTACGTTTTATAACTGTTCTAAATATGGAGTGGACGTGGTCAAGCAAATGGCTCGCAAATACTCTGTCAAAGCACCATCGAGACGTTGACCTGTTCACACACTTTACAACTTGCTGGATTTGGCTGGGATAAATGCGTGGGTATTGTTCAATTCTCTATATGATAAAAAATTGAAACACAGGGATTTCATCCTGCAGCTGGGGGACCAGCTTGCTGAGAAGTACGGAACGACTACAAAGGCTAGCGTCCCTGTCAGATCTGAAGATATTCCGGACAGACAAAAAAAGCGAACACGTTGCCTTGTAAAGTCTAACTGTGAAGGAAAAAAATCATTTGTAAAGTGTCACATCTGCAAGAAAACTGTGTGCAACAAATGTACATCAAAAGACTATTATTTGTGTTCATTATGAAACGGTAGCCAGTAAAAATACTCAGCAAATACATGTAAGTTTTAAAATATAAAACTATAATTTGTGTAAACCTTGTTTACTTTTGTTAGTTTCATTCTAAATTTCCTACTGCTTCTAACAATAGATTCATTGGCAGCAACAACAACCCATTGACAAAGAGGAAATAAAGGAAAAGATCGTGGGTCATTAGTGACCCAGCCGCGGTTCTAGGTATGTCCAAATATCCTCGGTTCTAGTGTTAAAATGTGATCTTTAATTACCAGTATTCACTTTCCCACATAACCAGAGATGAGCAAGTTTTCTAAAGCTGTCACAGAAGAAGTCGACACTCTGTTTCCGCAACCACAGTCTCACAGTTCTCTCAACGTCTTCATTAGAAGCATAATGATCTCCCCGCATGTCGTCTTTCATTATCAGGAACAGATGGAAGTCAGACGGTGCTAAATCTGAACTGTATGGAGGATACCGTACGGGCGTGAGATTCAGTCTCTGCAGTTTTGCTGTGGTGGCACATGAAGTGTGTGGTTTGGCACTGTCATGTTGTAGGAAAACATTTCCCTTTTCCTTTCGGACCATTGTTAGCCATCGTTTCAGAGTTCGCAGCATTGTGATGTAACGATCTGAATTTATTGCTGTTCCACGATAAAAGAAATCAACATGCGTCCCAGAACACTGTGGCCATGATTTTTCCAGCTGAGGGCTCCGTCTTGAATTTCTGTTTCTGGGGCGAGTCTTCGTGTCAATATTCCATAGAACGACGTTTCGTCTCCGGATCGTAATGGTGTACTCACGTTTCGTCTCCTGTCACAACTGAATGGAGAAAGGCGTCGCCTTCACTCTCGTAACGCGAGAGTAGTTCCTGACAAAATTCAAGTCTGTGTGCTTTCATTTCAGGAGTCAACATGCGGGGTGCCCATCGTAGACAGATCTTCCGATAGCTAAGCAAAGCAATAATGTGAGCCACACGTACTTGTAAAACGCCAATTGTGCTTGCAGTTTCTCGACGACGATCGTCCTGAATCATTCTGTCAAAATTTAGCTTGTGAAACTCGGTGGTTGCTCTCACAGGACGTCCAACTCATTGTTTGTCACACAGGTGAGATGTTTCCACCTCAACATATTTAAATTTACTCGCCCAACGACACACAGTACTCACTTCAACACAATCACCACAAACTGCTTTCATTCTCTGATGAATCTACTTTGGGGTGACATTTTCTGCTGTGCAGAATTCAACAACTGCACGTTGCTTAAATCGCATCGACCGACCGTCTGCGCAGGGTTCCATACTTTACATTGTAACAATGCAACCGTTCAATGCTAAGGCTTCCCGCCAACTGGAGCTGTAGAGAAGAGGCTACGGAACAAGCCAGTACCTGCCGCATACCAACGCTGCCAACTGTTATGAAGGTGGAGGCATTGCTTTTCAGTCAACCCTCGTATCAGGGGCTTCACGTTGAAGAATTGAGATGGAGAGGATCTGTTGTGGTGACTGATATCATGGCAGCAGGCGTGCTACCATATACGCCCTTGGGCCGTGTGCGTCCCAACGCTGTCACCGGGTCACTCACCGCCCTAAGAAGATGATTCTCTTCGAGCTGCGCCTTGGGACATTTTAATTCTCATCAGGCCTGAAATGATTACTTAAATGCAACTGAGGATGCGAAACTGGTTGTGGTAATGTTATGGTATGAAAACGTTCCTATTTCCTTAATAATATATTATTTTAGCGTTCCTTACACCACGTATAGAGTAGTATATGATAGAGACCAGCCAGAGGGAGAGATACGGTATGAACTGGGAGTGATATTGGAACATAATGGCGCGCAACCTCTCCTGCAACCCGTAGCATCTCCCTGAGTTCTCCCAACTGCGACTAAGGTTGTCCAGGAGCTTCTCTGTGACGGACATACCGTAGATGCCGTGTGTTGTCTGCTGCAGAACGTCGGCAGGTGCGAAAGACTGAGTGACACTGCTGAGTTCTATTTAAAAATTAGATCCTAAGCAAAAGACACCGGCTCTCTGGGTAACTACTCTTCCTACGCGAAGCTGTCGCTGTTTAACCGGCTAGTACTGATAGGTTGCCATTGGCTGGCTCGTCCTAGCCGCGAACTATCTCCCAAGAACGTATCACTGCACTGCAGGCGCCCTCCAAATCAAGGAATTACTCTTACGATCACCGCGATCTTGATGACCCTTGAATTGTTTCAGTATAACACTTTTGCGCGTAAACAAGTCACCCTAACCTTAAAATGCCTTTCCACAACTTTTAAGAACACTGTGAGCTGATAAATGACAAACGAATGGCGACAGGCGGAAAGACGACATTATTTGCGGGACCAACTATCATTACAGTGTAGCAATAATAAGAACAAGGTCAGAGCATCAATTGCTGTCATGTCATACATGGAGTATAGTAGAGGCGCTACAAATATTTTCTCAGGCGAAACGACAAGTTGTTTGTCCCCGGTTGCCGCTGTTCCAGACTCACAGGATTGTCAGGCGACTGTGGCACAGCAAGTGTGCCAGACTGCTGGCGAGTTAGTTGGGCCACACGAGGAGTCTCAGTTCCATCCAGATGGCGGAGCGCGGACAGACGTCTGCACAGCCGCCGCTGTCGCACCTGGCGCCGCATTTCCATATAGATTGGCGGCACCTGCCCCCGGCACCCCCGCCAGCTGCTTATTTACCTCACATCGCGTCACGGCCGCGTTCTGTGATGGCAGACGCTTGGTTACACTACACTCGCGTTTCATTACTTTACAGACCTCTGGCGTAATTCGTTGTAATGAAGCAGACTTTGTGACGAAGAGGAAACACTCAGATGGGAAAGGAGAAAGAAGCCGCCTATAGGAACATTTGACCTAGTTATATGTTGTTCCGATTGAAACAGTCCTTTCATTTCTGAGGCAGCAGTGCTGAGATCCAGACTCATCCGTGATCATTTAAGTTCTCCGTAGTTTCCCAAAGTGACCTCAAACAACTACACTGCATTCATATCAGTATTGCAAGAATGTTGTAGCGAGCCAAAATGGGGTCTTTACTCTGTAGCTCAATGTGTGCTGTTTTGAAACATTCCGACACGTGAAAGTTGTGTCCCTGACAGGAAATACAACCAGGAATGGTGCATGGCTCTTGCCGAATTAGATATCAGGAACGAGTCACAAACCGCCCTCACAGCTTCACTTCCGCTAGTGTCTCTCTTCTACGAGGAGCGTTCGGTAGGTAATGCAGCAGAGCTGTTGTTCTTGTCAGAAAGCAGTTTGGTATTATTCAGGATTACGGTATACCACAATATTCCACACTCTTTTGACTATAAAACCCGAGTTCTCCACATAACCTTCGACCAATACGACTGCCTTACGCCACTTTAGATGGAGGGCCTACATGCCCTCGTGGTACCACTCAACTGGTCGATGTCGGAGCCAACGCCTTGTTGCATCAGTAACCTCCCCACCATCCACGTATTGCATTCCGCGGAGTGCATCCTTCATTGGCCAGAACAGATGGAGCTCTAATGTCGCGAGATCAGGGCTATAAGGTGGATAAGGAGGAACATTAGGTTGAAGTTTTGTGAGCTCCTCTCGGATGCGCATACTTGTCGTGGAGAGGGATAAGTTCGTTTGCATTTTTGTAGCGACGAACACGCTGAAGTCGCTTCTTCAGTTTACTGAGGTTAGCACAGTACACTTCTTGAGGGGCGTCATCAAAAAGAAAAACCCCTCATAGTCCCAGAAGATCGTCGCCTTGACATTATCGGCTGAGGATGCGGCTTTGAACTTTTTTCGGAGGATATATGGTGTGGCACCACTCTTCCACAGCCCCCAACCCTCCCCTCCCCACAACCCCTCAAGGAATTTCGCACTGCTGGTCCTTCTTAATGGTCCCTGCTAGGCCAGATAAAACCAATCAGAAGACTGTTGACTCAAAAAAAGGAAGCGTAGGAGGAAGCTATATATTAGGTATCCTCTGAAAACCTTAGGAGTAAACGACACGGTGATGCAGCGTTCATATTGTGTAGCGGTCAGGACTTGTTAGGTGGGCGTCCGAGGCTAATGTGAAATGATGATGATGATGGCGAGTGATGAGGGCCTGACGTCGGGTAGACCGCTCGCCTGGTGCAAGTCTTTCGATTTGACGCCACTTCGGCGACCTGCGCGCCGATGGGGATGAAATGATGATGATCAGGACAGCACAACACTCAGTCCCTGGGCGGAGAAAATCTCCGACCCAGCCGGGAATCGAACCCGGTCCCTTAGGATTGACAGTCTGTCACGCTGACCACTCAGCCACCGGGGCCGACATGTGAAATGATAGAACAGGAATATATACTACTGGTCATTAAAATTGCTACACCACGAAGATGACGTGCTATAGACGCGAAATTAACCGACAGGAAGAAGATGCTGTGATATGCAAATGATTAACTTTTCAGAACATTCACACATGGTTGGCGCCGGTGGCGACACCTACAACGTGCTGACATGAGGAAAGTTTCCAACCGATTTCTCATACACAAACAGCAGTTGACCGGCGTTGACTGGTGAAACGTTGTTGTGATGCCTCGTGTAAGGATAATAAATGCGTACCATCACGTTTCCGTATTTGATAAAGGTCGGATTGCAGCCTATCGCGATTGCGGTTTATGGTATCGCGACATTGGTGCTCTCGTTGGTCGACATCCTATGACTGTTAGCAGAATATGGAATCGGTGGGTTTAGGACGGTAATACGGAACGCAGTGCTGGATCTCAACGGCCTCGTATAACTAGCCGTCGATATGACAGGCATCTTATCCGCATGGCTGTAACGGATCATGCACCCATCTCTCGATCCCTGAGTCAATAGACAGGGACGTTTGCAAGACAAAAACCATCTCCACGAACAGTTCGACGGCCTTTGCAGCAGCATGGACTATCAGCTCGGAGACCATGGCTGCGGTTACCCTTGACGCTGCATCGCATACAGGAGCGCCCGCGATGGTGTACTCAATGACGAACCTGGGTGCACGAATGGCAAAATGTCATTTGTTCGCACGAATCCAGGTTCTGTTTACAGCATCATGATGGTCGCATCCGTGTTTGGCTACATCATGGTGAACGTACATTGGAAGCGTGTATTCGTCATTGCCATACTGGCGTATCACCCGGCGTGATGGTATGGGGTGCCATTGGTTACACGTATCGTTCACCTCTTGTTCGCATTGACAGCACTTTGAACAGTGGGCGTTACATTTCAGATGTGTTACGACCCGTGCCTCTACCGTTCATTCGATTCTGCGAAACCTTACATTTCAGCAGAATAATACACGACTGCATGTCGAAGGTCCTTTACGAGCCTTTCTGGATACAGAAAATGTTAGACTTCTGCCCTGGTCAGCACATTCTCCAGATCTCTTACCAACTGAAAACGTCTGGTCAATAGTGGCCGAGGAACTGGCTCGTCACAATACGCCAGTCACTGCTCTTGATAAACTGTGGTATCGTGTTGAAGCTGCACGGGCAGCTCATTTTGACTCATTGCCCAGGCGTATCAAGGCCGTTATTACGGCCAGAGGTGGTTGTTCTGGGTACTGATTTCTCAGGGTCTATGCAACTAAATTGCGTGAAAATGTAATCACATGTCAGTTCTAGTATAATATATTTGTCCAATGAATACCCATTTATCATCTGCATTTCTTCTTGGTGTAGCAATTTCAATGGCCAGTATTGTAGTTTTAACGACAGAACTGCCTCGCTTCTGAAAACCAGGCAGCTTTTGTCACATAAGCACAGTCGGATCAACTCTGGCAGGAAGTTTGTGAAGATTTCTCTACATCCATGAAAAACATTCATTTTGTAATCGATTCCCTAAGTATTCCTTGGCTTGTTGCCACCTTGTATATCCCTTTCTCCTTCCAGAGGAGAAGGGACTCACATCGCTTACAACACGGTGTCGTCCATTTCCCAGACAGACGGTTTGAATTAGTGATGGGGATTTGTCACAATATTTCTTCTAGTGCAAGTGGGAGGGGACTTGCATGTAGTCATGTCCATCAGAATTCATAAGATAGGCAAATAATGAAAGAGTAAACGCTCAAAGTTGTGCAAGGAAGTAATATTTTTGGGAAATCAGTTGGTCATAATTGTAAAAGCATGATTACACTACAATATTGGAAGGAATTTTGGTGAATAAAAGATTTAGTTTGATAGTTTACGATTTACAGTGCTAAACTTGTTGTAGTAAACGAGTAGATACTGGTCGAACACAGCCAGTAGTGATGTTTTAAAGGCTTACAGGCACCCCTAGAAATGCGTAGGTGTTTGCGTTGTGTAGCAGTTAATCACGATTCTACATAGTGGAACTAATGCCAAAATATAAAATATATCATCAGAATGACAGAATAACTCTATAAAAATATACTTATTTTATGTGATAAACATAATAAATTAACTTCATTGAAACGTTGGGCCTGATTTGGGTAAGAACTAGATTAAGTACATCCTCCAAATATTTGTTACGGGTAATAGTTGCACAAAGTTGCACAGACTGCCACGTATTCAGACCATTTCAACAAAATTCATAATTCAGTTAGCAAGTTCAAGAGATGGTGTACAATGAAACACATACCGTGGCCTTACTACATTAAAACTTGTTAAAGTACAAAACTATAAAACCTGTCTTTATACTAACAAAATATTGGAATTAAAATCATTAGACGAACATCGCCCAAAGAACCCGGGACTGAGGCCAATAGGCAGTTTGTCAACAAGTGCCCACGAATGCCTTAATAATTTTGAATTATGGATAAAATTAGGAGATAGAAATGCCTGCACAAAAAGCCCACAGATCCCTAATACTAAAATTCTACCTACTCACTTTAAAGTACGTTTCAAGTTTATCATAATGTAATAGCCCTTCAAAACATTGCATATTGATCAACTTAGCAATAGTAAGAAAAACAGATTGAAACGTTACAAAAAATGGTTCAAATGGCTCTGAGCACTATGGTACTCAACTGCTGAGGTCATTAGTCCCCTAGAACTTAGAACTAGTTAAACCTAACTATCCTAAGGACATCACAAACATCCATGCCCGAGGCAGGATTCGAACCTGCGACCGTAGCGGTCTTGCGGTTCCAGACTGCAGCGCCTTTAACCGCACGGCCACTTCGGCCGGCGAAACGTTACACTTGGGTCAAAACTATTCAGTTGTTTCAGCTGGAAAATGGTAGCATATACTTGCTTGAGCATCCAGTAAACTGTCACTGTATATACTCGTTTACATATTTGAAGAAGACCAATACAGAAAAATAAGAGTGAAAAAATCAAGATAAAAGATATATCTATTCACTCGAACTACCTCATGAGTTAAACAATAATTATGTACATCACATACATATTTATTATGTATCTACATCTACATCTACAACCATACTCCGCAGGCCACCTGACGGTCTGTGGCGGAGGGAACCTTGAGTACCTCTATCGGTTCTTCCTTCTATTCCAGTATCGTATTGCTCGTGGGAAGAAGGATTGTCGGTATGCCTCTGTGTGGGAACTAATCTCTCTGATTTTATCCTCATGGTCTCTTCGCGAGATATACGTAGGAGGGAGCAATATACTGCTTGACTCCTCAGTGAAGGTATGTTCTCGAAACTTCAACAAAAGCACGTACCGAGCTACTGAGCGTCTCTCTTGCAGAGTCTTCCACTGGAGTTTATCTATCATCTCTGTAACGGTTTCGCGATTACTAAATGATCCTGTAACGAAGCGTGCTGCTCTTCGTTGGACCTTCTCTATGTCTTCTATCAAGCCTATCTGGTACGGATCCCACACAGCTGAGCAGTATTCAAGCAGTGGGTGAACAAGCGTACTGTAACCTACTTCCTTTGTTTTTGGATAGCATTTCCTTAGGATTCTTCCAATGAATCTCAGTCTGGCGTGTGTTTTACCGACGATTAATTTTATATGGTCATTCCATTTTAAATCACTTCCAATGTCTACTCCCAGATAATTTATGGAATTAACTGCTTCCAGTTGCTGACCTGCTATATTGTAGCGAAATGATAAAGGATCTGTATTTCTACGTATTCGCAGCACATTACACTTGTCTACATTGAGACTCAATTGCCATTCCTTGTATCATGCGTCAATTCGTTACAGATCCTCCAGCATTTCAGTGCAATTTTCCAATGTTACAACCTCTCGATATACTACAGCATCATCCGCAAAAAGCCTCAGTGAACTTCCGATGTTATCCACAAGGTCATTTACATATATTGTGAATAGCAACAGTCTTCCGACGCTCCCTTAAGAACATATTTCACTACCCCATCAACCAGCATTATGGGAAACCGTGGTCCATTGACTCAATACCTCTAAGTACCTTTGGCAGGGAAACATATGAAAACTTACTCATTTCCATTAATCTAAGGAGGTAAACTGTGAAAGTACACCAAGAAAGTACAAGAGCTAATGCTCAGGATAACACACAGACTTAATATTTTTACCAGTAGTGCCTCTGAACAAGAAACCTTTTACAGTACAATAATTATTAACAAATTGTCATCTATGACTAAAATTTCAAGTATAAACACTGAAGGACAAGACCACAACAGCATTCGTCACGTTACAAATTGAAAATGGGGACCGGTTACAACCTTATATTTCCCTCTAAGACGAATAAGTTCAAGAAAAGTATCCGTACTGTCAACTGCTCTTAGAACATCGAACTCTCATTGGCATGAAGTTGTAGGCATGGAGAAATACACAGCAAAACTCTAAAAATGTTAAATAATATTTCAGTGTCAATAACAACAAAACAACTAAAAATTTTCTCGTCCTTTTCATAAAACTTCACCATGAGGAAGGGAAAGAATACACTGACTCTCCAATCACGTCAGAAAATACGAAAAGGTTCGTAGCAAGAATGCAATCTGATGTGACAGAAGCGCATGTTTGTAAACAAAGTGCCGACTGAGAGTAAAAGAGCAAACGGGTTGCATGGAGGGGAAGGAGAGATACTCGTATCTGACGTCGACAAACCATAATAGCGGCTCAGATGCTCAAGGGGCAAAGGATAGGAGGGGTAGAGCACTGCAAAGCACAGGTGTGACTGGTGCGTAAGGCGGGAGGAAAGCGTGGGGAAGCGGGGGGGAGGGGGGGGGTACATGGTAGCGCTATGAAGACGGTGTGCTGTATCACACGCACGGTGAATGTTGCCCTTAATTACTGCTTAGAATCTGAACATATAATTGTATTAAGACTAAGTTAAAACGTATAATTTGATGTGTGTGATTACTTACACAATGAGTAAAACAATGTCTGAGGCGCACGATACGCGCCAAGATGACAGAAGGCTGAGGCACGTTGCAGCTGTGGAGTGGCTCCTGGCCATTGCATAAGTCAGTGATGCTACTATGACGCTATGGAGCAGTAGGCCACCGCTCGAATTTACCGAAGGCCGTGGCCGATAATGCACTAATTGTACAAATTCTAGGTGGTATTCGTCCCTCCTCAATGTTTCCCACACGATTTGTGTGAGAGAGACATGCTTTCACGTATAGGCATCAGACTGTCCAGATGTAGGCTTAGTCAGCTTGGTCACCACTATGGTTCTGGTTTAGCAAGACTTGTGGGTGGTGTAACTGTCTGGCGTGATCAGATTTTCTGTATAGCATGCTTACAGGTTTGGTAGGTCAGATTTCTGAGTTGAGACTCCCGTAAATTGTCGTAGCTTCGAGAGTTGTCACCCCTCTCCCCCTCCCGCACCATCTTGGAATACAGGGTGTTTATAAAAGAATATCGGGGTTTTAACGCTTTATAATATTTATTAGGAAGCTTGCCTTCTGAATTATAGTTGTTATAGAGGGATGTGGTCGTTCCGAATTTAGTATCACAGAATTTTCATTTAATGAGTTACGTTAACGCACACAAAGGCAGCTAGAAAAAGAGTAAATATTTCTAGAACTTTTTCTAAATCAGGTATAGTAATTAGGATCAGTAACTGCAAGGACAGTTACAGAGTTTCACTTTAAACATAAAATAGTAATCGCTCGTTGTTCCTAAATTCGGGTTTTAATAAAACTAAATATTTAATTGAGAATTTCTTTATTATTTTGTGCTAGTTAACATGAAAGGCAGAGAGAAAGGTAACTGAGAGTATATCAGATTGATATTTTGAGAGTTTGTTTTGAGTAAATAACAGCTGGTAACGAAGTTTAATAGAAATTGCGCATTACCTTTGCCTTCGAAGATCGTGCTCTTTTTCTTATATATTACAAGTAACTGACTGGTTTTCTAAAATTGTGATTACGACGTAGAGCCTAAACCGGAAGCAAATTAAAAGCAAAAGGTATTCCCTTATATCTGTTACGTTTAACGACATCTCAGAAAAGAAAAAAAGGAAATATAGATATTTACTGATAATTTATAACTATTGCTATACTTAATTAAAGACGGGTAATATCTTAGCATCAGCATTGAAACTTATTGCTATTTGACATAAGGAAATTTATCGCATTGAACAAATGATAGCGATTTATTATGATATACCAGAAGAATTATTGAAGGTATCGTTTTACAGTTAATTATTCTAAGCTAATACGATGTTATGTTTTAGGTTTAATTAGCCTAAACTAGTACGATGTCAAGTTTTTTACGAGTTAATTAGACTTTTTTAAAACTCATAATCACTGCGAGCAAGAATTTTATGTGTGTTCATATTCCAATACAAGGCACTAAGCTGTAATATTTTCGGCTGAGTGATGTAAGGTTTTGAATTTCACAAAATCTATTTCTTGTTATATACTGCATATACACGATAATTAACCTTGCTGTTTGTGAAGTTAAGAAAAGAAAATTGTCGTTTTGTATTTTGGTGTCGTACCTAGTTCTACGCATTCGACTTTGAAAAATGAATAGTCCGAAAATACCCTGGAGATTTCTGAGACGTTTTGTGTTACTAGTAAATAATACGTACTCCACTATAAGCACCGTACGTGCTGAACGGCAAGTGCACTGCAGTGTTAGTGCAGCAGCACATCCGATAGAATGCACTGTGATATTAGTACAGTGATTTACTCCATCTTTGCTATAGAAAAGATTACCGGGTTAACACAGCGGCAGCTGAGGGCATCGCTGTACCCGCATAACACCAGCGTGGGTGGCGAGGGCGGCCGCTTGCATGGCGGTGAAAGTAGACGCCCCAGGCGTTGAAGCCAGGACTCTAGAGGAGATGGCAGCATGAGGCTGACTAACGGCGAACGTGGAGCGGTGCCTCTGGCCGACGTGGCGGCAGGTGCGCCAGGCAGCTGGGACTGACCGCACCGCTGACTTCTCAGCCAGTAAGCCAGTAAGCAGCTTTGCTGCAAGGCTGAATTTTCAACCATACTGCACACTCAACGGTCGGACAGCCCCACTGGCATACGCAGGTAGGCGACAAGCAGCTGTGAGGGGGGGGCGGGGGGGGGGGGAGGCAGCGGCAGGTAAGCCACGGATAGAGCACCCCTGTGCTTGGTGCAACCAGGGGAGCGGCACAAACCCTGCATAGGGTTAACACGCGAAGGGAATCTGTGCTACACTCATGCTAATAAATTAAGAACAACGCTGATACATGGCGAAAAAACGCTGTGGTGGGCGGTTTGCGGGTTTAATTCACCTCTGAGTATGACCATGCGGTGCACTTGACCTGCGGTCGTCGCACGGTAGCGCTGGCAGCAGTCCACATACGCAGAGGTGTGTTGGTGCATGTTTCATGTACGGTGCAGCGAGTAAGTGTGCAAACGTTTTCAGACGTGCTAATGGTGACTGTATGTTGAAAATGGCTCAATGAACATATACTGATGACATTGTGAGGGGGAGAATACTAGGGAGACTGGAGGCTGGTCAAACACAACAGGTCGTAGCACGGGCCCTCCGCGTGCCACAAAGTGTGATCTCAAGATTATGGCAACGATTCCAGAGGACAGGAAACGTGTCCAGGCGCTACAGTACGGGACGAACACCATGTGCAACACCACAATAAGACCGATATCTCACCATCAGTGACGGCAGACGGCCACAGAGTACTGCTGGTAGCCTTGCTCAAGACCTTACCACAGCCACTGGAACAGTTGTCTCCAGACCCATAGTCCGCAGACGACTGAAAAGACATGGTTGTTTCGCCCAGAGACCTGCAAGGTGCATTCCACCGACCAGTCGTCACAGGAGAGCCCATAATGCCTGGTGTCGAGAACACAGTACATGGTCATTGGAACAGTGGTCCCAGGTTGTGTTCATGGACGAGTCGAGGTATAGTCTGAACAGTGATTCTCGCCGGGTTTTCATCTGGCGTGTACGTGGAACCAGATATCAACCCCTTAACGTCCTTGAAAAGGACTTGTGTGGAGGTCGTGGTTTGATGATGTGGGATGGGATTATGATTGGTGCACGTACACCCCTGCATGTCTTTGACAGAGAAACATCATTTTGCACCAGTGTGTCCGCCTTTTCAGGGATGCAGTGGGTCCCATCTTCCTCCTGATGGATGATAACGCACGGCCCTACCGTTCTGCTATCGTGGAGAAGTACCTTGAAACAGAATATATCAGGTGTATGAAGTTGCCTGCCTGTTCTCCAGACCTAAACCACATCGAGCAGGTCTGGGATGCTCTCGGTCGACGTATCGCCGCACGTCTCCAAGCCCATACGACACTTCAGGAGCTCCGACAGGCACTGGTACAAGAATGGGAGGCTATACCCCAGCAGCTGCTCGACCACCTGATCCAGAGTATGCCAACCCGCTGTGTGGCCTGTGTACATGTGCATAGTGGTCATATCCCATAATGATGACGGGGTGCATGCGCAGGAAACAGTGGCGTTCTGTAGCATATGTGTTTCGGGACAGTTTTTTCAACTCGTCACCAATACCGTGGACTCACAGATCTGTGTCGTGTGTGTTCCCTATGTGCATAAGCTATTAGCGCCAGTTTTGTGTAGTGGCACGTTCTATGGCACCGCATTCTGCAATTATCCTTAATTTATGAACATGAGTGTAGCTGCGATCGTCATGGGGTCAGCTCGCACGCTTCAGGCTGGTGCTCTGCCGGGTGCTGCTCTGTGCACTTAGCGCACACATGTTTGTGCGTAGCGCTATTGTCCATGAGACTCCAACCCGCGCTGTGGCAGGTAGCGAGGCGGAGTTACGGGCATTGCCCCGGGCGCTGGTAACTACGGATGGTGTCTGGCGTGGCATCAGACCGGCGCACTGCGGCACCCAGGCTCGGCACGCAGCGGAGTAAGAGTGGCGAATACTGACCAGTCACACAATATCAAAAATGAAACGAAAGTCAACTGCCACCCTACACACCGAAAGGTGGGAACAGATCCCGATTTTGATGCCAATGTACATGTGATCGAGTGGCCAACACTTGTCAGGTGGCCGCCCGTGGCTGATGTCAAATGATGGAACACGAAATTAAGTCAAATAAAGAGATTAGATTTCAATGTAAGGGATACACGAGGCGCCTGACGTAGGAAGTTACCTGGTGTAGGTGAGTGTAAGAGGTCGAACACACTATAGAAAGTTGAAAACGCAGAGATACGGCATTCATGCTGAGTTCTGTTGGTGACCGGTTACGGGGCGCCATTCAGAGGCTCTGCCACCTAAGAAACACGTCTGTTCTACTGGAGTTCCTGATAGCAAGAGAGAGAGAAGCAGTTGTGTCCTGCCCTGCAGAACCCTCCAGTGTCCACAATGTAACTGCCCTCCGATGGACGCTGTTGGCTAAACTGACGGCGTATATTCATTAGTAACTTCAGCAGAAGGCTGAAGGCGTCCATTGGCAGCAACTTTAACTGGGCAGAACTGCCTCCGTTCGAGAGGGCGGGCAGTTTGTGTCACGTGAGCTCATCCACAGTTATTCCTGGAGAAAACTTGTAAGCATTTGATGAGTGTATCTGAAATAACGTTTTCTAAACTAATTCCTAAATACTTTTTAACTGGTTACCAACTTGTTCAGCAGAACTGATCTCTTGCAGTATGTGCCATTGGATTAGGCTGAGGACCTCTGTGAGCTTTTGTACTTACAAATTGAACATGTAAAGAAACGCACGCTCTTCTTTGGAGCTTCAGTATTTCCTCTTTAATCCTACCTTCAACGGATCGATGAATCCAGATCAATTTTCAAGTATTCCTCAAACGATACTTTTAGAAGCAGCTTCTTTTGTTGATCGACTACATTTCCTGAGTATTCTTACAGTGACCCTGAATGACATTTGCATTATTTGCGATTAATTTTATGTAGCCGTTCCACTTTAAATCGTAACGTATTTATTCCATACATCTTATGGAAGTAGTTGCTTCCAGTTATTGTTCTGAAATCGTGTAATTATACAGCAAGAGGAACTTTCTACCTATTCGCAATAAGTTACATTTTAAGAGGCAATTGACACTTCCTCCACCAAGTGTCGATCCTCTGCACGTCTTCCTGTATTTCGCAACAATTTTATTAGCACTGCAATTTCTCTGTATACGACAGAATCACCCTCGGAAAGGCTCATGCAACTTCCGACGTTATCTATCAGGCCATTTGTATACACTTTGGAAAAATGACGGCCTTACACTGAAGAGGCAAATATACTGGTATAGGCATGCTTATTCAAATACAGACGTAATGCAAGCACGCAGAAGACGACACAGCTGTCTGCAACGCCTATGTAAGACAACAAGTGTTTGGCGCAGTTGTTAGATCGGTAACAGCTGCTACAATGGCAGGATATTAACCTTTAAGTGAGTTTGATCGTGGTATTACAGTCGACGCACGAGCGACGGAACACAGCATCTCCGAAGTTGCGATGAAGTGGGGATTTTCCTGTGCAACTATTTCACGAGTGTACCGTTCAAATCTCCTACATCGCTGCGGCCGGAAAAAGATCCTGCAAGAACGGCAGCAACGACGTCTGAAGAGAATCTTTTAATGTGACAGAAGTGCAACAATTCCGCAAACTGCTGCAGATTTCATTGCAGGGCCATTAACAAGTGTCAGCGTGCGAACCATTCAACGAAACATCATCGATATGGGCTTTCAGAGCCGAAGGTCTATTCGTGTACCCTCGATGACTGCACGACACAAAGCCTTACGCCTCGCCTGATCCCGTCAACACCGACATTGGACTGTTGACGACTGGAATCACGTTGGCTGGTCGGACGAGTGTCGCTTCAAATTATATCGAGCGGATGGACGTTTACAGATATGGAGACACCCTCATGAATCGATACACCTTGCACGTCAGTAGGGGACTGTTCAAGTTGGTGGAGGCTCTATATTGGTTTGGAGCATGTGTAGTTGGAGTGACGAGGGGACCCCGATACGTCTAGATACGACTCTGACAGGTGACATGTACGTAAGCATCCATTCATGACCATTGGGCATTCCGACGGACTTCGGCAATTCCAGCAGTACAATGTGCGACAGCCCACACATCCAGAGTTGCTACAGAGTGGCTCCAGGAACACTCTTCTGAACTTAAACATTTCCGCTGGCCGTAAGACTCCCCTGGCATAAACTGAACATTATTCAGCATATCTGGGATGCCTTGCAACAACGTGCTGTTCAGAAGAGTCCCCCCCCCCCCCCCCCGCCGCACATTGTATTCTTACGGATGTATGACAGCCCGGCCGGATTGATGGTGTCAGTTCCGTTTAGCACGAACGCAGACATAGCCGAATCCATGCCACGTAGCATTGCGGCACTTTTGCGCGCTCGCGGGGGCCCTACACGATATTAGGCATGTGTACCAGTTTCTTTGGCTCTTCAATGCCCTTGGGGCATCTCCGAAGTCAATTTCAGGTCCGTAGGCTCCTCTCCGTTGAGAATGACTAGCTGCTTGATAAAAAACCTACACCCCAATCACCGAGCTGGTCTTATATTCCACACCCTTGTATTTTGTTCATTCGGCAGCAATGCGGTACCGTATCAATGCCTTCCGGAAGCCAATGAACATAACGTCTACCTGGCCTCATCTACTATTTTCTGTGTCTCGTGCACGACAGAGCAATCTGGGTTTCATACGACCGTTTTTTCGGAACCTAAGTTGGTTCCTGTGAAAATATCATAACACGCGATCGTAGAACATGTTCCAAACTTCTACAATAGACCGACCTCAGACATATAGACCTACAGTTTTGTGCATCTTTTTGAAGTCCCTTCTTGAAAATGGGAATGACAAATGCTTTTTCCAATTATAGGGAACGCTTCGCCTCTCCAATGACTTAAAGTATGCTGCTGCTAATAGAGGGCGAATTAATTCACATACCCTGTATAGAATCGTTGCATGGAATTGATACCCTTTCGGCCCATCGATCTTTCCTCCGTTGAGCGATATGCGTTGCTGTTCTATCCCTTGGTCCCTTACATCGATAAGAGCCGTTTAAAGATGCAACTGCAGGGCGAATCTCCTCTGTAAAACAGTTCTGAAGAAAGACGTTTAGTATTCTGACCTTTTTCGTGTCATCCATCTTTTTAATGACATTATGGTCATAGTGTGTATCGACAGATGTGTTCGATCCGTTCATTTAACAGGAGGCTAAGTCTTCTTAGGAATTTCTGTAAGTTGGTAGATACAATTTCTCATCTTACGCTAACTTCGGCTTTGTACAATTTTTTGTCTGGTCTGTGAGACTGTGAGAGGCTGAAATTGGCAGTGAAACTCTCATTTCGTTTGTAGCAACTTTCTAACAATATAGGCGAACTGCAGCGATTCTTTTCCATCCCTCACAATTTTTCTCGGCACATACCTGTCTCAAGTGTAGAGTACAATGTTCCTGAACTTCGTTGACTGAAATACAGCATTGTTACTGCTGGAACTGAAATTTTCATTCTGACCACTCAGATAATCTCAAATTTGTTTCTTGACGGTGACACATATCAGAAAGATCTTGCTATCTTTCGAAGAATTCAGATTTACGGCCGCATTCGGTGCTGCTCCAATGGCCTTATGATAATGGATTTCCTGTTGTACGCTGACTCGAAATGTTCCGTTTTACACCAGAACATCTATAGTGAGCGATCAAAAAGTTTCCGGTCGAAGACAGTACAGCCTAGAATCGGCACGCGAATTAGGCAATTGCCGTAAGTAGAGGCAATCATTCCACCGACATAGCAGCTTGATGACTCTTGCTGCATCAACAAGTCCGTAACTGCGTGGTGCATAACTACCTGATTCACGTCCTCGTTCGACCGGAACCTCGATCTTTCAGGGTATTTTTTAAGGGAATCACATGGGAGAGATCAGGACTATTCCGCGGATGCCCGAGTGTCTCTGACTTGAAGACCGACCGGAGTCTTGTGTCGAATCGCGACAAGCACGGAACCTGACGCACGCTTTGAAGACGGTTGTTTTCGACAGACATGCTGTCTCATACAAATTCCATATTCTCCCACTGATGTCTACTGGTATTTGTCTTTCCGCAGGCAAGAAAAGAATAAAGTCACTCTGGTCGTGTTCGGGCACATTTGGTAATAACGCCGCCCCAGTTCACGTTTCTGCATTAAACGGACGCACGTCGGAAAGACAGGAACGCCCCACTAACACCTTAACTACATGTCGGTGCTTAGGTATTAGGTTGCTTCTACGCTGCAGCAACGGACACTTTTTGATCGCCCCTTGTGGTAAGTTACCTTCACGAGTCGATTTTCTGATTAGCTGCTCAATGTAATATTCGGCTAAGGCATTTAGAACAGTTTCACACAATTCTCTGTTCCTACTCCCTGCCGTAATCGTTTGATTCTCCGTCTATAGCTGCTAATTTCAAATATCCACCTAAAAATAAAACATAAACAGGGCACATACGTGACATATTCTTCAAGTTTCCGCTCAAATGTCGTCGTCCCCCCCCCCCCCCCCCCCCCTGTTACAGCTGAGCCAAGAAGTCTGTAAAAGCATCCAATAACCATGTCTCACTCACCATTAACACTTATTTTCAAACGGATGATTGCACATTCTGAATATGTACCAGTCTCACTAGATATTATCATTTTTTTTTATTTCTACAAACACACCTCTGCCACCAGAGCTCAGGCAGTTTTCTCTATACACATCCCAGCATACACATCCCACTCGTAGTTTAGAATTGTAATGCAATCAGTATCTGGTTTGAGCCAACTTTGTCCCCCTAATGATAAGTCGATATTGATACCGTTTATAGCCGAACCTAGTTCCATAGAATATCCTGACGTTGACTGATACTGTGTAATTTTTTTCTTTCTCCGATTTGCTGCGAAGAAATACGAGGTTTTACCTTGTCCGGAAACGGAGTGCTTCTTATCGGGCCTGTGGACGGATGTTGTGGTGTTGTGATCTTCAGTCCAGAGACTGATTTGATGCAGCTCTCCATACTAATCTATCAAGCCTCTTCATCTCCAAGTACCTTTTGCAATCTACATCCTTCTGATCTGCTTAGTGTACTTATCTTTTGGTCTCCCTCTACAATTTTTGCCCTCCACGCTTCCCTCGAACACTACACTGGTGATGCCTCAGAACGTGTCCTTCCAAGCGATCCCTTCATCTAGTTAATTTGTGTCACAGGTTCCTCTTCTACTGAATTCTTTTCACTATCTTCTCATTAGTTACGTGCTCTACCCATCTAATCTTCAGCATTCTTCTGTAGCACAAATTTTCGAAAGCTTCTGTTCTCTTCTTCTCTAAACTAGTTATCGTCCATATTTCACTTCCATACCTGGCTACATTCAATACAAATACTTTCAGAAAAGACTTACTGACACTTAAATGTATACTTTATTTCTTCAGAAACGCTTTCCTCGCCATTGCCAGTCTACATTTTATATCCTCTCTACTTCGACCATCATCAGTTATTTTGCTTCCCAAATAGCAAAACCCATTTAGTACTCTAAGTGTGTCATTTCCTAATCTAATTCCCTCAGCATCATCTGATTTAGTTCATCTACATTCCATTATCTTTATTTTGCTGCCGTTGATGATTATCTTACATCCTCCTTTCAAGACACTGTCCATTCCGTTCAGCTACTCTTCCACGCCCTTTGCTGTGTCTGACAAGATTACAATGCCATTGGCAAACCTCAAAGTTTTTATTTCTTCTCCATAGAATTTAATTCCCACTCCAAATTTTTCTTTGTTTCCTTTACTACTTGCTCAACATACGGATTGAATAATATCTTGGATTGGTTGCAACCCTGTCTCACTCCCTTCTCAATCACTGCTTCCGTTTCATGCCCATCGACTCTTTATAACTGCCATCTGGTTTCTGTATAAATTGTAAATAGCATTTCGCTTCCTGCATTCTACCCCTGCCAGCTTCAGAATTTGAAAGAGAGTATTCCAGTAGACATTGTCAAAAGCTTTCTCTAAGTCTATATATGCCAGCAATACTGGTATTAGTAGATATCTACTTGCTACTGTGGTCACTGTAGCAAGTAGATATCTGCTAATACCATTATTGCTGGCCCCTGCTTCGATCACAAGCGAGGTAGATTATTCCTACACGTCGGTCAGGAGCCTGAAGATGGCATAATAAAGTGCCGAAACTGGTTGCGTGGGTTCAAAATTGACTTCTGCAAGGTGTTTAATCTGACATTTTACTACAGTTTGCTCTGTTTTACCTAGCAAGCAGCCTGAAGGAACTGCGTATGGCCTCTGAACCCAGGCGGCAAGCGTCACTCGTGTCGAAATGACGCACAATTTGCAGCCGGACGCACCTTGTGTGCCCAATTGCTGTCGGCACTGCCGGCAGAGCCTCCTCCATACCTCGGACGAGACACCATGCAAAGCAAACGGAGTGGACACTGGCCTTCTTTCCCGACGTGCCAGCTGTCTGTGAAACCGGTATTACCTCGGCGTATCACAAAACGCCCAAAGGACTATGCAGGACTGGACCTTAGGGCGGAGGGAGCATTCACCTTATATTGTTCGCAATATTTATTAAAGTCAGTCACAGATAACAGTTGTAATAAACTTCAAATGAGAACATTTGTACATGAAACCCAACAGTTAGCTTTCGATAGCAAAGCAAATATAACAACTTCTCAGATGAGGAAGATAATACCCTTTAGGCAAAGGGCTTCAGTAAGTTCACTTACAGTTTTAAAACAATTCTCAAATGCATGCATTGAAAAGAAAGACTAACTTTACACACGAACTGTGAATAACTGTATTTTTCATTAACAAATACTGAAGAAATAACATTTGTAGCGCGGCCCGTCCCGCCGGAAATTCGAGTCCTCCCTCGGGCATGGTTGTGTGTTGCCTTAGTATAAGTTAGTTTAAATAGTGTGTAAGTTTTGGGAGTGTTGGAAGGTACTAGACGAGGTAGTGGTAGAATTGAAGCTGTGAGGACGGGTCGTGAGTCATGATTGGGTAGCTCACATGGTAGAGCATTTGCCTGCGAAAGGCAAACTTCCCAAGTTCGATTCGCGGTCCGACACATAGTTTTAATCTGCTACGAAATTTCATATCAGCGCACACTCCACTGCAGAGTGAATATCTCATTCTGGAAACAACCCTCAGGCTGTGGCTAAGCTATGTCTCCGCAATGTCCTTTCTTCCATTAGTGCTAGTTCTGCAAGGTTCCCAGAAGAGCTTCTGTGAAGTTTGGAAGGTACAAGACGTGGTTCTGGTGCAATTGAAGCTGTGAGGACGGGTCGTGAGTCGCGCTTCGGTAGTTCAGATGGTAGAGCACTTTCCCGCGAAAGGCAAAGGTCCCGAGTTCGAATCTCAGCCCGGCACACAGTTTTAATCTGCCAAGAAGTTTCGTTTTGTGGATTTTGATTTTAGTGTATGGATTCTTCCATAAAAAGGTAATAATCAGTGAGCTTTACAGTACATAAATAGTGCATGTACACTACAGTAAAACTTATCAAAGTAGCAATATTCAACGACTACGTCACTCAGGAACTTAAACGACGTGCATTTTCGCCGAAGTACATATTTATCACGTTTTTTAATATTTGTCTTATAACTTACCAGATTAAAAATTCACATAACAAACAGACTAGCAAAGGCAAACAGGGAATTAATCGCCAAGAGAATTTTGCTAGTATCGAACGCAAGTTTTAGATAGAGGAATGAGTATCTGAGAATTTACGCCTGTTCTTTTTTGGGAGGTTTGGTATCATCACCGTTTCCAGTGGTTACACCCGGGCCCAACGAGTTCCTCCCTTGCCGACCTCTTCGTCTAGAAGTAACATTTGCGCCCAAAGTCCTCAACGGACTTGTAAATGCCTTCTCGCCGAATCTATTTCAAACGCTACGGTTCTTTTCCAGTTTCTCATAGCGCAATCTTAATCCATACGAATCTGTGGCCTAAACAATTATTCTCAGAAACTCGTCTCTGAAGTTAAGGTTGATCTTTGATACAAGCACATTTGTTTTGGCCGGGAACAGCATCTAATCTTGTGCTAGTCTGCTTCTTATTTCCTCGTCGGTTTTTCCATCTTGTGTTATCTTGCTTCAAAGGTAACTGAATTAATTCACTGCGACTACTCCGTGGTGTCTAGTTTGTTATTAAGCATTTCCTTAATCTCATTTACACTGCTTTACATTGCTGTCAAATTTCTGCAGTTTATTCTCAATCTATATTTGGGGCTTATTAGACTTGTCATTCCATTCAAAATATCCTGTAATATTGCACCATTTTTATTGGAATAATGTCCGCCCCTATAGCTGAGTGGTCAGCCTGACGGATTGTTGTCCTACGGGCTCGGGTTCGTTTCTCGGCTGGGTAGGGGATTTTCTCTGCTCAGGGACTGGGTGTTGTGCTGTCTTCATCATCATTTCATCCCCATCCGGCGCGCAGGTCGCCCAATGTGGCGTCGAATGTAATAATACCTGCACCAACGTGGCCGGATCTGCCCCTGTGGGACCACCCGGCCAATGACGCCAAACGCCCATTTCCATTTCGCATAATCTTTATAAAATCTTATAGGTGTCTGAGAATAGTAATCTCATCATCGAATCTTATCGCTAATGTAGTTTCACCCCGTAAATTAATCTCATTCATGAACTTTTCTGTTATTTCTGTTACTGCTTAAGCAGTAGGGGCGACTGGCTACAACCACATCCTTACACACTTATTAAGCAAATCATTTGGTTATTGGTTTTCTAATCTAATTTCCCCCTTGCTTCTTCTATACACTGTATATTATCCATGTTTCTGTATGTATTTCAACTACTTCTCTAGGAACCACGTACATCTAGCCCTATTTTTTGCTGTCGAACGATGTTTTGAGGACAATGAAGCCAAAGAAACTGGAGTTTTGTTATCTTGCATCCGTTATCACGAGAGACGTTTCAACTTCTGCTCAGAAGAAAATCATCCATACTATCCCAAGGGCAGATAAGTCCGCAATCAGCTTAACAGCTCATACAGCCATGGTGCTGACAACATTAAATACACAAAGGAATGGAAAAGAAAATTGAGGATTTGGTAAATCTCGAGCAGTTTGGCTTGAGTGAAGAGAAAGTCGAAACTTTGCATGTACGTTGTGACACGTCTCTGACACTTTGATTCACTTCTTTCTGGTTCTCCCATAACGTATTCTGCTAGATAAAAGTGAACCTCAAGAGCACCCACCGTTAGAATCAATGTGGAAAGGTGTGTGATGTTGAAGCCCTGAGGGAGGATGAGTGCATTTGAGGTTATCTATGGCTGTGGATACTGCAGTAATGAATACCACAATAGCCAGTTCAGCTGAAGAGGAAGTTTACTGAAAATTAAGAGGATAATAAATGAAGAAGCATCCAGTAGATTCGGCGAGGATGGAGAAACATGAACTAGAACAAGGGACATTATTACAGACGTGGGAACACCAGGGGACAACTTTGATGTTGCCATAGGGAATCGTAGAGAACAAACCCTGTCGAGGACAACAGGGAATGGAATACATCCATAAATAATTGCGGTGTAAGTGCTGCTCGTCGATGAGGAGGTCGGCATACGAGAGGATATCCAAAAATAAAATAAGTTGGTTACAGACTGACGATGTGTGGTAGATTGTGGTGAACTTGTGATTTGGATGTGCTGGCCTCAGGCTGTGGATTTTGAAGCACATAGGCTGAACTGAGGCTGCAGTAAGCTTATCATTTCAGGAGTTTAGTACCGTCCACATGTCTTTGTAAAAGTCTTATGCAATCAGCAAATACGCTGTAGTGAGAAAACACCAAGAAAACAATATTTCAAATGGAACAGAGCAAATACTGAAAAGCAGACGTGAGTGTTAACAATACGGTAATATTAATGTCATTGAATACGCTGAACTAAATACAGCCGTACCGATATATGTTATTTTATTTTGCCTGGCGGTGTGGCCGAGCGGTTCTAGGCGCTTCAGTCTGGAACCGCGTGACCGCTACGGTTTTCAGGTTCGAATCCTGCCTCGGGCATGGATGTGTGATCTCATTAGGTTAGTTAAGTTTAAGGAGTTCTAAGTTCTACGGGACTGATGGCCTCAGAAGTTAAGTCCCATAGTGCTCAGAGCCATTTGAACCATTTTTATTTTATTTTACGCTCCTAAATCCATAGGACCAAACCGAGAACAAAATCTCTATGGTCATGGAATGAGTCACAACATAAATTTAACATCAGGAATGCTAATAACAGATGGAATAAAATTTAGACGAATCCTATGCGGGAGACAATCTGCTGAGTATATACTGACGTAATAAAAACATAAAACTGGACTCTACTGTTTTCGTGAACTCCACTACATAATACAATAAGTGAGCCACAAGGAAATGCTTTAGTTTAGATTTCAAAGTGAATGGATTGCTGCTAATATTTTTCACTGTTTGCTTATTGAAAATGGCTGCAGCAGAATACTGCACGCTTTTCTGCATAAGAGTAAAAGAAGTGCGACCCAATTACAGACTGGATTTCTGCCTAATATTATCTGAGTGAAAGCTGCTAATTCTTGGGTCCATTTCATACTGTTAACAAGAAACGTCATCAAAGAAAATACAGGGTGCCCCAAAAGTCCGTTAACATTTAAAATTAATTGATGGATTAGTGTTGGTGGAAGGTAAAAAGTGACACACATGCCTGAAGTGTCATGGGATTTTACAGAAACCAAAACCGAGTGCAAAAACTCGCCAACACATGACGCTGCACAGTAACAAGTCAGTATCGCCAAAGGAGAATCGTGGATAAATGACCTAAAGAGAGAGAGGGAGTCAGACGCATCTGCGGTGACGGCGTGTTGACTTTACCAGAAAAAAGCACTTTTAGTGAGGTCTTACTATAAGAATGGAGTATCTGCTACTGCAGATTTACTCTCACATCGCCGTAAGACGGGCATTCGAACGGGTAAATGTCCTGTGAAAAGCGCCGCAGTGAATAAAATGATAACGAAGTTCGAAGCCATGGGGTATTTATACGATC
The DNA here is from genome assembly GCF_021461395.2 of Schistocerca americana. NCBI lineage: Eukaryota > Metazoa > Arthropoda > Insecta > Orthoptera > Acrididae > Schistocerca > Schistocerca americana. The sequence goes on from NC_060123.1 coordinate 455,733,604, forward strand.
GGCTCCGCAGTAGGCGACCCACAAGAGCTACTGCTGCTCGGACAGTTGAGGCAGAAATGGAGACTTTATCAGGTTCATCTACACATTGTGAAGTCCCTGCTCGTGAAGTCGCTCGCTGCACCAGCAATCCACGCACTTGAGTGCTATCCGTACAGAATCCGGCGTCATCGAGAACTGTTAGTCACCGATTTTGTGACGCGGAGAGCATTTGTGGTGGAGGAACATAAAAAGAGCGAAATGATGATGATTGGTTGCCTAACGTGCTGTAGACCGGCGAAGCCCATTTCACTCTCCGAGGGCCTATTAGTATTCACAGCTGTAGAATTTGGGCTACCGAAAATCCTTGAACTGTCGTGTAACTTCATTTCGTGACGTGTGGTGGAGATTTACTACGTCAATCGTGATCGGACCATTTTCCTTTGAGGAAATGCGGAGAACAGGTTTTAAAACTGTTGGTGTGACAGGTGTCAGGTATGCCGATGTGTTACAGAATCGCATCATCCCTAACTTGGCCGACAAACACCTGCTTGAAGGTACAACTATTATGGAGGGTGGCTCTCCACCTCGTAGTGCTACGCCCCACTTGCACACATCATTTGGTGAGGAGTGTACGCCAACTGCTACGTCTGTCATGCTTGACCTCTTCGTTCCCAGACATAAATCCGCGTGATTATTGGATGACGCGTTGTCCGAAGCAGCATGTCTACCGCGAACGTCCGACTTATTAGGAATGCTAAAACATAATACCTGACGGCAATTTTTCACCTTACCTATTGTCATACAGTACAGTGCTGTTCACAACATCGTTCCAGGGCTGCAGGTTCTGTTGACGAATGACGGTCGAGATGTTGAGCATTTGTTATAAAGACCATCTTCTCGCTAAAAGTCGTTACACTAATTATCGCTTTTGTGTCATATGAAACGCCATTGGTTAGCATTTTGTGCTTTTTTTTTTTACTTTCAATAACACGCCATGTAATTTCAAGCATGTGTGTCAATTTTTATCTCTCTAACTACTTTACTGCGTCAAGTATTGAATTTTGAAATGTTAATGGACTTTTGCGTCACCCGTTGTGTACTGAGAGGCCAATACCAGAATTCCCAGACTCCTGAACCTTGGCCTACAAGAGTTTCACCAACGTACACCATATATTCTCGAACTGACGCTTCTGAACCAATCATTCCCTTTGCGAATGAGAAGTGTGAACCCAGAATCAGTCATAAGCGAGTTAAAATAAGCAAAGGGAACTAATTTGTGTATTGAATTTTCACTTGTTGCAGATAATGTTCTCGTGGTAAACATATCAGCACCCACTTTTTCAAAAAGTCCCTGAACATAGGTTTCCCATGATAACTTATAATCAATTTGAACACTTTGCGTAGTGGGTGTTCAGACTCCCTAATCATTTTCCCTTTATGAGTGATCAGAATGTTAGTTTTAGTTGAAATGTGTATTAGAAACTGTAAATACTAACTATAACTGTGATGTATAGTGAATGTATTTTCTATAAACCATGATCTTATGTCTGGAACTGCGCTCTTTGGTATACTGCCTATGTTGAGCTCGACATCCTTCAAAAATCAAATGGCTCTGAGCACTATGGGACTCAACTGCGGTGGTCATCAGTCCCCTAGAACTTAGAACTACTTAAACCTAACTAACCTAAGGACATCACACACATCCATGCCCGAGGCAGGATTCGAACCTGCGACCGTAGCAGTCGCCCGGTTCCGGACTGCGCGCCTAGAACCGCGAGACCACCGCGGCCGGCCCGACATCCTTCACTAAGAAGCTAGTGTCATCAGCAAACAAAAATATTTTAGAATCATCTGTCGTACTACAGAATGTGAGGAAATGAAAATAAACGTTGGAAATTATGAGAGAGAGCAACTAAAAAAAAAAAAATAGTACGGAACAAAAACACTACCTTTTTTGAGAACACCGTTAAATACTTAAGGTGGCAGATGATACGTTAAGAGCGTAGCGTATATTCCACAAGCATTACAAGATATCTTCACATGTTTCTATATTTGAATACGTAATTCTGAAGCACAGTAAATTAGAAAAAAAATGTAATGACATTCTGGAATTAATGTCTTTATAGATGTATCACGCCATTCTAAGCATAAAGGAACAAAAGGCGCTTTGAGAAATTGGTTACCACTAGGAGCAAAGTGGCGCAAAATCAACTAGCAAAATCATTGCAGAATGTCTGAGGGGAAATATAGATACCCCAAAAATAAAACGACGTTGTGATTACTTTGTTTTACAAGAAAGGAGAGAGGCACGAGATTAAAATTGTAAACTTTCCTCCTTCTGTCCGTAATGTGATAAATATTCACTACACTTAACAGTAACTGCATAGTTGACGCAGAATGATGAACCATTTCCATACTGTGAAGAAAATTGTAAAACAGAGCAATTAGTATGATTTACCTATTTGTAAGAACATTACGTAACTTGAGAAAGTTTTCATCTTCATTTCAATTGTATCCGTAGTCTGAGGTTTAGAGAAATTCCTCGCCGATTCAACTTATTCTAGTGCACTGAGAAACAGGTACACCAGCCCAAGAGCTCCCACCACACTTCATCAGAGTAGTAAAAAATTGTAATTGAAAGATGCAAAGGGTTTGCGGAAGGAGCAGATCATGTTTCGTACGAAGTTTGGATAAGTCGAATTTAAGGAACATCAAAATAAGTTCCGGTCTTTGAGAGTTACATTGAATGAAAGCTTGTTGGGTCAAGAACGAATCAAGAAATGGTCGAAATACGTATATTAGGGCGGATCTTATATGACATTTAATCTCAAGTGATTTGAGCGCACATCCTCCCAGTTTCTTTTACTTTTGGCTTTTTTTTTTTTTGTAATGTGCCAAATTTCATTATAAGTGGTTGTTATTTAGCAAGACCGCAACCGACTTCCACATTGAAAAAAGTGTTTGTAGTTTCAACTGGAATAAACAACCAAAATCAATCAATAACTGCCTTGCAAACATGTTTAAACATAGTTAAATGGGAGAAATTTATGTCTTATTGTGTAACACAACATAAAAAAGTGTGAATTATTCATATATCAATACTATTTTTAGCACAATTTTCCTTGTAGAGCCTTGTTTTTACATTCGCGGTATTGTTTCCAGTCATCTTGCACACATCGCAGAATTAATTGTTCTTGTTTTTAATCAGCTGTTAATAACCACTGAAATCATACATTAACTTTACACCTCTTTCCGCCGTATGATTTGTCACTTGAAGATTTTTCGTAACCTCTTATGCTCCAAAGTAGGAAGTGTGTGATTGCCAAAAAAGAGAAACCGTATTTAAGAAACCTAAAGCTATGCTTAACATCCTCACTGAAATAAAGGTATGAAAACATTTCATTGTGGAAACACCCCACAGGATGTGGTCAGCCCACATTTCCTCAATAGTCTTTCTTGCAAGAGTGCTAGTCTTGCAAGTTTCGGAGGAGAACTTCTGTGAAAATTGGAAGGTTAGAAACGAGGCGCTTACGGAAGTGAAGCTGTAGTGACGGCTCGTGAATCGTGCTTGGGTATCTCAGTCGGTGGAGCACTTGCCCGCGAAAGCCAAACGTCCCGAGTTTAATTTATCGGTCCGGCACACAGATTTAATGTATCAGGAAGTTTCATATCAGCGCACGTTCCTCTGCAGAGGGCAAAAGCTGTTCTGGGGTATAATAGCAGTTACGCATTAACAGCAGTACTGCAACACGTTGCAGCGTGACGTAAATCCACTGCCACTGCAACATGTCTTCCTCGTCTTCAGTTTTAACAAAGAATGTCTTAAAATTTTCTTACAACAAGAAAAAATGGCAGCTGTGCGTAAAGAAACACTAAATTAAAAAAATAAGGGCCAACTTAAAGTAGATCCCCTCCAAAAATAAAGTTAAAAACAGTACTTTAGTTTTAATAACCTTAATACACCCTTCGAAATTAAAGCGCGAAGTAACAACTATAGCTACGATTAATTTCTGTTTGTTTAAACATTCGAAACGAGACTCACATACAAGTTTCCGAAAACACATAAGAAAATTCATTTCTTTTTTGCAAAGAACACAGCGATCTCGTTTTGCTTTAGCGACCTCTGGCGTGCTTGACCTAGTGTATTTTCTGTCGTGACCAAAAGCTGAAAAATACATCATAGTCCACTTCTGATGTACCGGAGAACTTGGGCTGTGTTTCTAATGACGACTTTGCGTCATTTCGAATCACAGATGAAATACTCTACTCCTTCATTCTCACCGCGTTGTTTCTTGTCACCTAGAATCAAACAGAACAGCGTAAATTTTACAATCATTCAGGGCACTAGAGGATCACGATCAGAAATATTTACGAAATCATCATATGGCAGATTTCGTCCTATGCCGGAAGAAAACCCCGCACTATCCTCAAACTCAAGTAAGTTACTCCGCTGTCCTTTTGTTGCAATTGGCTCTGATGTTCTTTCATGAATTCGCATTTCTTTAACCATTTCTAAAGCGTAATTGTTTCCAATGCCTGCCCACGTATACTGCAAACAAAGGTGTTATGCTTTCTTTGCTATTCCCCCAGGACTTTTTTCCCGTTTCAGGGTCAGTGTTCGCTCTCTAAGATATTTGAAAAACTCAATTTTTCAGTTTGAGAAAATATGAAGTGTTTCGCGGCATATTAATGGAATAAAATCGTCACTGTTTTTTTCCTTCATAAAGTCGCAATGTGAGCGCGACGTCGCTCTCTTTCTTTCCACCTTCTCGACAGAAGATCTTCATCGACTTCTATGGTTTTTGACTTTGCATAAATAAAATTTAACTTCTTAATTCGTCTATGGATAAAAATTTTCCAGCACGCTGTACGGATCGTTTTTTCATGTCGAAATACGTCCTGATCGGTCACAGTTTTTCCACGAAACTTCTTAAAAACGATGTTGCAACTTTTTCTTTTTTAGTTAGTGATCCTCTCATCATTTACGGAGAATAGTTTAATGCTCAGACACCTCGAAGTTTATGGCCTAGAATTGGTATATCTACATCTTCATGTGTACTGTTCATTTTACACTGAAGTACCTTTTGCTCTCTGTCTCACACATCTTCTGGCAAGAAATTCTACATCGATTTCAGTGACTTGTGACTTCGCATGGTTAAAATTCACTTCATCGAACCATCTTCACACTATTTCTCTACCATACAAATCTTCCTGTACGAGCTCTTATTTCTCTTATTTTATTACGACGATCGTTTCTCACTATGTAGATTGAGGTCAATAAAGTATTTTCACGTTTAAAGGAGAAAGTCTGTGACAGAAATTTCGAGGAAAGATCTCGCTTACATGGTAAACGCTATTGTTTTAATGACTGCAATCCCATCTCGCTTATCGTTCCTCTGCCACTCTCTCCCCAACTTCGCGGTAATAATTTTTCTGTGTCCTCAGTCAATCCCACCTGGTAAGAAATTAGTACCGTACAGAGATACTCTAGCAGAGGACGAACAGTCGTAGAGTAGGCAGCACATTTATCAGGTCTGTTTCATCTTTTATGTATCCTCCTAATAAAATGAAATCTTCCATTTGCCCTGTACATAACACTTTCTATGTGATCGGCAAAATTTAATTGTAATACCTATGTACTTAATTGAATTGGTACCCTTCAGATTTCCGTGATTGATAGTGTAACCAAAATTTAACGGGTTACTTTTTGTACTCAAATGGATGAACTTGCGCTTTTATTTCGAGTCAATTTTCGCTTTTCGCATAGTACAGTTATCGTGTCTAACGAGAAAACCCTTGAACGTGAGGCCGCAGTCTTTTTTAAGGATATCTGAAAGTGTGTTCACAACTATGACAGGAAAAAAATGTTAACTGATAGTGATTCAACATGTGCATCAGTAGGGCGACAGAAAATAAGTGTCCGAGAGGTGCAGAGATCAACCCTCTATGGGATGCACGTATGGACATCGTAGACATTCAAGAAATGTTAGAAATAAATCATTAGCTGACTCCATGAAAACCGAATGCCAAATAGCGCGCCACAGTGATCACAAAGTTCATACTAACAAGATCGAATGGGAACTCCTTTGGAGTTACAAACCGTGCAGAACGTTCCGCTAAGTACCCACTCATAAAAAATGCATGCAGAATCATACTGGCGTAATAGGGGGATGAAAACTCATAGAATGTGTTGGCATGTAAGCGAATGTGAAACAGTCTGTCGTGTAGCTTATCGTGAAACTGGCTATCCTTTAAGGTGTAGCTGCAGATAGTGCGATAATATGTTTTATAGATACGGAAAAAACAAACATCCAGAGATTGAATTTTCCAGTGCTTCTGGATGATATGACTTGCGATGCCACGCATTTTCCAGGAGGGATACTTAGCTCTAAAGGAGTGTGATTTTAATACGCGGGAAAGGAAAGAAGCAAAAGCAATTTATTTTGCCAGCTATCAAAAAGCAGTGCTCTTACCACAGTTGTAGTTCCCTTACGCCCGTTTTCCTATTCTTGCTTGTTGTAACGTAAATATTCTCTCCTGCCCTTGGAAGAACGCACAGAGAAACAATCGGGGGGGGGGGGGGGGGGGGGAGGGAGGGGGAGGAATAAATGACTTTCCAGCCATTTTACCATCTAGATTAAGAGGTGATATAATTGTAGACGAATGCGTTAAGGCATTGATTTCAATTGATCTTGATACAAGTCTCTTGGTGTATCTAGTTTCCAGGATTCCTTTCATATGCATATCCTCTTGAAATCCCGATTGGTCGAAGTTAAAGACAAATTCCTTACTGAAACTTAGGATAAGTTGGTCTATCTCACCTACAAATGCTCGGCCCGATTCCGCAGCTTTCTGTGGATCGTCAAGTTGACGCTTAGTTTGAAATGTCCTTATTTTACATCTTCCAGTTTGTAGCTCTGTTTGAAGGTATTCAACTATCCACTGCTTCTCTTGAAATCACTATAATCTTTATATCACGAAATATGCTGTGCATAACATAGTGGGTCACTACTTTACATATCCTGTAAATTGTATCGAGCATCCTCAAAACGCGCAAACACCTGTTTTTATAACAAGTGCGCCTTGTCATTTCGTGAATATCTGTAGTTTTTCTTATGTCTTACATGGTCATGTTGCTGCGGACTAATTCGAAATCTAATCATAATTTTTTTATTATGCTATCGATGATCTTCCATGTACGTAATTATGTTTAGTGAACGCTCATTGGACAACGAATGTCCTTTACTATGTACCACTGGAGACGGAATTTGTGGCCCCTGTCCGACAGTCATGATGAACTACATGGCTCTAAACCTGTTTCAGCTTCGCTTGTTAAGCATGTATCGTCATCTTTGTATTCCTCATGTACATTTTTCGCACCGTTGAGCGTATCCGACAGCACACATTTCACTGACTGATCTTGCAGAAACGCTAATATTTCATCTGTCACTCTTTAAAATTCCTCGGATTCCTTTCTGACGAAATGTCGTCTTCGGCAACTGTCGCTGTAGATACGATGCCATGCTTGGTTTATTTGTCGTTGCATCACTCTGATGTGTATCAACAACACTGGCACTCTAGCACTTTTGTGAGTAGTCGTCGGCTACGCTCTGTAGCCTCCTGCTGTGCTCAGCATTGGATACCTCAGTCCTTTTCCCTGTTGCTATTAGCATCCAGTATTGTGGTTGCATGGCAGACACAATGTGAAGTGCCGAATACCGTAAACATCATTGGCCTCCTGCAACCTCCTTGTAAGTCTTTTGGCAGTTGGTTTTGATCTTCTGATCAGTACAACGAGCAGACAGTGTAAAGTTGTTAATTTTCTTCTTCACTCGATGACTAGTTGACTAGTTTCGGGCCGATACCCATTTTTAGATCGTCATTACATAGTCAAAAATGGTATTTCCTAAGATTTGAAATTCATGTCAAAAATGTGCAACAAACAGTTATAGCGCACAGTCATCTTCTGAATGTTGTTGTGGTGGTCTTCAGTCCAGAGATTGGTTTGATGCAGCTCTCAATGCTCCTCTGAATCTGCTTAGTGCATTCGTCTCTTGGTCTCCCTCTGCGATTTTTAACCTCCACGCTGCCCTCCAATACTAAATTGGTGATCCCTTGATGCCTCAGAATATGCCCTACCAACCGATCCCTTCTTCTAGTCAAGTTGTGCCACAAATTTTTCTTCTCTCCAATTCTATTCAATACCTCCTCATTAGTTATGTGATCTACGCATCTAATCTTCAGCATTCTTCTGTAGCGACACATTTCGAAAGCTTCTATTCTCTTCTTGTCTGAACTATTTATCGTCCATGTTTCACATCCACATAAGGCTACACTCCATACAAATACTTTCAGAAACGATTCCTGAGACTTAAATCTATACTCGATATTAACAAATTTCTCTTCATCAGAAATGCTTTCCTTGCCATTGCCAGTCTACATTTTATATCCTCTCTACTTCGACCATCGTCAGTTATTTTGCTCTCCAAAAAGCAAAACTCATTTACCAATTTAAGTGTCTGATTTCCTAATCTAATTCCTGCAGCATCACCCGATTTAATTCGACTACATTCCATTATCCTCGTTTTGCTTTTGTTGGTGTTCATCTTACATCCTCCTTTCAAGACACTGTCCATTCCGTTCAGCTGCTCTTCCAGCTCCTTTGATGTCTGACAGAATTAATGTCATCGACAAACCTCAAAGTTTTTATTTCTTCTCCATAGATTTTAATTCCTTCTCCGAATTTTTCATTTGTTTCCTTTACTGCTTGCTCAATATACAGACTGAATAACATCGGGGATAGGCTACAACCTTGTCTCACTCCTTTCCCAGCCACTGCTTCCCTTTCATGCCCCTCGACTCTTATAACTGCCATCTGGTTTCTGTACAAATTCTAAATAGGCTTTCGCTCCATTCTGAATACTAGACGTTAAATGACAGCATCATCAGCAAAAATCCAAGATGGACGCTCAGATTATTCTTTAAATAGTTTATATACATTAGGAACAACTGAAGGCCTATAACAGCTCCTTGGTAAACGCCACGTACCACTTCTGTTTAATTTGAAGACCTTTCTGACTGAAAAACACACACGAGACGATACCACATAAGAGCACAAGTTGATCAAAAGTATGTTGTGTGGAAGGATGTCAAGGTCCTTCTGGAAATCTAAAATATGCAATTGATTTGAGATACGCTGTTGATAGCACACATTACTTCGTGCGAGTAACGAGCTGATTGTATTTCACAAGAAAGATATTTTCTGAGTCTGTGCTGACTGTGTGTCAATAGACCGTTTCCTTCGAGGTTATTTATAATCTTTCGAAAGAGTTTATGTTCCGAAATTGTAGTGCAAGTCCAAGTCAGTGAAATGGATATGTAATTTGGCCGATTACTCCTATTTCCTATCTTTAGTACTGGTGTAATCTGTTCAACTTCACAATTTTTGGATACGGATTTTTCGTCGAAGAAGTCGTTGTATTTGATTGGTACGTATCGAGTTCTGGTATACAGCCTAGAACGGGAGACTTTACTTTGTTAAAAGTCATAGTCTAGTTCGTCTAAGCGATTACAATGACTGTACTATTTCAGTAAAACTGTATTAGATAAATTATGATGTAGGACAGTAGAGCGTTTGCAGGCGGTTTGTCATGACAGTCATTTCGGTTTGTCGAGAGTGCGAAAACACATACAATGTCTTCGATTACCCAACGCGTTTTTTAAGGGATCGAACTACAAGAGTGATTTATCGATCTGTGGTGGACATCGTAGCCTTTGAATGAAACTTCTGCACACCAGACCTGTGACGAGAATGTTTCTGTAGTCTGCTGTGTGGAAGTGAACCACATCGATACAATTTCTGATGTTCAAATAAATGCACTGTGTTTACTTCGAAAATACACAACCGATTTCCGTCCCCATCCTTGAAACAGTTCTAGCTAGTGCTCCGTCTATAACGATCTCGGTTTCAACGTTGCGCTAAACTCTGAACTTCCTTTTTCTTTCCTTTCCGATGTTGTTTTGGGACATTGAGTATTTTAGAATAACGGAGTCGTGACCTCTGGTGAGCCTTTAAGAAGTACTGTGATTTACTCTAAGTAACATAATTATGTTTTCTAACTGTGCAAATACCATAACAGCAATGGAAAAGTGTCTAACATTCAATAATACTAACGCGGAAGGGTCCGGTTTCTCCTAGGTATCTGTATAAAGATGCAAAATGCCTGTGATGTCAGTGTCATCGTTGCGGTAACAGTTCAGCAAAAGTTCATTGTGTTGCTCGGCCATTGCATTTGATGAAATCTTGCAAGGGACTCATAATAAATAAGTCTTAATAGGCGAAGTTATCCACGCAGCTGTGTGTCAATGTTAACGTGCAGCTAACACTGACGGATAAAAATAAACCCGAGACAGAAGCGAGAAGTACCGAACACAGTTCCGTACTCGACTCAATCAATAAAATACGGACGCACGGAATACCAGACCACCTGCGTGGACTGAAGAGTTCTAAATCTACATCTACATGACTATTCCGCAATTCACGTTTACGTATTTGGCAGAGTATTCATAGATACTCTTTCAGATTGTTTTTAGACCGACCAGGTCTCTAACAGCACATGAGGAAAATGAACATCGAAATTTTTGCGTACCATCTCAGACTACATTTTTTTATATTATTGGGATGGTCATTGCTTCTTATGTAGATAAGAGTCAAGAAATTATTTTCGCCTATGGAATAGGAAACAGTTGATTGATATTTCCTGAAAAGATCACTACGCCGATTGCAAGATTGCCGCCATAATTCTCATACAACTTCTGTGATACCCTCTCTTTTCTTCCCGACAATATAAAATGAACTGAACTTCTTTCAGATTTTCGATCTCTTTTGTCAATAACATGTGGTCAGGGTAACTTACATCATTAGTTTTCTGCCAAAAGGCAGGTTTTCACATGGTAGTCCTCCAGGCTGTCCGGTCTTAAGCCATCCTCTACACGTCCACATAATTTCCTCTTCCCTCTATGTCGTCTGTCATCTTGCATCTCTTTCATCCTCTCAGTATTCTCCCACAAACCAGTCCTTCCAAAGCATCTGCTAGCAAGCACTCCCTTCTCAATGAATGTCCCAACCAATTATTTTTCCTTTCTGTTATAACCTTCAGCAGACATCTTCTCTCACCATCCCTTTCCAATACTCTTTCATTACTCAGTCTTTCCATTCAGCTCATTCTCTCCATTCTCCTCCACGTCCACATTTCAAATCCTCCTAAGCATTTTTCATCCTCTCGTCTCAACGTCCATGTTTCTGCCCCATACAGTGCCACGATCCATACAAAACATTTGCCAACCCTTTCCCTTAGACATTTATCTAATTTGCTACATAACAATCTCCTCCTTCTGTTGAATGCCTCCTTCGCTATGACAATTCGATTTTCACCTCCTGGTGACATCTCAAGTCTTCAGTTATTGTGCTTCCAAGATATTTAAATGCTCTTACTTGACTAATGCTAGCTTGTCCTATTTTTATATTGAGCAGTTTGCGTCTTGTACTGGTGACCATTCTCTCTTCTTTTTTTTTTTTTTTGCTGTGTTTATTTCCATCCCATATTCCACTCAAGTTTCATTTAGATCTTTCAGCATGTTATTCACTGTCCGCTCACTTTCTGCCACTAATACGATGTCATCAGCAAATCTTATACATTCTATTCTCTTTACACCAATACATATTCCTCTTTTCCCATCTAAGCCTTGCACAATAATCTCTTCAAGGTATGCGTTAAATAACAGTTGGGAAAGACAACAACCTTGTCTGACACCTCGCCTAATGCTGCGTCCTTCTGAAATTTCATTTCCAGTCCTTGTCCTTACTTTCTGGTGTAAATGCAGATTTTGTATCAGTCGTCTCTCTTTTCAGTCTATTCCTTTCCTCCTAAATACATCCACAGCTTGTTCCACCGTACTCTGTCAAAACCCATTTCTAAATATATAAAAACAGCAGAGATTACTTTACCTTATTTCATATATCTTTCCCCTATAGTCCTTAACAGGCCAATAGTATCTCTTGCTCTTTTTCGTCCTCTAAGTCCGAACTGCTTCCCTACAATCCCTCTCTCCAGCTTACCATATAGCCTTCTATTCAACACTGTAAGCAACACCCGGCCGTTCCCCTTTGTCATACATCTCATTACAGAGTTAGAATTTTCTTTTCTTGCCTTGTTTCCCAGACTCTTCAACAGTTCTGCTGGCAAATCATCAGTTCCACATGCATTCTTATTCTTAGTTCTACTTCTGCTTCCGAGGTGGTGAATCCCTTTCCATCTTCCGGCACATATCGCTCCTCTTCAACCTTAATTTCGCTTTGTATTTCATCCCCCTTACACAGACATTCAATATATACTTGCCATATGTTCAACACCTGCTGTGATTTTTCTGATAGAGTGCCATCTGCCCAATCTACAGTGCAGAAATATTGTAGGAGAGGACGGATAAACGCAGCATAAGAAGCCCTTTTAATAGATTTGTTGCATCCGCTGAGTGTTGTGATGTTTCTGATCGTCTTCCCAGAATATTGTTTTATGTAACAGTACTCACTAAAGTTGTCCGTAATTGTAATATGTGTGTATTTAGCTGAACCTTTATGCGATTTATCGTGCAAACAGTACTTAACGGAGTTTTCTTTACTACTCCTTTGAGAGACCAAACACTTTGTATTTTCAAAGGATGATTGCCACATTTCGCACGAGGCCGATGTCTTGCCAAACTCGTGTACTGACGACTTTATGAGGCGGTATATGACAGCGTCATAAGGAGAGCGGTTATAGCTAAAATAACCGGTTTTCGGATATATCGTTTTCTTCCATGCTAGTTTAAACTGACTGAACCGATTTTCGGTTTTTTTATTTAGATGTAGCGGAAACAAGTGAAGTTAGGTGGCAGGAGGAAGAGGGCTTCTGGTCAGGTGAATTCAGGATTATGAATACAAAATCAAACAGAGGTATTGCAGGTGTACGTCTGATAATAAGCAACAAAATAGGAATGCGGGTAAGCTGCTATGAACAGCATTGTGAAACTATTATCGTATCTAAGATAGGCACGAAGCCCATAGCTACCACGGTAATACAAGACTGAATGCCCACTAGCTGCGCAGAGATTGAAGAAATGCATGATGCGATAAATGAAATTATTCAAATACTTAAAAGAGCCTAAAATTTAAGTGTGAAGGAGAAGTGAAATTCCATATCAGGAAAAGGAAGAGAAGATAAGTAGTAGGTTAATATGGGACAGGGAGAAAAAATGGAAAAGGAAGCTGATTGGTAGAATTTTTCCCCGAGTATATCTAAATCGTTGCTAACACTTGGCTTCAGGATGATGAAACAAGTTTGTATAGAAAGAAGAGACCTGGAAACACCGGCAGGTTTCAAATACATTATACTCTGACGAAAACTAGCACAGCATCAAAAAATAATTAATGTTCTCTAATGAAATTTCGGGAATATATTTGTCTGGGTCACATAATTAAGTGGTTAACACTGCAAGACCGCCGGTTAATGTAAGCGCGAGATAAATCATCGAAACTGTGAATTGCTGGTGCATTAATAACCGTTAAAACTGTCAGAGGTTTGAATGCAGGCATGCAAACGTGCTAGCAATGTGTTGTATAGGTGGTGGTTGCCAGCTTGTGGAATTGTGTTCCACGCCTATTACGAATGGTCGGTCAATACAGGGACGGCTGAAGCTGGAGTTGTCATCCGAAGACGACCCATATGCGTGCGACTGAAGACAGATCTTGTGATCGAGCACGCCAGCAAAACATGTCGACATTCTGCAGAGCATGTTTCGTTACAACAACTGTATGTGGACAATTTTTATCCTGTTCGGAAGTTAGGTTCCAAGATTTAGTATTATTATCGGAAGCATTTATATACTGAAGACCCAAAGATACTGGTATAGGCATGCATCATCAAACATAGAGATATGTGAACAGGCAGAAGACGGCGCTGCGGTCGGCAAAGCCTATATAACAAGTGTCTGGCGCAGATGGTAGATCGGTTACTGCTGATAAAATTGCAGGTTATCAAGATTTCAGTGAGTTTGAACGTGGTGTTATAGTCGTCACGCGACCAATGGGACGCAGCATCTCCGAGGTAGCGACGAAGTGGGGATTTTCCCGTACGACCATTTCACGAGTGAACCATGAATATCAGGAATCCGGTAAAACATCAAATCTCCACATCGCTGCAGGCGGAAAAGATCCTCCAATGACGGGACCAACAACTGAAAAAAATCTTTCGACTTGACAGAAGAGCAACCCATCCGCAAATTGCTGCAGATTTCAGTGCTGGGATATCAACAACTGTCAGCGTGCGAATCATTCAACAAAATATCATCGATATGAGCTTTCGGAGCCGTAGGCCCATTCGTGTACTCTTGAGGACTGCACAACATTAGGCTTTATGAATCGCCTGGCCCGTCAACGCCGACAGTGGACTGGTGATGACGAAAACCGTTGCCTGGTCGGACGATTCTCAAATTGAATAGAGCGGAGGACGTGTACGGGTATGGAGACAACCTCATGAAACCATGATCCCTGCATCCCAGCAGGGAAGTCTTCAAGCTGGTGGAGGCTCTGTATTAGTGTGGAGCGTGTGGAGCTGGAGTGATACGGGGCCCCTGACAGATCTAGATACAACCCTGACAGGTGACACGTACGTAAGCATCTTGCCTGATTGCGTACATCCACTCCTGTCCATTGTGCAATCCGATAGCCTTGGGCAATCCCAGCAGGATAATGCGACACCCCAAACGTCCAGAATTGTTACAAAGTGGCTCCAGGAACACTCTTCTGAGTTTAAACACTTCCGCTGGCCTCCAAACTGCCCAGACATGAACATTATTGAGCATTTCTGGGATGCCTTGCAACGTGCATTTCAGGAGAGATCTCCTCCCCTTGTACTCTTACGGATTAATAGACAGCCCTGCAGGATTCTTGGTGTCAGTTCCTTCCAGCACTACTTCAGACATTAGTCGAGTCCATGCCACGTCGGGCTGCGACACTTCTGCGGGGTCGCGGGGGCCCTACAGGATATTAGGCCGGAGTACCAAGTTCTTTTACTCTTCAGTGTATGTACTGTAGGTTAAGGAACTGATTTCTGAAATAATTTTTAGAGCAACTATTTCGCAAAATGAAGGACGATGTTTAATGCTTGCCATCGAAATTAAAAATGTACACTACTGGCCATTAAAATTGCTACACCACGAAGATGACGTGCTACAGACGCGAAGTTTAACCGTCAGGAAGACGATGCTGTGATATGCAAGTGATTAGCTTTTCAGAGCATTCACACAAGGTTGGCGCCGGTGGCGACACCTAAAACGTGCTGACATGAGGAACGTTTCCAACCGATTTCTCATACACAAACAGCAGTTGACCGGCTTTGCCTGGTGAAAAGTTGTTGTGATGCCTCGTGTAAAGAGGAGAAATGCGTAGCACCACATTTCCGAATTCGATAAAGTTCGGATTGTAGCCTGTCGCGATTGCGGTTTATCCTACCGCGACATTTCTGCTCACATTGGTCGAGATCCAATGACTGTTAGCAGAATATGGAACCTGTGGGTTCGGGAGGGTAATACGGAACGCCGTGCTGGATCCCAACGTCCTCGTATCACTAGTAGTCGAGTGACAGGCATCTTATCTGCATAGCTGTAACGGTTCATGCAGCCACGTCTCGATCGCTGAGTCAACAGATGAGGATGTTTGCAAGACAACTACAATGTGCACGAACAGTTCGACGACGTTTACAGCAGCATGGACTATCAGCTCGGAGACCATGGCTGCGGTTACCCTTGCCACTGCATCACAGACAGGAGGGCCTGCGATGGTGTACTCAACGACGAACCTGGGTACACGAATGGCAAAACGTAATTTTTTTGGAAGAAACCAGGTTCTGTTTACAGTATCATGATGGTAGAATCCGTGTTTGGAGATATCGCAGTGAACGCACATTGGAAGCGTGTATTCGTCATCGCCACACAGGCGTATCACCCGGTGTGATGACATGGTGTGCCATTGGTTACACGTATCGGTCACCTCCTGTTCGCACTGACGGCACTTTGAACAGTGGACGTTACATTTCAGATGTGTTACGACCCGTGGCTCTACCCTTCATTCGATCCCTGTGAAACCCTACATTTCAGCAGGACAATGCATGACCGCATGTTGAAAGTCCTGTACGGGCCTTTCTGGATACAGAAAATGTTGGACTGCTGCCCTGGCTAGCACATTCTCCAGATCTCTCACCAATTGAAAACCTCAGGTCAATGGTGGGCGAGCAACTGGCTCGTCACAATACGCCAGTCACTACTCTTGACGAACTATGGTATCGTGTTGAAGGTGCATGGGCAGCGGTACCTGAACACACCATCCAAGCTCTGTTTGACTCAATGCCCAGCCGTATTAAAATTGTTGATACGGCCAGGGGTGGTTGTTCTGGGTACTGATTTCTCAGGGTCTATGCACTCAAATTGCGTGAAAATGTAATCACATGTCAGTTCTAGTACAATATATTTGTCCATTGAAAAACCGTTTATCATCTACATTTCTTCTTGGTGTAGCAGTTTTAATGGCCAGTAGTGTACTTACACCTACCTGTGGAGGGTGTACTGAAGTCACTTACAACAAACGTGTAAGTCTGTTTTCTGTTCGAAATGGGACTAAAATTTGCATTGAACTTTTCAGTATCACAGGAGTCAGAGTGTCGTTGAAAGATAGCAGTTATTAATTTATTCTAGTTGTCGATTTTGAACTCGATCCATAGCAAGTGAAAACAAATATCTACTTCAATTTCACTGAAAAATAAAATACTTCTAACAGCAATAATCACGCCACCATCAACTGAATTGAGTCTGTCTGAACACTTAGGCAGCTTTCAGTACCCTTAATGATTTCAGCATCAGCGCTCTCTATGAGCGCTTGGAGTACCGGCAATTTCACAACCACGGTAAGGCGCTTCATAACTATAACACCAGTATTTCCCCGGTCGGCCGACACCTTTGTTTGATCTGCACCAATAGAAGAGTTTACCTGTGCCCCTGGAAGAAAGGATGTCATACTTCACCCCGAGAAATCTTGAGATGTAAAATTAACTTCGACCATATCTGAAGGGAGTGTTATACCAATATAAATTTTTAGAATACATACAAATGACCTGACTTACAACAAAATACAACATAGCACTGAACTGTCACGGACATATTGTTGGTAACGATCAGGTTATCCTGTACAAACAATGACAGCACGGTAATTTCGGTGTCACTTCTTCAGCAAACCCCAGTTGCGAGTGGCTCGTTGTGGCTGTGACGTATTGGCGCCTACTGGGAGCAGGTAAAGGTCTGTGTAAGCTTCCTCAGGTTCTCTTTGGGCAAATTATTTTTCCCTCAAAGGAAATTTTTAAAAGGCTGAGATCGATCGCTGCGGATTCATCGTGAGCACGTTGCATAAAGGTACGAAACACTGAAGCGTCTGAGGTAACTCGCTAACACTCTGATACTTTTATGTAGTCAAGCTTTCCCGTCCCGTGTCAGAAAGAAAGAAAACCCCTTTTTGTCCCTCTTTTTCATACTGTATATGCTGTGGTTGATTGTCGTTGCCTTAGATCTTCGAACTCTACAATGTAAACAGGTGAAATTCGTTGAAATTTGGAGAAGCTGCAGAAGGCTACTTACCGGTATAGACAGTTTACTAGGCTCATTGATTTAATGGTTTTACTGATTTGAAATTGTCCTTCGACGAACCGCCCGACAGCCGCGCGTGTTAGCGTGCCGTGTCTGGGAGTCGGGAGGAGTGCTGTCCACGGAATGACTCCGCATGATGGATTAGAAACGAAGGCAGATGTACCTCTCTGCTAGAATGTGGTTTTAGATAGTATCCACATCCACCATGGTGAATATCGCCCTGGTACCCACGTTCTGACTCAGCTTCACGATTCGTGAACATTTCGAAACCGCTCTCACACTTTCGCCTGAATATAACACCAGACGCAGGCAGGTGTTGTAGACACATGCATATTAACATCCCGACGCCATGAAGGCACAGGATAAGGTCCGGAAAATAAGGAGAAATTAGTCTTTCGGTGATATGTGGTCATTTCACACAAAATATTTCAAGGAGGAAAGACCAAACATTGCCCATTAACCGGCTGTGCTATGGAAAGAGGACTCATGGTTTATTCTATAATTCTAGATAGAGAAGGCTATAGCACAGTTCCTCATACGCAGCTTTAACAAGTTGAGTGCAATGGAGTATCGTCTTCAGTTGTGCGACTGGAATTCCTACGATAACTGTCTGAGTTATTTAGTTATCAACTAGAAGCCATTTAGTGGCGCCCTGCCTTTCTAAATCAATATAAACGATGTAGGGGACAATCTGAACAGCGATCTTAGATTTCTTGCATCTGATTCAGTCGTTTACCATATAGAATTGTAATAATAGGGTCAGAATGTATTTCAAAATGATTTAGATAGGACATTAACATAGTACGAAAAGTTGCAGTTGATGTTAAACAATGAAATTTATGTTCTTTCTTCCATACGAGTACATAAATAATTCAGTGAAATTTCGCTTACATGACAAATCACACAAATTTAAGGTTCGAGTACTACTTTGGGGAGATTCTAAGGAAAACGCTAAAAGACGGCGAAGCCACGAAGAGACGACAATATATTGGACGTCCACGCCCCATTAGATAACGTGGAAGTCTGAGGCCTCTTGACGTTTCTTTTTTGAATCATCGGTCTACTGACTGGTTTGATGCGGCCCGCCATGAATTCCTCTCCTGTGGCAACCTCTTCATCTCAGAGGACTTGCATCTTATGTGTTTAGCTATTTGCTGGATGTATTGCAATCTCTGTCTTCCTCTACAGTTTTTGCGCTCTACAGTTCCCTCTAGTACCACCGAAGTTATGCCCTGATATCTTAGCAGATGCCCTATCACCCGCCCCTTCAACTTGTCAGTGTTTTCTACATGTTACCCCCCCCCCCCCTCCGATTCCGCGCAGAACCACCTCATTCCTTACCTCATCACCCCACCTGATTTTCAACACTCGTCTGCAGCACCACATCTTAAACGCTTCGTTTCTCTCCTGTTCCGATTTTCTCACAGTCCGTGTCTCTCTACCATACAACGCTGTGCTCCAAGCGTATGTTCTCAGATTTTTCTTCTTAAAATTAAGGCCTATGTTTGATAATAGAAGACTTCTCTTGGTTAGGAATGCCCTTATTGCCACTGCTGGTTACGTCCGTCATTGGTTATCTTGCTGCCTTAACTTCATATACTTCTTGACCATCAACCCCGATGGTAAGTATCCCGCAGTTCTCACTTCTGCTGCTTCCATTACTTTCATCTTTCTTCGATTTAGTGTGAGTCCATATTCTCTACTCATTAGACTGTTCATTCCATTCAGCAGATCATATACATCTTCACTTTCATTCAGGATAGCAATGTCATTAGCGAATCACATCACTGATGTCCATTCACCTAGAATTCCACTCCTAAACCTTTCTTTTTTTTTTCATCATTGGTTCTTCGATGTACAGACTGAACAATAGGGACGACAAACTACATTCCGGTCTCATACCTTTTAATTCGAAAACTTCGTTCTTGGTCGTCCACTCTCATTATTCCCTCTTGGCTCTTGAACATATTGTATATTACCCATATTCTCCTATAGTTTACCCCTACCTATTGTATATTACTTATATTCTCCTATAGTTTACCCCTACTTTTCTCAGAATTTGTAACGTCTTGCACATATGTACGTTGTCGAACGCTTTTTACCAGGTCGACAAATCCTATTAACGTGTCTTGATTTTTCTTTAGTCTTGTTTCCATTATCATCCGCAACGTCAGAAATGCCTCTCTCGTGTCTTTACCTTTTCTAAATGCAGACCACAACAACAACAACAACAAATGCAAACTGATCGTCATCTAATACGTTCTCAATTTTCTTTTCCATTCTTGTGTATATTATTCTTGTCAGCAACTTGGATGCATGAGCAGTTAAGCTAATTGTGGGATAATTCGCACACTTGACCTTGCAGTCTTCGTAGCTTACTTGTGTGGACGAAATTTTTCCGGAAGTCAGATGGTATGTCGCCAGACTCCTACATTCTATACACCAACGTGAATAGTCTTTTGTTGCCACTTCCCTCTATGATTTTAGAAATTCTGATGGAACGTTATGTATCCCTGCTGCTTTATTTGATTTTAAGTTCTCCAAAGCTCTCTTAAATTCTAATGCTGGATCCCCTACCTCTTCTAAATCGACTCCTGCTTCTTCTTCTATCACATCAGACAAATCTTCCCCCTCATATATGCCTTCAATGTACTCTTTCCATCTATCCGTTTTCTCCTCTGCATTTAACAGTGGAATTCCCGTTGTACTCTTAATGTTACCATCCTTGCTTTTAGTGTCACCGAAAGTTATGTTGACTTTCTTATATGCTGAGTCAGTCCTTCCAAGAATCACTTCTTTTTCGATTTCTTCACATTTTCCATGTAGCCATTCCGTCTTAGCTTCCCTGCACTTCCTGTTTATTTCATTCCTCAGCGGCTTGTATTTCAATATTCCTGCATTTTTCTGAACATTTTTCTACTTCATTTGGTGCTGTCACTTATACGTAGGAGATTACATTTGTAATGGGCGCTGGATAATAGAGATTGGGTTGTGTATCGATGGAAATGTGTCGCCTCGTCGCCAGGATCAAGATTCTTGGTATACAATGTTTATGGTCGTGTCTGGGTATACTGTCATCCACATTAATTTAGGGTGGACATTCACTGGAGCTTCCATGGGAAATGTGTTGGTAATTGTAGGCACCATGAAAGCTGTGGGCTACGTGAACATCACTGCAGAACTCTTACATCCCACACGCGTGATATCTTCCCCAACAGCGGTGGCTTCTTCCACCAGGATAACTATCCGTGTCTCCAGTTCATGTCACACTGGATTTTGGCGAATTGTACTGAATTCATGTTGATGTCTTGACCATCAAATTCGCTTGCTCTGAATCCGATGGAACACATTTGGGACAATATAGGGCGCTAGCTCCGCGATTAATAATGACATGCTTTTAATTTACGGGAATTTCGTAAATGAGTAAACAACTGTGGCCACTTTCCTCCGGAATCTTTCAAAGGAATTTTTGAACTTATCACTGACAATCGATGTTGCATTTTGCTCCAAAGGTGAACCAAAAAACTATTAAGGCGTTTGTCAAACTATTAGCAGCTTTTCTGTATGTTTACACCTTCTGCTAACGTCTTCCGACCTAATGGCGAATGACATCCTCAGCAGCGCCCGTGTCCATACTCGGTATCAGCAAGCTCCGTCGTAACCACACGTCTAGCACCATCGCCTGTCACCTTTTAATGATATGTACAAAATATGGAAAGATCATTTCATCACCAAATCACTGGATATGCCGAAATAAAATAAACAGTTGCAAAAAGTTAACTCTCTTCATTCCAGAATTGCTTGACACGATCTTTCCTATGGACTTAAATTTCTGATACCTTCTAACATAAATACGAGAGTCGCCCTTATCCAAACTGGGAAAAAATTTCGAATTGTGTTCCGGGCTCGTAATGGAACACTGGTGCTGTAGCGTACGTGTATCAAAGTCAATGAAGTCATCGTCATATTGTACGCTCATGCTGTGAATTTTATTTTGTAGACTTTCAAACCAGAAAAATCACCCTAGCCACTATCTACATTGACTCATATTGGCAACTTTGCGGGTTCCATATCTTTCTCATTTACTCAGAAATACGTCCATTGTATGTAATAGTTCATTCTTCACTTTACCACTGTCATTTGGCTTACCGCGTACATCGTTTACTGTTCCAGATGTCTTTCCCAGATCTTTTCCCTATACGTCGTCATTACAGCAATTGATGTAACTCTTCAGGCTTTCCCGGCGATCTAATGACATCTTGGGTTGTCGGGTGTTCTGCCGGATATCAGTGTCGTACTTGCACGATATTTCGGTCACGTAGCTCGTAACCTTCATTAGGTGCGACCTGAAACTGCTCCTCGAGTGGACCTGGTCCAGTATTTATGCCTATGGCCTTGCCCCTCCACCAACGGCTGCAGGCGCTTCCTCTGTGGTCCGCGCCCATTGCCTGCGACCTGCTGGAGCGTTGCTGCTCCGTTTTCCGTCCGCTGCGGTTCTAAGTGTTCCCTCTGCGGTTCGCGCCCACCAAACCCGCTCCTGGGGGTTTCATCTACGGTCTGGGGTACCAAGCGTTCCCCCTGCGGTCCGCGACAATCAGTTTGATAAGCCACAGCTGCAAAATACTGATACGAATTCTTTACAGACGAATGGAAAAACTAGTAGAAGCCGACCTCGGGCAAGATCAGTTTGGATTCCGTAGAAATACTGGAACACGTGAGGCAATACTGACCTTACGACTTGTCTTAGAAGAAAGATTAAGGAAAGGCAAACCTACATTTCTAGCATTTCTAGACTTAGAGAAAGCTTTTGACAATGTTGACTGGAATACTCTCTTTCAAATTTTAAAGGTGGCAGGGGTAAAATACAGGGAGCGAAAGGCTATTTACAATTTGTACGGAAACCAGATGGAAGTTATAAGGGTCGAGGGACATGAAAGGGAAGCAGTGGTTGGGAAGGGAGTAATACAGGGTTGCAACCTCTCCCCGATGTTATTCAATCTATACATTGAGCAAGCAGTAAAGGAAACAAAAGAAAAATTGGGAGTAGGTATTAAAATCCATGGAGAAGAAATAAAAACTTTGAGGTTCACCGATGACATTGTAATTCTGTCAGAGACAGCAAAGACTTGGAAGAGCAGTTGAATGGAATGGATAGTGTCTTGAAAGGAGGATATAAGATGAACATCAACAAAAGCAAAAGGAGGATAATGGAATGTAGTCGAATTAAATCGGGTGATGCTGAGGGAATTAGATTAAGAAATGAGACACTTAAAGTAGTGAAGGAGTGTTGCTATTTGGGGAGCAAAATAACTGATGATGGTCGAAGTAGAGAGGATATAAAATGTAGACTGGCAATGGCTAGGAAAGCGTTTCTGAAGAAGAGAAATTTGTTAACATCGAGTATAGATTTAAGTTTCAGGAACTCATTTCTGAAAGTGTTTGTATGGAGTGTAGCCATGTATGGAAGTGAAACATGGACGATAAATAGTTTGGACAAGAAGAGAAAAGAAGCTTTCGAAATGTGGTGCTACAGAAGAATGCTGAAGATTAGATGGGTAGATCACATAACTAATGAGGAAGTATTGAACAGGATTGGGGAGAAGAGAAGTTTGTGGCACAACTTGACCAGAAGAAGGGATCGGTTGGTAGGACATGTTCTGAGGCATCAAGGGATCACCAATTTAGTATTGGAGGGCAGCGTGGAGGGTAAAATTCGTAGAGGGAGACCAAGAGATGAATACACTAAGCAGATTCAGAAGGATGTAGGTTGCAGTAGGTACTGGGAGATGAAGAAGCTTGCACAGGATAGAGTAGCATGGAGAGCTGCATCAAACCAGTCTCAGGACTAAAGACCACAACAACAACAACAACAACAACAACTGAACTAGAGACATTAGTTCTTCAGATTTAATCTGGAAAAGGATACGCGATCTTTCAGGGTATACAAGTTATTTCCTGTTGCATTAATTCGAGCCTCTAAACGCCATAATAAGGAAATTGGTGATAAATGAAGTATAATTCATACCCCTATAGGCGTACCAGCATAGCAATGCGCTATCGTTAACGAGTGTGACACACCAGTTGTTGCTATATTTAGGTCCTTTATATTCCATATACGAAAATTGTGTGCTGCTACATGGGGAAATCTTTTTAATTGCCCGAGGGCTTGCCACAGCCCAGTACAGCTACTGCAGCAATTCGTGGGGGATAATAAAAACAAACAATAGAGACATTTCCCTCAGCAGAGATTTAAATAGTTACAAAACTTTGGTCCTTATCATGTTCTCTCTCTTCTCACATATACAAATCAGCACTGCTACCATATCCTTTATATACTACAATGTTAAGGAAAGTGCAAAAATGTAAGCAATCAGAATATGGAAAAAAAATCTTATAAGTAACAAAACAGAGCTGTATACACTTCGTTGAACACCGTTACAAACAACACCATACGTCTGACGACTAATGTCACTGACAAACATGTAGGAACATCAAACAATCCTACAACTGAAGTTCGTGCATTTTGTGTATACCTTAGGAAAACCTTGAGTGGGAAAAGCAAAACATCAGCCACTATTGTGGACAGAGAATAGAATCACAAAGATGTTAGCTAGATTCAATTTCGTGCCTCCTCAAGTATTAAATTTAGTAGGGCTAACAAAAAACAGCAAACTAGCCAAGACTTCAGAGTGATTTGTAATTATAAAAATACCAAATCAGACATTTACTTGATGTGAGAACTAACAACAAACAAATATTAGGTTCAATTGTTGTTGAGCAAAACATTCTAAAGAAATATGAAGAAGTTTTCTGTAATGCCAGAGGTATAATATGACTAGAATGCAGTAAGACATGAAGATTGAGAACATAAACATAAGTTACTATATTTCAAAAATAAGCAAATTGTAATATACGCAAAGATCCATTGATTTAAAATCAGAAGAATGCACAACAGAACTGCCATTCTGCTTAAAAGATTATTTACATGTGGATGTTGTCAGATATATGTCATACAGAATAAAAGCAAATTGACATACTTTGCTTGCTTTCATCTGATAATGCCATACAAAATCGTTTTCAGGAAACACGTCATGCCCATACAATATCGTTTTCTGGAAACACGTCATGCCAATGTGAAGTGTTAGTTTTCTCAAAGTGTGTAACATGAATTATTAGTAGTGTGAACTTTCTTTGGGATTGGAAATATTATATTCTGCTTGAAGTCTGAGGGTATTTCGCCTGTTTCATACATCTAGCTCACCAGATGGTAGAGTTTTGCCAGGACTGGTCTCCCAAGACCGTCAGTAGTTCCAATGAAATGTTGTATACTCCGGGAGCTTTGTTTCGACTCAGGTCTTTCAGTTCTCTTTCAAATTCTTCACGCAGTATCGTATCTCCCATTTCATCTTCATCTACAGCCTCTTCCATTTCCATAATATTGTTCTCAAGTACATCGCCCTTGTATAGACCCTCTATATACTCCTTCCACCTTTCTGCTTTCCCTTCTTTGCTTAGAACTGGGTTTCCATCTGCGCTCTGGATGTCCATACAAGTGGTTCTCTTATCTCCAAAGGTTTCTTTAATTTTCCTGTAGGCAGTATCCATTTTACCCCTAGTGAGATAAGCCTCTACATCCAAACATTTGTCCTCTAGCCATCCCTGCTTAGCCATTTTGCACTTCCTGTCGATCTCATTTTTGAGACGTTTGTATTCCTTTTTGCCTGCTTCATTTACTGCATTTTTATATTTTCTCCTTTCATCAATTAAATTCAATATTTCTTCTGTTACCCAATGATTTCTACTAGCCCTCGTCTTTTTACCTTTTGATCCTCTGCTGCCTTCACTACTTCATCCCTCAGAGCTACCCATTCTACTTCTACTGTATTTCTTTCCCCCATTCCTGTCAATTGTTCCCTTGTGCTCTCCCTGAAACTCTGTACAACCTCTGGTTCTTGCAGTTTATGCAGGTCCCATCTCCTTAAATTCCCACCTTTTTGCAATTTCTTCAGTTTTAATCTACAGGTCATAACCAATATATTGTGGTCAGAGTCCACATCTGCCCCTGGAAATGTCTTACAATTTAAAACCCGGTTCCTAAATCATTGTCTTACCTTATATAAGCTATCTGATACCTTTTAGTATCTTCAGGGTTCTTCCATGTATACAACCTTCTTTTATGATTCTTAAACCAAGTGTTAGCTATGATTAAGTTGTGCTCTGTGCAAAATTCTACCAGGTGGCTTCCTCTTTCATTTATTAGCCCCAATCCTTATTCACCTACTACGTTTCCTTCTCTCCCTTTTCCTACACTCGAATTTCAGTCACCCATGACTATTAAATTTTCGTCGCCCTTCACTATCTGAATAATTTCTTTTATTTCATCATACATTTCTTGAATTTCTTTGTCATCTGCAGAGCTAGTTGGCATATAAACTTGTACTACTGTTGTAGGCGTGGTCTTCGTGTCTATCTTGGCCACAATAATGCGTTCACTATGCTTTTTGTAGTAGCTTACCCGCATTCCTATTTTCCTATTCATTAATAAACCTACTCCTGCATTACCCCTACTTGATTTTGTGTTTATAACCCTGTAGTCACCTGACCAGAAGTCTTGCTCCTCCTGCCACCGAACTTCACTAATTCCCACTGTATCTAACTTTAACCTATCCATTTCCCTTTTTAAATTTTCTAACCTACCTGCCCGATTAAGGGATCTGACATTCCACGCTCCGATCCGTAGAACGCCAGTTTTCTTTCTCCTGATAACGACATCCTCTTGAGTAATCGCCGCCCAGAGATCCGAATGGGGGACTATTTTACCTCCGGAATATTTAACCCAAGAGGACGCCATCATCATTTAATCATACAGTAAAGCTGCATGCCCTCGGGAAAAGTTACGGCCGTAATTTCTCCTTGCTTTCAGCCGTTCACAGTACCAGCACAGCAAGGCCGTTTTGGTTATTGTTACAAGGCCAGAACAGTCAATCATCTAGACTGTTGCCCTTGCAACTACTGTAAAGGCTGCTGCCCCTCTTCAGGAACCACACGTTTGTCTGGCCTCTCAACAGATACCCCTCCTTTGTGGTTATACCTACGGTATGGCTATCTGTATCGCTGAGGCACGCAAGCCTCACCACCAACGGCAAGGTCCGTGGTTGTTATAAACTGCATAAGTTTTGCTTTATATACTAACCGTACACACACAGTATAGTACATTGTACTGTACGTTAATGTGACAGTAAACCTTCTCCTATTTAAACCTCGATCTTTGGGAAATTGAGATATTTATCCTTCCTTTTCTTACCTGTTCAGTGAACATGATAAACGTCTACCACATCCCAGGTCTCAGATGCTATGAATATAAATCGGCGAACTTTAAAAAATATGTCACTGATACATCGTACAAATATGATATTAACCTATTTGACAATATTTTTTGTCGACATATCGTTCTATCTTTATCATATAACATCGAATATAGGAATCTGGCTTTATTTCTTAACTACTTTAACTAAAAGCTTTGTTCGAAACTGTTCTATCTTTGTGTATGAGATATTTTGTCTTTATTCTTACCTTCTTTTTCCATTTATTTCGGTTTTAATCAACATAAAATCATACCTTCTTCAAATATATAGTTTCAACTCTTTTTGAGCACCAGAAGCATGTTATTACATAAATATAATAGGTACTGAATAAATAGCTCAGAGTTTAATGTCAGTGCTGTAAGGAAGTTTTTGCCACCGTAAATAGATAAAGTGGCTGCACTCGAGCTCCAGAGTAGCATAATTCACTCTCAGCCTTGCCTAAAAAGAACCTTTACTATCGCAACACCACTTGATCCCCGGCAGCTAAACAATGAGAGTAGATATTCACTATTTTAGGCGCTGGTTTCTAGCTAAATATTCTTCCTAGTATTCATTACAATTAAGATGAAAACTCAATTCAGCTTCATAGTAAACTATGCTAACGTTGTCTGCCATCCCGTTTGACTGTTCCTTAAAATTGCTAGAAACTGACAAAAAGGTCTATCAAGTTTAAATTTAGTTCAAGAATGTGTATAGTCTACATTAACAACTCAGGCCCTCCAGTGGTTCTACTGTAGTCCCTGCTAAAACACAAAATTTTCTCTTGAGCCAGTCACAAGCCCTCAGGGCATCTCGACAGATCATTGTCACAACAAATAACAGGAGCCAATCTCAACAGATAACTTTCTCCACAGGCATCTAAATGGCAATGGAAATTAATTTGAACTTGCATCGATCACAATTCTTTATTCCACACATCGCTAGTTGCCAAAATCTAATTATTAGTAATGGAGCTATAACTTTATGAAACAACTAACAGATTCCCAATAATACAATACCATTCGCCAATATTTAGGTTTTATTTTCAGGCTATCAGTTTCGACAATACATTACGTCATCTTTAGGTCTGCTTAAATATAGTAACCTTCGCGTTCCAAAATATAGTAGCACCACGAAGGTTACTCGATTTAAGCAGCCCTGAAGATGACATAATGTATTATCGAAAATGGTAGCCTAAAAATAAAACCTAAATAACGGCGATTGGTATTGTATTATTTGAACTTGACCAGCTATAGTCCCACACCCCAGACAGAGGATGGAGTTACATCTATTGAACAAACAGATTGGCTGCAAAAGCAGATTTTTATTTCATTTATCTCAAAGCACACAGGATGATGTGCATACAAAAGACAGAGCAGGAAACCGCTGTGGTCAGGATCAGAAAAACGTTGTGCAGTGTCCTTTTATGTGATGTTCTCAAGCATATCCCAATGAAAGTGTTTTGTAATGCTTTCCTGTGTCAAACCCTTCATTTCTGCCTAGCACTTGCAACATACAACCACAATTATTTGCTAGATGTACTCCAGGCTCCCACTTCCTCTACAGTTCTACTCTCTACAGTTCCCCCAATTACCATCCTGTTCCTTCTTCTTGCCAGTGGTTTCCTTATATTCCTTTCCCCACGGATTCTGTGAGTGCCTCCTTCTTGCATACCTTACTATACCACCTAATTTGCAACATTCTTCTGTAGTAAAACATCTCAAATGCTTCCATTCTCTTTTGTTAATATCTATTCTTTTAATGTCCATGTTTTACTTCCATGAAATGCTGTGCCCCAAATGTACATTCTCAGAAATTTCATCCTCAAATTAAGGCCTATGTTTCATACTAGTAGACTTCCTTTGGCCAGGAATGCGTTTTTGCCAGTGCTAGCCTGCTTTAAACGTCCTCCTTGCTTATCTGTCACCGGGTATTTTGCTGCCTAGGTAGCACAGTTCCTTAACTTCATATACTTCATCACCAGTTCTGATGTTAAGTTTCTCGCCGTTTAGCACATCATAAATGTACAATACATGTGTTACTAGGCTGTTTATTATACCCTTAAGATGCTGCAGACCCTGTGCCCGGTGACCTATGGAAATGGGAATCTCTCCATAAGATCAAGCGAATTTAAAAGAAACAAGCTCACACAGCAGATAAGGGCTTATTAAGTGAAAATTATTAGGGATAGTCCAATTAACTATTAAAGTATGGGTACTGCACCTCACTTGGACATATTAATGAAGAGATCGAACAAACTATGAAAGGAAAGGAATGCTCATTATAAGAATCAGATTTACTGGCAAAACTTATATACCCTCTGAATCAAGTACAAACAACAAGTGGACAAAGAATCGCAAAAACGAATTATAGTCTCGGCACAGTTGGATGGATACATAACAAAATGATATTAAACCATGTCATGAGTTCAGAAAATGATTACAGATGGTGAGTGATTTAGAGAACGGTTCCGGAAAAGGATGAATGAGCACCTGTAGTCTGGCGTAAGTGCAATTAGTGTGCTACCAGCTGTTTGTGAAATTTATATCTGCGAAACAAAACCCAGATTTAAATTAACTGAATTCATACTTGCCCCGTCTCAATGGCTGCAACAATGGGCCATGTTTACTACTCTTAAGATGTCTGAGGGCAGAGGATGTCTGCATTAGCACTGAAAATTCGAGCAAGACCTCTGTGTTCTGCTCTAAGTCAGAGGTATCTTGCTTAGCAGCAGTTTGCCTCCAGCCCTGAAGCAAGTGCTGTTTCCAACGGCCTACCTAGAAAATTATTCTTTTCCTTATGAAATTTAGCTATTTCTGCCGGCGTCGTATTCTCACAGGACAATTGCAAAAGACTTTGCGAATTCAGAATAATAATAATTTAATAATCAAATTTCACTCTCGCGGAACTTGACAAAGTTAATACATAAGTTATTATTTTCCTCTGGTGCGGGGAAGAAGGGAAAAAAATCTCTGCCATTAGATGATAGATCTTCTGTTGTGTTAAACAACAAGGTATCTGCACACACGTAAACAATTACTGTTAGCCAACCAGATAACCTTTTATTAAAATCTGAGCAAACATTGAAACTTCGTCCCACTAAGTATAATTACTGTTTTCACACTTAGTAGGCTCATGTTCCTTCCTGTCTTGCAGATTCTTACCTTAGCTAAAATAAGTTTCCTTTCACAACTCACACAAGGCAATTCTATGGCTTGCAGCGCAACCTCATAAGACGCCCCTGCTGGGCAGGCGTGGGAGACTGTCCTCCTCTGCTCTGTACCTCCACAGAGAATGACTTGCAGAAGAAAATAACTCTATGACTGTTCAATTACCCTAAGTGATACTACCGTTTCAGGAGCCTGCTAAATACTCCAAGGCTGCCGTGATTAAAAGACTCCTTTACAGTACGAAGAGGATGGGAGGTATAGACAGATACAGAAATGCGATTCATTGGCCATAGTGGACGTTGCTTACAGTCTTTGTGAAGCCTTAGTCATCAGACTTGGCTGGTTTTCGGGGTCTGCATATGTATGCCTCCTTCACTTCGTTATGGTTTTCTTGGGTTAACCCAGTGGGTGCTCAGAACAACACATCTGCCACAACAATTTCCTATCCTGGCACATAAACGCCATTAATCGAACAGCGAGAGAGCCATCTAAATTCCAATTTTGTACTAATTACAAATTATAAACCCTCATGGACATGATTCTCTTCGGTCATTATTGCCATGAAAAAATATCTGAATTTCGTGAACCCCCAGACTAATGCCAGTGACTCATATTTGGTCACTGAACAGTTTCTCTCAGCCTTATTTAGGTCATGACTGTCAGCTGTCACTGTCTGCTTAAGTATTATTTCATTTTTTTCCATCTCTTGGAAAAGACATACAGCTAGGCCAGTACAGGATCGATCCGTGGACATTCGGAATTCATTGCTGACGTTGGGATCGAACAGAATTTGAGCTCTCAATAACACTTCTTTGACTGTTTCAAATTCTTGCTGCTCAACATCTGTCCCACTTTATTCCACATTCTTCCTCATCTAGTGACACAGGTTTCAGGTAGTGACTGTATCCATTATAAACTTTTTATAGAAATAAATCACAGTCAGAAAGGTGCATACTTTAATCTTGATTTCCGTATTGCATAAATCTCTATGGTCTCGAGGTTACTAGTATTTGGTAAGACGACATCATCAGAGATAATTTGGTCCATGAATCGTAGCTCCTTACAGCAGAATTCTCACTCCATTAGGTTGACCTTAGTTCTCTAATCCTTGAAAACACTATGCAGTTGATCTGGTACTGCATTGTGTTCTTGTCATATCTAGTATGCCACAAGTACGTCGACGGTGTCACACTGTCATATTTTTTTTGGATCACACAACCCAGTCCTCTAATGAAGGATGCCGATGACTCATTTAGCCTGAACGGTAACTTACTAAACTGGTACCACCTTCAGAAACATAAAAATGCTTTGTATAGTCGACAGGGTGTAGTTTCATGTGCCAGTAACTTACATACAAATCCAGTGACTTCGCTAAACACACAACAAAAAACTGCTGCAATAGCTCCTCTGATATTTCTGATCTATCGGTCTCGGTCTCAATTGACGTGCTGATTTGTCCTTAATCTAACACTAACCAAACAGAACCATCAATTTGCAAGCCTTCAATGACTGCTGTTTGTTGGGCTCGTTCCTACAAGCCTAGGAACCACGTAATTCGATCCTTTATCCTTATTCATGTAGTCACTACCATAAAAATCCTATCTGTTAAGTGCACTACATCTCATAACTGTGCAAGAAGTCTAGCTGCTATAGCTCCGACTCGGAGTCCTGGTATTACCAGAAAATCTGCACTAAACTTGTGCCTCTGACACTAGAAGTCAACGCGGACGTGTTCTTTGATCTCAGGAGTTTTGCACTAGCCGCACCACCGATCTTCTTATACCTTTAAAACCGGCCAGTCCCTATCCCTAACACACACGTTATAAATACACTTATCTAAAACCGATATCTGGCTCCAGTGTCTAAAATTAACTTCTTCTAAATTAACTGCAAGATAACTAAAAGTAATGTCAAAAATTAACTAGTGTCTAAAATTAACTATTTCCAAATTAACTACAAGATAACTAAAAGTAATTTCACTTCTTCCTCATCTAACACATGTCAAATCTTCTGGAGATCAACATACGGCATCTTCTGTTCTCTTACATGTAATGCAATGATTTCCAGAGCAGACGCTGCCAGTAAAGCATGCCTTTCGTCGTTTCATTCCACGTCATTCCTCAGGCTATTGCATGGGTCTGGGATTACGTAGTTCAACGATTTACGCGCACTTTCTTCGTTGGTCATAGCGTCCAATGCAATCCATCTCTCATCTGTGGCGCCTACAATCTACGTGAATTGTTTCTGTACATTTTACTTCGATTTTTGTCAGGTGGACACCACACTCACCATTTCTAATAGTGTGGTCGATGTTGCACAGTCCTGTACTGTGATTGAGAGAGGTGCACAGGTTCCATGTCTAATCCACGATCCTACCCAAGTTCATCTAGAAAAAGTATGAATGCGTTTATATCATTCATGCCTCTAGCAAGCCTAACATCTTACTGTATTCTGTTTGGTAACTTTGATTGGGAAGTTTTTATTGACTCTTTCTGTTCGAACGGTGCGTCCAGAAACTGGTTTCGTTTCATCATATCGTTACAGCAGGGAACTGGGTTTGAAATTTGTTATTCAGCTTAAGGCTCTGTCATCAAGACACCTTACACCAGGACTGCTCCGTTGCAGATGCTTAGGAATGAAGATTTGCCAGTGTCGTAAAATCATTTTACCAAACAATTTAACAGCGTGGCTACGAAGTCTTTTGCGTCGGAATCCTCGAACAGAGTTCTAGGTTTAGTTGCCACTTCAAATTTGAATTTGACACAACATCATTATTACCGGCAACAGGGTCCTTCCCCTATCACTAGAGCATCAGAGCGTTGTTCAGCCAAAAAGAGAAAGAAGCACACATATAAAGTTAGTGAATGTTCCCGATACTATAATTTAATTTCTACCGCTCTTTACAGAAGGTCAATTTTGCCAGCTAACTGATATTCTTACGGCAGTTTTGTAGTATGGCTAAATCTACTGTCTCAGTGAGATGTTAATAAAGAGCTTGAATTACCAACACTCGCAACTATATTCAAAGTTCGCATGTTAATGTAAAAGTACTATTCTATTATGTGAATTGTTAAAACCTATTTATATCTTGGCTTTTGTAATTTCGGCGTCGCTCTTCCTAATTGTTACCAATTGTGACGTCATTTGAACTTAACGTTTACATTGATATTTAAGTGTAGCTATAATGTTTTCTGGTAATGACTTTTGATTTTTGAACGTAATGGTTAATGTGATATAGTGACGGTGAACATTATAGTGAGGTAACGTTTTCCAGTAGTTACCGCGTTACGTGTTGAAGTTTGTATAACAGTTTTGGTTTTGTATGATTCTAAAGGGTTCACTGCAACGGTAATTAATGTTCAAACGTTTTATAATTTTTCGCACATTCCAGTAAGCTATTTTCAGATTTTCTTAGGTCTCCATTTTCAGCTCTGTGAACGATGTATTCGTGATGGTTAGGAAGAGTTCAAGGTAAAATCGTCAACTTCATTCGTTTACTAATTGTGTGGATCGTACCTTAGTATCTGGCATCTCGGCATTTGATATCTTGAGTGGTATGTAATAAAGTTATTTTGTGCAGGTTGTACATTAGGGTCGAACATAAGGTAAAAATGCCTAATCTATGTGCTTTGAGTAAGCAACTCCTGTCGAAACAGTATATATCATTTTTCTTTCATTTACTCAGAAGTTCACGCATTGCAAATACACATTAAGATGATTGCTCTCATAGTCACTGTGAAGTGTGATGAGTGCCTTTAACTTACCCACGCCCTTGGGTGTACGAGCAATCAGCTGTGATTTCCATGTATTTAATTTCGGATAAGGCATGAAATACGAATAATATGAACAGGCAGAATGCGTATAAGTATAATATTGAGCGTTATGATGCCAAAGCAATATGCTGCACTAATAACGATCTGAAAAGAAATGTGGAATTACGCTGATCAGTTTTGATTAGTTAGTGTAGTTTGTAAAGACCGTGAAATTAGTTGAACGTGTAAGTAATAAATGAAATAATGTGGGTGACAGTCCAATTAATAGCCGCACTTACGAAACTGAAATTTGTGAAGGTGATAACGGCCTATGCACGCCTCAATGATTGTATCATTGGCAATATACAGGAGTTACATATACGTAAAAGAAGGATAGAAGGAAAAACTAAACAGAAAACTGGAAAAATGGGTATTGACAAAATAAAAGTAATGCAGACCTAGTTTACAAAAAAATTTAGTATGATAATGAAGCCGACCTAAAATCAACTTGAAGAAAAATGTACTTGGAGTAAAGCTAAACTGCTCAATTTAAACTGTCATGTTACACAAACAACGGATTATTGCATATTCAGAGGATAATAAGCGGACAGGATAATTCGTATGACAGACGATTCAGAGAAGAAATGCATTTGCAGAATACGATCACGAACTGACAGGTAATATTTTTATTAGTTTATCCAACTATGTAGAGAACATTATGTTGAACTTTGGCACTAACAACGACACAAAACAAAATTAACAGGAGGCGATGTTGCTGTCAGAGATGAATGCAACGGTTATTTTGCTGCATCCGTGGTCACTGTTATTTGTTTTTCTGTATCAGCTATTTATTATTTTTTGTATTTTTTGTCATTAATAACTGTCAGTTACTCGTGTTGTGACTGGCTGATGAAGAACAGACTGAGCAGACATCACATTGATTTTATTATTTTGAAATTAATGTGCCGCACTTGGTTGCTTTTGTTGGGTTTCTTACCTGCAACGAGCAGTTCTGTTTCAGGTCAGTGGCATGCTGTTTTGTGTGCAATTTTGAAGACAGAAATGAATTTGTCGGTTTTTATTGGATCACCGGTTTTACGTGTCATTGCTAAAGTCGTGAGTACAGCCAAATATCTCACCAGAGTTTCCTTTATATCTACACTCAGCTGTCTTACAGTATGTGGTCGAGGCCACTACCAGTTCTTCTCTTCAATGTTCTGTTCACGAATGGTGCGTGGGGAAAGAGACGATCTATAAATCTCTGTATCACCGCATATTTCTCTGATTTGCTCGCCGTTCTGATTTCGTGAGGATCTAATACGTTGCCCGATTCTTCACGGAAAGTACGCCCTCTGAAATTTAGCCGCCCCCCCCCCCCCCCCCCCCCCGAGATGCCTCTACCGTTACACTTTGTTGAGCATCTCCTTAAAGCTGTCGCGCTTAATTAATGGTCCCGTGACGAGACATCCCGCTTTCTCTTGGAACTTCAGAGTATCCCCTGCTAATAGAGTATGGTAAGCGTCGAATATTGATGAATAATACTCAATAATTGTGTTACAAGTATTTGAAATCACTTCTTTCACGGATGAATTACGACTAGTCAGGTGAAGCAACCCCCTGCAGGAAGCGACATGATCTGCAAATTATTGGGGTCTTGGCAGAGTCAGCCATGGCAGAAGTTTTCCACCGGGTGTGTAAAGTACATAAATAAACAAACCACGTTAGGAATTTCTGTTATCTACAAATAATACAGTAAACCAGAAAGAATACACACTAATAAATGTCGTGGACCGAGCGAGGTGGCGCTGTGGTTTAGCATACTGGACCCGCGTCCGGCCATCCTGATTTAGGTTTTCCGCGATTTCCCTAATTCGCTCCAGGCAAATGCCGGGATGGTTCCTTTGAAATGGCACTGCCGACATCCTTCCCCATCCTTCCCTAATCCAATGAGACCGATGACCTTGCAGTTTGGTCCCTTCCCCCAAACAATCAAGGTCCAAATCCTGCCTCGGGCATGGATGTGTGTGTTGTTCTTAGGTTAGTTAGGTTCAAGTAGTTCTAAGTTCTAGGGGACTGATGACCTGAGGAGTTAAGTCCCATAGTGCTCAGAGCCATTTGAGCCAGCCAAACAACCCAACCCAAAAGTCGTGAAATTACATTCAGTATAGATGAACCAGTGAAAAAATACTTCTGTCAGTGTACAAAAAGACGAATATGCAGAGAGGAGAGACAGCTTCCTCAATCCTCGTCCTTCCTTCCTCATCAAAACTTTTTACATGTGAATACACTCCTGGAAATGGAAAAAAGAACACATTGACACCGGTGTGTCAGACCCACCATACTTGCTCCGGACACTGCGAGAGGGCTGTACAAGCAATGATCACACGCACGGCACAGCGGACACACCAGGAACCGCGGTGTTGGCCGTCGAATGGCGCTAGCTGCGCAGCATTTGTGCACCGCCGCCGTCAGTGTCAGCCAGTTTGCCGTGGCATACGGAGCTCCATCGCAGTCTTTAACACTGGTAGCATGCCGCGACAGCGTGGACGTGAACCGTATGTGCAGTTGACGGACTTTGAGCGAGGGCGTATAGTGGGCATGCGGGAGGCCGGGTGGACGTACCGCCGAATTGCTCAACACGTGGGGCGTGAGGTCTCCACAGTACATCGATATTGTCGCCAGTGGTCGGCGGAAGGTGCACGTGCCCGTCGACCTGGGACCGGACCGCAGCGACGCACGGATGCACGCCAGGACCGTAGGATCCTACGCAGTGCCGTAGGGGACCGCACCGCCACTTCCCAGCAAATTAGGGACACTGATGCTCCTGGGGTATCGGCGAGGACCATTCGCAACCGTCTCCATGAAGCTGGGCTACGGTCCCGCACACTGTAAGGCCGTCTTCCGCTCACGCCCCAACATCGTGCAGCCCGCCTCCAGTGGTGTCGCGACAGGCGTGAATGGAGGGACGAATGGAGACGTGTCGTCTTCAGCGATGAGAGTCGCTTCTGCCTTGGTGCCAATGATGGTCGTATGCGCGTTTGGCGCCGTGCAGGTGAGCGCCACAATCTGGACTGCATACGACCGAGGCACACAGGGCCAACACCCGGCATCATGGTGTGGGGAGCGATCTCCTACACTGGCCGTACACCACTGGTGATCGTCGAGGGGACACTGAATAGTGCACGGTACATCCAAACCGTCATCGAACCCATCGTTCTACCATTCCTAGACCGGCAAGGGAACTTGCTGTTCCAACAGAACAATGCACGTCCGCATGTATCCCGTGCCACCCAACGTGCTCTAGAAGGTGTAAGTCAACTACCCTGGCCAGCAAGATCTCCGGATCTGTCCCCCATTGAGCATGTTTGGGACTGGATGAAGCGTCGTCTCACGCGGTCTGCACGTCCAGCACCAACGCTGGTCCAACTGAGGCGCCAGGTGGAAATGGCATGGCAAGCCGTTCCACAGGACTACATCCAGCATCTCTACGATCGTCTCCATGGGAGAATAGCAGCCTGCATTGCTGCGAAAGGTGGATATATACTGTACTAGTGCCGACATTGTGCATGCTCTGTTGCCTGTGTCTATGTGCCTGTGGTTCTGTCAGTGTGATCATGTGATGTATCTGACCCCAGGAATGTGTCAACAAAGTTTCCACTCCTGGGACAATGAATTCACGGTGTTCTTATTTCAATTTCCAGGAGTGTATATTCACGCTCTTTTAACACAGAGCATTCTAAATCCTTCTACCCAGTATTCGTAGCTAAGCCTTCATACTTAGGGTCTCCATATAACGGCCACAGTGTACATGTGTGTATTTACCACTGTCTCCTTTTTCTCCCACTCATTTACATTATTTCACACGGCCGCTGTCTGCTCTCTCACTTGCAGTGTCTCCTTTTGACTTTCTTTCCCAGTGCCACTGTCTTCGACGTACCTTGGCAGCTTAAAGTTTCTGGGGGTTTCCGTGTTTAAAATTTCGGTCCAAAATGCACCCTCATATGTTCTTACGTGTTAAAGTTCGCTGGTCTGCGAGGATCCAGATCCCGAACAAGCCTATATATGATCCCGACTCACGTGCGTTTTCCACTTCCAGCGTTCCCTCTCTCTTCGACTCTCACTAATTTTGCCTTAATCCATCTCTCTTGATCCTTCGCTGCCACTTTCTCTCTCCCATCATCATTGTCTCTCTTTCCCATTTACACTGTCGCCTCTCTGTTCCACCGTCATTTCCGCTCTATTGAGAATGAGAATTGAGGCAGCTGGTTTCCGACTTTTTTCGTCAGGCCTGCCTTTTCAGACATGTTAAGACCCTTTTAGCCCGTTCTTTTGTCAGTGTGGTACCACTTTTGGCATATTTGTTTAAACATGAAGTGCCTATTACAAAGAGCTAGCGGGTCATATCATTTTATTTTGAAACACTGCTGACTGTAAATAGAGTTTTCTGGCCTAAAAACCTTTGCGGAGACCCTAGAAACTTTTCTATGTTTTCGCTACGTCAGCTGGAACTACATTTACCCCGTAGACCTGATATTACGTGCATATTTTACGTTCATAAATACGGTAAGTTTGAACCTCTTGATCTGGGTAACGGATAATGATATAGGAAAAAGTTTCAAGGCTCCCCAAGGTTATCACCTTAAAACACATGGTAAAAATTTTGACGATTTGCCGATAACAGAGATTGTGGAAGTGACAGTCTCCAAAATTGATGCTTTTGGTATCAAAAAATCATGATTTTTCTGTTGTATCTTCACAACGGATACAGATTTTGGAAATGACATTTCTAGAGGAATATCTAATGAATATACAATTAAAATATGAAGCCTACGTGGAATGAAAATATGAATCATTTTCTATCGTTATTTATTCCAGTGATTGCAGCCCACGCTGCAAAAATGGCTACAATCTATAATCTGGTTTCTGAGTTTTTCTGCATAAGTACGGTAACTTTGAAACTTTGAATGTCGGTAACGGACAACCAAATCGAAAAATGTTTGACATTCCTTCGGAACGTCCTCTTCGGATCATATGGTAAGAAATTCAACGATTTCCCATCAATTGAAATTATAGAAGTGGCCATCCCTACGATCGATACATTTCATACCAAGAATCAGGGTTTTCGGGATTTTCTGAGGAACTGTCCACGAGCAAATGGTGCTTTTATAATCTGCCTAAGGTCCACACCTACGCCCTCTAGACCATACTTAATTCGAAGAAGTTACCGATTTGCTCAATTTGTTTTGGCTGAAGGAAATATGTATTATTAAATTTTGACCCTGTACTGCGGGATAGTTCTTCCGACAGGTACTTGTATATAAATGGTGCTAGATCAAGAGATATCCAAAGCACTTTATCCGTTATATCCACGATCAATAAAACCCGACGCACGACCCAGTGAGATATCACGTTTTCGCGCGCGGCCTTTTCGAATGCACTTGCGTACAGTGTACTGTCGTGCATAGACCGATATTTCCGATTTTCGCGGCACAAGTCACACACCTCCTTCTAGCTTATCAGGCAAGGGATATTTGAAAAACACAGATTCGAATTATTTACAGGAGGATAAAAAAACTTTTATAATGCTATTTTGTCAAAAACTGACATATTTAGCCCGTGACTGTGTACAAAGTATAGGTTGACGCTTACACACAAGATTGCAGCAACCAGCCACTTTTTTCAATGCTATTTATTTATTGAAAAAGCACCATTACCGGTTTCTAACAGATAGGTTCATCTTCAGATGGCTAGTTCACGTTGTACATTACATTTCGTGTTTTTTACCCCATCTGATGAAACTACCTTGGCCTGGTGATGCCCTACAACCAAAACAACGTGTGAGACGACGTCTTTTTAATTGTAGTTATGCCTCACGACGATTTTAAGTAATGCAAACAAATTATTATTATTAAATTGAAGATATTTCGGTTACTTACAATGAAGAATACGCGCTATTACGTTCCAATGTATGTTGCGGTTTCTTCATTGGCGCGGAAAAAAAGAAGTTATATGTGGTTTGGATAAATAGCTGTTTTATGATTCATGCCGCACTTTACTGACAGACGTTCATCTTATTACATGCCCTCAATATAATCCC
Organism: Schistocerca americana; assembly: GCF_021461395.2. NCBI lineage: Eukaryota > Metazoa > Arthropoda > Insecta > Orthoptera > Acrididae > Schistocerca > Schistocerca americana. The sequence goes on from NC_060123.1 coordinate 455,773,673, forward strand.
CGCGCATCTCCATCTCCCTCCCCCCAAATGGCTCTGAGCACTATGGGACTCAACTGCTGAGGTCATTAGTCCCCTAGAACTTAGAACTAGTTAAACCTAACTGACCTAAGGACATCACAAACATCCATGCCCGAGGCAGGATTCGAACCTGCGACCGTAGCGGTCTTGCGGTTCCAGACTGCAGCGCCTTTAACCGCACGGCCACTTCGGCCGGCTCCCTCCCCCCAGGCAGATAGAAAACGTCGCACACCGTCAACACGTGCACCCTGCCGATGTCTCACAAGGACCACCATTAGGCGCAGATGACGTCATCTCCTGCGTTTCAGCACATGACATGAAGAGTTTGCTGCGTGGGTCTGACCTCACGGACTCTACTGGGTGAACACGGTGGACGCTACGGCATCTCTAACCACCACATACGCAGGAGATCCCGGAAGGGATCTCGTCGTGTGGCGTGCACTGTCAAGGAGGATGATAGAATGCGTTATCTCGGCGACCCACATTAACAGGGAGGCAAGGAGCTCTGTTGTTATGTGGTCCATAGTGGGACATCCAGAACGGGCCGATCATAAATGACATCCCTGGCATCTCCAAATACTTGCAACCGTCTGACCACCGTACGATATGACAGTGCTGCATCACCACACACCTCAAGCAATCCCTGAACACATTCTTGTGCGCGTAGACCACGTGTCACTTCAGTCTTGATTCGTGCAAGTTGCTCGTATCTCCGCAACGTATTGTCACGGTGCTTCAACTGATCTCCCGCACTTTCATATAGTACACACTGCAACTGACTCGAACACAGCCGTTGTCGCTTATGCACAACTTCAAATGACCTTCTATCAGCTACAGACAGCAAACATGCCTCTCGGATGCAAATCCTTCATGATGTGGCAGTGCTGCCATGACGTTTTGTCCAACCCTACTAACAAGGGGAGGCCGCCAATTGAGAAATTCAGATTCGATTCATACTGCGCATAATAAAAGCTCATGGCCAGAGGTGTAATGTGGCAAAGCACCAAGATGCACTTCTCAGCCGTTGTCGAGAAAATCGACAGTTAAAAGAAACCGTGGCGGTGAAATACTCGCTACGATTAACAACTTTTCACAGTGTCGTGGCGCAGCGGTGAGCGCTCGGGATTGCAATCCGAAGGTCGGCGGATTGAATCTCGCACCATGCAACTTTTTTTTTAGTATTTGTTTTTTGTAATTCAAATATATATATATATATATATATATATATATATATATATATATATATATATATATATATAATTCCCGGCAATCAGTTGCAACAATTATGCATATAATAAGTTGTTGAAAGTCGTTTGTCGTGGAAAAACTGGCGACTTCGAACATCATTATGTTTTCCGCAAACAAAGTTGCATTTCACAAATGTTATTAATTGTCTTCATAATGTCAACCACGTATAGTTAACGGAAGACGTAGAAACGATATTCTGACACGAATACGTATAGCGTAAGTCAAACTTTCGAATTAGAATAGAGACCCCACGAACACAAATCCTCAGTGGCAGGTATGAAATATAAACTCCGTTACTCGCTCGTTACACTTGAAGCACAGATGTTGATTGGGCCGAAACGAGCCGCCGCATAACAGCGTAGTTGCCTGCTAACCTCGAAAGAAGGTAGATGCGGTCCCTAGCGCAACTTATAACATCGTCGAAAATCAGTGCGGACGGGAGGGCTTTGGTACACCCTGTTAAAAAAAACGGAAAAATGGAGGCGGTACAATTGGAGAGCGATCCGCCTTCACCAACATGCATAAGTAATTCATTAATAGTATATATACATATACATATATATATATATATTTGAATTACAAAAAACTAATAATAAAAAAAATTGCATGGCGGGAGATTCGATCCGGCGACCTTCGGATTACGAACCCAACCGCTTACCGCTGCGCCACGACGCCGTAAAAAACTATTAATCGTAGAGAGTATTTCACCGCAACGGTTTCTTTTAACTCGATTTTCTCGACAACGGCTGAGAAGTGCATCTTGGTGCCTTGCCGCATTACACCTCTGGCCATGAGCTTTTATTATGCGCAGTATGAATCGAATCTGAATTTCACAATTGACGGCGTCCCCTTGTAAGACATACATGAATAAAAGTAAAACAAAAATAATGGAACGCATCCAAACTAAATCAGGCGATGCTGAGGGAATTAAGCTAGGAAATGTGTCACTAAAAGTAGTACAACTACGTTGTTACATGGACAGTAGAATAAGAGACGATGGACGAAGCAGGGTGGATGTAAAATGCAGACTGGCTATAGCAAGATACACAGTACTGAAAACATGTAATATAAATTTAGGGACTAGGATATATTTTCTGAACGTGTTTGTCCGGAGTTCGGAAGCTAAGCACGGGCGATAAGATGATGAGATTAGAATTCATTAGAAGCTTTTGATACGTGGTGCTATAGAAAAATACCGAAGAGGAGGTGGGTAGATCGAGTAACTAATGAAGAGCTACGTGAACGAATTGAGTTAAAAAGCAGTTTATGGCAGAACTTGAGTAAAAGGAGGAGTCGTTTGATAAGACACATCTTAAGGCATCGGGGAATCATATATTTGGTAAGGAAGTGAAATGTGGGGACTGACAATTGTAGAGAGAGCGCAACGAATGAATGTAATCAGTAGTTTCCAGCTGATTTAGGGTGCAGTAGTTGTTTTGCAATTCTGCATAGGACAGATAAACTGGAGGGCTGCACCAATCCAGTCTTCACACAGGAGACCACAGTAGCAAAATTCTTGCAATTATTCTTAGCCTGGCATCTGGTTTGTCTACAGTTAGTTTTATTTTCTCATTTAGTATTCTATCCATGCTCAGCAACTGTAGTCTATAAAACGATAAATAACCAACAAGTTGCATAAAAGAAATTTTATTTCCTTACCGGTTTCCTGCCCTTAGAGTCTGTCTTCAGAAGGTTACACCTACCGCATTATTAGCGAGCGTAAACAATAAATGACACTCGTAAATACTCGTAGTGCGATAGGTATAACCTTCCGAAGAATGGCACAAAGCTCCCGAAAATCATAAGAATTTTAATTTTTTTGATGCAACTGTATGCCTCTTATTTTGTTATATTTGCTAATTCCCGTTAGGGTCGTTCCGAACGATTACCACGAGATATTTTACAGATATTACTTTTTTCAATGATTTACTGCTACAATCGTAACCAAACAAAGATAGACCTATTCACATCAGCACGGCAAACGTCACTGGTCTTACATAAAAACTGTGTATAGAAGATAAATTACAGGTACTCACTGTGAGGCACTGAATCTTGGCTAAGATTAATTAAGAGTCTGCCACTCGACTTTTTGTCATCAATCTCGTTCGATCTTTCCCGCCACGAATTACTCACTTCTGCTATTCTATTCTTGTCATTGTAGCACCTGCATTAAATTCGGTAGTTACTTGCTCGATATATTGTAGTGGCTGTCTTCTACAACTTTTACGCATTACAGGTTTCTCCAGTGCAAACTAGACATTGTTCATTGATGGTTTAACATGTGTCCTGCCACTTGTCAGTGTTTCTTCATGTTCCTTTCTTCACCGAGTATGCGAAATCTTTTATTTGTTGTCTTATGAGTTCACCTAATTTTCAACATTCCTCTAAACTACCACACATAAAACATTTCTCATTTCTTCTTTCCCGGTTTTCCCACTGTACATGATTCACGTCCATACAGTACTGTGCTCCAAACGTACATTGTTCGAAAATAATTCGTCGTATTGATGCTTGTGTTTGATACTAATATGCTTATTTTAGGGAACGAGTACGTTATTTGCCTGTGATTGCCTACTTCGGATGTCCTCCTTGCTTCTTCCGTCAAGTATGATTTAGCTTCCAAGACATCAAAAAAACCTCGTTCCTTCAACAGACGTAATACAGAAAATTGGGAATCGGCACCAAATAAAACATTATGTAACTTCTTGTTTTCCATGAAAGCAACATATAATGAACTCTGTATTTAGTTCTGTGAGATAAGTCAAAAGGTGGCAGGCTTTCATACCAGCACGATCAGCATAGGCAAAAGAAATGTAAACTGTTACATCTTCCAAACCCAGTTCTTTGTATAGAATTGTAAATTCATATAAAACCGAATTAGTCAATATTTTTGTCTTCTTCGAACTAGCGATTATTTTCATCCAGATCAGAAATACCCATGAGTCGTACTATTTACTCAGTGTTATTGTTAAATATATTTCCATGCTAACTAAGAATACTCAACTACTGCAGCTGTACGTCTATCGATACAGTAAGTTATTTTAATCGCAGTTATGTTACCGTACTTTGAGATACTGCGGTTGAAGCACATAAGTAAACAGCCAGCGTGCATCATCATAAGCTGAAGTAAATGTCTAACACAGAAATCTAATTATTACAATAAATGGAAATTCTTTATATCTGATCTCTTACTGTACTTCAGTTATACACTGAAGCGCCAAAGAAACTGGTATAGGCATGCGTATTCAAACGCAGAGTATGTAAACAGGCAGAATACGGCGCAGCGATCGGCAACCCCCATGTAAGACAACAAGTGTCTGGCGCAGTTGTTAGATCCGTTACTGCTGCTACAATGGCAGGTTATGAAGGCTTCAGTGAGTTTGAACGTGGTGTCATAGTCGGTGCGCGAGCAATGGGACAGAGCCACTCCGAGGTAACGATGAAGTGGGGATTTTACTGTACGACCATTTCACGAGCATACTGTGATTATCAGGAATCCGGGATAGGATCAGATCTCCGATACGTTGTGACCGGAAACAGCTACTACTGCAAGATGGGACCAACGACGACTGAAGAGAATCGTTCAGCGTGACAGAAGTACAACCCTTCCGCAAATTGCTTCAGATTTCATTGCTGGGATATCAACAAGTGTCAGCGTGCGAACCATTCAGCGGAACATCATCGACAAGGGCTTTCGGAGCAAAAAAGGCTCGCTCTTCTGCCGTTGATGACTGCACGCCACAAAGTTTTACGACTTTCCTAGGCCCATCAACGCCGACATTGGACTGTTGATGACTGGAAAAATGTTGCCTGGTCGGACGAGTCTGGTTTCAAATTGTATCCGGTGGATGGACGTGTACGCGTATTGAGACTTCTTCATGAATCTAAGGACCATGCTTGTCAGCAGGGGACTGTTCAAGCTGTTGGAGGCTCTGTAATGGTGTGGAGCGTCTGCAGTAGCAGTTATATGGGACCCTTGATACGTCAAGGTGAGAAGTACGTAAGCGTCCTGTCTGATCATCTGCATCCATTCATGTCCATTGCGCATTCCAACGGACTTGCGCAATTCCAGCAGGACAATGCCACACCCCACACGTCCAGAATTGCTACAGAGTGGCTTCAGGAACATTGTTCTGACTTTAAAGAATTCCGATGCCCTTCAAACTCCCCAGACTTCAACATTACTGAGCATGCCTGAGATGCCTTGCAATGTGCTGTTCAGAAGAAGATCTTCACTCCCTCGTACTCTTACGGATTCATGGACAGCCCTGCAGGATTCATGGTGTCAATTCCCTCCAGCACTACTTCAGACATTAGTCTAGCCCATGCTACGTCGTGCTGCAGCACTTCTGCGTGCTCGCGTGGCACTAAACTATATTCGGGAAGTGTACTAGATTCTTTGGCTCTTAAGTGTATTTTTCCACCTTTAAAGAGCACTTACAACTCGACCGCGCCGAAGCTCTGACGTTGATTGGCATGCAGTCTCAGGATTCCTATTGCGAGCTTTCTAATAACAGTCATTTGAGTGTATGGAACATAAGTTTCCAAAATACTTCACTTTACTATAACACAGCCATACTCTGCGTTCCAGAAAGAAATATTAAATGCGACCAAAACCGTACCCTAACTGACTGCCTGAAAGACTTTGTCATCAAAAATATACCAGGTATGTAATGCTAATACCTCCTGCTGCGTAAACTACTTTTAGAACTCCTGTATTCCCTAGTGTAAGCCGACCCTCCTTGTTGTGATAGAAATAATTGCTCCAGGTATTACATTAAAGAAGACTGAGCAGGACTGAACGCCCATAGTAATCTACAAGTTCGCAGAACACCACTTACACACACCAATTCCGAACCCAGAGACCTTGTCGGCATGTTCTCTGAACCCTTTCCAGTTATCGACTACGCCATTACCAAAGGCGCCCTCATTAACTGAAGCAGACATTGCACTGACTCTTCGACCTACCTTCCTTGCACACTGACAACCGTTGCCTGAAATGAGCAACCTACAATTATCAACACTCCAAAGATTTTAAAATTCCGCTCAGTTGTCCCTCATTTATCCACTTTTGCAATGTGCAATTCCAGCACATATGAATCCCCTGCCACCTGTCCCTACACCATCAATTCTTATGCATGTAAGAAATAATTTTCTTTCATCGTATGTGAGTTAACTGCACGAATGCTTCTCATAAATACACCAGTGGTCCCCAGATGCCTATATTTCACCCTCACCGCTGAAAATATGATCCATTTTCTTACAGGTCCTACAAAGTACTCACCGATTTGAATAATATAATGTGCAACAAATACGCTGTCTAACCTGAATACTACCGTCACTTACTCACAGACCTACTCCCATCCAACTCTCTTCAGAATCACCAATAAGTATGCACCAAGTGTGCATAACGAAAGGTGCCTGACAGTTTCCTTTGTCAACTCACACCATCTCACTATCCCAGTAGTTGTCGGCCGGTATGGCCGAGCGGTTCTAGGCGCTTCAGTCTGGAACCGCGCGACCGCTGCGGTAGCAGGTTCGACTCCTGCCTCGGGCATGGATGTGTGTGATGTCCTTAGGTTAGTTAGGTTTAAGTAGTTTTAAGTTATAGGGGCTGATGACCTCAGATGTTAAGTCCCATAGTGCTCAGAACCATATGAACCATATCTCAGCAGTTACATTCCAATTCCACTTTCCTTCCAACAACGGACTCCATCTATTTGCCCTAAATAGATCACCGTAAGAGAAACAACGCTAACTATAGCATACTAAGCAGTTTAACAGTGGCAGCTTCACCTTCATTGCAGTATGCATTATCATGTTGACACGACATATTTAAGAAGAATTTTTATTCCTATTTTCTTTCTATAGCTATTTCAAATTAAACTTTGTTGTATTTATACTCTGTATCACTTGGCGTACAAAGTGCTCTGGTAGCCCATGTCCATCGTAAGGTGAAGACCAATAAAAGAAAAATTGAGTAACTAGACATTTGGTCGGCCTGAGTGACCGAGCGGTTCTAGGCGCTACAGTCTGGAACCGCGCGACTGCTACGGTCGCAGGTTCGAATCCTGCCTTGGGCATGGATGTGTGTGATGTCCTTAGGTTAGTTAGGTTTAAGTAGTTCTAAGTTATAGGGGACTGATGACTTCAGAAGTTAAGTCCCATAGTGGTCAGAGCCATTTGAACAGTTGAGGATCAATAGCGAAAACACATCGATTGAGGCGGTCCTGCAGGTTCTGGGTTGTGTTTAAATCCGGGGGGATGGGGGGATGGTGGCCATGGCGTACAGCAAGCCTACCCTGGTGCTCTTCGAAATACGCACGTACACTGCAACCTGTGTGACATGTTGCGTTGTGCTGCTGGTAGATACTGTCTTGCCATGTAAAAACACAATGCACATAGGGGTGTACGTAGTCCCCAAGGGTAGATACATACTTCTGTTGATTCATTGTGCTTTCGGGAATGACGAGATCACCCAGGGAATGCCATGGAAACATTCTCCAGACCATAATCCTCCCTTCTCTTACCTGGGCACTTCAGATGATTTTTGCTTGACAGTACATACCAGCGGAAATCTACCCGATGAAGCATAAAACGTGGTTCATCAGAAAAGGACACATGTTATCACTCAGTGTATGCCAGTTGCGATACTGGCATGCAAATTCCAACATTCGTCGCCTATGAACAGCAGTGAATATAGGCGCATGTACTAGGTGATTGCTGTGGAAGCTCATGAACGGCAGCATTCACTGAATGGTCATTGAGAGGACATTGTTGGTAGCCCCTTGGTTTAAGTCTGCGGTTATCTGCTGTTTTCCTGTACACATCTCCGAGTCCATCTTTGACCCCTGTCTTCTATGGTCCGAGGTTCATCATTATTTCCTTGACGCCAGTTTTCGAAACGCCATTTTTCTATGCTGGATACACATTAACCATGACGGCACGTGAACGCTTTACAAAAAAAAAAAATGGCTCTGAGCACTATGGGACTCAACTGCTGAGGTCATTAGTCCCCTAGAACTTAGAACTAGTTAAACCTAACTAACATAAGGACATCACAAACATCCATGCCCGAGGCAGGATTCGAACCTGCGACCGTAGCGGTCTTGCGGTTCCAGACTGCAGCGCCTTCAACCGCACGGCCACTTCGGCCGGCGAACGCTTTACAAACATATACGTATCTAAAATGCTTCCTTCCTTGTCTCCTTGACTAGAAAACCAACGATCGTACCCTTTTGGTCATCAAATGGTTCAAATGACTGAGCATCTTGGGAATTAACTTCTGAGGTCATCAGTCCCCTAGAACTTAGAACTACTTAAACCGAACTAACCTAAGGACATCACACACACCCATGCCCGAGGCAGGATTCGAGCCTGCGACCGTAGCGGTCTCGCGGTTCCAGACTGTAGCGCCTAGAGCCGCTCAACCACCCGGGCCGGCTTTTGGACATAATATAAATCGCCCCGTTTCCCCGTTACTACAACAGCAGCTTTGTTTTCCGGGTACCCTATCTAATGCGACACACTTTGCATAGCCTTCAATGCTAGTGCTCCCACGTGTCGTCTGTGAGTGGTTATTGCACGTTGACGTCGTACAAGGGCGGATTCACATTAATGTAACTGGGCCGTGTGTTTCTTGGTGGATGAATACGCATAAAAATCTTATACAGTACAAAAGCCGGCAAACGGACAGACGCAGACAATTTCAGATTTTCGTACTCGGGTTGCCACGTAACCGCTACGTATTTAGTTTCATAGTTGAGAAATGCCTTTCATTCAGATATGTAGATTGAAATATTGTAGTAATTTTGTGACCTCATTATGATGACATGGAAACCCTATTTCAGGATAACAAAGTAAAAGTTCTGGAAGGTTTTAACATGAAAGCATTTGCCTTTAAAACAGGAAGTACACTCCAGCTGAATCAGCTACATCTGGGCAGCCACAGAGGCGCTTTGAAACGAAATGGCGAACGATCTGGAAAACAGTTCGAAAAGATATGTAAGACCATTTTAATTTTGTAAAGGGCACAATTCTTCAATCCCCACGTTTTCTTTAATTGGAAAGCTTAGGGAGAACGATTGTGCTCTGTCTGAACTTGTCCCATCTACAACGTGATTTTATTTTCAAATACATCTCGATCCAATCACAAACAATCTGTTTTTCACGTTGGAGTGTCTTACCGTGGGCAGTGAGCAGTCACGTCCACTTAAAATGCGAGGTCCGCGATCAATTTCGGGTACTCTAATATTCGTCCCTTCACTCCATTTTTTTCGTAATTTCAAGAATGGCATGCCCCTTGACGAAATCATTGCAGTAATACATAAAGTCTTCATATTATTCGTTCAGTTCCATCAAAAGTTTTTCATCTGACAGTCTAATTACGCGAGACCTTCCTACCACCAATTTCTTAGCGGGCTCCATTCCTGAAAATTTAGCGCAAGGTGCTTCTTGACGTACAGAATAATTAATCTCATCCGTCGAGCATTGTAGCATTTTCCTCTCTAATTGTCAACTACATCATTAAATTTTACTGAATGATGTTGTAATGTCGCTTCATAGCGAATTTACAGTCCCGTTAATTATGCGACTTCATAACAGATGTGGAGCATTTTCATCGCTTCATCGCTCACCTCTCTCATTCCCAATAATTTTTAAAGACTTCTGACGATCGATCATTGTACAGCCTCCTTTGGTGCAAACAGCCACGGGATATATGAATTTCATTCATACCACGAGCAAACAGCGAACGGTAAACGGCGCTGTCAGCACAACTCTGCCTGACCGAAGAGAATTGTGCCGACCGAAAACTGCCGCAACACCGAATGAAATGTCACACGGTACCGGATACTTCCGAGAAAGACCTCGTAAAAGACAAGACAGGCCGAGCCTCGTCCCGTACGCGATCTTTACATCTGGCTACCGTGGTGTTTGGGACATTGCGGCCGGCCCGGTTCTAGACAGTTTCTTTACCAGTTAGACAGCACGCGCATGTTTTTCACCGTCTTACTCATGATCAAACCTTGAAATCAACAGCAATAATCTTTGTATTCGATTGAAGTTCATAGTTAATTGATGGATCAAACGTAAGTCACGGTCCTCGTCACCATCACAGTGTCCTTGTAGGTGGGATTATACTAACAAATCTCACACATTCTTACTTGCAGTCGCCGTTAAGTGCCTTGACTACTGACTGTGGTATAACTGTTACTAATGTCAAGAAATGTCACCCGCGTGTCTATTAAGGGATTAAATTAATTTGAAAGACTTTCAGGTACAGATAAAGGATTATTAACCGAGATTTTCTAGCCTCTCAGTTGCTATGGCCATGGAAGAATCAATATAGATTGTACCCTCTGTCGAGTAAATCGAGACAGTTTGATCGCTTGAACATCAGTCTCTTAATTAGCTAATATAAGGGAAAGAGGATGAGAATTATCCACTTCGTCAGGACAGAATGATAGTCGCATTTCTTCACGTCCCACAGCACCATTGAATGTAACGTTTCGTCTGTGAACACAATCTGATCTTCAGGAGGGAGGTCCACTTATGAGTTTCAGACGATTATGTATGGTCTGCAACAGTATCATGTCTCTGGATTTCCATACGTTTACCGTTTCTGCCATGAGCCATTCGAAGCAGAGTATGTTGTGACGTTAGAGCCGCTAACTGGAAAATCGGAGTTTCTCAGCGATTGACCGATGATACAATTTCTCCCAGCAGTTAGCAACATATAAATGTGTTTAATGTAGGCGACGGCACTTGATCTAAAGTTCATCTGAAAAGAATGTTCCATGCTGCCACTATTTAAATAGGGTGAGACAGTTCTTATCCGTACTTTGCATTATTTTTTGCAATATTTACGTTTACAAAGTAGCTAGAGCTCACTATTCATGTTTACCACTAGTAGACAAGTGCCATATACAAACTAGCCTCCAGTTGTTCATTTCTCATGTTTAAACCTCCGTTTGTTACTGTTGGTTGGTAGGATTTAGCGTCAGCTAGTGACCAGCACTTGGTTGCATGTGTTTGTGTGTGTGTGTGGGGGGGGGGGGAGAGGGGAGGGGGGGGGGGCTGGCAGGGATGCGAGCAGGGGCGTGGGGCGTGGAGGTATGTGTATTTCCACAACTAGCCGGTCGAAGTGGCCGTGCGGTTAAAGGCGCTGCAGTCTGGAACCGCAAGACCGCTACGGTCGCAGGTTCGAATCCTGCCTCGGGCATGGATGTTTGTGATGTCCTTAGGTTAGTTAGGTTTGACTAGTTCTAAGTTCTAGGGGACTAATGACCTCAGCAGTTGAGTCCCATAGTGCTCAGAGCCATTTGAACCATTTTTTTTTTCCACAACTGCGATCGGGCTTCAGGTTTTCCAGTGCGACAATATGAATGGACCATGTTTTGGGGGAGAGGAGTGAACCATGCTGGGGTACCTCCTATTCCCTCAAGATCTTCTCGTGGTCATCATATAGGGCGCCGATGGTGAAAGCCAGTAGCCGTAATTGTAGTAGAGCCTCAGCAGCTCTAGTCGTGCGCCCAGGGTGGCTCGATCGGTGACAGACGACAGCGTCACCCAGGAGGGCTGCGAGATCGCGTCCTGGCTCCACCCTTCCAGACTGCAGCTTGCAGTCCATCGGATGACGTCACCCAGGGAGTGGGGCTGGCCTGCCCCTGCATCCCGCGCCCATACAACGCAAAGTTTCGGACGTCAATGTTCTGTGTTGTGCCTGATAACCTCACACTCGTCTCCGCATCTGTTCATAATGCTCACCAGGCCGTGCTTCCTCGCCTGCGAGTGGTGTCGTAAACCTGTCTTAACAGGCTTAATAACAACATTGCCAGTGTCCGCTACCCAATGTGTCCATTGGTCCCTTAAGTTCTATCATCTGATTATAGTTGCACAAAATTTTAAATAATTTTCCAAATCCTTGCCAGTGCTAACTACGAGGGTTGGAACCTTAACAGGCAACTATATATTTAGAGCTCGTAAAAAAATAGATACGTGATTCAAACTTTTGCTGACTTTCAAAGTAGTCACCAGCATTGTGTATAGCCCGTTACCAGCGATGTGGAAGTCGTAGGATACTCTTAGCAGTCCGTATGAGACTCAAAAGATCACATATCCGAAAAAAGGCTGGATGCAGTGCCACGATAAGGCACTGACGCATATTTCAGATATCGTGCTGAAATTCTTCGAAATATCAATGTGAAGTGCACCCTTCGCTCTCTTACCGAGCGAGGTGGCGCAGTTGTTAGCCCACTGGACACTCATTCGGGAGGACGCCGGTTAAACGCGTGTCCAACCATCCTGATTTAGGTTTTCCGTCATTTCCCTAAATCACTTCAGGTAAATGCTGGGTCCATTGAAAGGTAACGGCCGATTTCCTTCCCCATCCTTCCCTAATCCAAGCTTATTCTCAGTCCAATTACCTCGTTGTTGACGGGACGTTAAAAACTAATCTCTTCCTCGACTTCGCTCTCCCTATAGCCCACGTTTATCCATCTGTGATTTTTCTATTCCCTAACCTCAACGCAAAGCTTATCAAGATGCATTTTTCTATCATCACAAGGAGTAGTGAAGGCTGTAGGGGAGACTGTGAAGAACCTTCAAAGAAAGGTTTCGCGCACGTCGTTGCAGATTGGACGAAACGCTAGAATAAGTATATCACACCCAAAGGAGGTTACTTTGTGAAAGACCACGAAGATTATGAGCATGAGTTAATTAAGTTGTCAAAAAAATATTATGATCATTCTTGTTTGAACAGCCCTTGTAAATTCATTCTCAATGCAACAGTTGTCAGCAGAGTAAGCAACAAATTCAGGCAAATCTCCACTTCATATTTCGATATCCATTGAAAGAGTAGAATAATATGAGCTCCACTTATAATTTATGGGACATCTATCTTTCATTCGGCAACATATGCTGTCAGATTGTCTTGTAACCTTGGCAGCAATTGTGTTGCTTACTTAATATATAACCTGGGTTTCAAACAACTTCCAGCAAAAACATACGTGGCAATAGTTTTGTTTGGAGGCAATTTAAAATGAGAACGAGGAACGAAGAACTCTATAAGGTTTCTTGAAACATATCATTGCAGGCTACTAGTCGTTTGCAACGGCAATGCAGTGGGGAGAGTCTCTACCTGTTTCCCGAAGAGGGCTCTAACCGCTAAATTAGGATCGTTCGATATCCGCCCATCGCATCCGTTTCGACTGTAGTGTTCACAGTAACAGCATTGTAAATACTTCACTCCCATTTTCTGCCTTCGTACAGCAATCCAGCGCCGTGTTCTCCATAGGAAATGAAGCTGTACACAGCACGAGGTGAAATACACGTAGCAACAGTCCGAAATCAGGTCATGACCAACTATAGTCTTTAAATCACCTCTCGATACTAGTCTTTTCCACCACTGATCACTATGCAAACAACACATAGTTTCCTGTAGACACAGATTTCTTACAGAGCAGTGTGTAGTTAGAAGAGTTTTAACGCTTGAACCTTCTACATTACTATTATCCTTTACTGTGTTACTTATTCACGGCATAAGTTCTTCCTTTGGAGAAACACGATAAAGGTACGGAGTGGTTATAATTAGAGTGCAACTACTCACGGTGGTCCAGTGTGGGCTGTAATTGCCGTATGACAACGAAACTTGGTAGATATGCTAATGTGTTAATGAGGAACCGATATACGCTATAAAACAAATTAGCTTCAGTTTTGGCCTCCAGGTAAAAATGTGGCAGCGTACATTGTTTGTATGACGGTATGGTACATTGTCGTTTGAAAAACCATAACGTGAGTGAACAGCATGATTCTCGAAAACAAAGACCCTGTCCTGTAAGTGAAACTGTTGTTCATGAACGGCAGCAATTACAGTGCAGCATCGAGAGAGTATCGCTGACTGAAAGGTCCGAGGAGAGACTAAATGTCACTAAATACACAACTGGCCATTAAAATTTGCTACACCACGAAGATGACGAGCTACAGACGCGAAATTTAGCTGACAGGAAGAAGACGCTGTGATATGCAAATTATTAGCTTTTCAGAGCATTCACACATGGTTGGCGCCGGTGGCGACACCTACAACGTGCTGACATGAGGAAAGTTTCGAACCGATTTCTCATACACAAACAGTAGTTGACCGGCGTTGCCTGGTGAAACGTTGTTGTGATGCCTCGTTAAGGAGGAGAAATGCGTACCATCACGTTTCTGACTTTGATAAAGGACGGATTGTAGACTATAGTGATTGCGGTTTATCGTGTCGCGACATTGCTGCTCGCGTCGGTCGAGTTCCAATGACTGTTAGCAGAATATGGAATTGGTGGGTTCAGGAGGGTAATACGGAACGCCGTGCTGGATCCCAACGGACTCGTATCACTAGCAGTCGAGATGACAGGCATCTTATCCGCATCGCTGTAACGGATCGGCAGCCACGTCTCGATCCCCGAGTCAACAGATGGGGACGTTTGCAAGACAACAAACATCTGCACGAACAGTTCGACGACGTTTGCAGCAGCATGGACTAGCAGCTCGGAGACCATGGCTGCGGTTACCCTTGACGATGCGTCACAGACAGGAGCGCCTGCGATGGTGTACTCAAAGACGAACCTGGGTTCACGAATGCCAAGACGTCATTTTTTTCGGATTAATCGAGGTTCTGTTTACAGCATCATGATTGTCGCATCCGTGTTTTGGCGACATCGCGGTGAACGCACATTGGAAGCCTGTATTCGTCATCGCCATACTAGCGTATCACCCGGCGTGATGGTAAGGGGTGCCATTGCTTACACGTATCGGTCACCTCTTGTTCGCACTGACGGCACTTTGAACAGTGGACGTTACATTTCAGATGTGTTACGACCCGTCGCTCTACGCTTCATTCGATCCCTGCGAAACCCTACATTTCAGCAGGATAATACACGACCGCTTGTTCCATGATGGCCGCCGAGTAAGTGACGCCAGAAACCATTTCCAGAAAGTTAAGTGATTTAGACAGGAATATAATTTAGTTTAACGCTGACAACAAATTAAATACGTGCATTAGTGTATCGTTTAGTCTTGCCGTTAAAGGTTTGACTTTTCTTTGCGTATTTTTTCAGAAAACACGAAAAGATCGTAACTTCGTGAAGTCGCGCTTAGGCTTAAATTTTGTAAACGTGTTTGTTTCTTGTTTCAAGGTAATTTAACTAGTTTCTCGGTAACAAATAAGTAAACTACCGTAAATAGCGTATAACTTCATTGTTTTAATACAGATTTCAGAAAAACAGCGTAACTTTATATCAGAAACTTGCCTATATACATTTGTTTATAGGCCTAATTCTCGTAACGTTCTTGGAGAATCAAAGTTAAAGTATCTCGTTTAATTGCCCTTTTTTCATTCCATCGAGTGAAATATATAATAAATAGCGTATACCTTCGTTGTTTTAATACAGATCTCAGAAAAACAGCGGAATTTTAAATCAGAAACTTGCTTATATACATTTGTGAATAGGCTTAATTCTTGTAACGTCTTTTTTGATTTTCGGTAAGTTAATTGATTTATTCTAGCTAAAGTATTATTTTTGCCATGAGTGAGAAGTGCCTGACTTGCCGTAGAATTGTTAGTTCCGGGGTTTGGTGTGATGGATGCAGCAGTTTTTTTCACTGGGGGGACTGCAGTGGCGTGGGTGTTGGGAAAGTGGATCAGGCTCATCAGTGGTTATGTAGGATTTGCAGCAGAGATAGGAAGATAGTGGAACAGAAGGGGAAAATTGCTGCCCATCAGGCTGAGCTAGATCAGGCTAGGGAAGATCTGGACAGGTTAAGGAGGGAGAAGGGCAAAGAGAGGTGGGAAGTGGCAACAGGTAGCAGAAGGAACAGGCCTAGAACTAAGTCTGACAGTTTTGTGGTGAATGTCAAAAATAAGTTTGACCTGTTGCTTCAGTTAGAAACTGATGAGACTCAAGCAGAGGTAGGTGTAGACAGGACACAACAAACTTTCAATAGGAAATTGAAAAAGAATGTAGGAAAGTCATCGAAAAGGAAGAAAGTTTTGTTGTTAGGCAGTTCTCATGCCAGAGGTGTAGGCCAACTTCTGCAGGAGGAATTAGGACCAGAATACCAGGTCACAAATTTTTTCAAACCAAGTGCTAGTCTGGATCAGGTGACAGAGGATTTAGGTTCACTCTGTAAAGGATTTACCAGGGAAGACACCGTGGTTATTGTGGGAGGGCCAGGGAACAGCATCGACAGAGATCCTGGGTACAGTATAGAGTGTGACCTGGTAAAGATTGCGTCGGCATCGAGACACACCAATGTTGAATTTGTATCTGTCCTGAGACGCCATGACCGGCCTCATTTGAACTCTTCTGTTGGGAGAGTTAATTTGGAGTTGGAACGGCTGCTTGGGTCGGGTGCGGGGGCTCATATTGGTGTGGTTCCTGTTGATTATCTCAGTAGGTGGGACTATACCAGGCACGGCCTACAACTCAACAGGAAAGGGAAGGGGAAACTGGCTGGGGTAATAGCAGGAAATTTAAGGGCGGGAGGCACTGCCATGAATGGTAAAATACCAGTGGTTACAGGTGTTGGAGCAGCACCTTTTTTAGGATAGGTAAGACAGAAAGATGTCAAGTTCTACGAGAGGTCAGGATTGAAACAAATCTTCAGTTTAGGAAAGAAATTAAACAGCACAATTCTAGCACATTGGATCACCAATCACAGCTATCAATTATAAATTTTCACCAATCACCAGAAATTTTATCTCCACCATGTTGTATCTCAGTCCTAGGTAATTCCAGTGATGAATTAAAGTCATCCAACCCAATTGACATAATCTGCCTCTCCGAACACCATGTGACCACTGGTATTGGAACTAGGCCTAAGCACAATGAGAAACTCAGACAGGAGAGTACTGCAAATGTTAGAATAAGGAAAGGTTCTCATAAAATTATAATTAAAAATAATGTAAGTATATTTCATCAAAATATTGGGAGTTTAAAGAATAAAGTAGATAAGCTTCTGGTTTGTTTAGAAGATTTATAAGCTGAGAATGAAA
This sequence comes from Schistocerca americana, assembly GCF_021461395.2. NCBI lineage: Eukaryota > Metazoa > Arthropoda > Insecta > Orthoptera > Acrididae > Schistocerca > Schistocerca americana. The sequence continues at coordinate 455,790,972 of NC_060123.1, forward strand.
TAGATATACTGTGCCTGTCTGAGCATCACATTGTTACTGATATGGATAAGGTAAATGTAAGTGGTTATAAGCTCTCTGCACATGTAATGAGAGAAAATATGGAGAAAGGAGGAGTTGCCATATATGTCAAAAATTATCATTGTGCAAAAAGTATAGAAACAAAAAAGTTTTGTGTAGAGAAACATATAGAAGCATGTGCCTGTGAGCTTAAATTAAATAAAGGCACATTTATAATTGTAACTGTATATAGGTCCCCATCAGGAAATTTTCATCTATTTCTGAAAAATTTGGACTCCTTGTTGTGCTATCTGTCAGACAGGGGGAAGCAAATTATTATTTGTGGGGACTTCAATGTAGATTCTCTGAAAGAGGGTAATAGGAAAAATGACCTTGAAGTATTACTCGGTTCTTTCAATTTGACACCCGTAATTGATTTTCCTACTCGGGTGGTAAAGGATAGCAGCTCACTGATAGATAACTTCTTTATAGACCAAGATAAGTGTAACCAGATAAATGCTCAGCCTGTTGAGAATGGTCTTTCTGATCATGGTGCACAGCTAGTTACAATATATGACATAGCTCCATTCAGCAATACTAAACAGTCCTCCAAAGTAGTACGTTCAGTCAACAATTTAACAATTGCAAATTTCAGGGAAAGCCTACAGCAGTTAGACTGGGATGAGGTGTACCGTGAACCTGATGCCAATTTAAAATATAATTTATTTCATGACATTTTTGTAAATGCATTTGAAAACTGCTTCCCCAAGAAAATAGTTAAATATACTTGTAAGAAACCTTGTAACAAACCATGGCTTACTAAGGATATAAAAATATCTTGTAACCGGAAAAGGGAAATGTATCTGACAGCAAGAAAGAGTAGTGACCCAGAAACTATCAAAAATTATAAAAACTACTGTGTTATATTAAGAAAAGTTATTAAAAAATCCAGGAGTATGTGTATCATGTCTGAAATCAGCAACTCTGATAATAAAATTAAAACAATTTGGAATATTATTAAAAGAGAAACAGGTCAACCAAGAGCAGAGGAAGACACTATTACCATCAAATTGAATGAAAACTTTACGAACAAAAAGTCAGAAGTTGAAAATATTTTTAATAATCATTTTCTAAATGTTGTGGATATAGTAGGATCCAGGTGTTCATTAGAAGATGCTAGGCTGTTAATGGAAGAGGCCATACCTATGCAATTTGATACAATTGAAATCTCACCCACTTCTCCCTCTGAAATTAGGAAAATAATAAACTCGCTTAAAAGCAAAAACTCACATGGGATTGATGGCATTTCCAGCAAAATACTAAAAGCTTGTTCTCAACAGATAAGTCAGATTCTCAGCCACCTGTGTAATAGCTCTCTGGAACAGGGCATTTTCCCTGATAGACTGAAATATGCTATTGTTATACCTTTGCATAAAAAGGGGGATAGATCTGATGTCAACAATTACCGTCCAATCTCCCTTCTAACAGCTTTATCCAAAATTTTTGAGAAAGTAATGTATTCAAGAGTAGCTTCACATATCTGTAAAAATGAAGTACTAACAAAATGTCAGTTTGGTTTCCAGAAAGGTTTTTCAACAGAAAATGCCATATATGCTTTCACCAGTCAAATTTTGAATGATCTGAATAACCGAACACCACCCATTGGGATTTTTTGTGATCTCTCAAAGGCTTTTGATTGTGTAAATCATGAAATTCTGCTAGACAAGCTCAAGTATTGTGGCATGAGTGGGACAGTGCACAAATGGTTTAATTCGTACCTAACTGGAAGAGTGCAGAAAGTTGAAATAAGTAGTTCTCGTAACATGCAAAGATCAGCACATTCCTCAAACTGGGGAACTATCAAGAATGGGGTTCCACAAGGGTCAGTCTTGGGTCCTTTGTTGTTCTTATTATATATTAATGACTTGCCATTCTATATTCATGAAGAGGCAAAGTTAGTTCTCTTTGCTGATGATACAAGTATAGTAATCACACCTGAGAAACAAGAATTAACTGATGAAATTGTCAATACTGTCTTTCAGAAAATTACAAAGTGGTTCCTTGTAAACAGACTCTCACTGAATTTTGATAAGACACAGTACATACAGTTCCGTACAGTGAATGGTATGACGCCATTAATAAATATAGACCTTAATCAGAAGCAATAGCTAAGGTAGAATATTCCAAATTTTTAGGTATGTCCATTGATGAGAGATTAAATTGGAAGAAACACATTGATGATCTGCTGAAACGTTTGAGTTCAGCTACTTATGCAATAAGGGTCATTGCAAATTTTGGTGATAAACATCTTAGTAAATTAGCTTACTACGCCTATTTTCACTCATTGCTTTCATATGGCATCATATTTTGGGGTAATTCATCACTGAGGAATAAAGTATTTATTGCACAAAAGCGTGTAATCAGAATAATAGCTGGAGTCCACCCAAGATCATCCTGCAGACATTTATTTAAGGATCTAGGGATATTCACAGTAGCTTCTCAGTATATATACTCTCTTATGAAATTTGTTATTAACAACCAAACCCAATTCAAAAGTAATAGCAGTGTGCATAACTACAATACTAGGAGAAAGGACGATCTTCACTATTCAAGATTAAACCTAACTTTGGCACAGAAAGGGGTGAATTATACTGGCACTAAAGTCTTTGGTCACTTACCAAATAGTATCAAAAGTCTGACAGATAACCAACAAGTATTTAAGAAGAAATTAAAAGAATTTCTGAATGACAACTCCTTCTACTCCATAGAGGAATTTTTAGATATAAATTAAGAAAAAAAAGAAAAAAAAAGAAAAATATTATAAAAAATAAAAAAAATAAAAAATAAAGAAAGCAAAAAAACACAAAAAATAAAGTTGTTATATTAACTTAAGTATGTTGTTAAATTAACCTAATTATGTCATGTATTGGAAAATTCGACTCGTTCCACATCATTACGAAATATCGTATTCATGATCCATGGAACTAGTATTAATCTAATCTAATCTAATCTAATAATACACCTGTCACTACTCTTGATGAACTGTGGTATCGTGTTGAAGCTGCATGGGCAGCTGTACCCATACACGCCATCCAAGCTCTGGTTGACTCAATGCCCAGGCGTATCAAGGCCTATATTACGGCCAGAGGTAGTTGTTCTGGGTACTGATTTCTCAGGATCTGAGCATCCAAATTGCGTGAATGTCAGTTCTAGTATACTATATTTGTCCTATGAATACCCGTTTATCAACTGCATTTCTTCTTGGTGTAGCAATTTTAATTGCCAGTAGTGTAGTCTAAAGAAGGCGATAATGAAACCCGAAAATACGGTTGAGTTGGTGTGGCACCTGGAAGAGCAACTCGACCGGTCGCGGTGGGAACTTACTGACGAGGTTTCGGCCACTGTGACTGACCATGCAGCACGTGCTGTGGGTAGTGCCAGTGGTCGTGCAGTGTCCCTAGAGCTGTCCTCCCATGGTCAACAGTACGTTCTGTTTTACACTGGTACCCGTACAAAATCCAGACAGTGCAACAACTGATACCTCACGATCCATGGCAACGATCTGAATTTCTCTTCCGTTTCTGGCACGTATCGAAGTTGATGACTTGTGGCCGGGCAATAATCTATGGAATGATGAGTTGCATTTTACTCTACATGGTGCACTGAGTACAAGGAAGTCCGAAATTGAGGTACTGTTAAGCCGCGTGATGAGCACGGAGATCCATTACACTCGTCGTATGTGACTGTGTGGTGAGAATTTACAAGCACCTTTCCTATCGGTCCATTATGTTTTGAAGAGAATACACCTGGAGGGTCTGTCAGGTGTACCTTGACGTCTGCACGTTATCAAGACCTCCTTGCACCAGCATGTGATTCCTGATTTGGAAGAGAGTAACTGTATGGAAACCACTATTTTTACGCAAGGTACGGCAAGACCTCATGTCACTCGTCCAGTAAAAGATCTGCTTATTGCAACCTTCCAAGAACGTGTTATCTCCAGAACATCTCCGGTTGCATTACCTGCAAGATTACCAGATCTCAACTGATGTGACTATTACCTCTGGGACCTCTAAAAGAACGCATTTACCAGGGACACGTTCGATCTCTGCCTGATATTAAGGAGACTAATGACAAACAAGTTGCTCATATTCCATAGGAACTGTACCGAACAGCTGTTGATGACATCGTATTACGGATGCACCATCTCCTTGACGTCTCCATTGTTTATGTTGAGGAAATTGTGTGAACTGCCGTTAATAACAGAATAAACATTACCACTTTCTCACTTGTCTGATCTTTCCTGCCAGCGTTCCGTTCCTGAACCATTGGATTTGGAGACATTTCTACGCGTCTTTCTTGCTTTCACATAGCCGGGTTGGTACCTGGTAGCTAAAATTTCAAATAATTTATCTCCAGCGCAAAGCGCACATGGTTCCGCTTTGACGCTTTAGAGTGTCTACCAAGTTTCGCTACCGTACATTATTACAGTCCACATTCAATCTCTGTTAGTAGCTGTACTTTAATTATAATCAAACGGCACTATCTGCCACCGGTATTGCTTTTTAGAGAAGTAGGACGTACAGAAGTACACCAAAATACAGTAGACAGCTTCTGGCGGAACATTATGCCCAGAGACCTCATCAAACCGCTACACAGACTATTCCAAAAAGCTGCACCTTCCAAGCTGCAACTAGTATCATTTCCAGTACGTTGCTGAAAATTAGTCCAGTGAAAATATATTCGCAATAAACGATACTTATTTGAAAGACTGTACACTTACTTACCTTTAATAGAAAACGAAAGACCGTATAAAGTCAAGCATAAAATAAAAATGAAGTATGTAAACTGCTTACAGAGATAAATAGCACTGAGAAATCATCTTTATGAACGAAGCACTATTATTCAAACTACAGTCTGAAGCACACGAGCAGAATCGGTAGAAGTGTTCGAAGTGAGTACCAGCAAGCAGCTCTGCTGAAACCAGCGTCCATCTACTGGCGCAGTGGCGAAGTGCGAATGTCTTCTCAGTCCACGTTCACTGCCAACGTACGTCCACGTCTTCCCAGAAATCACTTTCTGCAGACTTTATTAGAGAAAGGAGCCTACACTCCTTAGATAAGCTTGCAGGCATCGGTCTTTAATTTTAAAACAGCCAGCAGTGTTGTGGATAGTTTTTCAGCAATGGTTTCTGCCCGCAATATATTCGTACTGCCACTACTCGTAATACCACAAGGTGGAGTCCGTGAGTGCCTGTAAAAGGATTCAGAATGTGTTTGAAATGGTTCTGTTTGGTGCGACACATGGTATCTTGTATTAAACTGGGATTAACGTAAGTGGGGATGAGTAGCAGAAACAGTTCTTTAATGATCGAATACAGCTTTAACGGAATACTGCTTGACTCAGTCACGTAGATTAATTATCAGATGTGACATCGTGATATAGGGATGGTGACTGGTACACTACGCTTTATTTGAAACGTTTGCTATGTGCATGGCATTACTATAAGAGATGGTGTGTAGAATAGTTCTTCGATCGATCCTTGGAGTCCCCTGGTGCTGAGTTTCAAGGAAATCATAGAAGTTATTCAGAGGTGTGTTGTTAGACCTGATACTGGTCAGTTCCGAGGCAAAATTATCCTGGAGTTTGGATGGAAATCGTTTGAGAAAAAATTAGACTCACATCACGAAACGCTACTTATTGAGTTCAGGGTATCAGAATTTACAACTTATGGCAAAACAATTCTCCTGCCAACAACGTTCTTAGCACACAAAAAAATGCAAGGGAAAAATAAGAGAGATGAGGGCTCTGACAGACTTCAGCTGCCACAGCAAAGGGAATGAGTGACGATAGCACAAGGTACACTCCGCGTCATGTACTGCCCAATGGCTTGCGGAACCAAACCATTAAGTTATAGAATTTTGTACACCACAGTCTTGACCGCATAGAGACACAGCTTTATTCATTAGTGGTGACCCGTTTTAACCACATGTATATCATCTTTGGACGACACCGACTGAAGTCGACTCCGTGGATGGTATTTAAAATCGCTGCTACGTGCTACCAAACCCCAGATGGCGTCACTGGACTATTGTCCGACGTCGATCCATACCAGGTCGAAACCGGTCACCATTTATCAATTTAAGTGAATTTTTATCCGATCAATACTGTTCCGTATAATATTTTAGTAGAGGTTAACTGGATCGCTGTTGTTCTCTCTATGTTTACAAAGATTATAACATTTTGACCACCTCGTTAAAAAGTTCTCGATAAACATGCTGCATCAAATTGGCTACAATTCCAAGCTTTCCATGATGGAAAGACCCTTAGACGCCAGAAAAGCATCTGGCCCAGAAGGTATGCTCGTAAGATTTTATGTTGACTATGCTACAAATATAGCACCAATCTTATCCGTCATCTACCAGAGATCATTGGAACGGTGGAAAGTTCCACGCGGCTGGAAAAAGGTCCAGGTCATAGCAATCTATAAAAAGTGTAGAAAATCGGATGCACATTATTACCGGCCAATTTCACTGACATCGATTTGTTGTAGAATCATGGAACATATTTTGTGTTCAGACATAATGACCTTTCTAGACTCTGAGAAGTTCATCTGCAGATACCAACACGGTTTGGGGAAACAGCGGTCATGCGAGACACAGCTGGCCCTCTCTGTGCATGATATACAACAGGCTCTAGATATCGGCTCCCAGGTTGATGCCATATTTCTCGACTTTCGAAAGGCGTTCGACTCAGTTCCGCACTGTCGCTTGCTACAAAAAGTGCGCGCTTACGGTCTATACAATGACATATGCGGTTGGATAGAAAGTTTTCTAACAGACAGGGAGCAGTATGTCGTCCTGAACGGGGTTAACTTCAACAGAAACAAGAGTAACTTAAGGTGTGCCCCAGGGCAGAGTAATAGGTCTTCTGCTTTTTACGATTTACATAAACGATCCGATTAATGGCATTGACAGCGGACTTATACAGTTTGCCGATGATGCTGTAGTCTACAGTAAAGTAGTATCACACGAATGTTGTGAACAAATCAATGAGGATTTGCAGAAAATAAATGCATGGTGTAATGACTGGTAGTTATCTCTCAACATTAGTAAGTGTAATCTACTGCGTATAACAAGGCGAAAATCCCCATTAATGTACGAATACAAAATAAATGATTAGTCTTTGGAAGCGGTAACATCAGTCCAGTATCTGGATGTGACTATTCAAAATGATCTCAAAACGGAATGATCAGATTACACAAGTAACGGGTAAGGCGAACTCTAGATTGCGGTTTATTGGTAGAATCCTGAAGCGATGCAGTCCTTCAACAAGGGAAATAAGAGCTCGTACTGAGGCATTCAGCCAGTCGTTTTTCCCTCGCGCGATCCGCGAGTGGAAGAGAGTAGGGGAAATATGACTTTGGCGCGAATTGTGCCCTCCGCCACACACCGCTTGGTGGCAAGCGGAGTATATATGTAGAAGCAGATGTAGATGGACGCAAACATCGAAACCTTGCCTTTTTATCCCAGTTTGACGCAACAAATTTACTGGGATGTTTTTTGTCCATGAACTTCGTCGTGGGATTCTTCGTAGCCATAATGACAGCCCGATAATTGGTGTGGTGATCTACATTTGGAAAGAAATAAAAAAGCGCTGTTGGGTGGCATGGGTTCGATACGTGCCTGGTGTGTTTCCGGAGCTATGTGGCAGCAGATGTTTATGCACAGGTCTCGCAAATTCCGTAAGTAATGGGCTGGTGGTTTGTGGGCGCAGAGAAAATGCCTGATACCGTCCAAAAGGAGTTCCATCAGGTTAAGATAAGGTGAATTTGATGGCCGAGAGGTCTGCTCGGTTGGACCAAATATTGACGATGTAAATATTTCTCACCCGCAACACCCTAAATAATTAAGCAGCTATTCAGTAACACAGTGTAAACAGAGACTAAGACGACTCGTAAATACACAGACATAAAATACTTTCAGGGGTAAAATTTACCATAATACAACAGTCTGTGAGTATTTACGCGCTTGTTGGTCTTGCAAGTCAGCCTCTCATGTTTCTGATCAGTACAACTGCACCTGAGTTTCTTATTGTGGATAAAATTAAATACAAATCGTAATGAAACTGAAACAAAAGTACATGAACTCCCCAATACTTTTAATTCTAAGACAATTTTGCCTCAGTTTCTGAGTGCCCTTCCCTCTATTAAACACACACACACACACACACACACACACACACACACACACACACACACACACACACACACATAGCCACACTCACACTCACTGACACGTGTATACATATGTTTACTCGTATACTGATACGAGTTATGGGATGCTCCAAGTATGCCTTTCGTTGCCAAATTTCATGTTATATACTTCTTGTAAGTTACAACTAACGATTTAAACAGCTCTCGTCAATTTTTTAGCAGTTTGCTTCTTAGAACATGAATTTAATCAACATTGCTGCTATTATAATATGTCCCAGTTCCATAGATTCAGCTGCGTATGGAATAGTTTAATCAAATCAACAATCGTTTAGTGCTAGCTGAATTGTATTATGAAAGGCAAATCAAACGGCTTTTATGTACTGAAGAGTGAAGAAATTTAACAGGTGTTCCACCGATCACTTGCAATGAGGAGAGCTTCCTTTCTAAGCGAAATGAATTTCAGCAAGTTTCTAAAAAATGTTCTGTATGTTGAATCACGGAAATGAAATTTATGGACCACTAGACGACAATCATGACGATCACAGCGTATCAGTCTATTCCCATCTTCCATTCATAATGGTCTCTCCGATTTGAGGAATTTATATTAGCAACGTAGAAGTTAGTGATATTTATCACTAAGTTATACCAAGTATGATAACAGCTCTAATCGCCATCAGCGAAAAACTACCACCAGAAACTGTAGTTTTTATGTAATTTTTAATTTTTTTCAGTTTTTCGTTGTTGATATTTTATTTCCAGGTTCAAACTGTTTACTCAGCCGTTAAAAATGGTTCAATTGGCTCTGAGTACTATGCGACTTAACTTCTGAGATCATCAGTCGCCTAGAACTTAGAACTAATTAAACCTAACTAACCTAAGGACATCACACACATCCATGCCCGAGGTAGGATTCGAACCTCCGACCGTAGCGGTCGCTTGGCTCCAGACTGTAGCGCCTAGAACCGCACGGCCACTCCGGCCGGTTACTCAGCCGTATCATAAGATTGTAATGATAATCAAACCAGCGAAAGACTTGATAACAGCTTAATTTTATGGCTTATTCGTTACAAGATTTGAAAAAAATTGTAGCTAAAGTACTTCTTTACCGTCCTCAGCCAAATATAGATTTTATAGCTTCTTTCTACCTTCACTCAGACACCTTTCATTGCTGTCACTCCATCAGTAGTTCAAACACTTACATTCGTTAACCGTGGATTATACTTTCAATGAGGTAGATTCATATAGATAATTGATCATCACTTGGATTGAAGTTGTCAGAGAAATTTACCATAGTGCCATTTTTGGTTATATACATGATGTGATTGTCGGACTTTGATAGTGCAGGTATAGTTTTACTAGTTTCATTAGCTACAGATATGAATACGACGTAGTTTATTTATTGAACGAAAGAAATTCCTTGTATCAGCCCATGGTCATTTTGGATATTAAAATTTATTATACGTCTACACTGAAAAATAAACTGCACGTAATGAATGAATGGGCTTTTAGGACTTCGTCTCATCAATTCCTCTTTTGACCTGGATATTGTTTTGTTATAGCCTATTACGCGAAAACATCACACTGATTATCCATTAGAAGGAAAGAGGACTACCTTTTACATACGTTACTCTCATAATTCCATATTTGAACGGCAACTTCAAAAAAAGAACTCTTGCAGTTATGAAGCACATACATTTAGTCCGTTTTATAACGACAGTCAACACAAACAACTGCAACACGTTTGCCACAGGAAGTACTGGATTAAAAATGAGTACACAACTCTGTCTACTTCTTCTGAAGCAGTTAAGAATTTGACTAGCCCCAGTTGTCTAAAGCCGTGTCTAAAAATGACTGTTGTCAGTTAAGTTCCTCAGGATGCGTGACCACATTGTGAATATATAAAATTCACCAACGTTCGTCCACTTTTGCAAGTGGCATTCCTCAGATTATTGAGTTGACTTCTGAATGAGAAAAAACTTAGCCTCTTATACACTAGTGAACGAAAGTGTTTTGGTAATGTGATGTAGTATTGAGGATGACGGTGAAGGGTGTTGGATGTTCTTTCTTGGTGTTTGCGTCCATTCTTGTCATTGGCGGAAATGACGGCCTTTATTGGTGGTTGATTTATTTCATGTCATTCAGGGAAATAGGCCAATGAAAAACATGCGGCAGTTGTGAAGTATCACTGTTAACAATCTGCCAACCATGCTGCTGCTGCTACTGGCAGCCAAAACGCTGGAAGTTCCTATCCTTCTTCCATATTCTTGTTCCTATTTCTATAGCCTCTGTAACCTTCCTCTTCAGACGAAGTGGTTATTTCACCAGTATACGAGCTTCTCGAATTATTAGTGGTTTGCCGCGTACATCTTGATGCTCCTCCGCCGCTGACTTGATATGCTGTTCCAGGCGAATGCATCTTCCCTGTTCGGATACGTGCGTGCTGATCTGTCGCCCCGTCTCACATACACTACTGGACATTAAAATTGCTACACCATTAAGATGACGTGCTACAGACACGAAATTTAACCGACTGGTAGAAGATGCTGTGATATGCAAATGATTAGCTTTTCAGAGCATTCACACAGGGTTGGCGCCGGTGGCGACACCTACAGCGTGCTGACATGAGGAAAGTTTTCAACCGATTTCTCATACACAAACAGAAGTTGACCGGCGTTTCCTGGTGAAACGTTGTTGTGATGCCTCGTGTAAGGAGGAGCAATGCGTAGCATCACGTTTCTGACTTTGATAAAGGTCGGATTGTAGCCTATCGCGATTGTAGGTTATCGTATCACTAGCAGTCTAGATGACAGGCATCTTATCCGCATGGGGCTGTAACGAATCGTGCAGCCACGTCTCGATCCCTGAGTCAATTGATGGGGACGTTCGCAAGACAACAACCATCTGCACGAACAGTTCGACGACGTTTGCAGCAGCATGGACTGTCAGCTCGGAGACCATGGCTGCTGTTACCCTTGACGCTGCATCACAGACAGGAGCGCCTGCGATGGTGTACTCAACGACGAACCTGGGTGCACGAATGGCAAAACGTCATTTTTTCGGATGAATCCACGTTCTGTTTACAGCATGATGATGGTCGCATCCGTGTATGGCGAGATCGCGGTGAACGCACATTGGAAGCGTGTATTCGTCATCGCCATACTGGCGTATCACCCGGCGTGATGGTATGGGGTGACATTGGTTACACGTCTCGGTCACCTCTTGTTCGCACTGACGGCACTTTGAACAGTGGACGTTACATTTCAGATGTGTTACGACCCGTCGCTCTACTCTTCATTCGATCCCTACGAAATCCTACATTTCAGCAGGATAATGCACGACCGCATGTTGCAGGTCCTGTACGGGCCTTTCTGGATACAGAAAATGTTCGACTGTTGCCCTGGCCAGCACATTCACTAGATCTCTCACCAATTGAATACGTTTGGTCAGTGGTGGCCGAACAACTGGCTCGCCACGCCAGTCACTACTCTCGATGAACTGTGGTATCGTGTTGAAGCTGCATGGGCAGCTGTACCTGTACACGCCATCCAAGCTCTGCTTGACTCAATTCCCAGGCGTATCAAGGCCGTTATTTCGGCCAGAGGTGGTTGTTCTGGGGACTGATTTCTCAGGATCTATGCACCCAAATTGCGTGAAAATGTAATTACATGTCAGCTCTAGTATAATATATATGTCCAATGAATACCCGTTTATCATGTGCATTTCTTCTTGGTGAAGCAATTTTAATGGCGAGTAGTGTACACACACCAGTGTACACTCGCAGACGATTCCGTGCACTCCAACGACATGTGAAATGTCGACAGGCCAAGAGAATCTGTAATATGCACATATCGTAATAGAGCGGTGTATTGTACTTTCTTCCGGTCATTCCTATTGCTTCCATTCTTCGTCACCGTTGTTTTATCGATCATCTTCATCCACAATTATTGGCTCCAATGTGGGAGCCAAGCTTTTCTTCATCGCTGATCTTGTCGGACCTTTGGGTTAAATTGTGCAGGGCGGATTGTGAAGAACTGCGCATACGTTGATGAAAAGGTCCACTACGGTAGGGTATGCTGTCACCGTTACGTAACTGGAAACAATAACAGCCGCAGTATACCCGGAGATAACCGACTGAAGGGACAGTTAGACTGGGTTCAGAGGAGATGAATGCTTGTGGGACGACAGTTGCGCGGTAAATTGTCGCATTGCGATGGCGCTCGAGGTAGATGCAGCAGTCGACATGGGGCGGAACGTCTATGGCTCGGAATTTCGGTGCCTCGCCTATAGCGTGACGGAAATCGCGCTGCGGCAGCCGCAGTGCTTTGGGCCTCAATAATCAGCTAGTTTCAGAAAGGTCAGATACCAGGTTGATATTAACGGGAAGAACTATGTGGTGCTCAAATGTGTGTGAATTCCTAAGGGACCAAACTGCACAGGTCATGGGTACATAGACTTACACACTACTAAAACTAACTTAGGCTAAGGACAAAACACACACACACACACACACACACACACACACACACACACACACCAATGCCCGAAAGAGGACTTGAACCTCCGGCGGGTGTGGCTGCGCAATTCGTCACACTGCGACTCTAATGCGCGGCCACTCCGAACGGCGAACCATGAGGAAATGTAATTTATTCACGAAAGAAGTTGCGTTGATACTTTTAAGACCGATTATTGAGTAATGCTTCCTTGGTCTGGGGCTCTTCCCAGCTTAGGTTACTGGAAGAGACAGAAAGTCCAGTAGACGCAGGATTATCAGGGATATTTTCATCAAACACCAGTGACAGACGATAAGTTAACTGAGAGACGTTATCCATCATGGTGGGCTTTACTCTTAATTTGGAAAGTGTGCGTTCGAAGAAAAGTCGTGCACATATTACTTTCTCTCAAAGACGTCTCGTGAAGCGACCACGATAAGAAAGAGATAGTGAATCTCTTATCTAATCTGACTTGTAAGAAATGTCATTTGATCCGCGTTCGATCCCAACTACTGCATAATTTTGAATTAAAATTGTAAGCCATACTAGCCAAAGTAGCTACCAAAGCTCCACTAGCGTCCTTGCAAAAGAGGCAAGATGAACAGACAGTAGTTCGGGCACAACATTTTGCCCTTTCGAAAAGGCTGGAGGTGGGGAGGGGGGAGGGGGGGGGGGGGTGGAAATACTGTATTAATGACACACAACGTGTATCCAGCACAAGAAATGTGGCATGTAATTGAAAAATTGTCGTGACGGTCTCCTCATCAATAAAATATTCCGGATTAGTCAGCCATTCGGATCTTGCGAGAGGGGATTGCCAAGGAGGAAGCTACTATAAGAGAAAACTGAATAATCATATAAACGGTAGCACTTTACTAGTAGGGGCGTGGAGTGTCAGTAGTAGAGAAGCTAGCAAATCCGAAAAGGGAAATTCAAAGATACAGTGGAGGTGAATCTACGCCTGCTTGACTACTCTGCAATTCACACTTAAGCGCCTGGCAGACCGTCCATGGAACAATTTTCAGACTATTTTGTTCCCTTCTCAAACAGCGCGTAGGGAAAGAAACAATTAAATCTTACATGCGTACTCTCATTTCTCCTATTTCTTTACGATGATCGTTTCTCCCTCTGTAAGTTGAGGTCAGTAAAATATTCTCACGTTCGGAGAAGAATGCTGATGACAGAAAATTCGCAGAAAGGTCTCGTCGCAACAAACAACCCCTCTATTTCAATGATTGCCACCTCAACTCGAGGACCATATCCATGATACTCTCTCCTCTATTCCACTATAATACTAACCTCGATGCCCTGTTTTGAACATTTCCGGTGTCGTTCATTAATCCCATCTGGTTAGAAACCCGTAATCGGAAGTTGGACGCGCTAGTGTAGGGAGCGTCTTTAGCAGACCTGTTGCTTTACTTAAATGTTCTGCCAATAAATCACGGCCTTTGATTTGCCTTTCCACAATTATCTATGTCATCTTTCCAGTTAAAGTTGTTGGTGCCGGCCGAAGTGGCTGTGCGGTTAAAGGCGCTGCCGTCTGGAACCGCAAGACCGCTACGGTCGCAGGTTCGAATCCTGCCTCGGGCATGGATGTTTGTGATGTCCTTAGGTTAGTTAGGTTTAACTAGTTCTAAGTTCTAGGGGACTAATGACCTCAGCAGTTGAGTCCCATAGTGCTCAGAGCCATTTTTTTTTGAAAGTTGTTGGTAGATATTATCCCAAGGCCTTTAAATGAAGTGACAGCATTCAGATTTGTGTGATTTATCTAGTAACCGAATTTTAATGGATTCCTTTTAATATTCATGCGAATGACCTCACACTTTTCATTATTCATAGTCATTTGCCACTTTTCATACCATAAATATATATTGTCTAAATCATTTTGAACTGGTTTTGAGTTTCTAATGACTGTACTTGACGTAACCAACAGCATCGTTTGTGAACAATCTAAGAGGGCTTCTTGGATTGTCTCCTAAATCGTTTATATAGATTAGGAATAGCAGAGAGCCTGTAGCACTTGTTTGGAGAATGCCATCATCAGTTCTGTTTTACCCCATGACTCTCCGTCAGTTACTACGAACTGTGAACCTCGTGACAGGAAATTACGAACTTATTCTCACAACTGAGACGATACTCCATTGGCACGTAAACGGATTAAAAGTCACTTGTGAGGAACGCTATTAAAAGCCCTCTGGAAACCCAGGAATGTGGAATCAAATTGAGATCATCTGTCGACAGCACTCGTTACTTCGTGTGAATAGAGCTACCTGTGTTTCACAAGAACGATATTTGCAGAATCCGTGCTGACGAACTGTCAGTGACTCTTTATGAATGGGATGTTAGGGCAGAGAGTAAGTTACTGTGAACAGTTTAGTGATAAGTTTGTACTCATCAGAATGGACAGAAAACTAGATGCAATAGGTTATTTACACACACCGACATCAGTAGCTGAAGAGAGAGAATTTATGAGGATATTGGTCGTGTAATGAAGTTTGTAAAGGGAGATTGGAACGCTGTAGTGGGGGAGGTAACAGAAGTAAGAATAAAAGTAAGTTAACTCTTAAACTTATATGAGTGAATGTTAGGACATACCTGTGTATCTTTCTGTGCCATCCCTAACACTTTTGTATATTCACTACTGAAAGGGACGACAGGAGAATTAAACATGATACACCGCAGTATAATAATTTTTCTTTCATATTTCTCGCTGTAGTGTCGTGTCTGTTATCTCTTCTTCATCATGCACCACGCCAACGTGAATCGAGATAATTACCTGGATTAGGCCGTATCAAGCATAGCAGAACAAGTAACTTTGTGTACAGAAGAAAGCCGCTCAAACGTTTGGGACCAGATTTCGAAGACGAATATTAGATTAACGAAAGTCTGTGTGCAGGCGGTGAAATGACGCTCCTTTTACATGAGTATAATTTCTTCAATGAATATCGTCGCAGTAATCTTCGTAGACGTGAGCAGCAGATTTAGCCTGCTTCAAACTACAGCGTGTATTTTATCCTGCATAACACAGACATCATTTGAAGTCTTCATTCCTTCTTCTGGTTGACTGCAGTCTTTTGTGCTCTTACAGGTTCTCCAATAATAAATATGTTTGTATATATTAATGTTTGTTGCCTTCTTTATTACACCAGGTAAGAAGTCTTTCCAATAACTGGACTGACATTTTCTCTCTCCGGGTCCCATTGACATATCTGAGCTCAAATCGTTAGTATTCAGTCAAATTAAGGGGCACAACTGGATTACTTGTTTCTTTCGTTTCATGCTATTATAAAATAGAACTAGTAGGAGTTTTTCGATATGCGTCGGCAGAAGTTCGAACTTGAAGCAACGATCATCGGACGGAATCCAGACTTGAAGAGTTTGTTTCATAACTCGACGGAAAGGCTTAGCGGGCAGCTTGGAGTCGACAAGACGGCCGAATTTGCCAATGAATCAGAGTTTTATTCAACCCGCAGCCTGGTTTACAAGCCACAACCACTGTTAACATAATCTAATCATCTGCTTCTCTTGGGTTATCACGTTTGCATTTCGCAAATGTCTTCCTGAGTTCTGCGTAAATTTTTTCATTGACTACTTTCTTCTCAATTTCTGTCGTTGTTTCTCTTATCTTATTTCATCTAGTCCCTTTAAAATCGTTTTCATTTTATTTTTAACAAGCCTGTTCTTCTGGTTTATTTTTGTTTCCTTCAATTTTTAATAGTCTCTGGCTTTACTATTAGTTCTGGAGGTAACCAAGTTGGGGGGGAGGCACTGAGGTTTGACTAGGGTCCACAAAGTCGAGGATTTCTTATGTTAAGTAGTCTGAAGGTAGGCCGAGAGGGGTTTATATCCATGCACAAAAATCTAACAATACATAATTTTTATCATTACTTTCTTTCACAAAAGACTTCATTAACTGCTTCGAATGTGTGCTTATTAGCATATTTACAAATAGAATAATGTGTGCTTCATCAAACATGACTAATAGAATTACAGGCAATCGGCGGGACTCTGGCGATCAATGTTCTAAACGCTGCACTAGAAAGTGTGTACTTTAGACACCCGCTGTCGCAATCTCTGTGTTAGCAGAAGTGTGTCTGTTTGGTTACCTGAGGTGTACACTACCAGTGAAGAAATCAATAAACCACTAATGTTGCATATTTTCATTTGTGTAGCAGCCAATTTCGTGGCTGAGGGATTTTCAGGTAGACTGTTTAAAATGTTTGTGTATGTGTGAGTCATGACGATGAGAAGGTTAACAAGGGTTTTCGTCGCGATACTCCTTCAAACGTTATGCACTTTCCATTTCAAAACGGACTAAGCCTAAAATCGGTCATAAGAGTAATAAATACGTGGAGTAGAGGTCTTACAAACGCAATTCGTTATCGTCATTACTTTTTCGATGTATCGGACCCCTTGCGATGTGCTAGTCGACCCTGTGACGACGATTCACGATTACCCATACAGTGACATATTCCTTGGTACCAACAGTTAGTGCGATAATGTATTCAGTGGTGAATTTCGTTACCTGTGGTTGCCTCCCAGAAAACTAAATAATAACTAACAGATGTGAGTAAACCGACGTGATTTTGACAGCCCTACTTCTCACATTGCGGGTGAGAGAAATCAAATATTATTATCAGGCGAGAGTAGGTAAAAAAAAAAAGAGATCTGTTTTTATTAGCCCTTTCAGGATTGTCCCGTTTACACATTCGAGAAGATGAACTAACTCATATTAATAACCATCCTGCATCTCTGTATCCTTCCTAACTGCAGTGGTACATCACTTACTTTCCTCTAGATGAAGGTTCAAAATGGTTCAAATGGCTCTGAGCACTATGGGACTCAACTGCTGAGGTCATTAGTCCCCTGGAACTTAGAACTATTTAAACCTAACTAACCTAAGGACATCACAAACATCCATGCCCGAGGCAGGATTCGAACCTGCGCCGTAGCGGTCTTGCGGTTCCAGACTGCAGCGCCTTTAGCCGCACGGCCACTTCGGCCGGCCCTAGATGAAGGTTTTAAGATTCTCGGAATAAGAATTACCACCACCTTGCTGACACATTACGGTATTAATGCCGCTCTTTCTTGACATATGGTAATTATTATACTGTTTTTGAAATAAATAATAAGTATTTACATATTCCAGCTTCTTCTTGTGGCTAACTCCTAGTAGAATATTATTAAAATATTTCCTTTTGATGAACCATACAAATATTTAATATCTTTGCTCTTGCAGAGAAAACCTAGCACATTACGTGGCGCGAAAATTACAGAGTTTTGGTCTTTCTTAGTAGAAAATCCTTAACTTTTACTAAGTATTGGTGTCCCACTTATTGCCTGCTTATTCATCTTTGATTGTTCTTGACATTTCTATGAACTAATCATTAAAATGCTAGGTTTTACCACTATCGTTGCGCTTTATCGAAGGCTTTTCATACTCTTCTCTAATCCACGAGCGAATAGCTCACAACAAATTATAACAGATACTCAAAATTACATAAAACGAAGACTGATCGCAGTACTACTGAAAGCACATTTAGACAAAAGTTTGAGTTTATACTTTTATTACGTTAGCAGCAATCACACGAACTAGAGCTCCAGTTCCGAACGCAGCGGGGAGAACTTCTTTCCCCATACAGTAGCATTTTTCTAGAGATACATCAGATAACTAATGAAAAGGTATTGAATCAAATTTAGTAGGAGCGAAATTAATGGCACAGGGGACAATTTCAACAAATGAAAGTATCCTAAGGCTTAAAGGAACTGCAAATTTGGTAACGAAATGAAGTGGAGAGGCAAAGGGGGCAGGGGCATGGGATGGAGTAAAACTGTGATAGGAGGCCAGGGTTTCACAACATTAAGCAGGCTGAAATGGACATCGGTTTCAGTACTTACACAGACGTGAAGAGGCTTGCACGGGATGGAATGGCATGCTCCAGTGTATAAAACCACTCTTCGGACTGAGTACTATATCAACAGTTCTATGCCTGAGCACATCTGCGTCATTTTAACAAATGATGTGTTACACATTTCAAATTAATCTTCCAAAAATAAGTATTCCTCTATACTGAGGCAAAGAAATGAAAATGAAAGCTACCGATATTTCAGTTCTATATCAAGGCGCAATTGCGATGCTTACCGAAACCAAGCTAACACCAGAACCTTCCTCTCTCTTCAACCACTATTGGTTTTGTTTAGAATTTCTTCCCTCAGAGAGTCCACATTGTCTTATTGTGTTTTAGATACTGCTCAGGCAGTCAAACGGGAAAATCTGACATCTGGTTGACTGCCGTAATGGTGTTTTATGGAAGTGACGAACTTGATCTTGGGCGTGTAGACAGCTGAAAATTTCAGTAGCCATGTTGGATTGGTCAGGCGCACAACACGATTTGTCGCATAGTCTCGGATGGTTTTGTAGGAGGTCAACGGGTATTCCATGGGCAGTTTATAGTTATCCAATGGCTCCCAGTGCCATCTTCGACCTCTATCAACTTCGAAGCTACTGGTAGCACTAGAAGCAAACGAATGTTAACGTAAATACACGCTGGACTCAAGACAATATTGATCTTTTACTTGAAGCTTTATGATGAAGGCCGTGGAAATCCTCCTGTCGGTACAGGATGGTGCAAAAAGCCGTACCGCTGTAAGTAATTTTTCTTCTCGTAACTAGTTTCATGCCGCCCGCCACAAATTCATTTCAGAGTAGCACTTGCAACTTACGTCCACAATTATTTTGCTGGACGTATTACAATCTTTGATTCCTCCACAGCTTTTCCCTCTATGGTCTTTATAGTACCATGGAAGTTATTCCCTGATGTCTTATTAGATGTCCTACCATCCCGCCCCTTCTTTTTGTCAGTTTGTTCCCTATATTCCTTTCCTCTCCACTTAGGCACAGAAATGTCTCATTCCGTACTTTATCAGTCCACCTAATTTTCAATACTCGTCTGCAGCACCGCATCTCAAATACTTCGATTGGTTTGTGTTTCGGTCTTCCCATAGTCCACGTTTCACTACTATAATATAATGTGCCATATAGGTATATTCTCACAAATTTCTTCCTCAAATTAAGCCCTACATTTAGTACTAATAGACTTATCTTGGTCAGGAATGCCCTTTTTGCCAGTGGTAGTCTGCTTTCTATGTCCTCCTTGCTCCGTGCGTCATCGGTTGTTTTACTGTCCTGATAACAGAACTCCATAATTGCATCTACTTTGTGATCGCCGTTTATGATGCTAAGTTTCTCGTTATTCTCGTTTCTGCTGCTTCTGATTACTTTCAGTTTTCTTCACTTAGCAAAGCGAAGGAAAATGAAAGTAATCAGAAGCAGCAGAAACAAGAATAACGAGAAACTTAGCATCATAAACGGAGATCTGTACTTATTAAACCATTCTATTCAGGAGATGCTGTAACTCTTCTTCGCTTTCACTAAGGATAGCAAAGTCGTTAGCGAATCTTCTCATTGATATCATTTTGGCTTGAATTCTAATTCCTTTCAGGAACTTTTATTTTAACCATTGCTTCTCCGATGTATAGATTGAACAGTAAGGGCGAAAGACTACATCCCTGTCTTACATCTTCTTTAATCCGAGTACTGCTTCGCGGTCTTTCACGATTACTATTCCATCTTGGCTCTTGTACATGTTGCACATCACCCATCTCTCTCTAGAGCTTATCCTATTTTGATCAGGATTTCGAACTCTCTGCGCTGTTTGACACTGCAGAACGTTTTTTCCAGATCGACAAATTCTACTTACCTTTCCTAAAGCAAAATAGGTCGTCATTTAATACATCCTCCGTTTTTTCCATTCTCCTGTATATTATTCTTGTCACGAACTTCAGTGCGTGAGCAGTTAAACTGACTGTGCGATAATTCTCACACTTTCAGCTCTTTCAGTCTTCGGAATTATTTGGATGGTACTTTAGCGTAAGCCAGATGGTATATGGCCATACTCATATATCCTACACGCCAATGTGAATATTAGTTCTGTTGCCACTTTCCCCAATGATTTGAGAGATTATGACTAATGCTATCAATCCGTTCGGCCTTTTTTGATCCTAAGTCTTCCAAAGCTGTTTTAAAATATAACGCTAATACTTGACTGTCTATTTCTTCTATATCGACTCCTGTTTCTTCTTCGGCCATGTCATCAGACAAGTATTCCCCTTCATAGAACTTTTCAACGTAATCTTTTGACTTATCCGTTGTCTCCACTGCTTTTAACAGTGGGATTCCTGTTGCACTCTTAATGAAACCACCATTACTTTTGATTTCACGGAAGGTTTTCTGTATGCTGAGCCAGTCCTTCTCTCAGTCATTTCTTTTCGATTTCGTCATATTTTTCGCGGACTCATTTCATATTAGCTTCCAAGCATATACAATTTATTTCACTCCTCAGTGATTTGTATTTCAATGTTCTTGAATTTCCGTGAACATTTTTGTACTTCCTTTTCTCACCGATCAACTGAAGTTTTTCTTCTGTTAACCATGGTTTCTTCGCAGTTACATTCTTTGTACGTATGAGTTTCCTTCCATCTTCGGTGGCTGCTCATTAAACTGAACCGTCTACTGAGGTTTGGGGTTTTCGTTATCAAAGTATCTACAGCCAGAGAGACCTTCAAATGTATATCTTCATTCGTTAGTTCTTCCGGATCCGATTTCTTTGGGTATGGATTCTTCTTATTGTCTTAAGCCTCAGTCCACTCTTCATCACTAACAATTTGTGATCTGAGTCTATATCTGCTCCTGAGTACTCCATACAACCAAGAATATGATTTCAGAATCTCTTCCTGACCATGATGTAATCTGACGGGAATCTTTCCATATTTCCCGCCCTTCTACAAGTACACCTCCGCCTGTTGCGATTTTTGAACAGGGTATTCTCTATTAATAGCTGATACATGTTACAGAACTCAATTAGTCTTTCTCTTCTCTCAGTCCTACTACAAGGCAGACATTCTCCGATAATTCTGTCTTCTACTCCTTCCCCTACAACCACACTGCAGTCCCCTATGACTATTAATCTCCCTTTATGTACTGAGCTACCCTTTCAATATCCTCATATACTTTCTCTACCTCCTCATCTTCAGCATGAGATGTCGGCACGTATACCTGAGCTAAAGTTGTCGGTTGATTTGCTGTCGACTCTGACGAGAACAACGTTATCATTGAACTGTTCACAATCTGCTCTACCTTCCTATTCATAACGAATGCTTATCCCGCTATACCATTTTCTGCTGCTGTTGATATTACTCTACACACATCTCACCAGAAATAACCATGATAAAAAAGGCAACATTCAAGTTGGACAATTACACATTACACCACTGGCCATTAAAATTGCTACACCAAGAAGAAATAAAGATGAGAAACGGTTATTCATTGGACAAAAATATTATAGTAGAACTGACATGTGATTACATTTGCACGCAATTTGGGTGCATAGATACTGAACAGAACAACCACCTCTGGCTGTAATAACGGCCTTGATACTCCTGGGCATTGAGTCAAACAGATCTTGGGTGGCGTGTACAGGTACAGCTGCCCATGCAGCTTCAACACGATACCACAGTTCACCAAGAGTAGTGACTGGCATATTGTGACGAGCCAGTTGCTCGGCCACCATTGACCAGACGTTTTCAGTTGGTGAGCGATCTGAAGAATGTGCTGGCCAGGGCAGCAGTCGAACGGTTTCTGTATCCAGAGAGGCCCGAACAGGACCTGCAAAATGCTGTCGTGCATTATCCTGTTGAAAAGTAGGGTTTCGCAGCGATCGAATAAAGGGTAGAGCCACGGGTCGTAACACATCTGAAATGTAACGTCCACTGTTCAAAGTGCCGTCCATGCGATCAAGAGGTGATCGAGACGTGTAAGCAATGGCACCCCATACCATCACGCTGGGTGATACGCCAGTATGGCAATGACGAATACACGCTTCCAATGTGCATTCACCGCGATGTCGCCAAATACGGATGCGACCATAATGATGCTGTAAGCAGAACCTGGATTCATCCGAAAAAATGACGTTTTGACATTCGTGCACCCAGGTTCGTCGCTGAGTTCACCATCGCATGCGCTCCTATCTGTGATGCAGCGTCAAGGGTAACCGCAACCATGGTCTCCGAGCTGATAGTCCATGCTGCTGCAAACGTCGTTGAAATGTTCGTGCAGAAGGTTGTTGTCTTGCAAACGTCCCCATCTGTTGACTCAGGCACCGAGACGTGGCTGCACGATCCGTTACGGCCATGCGGATAAGATGCCTGTCATCTCGACTGCTAGTGATACGACTCCGTTGGGATCCAGCACGGCGTTCCGTGTTAACCTCCTGAACCCACCGATTCCATCTTCTGCTAACAGTCATTGGATGTCGACCAACGCGAGCAACAACGCCGGTCAACTGCTGTTTGTGTATGAGAAATCGGTTGGAAACTTTCCTCATGTCAGCACGTTGTAGGCGTCGCCACCGGCGCCAACCTTGTGTGAATGCTCTGAAAAGCTAATTATTTGCATGTCACAGCATCTGCTTCTTGTCGGTTAAATTTCAGGTCTGTAGCACGTGTTCTTCGTGGTGTAGCAATTTCAATGGCCAGTAGTGGAATTCTCACAAATAGAAACTACATTCGTGAGAAAAATATTGAAGTTTGCGTATATTTCCAGTTTGTGAGGATTTTTAAATTTTTTTTTTTATTTGACTGCCTCATCCTGCATAAAAATTACATTTCATACTGCGCAATTTTTTTTTTTTTATTCTTGTGAGTTTCAGACCACTTTTCGAAGTAGAAACTATAGCGCACATTTGGCTGTAGAGGAGGTAGAAAGAACGGGGAGCGGAGTGCGTGCCTGCGTGAGGCTGCGGCCCCCGCGCTATCAGCACGGAGCAGCGCTATGCCGGCGCACTCGCCGCCCCTGGCTCGAGTGGGGGCGGTATTGCGCGGCCCAGCCACCTCTACCAGAGAGACTAATGGCCGTCACTGCCGCAAGTTTAATCTGCGAAATTTCATTCTTCATTCCGCAGGATTAACGGCCTCAAGTTTAATTAGGGAAATTTTAAAGTTGTCCGTCCGTCCGTCCGTCTGGGCAAATTTACGCGACTTTAAGCGGGGCGCCGGTAATAAGAAAGGACGGCGGGGTCACCGCCTCCGGGAAGACCACGCCTTTGGCCCACAGGCGCCCTGGGCGGCGCCGGCCCTGTCTGGACAGCTCTCTCCCTCGCTCCGTCTTTCCATTCCTCTCATCAGCCTCGCCGGCTGCCACGCTCGCTGAAAGATAGCGGACGTCTTAGCCGTCCCGCTGGGATTGTTAATAATGCCGTGCCGAAGCGACTAATTCACCCGCCAGCATTCTGTCACGAACGACTGGCAGCAGCGCGCTCCTGCCCAGTAGAGATCATAAACGGAGCGAGTACCAGTCTAATGTTGAGGGTTGCATGCTCTACAAATCAAGGCGCCGCTCTTACGTCATTCTACACTCACATCTACATTTATACTCCGCAAGCCACCCAACGGTGTGTGGCGGAGGGCACTTTACGTGCCACTGTCATTACCTCCCTTTCCTGTTCCAGTAGCGTATGGTTTGCGGGAAGAACGACTGCCGGAAAGCCTCCGTGAGCGCTCGCATCTCTCTAATTTTACATTCGTGATCTCCTCGGGAGGAGACTCTTGCAGTCTGCCACTTGAGTTTGCTAAACATCTCCGTAACGCTATCACGCTTACCAAATAACCCTGTGACGAAACGCGCCGCTCTTCTTTGGATCTTCTCTATCTCCTCCGTCAACCCGAGCTGGTACGGATCCCACAATGATGAGAAATACTCAAGTGTAGGTCGAACGAGTGTTTCGTAAGCCACCTCCTTTGTTGATGGACTACATTTTCTAAGGGCTCTCCCAATGAATCTCAACTTGGCACCCGCCCTACCAACAATTAATTTTAAATGATCATTGCACTTAAAATCGTCCCGCACGCATACTCCCAGATATTTTACAGAAGTAACTGCTACCAGCTATCATATAATCACACAATAAAGGATCCTTCTTTCTATGTATTCGCAATACATTACATTTGTCTATGTTGCAGGTCAGTTGCCACTCCCTGCACCAAATGCCTATCCGCTGCAGATCTTCCTGCATTTCGCTACAATTTTCTAATGCTGCAACTTCTCTGTTACTACAGCATCATCCGCGAAGAGCCGCATGGAACTTCCGATACTATCTACTAGGTCATTTATATATATTGTTATCATATAACCATACAATAAAGGATCCTTCTTTCTATGTATTCGCAATACATTACATTTGTCTATGTTGCAGGTCAGTTGCCACTCCCTGCACCAAGTGCCTATCCGCTGCAGATCTTCCTGCATTTCGCTACAATTTTCTAATGCTGCAACTTCTCTGTTACTACAGCATCATCCGCGAAGAGCCGCATGGAACTTCCGATACTATCTACTAGGTCATTTATGTATATTGTGAAAAGCAATGCTGTAATAACTTCCCTCCTTGCCACCATAGTTATGCGAGTATGACGAGTCTGAGAACAAAGTGCTGCCGTCGCTTCCTACTCTTCGCTCGTCCTCTCTTACTGAAGTGGTCAGCAGTGTAAGATTAGTTGCGGCAGGATGACTAATTATCGGGATCAGATGGCCTCTAACAAAGCTGAATAGAGATAAAATATTCAAATGAGCTTGTAGCAGTCTGCAAAAATTTTTATACACAGACGTATTTATACAAGAGGAAAAATGTTCCAATCGGAGCACAAAAAAACTGGGAATATGTCATTCTCGGTTTAAAATAATCTGACTGAACGTGGGGCACGAGCGGCACATTCTACCTTCCACAGCACATTTAAAAATGTTCGTAAAATATTTAGCATGCGTACATATTCGAGCTTTTCTTAACATGCATCTTACCTCAAGCTCCCCTGGTCCGCTACTGTAAGTCTCCCCGACTTGCTCATTCGCTCATTTCATTGTCATTGTCTACAATATAGCAGGTCAGCAGCTGGAAGCAGTTAATTCCATAAATTATCTGGGAGTACACATTAGGAGTGATTTAAAATGGAATGATCATATAAAGCTAATCGCTGGTAAAGCAGATGCCAGACTGAGATTCATTGGAAGAATCCTAAGTAAATGCAATCCGAAAACAAAGGAAGTAGGTTACAGTACGCTTGTTCGCCCACTGCTTGAATACTGCTCAGCAGTGTGGGATCCGTACCAGATAGGGTTGATAGAGGAGATAGAGAAGATCCAACGGATAGCAACGCGCTTCGTTACAGGATCATTTAGTAATCGCGAAGGCGTTACGGGGATGATAGATAAACTCCAGTGGAAGACTCTGCAGGAGAGACGCTCAGTAGCTCGGTACGGGCTTTTATTGAAGTTTAGAGAACATACCTTCACTGAGGAGTCAAGCAGTATATTGCTCCCTCCTACGTATATCTCGCTAAGAGACCATGAGGATAAAATCAGAGAGATTAGAACCTACACAGAGGCATACCGACAATGCTTCTTTCCACGAACAATACGAAACTGGAAGAGAAGGGAGAACCGATAGAGGTAGTCAAGGTACCCTTCGCCAGACACCGTCAGGTAGCTTGCGGAGTATGGATGTAGATGTAGATTACCTCTTTGTGTCTCCTGTGTCACAGCCACAGTCCCCTTCGCATTGCCTTACTACTATGGTCCCCTCTCCCCATCATTGTCACCCCCTTCCTCTCTCTAACTGCTAAAATCTCATTTCCAACTTCCCCCTGCTGCTGTCTTTTCTCACTGTTACTATCTCTCTCTTTCTCGTTATCATTGTGGCATACTCTGTCTCTCCCTCGCTTCCACTTTCTCTTTCTTCGCCCCCCCCCCCCCCCCAACGTGACTGCCTCTTTTACTCTTTTCCTAGCACTGATCTGTCACTGTCCACTGTGTTCCACTGTCACTATGAAGCTCTCTTTTTCTGAACAGCCGATGTCTCCTTCTCTCTTTGTATAACACATGCAGTGTCTGCTAATTTCCAGTATTTAATATTTTACTTTCTCTTTGCCAACGCTACTGGCTTCATCTGTCACAAAATAAAAAAGCGAGACTATGTTTGTATGCCAGGTTTTCTGGAACTTTTCAAAGGTGTTGCGGAATAATGGATGAGACAGCTGGTATCCCACGTTTCAGTCATAGTCCTTTAAATAACCACGAACACACACGCATTTTTGTGCTGTGACTGGACCATTTTTCCTCTGGTTCCCTTCTTTTACGTGCTGCAGCAGGACGTGTAATTCATATGAAAGCACATGTACTGGTCACTAAAATTTAGATTGATTACTTATGTGAAACTGAAATAAGGAAAGAAGTAATTTTACGTTTCAGATAGGATTTTACGTGCGAAAACGTTTTGCGTGTGCTTCAGCACCATATGTTGTTCCCAGGTGATAACGGAGACACTTTACGGCATATTTCTGCTTACTACATCACTTCATAAACAGCGGTTTCGCCTCACACCGGATTTTACATACATGTTTTACGTGTACAAATAGGATAACTTCGAACCTCTATATTTCGGAATCAGATAAAGATACAAAGAAAATTTTCACGGTTGTTAGAGACCGAGATATTGGAATACATTGTAAGAGTTACAGAAATATGCTGAGCATACCTTCTCGGAAGTCGCTACTCAGATTTGATACCCAAAAAGTAAGTTTGTAGGGTGTTCGTCGATAACGGATGAAGACTTTTGAAAACAGGGAGATGGGCGTTATAGATGTACTATGTGATGAAAAGTATCCGAACACCCCCAAAAACATACGTTTTTTTATATTAGAAGCATTGTGCTGCCGCCTACTGCCAGGTACTTCATATTAACGACCTCAGTAGTCATTAGACACCGTGGGAGAGCAGAATGGAGAGCTCTGCGCAACTCACGGACTTCGAACGTGATCAGTTGATTGGGTATCACTTGTGTCATACCTCTGTACGCAAGATTTCCACACTTCTATACGTCCCTAGGTCCACGCGATGTGATAGTGAAGTGGAAACGTGAAGGAACACATACAGCTGAAAAGCACACAGACCTACCTCGTTTGTTGATTTACAGGGACTGCCGACTTTTGAAGAGGGTCGTAATGTGTAATAGAGACACATATATCCAGACCATCACACAGGAATTCCAAACTGCATCGCGATACACTGCAAGTACTATAACCCTTAGGCGGAAGGTTATAACACTTGGATTTCATGGTCGAGCGGCTGCTCATAAGCCACACATCATTCCGGTAAATGCCAAACGATGCCACGCTATGTGTAAGGAGGGCAAACATTGGACGTGTGAACAGTGGAAAAACGTTGTATGGAGTGACGAATCACGGTACACAACGCGGCGATCCGATGGCAGGGTATGGGTATTGCAAATGCTCGGTGAACGTCATCTGCCACCATGTGTAGTGTGAACAGTAAAATTCGGAGGCGGTGGTGTTATGGTGTGGTCGTGTTTTACATTGAGGTGGCTTGCACCCCTCGTTGTTTTGCGTGGCGCTGTCACAGCAGAGGCCTACATTGATGTTTTAAGCACTTCTGGGATTCCACTATTGAAGAGCAATACGTGGATGATGGTTGCATCTTTCAACACGATGGAACATCTGTTAGTTCATGGCCTGTGCCGTAGTGGTTACACGACAGTAACATCCCTGTAATGGACTGGCCTGCACAGAGTCCTGACCTGACTCCTACAGAACATCTGTGGGAAGTTTTGGAACGCCGACTTCGTGCCACGCATCACCAACTGATATCGATACCTGTCCTCAGTGCAGCACTCCGTGAAGAATGGGCTGCCATTCCCCAAGAAACCTTGCAGTACCTGACTGAGCATAAACCTACAGAGTGGAAGCTGTCATCAAGGCTAAGGGTGGACCAACACCATATTGAATTCCAGCATTACCGATGGAGGGCGCCACGATTTTGTTAGTCATTTTCAGCCAGGTGTCCGGATACTTTTGATCAGTTAGTGTAAATCCCATGAGCATATACAGTTAAAATGTAGGATAATAACACTATAACGATCCTTATGTTGGATATGCAAATGGTCCTTAGCCCATGACTTTTCAAAACACGTTATTTTCACAAATAAAATCCGAGCTATGAGCACCGGAAAATCTCGTTTCTACGCTATGTGTTTTGGAACATGTTAGGCACCCAAGCTGTCACCTGCATACCGATATGTACATATGTACAGATTCGTATGGATACAGAACAGTGGCGTGGTTGACCTTGCCTCAGTTTCTGTAGTTACCTTTGTTCCATACCTCACGCTAGTTTCAGAGCTCTGGTTATTAGCGGAATCAGGGCCACCTAGTTAACAGGCCGAGCACGGCAGTGATAAGAGAGATAGCAAGACCAGCACCCGGAGGGATGAACTGAGTGCGGGGGCTTTGAGTGCGCGTTTCGTGACCGGAGGCTGAATGCTCTTCCCTGCTCAGATTAAAGGTGCAGTCACCAAGAGACTAGCAGCACGTTACTAGGCTCTGTGTAGTGTGCAGTGTGGGCTTGTCGCAATGTGCGCTGCTGCTGAGCTCTCGATCCGGAACGAGTTACACAGTGTCTCCGTGACTGCTGTCTATGCTTGCTCTCTTGGCCTAGTTCGAAGAGTGGATATCTGTAATGGCTGTTTTTTCCTAACTGAAGGCAGCGCCCAGGGTGCAGGTTGTGGAACATGGCCAATTTTGATGGGCCTTTAAGTGTGGTAATGTCTTTGGGAATAGGATTACTGTGCAAGCAGCACAGAGAGCAGGAACAGCTTGACTATTGTTAAGCTCTTACCCTGTTCTAACTAAACATGCTGTAGTAAACCAGTGTGAGGATCCCCATCCTCGTCACAAGACGTAGATTTCTTTAAAGTTATGTAACCGTTTTGTTGTTCGCGTAGTGATGCAACGGAAACACCATTCATTATTTTTTAAGGTTCGACAAGTAATTTATGTGCTATTTAACAATATTTAAATTTGCTACTTCTTACTGTTGTTCAGTTCTGTGAATTAGCTTGATTTACTTTTACTAGGAAGCACTTGCTTAGGTGCTGACGTTTTATTTGTCATTACAGTTGATTCAAGCGCTGGTAATGCACAAAGTTCTTATGGCGATTAAATTGATTATTATACTTAATTCTGGGCTCATTTTCTTCTTAACTGATAAACATTCTCAGTGACATAATTCATTTATTTTAAACTGAATGAAGTAAGCATCAGTTAATTATAGCAAGCTCTGGGGTGGTTGTGTGTATTAAAAGATTATATGCTCTTTAGGTTTTCTGGTGACTCTAAGTGCATAACACAGTTTGTGTTCCTGGAACTATTACTACAAGAGGGTTCAATTTAGCGTTAGTGCTGTCGTGTAAATGGTCTCATTTTGGATACGAGGTGTCTTACTTCCATTTCTGTGTAAGTGGTTGCGGTAGTTTTGAGATTTAATTCCTTATCTTTCAAGTGATTTATTCCTTTAAATTTAGAAATGTCCTGGTGTTTCTTTTAATTTATTGTGAAATTTTACTTAAAGAATTTTGAAGTTCCAGACTGAGATTTAATTTTAACTTTAGGAAAAAATGGTTCAAATGGCTCTGAGCACTATGGGACTTAACATCTGTGGTCATCAGTCCCCTAGAACTTAGAACTAATTAAACCTAACTAACCTAAGGACATCACACACATCGATGCCCGAGGCAGGATTCGAACCTGCGACCGTAGCAGTCGCGCGGTTCCCCCGCGAGACCACCGCGGCCGGCTAACTTTAGGAAAGATTTTACTGTTCTCATTCATTGCAAGGATCTACTTAGACTTCAAAAGGTTCATTAACTTTTCATGGTTTTGTAGTAAATGTGAATGAAGGCATCGAATAAATTGCAAGACCCTTCAGAAAGAAGTAATTTAGGAAGTCATAGTCTCCGGTGATTAGTGCAATAAATAATTTACTTTAAAGTTGTAGAGAAACATTTCTCGTCCCAGTATCTCTCATACTCCACAAGCATAGAAATGCCCATTTTGTCCAAACTGAATAAATTCTGCCTACTTAAGATTTTACTAAAAAATAAATATCTATGCGTGTGTGTGTGTGTGTGTGTGTGTGTGTGTGTGTGTGTGTGTGTGTGTGTCTGTCACTGTATTGCTATATAATAATCATTATGCCTATTGATTCCGTATGTATCGGAAATGTCGTGAATCGTTTTAGGTATACTTGGGAATTCATGTACTCGCTCTCCTTTCTACGGTGGTAGTGTCCACTTGTTCACTACAACAGACTCAAGTGATGAGTTTTTGTTAAAACTGGCAGTATCGGAGACTCGCGAGTCAAGTCTCCGAGAAAACAGAGACGGCGAGATCGAAGCTGACGCCTTAGCACCCACTGGCGAGTTTAAATCGAGCATACATAGCTCATTTCTGACCTCTACCGCACAGTTTAAGACAACATTATTGCGTCTCATAGCGACCAACAATCCTGAGCAAATACAGAACGCCATGACAGATACAGGGATTAGCGACCACGTTGAATAGTGAAACATTCAAATAGACGAACACTCAGTTAAAATGTAATTGTTAGAAAAAGCAGTTAAAATTCGGTAGACGCTTTCTTAAGAGACAGTGTCCATCTCTTCCACAATAACTATGTAGGCGTCTACCAAAAGTGGTTAAATTCAAAGAAATTCTTGTGGCAGCAGTAGAGAGTTTTATACCAAGTAAAGTAGTAACAGATGAAACAGATCCGCCGTGGTGCACAATACAGGTCAGTATAGTGTTTCAGAAGTAACAGCGAAGACATAACAGATGTAAGAGAACACATAGTCTCCGTGACTGACGACGTTATACAGATATTCGAGATGTTATGCGGACTGTATTGCGAGATACGATTAAGAGTCTCCATAGAGAAATTCTGTCTAGAACCCTGACAGGTAATCCAAAGTGACTGTGGTTGTATGTAAAGTATACATGCGGCGCGACACAGTCTGTAACTTCCCCGATAACACTGATCATGTTACCAAAGTCAGCACCACCAAAACGTAGTTAGTAAATACGGTGTACCGAAATTATTTCATCACGAAAGTGTGGCGTCGATAGTTACGATGACACAACGTAGGTTCACGCTCTCGTAAGTTGGCACTACAAGGGAAGACTAACTACGCCGACCACAGCGCCCTCTGGTCGAGGCTGAGGAGCTTAGGGAGTGCTGTCTTGATTCGGCCCATTTCATCAAAAGTAGACGGCCTGAATTATCACTTCTAGTACCGAGTGGGCTGTCTTGCTATGGAGACTTTGTACTAATTACGTTCAGCTAAAGTTTGGACAGCAAAGAGTATTTGTTAGTTCTGAGATTATACAGAACAGTCATCTTAACTTCAGAGGATTAGGCATGGACTAAGGCTTCACAACTACGTGCTCATCCTAGCCAAAGTTATGTATGCATTTGATATTTGCTTGTGTTTTCGACTCTATTAAAAGTGTTAAAGTTACGTGCAGTACCGAAGTGCTTCACCTCTCCTGCTCCTACTCGTTTTCTTCATTGTCGGCCTATATTACCGAAGCAGTTCACAGGAGCAGACACACGCAACCCCTATCCAGGCGGGATACAAAAGGAAGAAGCGGTAAATATATCAGAATCTGAATAAATAACGGCTGCCAAATAAGAAATTTGTAACTAGATATCGTCCATGTAGCGAAACACGTAATAAACTGAGCATTCCGGTCCGGGTTATATACCAAAACAGTTTCTTTCAGAGCATGCTGATGAAATAGCTCCATCTTTGGCAATTATATCTAATCACTCGCTCAACCCAAGGTCAGTTCGTAAAGACTGGAAATAGCAAGGGGCATACCAATACACAAAAATGGAATACAAATAATCTGCCAAATGGTAGACACATATAATTGACATACAGTGCCTCTGAAGTACGAACTTGTCATGTGTTCCAGTATTATAAAATATAAGTAAGGACACCATCTAATGGTCACATAATCAGCACTTACGCTATCAAAAGAGGATCCCAAATTGATCCCATATTTTTACGTTTTCAGAAGACTTTCTAAATCGTTTCTCACAAGCGGCGTCTAATCTAATTGCGTGTCTATGGAGTAAGATCTTAGTTACGTAATTGGACTCGTGATTCCCATTCAGAAAAGACAGTCAGCAAAAATTTACGGCAAGTGTTATAATCATATCCAAGTCATATCTGAAGCTCCTCAAAGAAGTGCTCCACGTCCAAAGAGTAAATCTGAATTGTTCTCTTAGCGTTTTTGTAAATGGTGTTATCGTTTAAGGTCTAGCTAAGTCATTGGAACCTCAAAAGCCGGCCGAGGTGGCCGAGTGGTTCTAGTCGCAACAGTCTGGAAGCGCAGGACCCCTATGGTCGCAGGTTCGAATCCTGCCTCGGGCATCGATGTGTGTGATGTCCTTAGGTTAGTTAGGTTTAAGTAGTTATAAGTTCTAGGGGACTGATGACCTCAGAAGTTAAGTCCCATAGTGCTCAGAGCCATTTGAACCATTATTTTGAACCTCAAAACGAATTGCAGAATGATGCAACAAGATATTTGTATGATGTAAAAAGTAGCAGCTGGCCATAGGCAACAAAAAAATGTCATGTGTTCCAAATGAGTGCGAAACAAATTCGTTAAATTTCGGTTACACAATAAATCATACAAAATACAGTTTTATCGGTTCAACTAAACAACTACGGGTCTCAGGTACTAATAATTTAAATTGTAACCATCATTCGTAAAATGTTGTGGGGAAAACTAACTAACGACGGTATTTTATTTCTAAAACATTAAGAAGGTGGAGCAGACTTACCTGCACTACACTTTACCGTCCTCTTCCATAGTGCAGCTGTTCGGTTGAGATCCTCACCAGACAGGATTAATGGAGGACATCGAAGACAGCACGTTATGTTTAATTGCGAAACAGTGAAAGATGCACTCACTGTACTAAACCAAATATAAGTTTCTCAATTCAGTCGCAGTTCCGTAGAAAGTGCATAGGTTCAAATGGTTCAAATGGCTCTGAGCACTATGGGACTCAACTGCTGAGGTCATTAGTCCCCTAGAACTTAGAACTAGTTAAACCTAACTAACGTAAGGACATCACAAACATCCATGCCCGAGGCAGGAATCGAACCTGCGACCGTAGCGGTCTTGCGGTTCCAGACTGCAGCGCCTTTAACCGCACGGCCACTTCGGCCGAAAGTGCATAGGTGATGTACAGTACAACCGGCTATGCGTTTCCACCAGAGACCGCGCTAGTTAAACTGATCCTTTCGTGGATAACTACCTCAATGAATCGGCGCATAAGATTTTCTTCTATTTCTTTTGTGTGAGTCTCTCGTACATATCCATTGAAGCAGTTCTTCTATCTCTTTGGATTCTTCAGAAGATGCAAGCACACTATCTGTGATTGTAAGTTGCTATGTAGAAACTTAATTTCCTTAAAATAATTTATGGGATCGATGGGATGGATTAACTCGCCGACGTATTTTTTTAGAACGTCATTTATCTGAAATATACTAAGATGGTATCTGTTCTTTCGGAGATGTCCGAAAGAACAGATACCATCTTAGTATATACAAAGGGGTGCGGCCAAACTTTCAGGAAACATTCCTCACACACAAAGAAGGAAAATATGTTATGTGGACATGCTTACTTTCCATGTTAGAGCTCATTTTATTACTTCTCTTCAAATCACATTAATCATGGAATGGAAACACACAGCAACAGAACGTACCAGCGTGACTTCAAACACTTTGTTACAGGAAATGTTCAAAATGTCCTCCGTTAGCGAGGATACATGCATCCGCCCTCCGTCGCATGGAATCCCTGATGCGCTGGTTCTCCCGTAGCACTCTCCATACAGTGACGTAGTCAACGTTACCTTGTACAGCAGCAACTTCTCTGACGCTGACATTAGGGTTATCGTCAACTGCAAGAAGAATTGCCTCGTCCATTGCAGGTGTCCTCGTCGTTCTAGGTCTTCCCCAGTCACGAGTCATAGGCTGGAATGTTCCGTGCTCCCTAAGACGCCAACCAAATGCTTCGAACGTCTTCCTGTCAGGACACCTTCGTTCTGGAAATCTGTCTCAATACAAACGTACCGCGCCACGGTTATTGCCCCGTGCTAATCCATACATCAAATGGACATCTGCCAACTCCGCATTTGTAAACATTGCACTGACTGCAAAACCACGTTCGTGATGAACACTAACCTGTAGATGCTACGTACTGATGTGCTTGATGCTAGTATTGTAGCGCAATGAGTCGCATGTCAACACAAGCACCGAAGTCAACATTACCTTCCTTCACTTGGGCGAACTGGCGGTGAATCGAGGAAGTACAGTACATACTGAAGAAACTAAAATGAGCTCTAACATGGAAATTAAGCGTTTCCGGACACATGTCCACATAACACCTTTTCTTTATTTGTGTGTGAGGAATGTTTCCTGAAAGTTTGGCCGTACCTTTTTGTAACACCCTGTATATAGTTAACGCTCACCGGCCACTCGACCATCTTCTTCTTCTGTGCGAATGCACAAACAGTGCCCGAACTCTTACGGGAATCGGCAGCGCGACGAGAGTAATGAGTATAATGGGCAGGGGCACTACGAATGGAGTGCGGGACAATACGTTGAGAATCTGGGTTTTCGCGCGAGGCGTGCCAGAGATAAATCCCTGCAGTCGCGCTAACCTCTGCGTCATCGGTGGCTCAGATGGGCATTCCGCCGCCGCCGGCCGTGCTGTGCGGACGTGCGGAGCGGCTGTTGCAGTGTTTACATCGTCGCTGCGAGCGGCCGGCGCTGTGTGGTGAGTGCGCGCTTTCTGCGTTAGTTATAGTCCACGATCACCTTTCTAGAGTGACATAATGGAACAGACAACGCGACGAGATACTTTGAAGTTGATTTTCGATCCGAACTACGCCCGACCGAAATCATACGAAGTTGAGGCATTTATCGAAGAAACTTTTCAGATCAAAGTGGATGAATTGATTGGAATTCACCTGTCGATTGTCAGTCCGACCGTGTTCCTTAAGTTATCCAGTTCTGACAAGTGCGACCAAATTGTAGAAGCATGTGGTGGGGTGGCAAAATTCAAACATTCAGACGGACACGTAGGGCAGGTCACGGTTTCGAGTGCCGTAATGGGAATAAGAACGGTTCGAACCTTTAAGCTCCCCTTTGAAATAACGCCCGAAGAAATTAACAACAAACTGAGAGGCTATGGCGCCATTATCAGCAATATCACCGAAAAATTGTCTAGCTTGCACAAGTATCCAGTATTAAATGGAGTCAGGCAAGTTATGATTGGCATGCTGAAACATATCCCATCGTATCTCTGATTTGGTGGATATCGAGCGATCATCATTTACGATGGCCAGCCGAGAACCTGCTCGGGATGTGGTTCGACCCGACACGTCCGCGCACTGTGTGTTCAACGGCGTGTGACGCAACTGCCGACTGGGGAGCGAGACCCGCCTAGTCAGATGGCAGCGCTACCCGTGACATACGCCGCCGCAATTCGCAGTGACGTCGCGGCAGACGTGTGTTTCGACAGGGCGGTAGTTGCTTCTGCCGACGTTCCCGATGGTAACGTAGCCATGGATACTAGCAGCACAGAAGCTACAGGTCCAGCACACTCACAAGACGAGGAAATTGACAGGCGTGCAGAACAAGACCAGGCTAAGACGGCAGAAGAAGGCATGTGCAAACCACTCGAAGAAGTCGGGCAGCACAAAGAGGACACGGTTACAACGTCGGAGGATAATGACCAGCGGCCTACAAATGTTTCGACGAAGAAACGGAAGAAACGTCGAATAGCCCGTCAAGGAGCAGCAGAAATCGCGCCAATCCTGCGTGATAAGGGGAAACAGATAGGCCAAGAAATGAGGGAGACGACACAGGCACCTCCTCTGGAAGATCGAACAACAAAAAAGACGACCCGAAATGAGGACACTGAACCCGACCGTGGAATCCACATTCCAGACGATACAGCTAGTCAGAAGGGCCCTCAACGTGTACCAAAAACGGACACGCTGGAAGTTACGTGCACGCGAGATTGGGCGGATGACATGGAGGAGCAAAGCCATGATGCAGAGATGGCTGGTATACCACAACATTCAGGACGGACGGCATCCGACCGTCGACAAGATGTGGCCACCCGGCAACAAACCACCATCACAGCCGCTCTTGCAGCAGATGATGATGATGCCGCCTTCTTTTAAGTGGAGCAAAATTCCACTTCACCTGGCAAACAGTAGCCCACCTGACACGGTATAGTCGACATGACGTCCTTGCAAGCGTACAGAATTGCGACCTTGAACTTAAATAAAATTAGCAGCACCCTCAATTTGAGGAATCTCCAAGATTTTCTGTACGCCGCTGATGTTGACATCTTAATGCTGCAAGAAGTAACGGCTATCCGTTTGGACGACATCACTGGCTACAACGCCATCATCAATCCTGGCAATGACAATGGCCTGGGCACAGCGATTATGACTAAAGAGGGGATCCTATTTACAGACGTGGAGAAACTGGCGATCAGTAGAGGTCTCGCTGTCACGATAAACAACACCAGGTTTATCAACATATATGCCCCCTCAGGAACCGGAAACAAGCGCCGCAGGGCCGAATTTTTCAAGGAGGACGTCGCCCCCTTTTTGCGGTTCGATTCGAAAAAGTAATATTTGCGGGTGACTTTAATTGCGTGCTGAGCTCCAAATATAAGACGCCAAATTTTAACAAATCTCTGGAGCTGGAGAACATCGTCAGAGACTTCCATCTGCTTGATACTTTGGAACTAAAACACGGTGGTAAGCTAGCTTTCACCTACATTACCAGCCATTCTGCCAGTCGTATCGACAGGATTTACGCAACATCCAATTTAAGGGGACATGTTTTACAGTCCGAGCTATGGCCCACCATTTTCTCTGATCATATCGCGTACATATGTACGATAAATTTAGAAAACAAGGAACTTACAGGACGAGAGGTCAGTGGAAGCTACACGTCGCTCATCTTTTGGACCCTGGATATCACGCAGCCTTCCACACCACTTGGGCAGAATGTGGAAGCAAGTTCCGCTTGTACGGTACGGCGCTTAATTGGTGGCTAAACTGCGCGAAGCCCGTAATAATAAAGACAATGAAACTTACTCCCGTGAATCAGTCGCCTGGCGGAAGCGGACATTAGAATTTTACTTCAGCTGTCTGAGAGACTTGTGCGTTCGGGATGCTACAGTCATAACAAATCATGGGCAGATCAACTGAATAAAAGCAAAATTGCTCACCGTGCAGAGACATCATCTCGAAGGCTGTAAAATACGAACACGTTTGCAGAACGGTACACGAGAAGAAACAACATCGATGTATCACATTCTCCAAGAGAACAAAAGACAAAAACGGAAAATTCTGACGCAACTGAAAACTTCAGACGGGAGACTCTTGACAGATCAAGCTGCAATACGAGACAAGATCCGTCGACACTTTAGTGAATTGCTGGCCAATACACAGACAGATGACATAGCGCAGCAAGCTCTTACTGCTAGGACGACAGAGAGACTCACTCCAGAAGAAGCTGATGTGCTCTCAGCAAGGATAACGAACCAAGACGTCGAAGATGCCATCTCGAGGAGCCCCAAGAATAAATCACCTGGACCAGATGGGCTACCCGCTGAATTTTATCAAACTTTTCGCGAACAGGTAATTGATAAATTGACACTCGTCTGCAATGGAATAATAAATGCCGAAACTGACGTTCCGAAGGAATTCTGTGAAGGTACAGTGGTCTTAGTCCCCAAAACACCAGGAGGCCAAACAGTGGAGAATCTTCGACCCATAACACTTCTCAATAGTGATTATAAAATCTTCACCCGTATCATGATGCAAAGGTTCAAGTCAGTCATTAGTACAGTGACAGGAGCTTACCCCCAAGTGCGGGAAAGGTAGAACAATATATCAGACCTTATGCGGCTACAGAGAGATTATAGCGATATCGGAAGCCTGCAACATTCGCTGTGCTCTGATGTCGCTTGATTTTGAAAAAGCTTTAGACAAAGTTAATCATTCCTACCTGTTCCGGTGTATGACATCCATGCACTTCCCACAGAAAATTATAGCCTCCGTAAAAAACATACTGACGAATAGCACATCAAGAATCAGTGTCAACGGACAACTCAGGCGTCCGATCAATATTCAGAGTTCGGTAAGACAAGGTGGCCCCATGTCCATGACGCTTTTCGCGATTGCGCTTGAACCTCTCTTAGTAACCCTGACTCGGAAACTCCGTGGACTACATATACACGGACAGAAGATCATAAGTCAAGCCTACGCGGACGATGTAGGGATACTTGTGACTGACGAAAGCGGGGTGGACACAGTATTCACCTTGTGGCAACCTACGAACTGGCGTCAGAAGCTAAACTCAACCGCAATAAATCTGGTATTATGAATCTTGTTCGACGTATAGAGATCAGCGCCGCTGGACCTATCAATACCGTGGAAAAAGCAAAATGCCTTGGAATAGAATATATGAGTAATATCCACCGCACGGCCGCTCTCAATTATAGTAAATTACTTGCCACATTACGGACAAGCATACAACAACATAGCTTGCGAAATTTAAATGCAATACAAAATGTGCAACTAGCCAATACATATATATATATTGCAAAGTCAACTATGTTGCTCAAGTGCTGCCACTGCCAAGAACCATAGCTCACCAAATGCAAGCAGCGCTTGGTTATTTTGTCAGCAGAGGCCAGATATTTAAGGTTTCATATGACACCTTTACGCTACCGACACGCAATGGCGGGCTACATCTGACAGACATCTACTTTAAAGCGCAAGCGCTATACGTTAGCAAAACTTATAAACAGTGGCAACGATCACCGAAAACCTTAGTGGCTCATCTCTTACGTGGAATCCCACCCGTCAGCAGAGATCCACCAATCGATGTGCATCACATCTCCCACGAACTGTACCACTATAAACATTTTCTTGTGGAATACAGCTATGTACACCATTGAATACCGGAGAAGGACAAATATCAGGTTAAGGAGGTTTACAACACCATGCTGGAAGGAAAACTGCGCAATCGAATAGAAAACACGTTTCGGCATTATAATTGGAAAAACATATCGGAAAACATATCTGACCCTCATCTACCATCAAATGCGTGATCGACGTGGTACCTCGCAGTCAATAGAAAAATCCCCAACAACTCCAAAATGCACGCGATACATCTGGCACATACACCAAACTGTTCCAGCCGCAATGTCATCGACACTCACGAACATCGCTTCGTCTGTGACGATGTGAAAGATGTGTGGAATCTCTTCAGGCAAAAACTAGCACATGTTCTCCGCACGTCACCTAACACGATTACACCGACACACGTCCTTCTGCCTGATGACGTGCCACATCTTAACTCTAAAATAAGGTTAGCCAACTGGCTCAAAGGGCTGACAGTCCATTACATCTCAACGGCCATGAAAAGAGTAAAGCATATTATTGGATGTACCTGATGACACAACATCAACAGCTCGAACGACAAAAGAAATACAAAGAAAATTAGGCAAATTTCTTAAACCGAACATTGTCATAGTGACAGAGCTGAAGAACGATCAAAAGATATTTTGTTCAATCTCAGGATTCCTTTTTCTTTATGAGATTATTTATTAAGTTTCTCATTCATTTTACGCCAACAACGTGGCTATTTCGTTTCCCCTTTGCCATCGTGTAGAAGCACAATTAGGTTGCCGACGCAAACATGAGACGCCAGGAGGCTAAAGTACGCCTGGCTCTCCCATAACAGTCGCTCCCGCACAATGACAGAAGAACGTAGCCGACCAATTTTCATTCCACAGCCCCAAAAGAAGGGATTTTGTTTACTTGTATAAAAAAATGAAAAAAGAAAAAAAGAAATAAAGAAAGATGGTTAGAGCGTCTGCTATGTAAGCAGGAGATCCCGGGTTCGAGTCCCGGTCGGGGCACACATTTTCATCTGTCCCCGTTGACGTATGTGAGCAGCTAAGGGTGTTCATTTCATTGTAATTTCATTTATCTGAAAAACTGATACATCTAGTTGGTAAAACAAATACTTTTATAAAAAATTCGAAACATTTTTTAGAAATTATACGCATACTGAAGATATCTGCAGGTGACATTCTTACCTTCGATGTTACATCGTTATTTACTAACGTCCCAGTATGAGAAACAATGGAGATCAAAAGGGAGAATGTTGCTCCAGATCTTTGCGACATAATTTAATTATGTCTTCGTTCGAGCTACTTTAAATACAATGGTGAATTCTGTGAACAGGCTGACGGCCTTGCTATGGGCTCACCCATTTCGCCAGTTGCAGCTGACGTTGTTATGGAACATTTTGAGAAACAGGCATTAAGTAGTGCTCCTTTGAAGCCTTCCCGCTGGCTCCGATATGTGGACGATACATTTGTTATATGGCCACACGGCGAAGAAGAACTTCATGCGTTCCACAATTACTTAAATGGAATTCACCCCAAAATCAAATTTACCTCGGAGGTTGAGAGTGAGGTCGGTCTCCCGTTCCTAGATGTGTTGGTATGCAGAAGATCTGATAACACTCTAGGTCACAGAGTGTACAGAAGGCCGACTAACACAAACAGGTATTCAGTGCCACTTCGCACCATCACCCAGTCCAGAAGCAAGCGGTACTCAATACCCTGTCTTCACGTGCCTTCCGTATCAGCGATGACGACAACTTGGAATCGGAGTTGAATTTTTTAAAGAGGAGATTGAAGGCAAATGGGTATTATAGTTATTCAATCGACAGGGCTTTTAGGCGCAATATTTATAACTCTAATAAGAATGACGAGGAACCGCCTTCAAACTCCGTTAGGCTGCCGTTCGTTTCTGGGGTCACTGACCGCATAAGCAGAATTCTAAAGAGAAATGGTATTCAGACATTTTTCTTTAGTCAAAACAAAATGAAAGATTTTTTCCGCAATGCAGGCGTCTATCAAGTGACATGTGGCTGCTGCAAAGTGTATATAGGCGAAACGGGAAGAACTGTTACGGAACGCATTAAGGAACACGAATGGCACAGGCGGCTAAAACAAAGCGCAAAATCGACAGTAGCGGAACATCATGAGAACTGTGGCTCTGATGTCGATTTTAATAACGAACTTGTACTGGATAAGGAAACAAACATTTATAGAAGGAAATTCCAAGAAGCGGTTGAAAATTCCAAGAATGCATGCAATTTCAATAGAGAGGACGGCTATAGGCTTCCGGCAACGTGACTCCCCGCTATCAAGGAAGTGAATACGCGGCCAAGGTGTGCGAGCGACATAAACAACGCGCCGCAAGTCACCTTGGCGGACAATAATATTTTGGGGAAACATTCCCCCTCTCTTGCTCTGTCCGTTTGGAATCTAGCCACTGATGCCGACCAATCAATAGCATAGCAGTAATTTCAACATATATCCCTTTTCCAGTGTTGGTGTGGAATAGTGCCTTTCTATCCAATGACGATGGGCCGCCAATGGTATCCACAATAGATTAACCAACAACTCCCCTTCTTCTGCATCAGAGCGGGAATATTAGCCTATGACTATGGCCCACCAATGGTAGCCATATGAATTTTAACCAATGCTAGGGTATTTTAATTTACTCTTAACCACTTTTCGAAAAATTAGATTTTATGAATTTTTATCATCAGTAATTCTAACTAGTAAGTCGATCCATTTTGTGTATTTGGGTGCAGATTCGTTAACATTCTTCTCAAGCTCCCACAAACTGCAAATCTGACAAAAATTTCAAGCAAAAGTTCAGGATCAACGAATTTATTATCATTAAGTATTTCTTTGTTCCTTTTTACTCCAACATCAAAAAATTGAAAATAGAAACACCAATGAATTTCAATAAACAAGATAAAGAGCAGAGCAAGCATGGCACTGGTGAGAGGAAGTATTCGATAGTTGCGCCACAGATTAGATATGGTAGCCAGGGAGCTGTTACACCTTCATCTGTATATGGCAGCCTCTTTAACAGAGCAAGACTGGGACTGGGTAGACCATGCCCCCTGGTCTTTGTCGGAATGTGCCAGAAGGAATGCCTCATCTTGCCAATCTGCAAAGTTTGACCACATGAGTACGAAAGTGTAGCAGATGGAGGAGACTCGTACAGTGACGAATCTAAGTGGTACACAGTTTGATGATAAAACCATGAAGGTAGTCAGCAAGGGTCTCAGCTTCGCAACGACCCCCAGAAATTTGGCCATTTCAGGTTTTGTCAGTGCAGTAGAACAAGCTGCAGCCACACTTCCACCCAATGTGGCAGAGAAAGTCTGCCGAGAGACTTGCAGGGCACTCACCCACGGCAGCCCTCCAAAATGAAACATCACATCTGAGGAGAGACTTGCACTGAGGAAGCTCCGGGAAGACAACAGTATTGTAGTACTGCCAGCAGGCAAAGGGAACTCTACAGTCATTTTACAGTGGATCGATTATGATGAGAAAATACGTCAACTTCTGGAGGACCAATTTGTAGAACTTTGGAGTGTGACCCCACTGACAAGGTGGAGAAGAAGACCAGGGCTCTCCTGAAGGAGACTGGGATTCCTGAGAAGATCATCAGACAACTTCGGGCAAAAGCACCAGTGCCACCTACGCCACATGGTCTGCCTAAAATACACAAGAAGGGCGTGCTTCTACGTCCTATTGTCAGTAATATTGGG
Organism: Schistocerca americana; assembly: GCF_021461395.2. Taxonomy (NCBI): domain Eukaryota; kingdom Metazoa; phylum Arthropoda; class Insecta; order Orthoptera; family Acrididae; genus Schistocerca; species Schistocerca americana. The sequence continues at coordinate 455,834,384 of NC_060123.1, forward strand.
GCATACGTATGCAACAGCCAAGTATTTGAAAAATCTGCTATCTCCATACATGGGGAAATGTGTTCACCACATCCAAAACTCAGAAGACTTCCTGCAACGCCTCAAGTGACTACGCATCACACATTCGGACATCATAGTTAGTTTTGATGTGGTATCACTGCTCATCGGGGTCCCACTGAGAGACTCACTAGAACTGATTGCAGAAAAATTTGATGGTGCTCTGCTGGACCTGTTCAGGCATACACTGACATCCATGTATTTCCTGTATGGGAACCAATATTACAAGCAAACTGAAGGAGTAGCTATGGGTAGCCCACTGTCTCCTGTGGTGGCAAACATGTTCATGGAGAGATTTGAGGAGATGGCATTAGAGACAGCCAGATATAAACTCACATGCTTCTTCAGGTATGTGGGTGACACCTTCGTAATCTGGCCTCATGGGAAGGACAGGCTCAATGAGTTTCTGGAACATGTTAACTCGTGCCACCCAAATATCAGGCTCACCATAGAACAGGAGAAGAACGGCCAGCTGCCATTTATGGATGTACTAGTAAAAAGGAAAGCAGATGGATCAATTGGCCTCAGTCTGTATCTAAAACCCACATACACTGATTTATATCTGCAGGCCAGCAGCTGTCACCACCCTGCACACAAGAACGGTGTTCTCAAGATATTGGTCCACAGAGCATGTGCCTTGCCAGACCAAGAAAGTCTACTGACAGAAATAGAACATCTCAAAACAGTGTTCTGCAAAAATGGATATACACCAAAACAAATTGAGATGGCACTCCATCCAGCCACTACACCACAAATTCCAGAAGCAGAGCAAGATGAAGCAAAGGAGGTGGCGTATTTGCCCTATGCTGGCCCTATTTCTGCCAGAATTAGTAGGATCCTCCGCAAACACAATATTACGTGTGTTTTCTGTCCATCCAGCAAGATCAGGGGACTGGTGGGAAATGTCAAGGACGACCTGGATTTACAGAAACAAGGGATTTATAATATATCTTGCCAATGTGGCATGTCCTACATTGGCCAGACGACACGAGCAGTAGATATCAGGTGCAATGAACATCATAGGCACACCCGATTAAGACAGGCAACAAAATCAGCCATTGCTAAACACTGCCATGAACTAGGTCAGGCCATGAATTATGAAGAAACCAAGTTTCTAGCACAGGCACCCAGATTTTGGGATAGTGTTATAATGGAGACAATAGAGATATAAAGCAACGATAATCTCATGAACGGGACACGGGGTACCAGCTAAGTAGAGTCTGGGATCTTGCTCTGGAACTGCTGAAGAAACAACGGGGACAGCTACAGCATTCCACAAATAGAAGAACTGAAGGCGTGGACATGGAGAACGATCCCCATACAGAGTTCCAGGTGCATCACACCGAAGATGGAACGCCCAGGGTCGGGACGGACGGATGTGGACCGCAGAGGGAACATCTAGAACATCAGCAGACCGAAAATGGGAAGGCAACGCTACAGCAGGTCACAGTGAGCGGGAGAGGACCACAGGGGAATGTCTGGTACCACAGACGGGATTCCAAAGGCACCAGACCGAAGATGGAACACCCAGGACAGTGTCTGGCGGGCGCTGACCGCAAAGAGAACACCTAGGACTGCAGCGGACGGAAAAGTGAACGGCAATACCCCAGAAGATCGTAGCCAGCGAGCGCGGATCGCAGAGGGATCGCCTGGTGAAGGGGGAAGGCCATAGGCGTAAATTCTGGGCCAAGTCCACTCGAGGAATAGTCTGAGGTCGCACCTGATGATGGTAACGAGGTAACGAGTTACTCTACCGAAATATCATGCAAGTTTGACGCTGATATCTGGCAGAACACCCGACAACCCAAGATGTCATTAGATCGCCAAGAAAGCCTGAAGAATTACTTCAAATACCTGACAAACTAATTTTAAATTCATTATTCAGCTCCAAACATATTTTTTGTGCATGTCCAGTATTCAGATAGTCACAACAATAATGTTATATAAAATATTTACCGGTAGCTCTATATGGCATTATACCACAATTATATCATAATTTTCTAGAGGTACTCATTATTAACTTGCTTGTTGACTAAATTTTTTTTACATCTCTTGTTACCTGATCATACTCTAATTGTATTCTTTCCATCACTTTACTTTCATTTCATCTTCTGATAAATTCTCCATTCATATTTGAATAGTTTTATAGTTCAAAGTCAAGCTTATTTGTTGCATCACTCTGCTTTTATCGTTTCCTTCGAAATAATAACTTTTTCACAAGCTGCGTCATCGTCGCAAAAAAAACAGTGACCCGTATATGTAATAAGTTTCCTTTAATTTACGTCTATTGTCACAAATAAATATGTGACCATAGATGTAAATTAAAGGAACCTTATTAAAAACTTTTTGTTCCAGTAGAAGCCCAGTTTTTACTGTATCCTAATTCATTAGCCCAGTCACCTACCACACAACCTATTCCCACAATATATTTATGTACATAATAAAACCAACACACTATACAGTCAACTATCCAGTTTCCGATAATAATGTTATCACAAATACAAGAGAAAAGAACTAGAAAGATTTATATCAAATATAGAACCATTCTACAATAATATTATGGTGGTTAAAATTGCACATTCAATACTATGTGTACCAGATGCAGCCAAAGAACAATTTTTAGAAGAAAAGAAATATGTGCATGATTTGATAGTTTCTTTCCAGTATTATTTTCTAAATTTTGTTCTGCAAAAGTGCTGTTAAGGCTAAATTACCTTTTCTTTTAGATTCAAATACAAAAAGATGACAAGGGGTTAAACAAGCCTTTAACAAGCGGTAATATTATAAGAAGTAAATGTAATAATCCAAATATTATTCCTTAAAAGTTAGAATTAAAAATGCTAGGATTGATACATTATTAAATCAACTACAAGAAATATTACGAAAACTTCACTAAGAACATGATTACTTATTAAATCTAGACATAATACAAATTTTACATATATTTTAGTTGAGAAGAAAAAGAATAGCTAACAAAAATAGCATTACAAGATTAGAAGCAACAACTCATAGTTATAGAAACCCAGAGAAAGGCGCTTTTCCAAAATGTTTACTATTATTTTTTATTAATTTTAAACAATCTGTTAATTTACCAAATTCTTGTTTTTTTGGAAATCTTGGACAATGTAATTATAAATAAGAGGATGGTAAACTGAGATACAAAGGAATGAATGAAGTTAAAAATATTGATAGTTAATTTCATGACCCACAATTTTTGGGTTATACTTTTTCAGAGTTTTATACATATATTTCCTGAGTTTGTTTTCAATTTGTGGAAGCTTAAGAAGAATATTAATGAATTTGAACCCAAATGCTCCAAATGGATGCACTTATTAGTTTGATTTAGAGACAATAAACATTCATATAATTTAATTGTTTCAAAAAGTACTTGAGAGTAAGGTAAAGTGGTTTGTTACATGTAATTTAACTGTGGGGTTCAAATTAATTTTTTAACATTTATTCTAGTGTGTTCAAAATTGATGTGGATGTTTATGTATCGTAGTAAATTTTGTTTCATTTTATTAATATTCTTTCTGTATGGATTTCAATTATTTTGAAGAAAACAGTATTATGAATGCAAAAATTAAAAAAATGATGATAATTAATTTTATGACATGTAATTAATTACTTAATTATAGTGCCTGCAAATTTCATGTGGCTTCCTATATAAGTGTAAGAAGTGGATATGTTGAGTGCAGTCAGCATGTTTTTATGGCAAACCCTTTCTTTTACAAAGTAATCATATTAGTTTTGTTTAAATTCGTAGTTAATATTGTTTTAATTTTTCACTTATTTTCCTGATGAAGATTTTCAAACATGTAGTTACAAACCCGAAAATTTTCACGAATAAAATTAAATATCAATTACAATATAATTAATTTCAATAATTTGTAAAGAAGGGTATGCAATAAAAACGTGATTGTGCTCAGTGTAACCGCTTATTGCTGACGTCGCTTTTTTTCAGTTTTGTGCCTGCAGTGAGCATGTAAAGGTAGATAGAACAATTGTCTCTTGCCAAGCCGTGGTGCCCGTTGAGAGGTTTTGCCTGATTCCATACAATTCCCCAATGATGTATCTGACACGCATTTCTTCCTCCCTGCCATTTCTCTGCGGCACACAGCAAAGAGGATGCCTCTGCGGCGTTTTAGATAGGAAGCATTTGATAACTCACCAAATATCCCGGACTTGGTTCCTTCTTATACTAATCTGCTAACGTGAACCAACGGCCATCAAAACAAAATTTTGGGACAGACCACGAACTGCATACTGGCGTACAGCAATGGTGGAAAGGACAAGCTGCAGTCTTCTATGTCAAGAGCATTGGAAAGTTGCTACAACACAACGACATTTTTTATTTTGTCTGTGGCTTCTGTTCCGTGACAGAGCAGACCTTACTTTCCGAATAGCCCTCGACTATCTTTGCAATGGGGACTGCGTTCTTACCACATGCGACGAGGGACAACGAACATGTGCTTTAGGGCTTCAGTTGCTCATCCGTCATCGCAGACACAATGTATTCCTCTAAATGTACCTAATAAATTATACCAAATGATCGTAGTAGGAGTCCATCAGAGAAACCTCGCAACGGCATCTTATACGACAGCTAAAGCGAGCGGGAGAATGAAATGACTGCGTAAACCCGTTGAAGCACAAAAAAGATCCGTTGAAACATAGTGCACGTATCGAACAACAAAACGAAATATTGATCCCAGCTCCGAATAACGCTACCCAAACTCTCGTTACGACGAGCATCTCAACCTATACAAACTGATCTACAACCCATCTGACATGGTGTGAAAATGACTGTAAGTGAGACATCCGAACTGCCAGTAACGCCAAAGATCATTCACAACATTGTGGCATCTTCACCAATGATGAAACGGGCACAAAGTCTGTATAATACACTTGATTATAAACGACTCAATGAGAGAAAAGAGAACATAATTGATTCACTGGCAAAAGAGTTAGAAAAAATAAACAGTCAAGACGTGAAAGCACCAAAAAGTTTATTGCTGTCGCGATGAGAAACCGTTATATAGTCCTACCACTTCAGCCAGACACGACTTTCAAAATTGTAATACTGAAGAACGCAATGAGGAACTAAGAGAAATAAAAAAGACAAAGAGCAATACCTTCGCATACGTTGGTGTGATTGTTATACTAAGTAATTAATGAACGACTTGTTACAAAACGACCTCATAGCGACCAGAAATGTTAATAGAATTACATATGTAACAAGAAGAACGGAATTGAAGAGTCATTGATGCAAACGAAAGTAGATATAGGAGAGTTTGACGAAATAACTCCTTCCACAGTCTCAGAAATTTTTCGATACAACCATTTAAATACAGCTACACATTAGGCACTTCTATTTCGTCTAGAGAACGAATGTCGTTCAAGCCCGTCTGTCTGCTTACAACGGGAAAATGACCCTCATTCCTGTCACACAACAGAGAATTAACAAAATTTGTGCTTCATTCGGGCCTCTCGTGTAATTAGAACGAATCGAAGTTTTTAGACGTAAGTGGCACAACTTTTCCCAGCTCTCAAGCGACAACAATTCTTACCTGAGACTTCAACAGTATTATAGACAAGGAAGATCAAGAATAAAACTGTAACTATGTTCTCGAATTTCATTTTTGTGAAACATGTGATATTGACCGTCATGCTAAACGACCACTCCACGCAAACGGCATTGACTCATCGTAAATAATACGAGTAGTACACATGATCGCATATACTGACTGAACAGCTACCTCAACTTGATTATTGATACCGTGCGTCTTAATTTTTCTGACCACTCAAATGTCACATTCTATAAAGGGAAAGCGAACAGAAAGTATGTGGAGTGTGGGGCCTTTGGTACTAAAATTTCAATCAATTTGTGTGTTATTGCACATCGAAATCGAAAAACTATCGGAATTTTGTGTTGCCTCTTATCACAAGTTTCATAAACCTTTGGCTGGAGGATATCCTAAGTGAAAACAAAACTAATACATCTGTTAAATCAATTTTCAGGAGAAACTGTACTTTGACATGCCATTACGAAAATTATTATTCCTTTATGACGGTACGGAAAATACAGAACGAAACATAGCGCCGATTGAAACGTATCAAGTTAACATTGTGCAGCTAACACATACACTACACAGTAGAGCTTCAGAAAAAGTCCATAACATATCATATTATAAAAGAACAACTCTGCACACACCGTGTAATGAAAGCTCATAACATGACAGGCTTATATGACTCTATATCTGACACCTAACAGTAGGTTGGTTGGTTGGTTTGGGGAAGGAGACCAGACAGCGAGGTCATCGGTCTCATCGGATTAGGGAAGGACGGGGAAGGAAGTCGGCCGCGCCCTTTGAAAGGAACCATCCCGGCATTTGCCTGGAGCGATTTAGGGAAATCACGGAAAACCTAAATCAGGATGGCCGGACGCGGGATTGAACCGTCGTCCTCCCGAAGTAGGTTTCACAACAGTTTTACTTATTTTATTTATTTAATGTGATCTGATCAGGACCACCAGGCTCTCTCTCACACCAGACCAGGGCTTCAACCATACAGTATCTATTATATAATAATTACCTAAGACACTTAATGTTTTAATATGACATCTAGTGTCAAAATGATTTCATTGTCTCAGGCGGCAGGGTGAGAAAATCACATTGACTATGGACTAACAAAGTTAATACTGACATTACTTTTACTGCTGCAGCTGCATTTGATACTGGTAATAATAGTGATACTAACAATACTATTAATACTAATGCCAATAATTGTGATATTAACAACAATAATAGCAGTGGCAGATAAGAATTCATAGGTCTAAAAAACAGATATTTTCTGATATAGCAAAAAAAGAAACTGAAGGAAAATACACTGGATACGAATAATGGGAAATGAGGTAGATATGTTTGGAAGGAGCGATACACAAGGATGACGTGTGCATGCAAGGACAATAGCAATGTTATTGTTGCTTTAGCAGATACTTCGTTACCTGTCTTATGAAGCTAGAGATGTAACTTAGTTCTCTTATATGATGCAGGAGATGGTTTCAGAGTCGGATTCCTGTTACTGAGAAGCACTTCGGAAAAGTGTCTGAACGATGGAGTGGGACAGAAAGGATTTTGCTGTGATGCTTGTTATCTGTTGTGTTGTTCAGAAAAGAGTGTTAAGGTAGATGGGCGATATGAGGGACAATGTTAACTAATAAGACACCAGAGAAGACAATAGAAACCTCTGTTCTTGTCTGTGCGTAGCCAGGATTGTTGTGAATATGACGGTCGAGTATGACCAAGGAGTCGAATGAAGGGAAATCAAGCCGATTCTATACCACTTTCAATTTATTCAAGATAGCGTCACTCCTTGGGTGATCCCCACACTACCTCTTCATGGGGGGTGAATGTGGGAACGTTGCATTGATGACGTCACCATCCACATTCCTCCCCCTCCCCCTCTTCCCCTCATCAACCACCACATCCCTCCTCATTCCTCCTCCCCTACACTTCCCCTCCCCTCTCACATTTGTGAAATGGGTGAAAAGGAGAAAGTCTGTGCTGATCTGACTGAGGATGTATAGCAAAACTCATAGAGACTACTGCTTGTGATGGAGCTGTTCGTGCTTTTTGAAATCGCCAGACAATCAACATAGCAGGAGACAAATTTATTCTACCCCAGACTGAATGAAACAGTGGTGCTCGCCTTGGTGTATGTGGATCAACTGAGGGTGCTTGAAACGGGTTTTATTCCCAGTACCAGTCGCTTCTGTGTGTATATGTTAATATTGCTGTGAGCTCTAACCCACAATTCCCCTCAAAGATGACGCGGAACTGTCCTAGAGCCGCTGCTGGAAGAACGTACCATCCTCCCAATCCACAAGCATATAGCTGCTGAGGAACTAAGATACATGGTAAGAAGTGACAGGATAGAAAACTGTCACTGAAATGTGGGAAGAGCAGCCTCCTACCGATGCAGAAATGAAGTAGCAGCTAAGGAACCTGAACACAGATATATTGTGAGAACCGACAGGGCAGCAAACTATCACTGAAGTGTAGGAAGGCCAATACACGCTGCCACAACTCATGGAAAATGCTTCACTGCTCTAATTACACATTGAAGTTGTTGTGAATAAACCACCACTTATAAGAAAAAGCGGATTAGTACTCCAACGCACGTATTGGGAATTGCAAATAAATATTGTAATAACACGTCTGCACAAACCAGCCACAGAAGATTTCACCACGAGAGAATAGCGGCAGTTGCACTTATGTTCATCTCGACGTGTGGATATAGAATAAGAAAATTAGAAGCAGTTTACATTACCTGCTATCTCCCCTCTTCCCAACCTCTCCTTCGACGTGCAGATAGTGAGATCGATTTTTCAGGCCTGTTCTAACCTGATGGTAAACAAAGAGATCCACTTGCTGGTACACTGTTTCCGGTCTGCAGAAATCTGTTGCAGATGGACAAAAGTGTCAAGAACAGGACGCTTCCTGCAAGCTGTTAAACGCATTTCTTGGTAACACCGGCCCACTCAAACAATAGCGAAATACCTGACTATCCCTCGTAGATGGGGAATTGAATGGTCACAGTGGCATGCTTTCAATCGTTCTGGAAGTGCGGGCACAGTCTGAAAGCGGTCCTCGAGTAATCTGTCTCAAATAGGGGAAACTTTGAAATAATGTTTTCCATGTTAATGAGTTGCACAGAGGTCTCTATACAAGCATCTCACTGTGTGCAGATCCTCCTTCTCTTCTTCCAACAGGTGGAGAGCAGTGCCAACTCTCGATAGCCTCTGCCGTTGCATTAATTTGTTCTGCTCCTACAGCTACACTGAAGGTTGTCTCATAGAGGTTTGAGACACTCCACTGTCCTGAATAAAAGTTCTGTGTGTATGTGTGTGTATTCTCATGTACCCTGGTAGGATAGGATTCGTGCTGAACAGACGACAGACGAACAGAGGGTGGAGGAATTTTACACAAGTATCTTGCTCCTGATGGTGTAACACACTTTTTGCCTGTTTAAAGTGTCGGTGTTCTCAAAAGATCAACTGCAGTAATGTCCATTCACTATTTCAAAAACTAAAAAGTGGCTGAAAAAACATGATTGCTCATCTGCCACATGAATTAGCATCATCGTTTATTCGCCGGGTATGATTCTTATGCTTGTTACAACGAATTCTGCAGCAGCAGACCCCATCACAGTTTCTTAAGGGTTGCAGTCTTATACCCTTAAAACGAGCACCGTGTCAATGCATATAGTGTATAAAGACTGAAATCAATAAAATCTCCGGTTAAATAAGTGCAAACTCACACTTGTCGTATGAATTTCTGCTTGAATTTTGAACCGAGAACGTTGTATATTACACTGAATATACTACAAAATAAGCACTTAACACCATCCAACAGCCCTTAAACCTACATTCAGCTGGTAAGTTCCACACACGATGGTGAGGAAAAGACTTCACCAATAACATAATGCTCGTAGGACGAAACAACATGATAACCAACATTAAGCGAACATTCCAGCATGGAAAGACGTGTTTTCCTTGTGAGAGGTTCCAGGTTGTCTTAGGAGAGACATAATACTCTTATAAGCGAGCAACTGTTAAAAAACAAAACACGATGGCGACGACTATGTTACGCTATGAGTGTATCTCAGCATTGGTTCTACGTGAAGAAGAAACACTGTTATAACATCATATAACCAACTAATAAAAACTTCCACCAAAGCACTGCATGTGTCTTCACCTCGATGTGTGGATAAATACGAGTATTAAGCAGCTTAGAACCGTTCTTAGTTCCCGTCCTAAGTCCACTCATCCCCTCTCTCCCAACCCCCCCCCCCCCCCCCTATAGTTGGGGATACACGTTTTCCAGGCCTATTCTATCCTGTAGTGGATGGTACACCAAGAGGTTGGATTGACAGTGATATACTGTTTCAGGTCTGCAGAAATCAAACGTATTTCTAGTGAATGTCAGTCCCTGGAACAACAGTGAAATACCTGGCAGTTTGTCACAGATGACTCTCCAGAAGGACGGCTACATCTCGTGGAGGGAAGAGGCATCTCCAGGTCTGCACTCACAACAGGGGTGGGGGGAGGGGGGCGGGGGTGGGCGAGGGAACCATGAACAGTGGCTGCTGAGGTTGCTGTCGGTGATTGCTACTCAATACCCCACCGCTGACCATCCCTGCTGCCCGGCACTTCCAGGACCTTCCCCGTTGGGCATTTTGATCACAATAGCCATACATCAACACGATATCGACCTTTCCTGCAATTGGTAAACGGTCCATTTTAATACGGGTAATGTATTGCGAAGGAAATACCGTCCACACTGGCGGAATGTTACATGATACCACTAACTTATACGTTTGTGACTATTACAGTGCCATCTATCACAAAACGAAAAAATTGCTCAACTGAAACATTCATATTTCTTTACGTACTGTACGAATATGTAATAAAAAATGGCGGTTCCTATTTAAAAATAAACGCAGTTGATATCCGTTTGACCTATGGCAGCGCCATCTAGTCGGGCAACCATAGCGCTATCTGGTTTCCCCCTTCAAGCTAGACGAGTTTCGTACTTTGCAGTTTTTTCGTTTGATGCTTATGTCGAGAGATATTTGGCCCGGTAACTATCAGTGGAGCACCCAGTATAACAGTTGTGCGACCAATCGTCTAATTCTGCTGGGATGCTTGGGTTTATCCGCCAGGTCGGATTAAAGTACGGCATTCAAGTAATTTAGAGGCGTTCTGTTAGAATTGTTGCTAGTAGATTTTTTACTAAAAGGTTTGTTACCAGTAGCCGTGAGTTTCATATAGAATTAATGTATGAAGTACTCCGTCGTTAAAGACTTTGTTATAAACAATGGAGGCGTCAAATTCATGAATGGAACAGACTCAACATTGGTACAATGGAATTACTTATCGCACTGATTATTGTAATCTACAAGTACTCATGTTTTGTATACAAGCTTCATTTCACATTTTCATACAGTGCTCTTGTACTACTTCAAATAATTGCTTGGAATAGGGTCACTTCTTAGAGAGGCATTACTGCATTTGCAGTTCTCGTATTTGCAATGTATTGAATAATTACAAATTGAATGAAATTGCAATGGATTTAACTATGTTTTATATGCTCACAAAGCAAATATCGGTAGTGAGAGCGAAGTTATCTACGACACTCTAGCTGGACATGTGAGTTGTCAGTGGAAAACTGCTTTCTCGAGTCTGCTCATACTTGATTCTCCAATCTTCAGTCAATCTTAAGAGTGTTGTGCATGACGGACATTCAGTTGCCTCAGTGGGTACCCTAAGCCTGAATGTTATATACTTCATACTCGCAGGCATTGCTCACCGGTGGGTTCAGTACTACACAGTCAGCGTCCTAATCTGTGATTGCTTCAAGAAATGTGTCAATAGTTTTCTAGTTGCATTCCTTACTTATCCACAGGATTAATGACAAGAGACATTACCAGTAACTTCGTTGGTGCTAAGTGATGCAACATTTTACGTAAATGTTTCTATTCAATCTACAGCACTCGGAAAACTGTGTGGTTGCTTCCTCCCTGCGCAAAGACAATCTTCACATTAAAACACCAATCAGAACACTCTTTTGTATATTTTGTAACCTAAATCCTAACACTTTCAATATTATTTATAATTGTAACTTATTGTACTCATTTCTGCGTAATTAAAAAGATCGTCCTTCTTGCCTTTCCACGGCTAAGACAGTCTGCATGATACTATTTTGTTGCGGTCAGGGATTAATAGAAGGTCCTTGCATTTTCTGCTATTCGGTTTACTGTACTGGGACAAAGTTAACGAGCGCACTATTTGAGTAGTGAATAGTATCCTTGACTTTATGTTTAGGTTTATCTGTGGTTGACTAGCTAGTCTGTCAGTTGTGCAGCATTGGGGGAATTCTTATTTGAGTAGTGAGCAGCTGAGCTTTTCAGAGAATGATATCTTTTATTTGTGAATCTGGCAGAGACTATATGGAATACTTTATCATGGAGATGAAAACTCATTTATAACACTCTCACGTTCTTTACATTGATAGAGAAAATTTTGGAGGAAATTTAAAGGTAAGGAAGGCATGCAGAAGATCGAAATGTTTGTTTGTCGTGTCATTTAATTGAAGTAACTCTTTGTCGCTCATATAACTAATAATTTTCATGATCTCTTATTTTTTTATTATGTCACAAATATCTCAATTGATCGAAATGGTTGTAGTTTCTTTGTATTGAGAGAATTTTGTTATTGCTAGAGTCTTCTTATGTTGTGCAGTATTTTTGTTAGCTATTGTAGTTTGACTTATCAAGAACCATTTACTTTAAAGTAAAACCCTCTTCCATGATAAACAGTAAAGTTTTGAATATTTTGTCGTGTGTGCATTGCAGCTTACATTACACGAAGTCGCAGATTGTTTCTGACAAGCTAGATTAGATAAATTAGTAGTGAGTGGTTTATTTTTCCCTTACCTACTGCATCTGCTGATTTGATATTGTTTCCGAAAGCATCAATATTGCAGACGCAAATAGCGTGTTGAAGAAGAGGTATGTCGCCTTTGTTTCACAGCAGATTACACCTTGCACTCTTGAGTAAACAGCAAGCAGATGTATTTTCAGTAAACAGTGTTGGTAATTTCAAACAGTTATGGTGTTCCGAGCGGAGAAATAATTAATTTTTGTGGATATTCCGAGTCAGTCATTGCAGTTCATACCACGCAATGTTCATAACCTGCTTCGGTATTGAGATTTAGTTATATAGTTCTCAATGAGTACACAATTACTTTCTTTTGGCATTTAATTAGAATGATTTTCTTCATTTCAGATTTTGCGTTTCATGAAGTTTAATGTTTCATTTCACAACACTGTTCACATCTCCAGCACATGGCCAATCTACGGTCAGTTTGACCTAGCCATCGAATTCGATACCTAAAGTAGACGTTAAATAAGGAGAGAGTTTTTGAAATCAATACATTCTATTTTCTCACACACAGCCAATTTTATAGAAAGTTTACAATAGTACATGCAGCGAAAGAAATTGAAAATGGCCGCAAAATGCCATATTCATTATGATTCTCGGATAAAATAATTAACTGGCAGTAGGACGCAATAGTGTCCGAGAAATATCAAAGAAATTGAAGATTCCAACAGTGGATTTGTCAACATCATACACCAGCATCGAGATACTGATTCTTATGATGAAACTCCTCGCTCAGGAGCACCCAAGGAAATATCAAAACACCAGAATAAGTATTTGGTAGTAACCAATAAACGTAATATATTCCAGACAGTTCGTGAACTGACTGCTGAACTAAACGTAACTAGGGACATACCAGTGAATGACTCTACAGTGAGATCGGATCTGGCCGAAAACAATCTCCAGGGCTATGTAGCAACAAGGGAGCCATTGTCGGGTCATGTTAACAAATACAAAAATGTCTCATTTGGCTACGATGCACAAAAAATAGACAGTACAGGACTGGGAAAAACCTTTTTTTCACTGATGAATCCAAGTTCGAAATATTTGGAAGCAAACGCTGTCAGTTCGTACGCCATTTACATCACGAACGCTTCAATCATCAGTGCGTAATTCCGACTGCGAAGCACGGAGGGAATTCTGTGATGGTATGGGAATCCGATAGAGGGAATAAAGTCGGAGATTTGGTGAAAGTAGATGGAGAAATAAATCAAAAGTATTGTCGTGCCATTCTCCAGCGATATGCCAGGACATCTGGTTTGCGTCTGATAGGGAATAGGTTGTCTTGTAGGAAGAAAACGATGCATCCTGCTTGTGTCAGAACTGTGTGAAAATTCTGGAAGTTCCCAAAATTCTGAAGAACATAGAATGGCCTCCCCAGGCCCATGATTGTAACCTAGTCGAGATACTGTGAGACGAGTTGGACATGGGAGTCCAGAAACGGGTAATCACGAGTAGATACACACTTGTCGGAGGTTCTGCATAAAGAATGGAAACTAATTCCAACTTAAATCGTCACGCAATTAAAAAAATGGTTCAAATGGCTCTGAGCACTATGGGACTTAACATCTGAGGTCATCAGTCCACTAGACTTAGAACTACTTAAACCTAACTAACCTAAGGACATCACATACATCCATGCCCGAGGCAGGATTCGAACCTGCGACCGTAGCAGCAGTGCGGTTCCGGACTGAAGAACCTAGAACCGCTCTGCCACAACGGCCGGTGCGCTATTCACATATCGCAAGCCGGGAGTATGCAAGACAGTGATTAAAACGAAGTGTGGCTATTTTGATGGATCTAAAGTTTAATAATCGCTTTTACCTATGTATGTTTGAGCTTGAGAAACATTTAGAAAACAATGAAATGCAATTTCATAATATATTTCGTTTCCATTCTCCATACTCACTTGGTGTTTCCAAACTTATGGAGGGTATTGTATACCTTGGCACCGTAAATTACCAAGCAACGGAAAAAGTCTGTGCCGTAGGCCTGCAGAAAATTTCGACTCCGTTTCATCAGGGGCGAAAGGAGGAACGTAAATCATGATGACAGTACGCCCTTCCGAGCAAATCAAGCGTTTTATTACGCGCCACTTTCGTCGCTATTTCACCAGGGCAGAAACTTCAGCCACCCTGCTCGGTGGAGTCTTTTCCCCGTGATCACCGACCTTGGATCGCCGCCTGTCCCTGAACTTCTGGAAACAGTCGACGCGGAGAGCTGGCCGCAGCCGGGCCGGATGGGATGAATAAGAGACCTGGTCGGCAGGCGCCGAATTTTACGGACGCGGGGGACGCCGCCTCGTATACGCTGAGCGTACCCGGCTCCCTGTGCCGGCGCATCGCTTTATGGGATGGCGGGCTCCGGCCCGGCTCGGGTCGTATACTTTGTTACTGCGCCGGTGAGGCATCGGCGCGCGATGCGCCCCCGGCGAGCGCGTGTGTCCGTGCGGGGGCTTACTGGCAGTAACGGCACGGCGCGGCCGCGACCTGCCGCCGCTGCTGCTGCAATGCCCTCCTTCCCCGTCACCATAAAATCGCCCATAATCCGCGCGCGATGGCCGGCATTAGTGTTTTCCGGGCGTCGTTTATGACGTAGGGGGCGCTGCCGTCGCGCGGCTGACCTGCCGCCGCCCCGGGCCGTCTGCGGTGCCCTCTAGAGCGCGACCAGGGGCGGCACAACAGTCCCATTACGACGTCACAACTGACAGCACTGATATTTCTGAAGAGCTGATAACAAAACAAAGTTTGTACACTGTGATGTTACCAACCCTACAGTAGAATACGAAATCCCCAATACTGGTAGATATCAACAGTTTCCCGTATCCATAAAAGTTAGAAATGGCGTTCGAGTATCGATCTCTACGTGTGAACTGTCATTTTGTTGAAAACAAATTTGACACTTGTCTAGCTGCATTAACGTGGACATACATGTGCCAACTCTATAATTCCGCTGCAAGAGTGTTTCACCAAAATTTTTAACGTATACAAATCGATTTATGTGAGAACTTCTTAAACAATTTTGTTGAATATCTGTGTAAATGATTAAACCCTTTGGTCTACATGTGTATTATCATATGGGTTTCTCTTCATTTTACCAGGAGCTTATGTTGTAAAAAAATGGCTCTGAGCACTATGGGATTTAACATCTGAGGTCATCAGTCCCCTAGAACTTAGAACTACTTAAACATAAGTAACTTAACGACATCACACACATCCATGCCCGAGGCAGGATTCGAACCTGCGACCGTTGCGGCCGCGCGGTTCCAGACTGAAGCGCCTAGAACCGTTCGACCACATTGGCCGGCGCTTATGTTGTAGCTGTTACGGGAAGAAGACATGTTCGAGTTGTAAGTGGATGATAGAGGGTTTTTTAGGGCAGTCGAAATGAAGAGATTTGGTTGTATGTAGCTGACAAAAAGTGTTTTTAAAATACACAGGAGTAGAAATGACCTTCTCTATTTCGTATTTAGAGTCTTCCAGTGGAAACAGAAAAGTTTCTCTGTACAAGCTCGTGTAAACGGTCTCGGCCTAACAAAAGGCAATTAGGCCCAATCTAAATAACAAAAATCGTAATCTACCAAAGTGGGCACTCGTTTGATTTCTCCTCGTAAATCACGAACGTCCATTCAGTGGATACGTAATGAAAGAGATAGGTATTATTGAAAGAACATGTTATTGTCTACATTTACATCGCTGCATCTAGGAGTGTAATTGTGGAATAACTTAAAGTTGAACTACCGTATTAAGGCAGCCGCAGGTTAGGCTGATGCCAGACTGATTTATTGGAAGGATCCTCAGGTAGTGCAGTTCGTCGACCAAAGAGGTAACGTACGAAACGCTCATTCGAATAACCATAGGATATTGCTCATTACTCTGGGATCAGTGCCGCACAGGACCAACAGAGGAAGTGGAGAATCCCCATAGAAGAACAGCGCGTTTCGTTACAGGATCATTTAGCAAGCGCGAAAGAGTCTAGGAAATACTGTCAATTCTAGTGGAAGACGTTGCGACAGCGGCACCCTACGTCACGGTGTAATCGCGACGGGTGGATGGCTACTGCAGAGTGTTGTGGAACTGAGTCTTGAGTGTCAGTAGCTAAAAGTTCACCACCCTGGTCGGGGTAGCAGTAAAGCCGTAGGTGAAGGCCTGGTAGCCATACACAGTATCAATGTGAAATCGCCATTGATTAAACACACATTTCATTAGCGAAGACACTACTGCAACTGTAACACCCTCCAGGGCGTGTGCCGAAGACATCGAATGTGGTAGTGCTGAGGTCGGCAGGCTGCTTATAGTCTTCGGCAGCTGTATGTGCTACTCTTCCGCAGAAACGGTGAAACGAGAAAATAAGATAATACGTTGACATGAGATACACGTCGCTGCGTGTAAACTCACTGCAGTTTTGCAGCTCAGGGCAGTATGCACCGGAAGTCACTGAATCCCGCCGTGAACTCCGTAACAAAGACAGCCATCAGCGGTAGTACCTGCCCTTATTGACGAAGGTAGACAGAGGCAGTATGCCCGCACGCCCCAGTCCCGAATAACAAACCTCCAGGGTAGGACCCTGGGAGGCGAATGAACGTTGGCACGAGGTGGCCCACCCACTAGAAGATTCTAAGTCGACAGTATCGCACTGAGAGCCATCGGTAGGCCAGTGGTTAGTGGATACTAAGTCACACGGAGGCAACTTGTTGAATATTTTAACTTGTAGACGGGCGTGGACTTCCACTCGATCCCTGTGATTGTCAGAATGCTTATACTTGCTTGGATGTGAGATGTATTTATACTAGTATGATATTCCTGGCTGTGGCCACCAGTATGTTATTTTGCTAGGAACTCGCCTTGATGCAGCTTGATATACCTGAAGTAGCATATGATACAAAAGTAAAGTGAGATACAAGCGACAGATGGTGAGGTATGTACCACTCCCGTGGGAGAGTTCGCCAATTGTACTGAACTTGCTTGAAACTGATCGGCATGTTCGGGAGCCAAAACGCGTAACTTCTCTTACTAATTATTTACGAGGGTTGAGAACTTTAATAGTGTCAACTATTTATTTACAGCTCGTACGAAATAGACACGTGTTTCAAAGTTTTACTAAGCTTCAATGTAGTCATCAGCATTGTGTATAACCCGTTGTCAGCGATGTGGAAGTCGTAGGATACTCTTAGCAGCGCAATTTGTGTTGACAGTTCGAGCGGAGCGGTCTATTGGCCTTCGAATTTGTAGCAGTTCTGAAGCGAATGGCATGAAGTGTTTCCTTCAGTTTAGAAATCTGCGGTTACCTTAATGCTGCGGTTCAACTCTAAATTATTCTATAAGTATACTCCTACATGTTAAAAGAATGGGACTGTTTCCATTAATTGTTCTGCAGCCATATAATCATACTGTTATCGCCTTTATGCCTATTTATACGTAACAAGTCAATTGCCAAACGCTGCACCAAGTACCAAAATTTCATCCTCTGCGTCTCACTAAGATTGTCTAGCGTTACGACTTCTCTATGTACAAGTGCATCATCAGCGAAACATACGATGTAACTGCCGACGTTATCGAACAGGTCATCTTCTTTTATCATCTAATTATTTGTGGAGTAACGAGCTGCGCATAGGGTGATTGACCAGGTGCCCCCAAGACTGTAGTTACGCCCCTGATGGTAAGATCACCCACAAAGCGAACTCTAGGACTGGCTATAATGTGATCTAACATGGTCGCGTGACTGTGCCTACGAGGTCAAAGTAGACTGCACTGTGGCTACTTCGCTATCAAGACAGACATTGCAGTGAATACATTCAAGGGCAGTCGTAATTTCATTAAACTCAAGCCCTATGAGGGGAAAAGATGAGATACATTGCAGACTAGAAATCTGACGGATTGTGCAAGTCAGATGTAAGGCGATGACGTGCAATAAATGAAAAGCAGTATATTGCTTCTGTTCTACCGGATTAATTTATTGGGTTAACCAGTTTTCGGTTTACAAGTCCATTTTCGGACTTTAATTGACTATCGTCGCTGAAGGAGTTAGAATGTTTGTAAACAACATTGAAAAAAGTTTTACACATCTAGATTCAGGTACAATCACACTGTAAATGACATCTTCTAAGGTGTGTTCGTAACGCAGTTTAAAAGGATAAAAGTTGCGCAGTATATAAGTATAAACGTAGCAGACAAACCGCGCGTACGTAGCAGTTTACAATAATAAACAAACCAATAAAATAAAATAAAATCAGTACATGACAACGCTAATTCAAGATGTGTTAAACATGGAAAGTGACACATAAACAAATTATAAGAAAGAAGAATGGGTGGACCACACAGACAATCTCAATAAGACAAAAACAGAAAAGAATAAATGTGTGAAAATGGAGCAGTACGAGGGGTTACGCAGTAAATGGCCTCTTGGACGCTGTAGTGGTAATGAATTTAAAAAGTAAAAATCTGAACAATAAATAAACATATAAGGAGGAAGCAGAAGAAACTATAACATTATATTCGAAAACAGTTCCTACAAAAAGTTTACTGTTAGTAAACAAACCAAATGAAATAGTTTCAGTATTTGACGAGACTGTTTCGACAAATGTCAATAATGGAAAGTGATATAGAAACCAATCAAAAGAAAGAATTCTAACAATAGGACATATGGAGGACAGAGGCAATCATAATCAAATAAAAGAAATCGGTAAATGCAGGAAAATGAAGGAATATGAAGACACATTGTGGAAAGTATGGGAAACTGAGAGGATAATCAAAATCGTCAGGCGAGAACGAGATGACACAGTTTCCAAAAAAAGTATTTCGTGCTGTACTTTTACGGAAAAATGTAACAGTCAGCATTTAGGTTAAACGTTATGAATGTAACAGAGTGCGGCGATTATTGTGAAACAAAAGCGCCGGTAAGCGTTCAGTTGTGGAGGTGTGCAGAGCACAGGAATCGACAGCTAGGGTACGTTCGCAGTTGCTTCTCCTCCCTGTTCCTTACAATGGTGCCGCCACAGCTCCTCACGCCGTAGGTCAATATGGTTGAAGCCACGTTACATTGTCTGCGATTTACCAACGGTAGACAAAGTGAGTGTTGCAACTGAGATTTCTCGAAATGCGAAATATGTCCTGTAATACTGTGACTAGTGGCAAGAGCTCCTAAACCTATTGACATTCATCGTGACTTGTACTCCTTACGGGTCCAGCTTGATGAGTAAAGATGTCATGCAGCATGGCTTACCTGTTTACGAGTGGAAGGACGAATTCATGATATATATACACGTAGCCGTTCGTCGTAGTCAGTGACAGCATAACGACGAAGCATTTCCCCGAAAATTCGTTCCACGATATCTCAACTTTCGCAGATTTCTAGGAGTCTTCCGATGCACAATGAAACTGACCCATTTACCACACGTTTGTGCTCCTAGGCTTACAAAACCCTTTTCAGACAACTTGTTCGATACAGTTCCCCACAGTCGTTTAATGAACAAAGTAAGGGCATACGGACTATCAGACCAATTGTGTGATTGGATTGAAGAGTTCCTAGACAACAGAACGCAGCATGTCATTCCCAATGGAGAGAAGTCTTCCGAAGTAAGAGTGATTTCAGGTGTGCCGCAGGGGAGTGTCATAGGACCGTTGCTATTCACAATATACATAAATGACCTTGTGGATGACATCGGAAATTCACTGAGGCCTTTTGCAGATGCTGCTGTGGTGTATCGAGAGGCTGTAACAATGGAAAGTTGTACTGAAATGCATGAGGATCTGCAGCGAATTGGCGCATGGTGCAGGGAATGGCAATTCAATCTGAATGTAGACAAGTGTAAAGTGCTGCGAATACATAGAAAGATAGATCCCTTATTATTTAGCTACAAATTGCAGGTCAGCAACTGGAAGCAGTTAATTCCATAAATTATCTGGGAGTACGCATTAGGAGTGATTTAAAATGGAATGATCATATAAAGTTGATCGTCGGTAAAGCAAATGCCAGACTGAGATTCATTGGAAGAATCCTAAGGAAATGCTATCCGAAAACAAAGGAAATATGTTACAGTATGCTTCTTAATGACCAAATAATCCCAGATCAGAACAATGGTATGGTAGAAATAATTTTTGACTTGGTGTTCACGATCCACATTTTTATTAAACTTCTTGTAAATTCACATTTACTTCTTCTTAATTGTCACATCATCAAGAAAACAGTTTTGTATCAATCTTCATATATTTAATTTCCACTTTAACCAAACACAAGACTGGATTGTTCTTTTACAAAGCGAAATAACAACTTAACTTTTGCAAAGTGAAACAAAGACTACTCCATGCGCATTCGCGCCAAAACGGTCACAAGTAAGTCAAAGATTATGACAGTCTCACAGAAATGAATACACACAAGAACCATATCATTGTAATATATCGATACATCGGAGTACTTATACATTAATAAAACCAAATGTGAATATTGTCATAAAAATATATCTGTTACTACGCAGAAAAGTAGTAAGATATTACTGGTATTGAGAACTGGGGTTGGAGTGCCGTAATGGTCACCTAAATAAAGAACCATTACATGTCCTCATGAGTAAAATAATCGAGAGCTAAAATAGTCTCTCATTGCGATCTCCAGGAGGACGTCGTTATCAGGAGTAACAAAATTGGCATTCTATGGATAGGATTGTGGAATATCAGATACCTTTATCGGGGAGGTAGATTATAAACTTTAAAAAGAGAAATGTATGGGTTAAAGTTAGTCATAGTGGGAATTAGTGAAGTTCGGTGGCAGGAGAAACAGGAATTCTGGTCAGGTGAAAGAGGGTTATAAATACAAAATCAAATAAGGGCAATGCAGGAGTAATCACGATACTGAATAATTAAAAAAATAGCAATTGCGGATGATCTACTATGAACACATTGTTGTAGCCAAAATAGACACGAAGCCCACATCAACCACAGTAGTAAGTGTTGATATGACAACTACCTCAGTAGATGAAGAGCAGATTGAAGAAGTGTATGATGTGATGGAAGAGATTATTCATATAGTTACGGGAGATGAAAATTTAGTAGTCTTGAGGGACTGGAATTCAACAGTGGGCCGTTCGAGGTGGCCCGCCAAGGTTCGCGTGGCTCTCCCCGTAGGAGGTTCGACTCCTTCCTCGAGTATGGGTGTGTGTGTTATCCTTAGCTTAAGTCAGTTTAAATCAGATTAAGTAATGTATAAGCCTAGGGACCGATGAGCTCAGTGGTTTGGTCCCACAGGAACTTACGATAGCCAACAGTACGAAAAGGAAGAGAACGAAAAGTAGTAAATGAGTAAGGCCTGGGGGAAAGGAATGAAAGAAGAAGCCACCTGGTAGAATTTTGCACAGAGCATACATTAATCATAGCTAACACTTGGTTTAAGAATCATGTAAGAAGGGTGCATGCATGGAAGAGACCTTGTCACTCTGGACGGTTTTACTCGTAGGTAAGACAGAGCTTTCAGAACCACGTTTTAAATTGTAAAAAATTTCCAGGGGAAGATGTAGACTCTGATCGCAATTTATTGGTTATGAACTGTGGATTAAAAGTGAAGAAACTGCAAAAAGGTAGGAATTTAAGAGTATAGAACCTGGATAAATTGATAGAACCAGAGGTTGTAAAGAGTTTCACAGGAAGCATTAGGGAATGCTTGACAAGAACAGGGGAAAGGAACACAGTAGAAGAATGGGTAGCTTTGAAAAATGAAATAGTGTAGGCAGCAAAGGATCAAGTAGACAAAAAGACGAAGGCTAGTAGAAATCCTTGGGGAACAAAAGAGATACTGAAATTAATTGATGAGTGAAGAATATATAAAAATGCGTTAGATGAAGAGCGCGAAAGGGAATACAAACGTCTAAAAATGATATCGACAGGAATTGCGAAATGGCTAAGCAAGAATGGCTAGAAAACAAATGTAAGGATGTGGAGGCATATACCACTAGGGGTAACACAGATGCCGACTACTGGAATATTAAAGAGACCTTTGGAGAAAAGAGAACCACCTCCATGAATATCAAGAACTCAGATGGAAAACCAATCCTAAGATAAGACAAGAAAGCAGAAAGATGGAAGGAGTATATAGAAGACCACTACAAGGCAAATATACCTGACGGTAAAATTATGGAAATAGAAGAGGACGTAGGTGGAGATGAGATAGGAGATATGATACTGCAAGAGTAATGTGACAGAGTCCTGGAAGACCTAAGTCGAAACAAGACCCCAGGAATAGACAATGTTTTGTTAGAACTAGCTACTGATAGCTTTGGTGGAGCCAGCCTTGACAAAATTATCCCATCTGGTGAGCAAGATGTATGAGACAGTAGAAATACCCTCAGACTGCAAGGAGAATATACGAGGGCGGTTCAGAAAGTAACCTCCGATTGGTCACAGTGCGGGTTGTGGGGGGACTAGCGACGCCATCTGTGCGTTCACGCACTCAACAGGTCAGTCGGCATCAAGCCGTGGTCGAGTGAACGTCGTACCTGCGGTAGTTTAGTTTTTGTGGCAGTTTGAAATGTGTGCTGCAATAGAAAACCCCGCCAAATGTGAAGTGCGTGCTGTTATAAGGTTTTTTACAGCCAAAGGATATTCTGCAGCAGCTATTCATCGTGAGCTTTGTGCCGTGTACGGACCAAGAGTTATGAGTGAAGGAGTTGTCGGTGAATGGGTACGTTTATTTAAAAGTGGACGAGAAAACGTTCATGATGAAGAGAGGAGTGGTAGACCATCATTGGTGACTGACGAACTCGTTCAGACAGTTGATGCAAAAGTTCGTGAAAATCGACGTTTCTCAATGTCAGAGTTGTCTACTGGTTTTCCACAGATTTCTAAGACTCTCTTGTGCGAGATAGTGACAGCAAGATTGGGTTACCGTAAGTTCTGTGCACGATGGGTGCCCAAAATTCTTGCCGACAACCACAAACTCAAAGAATGGCCTCTGCATTAGACTTTCTGTCACGTTATGAGGACGAAGGAGAACCATTGTTAAACAGAATCGTGACCGGTGACGAAATCTGGATTAAGTACGTGAACCCTGAGACAAAAGAACAATCAAAGATGTGGGGACATTCAAATTCGCCTACCAAACCAAGAAAAGCCTCACAAGATTTTTCTGCCAGAAAACTGATGGCAACGGTGTTTTGGGATGCCAAAGGGGTGTTGTTGGTTGAATTCATGGAACGTGGTACGACCATTAATCAAGACATGTACTGTGAAACAATAAAAAAGTTGCGACGGGCTATACAGAACAAACGCCGTGGTATGCTGACTTCCGGTATCGTTTTTTTGCACGATAACGCCCGTCCTCACTCTGCTCGCAGAACAACGGCCCTTCTTGAGTCCTTCAAGTGGGACGTTATCAACCATCCACCTTACAGCCCAGACCTGGCGCCAAGTGATTATCACCTCTTCATGCATTTGAAGAAATGGCTCGGGTCACAGCGGTTTGATGACGAAGAAGAGCCCAAAGATGCGGTCACAGGCTGGCTCCAGGCACAAGCGGGTGATTTTTATGCAGAAGGAATTTCAAAGCTTGTGAAGAGATACGATAAGTGCCTCAATCGCTATGGAGACTATGTAGAAAAATAGTGCAAAGATGTAGTTGTAAGATGTATATATTAAAATATTTTTATTTAACTTGGTGTATTTTTTTAAATCAACCGGAGGTTACTTTCTGAACGGCCCTCGTAATAATTCCAATTCCAACGCAAGCAGGAGCAGATAGGTGTGAAAATTATCGAACTGCCAGTTTATTAAGTCACGGCTGCGAAATACTAACAGGACTTCGTAACAGAAGAATGGAAAAACTGGTAAGAACCGACGTCGGGGAATATTAATTTGGATTCCGGAGAAATGTAGGAACACGCGAGCCAATACTATCCCTACGACTTCTCAAAGAAGGTAGGTAAAGGAAGGACACATCTACGTTTATATCATTTGTAGACTTAGAGAAAGCTTTTGAAAATGTTAGCTGGAAAATTCTCTTCCAAAATCTAAAGGTAACAGGGATAAAATACAGGATGCTAAAGACTATACACAACTTGTACAGAAACCGGATGGCAGTTATAAGAGCCGAGGGACACGGAAAGTAAGCGGTGTTGAGAACGGAGTGAGACAGTGTGGTAGTCTATCCCCAGTGTTATTGTGAGTGTATTGAGCAATAAGTAAAAGAAACAAAGGAAAAATTAGGGGTAGGAATTAAAGCCTAAGGAGAAGAAATTAAAACTTTGAGG
Source organism: Schistocerca americana (assembly GCF_021461395.2). Taxonomy (NCBI): domain Eukaryota; kingdom Metazoa; phylum Arthropoda; class Insecta; order Orthoptera; family Acrididae; genus Schistocerca; species Schistocerca americana. The sequence continues at coordinate 455,859,169 of NC_060123.1, forward strand.
TTTGCCGACAACATTGTAATTCTGTCAGACACAGCAAATCATTTGGAAGAGTAGTTGAACGGAATAGATAGGGCCTTAAAAGAAGGAAAAAGATGAACAAAAGGTTCTCTGAGGATGAGAGATTTATTAACATAGAATATAGATTTAAGTATCACGAAGTCTATTCTGAAATATTTTTATGGAGTGTAGCGATGTAAGCAAGTGAAGCATGGATGATAAACAGTTTAGACAAGAAGAGAATAGAAGTTATTGAAATGTGGTGCTACTGAAGAATGTTGAAAACTGAATGGGTGGATAACGCAGCTAATGAGGAGGTGCCGAACGGAATGGGAAGAAGAGAAATTTGTGCCACTGTAAGTACGCTGTTTAGGTTTTTATATTGGTAACGCCACGTAGCGCTCTGTATGAAAATCACTGGCTGTGCTTTGGGCAGTCTATTGTAATGTTGGGCTGTCGGCTGTTAACAGCGCGTAGCGTTGCGCGGTTGGAGGTGAGCCGCCAGCAGTGGTGGGTGTGGGGAGAGAAATGGCGGAGTTTTGAAATTTGTAAGACTGGATGTCATGAACTGCTATGTATATTATGATTTTTCAACACTATTAAGGTAAATACATTGTTTGTTCTCTATTAAAATCTTTCATTTCCTAACTACGCCTATCAGTAGTTAGTGACTTCCGTAGTTTGAATCTTTTATTTAGCTGGCAGTAGTGGCGCTTGCTGTATTGCAGTAGTTCGAGTAACGAAGATTTTTGTGAGGTAAGTGATTTGTGAAACGTATAGGTTAATGTTAGTCAGGGCCATTCTTTTGTAGGGATTATTGAAAGTCAGATTGCGTTGCGCTAAAAAAAATATTGTGTGTCAGTTTAAGCACAGTCATGTATAACTTTTCTAAGGGGACGTTTCATATGTCGACCCTTAGCCGAGGATATCTCACTGGAATCTTCTGATTTTTTTCTTGTAGTTTGTGTAATTAGTGTAGCTATTGTTTATTGCTAGCGCATAATTGTAGTTGCAGTCTTTCATTGTTGTTGTAGCATGCATGTAGATTTGCACCAAGTATTTCGCAGCTGCGCTTGCAATTAACTAGATATTACTTCCAGTGCTATGTTAATGTGTTTTCTTATTTTGCTCTTCAAATTGTGCTTTTCTGTGTTGTCGTGTGAAATATTGTGACAATAATGGCGTGTGAAAAACGTAATACTAGGCTCCAAAGTAAACTGAGAAATGACAGTGAAGACGAAAGCAGTGCGTTACCGCCACCGTGTAATGAATCAACTAATGTTCAAACTAGTGATTTGGTAATTGTGCATAGGGAAATGGAGCGGGCGGCAAATAATGGCGTAGACAGTTAAACAATTTGTGAACAGGGAAGCATTATCGATCGATCGGTCGGCAATAGCACGCCTCAGGAATCCGAAATGACAGGACACAATCTCGCAAATACTGTTGATTCAGGTTTTGGGTCCTCACCGTTTTCTCAAATAAGTCAAGACACATTTTCTGCTTGTCAAAATGTGAATGTTGCCGGTGCAAATTCACTGCCGAAAAGCACTGAGGAACATGTTTCAGACACCAGTGCATTGTTATTACAATTAATACAACAAATGGGACAAACACAGCAAAAGCTTCAAAAGTTAGACACAATGGAACAAAATCTTCGAAAGTTAGACACAGTGGAACAACACCAGAGACAAACACAGCAACAGTTAGACACAATGGAACAAAATCTTCGGAAGTTAGACACCACACTTGAACAAACACGTGAAGATTTAACTACTCAGTCACATAACATTGAACAGAAATGTCAAAAAGTCTGTAATGACGTAAAAACACAAATTTGTGAGCGTTTCCGACCTATTTTTTCGCGTCATGAAAATGCATTACAGAATCACGTAGCAGCCATAAAAGAACTGCAAACTACTGTTCATGAAAATCACGACACCTTTCCAGCTAAAATTGACTCAGTTGCATCTACCGATTCGGTTACGCAACTTGCAAAAACTCAGGAAAACTTAAAGGACACAGTAGATACGATTTCAACACAAATGGACACTCTGAAACTTGGTTCAGAAAAACACACAGAGGAAATAATTTCACTATCGGATAAAGTAGCCGAACTTTCAGATCAGTTCACTAACTTATCTACAAAGGTAGATGATGATCTGAATGACACAAGACCTGTAGCCTTCATGGACACTGAAGAGTATGAACAAATTAGAAAATTCAAACAAAATCAAAATGAAATCAATACACAGTACAAAAGAGAAATCCGGGAAGTACAAGATCAGTTGGCACAAGTAATACAAGAATTACATATTTCAGAGGACACTTGCGCTCCAGTACGGGAAGATGGACATAGAAATACGGACATAACCACAAAATAATAACACAGGACATTTCGGAAATTATGAAAGAAATTGGCAAGGTGCACCGAATTTTGAAATGGAACCGCCGAAACGATGTAACAATGACCGATATGCCACTCGCCGACGTGATGATTTTGACTATAAGCTGTTCATTACTACACGTAAATTTAAAACATTTAAGAATTCTGGCAACGACATTCATCCACAGGCGTGGCTCCATCAAATCTCTCATTGTTTCCCTCCCAACTGGTCATTAGAGCACAGATTAGAATTTATGTGTGGCTATTTAGAGAATGAACCAGCTGTAAGAATGCGATTGGTCATTCACGATTCCCACAGTGAAGGAGAATTTTATCATGCCTTCCTCTCAGTATATTGCTCTCAAGCTACACAAGGCCGAGTAAAACATAGCATCATAATGATAAAACATTTCGAACAATCTGAATTTTCCAGTCTTGTGAGATATTTTGAAGACATGTTGCACAAGAATCAGTACCGGTCAAACCCATACAGCCCCTCAGAACTCATCCACATTTGCTTAATCAAATTACGTGAACATTTATGACATTATTTTGGCAGGACGTTGCAAAGACAACATTGAAGCCTTTCAGGGACTCTTACAAGAATTAGAAATTGACACTGACACTCGCAGAACGCGAAAACAGGAACACAACAATTACAGGTCACATCCGTCGAAATTCCACGATGAAAGAAATAATAACTGGACACGACAAGGCTATTCTCACAACACAAATCGTGACCAAAACAGACACCACCCGTACGACAACCGTTGGCAGATTAGTAATAATTACAGGGAAAGATCACCTCTCTGCGGTAGTAACTATCACAGAGACAATCAGAGAAACAGACAATTTGGGAGCCAAAATAATTATTATCAAAGGAGACAGAATAACTTTAGACGCAACGGTCCAGCGCGCAGTTACGATTCAGGGAGAAATTCTCCACCACGTGACCGACAAGAAAGAAACTATGGAATCTACCGACATGACGACAGACGATATGATCGTAACGACAGACCTGAATTGCATCAGAACTGGCGGGATTCAAACAGAGCAGGGCCCTCTCGACAAGGTGAAATTGTAGAAGTTAGGTCTCCAAATCCCAATAACGACGCGCGCCAACAAAGACACAATTGCCAATGACTCATACCTCTGGCAGCCACAAAACGTACTTTCGAAACTGACGACGCAGCTGCCGTAGCTAGTAATTACGTAAAAATGGAAGACATTAGGGACATCTTACTCCAGGAGCACGACGTAAAACATAACAACATTGCATATCCTGTGATTAACATTACTGTAAATGACGTAAAATTTACGGCAGTACTTGACTCTGACAGTCCCATTTCAGTAATTAGTGAAACAGCTTTTAGCAAATGCAACAAATCGAACGATTGTCCCACACTTCCGTTACGTAAGATTAAAATACAAGGTGCAATCTTTGGAAAAAGTGTAGATGTACGCCAACAAACCAACTTAGAATTCTTTTGTCAGAGCCACAGCTTCTCCATGCACTTTCTTATTGTTCCATTATTGTCGACGGAAATTATATTGCAAGTAGACTTCTTGAATGAATAGAAAGTAATCTTAAACTTTCACGATGCTGAGATAAGTTTAGAGAAAGAAGGTAGGTCAATAGCTTTGAAATTTGAAGATTGGCTCTCAAACCATGACGAGGAAATTAATTGGCTTTACCTTCTGTTAGACAACGGTTCGGAATTTTCTACGGAACTAGACACTAACAATCACTCTGCAAGTACTGACAGGGATGATATCGACGGCATATTTGAAACTAATGAGTTAATTCAGAATAAAATTCAAACAATTGAGAATTGTAATGACACTGATAGGCAGGACCTATTTGAGATTTTACAAGCACATTCCACAGTTTTTACTCACAAAACAGGAACAATCAAGGGATTTCAATACCAATTTCGTGTTCGTGAGCGTACTAAATTTTGTGTTAGACCATACGTAATTCCAGCATATTATAGGGACCGTGTTAGAACAGAAATACAATCTATGCTTGACGAGGACATTATTGAGCCTGCAGTAAGCTCATACAACAAACCATTACATGTTGTTGAGAAGAAAAATGGATCGATCAGGCTTGTCTTAGATTCGAGACAAATCAATACTATCATTATTCCTGGAACAGACAGGCCGCAAACGTTGGAAGAACTTCTTCAAAATTTTAATGGTGTAAAAGTGTTGTCCTCCATTGATCTCAGATCCAGCTTTTATCAGATCGAACTTCGTCCAGAATGTAGAAAAAACACAGCTTTCCTTTGTTTCGGCGTTTGTTATCAGTTTCGGAAACTTCCTTTTGGTTTGAAAATTTCTTCGGCAGCATTCATTCGCGGGCTAAATTCCATACTACCTGAGTTCTTAAAACGTCACATCACCTTATATGTGGACGATATTCTGATAGCAGAAGCCTCATGGGAACAACACAATCGCATCCTCAACAGCGTGTTACATATTTTTGCAGAATCTGAAATTACAGATAACTTGGAAAAGTCTGAATTCGGTAGGTCAAAGGTGAGGTTTTGGGACATATTATTTCTTCTGAAGGCATTCACCCGGATCCTGAAAAGTTAGAAGCAATCAGAGCCATTCCAGTTCCATCCACAAAAAAAACAAGTCCGCAGTTTTCTAGGTCTCGTAAACTTTTACCGTCGTTTTCTGAATATGCAAATTCTTGTTACACCAAAACTTTGTTCTCTCACTGGAAAAAATACTATTTGGAACTGGGACGAACAAGCACAGTCGGAACTCAATTCTTTGAAAGAATCGCTACTTAACGCGCCAATACTAGCTCATCCAGGTCTGTCACAAGATTTCTGCCTTAGCACGGATTCTTCTAAAGTCGGTCTTGGTGCCAATTTATTTCAAGAAGCCACAGAAAATGACACTACTGTTCAGAAAACCATTGCTTTTGCTAGCCGAGTGCTAACAAAATCTGAAAAAAATTATTCCGTTACTGAATTAGAAGCTTTAGCTATCGTTTGGGCATTCAACAAATTCCGTTTCATTCTTTCTGGTAAGCACGTAAAAGTATACAGTGATCATCGTGCATTACAATTTCTTATGTCTTCAAAATTAAATCATGACAGGTTAAAACGTGGGGCATTGTCTCTGCAAGAATTCCACTTCACAATAGTCTACATTCCCGGCAAGGAGAACATTGTTGCGGACGCACTGTCACGTGCACCGGCTGAGCTTGAGAAAAGTAATACAGAAGGCAACCTCGAGAAAAATTTCAGTATTCTTTACATTCAGAAAGTCGCCTTTGAAAACTTCATCACCACATCATTAAAGGACATTGCTCATGAACAAGATAAAGATCCGATTTGGAAAGACATCGAAAGTAAATGGCATGGAAAGACACACACTCAGATTTGGCATTATTATCTGGTTAGAAACAACATACTCTTCAAACACTGCACTGTTGATGACAAGCTATGGGTACTATGCATTCCAGATGATTTTGTTAATAAGCTCATTTGGTACATTCATTTCAGCTACGCACATTTTGGTCCACGAAAATGTTATCATATTCTTCGAACGACTTGTTATTTTAACAATATGGAAAAGAGAATTCGAAGAGTCTTGTCTATTTGTAAACTTTGTAAAAAGGCGAAACCATCTACTATCTCACATCGTGCTCCGTTGTTTCCTATTATTCCTTCTAAATTAAAAGAATTTGCTACTGTTGATCTCTTGGGACCGCTTGTCAGAACGTCTAATGGGTTTTAGTACGTTCTAGTCGCTGTTGAACTTACTTCATAATTTGTTTCTTTCACACCGTTACGTAAAGCCACTGGGCGGTCTGTATCCAACGCCTTTGTTAAAAATTTCTTACGTGAAGTTGGCCACATTGCTAAAGTCATTTCAGATAACGGACCGCAATTCAGATCTGGTGTTTGGTCACGCATGCTTCGGAATCATAAAATCAAACCTGTTTTTATTTCATTGTACTCACCACATTGTAACCCGTCTGAACGGATTATGAAAGAAATCAATAAGCTTTGCAGACTTTATTGTCACAGAAAACATCAGCATTGGGACAGATGTTTACACTTATTTCAAAATGTGCTGAATGAAATGCCTCATGACTCCTCTGCTTTACCACCTACTCTTGTACTGAAGAATGAAGAACCACCGAACAGAATCAGAGAGCTAGTACCTTTCCCGAATACACGTAAGCTTCGACACAAAGACATAATTGATTTGGCTATTAAAAATATAAAATCTGCAGCAGACAAAAGGAGAAAACTACACGGTAAAGCAAATGCAAAGAAATTATATATTGGTCAGAAAGTTCTCATTAAAGCTCATTCATTGTCACATTAGAAGAAACACTTGAGTCACAAATTCTTTCTAGTTTACAATGGACCTTACAGAATCCGACGTATACCACATGATAAATGAGTTGAAGTTGAAACTCTGCGTACTAGGAACAGTAAAGGTTTACACCACATTTCACATGTAAAACCGTTTATTGAAAGATAATCTACTTTTTAACTTTGTCTTTGCCATAAAACTTTTCACTTCACATTTCTAGTATGCATTGTCAGACTTAGAAACTGTTAGCATGCAACAATGTTTGAAGTTAAATATCCAATCAAGAACCAAGAGAACTTATTTAAACAGAAATTACGACTACATTGTTGTAGTGAACAGACGTCACAGTTATTGTGTGTGTACATTCTTGCTTGTTAGTTGCACAAATACTTAGAACATATACTGGTACTGCTAATGAGATTTTAATGCAACATTTTGGTTTACTTGAAAATACATTCTGGATTTAAAGTACTTTCTGTGAGATACCAGATGAGACAGTGGTTAGATTATGTGACAGCTACACAATTTTATCATGATGCTACTAATGAGTGTCAATTTACAATGTTGCTTTTGCGGTGGTTCTGTTTTATATCCGCGCAGTTTTTCTGAATTCTTCTGGAAAGTAAAACATGTTTTAGTAGTAACTTTTGTGGTACAGCTACAATGAGACAGCCTTTTCCATAGTACAACAATACATTAAATCACAGTACTTTCTTTATCACGGCAATAAACGTAATAATTAAGATATCTATACGCAAAGCATTTCACTTTTGTTTATCATGAGGTAAGTACATTGGCTTCTGCAGAACTTAGCTTTCGGAGGACAATAGCTACGACACTTCCACAGAGATTATCTTACAGCAAGACGCATATTTAGCGCTATAGGACATGTATTCGAGTGATTAATTTTGCACTTAAATCATTTATTTTTAAAGATATTTGAAGTGCAATGATACAAAGGTTTTCCGTGATACATTTCATTCCATTGCTGTAATCTGTAACACCTGAGGGTATAATTACATTAATCCTCAGGGGGGTACACGCTTCCTTTGTGTACCATGTGTTTGGCAAGCACAAGGAGCCCTAGCTAATATGGTATTTGCTTATACAACTTTACACATCGGTACCACATTTCTCTAACACACAAATTACACAGTTATCTGATCATTTAACTGAGAGATAAACATTTTTTTACTGCATCAGTGACACATGTTTACGCAATTACACAGTTGGGTAACTTCACACTTATGAAATTGTATTTTGTCTGTACTTTGTGAAGTGTCCATATTTTTTCAGAACCATTGTGATACTATGAGAGCTTTGAATGATGTATTTGGTAAGGGACCATGATTTTAAAGTACGTTTGAGGTAGATGACACTACTGAAATGAGCAGAGAATTTTTTTAGGTTTTGACATTATTGCAGAAAGCTACGACGTTTTTCAGATTTGACCAAGGTGTTATGATGTTATTTTTACGACGACGATGTGTGTTATGCTGTTGAGGTATGTTTATGATCAATAAGATGATGCTACCATAAATGAGGAATTTGATTATGCTACGTATTTATTTTGATGAAATATTGAAGAAGTGTCGACGAATACGTATATGAATAATGAGTAGTGGTTAGGGACTCTGATTTGTGGAAAAGGATGTTGGAAACCAAGAATCGTACTTTAAGAGTTATGAAATGTGTGTAAATGCGCGAATGTATCATAATGCCGATGAAAACTTTTTGAACACTGTTATATTCATAGGATTTTGTTTCTACACATTTTCAACGCAAATTCTCGACCTGTGCAATTTTTTATACGAGACTGTCACTGTAATGCAAACTGGTGTCGTAAATATTTCAGTAAGAAAGTTAAGTGACCACCTTCACGTAATGAGTCATAGGCACCCAGCTGCGCCACGGTCGCCTGGAAAAAAGCTATTAGTGTGTGCCTTTCAGAGGCACAGGTGAAGAAAAAAAAAGGGGCCATTATCCTCGCTATTGACATTCCTTTGTAGAAAGCATCGCAAATACGACACGCTCAAACTTGAAAAGATATAATAACACTTTGGAGCTCTTAATTTATGATATTTACTGAAATGCCTAATGAAATGATGAGAAATATTTTTATGTCTATACACCTGATTATGACTACTGTCTTTCTAGTTGAGAGATTTTTTTACTACCTTATGAAATGCCATATGGCTTATGAATGATGTTTCATGCCTTCCTTTGTACATATTTGCTCATTTTCTTTAAAATTAGTTTCTAGCTGCACTGCAGCATTGGTTATTACAAAATTTAATAGATGTACTAATATCACTATTTTCTGTCTACAGACCCAGTAAAGAATACGTTTATGATGTACTTTCCTAGAAAAGAGAGCGCAAATAGACATTTCCCTTCACAGGACTTGCATAAATAATTTTTTTAATGACTTGGTAACTTTCTTGCAGAGTAAGTTTTTGTGATGCATCACTCTAGTGTTATGATGTGACATAGGTATTAAACATGGTCATTTTTAATGTAATAATTTTTCTGCTTGAGCTATGTCATGTTTAAATATAAGTTATTGCATTTGCTGCTGATGTTTTCCAGGCAAAGTGCTACTAAATTTCACTTTACATTACTCTGTTAAGCCAGTTTTACTACTGATTTATTTCTCTTGTTTGCTGCTCATTGCCTTATATTAGTTGTAATATTGCTGCTTGCTTTGCCAATTTGAATTTTTTTACCATTGCTGTTTGTGTTAATTGTTTTGTGCTGCTGCAGTGCCTCGTCCCTTAGTTTAGCATCTGAGCTCAGTAGATTTAAGTTAGCTTAAGATGGGGTCGGCCATATAAGAGAACAAGTTGTGATGAATTGGAAGAAATGCATTGAGAACCTATAAGAAAATGGTTTGGGCAAAAAAGTATTTTTGAAGAGGATACGAACAAAAAAAGTAGGATTTAGGGACAACAGGTTTAGGTAGCATTTTCTTGGAAATATATGATGAGGTAAGATAATGGAAAATAAATAATGAGGTAAGAAATGTGTGAACTTATAAATACAGAAAACATGCTTGGATAGAATTTTTTTGGTGGAAACAAATGTTGAAATAAGAGGAAAGATATATGGAATGAAGTTTTGGGGTGGACTTCAGTACCAAATGTCACACTGAAAACAAACCCTGTCCTGTATTTTTGTGTCATTACACTATGTGAATTTGTGCTTTTCCTGTCTTAATGTGTTTAGGTAATAAGAGTTACGTTGTAGAATTTTTCTGATAATATGTTATTTTCTTTGTAAAGATGTTTACACATTATTTATTCTGTTCTGTTTTAATGCTCATGTGTGAAGTTGATGTTTCGAAAGTTATTCTGGTCTTTTATGTATGTACTCATGTCATAATTCCTGTAACACTGATGTATATGTTATTTCGATTCTTTTGTAAAGCCCGTACTAAAATGCTATCTGTATTGTTTTGTAGCTTTGTAATTGTATTCTTTTGTTATAAAATTGTAGTTGACACCAGTTCATCATATTATTAACTTGTAAGTTCCATTTCACTGCACACGTTTCTGTTGGTCATAGTATATGGACAATATGTGAGAAGTAGGGGCTGTAAGTGTTTGCACGTGTGTTAATAATTCAGCAAGGGACTGGATAACAGCGTTGCTGGTTCTAAGGACAGTTCTAAAAACTTTGTGAGTGCACAAGTGGTGGTTATGGACTTACTATGTTATCCGCAAGACTCTTCAATGGTGATTGTGCACCTGCACAGTCACAACAGATGGCTGCTGGCCATCTCTACAAGGACTACAGTGGGTCTGCATCTTTGATGACCCACTAATAACATTATTTCTACAAGGACTGCAGTGGGTTTGCACCTCTGGTGGCCCACCAATACCGTAAACTCTACCAGGACTACAGTGGGTCTGCTCTGTGATTACCTACCTACCAATATTCTTCAAAACGTCGAATGACTCTGCTGTGGGTTTGCTCTGTTGTGGCCCATTACCTGTCAGCATGTCAACAGTCAGCACTGTCTTTCCGTTGGAAGGACAACACTACTTCTTCAAGACTGCATGGAAATCCACTACTTCTGTGTGCATTGTCTTTTACTGCTCGGGCTTTGAGAAAAGAAACGGCAGTTTTACTGTGTTGAATGATCCGGACTGTCTTTATGGACTGTGAGAACATTTTAGCTTTTGACCAACATTGTATTAATAAGTGTGTGCATTTGATATCTTTCTTACTGTAATTAGCCCGCATCTCGTGGTCGTGCGGTAGCGTTCTCGCTTCCCACGCCCGGGTTCCCGGGTTCGATTCCCGGCGGGGTCAGGGATTTTCTCTGCCTCGTGATGGCTGGGTGTTGTGTGCTGTCCTTAGGTTAGTTAGGTTTAAGTAGTTCTAAGTTCTAGGGGATTTATGACCACAGCAGTTGAGTCCCATGGTGCTCAGAGCCATTTGAACCATTTTTCCTTACTGTAATTATGAAAAATTTTTTCAAATCTGTATTGGCCAGAGCCCGAAACAATTTGTAAAATTTTTTGTGGTGAGCATGGGGGCTATGTAAGTACGCTGTTTAGGTTTTTATATTGGTAACGCCACGTAGCGCTCTGTATGAAAATCACTGGCTGTGCTGTGTGCAGTCTGCGGCTGGGTGGCATTGTTGTAATATTCGCTATTGTAATGTTGGGCTGTCGGCTGTTAACAGCGCGTAGCGTTGCGCGGTTGGAGGTGAGCCGCCAGTAGTGGTGGATGTGGGGAGAGAAATGGCGGAGTTTTGAAATTTGTAAGACTGGGTGTCATGAACTGCTATGTGTATTATGATTTTTCAACACTACTAAGGTAAATACATTGTTTGTTCTCTATTACAATCTTTCATTTCCTAACTATGCCTATCAGTAGTTAGTGACTTCCGTAGTTTGAATCTTTTATTTAGCTGGCAGTAGTGGCGCTCGCTGTATTGCAGTAGTTCGAGTAACGAAGTTTTTTGTGAGGTAAGTGATTTGTGAAACGTATAGGTTAATGTTAGTCAGGGCCATTCTTTTGTAGTCAGATTGCGTTGCGCTAAAAAAAATATTGTGTGTCAGTTTAAGCACAGTCATGTATAATTTTTCTAAGGGGACGTTTCACCACTACCTGACTAGAAGAAGGGATCGGTTGATAGGACATATTCTGAGGCATAAGGAATGACCAATTTGGTACTGTAGGAAAGCGGGGCGGGGGGGGGGGGGGGGCGGGGGGGGGGGCGGGGAGGGGGGGGAACGTCATATAAGGAGACCAGGATATGAATACAGTAAGCAGAGTCAGAAGAATCTAGGCTGTAGCAGCTACTCAAAGAAGATGATGAGGCTTTCACATGATACAGTACCAAGGAGAGCTGCATCAAACCAATCTTGGGACTGTGTGTTGCAGGCTGTGTGATTGACGCAGCGTACTGTTAGCAACAGAATGTTCCGGTAAGCGGGTCGGGAACAAGCTGAGAAGGTCTTGTGTACTGCTTTACAGATGGAAACAGACGACAGACAGCATGGCTGTACCAAAACAAGTACTCTCACAGACATCACACATCATATCAACCACTGGTGGAACGTTTATGTGATCGTGGGTCCTTTCAGACAGGCAAACGTGCAGGACTAACAAGTTTGCAGGTGGTAATTTAAAAAAATTCAGTATGTCCATGTCCAGTATATGAATTATCTTCAGTTCCAAATGGTCTCGTGATTTCTGAATTTTGTATTTGATTGTAAGAGCCACTACCTGAAGGAATTAAAAAAAAATTAAACAAAACGTACTTCAAAGATAAGAGAAAACGATTCTGTAGCTGACGTTTGCAACCGTGCTCCCTAATAGAGTACTTGAACCGGAGGCTCACGATTCACAAGTGGGAAACGTTTTTATCAGCTGCATTTGGTTCAAATGGTTCAAATGGCTGTGAGCGCTATGGGACTTAACAGCTGAGATCATCAGTCCCCAAGAACTTAGAACTACTTTAACCTAACTAACCTAAGGACATCACACACATCCATGCCCGAGGCAGGATTCGAACCTGCGATCGCAGCGGTCGCGCGGTTCCAGACTGAAGCGCCTAGAACCGCTCGGCCACTCCGGCCGGCACCTGTATATGGCCGACGGCCTGATGCCGTAGGTTAAAATTCGTGATCATTAGATCTTCCAGCACTGTCCTAGGTTAGATTCCTAACCTTTTCATAGTATCTAATGAAGTGGGGACATGTGACACTATTAATCACGGACGCTCAGCGGAACGATCCCCTTGATGATTTTCCGAAGGAAGGCGCTGTATGCAGACATCTGCTTCACCACTCTCACTTCCACATCCACAGCTACATAAATACTCCGAAAGAACAGCAGCGGGCTCTCAACTCTGTTGCCATGCCTACTTGGTAAGCACGCCAAACGCTGGAATAATATTCTGGGATTTATCACACAAGCGTCTTGTTTGTAACAGCCTTTAATAATGCACCGCACTTTCCCAAAAACCTTACAACAAATAAATCTTCCTTTCGTTTTCCGTAATACCAATATTCGTATATTATCTGTAAAGAAAGACAACATTTCTATTACGTGACTTGAAATATCAGTGGGATTTTTCAGCCTGTAGTGCAAAACTATTTTAACTCGATGCTTTCGGAGGAGGGTGGAGCAGGGAGAAGCAGAAGGTTTTGGTCGCAAAAATGTTCTACTTACTGTAAGCATAAACTTGTAATTGGGCAGAAATTTCTGCTGTTAATGGAAGATTGAGGGAAAAATTCTCAGCTTAAGGATCTTTTGGAGACGACATTATGATCGAGAAAATGGCGTACTACATTAAATTATTTCAAAAAACAAAGCTCCGTTGTTCAGAATGATAGTGGTTTATTTAGACGGCAGTTCCACTGAATTTGCCGGCCAACGTTGCTATACATTGTAGGTCACTGTGCCCCGCTACTGAGAACAACAGAGCGTACCGGCTTTCATTACGGACGTGAACGCTCAAGCGCGTGGAGATACAGCTGTGTTGTTGTTTTCGGGTTGTAGCTATTTTAGTGTACAATGCAGCTCTGTTATGTGAGAATACCGGCGTGGCGTCACGTTTCACGCATTTCTTTTGTTTCCAAACTTTGCTACCTTCAACTGGTATACGCCTTGTATCAACAACTGACAGAAATACGATTCATTTTCCCTTAGGCACATTCAAGTTGTACGGAACATGCACAGACCTGGCGCAGGGTGCAGGGGAGAATACTATAGAGCAAAATCGAATTTCAACGGCCTCCACAGCACAACACAAATATAACGTAAATGCGAACTGGCTTCCGTCCGCCGTTCTCGCTGCTTTGTTTGGATTATTCCACCAAGAAATCTGCCCAGCGCTGTTGTTTACAGTAGAAGCTTTTCGCCGTCGCTGGCCCTAAATGCTGATCGCCGAACTCTGGGAATAATGCCTACTGTTGAGTCCAAATGTCGTTGCCGGTGAGCATTCAAACCATTATGTCTTTCTACGTCTCCGCTCACTGGAGAGACAAGAAAACACGTGAAGCACGGCTCTCTTTCGAGTCCAGGTCTAGTCTCTATTTTTTTTTTTTCTTCTAATTTCAGATTCAGTGCCTGTTGTTAAAAAATACAGCTAACTCGGGAAAAAAATTAGGTTTTTTTTTCAATGTGTTACGTAAAATTCAATCTAGTTATTTTTATTAAGTATGTATTATATTTTATTCACCGATGTTACATTTTGCTCGATGAAACTAATTCACATTTCTGTATTCCCTTCCCTGCAAATTTCTTTTAACGGAACAAATAAAGCCAATTAACAATAATTATCGTTAAAAGAACGATGTACAGTCTCTGTGAGGCTGCGTGGAGTTCGTCTTCTTAACATCTTTTCCGCCCGAGGCAGGCGTAATTGTGATTGGTTCGCGATCCAGAGCGGACGAACGTCAGTCGACCACGACGCTTGCTCGTTTCACACGAAATTAAAAGTAAATACCAGAATAAATCATTATGAAGCACAATTAAACATATTAAAACAATAGTACATAAAACATATTGTACTATAATGGTTGCCACATACTATCTGAGACCAAAACCTAATTTCTGGGTTTAGAAGAAACTTCAGCATAACCACGATGAACGTCGGATCACCTTCTTGTGTGCTTTAGGTTAGCAGAATTATAAAGCCTAGCTAAATTTTACGTTACGTTTGACTGGACTAGTGATAGAAGTACCAAATGTATTTGCAACAGCCGTGTGACAATGCACTAGCACACAGTTTTAACCGGTAGGAATGTTACAGCTGTTGTAGGTTCAACATTTTTATGATCAGCGCTTGTTTCCTACTCCATCTAGTAAGCGGTGTCTTGCATCAAGGTCCTTATTGTATCAGTGGTACATGTGAGTAAATGTTGAGGGCCTGGCTAGCCGAAAAGAAGTGTTATGGAGGGAATGGGGGAAGGGAGGCGGGGGCACAGGAAATGCTACGTCAGAGACACCAGACGGTGGTGAGACCCTCATCATAGTTATGTATAAGTTCGTCCTAGATCCAAAGTAAGTTTCAGTCTCAGGTAGTACAGTCTCAGATAGTACGTGGGAACCATGACTGTATAATGTGTACGTATTAGAATGCGAAGCAACTCTCGAAGTACACCATAAGCATTAGTAACGAATTAAACACAAGGTCACTTAGATCTGATGATGCGTGTAACTACATGTCGCAATGGTGTGTCTGACAATAATCGCAGAACTATGCATCTTGTAATTTTTTTGAATCATCACATTCTTACAAAAAGGATCATTCCATTTATTGGTACTGGTATTCATATACAATGTCGATCTACTGTATAATTATTTTTCTGGTTGCTTCATTCATCCTGGGCTAAAATTCTTTTATCAAATGTTTTGCAATATAGAGATCGAGATTTCACTTTACTTCGTGTTGCTGATTTACTTCGCCGTTTTCCTCAATGCAAACAAATTCTTTGTCATAATGTTTATCAAAGGCTAATTCTTTCATTCACGTAGTTCTTCTAATTAGATTCGTATCCTTAACATGCAATATAGTTTCACAGAACAGAGGCGAAACAAGACTTAATCGAGTGGAACTGTAACCACAACAACGATATAACACAGACTGTCTGACGTGGCATCAACATGCGATCAAGGACAGTTATACACGAAAGATAATTTTCGAATAATTTATATCAATATATGTTGTGACATTAATTTATCTCATTTGAAAAGTTGGGATTCGTGCGTTAATGTAAAATATAATTTATCATAACACTAATATTACTTTTACCCACTATTGTTTCAAAAATACGTAGATGATTCTTGTTTTAAAGTGCGCATACTTTGTAGAAACAAAACATATCTACTATTTTCATAATTATCCAGTAGAATAAAGAAACAGAAATCATGAATAAATTCAATAAAAGACAAGCTCCCCAACAAACGCCGAAAATCACACAAAAATCGACAAAATGTGGTGTCAAAATGAAGATTCATTAACAGTTGGGCTCACGTCGATAGAAACAATCTGGAAAAGATACAGTCACTCGTAGTTTGTTGTACGCACTTCGAGATTTCAGACAACGTACCACTATAGCGGAAACTCAGAATGGATAAGTAAGCTTCGGCTGAAAATTAGGACCAGTTTAGGAAGGTATTATGAGTTGTCACGTTAGTTGATTAATTAAGTATTAGAGCTAGTGAAAAGAAAAATACACATAAAAAATAGCAATTTTTGTTACTATATTACTGTTGCTGTTACACTGAAGAGCCAAAGAAACTGGTACATCTGTCCAGTATCGTGTAAGGCCCCGCGATCACTCAGATGTGCAACAACACGACATGGAAAGGACTCGACTAATGTCTGAAGTAGTGTTGGAGGGAACTGACACTATGAATCCTGCAGGCCTGCCCATAAATCCGTTAAGAGTAAGAGGGGGGGGGGGGGGGGGGGGAGATCTCTTCTGAGCAGCACTTTGAAACGCATCCCAGATATGCTCAATAATGTTCATGTCTCGGGAGTTTGGTGGCCAGCGGAAATGTTTAAACTCAGAACAGTGTTCATGGAGGCACACTGTAGCAATTCAGGACGTATGAGGTTTCGCATTCTGCTGTTGGAATTGCCTAAGTCCGTTGGAATGCACACTGGACACGGACGGATACAGATGATCGAGAGAATGCTTACATACCTGTCACCTGTCAGAGTCGTGCCGAGAAATATCAGGGGCCCCATATCACTCCATCTGCACACTTTCCACACCATTACAGAGCCTCCACAAGCTTGAACAGTTCCCTGCTGACAAGCAGGGTGCAGTTTCTTTGGCGCAACAGTGTATATTTATCTGTGCATAAAGAAATGTTGTGGACTGAAAGGAAATGTTGAGACTCTAATTACAAATTACTTTTTATATTACCTCTGACGACGTTAAATTTAGGGAGTAAATCGTTGCGTGAAGTTAAGTAGGAATAAAGAAAGAAACAGAATAATATCTGTGATTTATCAACACAAGTTTTCGGTTTGTGGAATGTTCAAATAATACAGGGGGATATAGCCTGGCAACGTCCTCAACAACTGCTAATGTTTCGGCAGGTGATCAGCCTGTCGTTTCAAAGCACAATCGAGAATCACTATGAACCCAACTCAAACTCACGGATCACGGGCTACGCCATTCTGGAATTAAACAACCGCGTATTTCGATAACTATATACATCTTAAACAGCTAATACCACCATACAGCCAAATACGATCATCGCCGCATATCATTAATATTAGAATATTACTTAATAATGAACTAAGGGTGTACTTTAGACCGTTAACCAGGGGAAGAGCAAGTTTCCATGCAGAATTTAAGGAAAAACCTCCAGCTCTATAACGTTACTTGTCAATTTAAATCTAACAGCTTCTATAGTAACACAATATTTGGTACATATCTGAGAGGTGTGACAGTTAATTTAGAGAGATACACTTCAGCGATACTAATTATTTATTCATTAATATAATTAGTGCAACTGATGCAAATTAATTATAATTCTGTGATAACACTAACCTTGGAGCTGGAAGCGCACGTCAGGATCTCGGTGTCGGACGACCATTATGAAGACAGTGTCCTGCAATAACAGATATGTTGTAGGCGTGCGTGAGTCTTGTGCCCTATATAACGATGCTCCATAATCCTGAAATGACGACCAATGTATGACATGCCACAATTGCACAGAGTGTGGTAGACACCTGTCTTCCACACACCAGTCTCAGTCTTTACAGTTCCTGAGAGAGTCCTAATGTTAGACGGTTGTGTAAGAACACACATAAAACCCTGTTTCATCAGCATACGAGCAGTGCTGTTGGAAATGCTTGTGTAAGGCACAGAAGCTGTAAACTTAAACGGCACCTCATTATTCTCAACATTCACCCTGTCTCCGGTTGATCAATAACCCAAACACGTCTGATTCTCCATTCTCTATCTACAGTCTGGCAAAAGGGATTTTCAAGATGGTCTAACTCAGCTGACAAAGTTTCGGGCTCCGAGATGTCGTGGTCCCAGTGACCCATGATACGGATGTCCCCTTCCCAACTAACCAAATGGTAACAGATATCGGCCTGAAGATACAAACCAATGTGAGTTGAGTTCTAATAAACGGCATGTCTGAATGGACCACCATGACTTCCCTTGGCCTGCACAGCAAGGAATGGAACCATCTGCCACGTGATGGAAATCTGTATAATCACTGGTAGAACAACAGTAGGACTATAGTGTTAGCACCAATTAATATTTTACCACTGATAAAATCTGACGTAAGTCAGCTTTGGTTTTTTGCTGGTGCTAGTTTCTTACCACGTCTAGTCTCTTTCTGATATTCCGTTTTTGGTTTCTGGTTGGTGTAGCCCTGCCAACAGAGGTTGCCCAGCAAAGCGATCTCTCGTATCATTTTTACCTTGAAAATGAAGGATGTGCACCTATCGAAATATCTTCCTTTGTACGCTTCAACTCTGGGTAGAGAACCAACTCCCCATATTTGCAAAAGGTTTACGTGTTAATATGATGACAAATGTATGTGTTGTAACGCTGGAATTTTTGGATCACGTCGCTCTTCATCGTAGGCACACAGAGCAGGTGATGAACACTATAGATGTCTTATCTGTACAATGTCGACTTACTAAATCCTGCGTGTGAAGCTCTGCAGCTTCTAGCAGGTATTCACTAGCAAAGAGACGTGCAGGCATACACCAGTGCAAGGTGTGTAACGTGATACTTCAAGGACAGCCATGTGCAACGGCGGCAGCCACGTCGAGGTCTTGCCACCTCACATTGCTCTTTCCTTGGTAGTTTTCCTGCACACAGAAGCCGTGGTTTGATGTAAGGTGATCACACATCCCCATTATGATAAAATTGCAACCAAAATGTTGCGTTACACCCATGTACAGAAGGTAATAGTCGTCTACACGAAGGTGCTGCTTTATACTAGGCAGCCATTTGCACATTAGCCATATTCACTTCATATTGGATAGCCACAGAACTTTTATACATCCTCCAACATTCTGACAACATTTTTTCATTATTGCTCTCGCTGTCACTTTGTCATTCGCATGTAGAAGAAATGGCAGTTGTTCCCTTGATGCTGTGTCTTGCAGAAATAAAGTTGGGGACTTTATCGCATACATTATTCTTAATTGTGCTGTAATTTTCCTCGTTTAACGTTGCAAAGCGACCATGCTCTAGGTGTTCTTGCTAGTCTTCCCGATCACAGATTTGTTACCAAAATGTTTTCACAGAATCGCTCTGTAATGGGCATAAGGTCATTTAAATTGTGCTTGCTAATGAGTGTACTATTTTTGGTGTTATTTACATTAGCTGTGAGAATATCAAGATTGTCTACGTTCTTCAATAATAATAATAAAGAAAAGTGGTCATCAGTTTAACTCGTCTTCATCCTTAATATATGAGGGATGTTTAGGAATTTGGAAGAAGCCATGTTAACACTTTCTTATACCTCAGGTTAAGGATCAGCTCTGGCTGTCAAGGTTTGTTATATACTCTGAAGATGTGAGATGGTAACAGCTCCGACTATATGAAAGTCAAGTCACTTCTGGTTATGACATCAATATTTGAAACGCTGCTCTGTGCTGCTACTTGGGTGCCTTCCATAGTTCTGCATCACGTAATCCAGGGCACCGTGTTTCATGATCCGGATGCCACTTCGCACTATCTCGTTTGACATAGATCGAACTAGGAGAGAAAGAAGGCGGTTGTGAATTGTAAAACTACTACCACTATAACATCTTTGGATTACACAGATTGAATTATGAGAAGAAAGATGTCAGACCATTCGGATCGGCGATCGAACTATGAAAACAACGTTCACGGAGCAGGAAGACTGAGGCTGAATTACCGTTGTAACATTTATTGGAATCAGAGATCAAACTGTGATAACAAAGAAGGCATAGTTGTTGGTTAAATGTCAAACTAGAAAAACAGAGGTGGTGACGCAGGGTTAGAGACAGAACTAGCAGAGCAACATGGTAGCTCTGTGGTACATAGAACGAACAACCACTGTAAAATCTTTGGGGGTTAGGGACTGAAGTTTGGGAACAACGGCGTCGTAGTAGGAGGGTTAGAAAGCAAAGTATGAGAACGAAGAGGGTAGAAGGCAGTGATCGACCCACTGTTGTGACATCTTTGTGTGTCAGAGACTGAACGACGAGAACAAAGATAGCACACCAGGGGTCACACGTCAGTCTATAAGAAATAAGATGGCAGAGAAGGGGTTGCAGATCAGACTATCAGAGGAAAGATAGTTGCTTTGTGGCAAAGATCGAACATCCAGCGATTACAAAGATGGTGGAGCAGGGGATTGAGATTAAAGTAAAGGAACAAGAGAGCGAATTGGGGATACATACTTATTGAGTGCCCCATTGTCTGTGGCACATAAATGTAGGGTTGTGACTTATAGAGCAATATACGCTCAAGCGCTAAAGAAACTGGTATAGGTTTGCGTATTCAAATACAGAGATATGTACACAGGCAGAATACGGCGCTGCCCTCGGCAACGACTATATAAGACAACAAGTGTCTGCCGCAGTTGTTTGATCGGTTATTGCTGCTACAATAGCAGGATATCAAGATTTATGTGAGTTTGAACGTGGTGCTATAATTGGTCGTCGAGCGATGGGACACAACATCTCCGAGATAGCGCGAAGTGGCGATTTTCCCGTACGACCATATCACGAGTGTACCGTGAATATCAGGAATCCGGTAAAACATCGAATAAGCGACATCGCTTCTGCCGGAAAAAGATCTCACAAGAATGGGACCAACGACGACCGAAGAAAATAGTTCAACGTTACGGAAGTGCAACCTTTCAGCAAATTGATTCAAATTTCAATGCTGGCTCATCAACAATTGTCAACGTGCGAACCATTCCACCAAACATCATGTACCGTTGATGACTGCAGGACACAACGCCTTACGCTTCACCTGGGCTAGTCAACACTGACATTGGACTGCTGACGGCTGGAAAAATGTTGCCTGGTCCGACGAGCCTCCTTTCAAATTGTATCGATGAGATGAGCGTGTACGGTTGCCGAGTAACCTCATGAATCCATGGGCCCTGCATGTCAGCAAGGGACTGCCAAAGCTGGTGGAGGCTCTGTAATGGTGTGGGACGTGTGCAGTTGGAGTGGTAGGGGCTCCAGATACGTCTAGGTACGACTCTGACAGGTGACAGGTACGTAAGGATCTTCTATGATTACCTGCATCCATTCATATCCATTGTACATTCCGACACACTTGCTTCAGAGTGGCGCCAGGAACACTCTTCTGAGTTTAAGGACTTCCGATGGCACCAAACGTCCCAGACGTGAACATTAGTGAGCGCATCTGGGATGCTTTGCAACGTGTTGTTCAGAAGAGAGTAGACAACATTCCATTAGAACTACTGACGGCCTTGGGAGAGCCAGTCCTAGCAAAACTCTACCATCTGGTGAGCAAGATATATCAGACAGGCGAAATACCCTCAGACTTCAAGAAGAATATAATAATTCCAATCCCAAAGAAAGCAGGTGTTGACAGATGTGAAAATTACCGAACTAAGTTTAATGAGTCACGGCTGCCAAATACTAACGCGAATTCTTTACAGACGAATGGAAAAACTGGTAGAAGCGGACCTCGACCAGTTAGGATTCCGTAGAAATTTTGGGACACGTGAGGCTGTAAGGTGTCAGGCAAATCCAACACCTTCCAGGAAAACCCTGACATGATAAGCAAATCCAGTAGTATGTCACATAGCTCCGAATAAATCATGACATTAAATTAACCAAAGTAATACGAGTAACGAGTGAGCAAATGGAATACCACAGACTAACACAAGAATGCCTAAACGCATGTCATACCTTCCCACCGTGAGACAGACGCAGTTCCAAGGGGAGAAACGAGAACAGAAGCCGAGAGCAGAACCGTGTTAAGTTAGAAGGCCCTACGATAAGGGACGGACACCCACGTCGCTAGACAACCACCAGGACCACCCCCAGCCCATGTTAAAAGCTAGAGTCCTCCAGATGAACAGTATAGATCTTACTATAACACTAAAAGGGCCACACCAGCCGGAAGTTTTAGCGCGAGACTTTTTCGCGTCTCTGTTACGTTGCAAACGTTAAAAACATTGCCCCACCACGAAAAGTATAACGTTTCTCATTGGATAGACAGAATGTTTGTAGGCGGAGCTTAAGGTCAACATTGAGACCCTGATTTGTTAGATGAATACACAGCAAGATAGTTTTTTTATACCAACTTCGGTAAATTGTAGTAAGGAGAAGTTAGAAAGAGTTGCTTCCGAGACAGCGAGGTGAGCGGAGCTGTGCTGCCCGCCGCTCCCTGACGAACACCGACAAGGTAATGAACGCACACGATGCCACATAACAGCGCAGAAAGCTTCACTCAGAACTGCAAAAGTCTCATCTGTTACACCCCCTTTTTGCGTAATAGTAGTGTCGATCGTCAATTAAAGCTCATGGTGTTCACATTTGCCACTTGAAGTAAAAATCTGAAACGCGATGATTTTTCTGTTGTATAGTTATTGAGAAGCCACATCAGCCACTGTAATTTACGACAAGTTAGATAAGTAATTAAAAATGATTGAGGGTCACTGTAGACATTTGATAGTTTTCTCTTTTGTGAAACTTAATTTAAACCTAAATTATAGATGTGATATGGCATAGGTCATCCTTCGATCCATTGTAGAACTTGGAAACCCATTCAGGGAATATTCGTTCACATTTTTGTTGAACGCAGTTGGTTTTTACCATCCTGTATTAAAACATTTCCTTTTATCAATAGTGCAATTTATAAACAATGTTTTGTGAGTAGAATAAAATTTCCAATGGTAAACCTAACTGCTTTTTCGACGTTATTTTACCAGCTAACTAAAAATAGGAAGGCCTTGAACCCCATCCACTAAATTTAGTTAGTACTAAGATTCTTTTACAGGGAGTGCAGTGGAGCTGACACTGAAATCATTAAGTATTTGGTTATGTCATCGCTAGTCTCACTGAACTCTTCTGAACTCTACATGTCATGTGTGGTCTGGCGTCTCCTTACCAGCAACAGGTCCCAGGTTCAAACTAGCCAAATCCCTAAAAAACACGCTCAGAGCGTCGTTGCGCGAAAGTGGTAGGCAGACGCGATAGAGAACAACAGACACCACCGCAGAATGTTAGAAGGCAATACTGACCCTACGACTTATCTTAGAAGGAAGATTAAGGAAAGGCCAACCCACGTTTCTAGCATTTATAGACTTATAGACAGCTTTTGACATTGTTGACTGGAATACTCTCTTTCAAATTCTGAAGGTGGCAGGAGTAAAATACAGGGAGCGAACGGCTATTTACAATTGATACAGGAAGCAGATTGCAGTTATATGAGTCGAGGGACATGAAAGGGAAGCAGTGGTTGGGAAAGGAGTGAGACAGGTTTGTAGTTGTAGTCTCTCCCCGATGTTATTCAATCTGTATATTGAGCAAGCGGTAAAGCAAACAAACGAAAAATTCGGAGTAGGTACTAAAATCCATGGCAAGAAATAAAAACTTTGGGGTTCGCCGATGACATTGTAATTCTGTCAGAGACAGCGAAGGGAGAGGAGCAGTTGAACGGAATGGACAGTGTCTTGAACGGAGGATATAAAATGAACATCAACAAAAGCAAAACGAGGGTAATGGAATGTAGTCGAATTAAGTTGGGTGAGGCTGAGGGAATTATATTACAAAATGAGACTCTTAAAGTAGTAAGCTCCACTGATGGTCGAAGTAGAGAGGATATAAAATGTAGACTGGCAATGGCAAGGAAAGCGTTTCTGAAGAAGAGAAATTTGTCAGCATCGAGTATTGATTTAAGTGTCAGGAAGTCGTTCCTGAAAGTATTTGTATGGAGTGTAGCCATGTATGGAAATGAAACATGGACGATTAATAGTTTGGACAAGAAGAGAATAGAAGCTTTCGAAATGTAGTGCTACATAAGAATACTGAAGATTAGATGGGTAGATCACATAACTAATGAGGAGGTATTGAATAGAATTGGGGAGAAGAGGAGTTTGTGGTACAACTTGACAAGAAGAAGGGACCGGTTGGTAGGACATGTTCTGAGGCATCAAGGGATCACCAATTTAGTATTGGAGGGCACCGTGGAGGGTAAAAATCGTAGAGGGAGACCAATAGATGAAGAGACTAAGCAGATTCAGAAGGATGTAGGTTGCAGTAGGTACTGGTAGATGAAGAAGCTTGCACAGGATAGAGTAGCATGGAGAGATGCATCAAACCAGTCTCAGGACTGAAGACCACAGCAACAACAACAAGGCTGCCCATGTCGTCTGGTGGTAGTGAGACTGTGAAGATGAAACGTGAGGGAAAAACCACAGCTGAAACAAGACCAAGCAGACCTGGTGTACTGACTGACAGGGACGGTCGATCATTGCGGAAGGTGGTTGTAAAACAAAGAACACATGAAATCAGCGGAAGGAATCACTGCTGTGTTTCAAAGTGCTACAGGCAGTGAAGTGATCGATACCCACTGTTCCTGAAGGATTCCTAACATGTCGGAGTAATGTAGGCATGAGAGAAAATGCGATATACTCACGCTCATAAATTAAGATAAATACTGATACATAGTGAAATAACGCTCTGGTGGGCAGATTGCGGGTTTAAATCACCTCGGGGTATGACCATGCTGTGCATTTGACCTGCGGTCGTCGCACGGTAGTGCTGGCAGCAGTCCACAAACGAAGATGTGTGGTGGTGTATGTCAGAGTACGGTGCAGCGAGTAAGTGTGCAGACGTTTTCAGACGTGCTAATGGTAACTGTGTGTTGAAAATGGCTCAAAGAACACTTATTGATGACGTTGTAACGGATAGAATACTAGGGCGACTGGAGGCTGCTCAAACTCAGCAGGTCGTAGCACAAAGAGTGATCTCAAGATTATGTCAACGATTCCAGCAGACGTGTCCAGGCACTACAGTACGGGACATCCACAGTGTACAACACCACAAGAAGACCGATATCTCACCATCAGTGCCCGCAGACGGCCACGGAGTAATGTAGGTACACTTGCTCTGGACCTTACCGCAGCCACTGGAGCAGTTGTCTCCAGACACACAGTCTACAGACGACTGAACAGACATGGTTTATTCGCCTGGAGACCTGCAAGGTGCATTCCACTGACCCCTGGTCGCAGGAGAGCCCGTAAAGCTTGGTGTCAAGGTCATTGGGACAGTGGGTCTAGGTGTAGCGTCTTTCATTCATAATCAAAACGTCTTCGGTCCCGGGTTCGATCCCCACCACTGCCTAAATATTGATAAATAATCAGCATTGGCGGCCGAAGACTTCCGGCATAAGAAGTCAGCCTCATTCTGCCAACGGCCTTGTCAAAGAGGAAGCAGGAGTGGATAGAGGTTCAGGGCACTCTCTAGTCCTAGGGCTGGGAAGTTGCCCCTAAAGGCGGAAGAATCAGCAATGATCAACGACATGAGGATGCAGAAGGCAATGGAAACCACTGCATTAAAGACACGTAACGTGTATCCACAGGACATGTGGCCTGTATTTGAAGAAGGGGGACGAAAATCTAATAGGCATGGGTGACTGGAATGCAGTTGTAGGTGAAGGAGTAGAAGAAAAGGTTACAGGAGAATATGGGCTTGGGACAAGGATTGAAAGAGGAGAAAGACTAATTGAGTTCTGTAACAAGTTTCAGCTAGTAATAGCGAATACCCTGTTCAAGAATCACAAGAGGAGGAGATATACTTGGAAAAGGCCGGGAGATACGGGAAGATTTCAATTAGATTACATCATGGTCAGAGATTCCGAAATCAGATACTGGATCGTAAGGCGTACCCAGGAGCAGATATAGACTCAGATCACAATATAGTAGTGATGAAGAGTAGGCTGAAGTTCAAGACGTTAGTCAGGAAGAATCAATACGCAAAGAAGTGGGATACGGAAGTACTAAGGAATGACGAGATACGTTTGAAGTTCTCTAACACTATAGATACAGCAATAAGGAATAGCGCAGTAGGCAGTACAGTTGAAGAGGAATGGACATCTCTAAAAAGGGCCATCACAGAAGTTGGGTAGGAAAACATAGGTACAAAGAAGGTAGCTGCGAAGAAACCATGGGTAACAGAAGAGATACTTCAGTTGATTGATGAAAGGAGGAAGTACAAACATGTTCCTGGAATATCAGGAATACAGAAATACAAGTCGCTGAGGAATGAAATAAATAGGAAGTGCAGGAAAGCTAAGACGAAATGGCTGCAGGAAAAATGTGAAGACATCGAAAAAGATGTGATCGTCGGAAGGACAGACTCAGCATACAGGAAAGTCAAAACAACCTTTGGTGACATTAAAAGCAACGGTGGTAACATTAAGAGTGCAACGGGAATTCCACTGTTAAATGTAGAGGAGAGAGCAGATAGGTGGAACGAATACATTGAAAGCCTCTATGAGGGTGAAGATTTGTCTGATGTGATAGAAGAACAAACAGGAGTAGATTTAGAAGAGATAGGGGATCCAGTATTAGAATCGGAATTTAAAAGAGCTTTGGAGGACTTACGGTCAAATAAGGCAGAAGAGATAGATAACATTCCATCAGAATTTCTAAAATCATTGGGGGAACTGGCAACAAAACGACTATTCACGTTGGTGTGTAGAATATATGAGTCTGGCGATATACCATCCGACTTTCGGAAAAGCATCATCCACACAATTCCGAAGACGGCAAGAGCTGAGAAGTGCGAGAAGTATCGCACAATCAGCTTAACAGCTCATGCATCGAAGCTGCTTACAAGAATAATATACAGAAGAATGGAAAAGAAAATTGAGAATGCGCTAGGTGACGATCAGTTTGGCTTTAGGAAAAGTAAAGGGACGAGAGAGGTAATTATGACGTTACGGCTAATAATGGAAGCAAGGCTAAAGAAAAATCAAGACACTTTCATAGGATTTGTCCACCTCGAAAAAGCGTTCGACTATATATAATGATGCAAGCTGTTCGAGATTCTGAAAAAGTAGGGGTAAGCTATAGGGAGAGACGGGTCGTATACAATATGTACAACAACCAAGAGGGAATAATTAGAGTGGACGATCCAAACGAAGAGCTCGTATTAAGAAGGGTGTAAGACAAGAAAATTAGGTGGACTGATAAGGTAAGGAATGAGGAGGTTCTACACAGAATCGGAGAGGAAAGGAATGTGTGGAAAACACTGATAGGCAGAAGAGACAGGATGACAGGACATCTGCTAAGACATGAGGGAATGACTTAGATGGTACTAGAGGGAGCTGTAGAGGGCAAAAACTGTAGAGGAAGACAGAGATTGGAATACGTCAAGCAAATAATTGAGGACGTAGGTTGCAAGTGCTACTCTGAGATGAAGAGGTTAGCACAGGAAAGGAATTCGTGGCGGGCCACATCAAACCAGTCAGTAGACTGATGACAAAAAAAAAATGTTTACCTTTTCAGTTGTGCAGTGTTGTCCCACCTTCCTCCTGACGGATGACGCACAGCCCCACCGAGCTGCCGTCGTGGAGTAGTACCTTGAAACAGAAGATATCAGGCCTCTACTCCAGACCTAAACCTCAAAATTGGTTCAAATGGCTCTGAGAACTATGGGACTCAACATCTTAGGTCATAAGTCCCCTAGAACTTAGAACTACTTAAACCTAACTATCCTAAGGACATCACACACATCCATGCCCGAGGCAGGATTCGAACCTGCGTCCGTAGCAGTCGCACGGCTCCGGACTGCGCGCCTAGAACCGCGAGACCACCGCGGCCGGCACCTAAACCTCATCGAGCACGTCTGGGATGCCCTCGGTTGACGTATAGCTGCACGTCTCCAAACCTCTACGACACTTCAGGAACTCCGACAGGCACTGGTGCAAGAATGGGAGGCTATAACCCAGCAGCTGCTCGACCACCTGATCCAGAGTATGCCAACCCGTTGTGCGGCCTGTGCACGTGTGCATGGTGATCAAATACCATACTGGTGTCGGGGTACATGCGCAGGGAACAGTGGCGTTTTGCAGCACATATGTTTCGGGACGGTTTTCTCAACTTATCACCAATACCGTGGACTTACAGATCTCTGTCGTGTGTGTTCCCTATGTGGCTATGCTTTTAACGCCAGTTTTGTGTAGTGCCACGTTATGTGGCACCACAATCTGCAATTATCCTTATTTTATGATCATGAGTGAGTTCAGAAACCAACACGTGTGAATGTGTCTGTGTGGAATGAGGTGGAGCGTCGTCGCGCAGCAAATCACTCCCTTTCACAGCTTCTGTAACGCTTCTTCTTGACAACTCTCGAAAGGTAGTCAGTTGATTTCGGTAGTATGCCCACGTGGCAGACTCATGTAAGCACTGTCTGTTAACACTTCATCTTGCGAGTCAATAAAATAACTGAAAATTATCTTCCCAATGATTTTTCGGTCTTTGCCTTTTACGGCGGTGATGAATCTACAGATTTCCACTGTTTGCTTTGTTCCTTTGAATCTGGGCCATAGCGGTCTATCCTGCACTCGTTCATCGCGATTAGGCAGTGAATGAAGTCTTATGGCTCGACCGAACACCGCTGCAACATTTACAGTACTGTCTCGGTTCGGTGAGCTTCTTGAATGGGAGTAAGCTACGACAGATCACAGTTGCAGGTGACCTGTGTCGTGTACAAACTGTCGCCCAAGATATGTGTTAATGACCCATGATCATATTCATATTTTCACTTTCGCTTCGATTCTGATACGCTGGTCTTCGGACAATAGGACCTCCACTATATCTGTGATTCCCTGCTCTTACAGAGAGTTGGTCTGCCACTTGGTCTTTCAGGCTTGTTTGACAACAACGGAAAGGTATCCTTTTCTCTTCGTGGTCATTACGCGATGTGTATGTGGGAGACTGTAGTCTGTTATCCGACTCTTCCTAGAAAGTGCTGTTTCTAAGTTTCAATAGTAAACCTCTGCATGATGCACGATGCCTCTCTTGTAGAGTATGCCACTGAAGTTTGTTGAGCGTCTTCGTAACGCTCTCGCGCCGACTAAACGATCCGATGACGAAACCCGCTCCTATTGTGGGACCTTCTGTATGTCTTAATTCACTCCTACGTCGTAAGGGTCCCATATTGTCAACAATACCCCAGAATCGGGTGAACAAGTGCCTTATAAACCACTTCCTTAGTAGATAAGCTACATGTTCTTACTCTTATTCCTATGGATCTCAGTCTACCTTCTGCTTTTTCTACTATTATTTTTATGCGGTCGTTCCATTTAAGGTCGCTCTAGATAGTTGCTGCTCTATATTTTACAGTAGATACTGTTTCCAGAAACTTGTCATCAATAATGTAGTTGCACAGAAGTGGTTTGCTTTTTGTGTGTACACGCAATATGTTACATTTATTTACGTTCAGGGTCAACTGCCAATGCCTGCACCTTTCATCAGTCCTCTGCAGGTCATTCTGCAAATAGATATTTTCACCTGACACTGGTACTTCGTTATAGACTACTGATTCATTTGTGAACACTATTGAAGAAGTTCCGACGGTTTCTGCTACATCATTTATACACACTGTAATTAATAACTATGTTATCACACTTCCTTGGGCTACTCCGCAAATTACCTTTGCATCTGTCGCTTTTATTCCGTTAATTGTGGGGTATTGAGTTCTATATGCAAGGAAGCATTGAATCTAGTCACAAGTCTCCTTCGGTACTCGATAAGCATGTATTGTTTCACTCAGTGCCTTGCCGAAGTCAAGGAACACGGCATCGATATTTTCGTTCTCCAAAAACGTCACAATTAGATTCTTGAACGTAAAACATATTCCGTAAGTCTACAAAAAATTGACCTCAGCGATATTGGCATATAAATATGTACATCTGTCCTCCGGCCCTTCTTGAAAACAGGAATGACCCGCGCTTTTTTTCCAATTACTAGGTACGCGTCACTGTTCCAGCGATCTGCAATGAAGTACTGATAGAAGGGGAGCAAATTCACATAACCTGTAGATTACATCGAGAAAACCAAAGATTGCCCCACAATCGGAAGTACCTCCTGCTTAAACTGAGTGCATTTAAATGATTTTGTTTTCTAGAAGTATCATGCCCGTCCGTACCCAGGGAAAATAATGGAAACCGATGTCAACAACATTCGAGCTTCTAAAATGGTCAGAAAGTGGGAAATTGTGGATGTTCAGATGAGGATGATTCAGTGTGACACGAACAAATTAAAACTGTGTGAAAATTGAACCCACTTGTTCAGATAAATGAGTACTCAACTCCAACATTCGTGGTTGGTTTAACACATTGAACTAATTCTGTCTGAATAACTG
This sequence comes from Schistocerca americana, assembly GCF_021461395.2. Lineage (NCBI taxonomy): Eukaryota > Metazoa > Arthropoda > Insecta > Orthoptera > Acrididae > Schistocerca > Schistocerca americana. Next base: position 455,889,738 of record NC_060123.1, read on the forward strand.
CAGGTAGCTATAATTGTAAGCTGAACATATTTTTTGTAACAGTTCATACGTTTACATTCAAACTGCTGTTTATACATTTAAACGCAAATTCTTTTTTTCAGGTGTTATTTCTTTGAATAATTATTCTTTGGAAAGTAAGTTAACCGAAATTTTGATGAAATAAAATATTTCTCCCTAAAAATTGCCATGTCCTGCCTAAGTAGCCCAGTTCGTATCAAGCTATGGCAACTAACCCCTAAGGGTATGCCAACTAACCGTGGGCGTGGGATTTGTTGACACTGTTGCAGAATTTCCGAGGTTACCTGCATATGCATTTAATTAATGGATCCAAAGTGATTCTGGAGTCAGAAAGTTAAGCTATACGCGGTATTCAGCAGAAGCTCTCCATGTACTGCATAAAGACATAGAAAAATAAAAGAACGAAATGTATGTCAACGAACCCTGATCTACCCTATATTTATTTTTTCAAGATGGTAATTAAAATTGAATGGCAGACTCTCCAGAACAAGTATACTCCCACCTCCACAACGCCAAATCTCTGCCTACTATCCTGCCGGCACGCCACGCCACCGAGCTCGTAGCCCACGTGTCTCTCGGCGAAGGTACGGTTGCGCCTGGCGGAAGCCTGCAGCAACGCCGGCGCAGTGCGACCACAAAGGCCTCGGTCACAGGCGCTCAGAATCACGTACTTTAATCATCGACTGTTTGATATCCATTATCGCAAATAATAATTATTTCATGCTAATATCGCACATCAAACGCCAGTGTTTTTGTTTCCATCATAAACGTTAAATGAGATGAAACGTAACCACAAAATTACTCGGCGCAGCGGCCGTCGACAGAGTGACGAGCGGGACCATTACTTTCGCCGTATAAATCAGGCAGCCCTTTTTTTTTTTTTTTTTTTTTTTTGGTACACTGCACTGTTGTCGCAGGCACGGCGACAAGTTTATTTGCTAGAGCGGGTGCTCGCGCCGCTGACGCTATAATCAGCTCCTATTTACACTGCCGTGTGGCCGGATTAGAGAATTTTACTGCCGCCGGTCGGATGTGGGTCTACAGTGCTCACGTACCTGCTCCTTTTTCCCCCTATTTATAACTTTTTTGGCGTAATTTCAGCATCAGTTACCATTTCGTTGTCAACGCGATCTGCAGTCTGCGTTTACGACACGACCCATGTAGCTATACTATCAGTGGATGAGTATTATCATCGTAATCGGCATCTCATTTGCTCTCCCTGAAAACTGCCTTCCCCATACATCAATTACGAACCTACACGTTTCGCATATTGGTTTCAATCGTCGATTCATCAAGCTCGGTATTTCCCATCGTGGGGAATAATCTGCCGCCAAATGGATCGAGTCAAAGTTCGCCTGGAGAAAGACAAGTAGTTGTTAAATACTAATTTTACAATCGACTGGACATCACTACCGTAGTTTGTTTTGTGCTGACACCAGCCAAAGAGCTGGTACTTGGGAAAAACCTAAAATTCGCTCAATAATATAAAACAGTTAATGTTATCAAATAAAAAGAGAAGACCTACATGCTATCTCAACCTTTCATTTTTAGGATTTTCTCTCCGTAGACGTTTAAGGCGGATTTTTCACGGTGGGAAAGGCAAGTTGCTATTTATATTTTTAGGGGAATTCTAGGAAAGTGTTAATTCACGAAAGACATATCTTACAAAACCCTGTTTGACAATATTTTGGGATTGACTCGTCAGTCTGGAACATTAACCCAGTTGGGTTAACGGAAGGGAGAGAAAAGACTGAAAGAGCTCCACCATTTTTTACGATTTACTGACTCAGACGCAAAGTGTCGACGGAAAGCTGAACGAACTACAGATGGAGACGTCAGGAGAACGACGGTGTATGTTAGAAACAGTGTCTCACAACAGCTATTCGGACACCCCTGTATAATGCGCAAGTGACCACTAGATGTCAGGAGAAGCGGGAGCGCCAGTATAAACGTAGGCAGTTAATTCTGTAAAACATCTGGTAGTATGCGTACGGAACAATTTGAAGTGGAATGATCATATAAAATTAATTGTTGGTAAGGCGAGTGCCAGGTTGAGATTCATTTGGAGAGTCCTTAGAAAATGTAGTCGATCAACAAAGGAGGTGGGTTACAAAATACTCGTTCGACCTATACTTGAGTATTGCTCATCAGTGTGGGATCCGCACCAGGTCGGGTTGACAGAGGACATAGAGAAGATCCAAAGAAGAGCGGCGCGTTTCGTCACAGGGTTATTTGGTAAGCGTGATAGCGTTACGGAGATGTTTAGCAAACTCAAGTGGCAGACTCTGCAAGAGAGGCGCTCTGCATCGCGGTGTAGCTTGCTGTCCAGGTTTCTAGAGGGTGCGTTTCTGGATGGGGTATCGAATATGTTACTTTCACCTACTTATACCTCCCGAGGAGATCACGAATGTAAAATTAGAGGGATTCGAGCGCGCACTGAGGCTTTCCGGCAGCCATTCTTCCCGCGAACCATACACGACTGGAGCGGGAAAGGGAGGTAATGACAGTGGCACGTAAAGTGCCCTCCGCCCCACACTGTTGGGTGGCTTGCGGAGTATAAATGTAGATGTAAATGTATCGTGTCGTCAGCCGAGCAGCAGTTACAGCCGGATGAGTCGGGCAGGAGGGTTCAGTGTCATCGAACGTCGACTAGTCATTGCGTGTAGCAGGAGTAACAAGTCCTTCAGGGATATTTCAGCAATTCTAAGGCGGCCCAACTCGATTGTTAGTGATGTGATTGTGACGTGGAAAAGCGGAGGAACAACCGCAACTATGCCAGGACCAGGCTGACCTGCCATGCTGCACAGGGACTATCGAGCATTGCGGAGGGTAGTTGTACATCGCATAAAAGTTAAAGGAACCACTCGTCAGTTCCAAAACTCTAGCAACTCTTCAGCTAGCACAATCATGGTCTGTACGGACTTTAGAAGAATGGGGTACAATAATCCATCAGGTCCTCATAAGCCACATATTTCTGTAGTCAACGCTAAGCGATGCTTGAAGTGGTGTAAAAAGCGCCACCGCTGGATAGTGGATGGCAGGAAATGTGTATTTTGGAGTGATCATATATGTATCCTATGCATGTCCAATGCAAGTCTAAAGGTTGTCCAGCAGATTCCTGGAGAACGTTACCTGGATTCATGTGTAGTGTCAAGAGTGAAGTACTGAGGCGGTGGTGTTACGGTGTGGGAACATTCATCTTGGTTTGAAATGTTGTCCATTTACTGCACTTTAGAAAAGGCTAAATGCAGAAACATATGAGCACATTTTCAAGCGTTGTGCACTACGAATAGTAGAGGACGGGTTCGCAGACGACTGTCTGCAACATCTTGAGAATGCACCCTGTCATAAAGCATCATCTGTGAGGCAAGATTTGTTGGCCAGTAACATTCATGCAATGGACTGCCCTTCGAAATTTACTATCTGAACCAAAAGATATGCCTTTGGTATGAGTTAGGACGTAGACTTCTCTCCAGACTGCAGCGTCCAATATCACTACCTTCTCTTGTTTCGACTATTGAGGAAGAATGGCTGCCATCCCTCCACAGACATCCGGACACCTAATTAAAATGTTCAAATGCGTGTGAATTCCTAAGGGACCAAACAGCTAACATCATCGGTCCTTAGTCTTGCTCACTACTTAAACTAACTTATGCTATGAACAACACTCACACCCATGCCCAAGGGAGGACTCGAACCTCTGGCGGGAGAGGCCGCGCAGTCCGTGACATGGCGCCTCATACGGTGCGACCACTCTGCTCGGCGACACCTACTCACGGAAGACTTCAGCGAAGTCGTCATAAAGCTGTTGAGCGAGGTGACGCATGTTTAGCACACTCGACTCACATTCGGAAGGGCGACAGTTTATACCTGCGTCCGACTATTCGGATATAATTTTCTGCGATTTACTTAAATAGCTACAGGCAAATGCCGGCGTGCTGCCTTTCAAAGTACACGGCCGATTTCCTTCCACATACCCGGAAATTCTGCATTTTATATTCCTTCTTTAATGATCTCGATGCAGAAGTGGCGTTAAGCCCTTACCTTCCTTCGTCATAAAGGCGAAGGGAGGATGCACTCCATACTGATGTCCTCTAGTAGGTGTCCGGATTCTTCTGGTCAGATAATGTATATCCTCTAAAGAGCACATCGTTAATATCAGAGAAATTCGGGGTCCTACAGAACGGTACCACCCGTCTTTCCTCCCACATGCCTCTCGCGAGTGGAGGAAGAAGGAGGAAAGGATACTGATACATTCACAGTAACTATATGTACATACATTAGATTCGTGCATAAGTTCGTAACGTTTTTATTTTGCATGTTGGTATCCCTGTTACTATGGGTTATTATATCGATTGTCATTTTTTATTTCTAGTTCACTGTTGCTATTTGAGTTTAAATTTGTCATTATGCCATTTAGAGATAGTGAGTGCCGCTGTGGACGCTAGAACATGCCGCGCGAAGTAGAGATATCGGAACATTTCCGACGTCGTGATCTACTGAAAGGTGGCTACACTGAGCCACAGTTCCAGAGATTGCGCCAAAGAGTTTTATTCCGCCGCCTCCACTGGTAGTGCTTGTCGAAAAGTCCCAGTAGTCAGTCGTTGCTGAGATGTGGTGGTAGTTAGTGCTTTGGAGAGAGGATGTTGATACCTGTACTATTTGAGGCCATGTTGTGTGCAGATGTTTTGATGGGCTAGACACCAGATGCTGTTCGAATGGAGATATTGTAATGATCAGAGTACTTTTCGTCAATATATATAAAGGCAAAGAAATTTTTTTTTTATTTCAAATGTGTGATACAATAATGCCCCTTGGTCACAGGTTCAGTCAACAAAGCATTTGGCTCGTGTTCTTGTATTAGACTGTATTTCTGGTTTCGATGTGTAATTAAAGTATTTCTGTTTATTTTTTTTAACTACTTCAGTATAAATGGTATTTAAAATATCTTGTCTTATTGAGGAAGAACCGTGCCAGATGTGTACGTTGAATCACACTTCCACACACAGAACAGCTACACTTGTGCTTTGGTTTCGTAGGTTTTATAGTTGCTGGGGACTTAATTAATTAATTGTGTTAACAGAAATTTTCTTTCATTATTTGTTGTTATTCTATGCAGTCAGATTGCGGAGTAATACTACTCAGGGCCAACCATTTACGAGACTTCGTAATCGGACAGACAGCTACTAAAAATAAAAATTATTTTCATTTATTTAATTAAGCCCCCATGCACTACATCTACATCTACGTGATTATTCTGCTATTCACAAGAAAGTGCCTGGTAGGGGGTTCAATGAACCACCTTCAAGTGTCTCTCTGACGTTCCACTCTCGAACGGCGCCCCAGGAAACCGAGAATTTAAATTTTTCGGTGCGAGCCCTGATTTCTCATATTTTACCCTCATGATCATTTCTCCCTACGTAGGTGGGTACCAACATAATATTTTCGCAATCGTAAGCGAAAATTGGTGATTGCAATTTCATGAGAAGATCCCGTCTCAACGGAAAACGCCTTTGTTTTTATGATTGCCACTTCAACACACGTATCACGTCTGTGACGCTATCTCCCCCATTTCGCGATAATACAAAACGATCTGCCCATTTTTGTACTTTTTCGATGTCATCCGTCAGCCCCACCTGATGCAGATCTCACACCGCACAGCAATACCCCAGATCCAGAATAGGGCGAACAAGCGTGGTGTAAGCTGTCTCTTTAGTAGACCTGTTGCACCTTCTAAGTGTTCTGCCAATGAATCGCGGTCTTTGGTTTGCTCTACCCACAGTATTAACTACGTGATCGTTCCAATTCAGGTTATTTGTAATTGTAATACCTAAGTGTTTATCTGAATTTACAGCCTTCAGATTTGTGTGACTTATCGTGGAATAGAAATTTAGCTGATTTCTTTTAATACTGATGTGATTAACTTCACATTTTTCTTTATTCAGGGTCAATTCCCATACAGATATCTTACCTAAATCACTTTGCAAGTCAGTCTGATCATCTGATGACTTTACAAGACGGTAAATGACAACGTCATCTGCAAACAATGTAAGAGGGCTATTTAGAGTGTCTTCTATGTCATTAATATAGATCAGGAACAATAGAAGGCATATAACACTTCCTTGGTAACGCCGGATATTACTTCTGTTTTATTCGATGACTTTCCGTCTAATTGCGACAAACTGTGACCTTTCTGACAGAAAATCACGAATCCAGAAGCACAACTGCGGCGATATTCCATAGGCACGCAGTTTGGTTATAAGACGCTTGTGAGGAACGGTGTCGAAAGCCTTCTGGAAATCTAAAAATATCCAATCAATTGGACATCTCCTGTCGATAGCACTTATTACTTCATCAGTATGAGTATAGTTGTGTTTCACAAGAACGATATTTTCTGAAACCGTGCTGACTATGTGTCAATTAATCGTTTTCTTCGTGGTACTTCATAATGTTCGAATACAGTATATGTTCCAAAACCCTACTGCAGATCGACGTTAGTAGATGGCCCTGCAATTCAGAGGACTACCTCTTACTTACCTTTTCGGATATTGGTGTGACTTGAGCAATTTTACAGTCTTTAGGTACGGATCTTTCTATGAGTGAGCGGTTGTATATAATTGCTAAATGCGGAGCTATCGTATCAGCATACTCTGAAAGGAACCTGGCTAATTCGCAATCTGGACCGGAGGCCTTGTCTTCATTAAGCGTTTTAAGCAGCTTTGCTATACCGAGATTATCTACTTCTGTGTTCCACATCTTGGCAGTTGTTGTTCTATGGAATTCAAGAATATTTACTTCGTATTTTTTGGTGAAGGAGTTTCGGAAAACCGTGTTTATTAATTCCGCTTTAGTGGCACTGTCACCAGTGACTTCACAGTTGTTATCGAGCAGTGAAGGTATTGATTGCATCTTACCACCGGTTTGCTTTATGTATTACCAGAATCTCTTTGGGTTTTCTGCCAGATTCCGAGACAGAGTTCCGTTGTAGTAATTATTAGAAGCATCTCGCATTGAAGTACGCGCTGTATTTAGAACTTCTGCAAAACCTTGGGATTTTGCGTTCTTTTAAATTTGGCACACTTTTTTTCATTGCTCCGGCAACAGCGATCTGGCCCGTTTTGTGTACCATGGGGATGAGTAATATCACTTATTAATTTATGTGGTATATACAGTATATCTCAATTGTTGTCGGTACTATTTGAAATGACTCCATACCTTCTCTTCGCTTGCATGATCAGATCGGAAAAAGTGGAGACTGTCTCTTAAAAAGGCGTTAAGAGCATTTTTCAGCTTTTTTAAGTAGATGTACTTTGCGTTTCTTTGTGATTGTTGTGGTTGTTACTGTATTCAGCCTAGCAGCAACCGCCTTGAGGTCGCTAACCCCTGTATCCATCATGATACTTCCTATTTGTTCAAATGGCTCTGAGCACTATGGGACTTAACTTCTGAGGTCATCAGTCCCCTAGAACTTAGAACTACTTAAACATAACTAACCTAAGGACATCACTCACATCCATGCCCGCGGCAGGATTCGAACCTGCGACCGTAGCGGTCGCGCGGTTCCAGACTGTAGCGCATAGAACCGCTCGCCCACCCCGGCCGGCACTTCCTATTTGTCCAGGATTACTTGTTGCTAAGAGTTCAAGTATGCTTTCGCAACCATTTACACTTCGAGTGGGCTCATGAACTAATTGTTCACAATAATTTTATGAAAAAATTATTCAGTACAATTTAGGATGACGTTTCATTCTCCTGTTAGTTCAGTAGAGGGTTGACAGCAGCGGAGACAGCCAAAAACGTTTGCACCGTGTATGGGGTTAATGTCACTGGACAGAGAACCGCAAGAAAATTGTTTTCTATTTTTAAGGAGCATCATCTTTACATTAGTGATTCTCCACGTTCAGGAAGGTCTTCGGGGTTTGATGAAGATCGTAGTCGAGAACTAGCAAATGTGATGAACTGTGATCGTTCCGCCATTGTGCGACGTTTGCACATAATGGTGAAGGTTCAAAACTCGTGTGTCTGGATACCGCGTGCTCTAAGCCAAAATCACACAAATCAGCGTATGGCCATATGTGCTCTTTTGCTTGGTCGTCAGCAATTGTCTCGGGAACAACACCGACCATTCCTATTCCACACCGTTACTTCTGACAATAATTGCTAACACAAGGAAAAGAAACTGACGGTTGAGCTCAAACAAAGAAGCAACTCCCCGAACAAAGACTTGCGCTCATCCACTCTAGATAATTTATGCATCTGGTGGAACAGCGGCGGTTAGTTATTCTACGAAATGCTTCCCCAAGGTGTAACCATTACTGCTGAAATTTAATGTCCGCAACTGAGACGTCTTAAGACTCAATCCTAGAACAACGACCAGGAAGGCCACATGAAGTGATGCTACTCCACTATAACGGCCGTCCGCATTCTAATATACTGACGGAAAACGAGTTACAGTAGTTTCATTGGGAAGCCATTCTGCGCCCACCTTATTTAGCTGATCTAGCGCCCCCAGATTTTCACCTCCTCCTCTCTCTATTGAACAAGGAAGCTACTTAATGGATGGAAACGCGCTCCGAACATACGTCGACGAGTACCTCGCCTCAAAACCACGAGGTGTCTATAGTTACAGAAACGTAAAGCCAGCCCAGCGTTAGCAGACTGTTGTAAATAGAGAAGGAAAATATATTATATTTATGGCCGTCTATTTGCGTCTTTCTATACAGGTCCTACATTCTCATATCTTAAAATCATGATGCCCACAAGACATATACGATGGCGGCAGCGTAATTGCACCATACTCTTCTTAGAAGAAGAAATTAACGAGAATGCTGATACATGGAGAAACAACGCTCTGGTGGGCGGTTTGCGGGTTTAAATCACCTCGGGGTATGACCATGCGGTGCATTTGATCTGCAGCCATCGCATGGTCGCGCTGGCAGCAGTCCACATACGCAGAGGTGTGTTGGTGCATATCAGAGTACCGTGCAGCGATTAAGTGTGCAGGCGATTTCAGACGTGCTAATAATGACTCTGTGTTGAAAATGGCTCAAAGAACACATTGATGAGGAGTAGAATACTAGGGCGACTGGAGGCTGGTCAAACACAGCAGGTAGTAGCACGGGCCCTGCGTGTGCCACAAAGTGTGATCTCAAGATTATGGCAACGATTCCAGCAGGCAGGAAACGTGTCCAGGCGCTACAGTACGGGACGTCCACAGTCTATAACACCAGAAGGAGACCGATATCTCACCATCAGTGCCCGCAGACGGCAACGGAATACTGCAGGTAGCCTTGCTCGGGACCTTACCGTAGCCACTCGAACAGTTGTCTCCAGACACACAGTCTACAGACGACTAAACAGACGTGGATTATTCGACCTGGGACCTGAAAGGTGCATTCCACTGAACCATGGTCACAGGAGAGCTCGTAAATCCTGGTGTCAAGAACACAGTACATGGTCATTGGAACAGTGGTCCCAGGTTATGTTCATGGACGTCCAGGTATAGTCTGAACAGTGATCCTCGCCGGGTTTTCATCTGGCGTAAACCAGGAACCAGATACCAACCCCTTAATATCCTTGAAAGGACTTGTATGGAGGTCGTGGTTTGATGGTCTGGGGTGGGATTATGAGTGGTGCACGTACACCCCTGCATGTCTTTGACAAAGGAACTGTAACAGGTCAGGTGTATCGGGACGTCATTTTGCACCAGTGTGTCCTCCTTTTCAGGGGTGCAGTGGGTCCCACCTTCCTCGTGATGGATGATAACGCACGGCCCCACTCAGCTGCCATTGTGGAGGAGTACCTTGAAACAGAAGATATCAGGCGAATGCAGTGGCCTGCCTGTTCTCCAGACCTAAAGCCCATCGAGCACGTTTGATATGCCCTTGGTCGACGTATCGCTGCACGTCTTCAAACCCCTAGGACACTTCAGGAGCTCCGACAGGCACTGGTGCAAGAGTGGGAAGCTATACTCCAACAGCTGCTCAACCCCCTGATCCAGAGTATGCCAACCCGTTGTGCGGCCTGTGTACGTGTGCATGGTGATCATATCCCATATTGATGTCGGCGCCGGCCGCGGTGGCCGTGCGGTTCTAGGCGCTCCAGTCCGGAGCCGCGCGGCTGCTACGGTCGCAGGTTCGAATCCTGCCTCGGGCATGGGTGTGTGTGATGTCCTTAGATTAGTTACGTTTAAGTAGTTCTAAGTTCTAGGGGACTAATGACCACAGCAGTTGAGTCCCATAGCGCTCAGAGCCATTTGAACCATTTGAACCACTGATGTCGGCGTACATGCACAGGAAACAGTGACGTTTTGTAGCGGATGTGTTTCGGGACGGCGGGACGTCTTCTCAACTTATCAACAATACCGTTGACTTACATATCTGTGTTGTGCGTATTACCTATGTGCCCATGCTATTAGCGCCTGTTTTGTGTAGTGCCACGTTGTGTGGCACCGCATTCTGTATTTATCCTTAATTTATGAACACGAGTGTAGATTTATTACACGTGTCTCTGCCAGAACTACGACCACTTTAATTCAAGGGTTCCCATTTAAGTTTAAGTTTTTTGTTGGCTAGCCGGTGGAGTACAGACATAAACGTACATAGATGCATTTAATTAACTATTAGAAAAAGTTCCTATTTGTTAGAGCGTGTATATATTTCTGTGTGTAATTTGGAGAGGTATCTTAATTCGTGTGCGCCAAGATATTGTTAAAGACCTTTCTTCTGGAATTCAGACCCACTCTGAAAGATAGACAGGATAGTGAAGTTCTCATTGATACCAAAGTTTGCTATGATTTAGTACTGTGCATGGCACTACAGCCAAGCTGACTGCACACTGCCTGTATTTACAACTTAGTTATCGAAAGCACAAGATATACTGTTCAAATATTTCTCAGTTTCTCATGTGTTATGAAGAATATCTTACTACTGTCTTGTGTTTTACTATTTGAGCTGTTTAACAAACGAACCAGTCGAATCGTCTCTTATCAATACAGCATTCTTAAACTGATTTATATTACTTGATGCAGTGTGTTGCAACCATGATAGTATGTTGTATTATCTGATTCAACCATAATGTTCGGTCTACTTAATCTGCTGGAAATAAGTAAAGAAAATGGAGCCCTCTAACTAAACTAGTAGATTGAAAGGAAGTATCTAGAAATATACAGGAGATACGAATTACAAAGTCAAGTTCAGGTAACTGCAGAAACAAAGAGAGAGGGAGGGGATGATAGGAGGAATCAATAACTACCATACGTGCTCGAACGACATGTCACGATATGAAATTTGGTTATTACAGACTTTCCATTTATACGTCGCAAGGACGACCTAAGAAGTGAAGAATGGGAATTAGGGTAAAATGGAAATACTGGAGCTGGTCCAGATGCTAAAAATTACAAATGGCAATGACCTGCCATTTGAGGAGAAGGACGGGTACAGCTGTGTCAGTTAGCAAAGAATTTCGAAAAGGTAGATGGAAGAGACGAGAAATAGGAGAAAAATCAGCAGTAACTCGTAACACTGCCCAGATGAATTAAGGATGAGTGTGCGGTTTTCTTGATACATGCAAAAGAAGCAAATACTTTAAGACTGAAATATACGAGTGTGAAAGAATAATACACAACTCAATAAGTTTTGAAAATTGCTCGTCTGGCTTATTGTACTACACGTCACGGAAATATAGACAGTGACTGTCTCGAAGGAACGGAAAGAAGAACCAAATGGAAAAGTTTAACGGCACTATGATAATGTCTGCACATGGTATTTGTGACTAACAATTTCACCGACAGTAAGAGATAAGACTAAAGTGTAATAATTAACTGTTTTAGCTTTCTAAATGGAGCCTATTTCCATCTTTGGTAAGTTTTACCATCCCCGTGTGCTTATGGTGGAAACAAATTATGTCACTGTGGAGTCACCTATGCAAGGAAAAGTCAAGAAATTTGCGTTCGGCTCTGGTTTCTTAATTTCCTTGATTATACGAATTACGCATCTCCAGAAGAGTTACGATATTTTGATGTATAATCTTCACATTAAAGAAAGACTCATCAGAAGAATGAGAAGGACTAAAAACTTATTCAGATCCATCATTGAGAGAACATCAGGATGAAATCGTTGCTACGCACATGTGCTTGAAATCAGAGGTAGAGGCAGAGCACGGGTAATACATAACACAGAACATTTATTATAGTTGATGTATAATGGAGTAGTGATTTTCGCAAAACCAGTCGATGGACTCACATTCAATAAATATCCAGTGAGAAATTTGTACAACTGTAGAGACGAATGGTGTGTTCGAGTTAAAACTGTACTCGAAGTAAAATGCCGCTGCTACATTTTAGGTTCATACGTTAATCGCGGTCATCAGAAAAGAGAAAATGTCAGAAGGTGTAATAATTTTCGCAAACGCCCGCTTATTTAAGAGAAGGTTAGATGTATCGACATAAGAGATGAGTGCGGACCGCATTATTTTTTATACTGAAGCGACACTAAGTTGGTATCTGAAATGCGGCTGTAGAAAAAAAAATAAAACAGGAAAAGCACGTTAATTGTGTTGATGGGAAGAGCACAATTAAATCAACCCCCGCTCCCCTCCTCAGTTTAATGTAGCAGTTATGTTCCTGCCCTTCCAGCCTCATTTCAGCCGCCACTGCACTCGAACATGCGTCTCGCCGTGCGCAGAGCTGATTACTCGTGCTTGAATGCGCTGCCTTATAATGCAGCCACGTGGACAGAAAGAGACATTCGGCCTTGCAATTGACGTAAAACCTTAAAACGCTCTTCGTAATCAAACGGTGGTGCGTAACTCATCCACCGGCCGCGGAGCAAGGATTAGCCCACTTATCACAAAAACCTTAATGTAAAACATGTAATCTCACTTTTCGGTGAACATAGATTATCTCGGCTAAGTGGCAGCGCAATTTTCCCCGTGCGCTCGCCAGGGCGCTTCCGCCTAATGGACTCAATTTCGTCAAAAAGATTGAATTAAGAGATAAGCGTGCGCCATGGTGGGTGCTTCCGTTAAGTGCACCTCTGCCGTGCCGCCTCCTCCGCCGCACGCGCCGCGCAATTCCTGAGCTATGCCTCGCGAATGCCGTGTGCTCGCCGCCAAGGTCTCCAACACCACTGCAGGCAGAGTGGAGGTTGAAGATACCGCTTCAGTTGTAAGGTTCTTTTTATTTTTCAATACTTAAACCACGCTCTATTGTAGTTTGTGGAACATTGCATCATATACTCGTCCATGGCGGCGCTCGGGGTCACAGCACTAAGTTATCACACCTGATGATCGGCATGTAAGAGCCTGAAACCGGTCGTGGTTTAAGTATTGAACAGTTTTAAAAAAAGCATTAGAACAGAAGCTGTATTTTTAGCCTCTACTATATTGTACAGTTGCGGATTTTCCTCCAGCAGGACTTTTTGTAGCTACAGGCACAGTTCAAACATAATATGACAGGTCAGTGGCATAGAAAACACCCTTATACTTTTTGGCTTCAGGAAGGCCATAGCCAGCAGAAAATTGTCGCTTAAGTGAACAATGATATTCTGGACATAAGGAACCTACGAATAGTACATCTTAGGGCTCTGTACCAGGCCTTTTATTCCTTTGTAGTTATAATTTGCCAGCAGAAGCTGCGTTTTTTTTTTCAAATAATATAAGGTTTTCTTAAAGAACTCAGTGCGCACACTTTTATAACTTGAACGAATACAGTACGCAGTAGCTTTCTACATAACTTTATTTTTAACAAGTCGTTATGGTGCACCCAAACGCTCTGCATGAGGCCGCCTTCTTCTTCATTTTTATATAGTCTGCCAGACAGATAAGGGCTTTAGCTAAAAGCTTCAGTTAACGTGCTTTTATTAGTTGAAGAAATGCGGCAACTAATGTGGCCACTGCAGAGTTAAGACACGCCAAGGTCACATCCGTTCCCTGCAGTTCGCCGGCTTAAGCGCTTTGTTTCGCCCGTCTCATAGCTATGTTGTTAGTTACACTGTTAGCAGTGCAGTAATTCAGCGTCAGCCGCACTTCGTCTTTCCGCGCGTTACCGCATCTTCAGTAATGATTTCAGTCTTCCATGGAACAGTTCATTGACTTGTATTTGGTAGTAGCGAAATTCAGCAGCAAACACACAAGCACGTGAGCCAGCTGAAAAAAATAGAGGAGGAAATGTATGTTAATGAACTTTGTACATTTATCTGTAACTAGCAATTTGATATAGAAAACTTTTTTTCTCAAATAAAACGGAAACATTAAATGACACTTACCCAAAGAAAGACTAAGCTTGAGGGCGCCGCAGCAGTATGGAAATTTGTGTGACCTGTTACTCCTTTTCATGGTAGAAGTTTGTCTATTTTAAAATAATACATTTCAAACAACCGTGCACGTTAACCTGCTGAAAATAAAGAGCAGCACATATTTGTTACTACGATACGTGCGTTAAACTGTAATTATCATTTGAAATAGAGATGTTTTTTTCCGAAAATAGGACACATGAAATGATACTTATCAAAAATATCGAGGATATTCGTAGCCGCCGCAATGGAATGTTAAATTAATTGACTTGTATTACCTTTCCCAGTAGAACTCTGTCGATTTTATGATAACTTTTAGCAAACACAAATGCAGCTGAACCTGCTGAAAAAGAAGAAGAGGACAAGTTTGTTACTACACTTCGTACATTTCCCTGCAGTTGTACTAGGAAACAGAGTACTTTTCTTCAGCAAACAACAAACATTAAAATACAGTTACAAAAAGAAGAGATTGGTTGAAGTCGCCCCTGTAGTGAGGAAAATTGTGCGACTTGTAACACCATTCCAGGTAGGACTTTGTCTATTTTACGACAACCTTTGGCAAACACACAAGCAGGTTAGCAAGCTGAAAAAAAGGGGGAGCACAATTATGTTTTTATACTTCGTACATTTATCGGTAACTATCATTTGAAATAGAAAACCTTCCTTATGAAAAAGAAGGAAAAACTTAAAGAAAGATTGGTCTTAAGATCGGCCCTGTAGTGTGGAAATATGTGTGACCTGTTACACCTTTTCAAGTTGAACATTCTGTGTCTTACAATAATACATTTCAAACAACCGTGCTCGTTAACCTGCTTAAAATAAAGAACAGGACATGTTTATTATTACAATACGTACATTAAACTGTAATTATCATTTGAAATAGAAAAGATTTTTCCGAAAATAGAAAAACCTTAAAAAAACTTATCAAAATTAGCGAGGAGATTCGTGGCCTCCGCTATAGAATGTTAACTTGAGTGGCTAGAACTTCATGTGGCCTGTAATTGAAGAAGTGTCATGATGATATCTCCATTGGCAAAAGATTCCGGAATAGTCCCACATTCGGATCTCCGGGAGGGGACTGCCAAGGGGGAGGTTACCATGAGAAAAAGATTGAATAATCAACGAAAGGATAACGTTCTACGAGTCGGGGCGTGGAATGTCAGAAGCTTGAACGTGGTAGGGAAACTAGAAAATCTGAAAAGGGAAATGCAAAGGATCAATCTAGATATAGTAGGGGTCAGTGAAGTGAAGTGGAAGGAAGACAAGGATTTCAGGTCAGAAGAGTATCGGGTAATATCAACAGCAGCAGAAAATGGTATAACAGGTGTAGGATTCGATATGAATAGGAAGGTAGGGCAGAGGGTGTGTTACTGTGAACAGTTCAGTGACCGGGTTGTTCTACTCAGAATCGACAGCAGACCGACACCGACAATGATACTTCAGGTATACATGCCGACGTCGCAAGCTGAAGATGAACAGATAGAGAAAGTGTATGACGATATTGAAAGGGTAATGCAGTATGTAAAGGGGGACGAAAATCTAATAGTCATGGGTGACTGGAATGCAGTTGTAGGGGAAGGAGTAGAAGAAAAGGTTACAGGAGAATATGGGCTTGGGACAAGGAATGAAAAAGGAGAAAGACTAATTGAGTTCTGTAACAAGTTTCAGCTAGTAATAGCGAATACCCTGTTCCAGAATCACAAGAGAAGGAGGTATACTTGGAAAAGGCCGGGATATACGGGAAGATTTCAATTAGATTACATCATGGTCAGACAGAGATTCCGAAATCAGATACTGGATTGTAAGGCGTACCCAGGAGCAGATATAGACTCAGATCACAATATAGTAGTGATGAAGAGTAGGCTGAAGTTCAAGACATTAGTCACGAAGAATCAATACGCAAAGAAGTGGGATACGGAAGTACTAAGGAATGACGAGCTACGTTTGAAGTTCACTAACGCTATAGATACAGCAATAAAGAATAGCGCAGTAGGCAGTACAGTTGAAGAGGAATGGACATCTCTAAAAAGGGCCATTACAGAAGTTGGGAAGGAAAACATAGGTACAAAGAAGGTAGCTCGAAGAAACCATGGGTAACAGAAGAAATACTTCAGTTGATTGATGAAAGGAGGAAGTACAAACATGTTCCGGGGAAATCAGGAATACAGAAATACAAGTCGCTGAGGAATGAAATATATAGGAAGTGCAGGCAAGCTAAGACGAAATGGCTGCAGGAAAAATGTGAAGACATCGAAAAAGATATTACTGTCGGAAGGACAGACTCAGCATACAGGAAAGTCAAAACAACCTTTGGTGACATTAAAAGCAACGGTGGTAACATTAAGAGTGCAACGGGAATTCCAGTGTTAAATGCAGAGGAGAGAGCAGATAGGTGGAAAGAATACACTGAAAGCCTCTATGAGGGTGAAGATTTGTCTGATGTGGTAGAAGAAGAAACAGGAGTCGATTTAGAAGAGATAGGGGATCCAGTATTAGAATCGAAATTTAAAAGAGCTTTGGAGGACTTACGGTCAAATAAGGAGTAGCAATGCGTAAGATCACGTTTCCGACTTTGATAAAGGTCGGATTGTAGCCTATCGCGATTGCGCATTATCGTATCGCGACATTGCTGCTCTCGTTGGTCGAGATCCAATGACTGTTAGCAGAATATGGAATCTGAGGGTTCAGGAGGGTAACGCCGTGCTAGGTCCCAACAGCCTCATATCACTAGCAGTCGAGATGACAGGCATCTTATCCGCATGGCTGTAACGGATCGTGCAGCCACGTCTCGATCCCTGAGTCAACAGATAGGACGTTTCCAAAACAAAAACCATCTGCTCGAACAGTTCGACGACGTTTGCAGCAGCATGGACTATCAGCTCAGAGAATGTCTGCGGTTACCCTTGACGCTGCATCACAGACAGGAGCGCCTGCGATGGTGTACTCAACGACGAACCTGGGTGCACGAATGGCAAAAAGTCATTTTTTTCGGATGAATCCAGGTTCTGTTTACAGCATATAAAGGCACATTTGCATGCCGAGCGTGAGTTTCCTCGGAAACGCGAAATATTAATTAAATAAATAATCAGTGACAAATAAATAAAGCCTATGGCACACAACTGCAGCGCTGTGTCGCTGATAAAACAAAAGCACAATTACGTTACTCTTATGTTTGATTAAGAAGGAGAGAGCTCTGGTAGAAGTGGTGCGAGAAGCACGTATTTTATTTTATTGTCTGGCACACCGCCATATTTCATGTTATAGAAGAATACTGCGAGTTGCAACCACACTAGGCACTCGATTCTGTAAAGAATTTATATTTATAAAAGTAAGTAGGATTATGAACTGTAGGCTTATTCATTGAATATATCTGATTTAACTAACTCTGTAACTTTTTTATGTTTAGTAGATAATCACCTCTGTACGACGTATTGGCATGGCTGGCAAATTATTGTAATATTGAGATTTAGATTATGAGTCCGCACCTACCGCAGCAGTCTTTGGAAACGATTTAATTACGAAGTCCGATTATTCAGTTTTATTTCACGGTCAACTACGAGTAACATTGTCTTTACGAAAAAGCCATTGTCAAGCGTCTGATACCGAATAATTAAACGTCCACGTTCCAGGTAAGCAAATACAATTGCAATCACAATCACCATCATACAGATAGAATAATTAACAGATTTAAAATAACAACATTTTTTTTATTTATTTTATTTATTTTATATTGGCGACTGCGTGTCGGACTTGTTATTTTGTCATTTGTTACATTGTTCTCTTTGTTTCATGTAAAAAATCAACTTTCTGGACCTGGACGTCAATGTATGAGAGATAACAAAATCTGAAGATATTTTCCAATTCTGAAATTTTGCGGGAAGACGCAATGAAACTTCCAGCAAAATAAGGTAAGACGCAGCATCTTTGCATTGGTAGGCTTGACCAGACGTATAATTCAGTGTATTAGCTTTTCAGTAAATTCTGTAGTGTTTCTTTTCTGCATAACAGTTTCAGTGATAAATTTCATTCTCAGTACTTTTCCCTAAACAATAACGTATGCAACAATACCAATACACGAGTGTACAATATGGCCGACTTCTGTACGATATCATGTAACATGGCCAGCAGCCATTACCAATAATCTCAAATTCAGTTTATATTTTTAAATTAACAGACAGCCATTGTTGCTACGAGCGATTCATGCTCAACTACATTTTATTTTAAAATCAGTGTCAAAAATTTTCTTGAAACATATATCACGTGTGGCATGGTAATAACTAGAAAACAATACGCAAAAATGGAACAGCAAGGACGTACTATTCAGACGCAATCCGACTCGGACGTGAGACAAGTGTTAGAAAATGACTTTACGACAGCAACCGGTAGTGACGATTCATCAAACATTGACGCAAGTGTTGACGAAAATTTTGACGATAGGCCGTCCACTACAAAAATTTCAAAATCTCAATCAGAGCCCATGTTAATGCATGACGTCACGTCTAATGACGCGGCGGGGGCAGAGACCTTGCAAACGGTAAACATTGCCGACATGTTACAAATGCTAATGAAACAAAACGCCGAAAACATGGCAACCTTAAAGGCACAATTAGAGACACAGAATGAACAGTTAAAAACACAAAATGACGAAATCAAATCTGATCTCATAGCAATCAAGATAGGTAATGACACTTTATGTAAGCGTGTGGAACTTATAGACGCCACACTGACCAAACAGATGTCCGAACTCAGTACTAAATTTTCCCAGCTCAATACGAGACAAGAAAAGACTACAACTGACGTAGCACTTTTACAGACACAAGTAAAAAACCTTAATGTCACGTGTGAAGTTCTTACTGAACAAATTCAAACATATCCTTCAGTACATGACAACCTTGAAAAACGAATTACTGACGTACAGAATAAATTTGACAATGTTGAACAACACCTGACTGACATCTTACAATCAGATGCCACAGCTCGTTTTCAAAATATTAATAAAGAATTTCATGACTGGGTTGAGAACAAAGACAAACATTTTGATAGATGCTTACGTGAAAATTTACCAACAATTGTGCACGACTCCGTAGCGCAATACATTACTAATAACAAACAGCTGATCAGTGACGCAGTACAATCCGTCACTGCACCCATGAGACAATTCACCGATCAACTACAGTCTGAATGTAACGAAAATATCAGTCAAAATGTACAGTTCAGAAACCAATATACATTCGAGTATGATACACACATTCCGCACACGACAAATACACAAGAACAAAACACACCACGACTACAACACATACCACGATGTGGAAACACAAACACAAGCTATTATCATGGTAAACCACAGCAACATTATCGTAATTACTCGCCAGCTGAACATACCAGTAATTACAGTGGAATAAATCCATATCACAATGCGAAGGAAGATGAAAGCTTAATGAAACACAGGCAATTTCAGATTTTTATCCCAGAAAAACGAACCATTCATCCGGTGATTTTTCTTAAATCTTTTAGTAACGCATTTCCACGCACTTGGAGTGACCGGAAAAAGATTTCATATATTGTCGGTTACATCCAAGGCGATGCAGCTGTCTGGGCATATAGTCAAGCTGACGTATGTACCACGTACAGTGAGTTTGAGCGTGCTTTTCTGAACAAATTCTGGTCGCAATCCGTCCAGGAGCGACTCAGAAGACAAATTTTAGAACCTGAAACTTTTAACAGCAAAAATGGTAACTTACGCAGATATTTTGAAAAATACTTGAACATGGGACACTTTTTAGACGAACCAGTCGCAACGCGTGATATACTCCGAGCGTTGAAGGCCAAATTGCCTTTCAACATTAAGGAAAAACTTCTACATATCCCGGATGACGATTCAGATTATTTTTTAACAGCTTTAGATTCGGTTGACATGTTACTTGAAGATCAGCGCTTCGCGCGGCAAAACAGCAGCCACAATGTTGACACTAGTGGTATGCAAAACATGCAGGCTTGCCAACACAATTCTGGCGCGCCCACAGTTGGATACGCGGTACAACAAAAACAGCAAACTCACATGCCGTCTCAGTACGGAAATCAAAATCAACACGCGTATTCCAATACAAACAATAGTTACAACAGTAATAACATTTCATGCGGCAATCCATACAAAAGGCACCGCGGTAATAACTACAACGGTAACAACGGATACAAAGGTAATAACAAAAACACAAACAGAAATAGAAATAATAATAACTACGAGCCAAGACAGCATCAAGGTTGGACTCGTAACGATCAGTACTTTCATTCAAACTCTGCTTTACCACAGCAGCCACCAGGACAAAATTGGAGCATACCTTACGACCGACAGGTAAGTTATAATGCGCAACAGAAACAACAAAAGTTTGGAGATCATAATAGGCAATATCCGAATGTGAATATAATAGAAATGACACCTGATGCACAACCTCAATCTGTGTCAGTACCTAGTACAAATGATAATCCAACAAACTAGAAACAGTCACTACTTTGCCCCAGGTCGTGGCTGAAGAATTCTTGGGGGGCGACTTCAATGTTAATCAGTTATTCGACACCACACTTGAACAACAGAATAATGATATGCCGAGTAATTCTAAACAAAAACTACCTGTTTTATTTATAAGATACAACCACAATAACAATATATCAGATGAACTTTTACAAGACAGTACACAATGTCGTTTAAACACAAATGAAATTGTTTTAGCATCTACTACTGGTGTAGTGGTGGGATTCCAACTACTATTATCCTAGATACAGGTGCAGCTCTGAGCGTTTTGTCTTTTAATTTCTATAAAAAGATGTGTGAATTGGAGCCTGTGCCTGAGTTTCCTGCCCAAAACTGTAAAATAACTACTGTACTAGGTAATAAGTCATGTAGGGTTACGAAGCAAGTTTTTGTAAACGTTAAAATAGGTAATGGAACCGTACAATGGCCATTCCTGGTTGTACAAAACCTTGTGACAAATTGCATATTAGGAATAGATATTATGAGCGAGATGGACTGCATTATAGACTTCTCCAAAGGTAAATGTATTTTAAATGATAAAAGCAGTGTAATTATTATTGATTTGGACAGGAAAACTCTAAAGCATGATAAACACTGTACAGGGTACAAGGTTCAGTTAGTACTTGACAAAGACATTCAAGACATGCAAACACACTCATCTGACACAGAGCTAATGGACTTGAAAACATTGCTTGATCATAAGATAAGTGAAGCTACAGCTC
The DNA here is from genome assembly GCF_021461395.2 of Schistocerca americana. Lineage (NCBI taxonomy): Eukaryota > Metazoa > Arthropoda > Insecta > Orthoptera > Acrididae > Schistocerca > Schistocerca americana. The sequence continues at coordinate 455,911,301 of NC_060123.1, forward strand.
TCAGTGTACATGAACGTATAAAACTACAGGAAGTGTTATCCAAATATTTACAAGTTTTTACCAAACGATTAGGTGTTATCAACACGTATGTGTACAAGATTGAAGTTAAGCCTCACAAGATCTTCTACCATAAGACATATAACGTACCGTTATCTCAACGACCTGCTGTGTGGCAAGAATTAAAACAAATGTTAGACTGGAAGGTCATTGAACCATCCACCTCACCTTATTGTAGTCCTCTACTTGTTGTCAAAAAATCAAATGGAAGCATTAAGTTAGTGTTAGACGCACGAGCTATTAATGAAATAATTTTACCGGTTCACACAAAACCTGAAAATTTAGAAGAGCAATTACAGAAATTTCTAGATGCAAAATATTTTTCCACAATAGATCTCGCTAATTCGTTTTGGCAGGTGGGTATCACTCCTGATTCTCGGAAATATACTGCATTTATGTTCGGGGGCGAACCTATCAGTTTTGTGTTCTACCCTTCGGACTGAATGTCAGCTCTGGGGTATTCATTACAGCCCTGGATACCGTGCTTGGCGACGATTTAGTTGAGACAGTCACACACTATGTAGATGATATACTGATAGCTACACAATCTTGGAATGAACACGTTGACACTCTTCAAAGAATTTTAGAAAAATTTGCACAAGCTGGAGTCAGAGCCAACCTAAGAAAATCAAAGTTTGGTTGCAGTGAGATAAAATATTTAGGACATATCATTAATTCACAGGGCATACGTCCGAATCCCAGTAAATTAGATGCTATCAGAAACTTTCCTAGCCCTCGAACTAAAAAGCAGTTAAAATCATTCCTTGGGCTATGTTCATTTTTCAGACGTTTTTTGCCACAACCACTTTTGAACAGTAAACATCTGCTAAATCTACTCAGAAAGAATCAAGTTTGGATCTGGTCGGAACAGTGCCAGAATGACTTTAATACAATTAAACATGCTTTAGTGAATGCTAACATATTGAGCCATCCAAATTTCAATTTAGATTTTTGTATGACTTGTGACGCTTCACGTACTGGCTTGGGCTGTTGCTTATTTCAAGTCGTAAAGAATAAAGAGGAGGAACAGATAAGAATTATTGGGTTTGCGAGTCGCACTCTAACTGAATGTGAGCGTACATACTCCACTACTGAGTTAGAAACACTTTCCATAGTATGGGCATTCATGAAATTCAATTATTATTTATTTGGAAAACATACAGTAATTTACACCGATCACCAGGCCCTGACATTTTTGTTAACTTGTAAACTTGTACATCCTAGACTATCACGATGGGCAGTTACACTTCAGAACTACTCTTTTGAAATTAAGTACATAAGAGGTAAGGACAACACCATTGCAGACACTTTGTCTAGACTTCCACAAGGTATGAATGATACCAACAGTGACTTAGAAAATATAAATGACTACAGGATTCTCTTAATGCAAGACAAGCAGTATCACCAATATTATATTGATATGTGCAGAAACATGGCTGAATTACAAAAATCTGATCCTCACTGGTATAGGATAATAACATTACTGGTAGAAAAACACAATCATCCTTTGACTAAGTATTACAAGTTACACAATGATGTGCTATTTTATCGACGACATCCAAATGCTACTAACTGGTGTGTATGCATTCCCAAAGAGTCTGAACGTAATTTAATTTGGCACACACACTTAGTTTGGGGTCATTATGGGACAAAAAAGTGTTTAGCGAAGCTCAGCACATACTGTTATTTTAGCAATATGAGAAGAAAAATTTACAGGGAACTGAAAACATGTGTCATATGTCAAAAATCAAAACCTCAGAATTTATCCACAAAAACAGATTTACATTCTATTTTACTCAGTAAACCCCTGGAAATTCTGTGTACTGACATCAGTGGACCGCATCCAGCAAGCTCTGGAGGCGTCAAATATATCTTAGCTTTTTACGATATATTTTCTAAACATGTGAAACTTTATGCTTTAAAATCCGCCACTGCAAATGCTATAATACGAAGATTCTCAAGTGATTACCCGACGCACGTGGGAAAACCTAAAGCAATTCTATCAGATAATGCAGCATACTACTCTGGGTACAAATGGAGAAATTTCTTGAAGGACAATAACATTAAAAGTATATTTATTTCGAGGTTTAGTCCACAATGTAACGCGACTGAGAGACTTTTCCGAGAATTAAATCGATTCATGAGGACCTATACTTCATCAAAACATACTAATTGGGTGTCCTACCTAAGTCTTTTCGAAGACGTACACAATAACTTAAATATTTACGATACAAATTACACACCTAACGAGATCATGTTCAATTGCAAACAGAACGATCAGTGGATAGAACCATTACCTAAGTTGTCAGACAAGGAAATCACACCTGAACAGAAAATAAAAGAAGTATTGACTACATTGACACATCACGCACAAATACGAAACAAACATCACAGAAACATAATAAAAAGAAAACAAAAATTCGAGGTAGGAATGCTTGTACTACTTCGTACTCATCATAAATCTGTAGCACTCAAACGACGCAACGCTAAGTGGCGTCTGCTATATGAAGGACCTTATATAATTGTTAACATACCGCATCCTGGTGCGTATCTGTTACAACATCCTAGAACTAACAAAATTATTGGGCTATACGCACACCGAGATCTTAGAGCATTTCATGCTGAATAATGTCAAAGTCATACCCATCAAAATATTGCTAAGCAACTCGAAAAACTCTGTTGTTACAACACAGATAATAAGTAGTATAGAAATTTTCATTTCAGCGGTTCCAGTGACGCAGTTGAAGACAGAAGAACTCTTCTTTCAGCGCGCGCCTCCACCTGAAAGACGGAATATTAAAGTAAAATTTATGATTACGTAGCAGTGGATGACATATTAATTTTTCACGGAACATTTGTTACTGAAGGTACCACTGACTTGGTGTGACACCTGACGAACTGACAGACGTCATCTGTGAAGCGATCTTTTACTTTGAGAAATAGATTAGACGCACATCTCTCAATACGAAAAGCATCTATCAGTAGTCAAGGCCACACAGACACTCTACACACACGCACAAAACGCGAGGAATCGAACATTTTCTCTCTCTTACTATTTTGAATATTTATTGAGTAGTGAAAACGCCTGGTCTTGCCTACTGATGTAATGAATGTTGTGTCTAACCTATCTTAATTTCAGATGACATCACAAAAAACATCGATAATATCCCAGCAAAACCGCTAAAGAGGATGTAAATATCTGCAATTCATGTAATCAAATGTGACACAATGTAATAATGTAATGATGTAAACATGTTTATGTGCAACTATATTATGTTTATGCTAAGAAAATATGTGACGTGTGTATGTATAATTACTTATTTTTTAACTGATGTATAGTGTAACTGTTACTATGTAAAAATTTGAACAAAACGAGTGCCAAAAAGACATTGCATAGTGAACCACTGTTCACGGACATTAACGAACATTACTAACTCTGCAACTACGTGGAAACCTATGTGAAAGAAACTGTTAATGCCATTCATTATGCAGCGTATCTATGTGAACGCGATGAACGATTTCCTTGATTAATAACTACGAACATTTAGGTGAGCTATATTCAGCAAAAAAAAAACTGAAAATGTGAAGTGCATAATTCGTGCATCGTCTAGTGACATTACTACAGTACCCAACTTCAAGATGTTAACTGGATTAAATGGACACAAAGTGCCTGTCCAGAAAACAACACGACGGGTGGAAGAATTTTGGTTGGAACTTCAGGGAATGAAATGTTCTCGAAATGTGACGGACACTCTTACCTGGACTGTCCAAGGATCGACGCCAGCTATGTGCCGTCCGAGGTTCTGCAACCAAGCTTCCACGGAATGTAAAAAGCGAACTGCACGTGGACCAATTACTCGACGGGTCACGTCTGATCTGTAATAAGCAATGCTTTTAGTCACAACGAACTGCATCACTACGACTATAATGGAAATGAGAAATGGACACGCTTATGTATTAATCACGTTGTTATACAACGATGTTACTGTGATCAAAAAACTTTACCACGACGATACTAACCTGTAAAAAATTATTGTGCAGCGGATGAATATGAACTGTAATAACGACACTATGTGTATAGGTCAACGCACCTGAAAAATACGGACATTTTTCTTTGAAGTATTTCAAAACAATACTATGTAACTAAGAACATTCAACAATCTAAGTTGTATTGTGTTATAACAAATATTGTAAATTTAAAACTGAGTTACCTGTCATAGAATGTAGTCTTCATATGTAATCTTGGTTGAATATTTTCTTTGTGCAACGACTGAAAAACGCGCGCACACGAACAATATGAACTGCAATACTGTGCCGCGAGATCTAACTGTACGATATAACGGCAGTCCCGAAGTTACACAGACGCTTCTGCGCATGCGCGCACTCTATCTGCCAACATAAGAACTTTTACGGCGCACCCGCGTCATTCAAATTTTGTATATAATGTGTATAATGTGTAATGTAAGTCATGTAAATAGTTGTAGATAACTTAGATTTTCTTGTGCCTTTAGGTGAATTGCTCGCCTGCAGGTGTGTCCTTTCGCCTCACAATTCAGGGGCCAATATAAAGGCACATTTGCATGCCGAGCGTGAGTTTCCTCGGAAACGCGAAATATTAATTAAATAAAAAATCAGTGACAAATAAATAAAGCCTATGGCACACAACTGCAGCGCTGTGTCGCTGATAAAACAAAAGCACAATTACGTTACTCTTATGTTTGATTAAGAAGGAGAGAGCTCTGGTAGAAGTGGTGCGAGAAGCACGTATTTTATTTTATTGTCTGGCACACCGCCATATTTCATGTTATAGAAGAATACTGCGAGTTGCAACCACACTAGGCACTCGATTCTGTAAAGAATTTATATTTATAAAAGTAAGTAGGATTATGAACTGTAGGCTTATTCATTGAATATATCTGATTTAACTAACTCTGTAACTTTTTTATGTTTAGTAGATAATCACCTCTGTACGACGTATTGGCATGGCTGGCAAATTATTGTAATATTGAGATTTAGATTATGAGTCCGCACCTACCGCAGCAGTCTTTGGAAACGATTTAATTACGAAGTCCGATTATTCAGTTTTATTTCACGGTCAACTACGAGTAACATTGTCTTTACGAAAAAGCCATTGTCAAGCGTCTGATACCGAATAATTAAACGTCCACGTTCCAGATAAGCAAATACAATTGCAATCACAATCACCATCATACAGATAGAATAATTAACAGATTTAAAATAACAACAATTTTTTTTATTTATTTTATTTATTTTATAAGCATCATGATGGTCGCATCCATGTTTGGTGACATCGCGGGGAACGCACATTGGAAGCGTGTATTCGTCATCGCCATACTGGTGTATCGCTCGGCGTGATGGTATGGGGTGGCATTGGTTACACGTCTCGGTCACCTCTTGTTCGCATTGACGACACTTTGAGCAGTGGACGTTACATTTCAGATGTATTATGTATTACCAATCGTGGCTCTACCGACACCCCCGGGATAACAAGGCCGCCCAGCAGCATTAGTGACGTCACACTAAGCGGCCCATAGCCGACGCAGCAGTCCACGGACACCTCCGTGCTGACGCGCCTGATGCTAACGATATGTAATCGGTATTTCGTTATGAACCTTTATGCTCTTTACAAGAATATATATAATTTGGTCTTTGGTTCGAATTATAGTTCGCTCCTTTCTCTATGACGGACAAAAGATCGTTAGCATCAGGCGCGTCAGCACGGAGGTGTCCGTGGACTGCTGCGTCGGCTATGGGCCGCTCAGTGTGACGTCACTAACACTGCTGGGCGGCCTTGAAATCCCGGGGGTGTCGGCTCTACCCTTCATTCGATCCCTGCGAAACCCTACATTTCAGCAGGATAATGCACGACCGCATGTTGCAGGTCCTGTACGGGCCTTTCTGGATACAGAAAATGTTCGACTGCTGCCCTGGCCAGCACATTCTCCAGATCTCTCACCAACTGAAAACGTCTGGTCAATGGTGATCGAGCAACTGGCTCGTCACAATACGCCAATCACTACTATTGGTGAACTGTGGTATCGTGTTGAAGCTGCATGGGCAGCCGTACCTGTACACGCCATCCAAGCTCTGTTTGACTCAATGCCCAGGCGTATCAAGGCCGATATTACGGCCAGAGGTGGTTGTTCTGGGTACTGATTTCTCAGGATCTATGCACCCAAATTGCGTGAAAATGTAATCACATGTCAGTTCTAGTATAATATATTTGTCCAATGAATGCCCGTTTATCATCTGCATTTCCTCTTGGTGTAGCAATTATAATGGCCAGTAGTGTGTTTGTTGCTTCACTTCGCACGTTTACCTGTAACTTTCATTTGAAACAGAAATTTGTCCTTGTGAAAAAAGGAAAACCTTAAATGACCGTTACTTAAAGGAAGATAGGATTGAAGTTTCCGCAGTAGTATGGAAATTTGAGTGGCTTGTTACTCCTTTCCACTTTTGAATCCGGTTTTACAATAATACCTTTCAAACACCCGTGCACATTAACCTGCTGAAAAGTAAGAGGAGGACACGGTTGTTACTACACTTCATACATTAAACTGTAATTATCATTTGAAATAGAAAAGTTGTTTCGTAAAATAAAATAATAATGAAGGATCTTTTCAAAAAAAGAAGAGGAGATTCGCGGCGAGAGCAATAGTAAGGATATTTGAGTATCTTTTATTTCCGTTCCAAGTATAACTTTGCGTTTTTTACGATAACTTTTAGCAAACACAAATGCAGCTGAACCTGCTGAAAAAGAAGAGGAGGACTAGTTTGTCACTACACTTCGTACTTTGATCTGTACTTATAGTATGCAATAGAGAAATTTTTCTTCTGAGAATAAAGAATATTAAAGTAACTTACCAGCAAAAGAGGTGGTTTGAAGTAGCCGCATTAATAGGAAAATTTGAGTGACTTGTAAATCCTGTTAGGTTAAACTTTGTCTATTTTAGAATAACTATAAGCTAACGCACATGCCCGTTAACATGATGACAAGTAGGAGAGGACACATTTGTTACTGCTCTCCGTACATTTATCTGTAATTATTATTTGAAACAAAACAAATTTTCTGAAAATAAGAAAAATTGAAGGGCACTTTATCAAAAACGACGAGGAGTTTCGTGGCTGCCGCAAAAAAATGTTAATTTGAGTGTCTTGTATTTCCTTTCTCAGTTGAACATTGTCTATTTTATGACACCTTTCAGCGAAAACAAATGCAGGTGAACCTGCTGAAAAAGAAGATGAATACTTAATTGTTACTACACTTCGTACATTATTCTGTAATATCATTTTAAATTGAAAAACTTTTTCTGAATATAAAAGAATATTAAAAAACACTTACCAAAAAAAAAAGATGAGATTTGTGGTAGCCGCAGAAGTATGGAAATTTGAGTGACTTGTATTTCCTTTGAAGGTAGAACTTTGTCTATTTTACAATAACTTTTATCTAACACGCATGCCTGTTAACCTGGTTAATAAGAAGAGAAGGACATATTTGATGCTACACTTCGTACAGTAATCTGTAATTATCATTTTAAATACAAACTTTAACCTACTGAAAAGTAAGAGGAGGACATGTTTGTTACTACACTTCATACGTTAAACTGCAATTATACTATGAAGCAGAGTTTTTTTCTGGAAATAAAAAACATCAAAATACACTTACAGTAAAAAGAGGAGGGTTGTAGTCGCCGCTGTATTGTGTGAAATTCTGCGCCGGCCAGAGTGGCCGTGCGGTTCTGGGTGCTACCGTCTGGAGCCGAACTACCGCTACGGTCGCAGGTTCGAATCCTGCCTCGGGCATAGATGTGTGTGATGTCCTTAGGTTAGTTAGGTTTAATTAGTTCTAAGTTCTAGGCGACTGATGACCTCAGAAGTTAAGTCGCATTGTGCTCAGAGCCATTTGAACCATTTGTAAATTTCTGCGATTTCTAACTCCTTTCCAGGTAGGAATTTCTCTACTTTACGTTAACTTTTCGCAAGCCCACAAGCAATAGAGCCAGCTGAAAAAGAAAAGGACATGTTTGTTACTACACTTCGTACATTGATCGCTAATTATTAAAAGAAACTTACCAAGAAAAATGTGGTTTGAAGCCGCTGCAGTAATATGGAAATGTGAGTGATTTTTTACTCATTTACAGGTAAAAGGTTGTCTTTTTTACAACAACTTTAAGCTAACACACATGCCCGTTAACATGATGAAAAAGAAGAGGAGGACATATTAGTTACTACAATTCGTACATTAATGTGTAACTATCATTTGAAATAAAAAACTTTTCTTCTGAAAAAAAAGAAAACCTTAAAAGATCCTTACCTTAAAAAAGAGGAAGCTTGAAGTCACCGCAGCAATACGGAAATGTGATTGACTTGTAATTCCTTTTCAGGTAAAACTTTGTCTATTTTACAATAATATCTTTCAAACACTTTGAGAAAGTCGATGACACTTTTGTTACTACACTTCCTACTTTAAACTGTGATTATCATTTGAAATATAAAAGTGTTTTCTGAAAATAAAAAAATTAAATGACACTTATCAAAAAGTAAGAGGAGCTTTGTGGCCGCCGCAATAATATGGAAATTTGAACGACTTGTACTTCTTTTCCAAGTAGAACTTTGTCTATTTTACTATAACTTTTCGCAAACACAAATGCAGGTGAACTCGTTGAAAAAGCAAAGTGAAACTAGATTGTTCTATGTTTCGTACATTCATCTGTAGCTATAATTTGAAACAAAAAATTTACTTCTGAAAAAATAATCATTTAAATCCCTTAATTAAAGAAAGAGGAGGTATGTGGTCACCACATTAGTGTGGAAATTTGAGTGATTTGTAACTCCTTTGCAGATAGAACTTTGCCTATTTTATTTTGGTGACTTGTAACTCCTTTCCAGGTAAAACGTTGTCGATTTTACAATAACTTTTAGTAACACACATGCCTGATGAAAAAGGCGACGAGAACATATTTGTTACTACACTTCGTACATTAAGAGACACATACCAAAATAAGGGAGGATGTATGTGGTCGCCGCAGTAGTAATGAAATTTGAATGACTTTTAATTCCTTTGTAGGTAGAATTTTGTCTATTTTACAGGCAAACACAAATGCACGTTGCCGTGCTGAAAAAGAATTGGAGAACACGTCTGTTATTAAGCTTGGTTAATGCGTCCGTAACTATCAGGTGAAATAAATGAACTTACGAAACAGAAAATCATAATTAAAAGACATAACTAGCCACAGACGAATTAAAAGCGTAGCCGCATGAGGTCGCCGCAAGGGTAGGGCAATTTCAGTGAGTTAGCCTTCCCTTAGTCTTTTAACTTCGTCATTTTGACAGCAATTTTTTTCAAACACCCATGCACGTCAACATGCTGAAAGGGATGAGAAGGAAATGTTTATTACTGCACGTCTTACATTAATTCGCAATTATCAATTGTTATAGAAATGTTTTTCTACTGAAAATATAAAACATACAATGACACTTACCAAAAGAAGGGAGTAGGTATGTGGTCGCTGAAGTGGTAGGGAAATTTGAGTGAGCTCTCCTTTCTTTCCAGATTGTTGCAGCTACAGTCTTCAGTTCAGAGACTCTTTGATTCAGTTCTCCATCCTACCCTACCCTGAGCAAGGTTCTTCATCTCTGAGTACCTATTGCTACCTACATCCTTCTGAATTTATTCACTGTATTTATCCCTTGGTCTCCCTCTGCGATTTTTATCCCGTGATGCCTCAGAACGTATCCTACCAACTGATCCCTTCTTCTTGTCAGGTTGTGCCACAAATTATTGTTCTCCCCTATTCTGTTCAGTACCTCGTCACAAATTACGTGTTCTATCCATCTAATATGCAGCATTGTTCTGTAGCACCACATTTCGAAAACTTCTATATTCTTCTTGTCTAAACAATATATCGACCATGTTTCACTTCCAACTTGGCTACACTCCATACATACACTTTCAGAAAAGACTTCCTGACACTTATATTTATACTCGATGTTAGCAAATTTCTCTTCTTCAGAAACCCTTTCCTTGCCATTGCCAGGCTACATTTTATATCATTTCTACTTCGATCAATCATCAGTCATTTTGCTCCCCAAGTAGCAAAACTCATCTACTACTTTAAGTGTTTCAGTTACTAACCTAATTCCTTCGGAATCGCTTGATTTAATGCGAATAAATTCCATTATTCTCGTATTATTTTTGTTGATATTCACCATATATCCTCCTTTCAAATCACTGTACATTCCGTTCAGCAGCTCTTCCAGGTCCTTTGCTGTCTCTGACAGAATTACAATGTCATCGAGAAACCTCAAAGTTTTTTTCCTTCTCCATGGATTTTAATTCCTTTTCCGAATTTTTAGTTTGTTTTCTTCACTGCGTGCTCAATATACCGATTGAATAACATCGGGGATAAGCTAAAACCCTGTATTACTCCCTTCCAACCACTGGTTCCCATTCACACCTTTAGAATGTTATAACTGCCAACTGGTTTCTGTACAAATTTTAAATAGCTTTTCGCTCCTTGTATTTGACCCCTGCCCCTTCAGAATTTGAAAGAGCGTATTCCAGTCAACATTGCCAAAAGCTTTCGCTAAGTCTACATATGCTACAAAAGTAGATTTGACTTTTCTTAATCCATCTTCTAAGATAAGTCATAGGAACAGTATTGCCTCACGTGTTCCAAAATTTCTATGGAATCCAAACTGATCTTCCCCGAGGTCGCCTTCTACCAGTTTTTCCAAGAGTCTGTACATAATTCGTGTCAGTATTTTGCAGCCGTGACTTATTAAACTGACAATTCGGTAATTTTCACACCTGCCAACACCTGCTTTCTTTGGGATTGGAATTATTATATTTTTTCTTGAAGTTTGAGGGTGTTCCGCCTGTCTCACACATTCTGCTCACCAGATGGTAGAGTTTTGTCGTGGTTGTCTCTCCCGAGGCTATCAGTAGTTCTAATGCAATGTTGTCTACTCCCAGGACCTTGTTTCGACTTCGATATTTTAGTGCTCTGTCAAATTCTTCGCGCAGTGTCGTATCTCCCACTTCATCTTCATCTATGTCCTCATCCATTTTCATAATATTACCTGCAAGTACACCGCCCTTCGATAGACCATCTAAATACTCTTTCCACCTTTCTGCTTTCCCGTTTTTGCTTGGACCCGGTTTTCCTCATGAGCTCTTGATATTCACACAGGTGGTTCTCTTTTTCTCCAAACGTCTATTTAATTTCCCCATAGGCTGTATCTATCTTACCCCTAGTGATATTTGCCTCTACATCCTTACATTCGTCCTCTAGCCATCCCTGCTTAGCCGTTTTGCACTTCCTGTCAAGTCCATTTTTGAGACATTTGTATTCATTTAAGCCTGCGTCATTACTGCATTTTTAAATTTTCTCCTTTTATCGATTAAATTCAGTACCTTTTCCGTTACCCAATGATTTCTACTGGCACTCGTCTTTTTACCTACTTGACCTTCTGCTGCTTTCACTCTTTCATTCTCAAGGCTACCCATTCTTCTTCCACTGTATTTCTTTCCTCCGTTCTTGTCAATCTTTTCCTAACGCTCTCACTGAAGTTCTCTACAACCACTGGTTCTTTCAGTTTATATAAGTCCAATCTCGTTAAAATGCCACCTTTTTGCAGTTTCTTAAGTTTTAATCTACAGTTCATAACTAATAGATTGTGGTCAGAGAGCACACCTGCCCTTGGAAACGTCTTACAATTTAAAACCTGGTTTTTAAATCTCTGTCTTACCATTATATAGTCTATCTGAAATCTTCAAGTGTCTCCACGTCTCTTCCACATATACAGACTTCTGTCATGATTCTTAAACCAAGTGTTAGCTATGATAAATATATGCTCATTGCAAAACTTTACCAGGTGGTTTCCTATTTCATTCCTTACCATCACTCCATATTCACCTGCCACTTTTCCTTCTCTTCCTTTTCCTACTAACGAATTCCAGTGGCCCATAACTATTAAATTTTCGTCTCCCTTAATGTCTGAATAATTTCTTTTATCGCATCATAGATTTCTTCAATTCTTCGTCAACTGCGAGGCTAGTTGACATATTAACTTGTACTACTATTGTAGGCGTGGGCTTCGAATCTATCTTGGTTACTATAATGCGTTCACTATGCTGTTCGCAGTAGCTTTCCCACACTCCTATTTTTTTTATTAATTATTGAACCTATTCCTGCATTACCCCCAGTCGATTTTATACATATATAACCCTGTATTCACCTGACCAGAAGTCTTGCTCCCCCTGCCAACGAACTTCACTAATTCCCACTATATCTAACTTTAACCTATCCATTTCCCTTTTTTAATTTTCTAACCTACCTGTCCGATTAAGGGATCTGACATTCCACACGCCGATCCGTAAAACGCCGGTTTTATTTCTCGTGAATAACGACGTCCTCCTGAGTGACCCTTGCTCGGAGATCCGAATGGGGAACTATTTTACCTCCGGAATATTTTGACCAAGAGGATGCTATCATCACTTAACCGTACAGTAAAGCTGCATGCCCTCGGGAAAAAGTACGGCTGTAGTTTTCCCTTACTTTCAGCCGTTCGCAGCCGTTCTTTCCAGATATAACGTTGTATATTTTACGATAGCTTCTAGCAAACACACATGCACGTTAACCTGCTGAAATAGAGGAGAAGGACATTACTGTTAAGGCAATTCGTACATGAATTTGCAATTATCACGTAAAATACCAAAATTAATTTCTGAAAATAAAAAAAAAAAACTTTAAGTAGCCATTTACAAAAATAAAGCAAACGTATGAGATTTCTGGATGAGTGAAGGTGTTTCAGTGAGTTATCTTTTAATCTGAAATACAACTTTCTCAATTTAACAGAATTTTTAGCAAAAAGGAGGATACTACACCTCTTATATGAATCTGTGATTATTATGTGAAATTTAAAAATTTATCTTATGGAAAAAAGAAACATAAACAAACGATTACCAAAAGAAAAGAAAACTTCCTGTAAAGATTAAACGCGGTTCATTGTAGATTAATTGGTTACAACTACACTCTATTCGGAACCTGCTGATAAAGAACAGAAAGAAATGTCTGTTGCCGTACTTCGTACATGAATCTGTAATTATCATGTCAAATACCAAAATTTAACATCTGAAAATAAAAAAAACGTAAATAGTCACTTACCAAAAGAAACGAAGTATTGTGGTTGGCGCCGAATGTACAGGACTGTTCCGTGAGTTACTACACAATAAAACGCGGTCCATTGGAGAGTAATTGGTTGCAAACACACCCGATTTTTAACGTGCATTTAAGGAACAGGAAGTCATGACTTACTACACGTCGTACGTAAATTTGTAATTCTCATGCGAACTACCAAAATTCAGCCTTAAAAAAAAGAAAAAAACAAAAAACAAAAAAAAACATAAGTGATCACTTACCGAAACAAAGGAAGACATATGAGATAGCCGCAGGTGCAGGGGAATTTCAGAATTTCAGTGAGTTATCCATCGTTTGAGGATAAAGCTTTGTCTATTGGTTGCAAACCCACATGCTACTTAGCCTAGTCTTAAAGGAGGTAAAGACCTGTCTGTTGCTGCACGTCCAGCGTTATTGTGTAATCATCATTTTAAAGACCAAGTCTCATCTTCTGAAAATAAAAAAACCATATTTGACCTCTTGCCAAAAGAAGAGAAGATATAGAAGATATTTGCAGTTCGATGCAGGTGTAGGCGAATGTCGGTGAGTCATCCTTCCTTTCCAGATACAACTTTGTCGATAGAACGGTAATTTTTGGCAAACACCTATGTAAGTTAACCAGCTGACTGAGGAGAGGAGGTCATATATGTTACTGTATTTCTTATTCGAATCTCTAAATCTCGTGTGAAATACGAATATTTAATTTCTAAAGGGCATAAACCATATGTATTCAATATACCAAAATAAAGAAGACGGATGCAGCCCGCCCGCCAACCCCCACCCCCCAAAGATAAATGTTACCTGCAGATAAACCGCTGCCGACCGGAAATTAAGTGGTTTTAACCACAGATGGAGTTTACCTACTAATAAAGAAGAGTATATTAGTTACTACATTCGTATGTGAACCTTTAAAACAATAAAAGCTGTGTAACTTCTTATCAAAAGAGAGGAAAATGTACGAAGTTCTCCACAGGTGAACGTAAACTTCGGTGGAGTATCCTGGTTTCCAGATGAAACGACTAAGATAGGATAGTAAGAAGTTGCAACCACAGAGGGACGTTAACCTGCTGATAAGCGACAGGAGGATATAAAATATACCTGGCACTAGAGCTCTGTATAAATCTATATTTGTCACTTGAAATACCAAAATTTACCTTTAAAACCATAATACATATGCAACTACGTACCAAAAGAGAGGAAGATGTATACAACGTAATCGGCGTGAGAGTAAGGGGTCGAGAGCACGTTGCTGTGTATCGTGAGCTTTCAGCTGCTGCACCGTCAGCATCCTGTAGGGATACCAGTTTAAAATAGATTACAAAACTTGCCGTACTGTTGACCGTGGGATGGACATTTCTCGTGACACTGCATGAACACTAGCACACGTAGCACGAGCTGAACGCTCTGTGACAGCAGTAGCCACCTCGTCAGTAACTTCCGCCAGAACAGGACACCTCCGTTTACAGATAACCATACACAGTTCATCTGTGTTTTCGAATGTCATTCTGATCTTCTTTAAAGCGTTTAATAATATCGGACGCCTTGTCAGGGCTTTCAGTCGGCGACACGTTCTCAGTGCAACGCTATAACTGGTACCGTTCACACAAAACACTGTCGTAGACAGTGCACGGCCACTCTTCTCGAGACGCATAATTTCCACTCACGCTATAGCTTGTAAAATGACAGAGTGTATGCCATACAGTCGTAAAAATCACGTACAGCACCAGATTTACAGCTCATGGCTAAAATTGGAAATTATTTTTCTTCAGCGTAATCGGTTCCGCATTCGCATATCTATCACTTTCCGCTGATATTCGATAACTACAGCATACCCTGGATCTGTATGAGTAGCTGCACTGTAAATATAAGCAACTTCTCCATATCATTATACACTGAAGAGCCAAAGAAACTGGTACACCTGCCTAATATTGTGTTGGCCCTCCGCGAGCACACAGAATTTCCGCAACACGACATGGTATGGGTTCGACTAATGTCTGATGTAGTGCTGGAAGGAACTGACGCCAAGAATCCTTCCGGTCCATAAATTCGCAAGAGCACGAGGGATTGGAGATTGTGGTGTCACCGACAGACACCACACTTGCTAGGTGGTAGCCTTTAAATCGGCCGCGGTCCGTTAGTATACGTCGGACCCGCGTGTCGCCACTAGCAGTGATTTCAGACCAAGCGCCGCCACACGGCAAGCCTAGAGAGACTCCCTAGCACTCACCCTAGTTGTACAGCCGACTTTGCTAGCGATGGTTCACTGATTACATACGCTCTCATTTGCCGAGACGACAGTTTAGCATAGCCTTCAGCTACGCCATTTGCTACGACCTAGCAAGGCGCCATATTCAGTAATTAGAATGAATTCTGAACAGACAATATTGTGAATCATGTACCGTCAAGAGCGACGTTTATCATTAATGGATTAAAGTTAAGCATCAAACTAGCTACGTCCGCTTTCTGAATTCTAATTCCTTGTCATGTTCCAGACCTCACGTCTGTATAGTTCTTCCCTCCTCACGCCAGCCTGCGTGAGCTAAGACTCGTGCATTTCGGCCTCCTCTAGTAACACGGTGTTGGCTCTTCTGCCAACACAACAGAGATCTCTTCTGAACAGCATGTTGCAAGGAACCCAGATTTGCTCAATAAAGTTCATGTCTGTTGCGTTTGGTGGCCAGGGGAAGTGTTTAAACACAAACAAGTGTTCCTAGAGGCACTCTGTAGCAATTCTGGATGTGTGGCGTTTCGTACTGCCGTGCTGGAAGTGCCCAAATCTGTCGGAATCCACAATGGACATGACTGGATGCAGGTGATCAGAAAGGATGCTTACGTACACGTCACCTATCAGAGTCATATCTAGACGTATCAGGGATCCCATATCGATCCAACTGCACATTCCCCAAACCATTACAGAGCCACCACCAGCAAGAATAGTCCACTGTTGACATGCAGGGCCCATACTCCAATAGCACACTCCTCACACCATTACAGAGCTACCACCAGGGAAACTAGTCCACAGATGACATGCAGGACGCCTGGATTCATGAGGTTGTCTCCATACCGTACACGTCCGCGACCAGGCAACATGTTTGCAATCATCAACAGTCCAATGTTGTTGTTGACGGGCCCAGGAGAGGAGTAAAGTTTTGTGTCATGCAGTCATGAAGCGTACACGAGTGGGCCTTCGGTTCCGTATCGATGATGTTTCGTTGAATGGTTCACTCGCTGACACTTGTTGATTGCCCAGCTTTGAAATTGCAGCAATTTACGGAAGGGTTGCACATCTGTGACGTTGAACGACTCTCTTCGGTCGTTATTGGTATCGCTCTCGCAGGATCTTTTCCCGGCCGCAGCGATGTCGAGATTTTATGTCTTACAGTATTCCTGATATTCACTGTACACTCGTGAAATGGTCGTACGGGAAAATCCCTACTTCATCGTTACCTCGGAGATGCTGTGTCTCATCGCTCGTTCGCCGACTATAACACCAGTTTCAAACTAAAACTGCAGTCTGGAACCGCAAGACCGCTACGGTCGCAGGTTCGAATCCTGCCTCGGGCATGGATGTTTGTGATGTCCTTAGGTTAGTTAGGTTTAACTAGTTCTAAGTTCTAGGGGACTAATGACCTCAGCAGTTGAGTCCCATAGTGCTCAGAGCCATTTGAACCAAACTAAAATCTTGATAACCTGCCATTGTATCAGCAGTACCCGATCTAAGAACTGCGCCAGGCACTAGTTGTCTTACATAGGTGTCGCCGACCGCAGCACTGTATTCTGCCTCTTTACATACATCTGTATTTGAATGCGCATGTCTATACTAGTGTTTGGCGCTTCGGCGTATATCATTATGTAGACTGTAGTGCACGCTATTAGTTATATAGCCACGAATTATGTCGCAAAGAAACTGAGGTAACTGAAAAAGAAAATAGCAGAGAAAAAGCATACATATGCCGATAAGCCAAAGCATTTATCTGCACTGACCATTGTTATGTTGCATGCCGCCTGGTGGCGTTGCGGGACGCGAGGCGGCAACAAGAGTATGTCAGCGGAGCAGACACAGACAGGGAATCACCCTAGCGGAGATATGGACTGCAAATGGGGAAATCCACTGAGAGAAACGACTTATAATTACTACGCAGAGCCTGTGAGCGAGTATCTTGAAAACGGCGAAACTGATCAAATGCTCATGTGCTACCGTCATGAGCACCTACGGAAAGATTTAGAAGCACAGCGAAACTACCTCTAGGCGCTAAATGGTTGGACGTCCACGACTCTTCGTAGAACGTGAGTTTCAGAGGCTTGTCTGATCTGTAGTGTAGGATAAATGGTGATATGTGGCATCTATGCCGAAAGAGCATAATGCTGGTGCACGCACAAGTGTTTCGGAGCGCACCGTAAATCGGAAATAGTTGAACACCCAACTCCTCAGCAGACTACCCCAACGTGTTTACATGTTGACCCAACGACATCGTCAGTTACGACTGCAATGGACGGGACCATCGGGATTCGACCGTGCATCAGTGGAAAGGTGTCGGTTTTTCGGGTGGCTCACATTTTTGCTACACTAGGTCAGTGGTCGCCTCCACAAACGCCGTCATTGTGGTGAACGGCGGCTCAAAACTTGCAGTGGGCAACAGATGACGCTGGTGAGATCGCTATTATGGTGTGAGAGAAATTCTCCTGCGCTTGCATAGGACCTGTGGTAGTAATCGAAGTCACGCTGACAGCTGCGAACCACCTGCATCACTTTATGTATGCTTTATGTCTTCTCCGTCGGTGATGTCAACTTCCAATTGTATAACTGTCCGTGTCTCTGAGCCAGAACCGTGGTGCAGTGGTTTGAGGAACATTATATTGAAATCATGTTGATGTCTCGGTGAGCAAATTCGCCCAATCTAAATGTTGTGGCGTAACAAGACAACCACGCCACTCGGAAGTAGCCGAAAGGCACGCGCTAAGCTCACGCAGAATAGAGATAGGTCTGCAACAGGATACGTAATGAATGCTATAAAGAAAAGTACGTAGCTCCTGGAATACTTAACTTTAATCCATCCTTGTGGTACATCGCTCTTGACGATACAAGTTAGACTCTTTAGATACAAGCTATGTAAGGCTAATGGCGCCTTGCTAGGTCGTAGCCATTGACTTAGCTGAAGGCTATTCTATCTGCTCTGCAAATGAGCGAGGCTTCGTCAGTGTGCATCGCTAGCTACGTCGTCCGTACAACTGGGGCCAGTGGTAGTACGTCTCTCTAGACCTGCCGTGTGGTGGCGCTCGGTCTGCTATCACTGAAAGTGGCGACACGCGGGTCCGACATGTACTAATGGACCGCGGCCGATTTAAAGCTACCACCTAGCAAGTGTGGTGTCTGGCCGTGACACCACACTAAATCCTATGGAACCCATCTGCGTCACTACTGGGCGCCATCACCGCGAAAACAAATCTACGGCCAGTTATTTACACAAATTAAATTACCTGTGCGTAGACATCTAATGCCCAGACCTGCAAAAATCTATCAACAAACTACTGGAGCTCTGGTAAGTAGAATCAGAGATGTATATCGTTCTGTAGGCGGACAAACAAGTTAATAAGCATGTGGTCACAATGTTTTGTCTCATTTTGTACACGCGGTAAATAAATTATTATCACAGTTGATTCAAGTAAGGGCAAGAATCACAGACGACATTTAACGTCCTCTAGAATTTTACACATCGTTAACTCGTAATATCATTGAATAGCGGTAATTCTTAATAATAAGTATTTAATTTAACATGACTACCGCAGGGAAGTGAGGGTTTTTGGCGGGAACAAACTAAACCGCAAAAGGAAATAAATGGTAAAATACAAAAGACATAAGAAGGGCATCAAGAGGAAACTAAGGGGAAACAACACAATTTCCTAAAAGGAAAGACACTAGACAAGTAACGAAAACCGATATATAGACTCATTATTTTCAGCGTATTTGTAGCAGATGTGTGCAGTTCTTTGTTACATAATTTCTATTTTTGGTGTTGTTTTCTGTTCTACTGCTATGGATAACAAATTCAGAAACTGTGGAATTCGCCTGTGTAGAACACTAGTTGTCGAGTCCAGTGTTTCTTATTTATCGCAGTCTTTTCAGTAGTGCAGCAAGCAATACCATACTGTTGAATCGTTAAGGAATTAACAACCCACATCTAATGAAAATGATAGAATAAAGTAACGAGGAATCCACAGTTAGAAGGAAATCACACTGGAAAGTTCTAAAATAATGCACAGTAGAAGTGTGTAGTGGTTTGTTGAAAGATGTACATTTTTGCTTTTGCTGTCTGGACTACTGCGAAAAATAAGAAATATTTTCAGTGTTTTTATTGTAGATGTATGCAGCTCCTTGATATATGATATCGCTTTCTGTATTTCTTCGTTAAGCAACAAAAGTTGCAAGCCCTATGTACAATAGCCCTATGTAGGATAGTTCTAGTTACCGGTTCCCTGGTTTCATTATTTTTCGCGTTCTAGCCATTGGTGTGTGCAGAAGCTTGTTATAGGATTTCTGTTTGGGTTTTTCCTTGCCGTATTAGTGTTACTACAGTGGGTGCGTACTGCGCATTGCTTGAGAACAGTCACATACAGTATCAATCTAACTGTCGATTCGACGTTGTCTTATAATGTGCCATTTTCATTGTGTATGGACTGCCAATTTCCTAAACCTTTTAACTATATGGTATCGCTTTCTGTACTGCTTCAGAAACGTGATGTGTAACAAACCTGTATGGGTCAATAGCAATTGTCGATTCCAACGTTTGTTACTTAACACGGTTTTGCAGTACTACAGGGAGTGATACCATACAGTTACATCCTGAACGAAATAGCAACCGACACATAATTAAAATTATATAATAAAGATCGTGGAATCGACTGTTATATCAACAAGACGTATGAAAATTTTAAAAGAATCCATAGTCCACACCTACTGCAAAAACGCTGAAAATAACAAACGTAGGTTGGCTGGTTCAAATGGCTCTGAGCACTATGGGACTTAACATCTGTGGTTATCAGTCCCCTAGAACTTAGAACTACTTAAACCTAACTAACCTAAGGACATCACACACCCATGCCCGAGGCAGGATTCGAACCTGCGACCGTAGCAGTCGCGCGGTTCCGGACTGTGCGCCTAGAACCGCTAGACCACCGCGGCCGGCACAAACGTAGGTATCGACAAGTAGACTTGACCTATGCAGCTTAGTCAAAGAGAAAAGAACCAGAAATATATCATAAAGCAAACGACAGTATTCACTTAATGTAAAATCATGAAAAATAACGAGCCGTGTAATGGAGAACTAGAATGGACTTCTCTTAGGTTCCTGCCTACCCTCACTCGCGAACATCGTGTCGTATTCTGAAAAAAATAATCAGATAGCCGTGAGAACTATGATTATAAACATGACTGCAGATTGTTTCACTCGCAGCACTGTAACCTGTACTGTCAGGCACCTCCCTAACCTAAACGACGGAAATTATGCCACGTTTGGAAAAGAACTACGAAAATCTTTTTGTGGGAACGACGATTATAAATGTGGTAGCTAATAGTTTCACTCGCTGACATTTAAGTTGTCCTCTTAGATTCCAGCCTAATCTCACCCTCACAAATCGTGCCAAATTCGGAAAAAACAGCCAAATAATTGCGAGAACCAGGATTATAAATATGACTGCACGTCGTTTCACTCGCAGCAACGTACAACGGAGCTCTTAGGTTTCTGCCCAACGTCACCTACGGAGTTAATGTGGTGTTAGGAAAAGAGGTAGACACATACCTATGAGAACAAGGTTGATATACGACTGCCACTTGGTTCCCTCGCAGAAATTGGGTCTAGTAAAGCAGGGGATACAAAAAGTCGGCTTTAACCAATGACTTCAGAATTGGCCAGAGATCATTTATTACACAGATGAAAGAGCTGACAAGAATGTTCAAAACCAAAGGAATACGAGAGACGAAAAATATAGTTGACGTATATCAAGGCAAGTAGTACTTTCACGTGAAGGATATCGTGTGTTTGTACCGTATTATTTCTGTGAAAAATGAAGGGGGAAAAATGGATGGAAATATTGGTAGCGTAGAATACCTCAGGTCACATATACCGGTATATGGGTTGTATTTCGAACCTCATTCGAACTGTATTGGTTAACTGCAGTACGGGATACAAGTTTAGCTTACGTCGATTCTTCGTTTTCGTTAGCATTCATATCGTGGAGCACGGGATACAAATTTTACATGTGTTGTTTCTTTCGCCTCCGCTAACACTAATAGTCTCTTCTAATGCAAATAGTAGTACTACCGATGGAAGAAGGAGCTACGTACATAACATGTGTATCCCATACAGTAGAAACCCTATAATCCGTCCTTGGATGGTCCGTCACTCCAGTCAGTCCGACCGTGCTCGGCTCGCGAGCCTATGCCGACTTGTCACTGACTGGACGCCTGTCGGGCCATTGTTGCGGTGTCTATAGCTGTGTATATTGTTATACTATACATTATTGTGCAGTTTTTTCCTTTGTGGGGATTAAAAAACGTCGTTGTTTGTTTTATTCCGTATTCTCTACAGTACTTATTACTGTAGATTCATTGTGTGTACAGTTGTCTGTTTTTCATCACATCTGGATTCAAACGTAAACACGTAACTCTTTCACAAAATGAAAAATCAGCAGTGCTACAAAGACTGGACGAAGGAGAATCGCTCCAAAAAATTGCAAAGGAACTGAATGTAGTTGTTGCGACAATAAAGGATTGGAGGAAGAATCGGAAAGACATTGAATCCTATACAGTTACGATTGATGGTGAAAACACACTGAAGAATCGCAAAACATTAAAAAAGCCTAAACTTGAACTGCTTGATAACGCGTTGTGGATGTGGTTTTGTCAAGAAAGAAGGAAAAGAACTCCAATATCCGGGCCAATTCCCAAAGAAAAAGCGATAGTTTAGCTCAAAAAACTGGAAGCCGAACGTAAATTTGCTGTCAGTGAAGGCTGGATTGATCATTGGAAAACTCGTCGTGGTGTCCGATTTGCTTCTATTTCCGGTGAATAACTGTCTGCCGATGCCGCAGCTGCTAAGGAGTTTTCTGTCAGGTTTCAAGAAATTGTAGAAGAAAATGAACTCTTACCCTGCCAAGTGCACAACATCGACGGGGACAGGGCTGAACGTTAAAATGTTGCCAACAAAAACGAACGCAGCTTCAGATGAATCCGTGGTAGGAACGAAACTTATAAAAGATAGAATGACAGCTATTCCTTGTAGCAACGCAGATAGTACCCACAAGCTCTCCTTGTTCGTCATTGGCAAATCGAAGAAGCCAAGGGCATTCAAAAATAGAAACTTACATTCCTTACCGGTTTATTATCGTAGTCAAAAATTTGCTTACATGGACTGCAACCTTTGTAAATCCTGGTTTTTCAACAAATTAGTGCCATTGGGTGAAGAACACCTTAAACAAAAATATCTGCCTGTTCATACTCTACTCATGTTGGATAACGCACCGTCACATCCATCTGAGGGCGATTAGGTGAAAGGGGACATAAAAGGTCTCTTTCTGCCTCCTAATGTTACCTCACTCATCCAACCAATGGATCAGGGCGTCGTCGAATGGTTAAAAAGGCGATATCGCAGAAAGTATGTCAGCAGAATCTTGAAAGATCTGGAGGTCATAACTTATTTGAGGCAATGAAATCCCTGAACATCAAATATGCTATCTATACAATCGCTGCAGCATGGGATGAACTGAAACCTGACACACTGCGGAGGTCGTGACGTAAGCTTTCGCCACAAGTTATGACTGAAAATGAGCATACCGAAGATGAACAAAACAACGACGCACAGGAAATTGTTAAATATCTACAATCTCTGGAACCGAACGTCTCTGCCAATTAAGTTGAAGACTGGATCAAAGTGACAAAGACTGTGACACTTTTGAAGAGGTGAATGACGACCAGATTGTTGCCGCTGTTATCCAGAAAACTGTGAGGCGGACTCAGACAACGAATACGAACGCCCCCCCCCCCCCCCCCGGATTTCACACAACGATGCAAAAAACGCTTTTGACATCACCCTTCAATACACTACTGGCCATTAAAATTGCTGCACCAAGAAGATGACGTGCTACAGGCGCGAAATTTAACCGACAGGAAGAAGATGCTGTGATATGCAAAGGATTAGCTTTTCAGAGCATTCACACAAGGTTGGCGCTGGTGGCGACACCTATAACGTGCTTACATGAGGAAAGTTTCCAACCGATTTCTCATACACAAACGGCAGTTGCCTGGTGAAACGTTGATGTGATGCCTCGTGTAAGAAGGAGAAATGCGTACCATCACGTTTCCGACTTTGATAAAGGTCGGATTGTAGCCTATCGCGATTGCGGTTTATCGTATAGCGCCATTGCTGCTCGCGTTGGTCAAGATCCAATGACTGTTACCAGAATATGGAGTCGGTGGGTTCAGGAGGGTAACGCCGTGCTGGATCCCAACGGCCTCGTATCACTAGCAGCCGAAATGACAGGCATCTTATCCGCATGGCTGTAATGGATCGTGCAGCCATGTCTCGATCCCTGAGTCAATAGATGGGGACGTTTGCAAGACAACAACTATCTGCACAAACAGTTCCACGACGTTTGCAGCAACATGGACTATCAGCTCGGAGACCATGGCTGCGGTTACCCTTGACGCTGCATCACAGACAGGAGCGCTTGCGATGGTGTACTCAACGACGAACCTGGGTGCACGAATGGCAAAACGTTATTTTTTCGGATGAATCCAGGTTCTGATTACAGCATCATGATGGTCACATCCGTGTTTGAGGACATCGCGGTGAACGCACATTGGAAGCGTGTATCCGTCATCGCCATACTGGCGTATGACCCGGCGTGATGGCGTGGGGTGGCATTGGTTACAAGTCTCGGTCACCTCTTGTTCGCATTGACGGCACTTTGAAGAGTGGACGTTACATTTCAGATGTGTTACGACCGTTGCTCTGCCCTTCATTCGATCCCTGCGAAACCCTACATTTCAGAAGGATAATGCACAACAGCATGTTGCAGGTCCTGTACGAGTTCTTTCTGGATACAGAAAATGTTCGACTGCTGCCCTGGCCAGCACATCTCCAGATCTCTCGCCAATTGAAAACGTCTGGTCGAGCAACTGGCTCGTCACAATACGCCAGTCACTACTCTTGATGAACAGTGGTATCATGTTGAAGCTGCACGGGCAGCCGTACCTGTACACGCCATCCAAGCTCTGTTTGACTCAATGCCCATGCGTATCAAGGCCGTTATTACGGCCAGAGGTGGTTGTTCTGGGTACTGATTTCTCAGGATCTAGGCACCCAAATTGCGTGAAAATGTAATCACATGCCAGTTCTAGTATAACTAGAACTTCAACTCCAGTGGACGTTTTGTGGATAAAAAAATGGAGGGATACTGCAGCTAAATCTAGAATAACATCTGCTATACAAAGATGTATCACTGACTTTTTTTCCAAGTAATTTGTTTTCGTTCTTACTGTAAAAACAATGCATACTTATAATCACTTCTTAGTTTATACATACAGTAGCTTATTTCTTTGTAAAAAATTTCTTTTTTATATACAGTGCTATAAACATGTTTTAGTTTACAGTATATATCATTTACACGTTATTAAGTACAGTGCAGTACTGTAATTTGTTTGTCTTTTTTCCTTTTAAAACCAATACATATTACAGTGTGTGTAGATGTTTTTTAGTTAATATATTGTTTAACACTGTGTAAAAAAATCATCTTTTTATATTACTGTAGACGTCTTTTAGTCCTTAAATCGTCTAATTTTTTGTACTAAATGTCTTTTTCTATTTTTGCAATAAATATTAGATTTTTCGGATAATCCGACATATTTTTTCGTTCCGACCATGGTCCCGGTCCGGAAAGTGACAGATTAGAGGGGTTCTACTGTACTTCAGTTGACCTATATATATATGTACACTGCTAACAAAAACGTGGAAAGGGACATACGTTACTACGCGAAGAGCCAATAAGACGACACATATGCAAATTGTATCCCATACTTCACTATGGGCTACAGTTCTTGTATTTCGCCTTCGATGCTAACAGTATCGACTGAAAGTTATCGTTTTCATCACAGCAGTGAGATAGTATCCCATTCTTTAGTTGAGCTGTTTAGCTATACACAACATTTGTATACTGGTCTCCAGTTGACATATATAAGTAAATCTTATCAGTGTTGCATATGTTGTTCTTTTCGAATAGGTAGTGTCAGTGTAAAGGGCAACTGAAGGACGGGATAAAAATTTTAGTGGTGTCGGGCGTTTCGCCTTTAATATGGCTAGTACAGCTTCGAAAAAATCGTACTGATGTTAGTGGTGAGAAACGAAAGAAGAACGACACCTGCGAAATTTCTATTACGTACTGGAGTACACGAAAAGATACGTAATGGTGTAATACAACAATGAAATACGCCAAAATAGTCAAATGCAGTAAAAGAAAATAAATGGTAACCTGAACTTACAACGTGGGATCTTCTTAAAAGAACCGAAGCTCGCCTAGAAAGACATCAACCAAAATTGATACTCACATACGCAACAAACAAAACATCGCGAAAACACAGCCAGACACACACATTCATCACCCCCCCCCCCCCCCCCCCCATCCTAATGTGAAATTAGCTAACATATTTCGGACGGTACATTTGCCCAACACTTTTAACAAAACATTTAACGGGCAATATGTTTGGGGAAGACTACGCCTCCATGAATATTCGTCCAAGTGACGTTGAAGTGTGGAAATCTGGCGTTTCCCCTTCCCTACAAGAGATTTCACAGCTGACCAATAACCCTCTATCCTATTTGTGCAAGCCCATGTGGATAATGATCTGAACTCAATATTGTGATTAACTACGACATGCTGATAACCCCTTCCCCTAAATCCTCCCCGCTGTTGTACTTCCTTTTGCCAAAATGCGACTCTTCAATTTCGACCATGACACCTCCCCCCCTCCCTTCCAACGACCCCCTATATTTCATGTATTCCCCACAAACGTCCCAACAAAAAGAGTACCAATCCACAACTGTACGCTTACTCACACGACATTCATTAACACACAACCACCCAGGATATCTCAGACACCAACATTACATGATTTTCATAATGTCTTTCAAGGCGAGCTTAGATATTTCGATCCACGTCCCTCGTCTAATGAACCGCCACAACCGATCTTTGCTGCAGCGCCATACGAATAAGTCGTGAGTACGGCGACGAGATACACTTGTGAGGCGCATATGTTCACCGCACTCACGACATCGGACATACTCAGCAACGAGACCACATACACAACAAACAAAACATCACGGAAACACACCCAGACAGACACACATTCATCACCCCCCCCCCTCCCCCCTCATCATAATGTTAAATTAGCTAACGTATTTCGGACGGTACCACGCATTTGTAAAAAACAAATCGTTGTTAACCTGTCTACGTCCACTTCCATAGCCTCTCTCAAACAATCCAGATTCATCGGAACAGATAAATCCACAACTACAAACGAAAATAAGTTACTGAAAATTGTCCAAATTACCTCAATATTACTGAGAATGAAATCAAGTACCGAATGAATTTGAAACAATCAATTATTTAAATAAATGCATACTAAGAATGTTTTGAGCAATATGTAGCGATCTATTTTAAAATCACATTCAATTATTATCTATGAGTAATGTATGACGTCATTGGTCAAAGCCGACGGGTTGTATCCCCTGCTTCCCTAGACTCCAGAAACTGAAACTGTGCTTAGATTCTTGTCTAACCACACCCTCTAAAATCGCGACAGATTTGTAATAAACAACATAGTTTACGCCAGTTACTATGACATTTAATAAAAAGCCCACTTACATCCACGGAGAACGTGTGTTTCAAGACACCATGGTGTTGTACTAACGTTGTTGAGAGTTATTTCTACAGCAAGCACGTGGCATAGCAGCTTCGTAAGAGCATTTATACCTCGTAGCATTTCGATCATCCTGTAATTATAAGATTCATGAAATTAATATTTCTGCAACACAAAACACCTTAGACAAGCCGTAATAAACAGTCTAAACGACTGGTTTGTAAAATTAAATTGCCCCGTATACAACTTCTGTGGCGAATATCTGTATATTCATTTAACATACATGAATGTGAGAGTTAATGTAATACATCTGCTAAAAGGTACAGACCATTCGATGTCTTTGTTTTGGCCGCAATCAGATGCAGGTTGATGGATTACCGGAGACTGCAATCATGGCTCTTACGGCATTTCACGGATTTGTAAGATTTGCTTCATGTCTACGGAAACATTCGTGTTGCTCGCCATTCGACTCTTTTCAGACTGTTGCTAAGCTACGGAATGAGGCGTTAAAGATACCCCCTGTATTGTTGTCGCGGTTTTGCTGGCCGCTGTGGCAGAGCGGTTCTAGGCGCTTGAGTCTGGAACCACGCGACCGCTGCGGTCGCAGGCTCGAATCCTGCCTCGAGCATGGATGTATGTGATGTCCTTAGGTTAGTTAGGTTGAACTAGTTCTAAGTTCTAGGGGACTGATGGCCTCAGATGTTAAGTCCTATAGTTCTCAGAGCCATTTCAACCATTTTGAACCATGTCGTGGTCCGCGTTGTTTACTCCGGGAGGGTATGCGTACAATCATTACCGCACAATTAAAGAAAGAACGCACCTGTTATAACAGGAAGTAAATAGGCTGTGGCATCCGGGCAATGCTGCTGTGGTTAAGGTGCCCTGGCGCCATAAGGAAAGAAATAAGGAAACATTAAAACAGGAAGAAAAATGAATAAAAACAGTGAAATTCGTTCAGTAAAGGCAGATCTTCGGCCATGTGAAAGTAATCAGTGTTTTTTATTTTTATTTTTCGTTCACATCTACTTCCAAAGGATCAAATTGAGAAGCAAATATCCACGGTCATGAAACGAGTCATTCAACGAAATTAACATAAGAAATTCTAATAACAGATAAAATTTACGCCAGTCGTATGCAGATGACAAGCTGCTGAGTGAAAACTAGCATATTAAACAATAAAACACATGAATTTTCTTAATTTTTGTCTCGCTTCCCACGCCCGGGTTCCCGGGTTCGATTCCCGGCGGGGTCAGAGTTTTTCTCTGCCTCGTGATGGCTGGGTGTTGTGTGCTGTCCTTAGGTTAGTTAGGTTTAAGTAGTTCTAAGTTCTAGGGGACTGATGACCATAGATGTTGAGTCCCATAGTGCTCAGAGCCATTTGAACATTAATTTTTGTCCATGAACTCCCAGACAAAATAGACAGAGTGAGCCATGAGGAAATTCTTCAATTTGGATAGGAAAGTGCGTCGATTACTGCAGCGGCTTTTTTAAATTCTTGTGATTATTTATTGAAAATGGAGAATACTGCTCGCCCTTCTGCACAAGAGTGAAGAAGGTGCGATCCAATTGCAGACTGGATTGCTGCCTAGTGGTAACTGAATTAAGGCTGTCAATGTTGGCAATATGCCATGTAGTTAACTACAAACGACATTAAACAAAATACCTTGAGAGACAAATGTCAGAATTCCCAGACTCCTGAACAGGAATCGATAAGAATTTCGCGAACATAACACCACATTTTGCTCAATTGCCCTTTTCTTTTTATCCCACTAATCAAAGATTTTTCTATAAAATAACCTAATTTTTAAGGGTCTTCGATAGCTGGTGAAACGAGAAATGCGAAGGGTTTTGGAACAACAAAGTGAAGGCATTACAAAAATGGTTCAAATGGCTCTGAGCACTATGAGACTTATCTTCTGAGGTCATCAGTCCCCTAGAACTTAGAACTACTTAAACCTAATTAGCCTAAGGAGATCACACACAACCATGCCCGAGGCAGGATTCGAACCTGCGACCGTATCGGTCGCGCGGTTCCAGACTGTAGCGCCTAGAATCGCTCGGCCACCCCGGCCGGCGAAGGCATTACACTTTTATTTTGTGCAGCGGATGTGCTTTATCATAAAATACTGGTACTTTTCCTCAGTTCCTCACTCAATAAACATAACACACTACCGTTTCAGTATTCTCTCACAGTTGCGTCTGCACAACATGTTAGTGAGGTGAAATTGTGTAAACTCCACAGTGTTTTGGGAAAAGCATTAAATTTGAAAGTGGCAGCAGGAGAAATGTGTAGGTTTCACTCAAAATTTGACACTCGTGACACTTCTTCGAAATTAACAAATGGTTAAGAAAACAGGCGCCTCATTTTCGGCAGAATTCTGTTTAGATCATAACCTAAGCAAAGATGGACAGACTTTCTGAACGGCCACCATGAAAATGTGGGTGTCGAGGGCCCTACGTAATATTTACAAAAAAATTGAGCATAGGCTTCAGTTTAGAACGGCACGTCTCATCCAGCACTCAGGATTTCCTCCACAGTGCCTGCCCATGGCCCCACCACTATCGCTCTCTCCACGTGTGCCCTGCCATCTGCACATCTGCTGGCCACGGCGTTCTGCTAAGACTCTATCTATGGATTTTACAACCCTAGAAACTGTCTTTAGAATACTATGAAAGTTACATGAGTTTTAGAGCTCTATCCACATTATAATGTTCTATAAAGTTTGCATCACTGACCACACCACTCAATTCTGCACATAGGAGGCTACTGGTTGGTTTGTGGGGGTTGAAGGGACCGGACTACAAAGGCCATCGGTCAGCAGGCTACTACGACACCCACTATTTGTCCATCTCCGTACATATCCTACTCCAACGGTATGGACCACCAGCATAATGTGTCCTCGGACAGAAGGAGAACGAGGTATCACATATTTATGAATCTTAAGTGGTTTCAGCGTACCTGACATTTCACGTTGTGATACAACACCACCACACTGTTGCGGAAAGAAGACACAAATAAGATGATAGATCTCTGATCTCCATAAAGATGTTACATCCGGGTATAAAACGCATTTTTCCCTCTGGAGGCACTTCGTCCACTTGAGGCGGTGATCATCTCTGGAGGGGAGTGTCAGAGTGTCAAAATCGATTAAGATTATTTTCTGTAGAAAAATACTTCTGTTTGGATGTATCCTTTACATTAGAAATTTCTAACAATTTCGAGCTTTTGTGACCAATATTGCTTGGTCAAATCTAAACTGTGAGACTCTAAATGACTAATACTGGTGAAGTAATCGCTTTCAGTTCTTCCTTAACAGCAATAACAACCACTTTTCGGTTCGTGGGCAAACCGTTTCGAAAAGTCAGTAGCTTGTGTTATCAGCTTTTAAATCATCTCTCCTAAAAATTTCCAATGGTTTATAAGGGCAAAAGAAATAATTTTTACGAATATTGTCGGTTTTGCGTTAATAACGGCGCACAGATTTTTTAACCACGCGATAAATACAGCGAAACTCGCTCTAGAGTACTGCTGTAAGCTACAAGATGTGGACAAAAATATGGTGACACAAAAAGGAACAACACGTTACCATGTTTTATACTGCGCAGGAAAACAGTTGACATTCAAAACAGCTTTGACTTGTTCCGAAATGTATTGTTCTCAAAGGAATGTGATACAGTTCTTCTTACAAAGGAGAGGCAACTCCAGGTAACGATAACGGATAGCAATCACACACCCTTCTCTCCGTAGTAGACAAAAAACGGCTCAATAACGTTGAAATCTGGTTACTTCCTTGTCAGAGGGAGATTCGACACTTCAGTCTTGTGCTCACAAAAGCTGTCCTGGACAATGCGAGGTGTATGAGCCTAGTCCCTGGGGTCTTGGAACACTACATCAGCATGGGGAACAAACATAGGCCAAAATGATCATGTAATCGTTGACAGTAGTGCGACCATGGTTCAAATGGTTCAAATGGCTCTGAGCACTATGTGACTTAACTTCTGAGGTCATCAGTCGCCTAGAATTTAGAACTAATTAAACCTAACTAACCTAAGGACATCACATAAGTCCATGCCCGAGGCAGGATTCGAACCTGCGACCGTAGCGGTCGCTCGGCTCCAGACTGTAGCGCCTAGAACCGCACGGCCACCCCGGCCGTCGCGACCATGCAGAGTACCCATGGAGCCCATGGAAGACCATGATATGGCAACCCAAATCACGATGAAACCCCCGCTATTAATTACTCTTGGGACGTAAACATGGCTAGAGGTTAGAAATTGTGTGAAAAGAGACATAGCCGACCAAGTGACTTATTTCCATTGCTCAACAGTCCAAGTTTTCCGGTTAAGGGTATTTTCATCATTTGCGAGTGGTTTTGTAATTCCAGCTCGCTCTGAAATCCCTTGCTACTGGAGATCCCTTCCAGGTTTTCTTTTCTTTTTTCTGGCGGAGTTCGCGAGTACGACATTCAGTTCCACTGTGGCTTCTGTAGCTGTTGTCCTCTTACTTTTCGTTCCAGCCCTCTTCAGTGAACGTTCGTCTCTTGAAACACAAAGCACTTCGGCTACCTTCATTGCGGAAGAATTCACTCAACTCCGACATAATGCACCCACAACTACACAGAACATTGTTCTTACCAGAACTGACAGTTGCAACGTTGAGGACATTGCACAGGTGCTGTTCGTGATCAAATACGAATGTGCAACCTGCCCTTACGTTCTACCATGCTTTTCTCTCGGTGTTTCCATCTTTCTATACAACCCCTCCATTTGGAGCTGTACGTGACGCTCATGGGACAAAGGCGTGGAAGTTCTCAAACCCAAATCGACGTATCCTAATGGCTGACAGGAAACCCTTCTATAGATACACAGGACATTTAGCTTCGGCCGAATAAGCATCGGCGGACCAACTGAGACCAAAAGGGCATCGGTGAAGGACTTCTACTGCTGGAAAGGGACGTTACGAACTACAAAGTAGCAGAACGACCGTCTGTATGGCTTACAATCGTAACTCTAAGAAAGAACTGAAGAATCTGTCCACCAAAACATACTGTGAAATGACGATAAGCACGGTGGAAACAGTTTCAGGAAGAACTACATAACGTGATACCAGGAAACAGGAATCTGTCGTCGCTTTCACGAGGCACGTAGAAAATTTCGGATTATCAGAAACCTGCATAGACACGTAAGACGAAGCCAGACCAATTTTGAAGTTCATTCAAGCAATAGAAATCGAACTAACGAACTCCTTTGAGCAAATAGGTGCAATCTTCGAGCCAGGAAGGACGACTATCGTGGGGTAATCAACTTACGAACTCTTCTTCAAACTGGGAAAATAAAACGAGCCTTAGAAAAGTTGAAAAACCAGAACATTCTGATACTTGCCTTTCAGTAGGCAAGATTCTTGGATTCGAACATCTTTGATTCTGAGAATTGCAGAATAATCAACGGGAAACCTGTGCGTAAGAAAAGAAGTAATCTACAGCAATTCAGCACGGCAGTATGTATACACACACAGAAGACTGATTCCATAGCAGACTTCAGCTCCTCTTCAGGTAGACTCTCGACTCACAGATCAAATGCGCAAAAAATGTTATGCAGATACAAAAGGAAAAAACTCCAACACCAAAAAAAAAATTAATGTAAAGTAATTAAATTGTGTAATACTAGGTAACATATTTAAGTGAGTAACATTGTAAGGTGATAGTTTAACGTAAGCGCGAGCTAAGCCATTGCCAATGTGAAATACTGGTATGGTGATAACCGGTGTAAACGTCTAAATGTTGCATGCAGTTATGTAAACGTGCATGCATTCTGTTGAACAGACGCCGGATGTCAGTCTATGTGATAGAGTTTCATGTCTGTTACACTTGGTCGGCCAATACAGGGATGGCTAAGGGTGGTTTTGAACTACGCGGGAGTTGTCGTCAGATGACGTTCCATATGTGCTCTATTGGAGACAGTTCTGGTGATCTAGCAAGCCGAGGCAACATGTCGCCACTCTGTAGAGCATGTCGGGTAACAACAGCGGTATGTGGACGAGTGTTGTCCTGTTGGAGAACACCCACTGGAGTTCTATCCATGAAGGGCAGCACAGCAGTTCGAATCGCTATACTGACGCACAAATTCTGAGTCAGGGTGCGTGGAATAACCGCGTGAGTGCTCCTGCAGTCATACAAAATCGCACCCAGGAGCCAAACTCCAGGTGTAGGTCAAGTGTATCCCGCAGGCAGACAGGTTGGCTGTAGACCCTCAACTGGCCTCCTTCTAATCAACACAGGGCCATCACTGGCACAGAGGCAGAATGACCTTCCATCAAGAAACGCTACAGACCTCCCCCCTACCTCCCAGTGAGCTCTTGCTTGGCGTGGCTGAAGTCAAAAATACCCGTCGTTTGGAATCAATGGAATGCATGCTACTGGGCGACTAGCTCGGAGCCGGCCAAAGTGGCCAAGCGGTTCTAGGCGCTGCAGTCTGGAACCGCGTTACCGCTACGGTCACAGGTTCGAATCCTTCCTCGGGCATGGATGTGTGTGATGTACTTAGGTTAGTTAGGCTTAAGTAGTTCTAAGTTCTAGGGGACTGACGACCTGAGAAGTTAAGTCCCATAGTGCTCACAGACATTTGAATCACTGGACTGGCTCGAAGCTGACCTTGAAGAAACCGAATTGTAAAAGTTCGTTGTGTCAATGTCGTACCAAATGCTACTCAGATTGCTGCTACAGATTCAGTACCAAGCGTCAGAGCCATACACTGAACACAATGGTCCTGGCTCTCGGTAGTGCCGCGTGGCCGTCCGGAGCCCAGTATACTGGCGACTGTGCATTCCCGTGACACGGGTGCAAGCAATCATATGCAGTGGCTACATTCCTGCCAAGTCTTCCTGCAACATCACTGAAGGAACACACTGCTTCTCGTAGCCCTAATATACGACCCCCATCTAAGTCAGTGATTATAGCTTGTTTGTGGTCTCAAAGGCATTCTTGGCTAACATCAACTCACCACGTCCGACCTCAAAGGTAAGTAACGCTTTCGACCATTTCAGCGAATATTTAAAGCAAACCTGATTTTCGTCTTTGTACTGCCGTAGGTCAAACGGATATCAACTAGTTTTTTTAAAAAATAGGATCCCCCATTTTTTATAACATATTCGTGTAGTACGTAAAGAACTATGAATGTTTTAGTTGTACCACGTTTTTCGGTTTGTGATAGATGGCACTGTAATAGTCACAAACATATGGCTCACAATTTTAGACGAACAGATTGTTGTTGTTGTGGTCTTCAGTCCTGAGACTGGTTTGATGTAGTTGTCCATGCCACTTTATCCTGTGCAAGCTTCTTCGTCTTCCAGTACCTATAGCAGCCTACATCCTTCTGAATCTGCATAGTGTATTCATCTATTGGTCTCCCTCTAAGACTTTTACCCTCCAAGCTGCCCTCCAATACTAAATTGGTGATCCCTCGATGCCTCAGAACATGTTCTACCAACCGATCCCTTCTTCTAATCAAACTGTGCCACAAGCTCCTCTTCTCCCCAATTCTATTCAATACCTCATCATTAGTTATGTGATCTACCCATCTAATCTTCAGCATTCTTCTGTACCACCACATTTCGGAAGCTTCTATTCATTTCTTGTCCAAACTATTTATCGTCCACGTTTCACTTCCATACATGGCTACACTCCATACTAGTACTTTCAGAAACGACTTCCTGACACTTAAATCAATACTCGATGTTAACAATTTTCTCTTCTTCAGAAACGCTGTCCTTGCCATTGCATTTTATATCCTCTCTACTTCGACCATAATCATTTATTTTGCTCCCCAAATAGAAAAACTCCTTTACTACTTTAAGTGTCTTGTTTCCTAAACTAATTCCCTCAGCATCACCCGACTTAATTCGACTACACTCCATTATCCTCGTTTTGCGTTTGTTGATGTTCATCTTATACCCTACTTTCAAGACACTGTCCATTCCGTTCAACTGCTCTTCCAAGTCCTTTTTCTGTCTCTGACAGAATTACAATGTCATCGGTGAACCTCAAAGTTTTTGTTTCTTGTCTATGGATTTTAATACCTACTCCGAACTTTCCTTTTGTTTCCTTTATTGCTTGCTCAATATACAGACTGAATAACATCGGGGATTGGCTACAACCCTGTCCCACTCCCTTCCCAACCACTGCTTCCCTTTCATGTCCCTCGACTCTTATAACTGCCATCTGGTTTCTGTACAAATTGTAAATAGCCTTTCGCTCGCTGTATTTTACCCCTGCCACGTTCACAATTTGAAAGAGAGTCTTCCAGTCAACATTGTCGACAGCTTTCTCTAAGTCTACAAATGCTAGAAACGTAGGTTTGCCTCTCCTTAATCTTTCTTCTAAGATAAGTCGTAGGGTCAGTATTGCCTCACGTGTTCCAACATTTCTACGGAATCCAAACTGATCTTCCCCGAGGTCGGCTTCTATCAGATTTTCCATTCGTCTGTAAAGATTTCGCGTTAGTATTTTGCAGCCGTGGCTTATTAAACCGATAGCTCGGTAATTTTCACATCTGTCAACACCTACTTTCTTTGGGATTGGAATTGTTATATTCTTCTTGAAGTCTGAGGATTTTTCGCCTGTCTCATACATCTTGCTCACCAGATGGTGGAGTTTTGTCAGGACTGGCTCTCCCAAGGCTGTCAGTAGTCCTAATGGATGTTATCTACTCCGGGGGCCTTGTTTCGACTCAGGTCCTTCAGTGCTCTGTCAAACTCTTCAAGCAGTATTATATCTCCCATTTCATCTTCATCTACATCCTCTTCCATTTACATAATATTGTCCTCAAGTACATCGCCCTTGTATAGACACTCTATATACTCCTTCCACCTTTCTGCTTTCCCTTCTTTGTTTAGATCTGGGTTTCCATCTGAGCACTTGATATTCATGCAAGTGGTTCTCCTTTCTCCAAAGGTCTCTTTAATTTTCCTGTAGGCAGTATCTATCTATCCCTTCGTGAGATAAGGCTCCACATCCTTACATTTGTAGTCTAGCTATCCCTGCTTAGCCATTTTGCACTGCCTGTCGATATAATTTTTGAGACTTTTGTATTCCTTTTTGTCTGCTTCATTTACTGTATTTTTATATTTTCTCCTTTCATCAATTAAATACAGTATCTCTTCTGTTACCCAAGGATTTCTACTAGCCCTCGTCTTTTTACCTACTTGATCCTTTGCTGCCATCACTATTTCATTCCTCAGAGCTACCCATTCCTCTTCTACTGTATTTCTTTCCCCCATTCCTGTCAATTGTTCCCTTATGCTCTGCCTCACACTCTGTACAACCTCTGGTTCTTTCAGTTTATCCAGGTCTCATCTCCATAATTTCCCACCTTTTTGCAGTTTCTTCAGTTTTAATCTACAGTTCATAACCAATAGATTTTGATCAGAGTCCACATCTGCCCCTGGAGATCTCTTACAATTTAAAATCTGGTTCCTAAATCTCTGTCTTACCATTATATAATCTATCTGAAACCTTTTATAATCTACAGGGTTCTTCCATGTATACAACCTTCTTTCATGATTCTTGAACCAAGTGTTAGCTATCGTTAAGTTATGCTCTGCGCAAAATTCTACGAGGCGGCTTCCTCTTTCATTTCTTAGCCCCAATCCATATTCATCTACTACGTTTCCTTCTCTTCCTTTCCCTACTGTCGAATTCCAGTCACCCATGACTATTTCGTCTCCTCCCACTACCTTAATAATTTCTTTTATCTCATAATACATTTCATCAATTTCTCATGATCTGCAGAGCTAGTTGGCATATAAACTTGTACTACTGTAGTAGGTTTGGGATTCGTGTCTATCTTGGCCTCAATAATGCGTTCACTATGCTGTTTGCAGTAGTTTACCCGCACTCCTATTTTTTATTCATTATTAAACCTACTCCTGCAAATACGGGTAATTCAGGTAACAGGTAGGTTTTTTTTAAATTAAAATACGGATCGTAGGTACGTTTGAACATTTTATTTCGGTTTTTCCAATGTAATATATGTACCTTCGTGAACTTCTCATTTCTGAGAACGCATGCTGTTACACCGTGATTACCTTTAAATACCACGTTAATGCAATAAATGCTCAAAATGATGTCCGTCAACCTGAATGCATTTGGCAATACGTGCAACGACATTCGTCTCAAAATCGAGTACTTCGCCTTCCTTAATATTCGCACATGCATTGACAACGCGCTGACACATGTTGTCAGGCGTTGTCAGTGGGTGACGATAGCAAATATCCTTCAACTTTCCCAACATATAGAAATCCGGGGACGTCAGCTGCGGTGAGCGTGCGGGCCATGGTATGGTGCTTCGACGACCAATACACCTGTCATGAAATATGCTATTCAATACCACTTCAACCGCATGCTAGTTATGTGCCGGACGTCCATCATGTTGGAAGTACATCGCCATTCTGTCATGCAGTGAAACATCTTACAGTAACATCGGTAGAACATTACGTAGGAAATCAGCATTCAATGCACCATTTCGATTGCCATCGATAAAATGGGGGTCAATTATCCTTCCTCCCATAATGCCACACCATACATTAGCCCGCCAAGGTCACTGATGTTCCACTTGTCGCAGCCATCGTGAATTTTCCGTTGCCCAATAGTGCATATTATGCCGGTTTACGTTACCGCTATTGGTGAAGGACGCGTCGTAGCTAAATAGAACGCAGAAAAAATCTGTCATCGTCCGGTAATTTCTCTTGCGCCCAGTGGCAGAACCGTACACGACGTTCAAGGTGGTCGCCATGCAATTCCTGGTGCATAGAAATATGGTACGTGTGCAATTGATGTTGATGTAGCATTCTCAACACCGACGTTTTTCAGATTCCCGGATCTCTCGCAGCTGGCCGGTGTGGCCGAGCGGTTCTAGGCGCTTCAGTCTGGAACCGCGCGACCGCTACGTTCGCAGGTTCGAATCCTACTTCGGGCATGGATGTGTGTGATGTCCATAGATTAGTTAGGTTTAAGCAGTTCTAAGTTCTAGAGGACTGATGACATCAGATGTTAAGTCCCATAGTGCTCAGAGCCATTTGAACCACTTGATCTCGCGCAGTTTGTCTGCTACTGATGTGCGGATTAGCCGCGACAGCAGCTAAAACACCTACTTGTACATCATCATTTGTTTCAGGTTGTGGTTGACGTTTCACATGTATCTGAACACTTCCTGTTTCCTTGAATAACGTAACTATCCGTGGAACGGTCCGGAAACTTAGATGATGTCGTCCAGGATACCGAGCAGCATACATAGCACACGCCCGTTGGGCATTTTGGTCACAATATCCTTACATCAACACGGTATCGATCTTTTCCGAAATTGGTAAACGGTCCATTTTATCACAGGTAATGTATCACGAAGCAAATACCGTCCGCACTGGCGGAATGTTACGTGATACCACGTACTTATACGTTTGCGACTATTACAGTTCCATCTATCACAAAGCGAAAAAAGTGGTCCAACTAAAGCTTTCATATTTCTTTACGTACCACACGAATATATAATAAAAATCTGGGTTCCTATTTAAAAAAAAACGCAGTTGATATCCGTTAACCTATGGCAGCGCCATCTAGCGGGCCAACCATAGCGCCAAATGGTTTCCCCCTACAAGCTAGACGAGTTTCATTCTTTGTAGTTTTTTCGTTTGGTGCTTATTTCGTGAGATATTTGGCCCGGTCACTATCATTGGACCACTCTGTATATATGTTTTATTTTAAAAGACATCCCAAGAGAGAA
Organism: Schistocerca americana; assembly: GCF_021461395.2. Taxonomy (NCBI): domain Eukaryota; kingdom Metazoa; phylum Arthropoda; class Insecta; order Orthoptera; family Acrididae; genus Schistocerca; species Schistocerca americana. The sequence continues at coordinate 455,950,241 of NC_060123.1, forward strand.
AGAAAATAATATACTTCGTGATCTCCTCTTCAAGTTTTTGGTGATTTCCAGAGGAACACGTTGCATACGCAATTGGAATACTTGGGAAGAGCAGCACGTTTCGTTAAAAGTTCATATGCTATACGTAAATGGGTCACCGAGATGCTAAGTCAGATCCAGTGGGAGACGCTGCTTGAGTCGCTCTGCATCACGGTATAGTCTACTTTTAGAATTGTGAGATTCTAATTTCCTAGAAAAATCAACCAATATAATTATTCCTTCATCCAACATATATCTCGCAAAAAGATAAAATTAGAGAGATTCAAACGTGTACGGAGGCGTACCAGCAATGGTTTTTGCCACGAACTGTGTGCGACTAGAATAAGGAATGGGGGAAATACCAGTGGAAAACAAAATACTCTCCGCGCCGTACCGTAATGTGGCTTCGGAGTGTAGATATAAATGTAGTAGATTACGTATGTTGGAGTGTTAGAGATTGGTTTGAGTTGCATGGTTGTTTGTTAAATTTCACCTCATACACAAAACATTTAAATTAAGTTGCCACCTAAACACTTGTTTTATATGCAAAAAATCTTGCTCCCTGAATATTGGGTCGCCGTTAAGTAATCAGTATCCGGTAAATGTCTGCCCTGTATTCGTGTTCCTTCTTCCTCCAACTTGGGTCAGATTTCGCCTCCTTGCAAGCTGCGGATAAAACTGCTGAAAATTAACTTCTAGTTCTCCCATACTCCACCACATAAATAACAAGTGAGGTTAATTCCCCTTCTTATATTATCTTCAAAATTACAATTCAATACATGATAAATGAGGATAGTTACCAACTCGCATACCCCCTCTCTTTACTATATTCATAACTGATTTGATATCCAACTTGATAACAGTTACAACACATTTATAATCTTTGAAATTTCACGTTCTTAGATTTCATGGAGCTCTTACTTCCGCACCGTCCGCTCTGTGGAATTCCTATCTCACCTTGGCAGGTACGGTCGCCTACCCCCTGCCACGAACATCTTATCTGTGACATAAGTATTTAAGGACGTAATATCTCTCCTTCAAGGAGTGGGAAGTATCACTACAATGTAGAAGTGAAGAAAGGAGCCAATCTTAACTTAGTTCACATCATGGCCCGCGTAAATTGTAGACTTCTCCCATTAAATAAGAAAAAAACTGTATCAATGCTACAGTATAAAACTGTAATAATCGACACTGAAAAACAAGTGCCAACAAAGCTAATTTTCAAGAGCTTTCCAAAAAAGCAACGCGGAAAGTAGCTGGATATCCCAAATAATGGTACGTCCTGTGTTACGACGATGGTAAAACAATTATTATCAACAAATTAGTTATAAAATTTTATTGTAATCAAGTACGAAACTTACAAGAACATTTACGAACATAGTGTCCGTGCGTTTGAACGCACTTGGTCCATCGTTGTACAAGCTTCCTGATGCCCTCATAAAAAAAAGTTCCCGGATGGGCTGCGAGCGAGGAATACACCGCTTCTTTTACTGCTTCGTCCGAGGCAAATCGACGGCCCCTTAATGAATGTCTGAGTGGACCAAACAAGTGATAGTCAGAAGGGGCAAGATCGGAACTATATGGAGGATGATCCAGTACTTCAAATTTGAGTTTCTGGAGCGTTTCAGCAGTGTGGGTAGCAGTATGAGGACTAGCATTGTCGTGCAACAACGTAACACATTTTGTCAGCAGTCCTCGGAGTTTGCTTTAAACTGCAATCTTTAGCCTGGTAGTAAGCATCTTACTGTAACGTACACTGTTTATTGTTGTGCCCCTTTCCCCAAAAGTTCTAGTACTGAGCCTTGTGCATCCCATAAACCGTAAGCATCAGTTTTCCTGCGGACGGTTGGGTCTTGAACTTTTTCATGCACGGCGAATTTGGAAATTTCCATTCCATACTCTGGCGTTTACTCTCCGGCTCGTAATGATGGATCCATGTTTCGTCACCAGTAATGATCCTGTCCAAGCACTTGTCCCCTTCGTTACCATAGCGTTCCAATTTTTTTTTGCAGATGTCCAAGCGCGTTTGTTTATGCAACCGTGAGAGTCGTTTTGGGATCCAACTTGCACGAACCTTGTGAAACCAAAGTCTGTTGTGGATGATTTCGTAGGCAGAACCGTGACTAAATTGCAGACGATGTGCCACTTCCTCAATAGTTAATCGTCTGTCTAAGAGAATCATTTCACGTGAACGCTCAATGGTTTCTTCATTTGTGGCGGTAAACGGTCGCCCGGCTCCTTCAACGTGCGCAACACTTGTGAGACCGTTTCGGAGTTTTTCATTCATTCGTAGATACTCCCTTATGGCAAAATACTGTTTCCGTACTGTACCGCAAGGTCTTCGATGAATTTTGGCCCCTGATACGCCTTCAGACAACAAAAAACGGATGACTGAACGTTGCTCTCCTTTGGTGCAAATAGACAGCAGGGCAGTCGTTATTAATATGACGGCAGGGATATCGAAACTAACCTAGCAGCTTGAAAATTGCAAAGATATAACAACAAGTAAACAAAGGATGCGTCATCAACGTAAAATGACAGTACTACCAAGATAAACAAAAGTATAACTAAATGCGGATAACAAATGACTTACCCTCGTATTAACTCCTTTACGCAGGAGTCGTAAACTGTCATCGTGGACTAAGTACTTTGAGAAGACAATCTACTTAATAACAGCGGCATGCAAAATATGCCACACAGACAAAAGAGAAGATAAAATCTCAGAGTACAACGAAGTACGGAAGCAATTCCAAAGGCCATCTGTGAATCTCCAAGAACCGAATTCAGAAGGAACAACCAGAGAAACCTCTACAGCGCCTTCAAGACACATTTATACGACTTTCAACCAAGAAGTTTCAGCTTCAAGAGAGACGGTGGGAACTGTCAATGAAGAATAAAGAAAAGTGAGGTTGTAGCCAAGTACTCCGCGAAACTGCGTAAGAGCGAAGAACTACCGAAAACAATCCCAGAGAAAATACACAACGATTCATCTCGTACGATTGCTAATAAACTAAGGAAGATAGCAGGGAAAATTAAGAGCAACAAAGACACCGCGGATAACTCAATCACATCTGACGATCAATTTCACATTACATAGCGATTTTAGGCTACTTCTGATAAGATAGTGTACATACGTCCTTACTGCCTTGTACCTGAATTCAGTGTAAATACTGCACAACGAGTTCAGTATCTCTAGTTGCACTGTTCTTGTTATTTCATTAGTGTATAAACATCGTTCATGAAATTTAATGTTTGTATTAGTTATTAGATAATGTTGCAAGATGTTTCACATACTAATAATTTTTATAGAAACATATATCAACGCAATGGTGTTTAGTGGTGATTTTTTCAGCTTCTGGAATACGGTAACAGCAGCATTAAGAGACTGATGACATTCATTACAAGACTTGCGACGCTAACTTACCAAATTCCTTATATCATATTTCTCATACCCTGGCTTAAACATATTTGTGGTTTACTGGAACTAATGTTCCTGTAAACAGAACACCTAAGTCTAAATTTGTGTAGAACAGTGATGCAATGTAGTGCGTCAGTACGTCGAGCAAATAAAAATATTTACGAGTGGACGTTTGTTATATCATAATTCTCTAATCTTGATCATGTGTTCATTGAGTATCCAGATATTAAAAAAGCTTCACAGGAAAGAAAATTATGGTTTGTGGCCTTATCAGGTGTACGAGGGGTACCCAAAAGTAGTCGTACTTTTTTCTGCCTCATTTAGTCATATTTTAAGCACAAATTATCAACCCCTTCAAAGTACTCTCCACCCCCTTCAAAGTACTCTCCACCTGCACTAATACACTTGCTAATCTTTTACTGTATTTTTCAAAACACCATTTAAATTCATCTTTTGTGAGGCCTCCGTCGTGTTTTGTGTTGTTTCTTTTTTTTTTCATTTCGGTGACATCGGCAAAACGCTTACCTTTCATGTTTCTTGTCGTTCTACGAAACAAAAAAAAAGTCGCATGGTGAAAGGTCGGGTGAGTGTGGTGGAAGAGGAGGGGGGATGGATAGGAACAGAGGTCATACCATTTTTGGTCTAGAACTGTCGTACAGACATTGCTGTGTGAGCAGGGACAGACTGCCACAAATCAGGCCACTTCCGCTACGAACTGTTTAACCTGTTACAGTCTTACCGTGTGGAACAAAGTCTGAATGGACGATCCTCTCCTGACGAGGTTTCTTGGGGGGATTCGAACTTCGAGTCTTCCAGTCGCTTGAGTGTTGCTTTGATTCAGTACCGTAAGCATAGTACCAACTTTCGTCACCTCTGGTAACCTTTGAAAAATAAAGTTTGGATCATTTCAGGGAGCTTCTTTCATAGCACAGCGTGCTTCCACGCGACCTTCATTTTGTTCAGCCTTCAGAAGTAGTGGCACGAATTTTGTTGCCACCCTTTTCATTCCCAAATCGTCAACCAAAATTCGCTGTACTGAACACCAAGTCGTTTCCGATAGCTTCACAATTTCTTCAGTGGTCCCGCGTCGAACTTCGTTGATGACTGCATTCAACATTTTCATATGTTCAGGCAGTGGAAGGAAGTCTAGAATGAGGTCTGTCACCAGTTGACATTTCACCACAGGAAAACAACGGGAAAACAACTCAAAAAATTGAGTTTTCCCAATAGCATCAATCTTGTGGACCGTTTTTAACATTTCAAGAGCTTCTGTTCCTCTTTTTTAGAGAAAATTGAAGAATGTTATCTCCGCACGCTGTTCACAAAAACAGCCATGGCAAAACCGACAATCAGAAAAATCAGTACTCACTACAAACTCTGCCGAAACTAGTTTGTTTACCCCTTCAAGGAATGATGTTTCAGTATTATTAATGAATTGTAATTAATGGATAAACACGTCTCACGTTCGTCTGAAATGCTGCTGTCCCTGTCATAAATTTTGTCTTTATCAGTAGATCGATGACAGTTTTTAGTGCTCTCTGGTGTCCCTCGTATTAAATGATCCTGACTGAAAGCCTGAATGTGTGCACACAGTGGTGTTGGTCCTGGTACTCAACCTTCTGTCTTACCTTAATCGAGGAGATGACACGTGTAAAACATTTAGGGGTGAAGTCAGAAATATTCTGATCTGCCCCATGGCGAACGTTGTAACAGATATACACTATAGGTCGGGTATTTCATAATGACTTACACTGAAAAGATGTTCGTATAGGAAACGAAGTTCTCTCACCGAAGGCGTCGCAGCTCTTTCCTTCATAGCCGACAGAAGCGGCCTCCAGAAGCAGGCGATTCCTCAGCCTCTTCATCGCCAGCAGATACGGACGAGACCAACGTAACGTAGGTGGCGCCCGTCTCCTCAAAGGTGATTACTCGGCCTTAGGACATTGACGCGTCGGTCTCCGGGACGGCTAACGAAGCCTTGTTTCAAACAATTAACCCTAAACAGTAAGCTAGGTTTCACAATTGCATAGGGTCATGTAGCGGAAGGTGTTTGGTTTTAAGGTGTTATACCTACAATACACATCTGCTCCAAACGGAAGAGCAGCTGACGCCACAAATATTTTGGAAATTTAACTGGTTTGTGTTATAACTTGTTGTATGCCGTTTCAAAGTAACGCCACATATAACATACTCTTCACCTTATCATTAAATGTCGGTCATTGACGCATCAACGATATAAGTCTTCAAGTGGCACTATATACCCAAGACAAAAGAACGAAATCATATAGCTGCGACGTGGCGTAATGGATAACGTGGTGGATTACGGTGCCCAAGGAATTGGGTTCGTAGGCTAGCTTCCCGCTATGTGCTTATAAATATGTGCGTTGTCAACACATTCTATGACATCTTACAAATGTAATAGAAGTATATTCTGCAATATACTATGTTATTTACTACAGCACGTGATCAGAAAATGAAGCATGAAATAGATATTTTGCTGTTTATTTCCGAATATGTAGCGATTTTCAAGTGTGTGTTTAGGTAAGAGCCTAAGAGGACAGCTTAAAATATTGCGAGTGAAATGAGCACCAGGGGCACGTATATTCTTCATTGTCACAAATATTTAACTGTTTGAGAATAGGAGGAAAGAGTAATCATTGCGCATGCGGAAGGTGTGGTACTTCTTACGTCACTTCCTTTTGAAGCAGATGAATCTTGTAGGTTTAACGACTTGCTTCTTGCCTAGTTATCACAGGACCTGCTGCATCTGCTGCAAAAACGGGAGTCCTCATGTTTTCTGGTAACCTACAGAATAGACTTATAATGAAGAAGCTCTTCTGCGTATAACAGATCACATAACAGGAGATTCGCTGTGATTGTAATTGACAAATACTACGAACGGACATCTTGCAGTTTTTTGTAACAGTCACCTAACAGACGAGAGCTCTCCGAATTAAAAACTATTGCATTTTCTGACAGCTGAGATATTGACTCTTCTGTATCTGTATTAAAACGTTCCATTTGGCATTCAACAAAGGTTACATATTTTTGAATATCTTCCAAGAACGTTTGTAAGGAACGGTGGATGACTGCTAAGAAAAAACGATAACGAGATCAGAATGAGTGAACAGATCAGGCGCACTGGCACTTTGCACTGAGATAAAGCAATTTTTTGTGAGCCAATGATGCTTACAATTCAGTCTACAAATCGAAGTAAAAATCTCAATTGCAACCACTCATTAACATATGCCGTCAAGAAATCTTCAACACATAGGCACACACATGCCGGCACACTTACAAACACGCGCCCGAGCACACTCTTACACGCTGGAAATGATGCTCGCATGAAACTCTTATGCAAGCTACGAACAAATCATTTAGGCGTATTGCACGTAATGATAGAGGTTGGAGGTTATTAATACCGGGAAAATATTTTCCAGTTACCAGTGACATGCTATTATTAACGACAACAGTATGTTCAAATCGTAAGATCCCTAACGCAAATAACAATCGAACTGACTGGACGCATTCCATAGGAAACGATTCACGAAACTATTGCAATGGATGTGTGTTACTAAATGGATACAAGGCAGTCATTCCATCAACGGGATGTTTCACAAATATGACCATAAGCTTGTCACACACTAAACTGTCAACGTAAAACTGACCACTAACTTATTATCGCGTTATGGTATTAAAGACACTCGAATCTAGTTTGTTGTCAGTTCCAACCACTGACAACCAAAAAAATGGTTCAAATGGCTCTGAGCACTATGGGACTCAACTGCTGTGGTCATAAGTCCCCTAGAACTTAGAACTACTTAAACCTAACTAACCTAAGGACATCACACACATCCATGCCCGAGGCAGGATTCGAACCTGCGACCGTAGCGGTCGTGCGGTTCCAGACTGTAGCGCCTTTAACCGCTCGGCCACTCCGGCCGGCCACTGACAACCAACAGAAGTACAAATTCAGTTTCATATGGGTTCTGCCCATAGGCATTGCGAAGCTAACTGCTGCCTTGGCAGCGACAGAGCACAAAAACCGCGTGCACCATGAGCACAATTGTTTTTCATTTGAACTGACTTGTCTAAATAAAACGCAAGTATCTTAGCGTAAGCCTTTCTTCACATTTCCAATGAACACACATCTCAAACTTTCGCAACCTGCTCTGAGCACAATCACTACTGACTAAGGGTCAATCGGGTCTAGTGAAACAGGGGATACAACCCGTCGGCTTTGGATAATGACGTCATACATTACTCTTAGGTAATAATGTCTTCACTTTCAGCCATAGATAATAAAACAGTTTGTGTTCCGGATAAGCGCTATCATTATACATTAAAATAATTGAATGTGATTTTAAAAGTGATCGCTACATATTGATCAAAATATTCTTCATGTGCATTTATGTAAACAATTGGTTGTTTGCAATTCATTAGGTACTTAATTTCATTCTTAGTGATATTGAGTTAATTTGGACTATTTGTTTCTTATTTTAGGGCAGTTTTTAGTATCTCATTTTCGTTTGTAGGTATGGATTTATCTGTTCCGATGAACCTAAATGATTTGAGAGAGGCTATGGGCGTAGACATGTCGGCCACGACTTTTTTTTTTTTTTAACGTTTGCTCTCGTTGCCGATTATGTTCAGTGTCGTGAGTGCGGCGAACAAATGCGCCTGACAAGTGTATCTCGTCGCCGTACTCACGACTTATTCGTATGGCGCTGCAGCAAAGGTCGGTTGTGGCTGTCCATTAGACGAGGGGCGTGGTTCGAAAAATCTGAACTCGCCTTGAGAGACATTGTGAAAATCACGTACCGTTGGTGTTTGAGATAACCTGTGTGGCTGTGTGTCCATGAATGTCGTGTGAGTAAGCGTACAGTTGTGGATTGATACTTCGCCTATGAACTCGTGTCTCAACAGTTCATAGGCGAAGTAACATTGTTAAACTGTTCGCTTTGATCCTGTACCCATTACACATGTTGTACAAATGGAGATGATATTTTAATTACTGACGACGCCTTTTGGCATAATTGTTTCATTATTCTCCAGTGCATGATGTAATTTTAGTAAGTACTAAAGATTGTGTGCCTGTATTACTTTAGCAATTTCACCGTTATTTAAGCTTCTGTTTCTCACTTTCGTTGATATGGCTTTTCTAATGAATGTGTCTTTCTATTCAGGAAGTGTACTTCTGATGAAAGTATATTTATATGTACCGAAACCTTGGTCAAGAATTTTAATAAAAAAATTCTATCCTGCAACTGTTTTTGGCTGCCATCCTTTATTGTGAAGTATTATATTCTTCTTGAAGTCTGAGGGTATTTCGCCTGTCTCATACATCGTGCTCACCAGATGGTAGAGTTTTGTCATGACTGGCTCTCCCGAGGCCATCAGTAGTTCTAATGGAATGTTGTCTACTCCCGGAGCCTTGTTTCGACTCAGGTCTTTCAGTGCTCTGTCAAACTCTTCACACAGTATCTTATCTCCCATTTCGTCTTCATCTACATCCTATTCCATTTCCATAATATTGTCCTCAAGTACATCGCCCTTGTATAAACCCTCTATATACGCCTTCCACCTTTCTGCCTTCCCTTCTTTGCTTAGAACTGGGTTGCCATCTGAGCTCTTGATATTCATAAAAGTGGTTCTCTTCTCTCCAAAGGTCTCTTTAATTTTCCTGTAGGCAGTATCTATCTTACCCCTAGTGAGACAAGTCTCTACATCCTTACATTTGTCCTATAGCCATCCCTGTTTAGCCATTTTGCACTTTCTGTCGATATCATTTTGAGACGTTTGTATTCCTTTTTGCCTACTTCATTTGCTGCATTTTTATATTTTCTCCTTTCATCAATTAAATTCAATATTTCTTCTGTTACCCAAGGATTTCTATTAGCCCTCGTCTTTTTACCTACTTGATCGTCTGCTGCCTTCACTACTTCATCCCTCAGAGCTACCCATTCTTCTTCTACTGTATTTCTTTCCCCCATTCCTGTCAATTGTTCCCTTATGCTCTCCCTGAAACTCTCTACAACCTCTGGTTCTTTCAGTTTATCCAGGTACCATCTCCTTAAATTCCCACCTTTTTGCAGTTTCTTCAGTTTCAATCTGCAGTTCATAACCAATAGATTGTGGTCAGAATCCACATCTGCCCCAGGAAATGTCTTACAATTTAAAACCTGGTTCCTAAATCTCTTTCTTACCATTATATAATCTATCTGATACCTTTTAGTATCTCCAGGATTCTTCCAGGTATACAACCTTCTTTTATGATTCTTGAACCAAGTGTTAGCTATGATTAAGTTATGCTCTGTGCAAAATTCTACAAGGCGGCTTCCTCTTTCATTCCTTCCCCCCAATCCATATTCACCTACTAAGTTTCCTTCTCTCCCTTTTCCTACTGACGAATTCCAGTCACCCATGACTATTAAATTTTCGTCTCCCTTCACTACTTGAATAATTTCTTTTATCTCGTCATACATTTCATCTATTTCTTCATCATCTGCAGAGCTAGTTGGCATATAAACTCGTACTACTGTAGTAGGCATGGGCTTTGTGTCTATCTTGGCCACAATAATGCGTTCACTATTCTGTTTGTAGTAGCTAACCCGCACTCCTATTTTTTTATTCATTATTAAACCTACTCCTGCATGACCCCTATTTGATTTTGTATTTTCAACCCTGTAATCACCTGACCAAAAGTCTTGTTCCTCCTGCCACCGAACTTCACTAATTCCCACTATATCTAACTTCAACCTATCCATTTCCCTTTTTAAATTTTCTAACCTACCTGCCCGATTGAGGGATCTGACATTCCACGCTCCGATCCGTAGAACACCAGTTTTCTTTCTCCTGATAACGACGTCCTCCTGAGTAGTCCCCGCCCGGAGATCCGAATGGGGGACTATTTTACCTCCGGAGTATTTTACCCAAGAGGACGCCATCATTATTTAATCATACAGTAAAGCTGCATGTCCTCGGGAAAAATAGCTATATATCTCAACTAAAGAATGGGATACTATTGTCACCGCTTTGATGAAAACTATAACTTTCAGTCGATACTTTTAGCATTGAAGGTAAAAAACAATTGTACCCCATAGTGAAATACGGGATACAAATTGTACATGTGTCGTCTTATTGCCTCTTCGCGTACTTCAACTGAGGTACAGGTTGCAAATGTAACATACGTCCATTCCCACGTCTTCGTTTAACAGTGCACATACATATAAGTCAACAGAAATATGGGATACAAATATTATCTACGTAGCTCCTGCCATCGGTAGTAGCACTATTTACGTAATAACAGACTATTAGTGGTAGCGGAGGCGAAAGAAAAAACACACGTAATATTTGTATCCCATGCTTCGATTGACCAACATAGTTCAACAGAACAACAGGATATTAATGCTAACTAAAACGAAGAAACCGACGTACGCTATATTTGTATCCCGTACTGCAGTTAACCAATACAGTTCGAATGAGGTTCGAGATACAACCCATATATATGTGACGTGAGGTATTCCATGCTACAAATATTTCCATCCACTTTTTCCCCTTCATTTTCCACGGAAGTAATACGATACAAACACGCGATATCCTTAACGTGAAAATACTACTTGCCTTGATGTATATCAACTGTATTTTTCGTCTCTCGTATTCCTTTGTTTCTGAACAGTCGTGTCAGCTCTTTCATCTATGTAATAAATGCTCTCTCGTCAATTCTGACGTCATTGGTTAAAGCCGACGCGTTGTATCCCTGCTTTACTAGACCAGGTCGGTCTCATACTGCGCTACAAAAGTTAAGTTTCTCTTACCTTTACGCCGAGAAGACTATCTACTAGACACTGGGAACCGGAAACAGAATGTTCTGTCACAGAATTCTTTTACAGAAAACTAGAAGTTGAATTTGCGTCGTATGCGTCGAAAAGTGAGCTAATTATTGCAAAATCACAACTGTTCGGTTATATACACCATTCAAAAGCAGTTGTTTGTCGCGGGAAAGCAATCAAAGAGTAAATAATACGTGGCGGCAAAACAATCAGAGAGTAAATATTTAGTGGCGGGAAAAACAATCTCGCAGCCATCTTTTTACGCAAACATCCACGGCACATTGAACCGATGTGAGCTTCCCTTACAACATGAACGAAGAACTAAAGGTATATAGCGCTTACACCCAGATTCTCACGGACTGAAGAAAGTCTTGCAGATTGAAATAAGCCACACCAGATGCTGGAAGAAAAGGTCCCGTCCCATTGCTAAATGAAACGTCGCGCTGTACTGAGAAGAACCGAGAGAAGCCGAAATGTAACGAGTACTACCGAGATTAGACGAGACTCGGTCATTGTGCCAACGGTAAGATTTGGAGGCCGCGGCAGACAGTAACGCTCGTTTCACAACACTTCCCACAAATCTGATGTCATTTTGACGCACAAGCTATATCGACGACCGCATGACGGTCTGCCGACTTTGTGACAAGGAAGAATATAAATACGAGTATTATTGTTTCTCGATTCACTCGCAGCAATTTAAGCTGTTAACTTAGGTTCCTGCCTAACTACACACTCGTGAATCGCTAAATATAGAGTCCATCTTTTGTTGTCAAATCAGACGGAATGGAAATAACATCGAATATTGCAGAACATACTTGTATTACATTCATACGATAGTCCCAAAATGAGTTAACAACACTAACACGACAAAAAAAATTGCTTGTGATGGGATGCGGGCCCACTCCAGAAACCACGACGTTATCCATTACGTAGCACTTCACCATGTAATTTTTGTCTCCGGTTTTGGGTATCATATTGTCTCTTGATAGCTTATAGAGTTAATTAAGTGACATTTAATAACAATGATGACGCGTTTGTGATAAGTTGTCAATGCTGCATTACATTGAAACGGCGTACTACAAATTATACAAGAAGCTTGATTCGCGCTGAATTTGTAAACTATTGACGATAATAACTCACTCCTGAGAGAGTAGTCTTATATGAAGGCATTAACCACCGATAAATCATTATGTGACATTTTATTATAGAAATAATTATAAAAGTCATTCTAAGAATGACATAGTTTTGTAAATCTCCGGTACGCACGCATGATGTCTTGTGAGGACGCCGTACCGAACGCAAACGAAAAATCGATAGCCGATTATGTGGTCTTTGACATAAAAATGGCGACACGTTTGCAAGAAACGTTACCCGTGGCGGGATCTACGATGGCGTATTCTGCTCCCATTTTGAGTAGCGTTTTGTTCTTGTACTTGTGGGCTAAGGGCTTCTGAGGCCTGGGGAAGCGAAACTAAATGAAGCCCCTATTCTGCTTGAAAATTCATATATTTGGATTTTAAATTTCCTAAAAGAGGGTAACATAGATGTAATGGCTGATAAAAATGTCAGTAATTTTTTATTTACATACTTAAAGATACATGCGATAAACTTAGTGTACGAACAGCATTTAGCACTGCAGCCGTCTGGCAGTGTACAAAGGAATAATAAAGAACAGAACAAGAAAATTTTACTTTTAGTTTACATGTCGGGAAGAAAATCTTGCTCAATATACGAGTAATATCAGTTACTTTCATGACAGTAGTAGGTGCTGTAGTTATTATTAATATTTTTCGAGTGTATGTTTTCGTTTTCGTGCCTTCATTTTACTGAAATTCTCAGTAACATTGTTGAAACCTATCTCATTAGAATCTTTTCTTTCATTTGATGATTTGGACAAATTGGCTATTCGTTCTTGATTCATTGTAGAGGGAAGCTAATTTTTATTAGTTCCGGTTTAGAAAAACTTCTCTCGCATGTTGCGACTAAGACACAAATTGTCAAGAAGTACTGAATTATAAGTGGCGTACAGTGTAATGGTTCAATGTTGTCCCATTGAATTATAAACTTAATTATATATTGAAGGGTTTTTTGGCTGTCCACGTAGTAGCAACGCTCACACTGGTATCGAGTACACTCGCATGCCTACAATACCTTATGATTTCTTGCAGCAACTGCTCCTTCTCAGACATATCGTGAATTTCTACCTCAAACTCCTCTCCTACAGCCAGAGCGTCATCGGATACTTCAAGTATAAATTTTGGGCCAACAATCTGGAATTTCTAGTTTATTTTCTTTACACCCGTGTAGCGTTGGTGCATTCAGGCATAGATCGACGATCTCTTTCTTGAATTCATAATTAAGAGTCATGAGCTAGTTCACACGGCATATTAAACTTATGCTCCTCCTTCCTCGTCCGTCAATGCTAATGTCCACGTTATTGTATTTTTAGTGCCAAAAGTAGCGACATAGCCTACAAATTTATTTGTTCCGTCACTAAAAACTCATTCATGGGTTTTAATTTGATGAATCCTATATCTATATTCATTTATTAAGTCATTGGATTTGTTTCTCCAGTATCGTGTGGGTGTACCAAATCCTGATTTAAGTCAGAAAGGTAAAATTACATATAACTGGAGGAACAAGGTAGCTGCAGATCTTGTAACGAGGTTTGTTTCGGCTGCATCTCGCACATCACCCACAGTGCTCACAGTTGTTTCGATGTTTTCTTTTATGGCTCTCAAATGGCTCTGAGCACTACACGACTTAACTTCTGAGGTCATCAGTCGCCTAGAACTTAGAACTAATTAAACCTAACTAACCTAAGGACATCACACACATCCATGCCCAAGGCAGGATTCGAACCTGCGACCGTAGCGGTCGCTCGGTTCCAGACTGTAGCGCCTAGAATCGCACGGCCACTCCGGTCGGCTTTCTTTTATGACTTTAACTGAATTGTAATGAGTACACCGGTGAGTATCAGTGAGTAGTTTGAAACTTGTTTCTGTTTTTCTGCCATTAATTCCCACCTAGAATGAATACGTGTGTTACTTCTCTACGGTCCCAAAACAGATGACGCTAGAGGGAGCACATGAGGATGCACTAACTCCACAAAGATACAAGGAATGATTAGCACAGGAAATGAAAGATTTTGTAATGACGTCTTGAATTTTTCGTTGTGCTCCCTCACGTACACTTGACACTGACACGGCTTTCTCACAACTTCGAGCTCTCCGAAACGCTGTATCGAGCATCCTACGCCCTCAGTTGCACCAATTCTACGAGACCTCCTCTGTTTGCCGATTAACCGTCTTCACGGTTGCTGCAAAAAGCAAGACTTTTCTGGGCTGAAAATAGGGTAATATCTAAGACGAAATTTAAAACTTTTCTCCATTTCTAGGTCCCATCATTAACTTATGAGACTATTTTTAAATTGGAGTATTGGTAGATGTATTGACTGTTCAGAGATGTCGCTAAACCCGCCCAAAGATATAAACAACCATGCATGAGCAGCGCCTAATACACGGAGATTGTCTGACAGCTGATAGTTCCAGTGGTTCCACCAGGAAGTAGGTACACGGCTTGTGTTGTCCGTAGTTCAACCATGCGTAGACGGTCAATACCACGGTTCGATCGCTTCCGCATTGTTACTTTGTGCCAGGAACGGCTCTCAGCAAGGTAAGTGTCCAGGCCTCTCGGAGTGAACCAAAGCGATGTTATTCAGACATGGAGGACATACAAAGAGACAGGAACTGTCGATGACATGCCTCGCTCTGGCTGCCCAAGGGCTATTACTGCCGTGGATGACTGCTACCTACGGATTATGGCTCGGAAGAATCCTGACAGCAACGCCAACATTTTGAACAATGCTTTTCGTGCGGCTACAGGACGTCGTGTTACGACTCAGACTGTGGGCAATAGGCTGCATGATGCGCAACTTCACTACCGACATCCAAGGCGAGGCCCATCTTTGCAACCACGACACCATGAAACGCGATACAGATGGGTCCAACCACATGCCGAATGCACCGCTCAGGGTTGGCATCACGTTTCCTTCACCGATGAGTGCCGCATATGCCGTCAACCAGACAATCGTCTGGGACGTATTTGGAGGCAACCTGGTCAGGATGAACGCCTTAGACACACTATCCAACGAGGGCAGCAAGGGGGAGGTTCCCTGCTGTTTTGGGATGGCATCATATGGGGCTGACGTAGTCTGCTGGTGGTCATGGAAGGGTTCGTAACGGCTGCATGATACGTGAATGCCATCCTCCGACCGATAGTACAATCATATCGCAAGCACATTAGCGAGTCATTCGTCTTCATGGACGACAATTCACTCCCATAAAATGGCTCTGAGCACTATGGGACTTAACTGCTGTGGTCATCAGTCCCCTGGAACTTAGAACTACTTAAACCTAACTAACCTAAGGACATCACACACATCCATGCCCGAGGCATGATTCGAACCTGCGACCGTAGCGGTTGCGCGGTTCCAGAAATTCACTCCCACATCGTGCACATATTGTGAATGACTTCCTCCAGGATAGCGACATCACTCGACTAGAGTGGCCAGCATGTCCTCCAGACATGAACCCTATCGCAAGTGCCTGGCATAGAATGAAAAGGGCTATTTATGGACTACGTGACCAATCAACCACCGTGAGGGATCTACGCCGAGTCGCCGTTGAGGATGGGACAATCTAGATCATCACTGCCACGACGAAAACACGCATACATCAATGCAAGAGGACGTGCTACTGGGTATTAGAGGTACCGGTGTCTACAGCAATCTGGACCACCACCTTGAAGGTCGCGCTGTATGGTGGTACAACACGCAATGTGTAGTTTTCATGAGCAATAAAAAGGGCGGAAATGATGTTTATGTTGATCTCTATTCCAATTTTCTGTACAGGTTCCGTAACTCTTGGAACCGAGGTGATGCAAAACCTTTTTTGATGTGTGTAATTAGGATATGTATGCCACCTTGAACCCTAAACTGCCTCTTAGTTAGTGAACATGTTTTGGACTTATTTGGTATTTTATTAAAAATGATCTGGTCATGGGGCCTCCTAAATCTCGAGTGTCTAATGATTTGCTGGCCAACCCAGGACTAGATGCCCTGAGCTGGCCAACCCCTCCCTGCCCTGTTAGTCCGCCACTGGGTCGAAGTGTTGTGGTGTAGTCATTTGGCTCTAGTAGACTGTGGCATATACGTACTTCCCTTCGGCCGAATGGGTCGAACATGAACCTATCTGGGTCCGTCTTAATGAACATTACGACATCGGAATTTGATTTGGAACACAACTCCATCTTTTCCAGGTAGGATAAGTTTTCATAGCTGCTAGCAGCGTCCATGTCCTTGGATAAAAAATTACATTTTTAGCGTTAATGTTATTTTGTGCTTTTAGTGATGTTCACAGGTTCTTCAAGCCTGATTGCAATCTAACTTAGTTAGTTGTCAAGCACCTCATTTAAGGGGAGCGGGGAAGGGACGTTCAT
Source organism: Schistocerca americana (assembly GCF_021461395.2). Lineage (NCBI taxonomy): Eukaryota > Metazoa > Arthropoda > Insecta > Orthoptera > Acrididae > Schistocerca > Schistocerca americana. The sequence goes on from NC_060123.1 coordinate 455,967,008, forward strand.
ATGGAAAAAACCGACCGATTAAAACCGATACCTGGAGGGAGGAGGAGTAGATTAGTGTTTAACGTCCCGTCGACAACGAGGTCATTAGAGACGTAGCGCAAGCTCGGGTAAGGGAAGGATGGGGAAGGAAATCGGCCGCGCCCTTTCAAAGGAACCATCCCGGCATTTGCCTGAAGTGATTTTAGGGAAATCACGGAAAACCTAAATCAGGATGGCCGGAGACGGGATTGAACCGTCGTCCTCCCGAATGCGAGTCCAGTGTGCTAACCACTGCGCCACCTCGCTCGGTACCGATACCTGTATTTTAGTTCTAAATAGCTGGTACTTCTTGGTATTTGCATCGTCTCTGTTACATCAGGTGTTCTTTTTTATTTTTTGCTAATACTCAGGTAAAAATCCGGGAACATCAATTAGCCATAGCAGCAGTGCTAAAATTTGGGAATTAAATAAATCTTTTTCTAAAACGAGTAATTGTTTTAATAAAAATTTCATTTCTTTGATATATTGTAATGCGTTATTACAAAAAATGGAAAAAGTGTTCATTGCTATTTTAATAACAATGCCGAAAGAAACGAGCAATAAATACATGGCATAAGAATAGGACAGAGTTGCTTATACAATAATGTACCTGATTTCATGTAGCAAGGCTTACTGTATGATACGCGTGTGCATGCAGTGTCAGAGGCTTGCCCCATTCTCGTTGTCAGACAGTAGCTGTATCACAGAATGGCACCTTTCCCAGTCAGCCTGGAAATATTTTGTGACGTGCGGCGTCAATGACGTGCAACGCTCCATTTCCTTTAACAGATTAAGAATCGGAGTAGCCACAACAAACTTGCAACATCGTATATCGAGAAAATATATCACTTAATAATCAATTTGTTGTTTACAATATACATAGAAAGTAGCTGATCTGCTTCCTGTGTCTACATAATATCCCATTAACTGCTTGTAGCCCTATAAAATGGACAAATTGACACAAAAAATAGAGCTCTTCAACCTTAGTTTTCACCCCTTAACATGGACTATTCCTAATACCCAGATGGTGGTACGATCCTCGATTACAACATCATTTTTGAACAGAGTTTCAAAAAATTAGAGTCAATAAGATAATACTGGAAGTTTCTGTGTAGTAATCAACCACTTATTACTTTTCGAGAAAAGCAGTAAAATGTGGGCGAGTAATGTTTTGTATATGTCTATTTAATTTTGATTCTATCTCTTGAAACTGGAGGAGTCAAATTTTTTCAATCTTCGTTCGATTTCTACGTTTATAACAGGGAATAACAGGAATAAAAAACTGAAAATCTTTTATCTCAGAAACCGGTTATTCTGAATAGTTTTAATGGTCAGGTTAACAGGCAGCCATTTGTGACTTCTGAAGAAGGCAGGCGTCTACAAAATTCCCTGTGAATGTGGCGCTGCATATATTGGCCAGACGACAAGAACTGTCCATGAACGATGTATAGAACATGAAAGATATACCCGTCTGCGGCAACCGTCAAAATCGGCAGTAGCAGAGCACTGTATTTCTTTGGGACATTCAATGGAATACAATGTAACAAAAATTTTATCCCCGGTTTCCGGTTTTTGGGATTCCGTAATCAAGGAATCAGTGGAAATACGTCTTGCCAATAATCTTATAAATCGTGACAACGGCTTTCAGCTGGATAAAAATTGGAATCCTTTTATTAAAATTATACAATCACAGCGGAATCGACAGTGTCATTCGATACTCAATGACTAGATGAACCTTTATTTCCACCACCGAGGGCAGCACGTACAACTCGGCTATGATGCGCATGTCAACATCTGACGCATGCGCTGTAGGATGCCAGTACATTTCACATGCACGATATTCGGCATAAATACCGCGACTGCACCTGGGCTCTTCAGTAGTTGTGTACTCACCTGATGATGGCCGGACGTCTCTGGGCCGAAATATCGTGGCAGAATGTCGACGGGATCCGGCTGCATACCCGGAAATTATTAGAATAAGAGGCAGCCATTTGTTTGAAAGATAACCACTATCCCTAGGGTTTGGTGAAGGCACAATGCAACAGTCGTGCAGGAAGGCGTAGTACGATTTCCAGGGAGGAGGTTAGCAAATCACATCATGTTTCAATGACCTGACGGCCCTCTTCGCTAAACAGGTTACCTTATACCAGACCAACTGGAAACCGTTCGACGTTGCAGACTGCGAACTGTTCGGTTTGAGAAACATACGTCACAACGAAATGGGAACGGCACCATCACACGACCCGTAGCCAAGAAACTAAATGCAGGGGTTAGACAAAAATATGGAAGCACCACAACCTGTAGGCTGTGCTGTAATATTTTACGAATAACGGCATTATTGCACTTTCCAAGAGTCAGGCGTCGTCAGATCAGTGCCCTTTGGAGCTGTGAGTGCAAAGAAAATCCAAACATCAGCAAATTGTTGGTGCTCGTATGGTGGTAACGAAGGTAGCCGAAATGTTTGGTGTTTCAACAGACACCTTATTCAAGATTGTGCCACTGACAGGGAAAGCGGAAAAACATCTTACAGTAATTCACAATGTGGATGGAATTGTGTTGAATGATCATGATAGATGGTCAATGAAGAGAATTTTAGCGAAAAATAAGAGCACGGCAGCTGCAGAAGTCACTGCAGAACTGAATGTTGCATTAGAGAACCCTTTCGACACCAAAATAACACGAACGGAGCTTCACTAGCAGGAGATTACTGGGAGAGATGGAATTCCAAATCCACTCGTCAGTGATACAAATGCCCATAACGGGAAAACGTGGTGCCGAGGGCCCAAAAACAGGGGCGTGGAGCAATGGAAGATATTAATTTAATCGGATGACTCGTGTTTCAAACTGTTTCCCACTACTGGCCGGGTTTACCTTCCAATAGCGAAACGTGATGGGTTTCCGGTGACGATCTGCCAGTCATATTCTGTTAATTAATCACTCCTTCATTACTTTGCGATGTGTTCCTGCCAAGGATTACGTGAGCACAGGGTCATAGCGGCTTCAGGCCAGGAATCCGCCAACATCAGCATCAACAATCCCGGAATTTTTACATGATCGCATCCAGATAATTGCACTAAGGCTCTGATATCATGTTTCTGTAATTATGTCACCTGCGCTATTCCACCATACCCACGAGATTATCATCTTAGATACCTGTGAAAGCTACCTTCTCCTTGCGCATCCTGTCCCAATGCTCCGCCCCCCTCCCCCATTCCCAGGTCTGCTCCCCGCGCTGCAACGCCCTCGTTCCTCGACGTCACTGTGCACTACGCCAATGGCGTGAATACCCGGCTCCCCCCCCCCCCCCCCACTTCGAACAGTTTCAATTTTTATAATACTTTGTCCAATATGAAGGGCTCCCAGCAGCAACAGTGATCTGCCAGACAGAAGAAGTCTGCCATTGAGTATTTCGTTAATTCATTCCGTTGTTAAAAAATACATTTGGCATGATGGCTGCAGATAATGTTAATGTGCTTCCATGCTAAACACAAAGGACTACTGTACTTGTATTTTACAAATGCTCTGACTCGTTCTGATTAATTAATAACGTCATGGCATTCTCTCTATGAAGTATTATGTATTGAATGTGTTTGTACATACGTCTTGTCGTTGTTACAGATCCTGACCAGGTGGTGGTAGAATCACAGCAGCCTTTTGAATTTAAACGCAATATGGGGGAGGTTAACAGTGGCGTGTATGCTATAACGTGTAAGTGATGTATTCTGATCGCCCACCATGCCCACGACTGCCATCACCATATGGTAGGAACAGTTTGGCGATATGTAGGAGGCAAGGTCACCTGGCTTGCAACTGCCATGAATGCGTGTGGCTGGCTCTATGGAGAAGAAAGAACTAACAGCTACAGGCAGTCTGTGACGTCAGTAACGACAGTGAATACAACAGTGATTATGATGGTGTCGTTGATACTGCCATCTTTATATGAGAAGCAATAGTAATTATTCCTGACGATTATGATGTCGAAGATAAGCAAAGAAAATGAAATGGAAAAGAAATCTGGACCTTTATTTCATGTTCCACCATTCCTCCACTGTATACAGCATATGCATTGTCTGTTCTTGTCTAGGAACGCTTAAGGCCAACTCGCAAAGTACTTCACACACGAAATAAAAAAAATTAACGGTTATTGTAGCTTATTCTAGAAATGTTGGAGCAGGGCTGAAGCAAGATTCTTGCGACGTTGCCAGAGAGCTGGTACTCTTTTATTTCTCTTTTTTTAGGCAAGTGTTAACAGTCACAGTCAGTTTACTGCATCGTCACGAGTTCGAAACTATGCAAACTATGTCGTGAACTGGCTGTGTACTTGTCTTCTTCTGGCGTTCAGATCAATGATGGTGAATACATTGTGTGTTAACTTGATACCACTGTAAGAAGACTGTATTTTACCACTGTCTGAAGCTGGCAGCCGGAAGGCTCTGACGGTTTTATAAGTTCAAATAACTATTACTGCTAGTAGACACGAGTCTGAGCATCAAAGAACGACATATATCGGCAGTTGTGTATTATATCTGTTTGCTTCGTACCAGACTTGCATTAACATGTAAAAAACGATTGCAACAACAACGAATCAGGGATTTTCTGCCCATTTACGTTACAAAGTTACTGTACACCATTTTCGAAGGTTCAGTTGTACAGAGGTTTGATGTAAACTGATTGTGCTGTGTCTTCTAGCACACAGGCCTACTCGTTTTACGCATGAGGGTAGAAAACATTGTACTGAGTGATATTCCCATTAATTGCTTGGCAGCCCATGAAAACTCTAATGTCTTGAGGTAAAAAGACACTGATTAGTGGAATTGCTGTGATGTGTACGTTTGTGTGTGGACTACACACATAACAATAGTCAAGGATGAGTGAATACTTGGTAACAGTTATTGTAACTCACTGTCTTGGAAGGGTCAAAATTAGCTTACTCACTTAATATCAGGCAGATACACATTTGCATTTCAATCTGTGTATTTAAACATCGACTCGGCATGTTATAGCTTCCTGTGTCGGTGAGTTAACTCATTCAGTACACATGTGAAAAGTATATACTCTAGGTAGAGGAGTGCTAACATCTCAAAATTAGACTGCTCAGAAAACACGTTCAGCATTCTGAAGACTCACATGACGGTTATCTTGAGTTGGGTAGGTGCATCAGATCGATTCTTGCTTCATATCTTCACAACTGTAGATCGACTACAGCAACAGCGATTTATTGTGTATTCTTTCCTTTTACCACAGAAAATTCAAACCCATGACGCTGAGTGTATGAGGGTGGGCACATCCTGTGATACAGCTGACAGAAGACTTGGACGCTGCAACATTAGCTGCTGGAATTTTACAAATGGCATGTGTACGTATGTGTGTGTGTGTGTGTGTGTGTGTGTGTGTGTGTGTGTTACCGTTGATTGATAGTCTTGAAAAGGAAAAAAATTACAGTGCCTCAGCATTCAGTGGTGTTGGTGACGTTAATTCGCATTGCAACGCTAATAATGCCTCGCACACAACCTCCTCAGTTGCCGGGATGGATCACTGGAATTGTTGTAGCTGCAATTTTAGGAATGCGTGAAACAATTCATTGACAAGATGTGTAAATTCCCAGTGAGGATGCAGCAGCACATCTGGTGTTGGCAGTTGTAATGGTGGTAACGGCTGCGTCTGCCATTCATTGAGCAGCACTGCTGCAATATTAATAGAACAAAAAAGTACATTAATTGGTTACGGATGCACGCACGCACGCGCGCACAGGCACGCGCACACACACACACACACACACACACACACACACACACACACACACACACAGAATAAAAAGAAATGCGATTCTCATCACTTACATCTTTACATACTCCTGCGGCATACAAAATGATCTAAAGAGACAACAAGATACGCTCTTTTGTTAATTTTTTTAGTCGACTTTAGTTCTTCTCTTGTCTTTATGATGTACAGACGGACATCTTGCGAGTGCTGGCAAATGTAAGCATATTTGTATGAGTTAAGCATATAATATACTGATCTAATATTATTGTGCACTTTTAATTTGTAAGAGGTGATCCCGATTTCATGTCCGCCTTCCTTGAATTAACCTGCATTCAAGTAATTTACAGCTCAACAATCGCAGCGGCCGATGCAGCCAACGACGCCATTACGTGGCGATATTAACTTATGAAAAATTAGCGGAAGCGGAAAACTCGCCCGCTATTAGCATAATATTAATTGTTCTCCACAGCCGCACGAAGTTGCAGAAACACTTAGCTTTAAGATTCTTATTATCAGTACCATAGCCGAGACCCAGAGCCAGGACTCTGACTACAATACAATGCGTGTGTGGGCCGCAATTTTAATTAATAACTAAAGATTTCTTGCCTTAAAGTGAACTGACTATCGACGAAATTAATATGAAAAGTTTATTACATTGTTCAACTTAAATATCATTTTTATTGAGGCCCACCACGTAAGTCGGCAAGAATCAAAAAATAATAATAACAATAATAATATATATATTAAATTACGACGGCCGACGGACGCGAGATTGGCGCCGCAACTTTGGGGCCCGATTAATATGATTCTATTGTAATGAATGTAATTATGTATGTGTCTAATTGTTGTAAAATATTAATGCTTGTATGAATTCTTTTACATGTACAACAACAAAACCACACCCTGAGGAGATCTGGAGAGGAAAAATTGTAGAAAAGAAAAAGGATTGCGAAAAAGAAAAATAAGTAAGGTAAGGCCTATTGTGCAAGCATCCTGTGTAGCTCCGTGCGGAATATCGAACCCATGTGCACATGAGATACCTTCGGTGTTTTGTGTGGTTATGTGTTTATTTTTGGAGGGGATAATTATTCGTTTTGTGTATTTATGTGTATCAGTGTTAAAGATTCGTCAGTGCCTTAAAGTGAATTTAGTATGGGTAAGATAGGACATCCTACAGCATCCGTACCAGAAGAACAAAATTCTGTTAATATGGAAAGTGAGGATCATTTGCAATACGTAAACGAATCCCAAGCCACCGCCTCGGATAACATAATTTCCGGAGTGGGGGGCGAGGATCTGTGGACGGTGAATGACGCTCCACAGCAGATTGGGAATAGAGTAACAACTCCACTGCCTGGGCAGGGGGGCCAATCGAGTGCAAAATTAAGCGGGGCACCAGTATGCTCACCGATTGCAGACCCATTTGCAGAATTTCTGCGCGGGTTAGAAGAAAGAGATAGGGAAAGAGATCAGAAACTGGCTCCGATGCTCTATGAGCAAGAGCAACAAAGAGAACAGAAAGAAAGGGACACAGAAAGCATGTCAGAACAGAGGGAAAAACAAAGAGACGAAAAACTGGCTCAGATGCTCTATGAGCAAGAGCAACAAAGAGAACAGAAATAAAGGGAAAAAGAAAGAATGTCAGAACAGAGGGAAAAACAAAGAGACGAAAAACGGGCTCAGATGCTGCATGAGCAGGAGAAAAAATTAACGCAAAAGCTCATTGAGCAAGAGCAGCGCAGTGAAGCAAAACTAGACAGTATCCAAAGGGAACTAGCCGAGATGCGGGACGCGTGCAAAAAAATACCCGATCTTGTGCAAAGCTTAGCCGGCGAAATGCAGAAATTGCAGATATCGCAGGCTAGGCTTGAAGATAATGTCCAGACTTTAACCAACCGCGTAGATAATGTGGAGATAGATGCACGGAAAAGTATTGACGCATATTTGGAAGTGCAAGCTCAAAAAGTAGAAGAAGAATTAAATGAATGGCTAGAAGTAAAGGATCGCGAGATATCTGCAAAGATTGAAAGCGACGTAAAAACAGCTGTAGAACAAGCGACTGCGGCCGCGAGTGTAAATATTGACGCTAGCGCTGCCGCACTACGTGCCGAATTACCACAGATTAAGTCCCGTGTGACTGCGAAGTTGCCAAATTGGCAACAGGAGGTCGCGCGGAGACTGTCTGCGTTGGAAAGCAATGTAAACAGTGGCGGACAGATCATGAATCCGACTCCGCGTACTGATTACTATAATAACGCTGACGGTAGGCAGGGTGCGAGTGCGCAACCGCAACCTAATGCGAATTATGAGCACGAACAACATGCGATACCGTGCAGCGCACATCACGAAGTGATGAATGTCCCAGAATGTAGCAATCAGACGTGCAAAAAACAGGACGATGTAATAAAACACAGGACATTCCAACCTTTCAGTAGCGAAAAACGAAATGTCCACCCTGTTGTATTTATTAAGAGCTTCATGAATGTGTTTCCCAGGGCATGGACGGAAAGACAAAGAATACAGTTCGTGGTCTCCTTTATTCAAGGTGACGCGGCACTGTGGGCCACCGACGTGTCCGAAAAATGTCTAACGATGCAACAGTTTGAAGGTGCATTCTTGCAAAAATTCTGGTCCGATAGCGTCCAAGAAAGACTTCGAAAGGAGTTGTACAGTCCAGAAATGTACAATCCTAAGATGGGAACGTTACGCAAATATTTCGAAAAGTATACAAACAAAACCAGGTACTGGGACGAGCCAATGTCCGACCGTGACATAATCAGATTAATAAAAATGAAGTTGCCCAGTGAAATTAAAAGATATTTCATCAATGTGCCGGAATACGATATAGAACAATTCATGGAAATAGTGGATTCTGTTGACTTATTGAACGAAGGTATGAAAACCGAAAACAAGTGGAACCATGCAGGCTGTAATCAACAAAAAGCCGATTACAACAGCAACCACAGTAATGGTAGTAACTTAGTACCAAATGGTAACGGGAATAGGGAAGAGCACCGGCAACAGAATCGAGGCACAAACAGTGGCAATGGTTATAACGGCAACGGTTATAATCGTCAAAATCGAAAGAGACATCATGATGGACGCATGAGTAATGGATATAATGGTAACGGCAATCCGCAATGGCGGAACAACCGAAACCAGTGGCGTGGTTGTAATGAACCGACACCACAGTGGCAACAAAACACAGCGCCACAATGGAACGCCAACCCAGGTCCATCACAGAACATGTCAGGAAGTTACAACCGACCACCGCAAAACCAAAGCCATACGCAATATCAAAATACACCATCTGGGAGGCAGGGCGGCGAACCCAACAGTAGCAACAACAACAACCAGAACCACAATGTGAGGTTAGTGGAAGTAACAGACAACTGTCAACCCACTAATGCTCATCCGTTAAACTAAAGACAGCCACAATACGCTCTCCGTTGTTGGCTGCAGGATGGTGTAGTGAGGGCACATTCACAGATGACAGCCATAAACTTTGTATGTTGAGATACAATGAGGGAATAAAAATAGAAAAGGAACTTGTAGACATACCGCAGAAATGTAACCGAACCGACAAAAGTGTTGTGCAGGCTATATTGCAAGCAGATATGTATGGAGCACCAATACACATAATAGTCGATATCGGTGCGTCAATCAATGTCATGAGTGCAAATTTTTACAAGTACTTGAGTCAAAATAATAGAATACCAGTATTGCCAGTGAAGAATTGTCGTGTAACAGGTGCAATAGGTGCACAATCTCATATCATAAAGCACCAGGAGCAAGTCGAGTTTACGGTAGGAAATGAAGCAATGAAAAGCTCGTTCCTAGTAGTTAAGGGATTAGGTGTTGCTCGCATCCTGGGGATGGAATTTTTACGCCAGAGGGACGCAAAAATCGACCTCTTGTGCGGGGAAGTAAGCCTTATGAATGAGGATAGACGTGTAATTCTGCCATTGTTGAGGACACTGGAAGTGCACGGTAAATATTGGCGGAACTTTCAGTCGAGATTCGAAGGAATACAGGTAATGAATTTATATTCTGACTTATTACAAGACAAGCATATTATAAAGAATTTATTACTGAAGACACAGAGGAAAAATGGAAACTGATAGCCATGAAAGTCAGGGAGTCAGAACATTTGACTGAAGCACAACAAAACGAATTGACTCAGCTACTTATAGATTATGAGCATGTGTTATCGGAAAAACCCGGTGTTATCGAGGGCTACACCTATAACATCGAAGTGGTACCTCACGATACTTTCTGTCACGCAAACTACACCATCCCGTGGTCAAGGGAGGAGGCAATTACGAAGGAAATAAGAGAAAATACTTACAAAGACTTAAAGAAGTTCGCTCAGTAGAGCAACGTTTACATATGTGAATAATAGGTTAAGTTTATAGTGTATTTTTTTCTGTGTGTAAATGTTCAGATTTTAGTGTAACATTTAAAGACAATGAGGCGCACAAGATTAGTGCGATTCAATTTTGTAGATGTTAAGGAATAGTAGTATTTTTAAACAATTGCATTTTGAAAAAAAAATGAACGTAGATTTAAGAATATTTTTGAAATTTCATGTGTAACAATGCTTTGAAAAATATTAAACAACAATTCAACAATATTTAATGATGAAAGAATTTTTCATTAGTGTATCATGAATATTTTTGAACTGTAGTAGTAATGCAACTTATGAAATTCAATATTATAGTTTATATGTTGTTCCATGCATTTATGTCTATATCGATCTTGAAATATGCTCAACCATAATTTACTAAACAATATCAGTGCAGGGTGAACATCACCCAAGGTACCTCATGTGTTGTGGACAAGGTACAAAGCAAATCAGTAAACGCGACTATCGCTAAGCACTGTTAAAATATATTGCCATCTGCTAAGGCAGAGATTTACACGAATTTATAGTGTAAACAAAAGTCACAAATCAAACACTAATCTAGGAACTTGCACGCTAGACCTACATTATAAAATGTCTACAATAATGCGAGAGGCAAAGTTTTGTAAAGTCGAGCCTGGCTCTGGAGGGCAAGTACGCAATGAGTGGGCAGACATGACATGGGGACTTACCTCAGATGAGACGGAAATACAATTGTATAGTCAAAGAATCTGAAGGCAAGTACGACTCTAAGTGGAAAATGAAAAGAGACAATTAGTGCGAGAGACTGGTAAAATCCAGCACGAGCCGAAATCCAGTTCAGGCTGAATGAAATACATTAGTGTTTGTGAACTAATCGAAACAGTTACTTTAAACAGTGTGAAAAACTGTGAAGGTGAAACTGTGATACGGACAGTGAAGTGCTAGTATTGAACGTTCAACAGCGTTAAAGACGCCAAACGCCAATATTACGCACGAAAAACTGTGAATTTGCTTATAAATGTGAACTGTTAACGTGAAGTGAACCTACAGTCAATATTTTTGGGACAGACTGTAATTTCAGTGAGTACAACAATGCGAGATTGGAATGCGATGCGTGGACTGTTGCAAAACAGCGGCCGCAGAAACGGCGAATGTTTGTGCTAAGCTCGTATTGGGACACTCACCAGTGCCTGCGAGTGCGGCGAAAACAAATACTTTTGTCAAGACAAAAACTGACGTGTATTGGAAACAGTATTACATCAAAACTTCATTCACGGGAGAAGATCCATGTCATGTATTCTGCAAGACAGTGCTAGTTTGACACTCGGAAACTGGCGAAAACTTAACAACAACTGCCGCACTAATAAATGCTCCTTTCCCACTAGCGTAACCATCTGCAGCGGGAAACAAATATTACGTTGTTTGTGTGTATGTTTCATGTACTACGTCGGAGATGCGTAGCAGAGCTGACTCCTGCCAACAAGCGCGGGAGGCGGATATCATACCACTCCGCCACGCCCGGCCGAGACAGAAGCGCATCGCCAACGGTGCAGCCGATCAGCTGATTCTGACGTTCCGCGACGGCGAGAGACACACTGGCGTCGAGCGGGCGTTGACCTCTCCGCAGCCGCCGCGACCGCCGAGCACCGAACACACCAACCGACGCCGTCGCGAGCTAAACGTCGCGGCGTAGATCATTAACGACACCGCAATCAATTGTTATAATGACCTCATTTCTTTGCGTAGTGCAACAAAACATTATTTGCACATCCTGTACTCCAATGACATCCCAGAAACATTTAAGTGAAAGTGACCCAAGTAGTTAGTCTGTCACTCCGCCGAGGTTTTCCCCAGGTTTCCCTACGGCCGCGCCAAATGGGGAGCGAACAGTTGACACCTCTGGGACTTCAAATATTCCGGACTAACTCGTGATTGTATACCTTTGAACACTGCAAAAGTTGCAACCCTAAAAAGAAGCAGCCAAAATTAAAGTAATTGTATTGTATGTCTTTTTGTACATGACTGTATACGTAACCAATTGTATATTATATTGTTATGTAGATAACTTCATCTTTATTACACTTTGTGTGCAACACACCTCAGTAATTACAACATACGATGTGACATATGTAAACAGTGAAAGAAAAATCTGCGTGTGGACACTGTGGACATGAAAGAGGAAATATTTATGTCAAAAAAAAAAACACAAACATTTTTTATGACATAAACATTTCGGGGGGCAATATTGCGTCCCCAGTGCTATATTACAAAAAGACTTAAAAATTGAATAATATATTTTTATCATGTAGCCGTAAAACAATAATTTCTCTGACGAGAAATGCAAGGAAATGCAATGCAAAGAAATAATTTATGACAAAATGATCTAAAGAGACAACAAGATACGCTCTTTTGTTAATTTTTTTAGTCGACTTTAGTTCTTTTCTTGTCTTTATGGTGTACAGACGGACATCTTGCGAGTGCTGGCAAATGTAAGCATATTTGTATGAGTTAAGCATATAATATACTGATTTAATATTATTGTGCACTTTTAATTTGTAAGAGGTGATCCCGATTTCATGTCTGCCTTCCTTGAATTAACCTGCATTCAAGTAATTTACAGCTCAACAATCGCAGCGGCCGATGCAGCCAACGACGCCATTACGTGGCGATATTAACTTATGAAAAATTAGCGGAAGCGGAAAACTCGCCCGCTATTAGCATAATATTAATTGTTCTCCACAGCCGCACGAACTTGCAGAAATACTTAGCTTTAAGATTCTCATTTTCAGTACCATAGCCGAGACCCAGAGCCAGGACTCTGACTACAATACAATGGTTAACGGAGGTAAGAAAAATACTCTCGCGCGTGTGTGGGCCGCAATTTTAATTAATAACTAAAGATTTCTTGCTTTAAAGTGAACTGACTAGCCGAGGAAATTAATATGAGAAGTTTATTACATTGTTCAACTTAAATATCATTTTTATTAAGGCCCACAACGTAAGTGCTGTGTCTTCTAGCACACAGGCCTACTCGTTTTACGCATGAAGGTAGAAAACAATGTACTGAGTGATATTCCCATTAATTGCTTGGCAGCCCAAGAAAACTCTAATGTCTTGAGGTAAAAAGACACTGATTAGTGGTATTGCTGTGATGTGTACGTTTGTGTGTGGACTAAACACATAACAATAGTCAGGGATGGGTGAATACTTGGTAACAGTTATTGTAACTCACTGTCTTGGAAGGGTCAAAATTAGCTTACTCACTTAATATCAGGCAGATACACATTTGCATTTCAATCTGTGTATTTAAACAACGACTCGGCATGTTATAGCTTCCTGTGTCGGTGAGTTAACTCATTCAGTACACATGTGAAAAGTATATACTCTAGGTAGAGGAGTGCTAACATCTCAAAATTAGACTGCTCAGAAAACACGTTCAGCATTCTGAAGACTCACATGACGGTTATCTTGAGTTGGGTAGGTGCATCAGATCGATTCTTGCTTCATATCTTCACAACTGTAGATCGACTACAGCAACAGCGATTTATTGTGTATTCTTTCCTTTTACCACAGAAAATTCAAACCCATGACGCTGAGTGTATGAGGGTGGGCACATCCTGTGATACAGCTGACAGAAGACTTGGACGCTGCAACTTAAGCTGCTGGAATTTTACAAATGGCATGTGTACGTGTGTGTGTGTGTGTGTGTGTGTGTGTGTGTGTGCTACCGTTGATTGATAGTCTTGAAAAGGAAAAACAATTACAGTGGCTCAGCATTCAGTGGTGTTGGTGACGTTAATTCGCATTGCAACGCTAATAATGCCTCGCACACAACCTCCTCAGTTGCCGGGATGGATCACTGGAATTGTTGTAGCTGCAATTTTAGGGATACGTGAAACAATTCATTGACAAGATGTGTAAATTCCCAGTGAGGATGCAGCAGCACATCTAGTGTTGGCAGTTGTAATGGTGGTAACGGCTGCGTCTGCCATTCATTGAGCAGCACTGCTGCAATATTAATAGAACAAAAAAGTGCATTAATTGGTTACGGATGCACGCACGCACGCGCGCACAGGCGCACACACACACACACACACACACACACACACACAGAATAAAAAGAAATGCGATTCTCATCACTTACATCTTTACATACTCCTGCGGCATACACAGTTACTTCCGCCCACAGAACCATCTCTGGCTACGGGGGCCCATTGCATTTCATCATCCTTGCCATAGTAACACTGAGGTATCAACTAACTTGTTTCACTTAAATCTTCTGTGGGATGTGTGGCTCCTGTCAAACTGCATCTGAGAAAATAAGCAGGGGGAAATGCGAGTCATATGCGAGTCATATGTACACTGCTGCTGTCAAGGCTGACAGAGCAAAACATCATACGCTCCATCTTTTATGTCATGTGTGATATGCAATGCAGGCAATATGAAATCACGTAACAACAACGTTGACAAGTTACTGCTAACACAGTATCTACACACATACAAACCACTCATTTAAATTCAGTATACGTAAAAGGTACACTCAGTGACAGAGAAAAAGTTATCCATGTTACAACGCAGTCGTAAGTGCCATTAGCTTACGGCAACATTTACACTTTGCACCTTACCGTAGCCTTGCACTACGTAATTTATAGAAGGGAAATATATATTGTTGACGTATATAGGAGTGCTTTGTTTAATGTGACGAAAAATTACGCCGATATGGTTTCACAATTATTTTTTAATATCGTTTATACTCAGGCAGATAGAGAAAAGTGTTGCACCAATCTACTACAATTAGATCATAGGATAGGGAGGAAATATTGTACCTTATATCTGTTACAATATCAGCCTAGCCGCTATTGTAACGTTAGGTGTCTATCGCGTACGTCATTCGCCGTTGTGCATTGCTGCGACGTCACAGCAAAAATGTCCTCAACGAGTCGGGAAGCTATAAAATCTAGACGTTAATCCACAGCTTAGGGCTATGACATGTTGCAAATGTGTAACACAACTTCTCTGATAAGCTATATACGACTGTTACCTTTGTAGATATATGAAAGATGCATATGACAAACTTTTCAACTCGTCGTAGCATATCCTACACTCCCACACTGCAATATTTCGCTGCAAAAGACTCACACCTGTCTTCCAATTTCGTCTATAAAGGTTTGTCACAAAGACATCTCTTAAGTCCATGGCAATCTACGGTAACTGCGATAAGAAATGGATGTTTACCGTTTACTTCGCTAACTAAATAATAACCGTCTTTATTCAGGACCAATTTCGGCGTCTAATATATTCCGCTACCTTGGAACATGTACAATAAAAGAAAGAAATGCAGTTATTCACTCAGCTAACGACAAGTGACAGCAGCCATGGTGCTGAATGCATGTATGTAAGTCTTCCTGCCTGACTACGTATTTAACGTTGCACTAATAACATCAAGCGTTTCCGTATGATTTCTAAATGGATGCAGTCGACATGCATATTATATGGAAATATCTGAAATTTATACCTAACGCAGAGACTTAGGCATCAGACCTAGTCAGTATCATTACTCTTTCGTCTGAGCTATACATAACTGCTATGATTCTAACAGTCTGTCTACAATTAAATCATTGTGGAGTAAAGACATAAAATCTGATAGTACACTCACCAACGCCACGAAATGTAGTATGTTATAGGCCATTTTGTATTGAAGTTACGCTGTGGGTCAGCATCTGTATCTACCGTCAGAATACTGCTGCTTGACAATACCTATTATCTGACTGCTAGTGCATTTAAATGTGCGACTCCAGATCTAGATTTCGACAGAAACTTTGATGCAGTAATTGACCTAGAGAACGATTGATGTTTTCTTTGGTGATAGAGTGCAGAATAGGTGACATGAATGGACCTATCTGTGCAGTGTGTGGAACTGCATTAAAATTTGGTCTAACCCATGCATCTACTGTCATCTCCATAGTTGGAAGGAAGGTATCAACCATCGATATGAGCAGAGAAGCGATTATCTATACTGCATGTTAGTTGTCATGGCAGACAGAGTGAGAGCTGACGCTTGTATTAGAGGTGCATACTGCGACTTCGTGAGCTATATTTACGTGAGCATAGTGCATATATGAGACATTTAGAATAATGTGTAAATGAGTGTATTCATCCAGCGCTGCAGTCTATCAATTTTGAACAAATAAGTATACAATCAATTGAAGGTGAATATTTTGTCGTCATACTCTCCAGCCACTGAAAGTCTTGTAATTTTTCAGTATACGTTGAAAGGTGGCTACACTGAGTCACAGCGCCAGAGGTTGCGCCAGAGAGTATTATTCAGCCACCTCCACTGGTAGTAGTAGTTGAGAAGTTGCCGTGGGCAGTTGTAGTTCAGAAGTTGCCGTGGGCAGTGCTTATTGAGAGTATGTCGATAGCAGTACTAGTTGTGAGCATGTCGTGTGTAGTTGTTCTGGTGGACTAGACAGCTGATGCTGTTCGATTGGGGATGTTGTAATGATCAGAGTGTATTTTTCGTCAATATATATGAAGGTAACAAATTTTTTTTATTTCAAACTTCCTAACTAACAATGCCTCTTGGTCACAGGTTCAGTCAACAAAGCATCTGGCTTGTGTTCAGGTATTAGACTGTAATTCTCGTTTCTATGTGCAATTATAGTAATTCTGTTTTTTTAATCCCTTCATTGTAAATTGTGTTTAAGATATCCTGTCGTATTGAGGAAGAGCCGTGCCAGTTGTGTACGTTGAATCACACTTCCACACACAGAACAGTTACACTTGTGCTTTGTTGTTTTGTAGCTTTTATAGTTGCTGGGGACTTAATTAATTAATTGTGTTAACGGAAATTTCCTTTCATTCTTTGTTGTTATTCTATGCAGTCAGATTGCGGACTAATACCAGTCAGGGCCAACCGGTTACGAGACTGCGTAACCGGACAGACAGCTACAAAAATTAAAATTATTTGCATTGTATATACTTAAGCCCCCATGCACGTGGCGACCGCTGCTTCGGATCGTCCCTTGGAATTCTTTTGATAGTAAAAATAGCAGATAGTAGTATTGTTGTAGTAATTTGTAGTTTAGTAATTGTAGTCTATATTGCATGTTTAGATTTGGTAATTGAACATTTGTAGTTGTCTTGTGATTCTTCTAATGGTATTTTCGCAGAATTTAATTTTTGATGTCTTGTATAGGGGTTTAACAATTTTGTGCAATTATGAAGATTTCAATTGTTCGTTAATCGTGTTTGTCGGGAAGCATTTCATGTGAATGGTATTGTTGGTGATAAAGTGTCATATTGCGTGTAATTTTCGTATAGTGACGAGTTTTTTATGTTTTGTAAATGATTATGCGATCGATGGAAAAGGCAAAAATGTTGGATAGGGAGAATGACGAAAATGTTAACATGGCGAACTCGCCAACACAGAAGAACAGTATGATGAATAATGAAGTAGAAAACAATTTAATAAGTCGGGAAAATAGTCCGGAACCAGTTCAAAATTTTTCACAATCAAAAAATTTTCAGACTACGAGATTAACGACAGAAGATTCTGGAATAGTATCGAACACAGATAGCTTTACAGCTATGACGAAAGAAGTTGGTTTTGCGGGAAATGTTAGGGGTGAAAAGAATTTTGAACCTTAATATGGAGCAGTTGATGAGTGCAATATTAAATTTGGGATCACAGTTGGGATCTGAATTAAAAACAGAGATGGGAACTTTGGCAACACGGTTAGAAACTGATATGAGAACAATGGAAACACGGTTAGACTCACAAATAGGAACAATTAAAACAGAGATGGAAACAATGGCTACACAGTTAGACTCACGAATAGGGACATGTTTCAAAAACATGAAAGATGAATTAAAGGAAGAAATTAGAGGAGAAGTACAACCGATTTTGAATGCTCACAATAATAGATTAATTTCAATAGAAATCAGACAAAAGCAACAGGATAGAGAACAGGAAGAAAGAGATAGTACAAAAATTTTCAGAGTTAAATTTACATCGTGCACACGATAAGGAAGAAATATTTGAGAGAATCGAGGAATCCGTACCAAATGACAATAAATAAACTAACACAACAGTATGAACAGTTAACTACTAAATGTGTCAATACTGAAACCTGAGTTGCGACACCTACGGAAGACGTTAATAAACAGAAAGAACAAATAGGTGACTTATCGGAAAGAGTTGAGGAGATATCAGATAAACTGACAAGTCTTATTTTGAATGGGGACAGAGATTCAGATGATACAGCTCCATTGCCATTTGCAGAAACCGAAGAGTACCAGAACATAAATAAACATGTTGAAAATCAGGGAAAATTTAATGAACGTGTTAAAAGGGAATTTGAGGCGTTACGAAAGCAAGTCAAACAAATTGAAAGCGAAATCGTAGGAAAAGACGGTAGAAGAAATTTGGAATCACCGACAGCAGCGGGTTTTGAAGATAATAATTTATTTCATTTACGAGATGCAACAAGAGAGCGCCAGGCGCGCGAACTTGACAATAATCGACATTCGGACTGGGACAGACGCGGTAGGTCTTTGTCGCCACGAGACGAAAACTTTGACTATAAACACTTTTTAACTGTTCGGAAATTTAAGATCTTTCACAATTCTAAGAATGACATACATCCATGATCATGGTTAAATCAATTTATGTACGCACTTCCACCAAATTGGCCACTAAGTCATAAACTGGAATTTATGTGTGGATATTTAGAAAACGAACCGGCGACGCAAGACAGGATCAAACACAGTCTTATTATGCAGCGTAATTTTAAATAGTCTGAGTTCCGCACGCTGGCAGAATACTTTGAATACATGATTCGAAAGAATCAATTCCTTTCCAACCCTTATAGCCCGACTGAATTAATTCGCATTTGCTCAACTAAGCTGCCACAATCGATAAGACAAATTGCTTTAGCCGGAAGATGTAAAGACGACACTGAGACTTTTAAGACTTTGCTACAAGAACTTGAGTATGACAACGACGACGGGACTTCTTGTAATTTTTTCAGTAACGGTAACCACAATAGATTTTCAGAGAGAAGGGATAATGATTGGAACGAACGTTATATGGGTAATTTTGAGAATGACAGATGAAACAGACAGGACAATAGTTACCAGCCTTAAGACAATAACAGACGTTCTAACAGAAATTACACAGACAATTGTAATAACGAAAATTCCTACCGGAATGATCAATCATACGGAAACAGTAATCGGTATCATCAAGACAGAAATTATTCATACAATAACAGGAATTCCTACTACGGAAATAACCAGACTAGCAGGTCTAACAGTAATTTCAGAAGTGGCAGTCGAAATTACACAAGAAGTAGTCATGCAGATAGACAGGAAAATAGAAATTTTAATAACAGACACAACCAAGAATTTACATGTAACAGACAGGAGGGACCTAATTGGCATCCTCCACGTGACAGAAATTCAGAGAGAGGCAAGTGCAAATCGTAGAAATTGATCCGCGAAATGACGCGAATAATGAAAGATGTGGCGCAAACAATCGACAATGACTTGTAGCTTCGGCTTCTGGCAGCAATATAGACGGTTCAAAAAGGTAATGACACTACGACTTTACACTAGGTACACCTGGAAGACATGAGAGACATTTTGCTAGACGAAAAGGAAAATAATGTAGACGCATTTTTACATCCCGTTATTGAAGTATGTGTGGGTAAGAATAAGTTCACTGCGGTTTTAGATTCTGGGAGTCAATTGAATGTTATTAGTGAATCAGTTTTTTCGTATATGTGTAAGAACTATTGCTTGTCCTGTGTTAACTGTTTCTAAAATTACAATTCGATTAGCTATTTCTGGAAAAAGTGTGGAAGTCAAACAACAGACCAACTTAAATTTCATTTGTCAAAGATATGAATTTTTTGCTAATTTTATTATTGTTACATTACTCAGTACACAAATTATATTAGGTATGGAGTTTCTTAACACACATAAGGCAATTTTAAACTTTAAGGAAGGAAGGGTGAACTTGACTGTTGCCGGAATGCCGAGATGTTTGAAATGTTTCGAGTGTTTAACGAAATCTGAATCAGACACAAAATGTTTAAGGTTTCTTACATCTGATGTTTTCGCTGAGCATTATGACGACCTTGTGTTCATTCATGACAACGACAATAGATACAGAGACGCGATGGATGATATAATTAATAGTGAAGAATTAATTAATGAAAACAAAGCTGAAGTGCCAGATGACGTTGCAAGAGAAGAATTGCACCAACTTTTGACTTCACATGCTACAGTATTTAGTCATCTCACAGGAACTACACAAGGCTTACAATATTTATTTAAAGTAAAAGAACACACACCATTTCGAGGAAAAACGTAAACTATTCCTTTGGCTTACAGAGACAAGGTTAAGAGTGAACTTCAATACATGTTAGATCAAGGCATTATTGAGCCAGCAGTCAGTCCTTATAACAGCCCATTACATGTCGTTCTTAAAAAAGATGGGTCAATTCGTTTGATTCTGGATTCCAGACAGATAAATAATATCATCATTCCAGAAACTGACCGTCCACAAAATTTAGATGAACTTCTTCAACATTTCCATGGAATTAAAGTTTTATCCACGATTGAATTGCGCGCAAGTTTTTGGCAAATAGAACCCCACCCTGATTGTAGAAAATACACTGCCTTCTTAGCCTTTGGTAACTGTTACCAATTTCGGAACTTACCGTTTGGTCTTACTGTATCTTCAGAAGCATTCATTCGTGGTTTAAACTAAATTTTACCTGTTTATCTTCGTGACAATATTACTTCATATGTTGACAATATTCTTATTGCTAAACGTTCTTGGAGTGAACACAACAAAATTTTGGATTCATTATTACGTATTTTTGCAAGAGTTGGCATTACAGTGAACTTGGAAAAATCTGAATTTGGTCGTTCTCATGTGAAATTTCTTGGTCATATTATTTCTACAGAAGGTATTCTTCCTGATCCAGAGAAACTAGACTCTATTCGTAACTATGCTGTTCCTACCATAAAACGTGATGTTCGCAGTTTCCTTGGTGTCTGTAATTTTGTTAGACGCTTTGTTAGATTGGATAATTTGGCCACACCTCGTTTGTGTGAAATATCTGGAAAGAATTCTAATTGGTGTTGGGATGAGGAAGCTCCATCAGAATTTGAACAACTTCATGATGCTTTAGTTGTTGCTCCACTTCTTTCACATCCGGATTTATCGAAAGATTTTTGTTTGGCGACGGACTCCTCATACAAAGGCCTAGGTGCACACTTATTTCAAGAGAAAGAAGAAAACGGCGTTGTAGTACAGAAAACTATTGCATTTGGAGGTCGTGTTCTCTCTAAATCAGACAAGAATTATTCGATTACGGAACTTGAAGCCTTGGCTGTTGTTTGGGCTTTCACAAAATTTCGCATATTTTTGCATGGCAGACATACTAAGGTTTACACCGATCATCGAACTCTGGAATTTCTTATGTCAACAAATTTAACTCATGGAAGATTGTCACGATGGGCCCTGTATCTACAGGAATTTGACTTTAGTATTGTTTACATACATGGTTCTTCAAATATTATTTCTGATGCTTTATCATGTGCACCTATGGGTTTGAAACAAAGTGCTGAGGAGGACTGCAAAGAAAACAATTAATGTTTGATGTATAATCAAGGTGTTGCGTTTGAAAATTTTATTTCGTCTTCGCTCCAGGACATCGCTAAGGAGCAAAACAAGGATCCAATCTGGAAGGACATTGAGGAGAAGTGGAGGAGAAAGGAAAGCGTAGAGATTAGACAGTATTATTTAGTTCGCAATGATATTCTTTTTAACCGAAAATTGGTCGACAACTCAGTTTGGTTAGTTTGCATTCCTGATGAGTGGGTTAATAAATTGATTTGGTATACACATTTCAGTTATGCACACTTTGGTCCCAGAAAATGGTTTCATAAATTACGAGGAAATTGCTACTTCAGTAATATGGAGAAACGTATCCGATCTGTTCTTGCCAAATGCAAATTATGTCAAAAGGCTAAGCCGCCAACTGTTTCTCACAGAGCACCGTTGTTTCCTATCATTCCAGCAAAATTAAAGGAGATGGCTGCAGTCGATTTCTTCGGTCCAGTGGTTCGTTCTACTAATGGTTTTGCGTACATTTTGTTAGCAGTGGAATTGACATCTAAATATGTGTGTTTTACACCTTTACGCAAAGCAACAGCTCGTTCAGTATCTAATGCTTTTATCAAAAATTTTCTTAAAGAAGTGGGACATGTTGATAAGGTTATATCAGATAATGGATCACAGTTTAGCTCTAAAATTTGGCTTCGCACTCTACGGCGTCATAAGATTAAAATAATTTTCATTTCACTTTTTCACCCTCAATCTATCGCTTCAGAGAGATGAATGAAGGAAATCAATAAATTGTGCCGTCTTTATTGTCATCAGAATCACAGAACCTGGGATCAGTATCTTCATATTTTTCAAAACCTTCTGAATGAATTACCTAATGATTCAACTTCTTTACCGCCTATATTGATATTAAAAAATAAAGCACCGACAAATCACATTTCTGAAATCGTTCCTTTTCCGCCTTCACGGAAACTGCGGCATTCTGAAGTTGTCAACCTGGATCTACAAAATATTACATCTGCGGCTGCTAGAAGAGAGAAATCAGCTAAACGTCCTGGTAGTTTAAAAACCTTGTCAGTTGGTCAAAAGGTGTTAATTAAGTCTCATCGTTTGTCTCACAAAGGAAAGGAAATGTGTCGCAAATTTTTTCTGCTTTATAACGGTCCATATAGAGTTCGCAAAATTATTCATGATAACACTGTCGAAGTAGAAACTCTTAAATCTCAGCGCTCTAAGGGAATACATCATATATCGAACGTTAAAATTTTTGTGGAATTACATACTTTGAGAAACTAACAGTCATACGTAAACATAAAGAGAATACAAGGATACCGCGTCGTGTTCCGGCGGCGGCACATACTCAAAGCATCAGTCAAGTCCGCGCGCCGCACAAGGCAGTCGTTGACCGCAAACAATTACTTCCTACGTCACGGGTACCTACAGCTGATCGAGCGCTCAGTGCGAATGCACTGGCAGCCGTTAACCAATACACAGTCTAATTTTTCCGATTAAATTCAGTATAAAGCTATAGTGACTTGATAAATTATGTTATTAACGTTACTGATGCACGCACGCACGCACGCGCGCACAAGCGCGCACACACACCCACACACACACACACACACACACACACACAGAATAAAAAGAAATGCGATTCTCATCACTTACATCTTTACATACTCCTGCGGCATACACAGTTACTTCCGCCCACAGAACCATCTCTGGCTACGGGGGGCCATTGCATTTCATCATCCTCGCCACAGTAACACTGAGGTATCAACTAACTTGTTTCACTTAAATCTTCTGTGGGATGTGTGGCTCCTGTCAAACTGCATCTGAGAAAATCAGCAGGGGGAAATGCGAGTCATAAGCGAGTCATATGTACACTGCTGCTGTCAAAGCTGACAGAGCAAAACATCATACGCTCCATCTTTTATGTCATGTTTGATATGCAATGCAGGCAATATGAACTCACGTAACAACAACGTTGTACAGTTACTGCTAACACAGTATCTACACACTGCTGACAGTAGTTTCCATAAAGGCGTTTCTTACGAATGTTAGCTGTCTATTAACGCCGCAGAAAACGTGAGGGAAAACCTAGCGCCTTTTTCGTTTCGGCATGAATGGAAAAACAGGAACCACATCAGCTGCTTTGATCTATGAGGTCGTAGAATTTGACTGATACAAACCACTCATCGAAATTCAGTATACGTAAAAGGTACACTCAGTGACAGAGAAAAAGTTATCCATGTTACAATGCAGTCGTAAGTGCCATTAGCTTACAGCAACACTTTCACTTAGCACCTTACCGTAGCCTTGCACTACATAATTTATAGAAGGGAAATATATATTGTTGACGTATTTAGGAGTGCTTTGTTTAATGTGACGAAAAATTACGCCGATATGGTTTTACAATTATTTTGTAATATCGTTTACACTCAGGCAGATAGAGAAAAGTGTTGCACCAATCTACCACAATTAGATCACAGGATAGGGAGGAAGTATTGTACCTTATATCTGTTACAATATCAGCCTAGCCGCTATTGTAACGTTAGGTGTCTATCGCGTACGTCATTCGCCGTTGTGCACTGCAGCGACGTCACAGCAAAAATGTTCTCAACGAGTCGTGAAGCTATAAAATCTAGACGTTAATCCACAGCTTAGGGCTGTGACATGTTGCAGATGTGTAACACAACTTCTCTGATAAGCTATATACGACTGCAACCTTTGTAGATATATGAAAGATGCATATGACAAACTTTTCAACTCATCCTAACATTTC
The DNA here is from genome assembly GCF_021461395.2 of Schistocerca americana. NCBI lineage: Eukaryota > Metazoa > Arthropoda > Insecta > Orthoptera > Acrididae > Schistocerca > Schistocerca americana. The sequence continues at coordinate 455,991,599 of NC_060123.1, forward strand.
CTACACTCCCACACTGCAAGATTTCACTGCAAAAGACTCACACCTGACTTCCAATTCCGTCTATAAAGGTTTGTCACAAAGACATCTCTTAAGTCCATGGCAATCTACGGTAACTGCGATAAGAATGGATGTTTACCGTTTACTTCGCTAACTAAATAATAACCGTCTTTATTCAGGACCAATTTCTGCGTCTAATATATTCCGCTACTTTGGAACATGTACAATAAAAGAAATAAATGCAGTTATTCACTCAGATAACGACAAGTGACAGCAGCCATGGTGCTGAATGTTTGTATGTAAGTCTTCCTGCCTGACTACGTATTTAACGTTGCACTAATAACATCAAGCGTTTCCGTATGATTTCTAAATGGATGCAGTCGACATGCATATTATATGGAAATATCTGAAATTTATACCTAACGCAGAGACTTAGGCATCAGACCTAGTCAGTATCATTACTCTTTCGTCTGAGCTATACATAACTGCTATGATTCTAACAGTCTGTCTACAATTAAATCATTGTGGAGTAAAGACATAAAATCTGATAGTACACTCACCAACGCCACGAAATGTAGTATGTTATAGGCCATTTTGTATTGAAGTTACGCTGTGGGTCAGCATCTGTATCTACCGTCAGAATACTGCTGCTTGACAATACCTATTATCTGACTGCTAGTGCATTTAAATGTGCGACTCCAGATCTAGATTTCGACAGAAACTTTGATGCAGTAATTGACCTAGAGAACGATTGATGTTTTCTTTGGTGATAGAGTGCAGAATAGGTGACATGAATGGACCTATCTGTGCAGTGTGTGGAACTGCATTAAAATTTGGTCTAACCCATGCATCTACTGTCATCTCCATAGTTGGAAGGAAGGTATCAACCGTCGATATGAGCAGAGAAGCGATTATCTATACTGCATGTTAGTTGTCATGGCAGACAGAGTGAGAGCTGACGCTTGTATTAGAGGTGCATACTGCGACTTCGTGAGCTATATTTACGTGAGCATAGTGCATATATGAGACATTTAGAATAATGTGTAAATGAGTGTATTCATCCAGCGCTGCAGTCTATCAATTTTGAACAAATAAGTATACAATCAATTGAAGGTGAATATTTTGTCGTCATACTCTCCAGCCACTGAAAGTCTTGTAATTTTTCAGTATACGTTGAAAGGTGGCTACACTGAGTCACAGCGCCAGAGGTTGCGCCAGAGAGTATTATTCAGCCACCTCCACTGGTAGTAGTAGTTGAGAAGTTGCCGTGGGCAGTTGTAGTTCAGAAGTTGCCGTGGGCAGTGCTTATTGAGAGTATGTCGATAGCAGTACTAGTTGTGAGCACGTCGTGTGTAGTTGTTCTGGTGGACTAGACAGCTGATGCTGTTCGATTGGGGATGTTGTAATGATCAGAGTGTATTTTTCGTCAATATATATGAAGGTAACAAATTTTTTTTATTTCAAACTTCCTAACTAACAATGCCTCTTGGTCACAGGTTCAGTCAACAAAGCATCTGGCTTGTGTTCAGGTATTAGACTGTAATTCTCGTTTCTATGTGCAATTATAGTAATTCTGTTTTTTTAATCCCTTCATTGTAAATTGTGTTTAAGATATCCTGTCGTATTGAGGAAGAGCCGTGCCAGTTGTGTACGTTGAATCACACTTCCACACACAGAACAGTTACACTTGTGCTTTGTTGTTTTGTAGCTTTTATAGTTGCTGGGGACTTAATTAATTAATTGTGTTAACGGAAATTTCCTTTCATTCTTTGTTGTTATTCTATGCAGTCAGATTGCGGACTAATACCAGTCAGGGCCAACCGGTTACGAGACTGCGTAACCGGACAGACAGCTACAAAAATTAAAATTATTTGCATTGTATATACTTAAGCCCCCATGCACGTGGCGACCGCTGCTTCGGATCGTCCCTTGGAATTCTTTTGATAGTAAAAATAGCAGATAGTAGTATTGTTGTAGTAATTTGTAGTTTAGTAATTGTAGTCTATATTGCATGTTTAGATTTGGTAATTGAACATTTGTAGTTGTCTTGTGATTCTTCTAATGGTATTTTCGCAGAATTTAATTTTTGATGTCTTGTATAGGGGTTTAACAATTTTGTGCAATTATGAAGATTTCAATTGTTCGTTAATCGTGTTTGTCGGGAAGCATTTCATGTGAATGGTATTGTTGGTGATAAAGTGTCATATTGCGTGTAATTTTCGTATAGTGACGAGTTTTTTATGTTTTGTAAATGATTATGCGATCGATGGAAAAGGCAAAAATGTTGGATAGGGAGAATGACGAAAATGTTAACATGGCGAACTCGCCAACACAGAAGAACAGTATGATGAATAATGAAGTAGAAAACAATTTAATAAGTCGGGAAAATAGTCCGGAACCAGTTCAAAATTTTTCACAATCAAAAAATTTTCAGACTACGAGATTAACGACAGAAGATTCTGGAATAGTATCGAACACAGATAGCTTTACAGCTATGACGAAAGAAGTTGGTTTTGCGGGAAATGTTAGGGGTGAAAAGAATTTTGAACCTTAATATGGAGCAGTTGATGAGTGCAATATTAAATTTGGGATCACAGTTGGGATCTGAATTAAAAACAGAGATGGGAACTTTGGCAACACGGTTAGAAACTGATATGAGAACAATGGAAACACGGTTAGACTCACAAATAGGAACAATTAAAACAGAGATGGAAACAATGGCTACACAGTTAGACTCACGAATAGGGACATGTTTCAAAAACATGAAAGATGAATTAAAGGAAGAAATTAGAGGAGAAGTACAACCGATTTTGAATGCTCACAATAATAGATTAATTTCAATAGAAATCAGACAAAAGCAACAGGATAGAGAACAGGAAGAAAGAGATAGTACAAAAATTTTCAGAGTTAAATTTACATCGTGCACACGATAAGGAAGAAATATTTGAGAGAATCGAGGAATCCGTACCAAATGACAATAAATAAACTAACACAACAGTATGAACAGTTAACTACTAAATGTGTCAATACTGAAACCCGAGTTGCGACACCTACGGAAGACGTTAATAAACAGAAAGAACAAATAGGTGACTTATCGGAAAGAGTTGAGGAGATATCAGATAAACTGACAAGTCTTATTTTGAATGGGGACAGAGATTCAGATGATACAGCTCCATTGCCATTTGCAGAAACCGAAGAGTACCAGAACATAAATAAACATGTTGAAAATCAGGGAAAATTTAATGAACGTGTTAAAAGGGAATTTGAGGCGTTACGAAAGCAAGTCAAACAAATTGAAAGCGAAATCGTAGGAAAAGACGGTAGAAGAAATTTGGAATCACCGACAGCAGCGGGTTTTGAAGATAATAATTTATTTCATTTACGAGATGCAACAAGAGAGCGCCAGGCGCGCGAACTTGACAATAATCGACATTCGGACTGGGACAGACGCGGTAGGTCTTTGTCGCCACGAGACGAAAACTTTGACTATAAACACTTTTTAACTGTTCGGAAATTTAAGATCTTTCACAATTCTAAGAATGACATACATCCATGATCATGGTTAAATCAATTTATGTACGCACTTCCACCAAATTGGCCACTAAGTCATAAACTGGAATTTATGTGTGGATATTTAGAAAACGAACCGGCGACGCAAGACAGGATCAAACACAGTCTTATTATGCAGCGTAATTTTAAATAGTCTGAGTTCCGCACGCTGGCAGAATACTTTGAATACATGATTCGAAAGAATCAATTCCTTTCCAACCCTTATAGCCCGACTGAATTAATTCGCATTTGCTCAACTAAGCTGCCACAATCGATAAGACAAATTGCTTTAGCCGGAAGATGTAAAGACGACACTGAGACTTTTAAGACTTTGCTACAAGAACTTGAGTATGACAACGACGACGGGACTTCTTGTAATTTTTTCAGTAACGGTAACCACAATAGATTTTCAGAGAGAAGGGATAATGATTGGAACGAACGTTATATGGGTAATTTTGAGAATGACAGATGAAACAGACAGGACAATAGTTACCAGCCTTAAGACAATAACAGACGTTCTAACAGAAATTACACAGACAATTGTAATAACGAAAATTCCTACCGGAATGATCAATCATACGGAAACAGTAATCGGTATCATCAAGACAGAAATTATTCATACAATAACAGGAATTCCTACTACGGAAATAACCAGACTAGCAGGTCTAACAGTAATTTCAGAAGTGGCAGTCGAAATTACACAAGAAGTAGTCATGCAGATAGACAGGAAAATAGAAATTTTAATAACAGACACAACCAAGAATTTACATGTAACAGACAGGAGGGACCTAATTGGCATCCTCCACGTGACAGAAATTCAGAGAGAGGCAAGTGCAAATCGTAGAAATTGATCCGCGAAATGACGCGAATAATGAAAGATGTGGCGCAAACAATCGACAATGACTTGTAGCTTCGGCTTCTGGCAGCAATATAGACGGTTCAAAAAGGTAATGACACTACGACTTTACACTAGGTACACCTGGAAGACATGAGAGACATTTTGCTAGACGAAAAGGAAAATAATGTAGACGCATTTTTACATCCCGTTATTGAAGTATGTGTGGGTAAGAATAAGTTCACTGCGGTTTTAGATTCTGGGAGTCAATTGAATGTTATTAGTGAATCAGTTTTTTCGTATATGTGTAAGAACTATTGCTTGTCCTGTGTTAACTGTTTCTAAAATTACAATTCGATTAGCTATTTCTGGAAAAAGTGTGGAAGTCAAACAACAGACCAACTTAAATTTCATTTGTCAAAGATATGAATTTTTTGCTAATTTTATTATTGTTACATTACTCAGTACACAAATTATATTAGGTATGGAGTTTCTTAACACACATAAGGCAATTTTAAACTTTAAGGAAGGAAGGGTGAACTTGACTGTTGCCGGAATGCCGAGATGTTTGAAATGTTTCGAGTGTTTAACGAAATCTGAATCAGACACAAAATGTTTAAGGTTTCTTACATCTGATGTTTTCGCTGAGCATTATGACGACCTTGTGTTCATTCATGACAACGACAATAGATACAGAGACGCGATGGATGATATAATTAATAGTGAAGAATTAATTAATGAAAACAAAGCTGAAGTGCCAGATGACGTTGCAAGAGAAGAATTGCACCAACTTTTGACTTCACATGCTACAGTATTTAGTCATCTCACAGGAACTACACAAGGCTTACAATATTTATTTAAAGTAAAAGAACACACACCATTTCGAGGAAAAACGTAAACTATTCCTTTGGCTTACAGAGACAAGGTTAAGAGTGAACTTCAATACATGTTAGATCAAGGCATTATTGAGCCAGCAGTCAGTCCTTATAACAGCCCATTACATGTCGTTCTTAAAAAAGATGGGTCAATTCGTTTGATTCTGGATTCCAGACAGATAAATAATATCATCATTCCAGAAACTGACCGTCCACAAAATTTAGATGAACTTCTTCAACATTTCCATGGAATTAAAGTTTTATCCACGATTGAATTGCGCGCAAGTTTTTGGCAAATAGAACCCCACCCTGATTGTAGAAAATACACTGCCTTCTTAGCCTTTGGTAACTGTTACCAATTTCGGAACTTACCGTTTGGTCTTACTGTATCTTCAGAAGCATTCATTCGTGGTTTAAACTAAATTTTACCTGTTTATCTTCGTGACAATATTACTTCATATGTTGACAATATTCTTATTGCTAAACGTTCTTGGAGTGAACACAACAAAATTTTGGATTCATTATTACGTATTTTTGCAAGAGTTGGCATTACAGTGAACTTGGAAAAATCTGAATTTGGTCGTTCTCATGTGAAATTTCTTGGTCATATTGTTTCTACAGAAGGTATTCTTCCTGATCCAGAGAAACTAGACTCTATTCGTAACTATGCTGTTCCTACCATAAAACGTGATGTTCGCAGTTTCCTTGGTGTCTGTAATTTTGTTAGACGCTTTGTTAGATTGGATAATTTGGCCACACCTCGTTTGTGTGAAATATCTGGAAAGAATTCTAATTGGTGTTGGGATGAGGAAGCTCCATCAGAATTTGAACAACTTCATGATGCTTTAGTTGTTGCTCCACTTCTTTCACATCCGGATTTATCGAAAGATTTTTGTTTGGCGACGGACTCCTCATACAAAGGCCTAGGTGCACACTTATTTCAAGAGAAAGAAGAAAACGGCGTTGTAGTACAGAAAACTATTGCATTTGGAGGTCGTGTTCTCTCTAAATCAGACAAGAATTATTCGATTACGGAACTTGAAGCCTTGGCTGTTGTTCGGGCTTTCACAAAATTTCGCATATTTTTGCATGGCAGACATACTAAGGTTTACACCGATCATCGAACTCTGGAATTTCTTATGTCAACAAATTTAACTCATGGAAGATTGTCACGATGGGCCCTGTATCTACAGGAATTTGACTTTAGTATTGTTTACATACATGGTTCTTCAAATATTATTTCTGATGCTTTATCATGTGCACCTATGGGTTTGAAACAAAGTGCTGAGGAGGACTGCAAAGAAAACAATTAATGTTTGATGTATAATCAAGGTGTTGCGTTTGAAAATTTTATTTCGTCTTCGCTCCAGGACATCGCTAAGGAGCAAAACAAGGATCCAATCTGGAAGGACATTGAGGAGAAGTGGAGGAGAAAGGAAAGCGTAGAGATTAGACAGTATTATTTAGTTCGCAATGATATTCTTTTTAACCGAAAATTGGTCGACAACTCAGTTTGGTTAGTTTGCATTCCTGATGAGTGGGTTAATAAATTGATTTGGTATACACATTTCAGTTATGCACACTTTGGTCCCAGAAAATGGTTTCATAAATTACGAGGAAATTGCTACTTCAGTAATATGGAGAAACGTATCCGATCTGTTCTTGCCAAATGCAAATTATGTCAAAAGGCTAAGCCGCCAACTGTTTCTCACAGAGCACCGTTGTTTCCTATCATTCCAGCAAAATTAAAGGAGATGGCTGCAGTCGATTTCTTCGGTCCAGTGGTTCGTTCTACTAATGGTTTTGCGTACATTTTGTTAGCAGTGGAATTGACATCTAAATATGTGTGTTTTACACCTTTACGCAAAGCAACAGCTCGTTCAGTATCTAATGCTTTTATCAAAAATTTTCTTAAAGAAGTGGGACATGTTGATAAGGTTATATCAGATAATGGATCACAGTTTAGCTCTAAAATTTGGCTTCGCACTCTACGGCGTCATAAGATTAAAATAATTTTCATTTCACTTTTTCACCCTCAATCTATCGCTTCAGAGAGATGAATGAAGGAAATCAATAAATTGTGCCGTCTTTATTGTCATCAGAATCACAGAACCTGGGATCAGTATCTTCATATTTTTCAAAACCTTCTGAATGAATTCCCTAATGATTCAACTTCTTTACCGCCTATATTGATATTAAAAAATAAAGCACCGACAAATCACATTTCTGAAATCGTTCCTTTTCCGCCTTCACGGAAACTGCGGCATTCTGAAGTTGTCAACCTGGATCTACAAAATATTACATCTGCGGCTGCTAGAAGAGAGAAATCAGCTAAACGTCCTGGTAGTTTAAAAACCTTGTCAGTTGGTCAAAAGGTGTTAATTAAGTCTCATCGTTTGTCTCACAAAGGAAAGGAAATGTGTCGCAAATTTTTTCTGCTTTATAACGGTCCATATAGAGTTCGCAAAATTATTCATGATAACACTGTCGAAGTAGAAACTCTTAAATCTCAGCGCTCTAAGGGAATACAACATATATCGAACGTTAAAATTTTTGTGGAATTACATACTTTGAGAAACTAACAGTCATACGTAAACATAAAGAGAATACAAGGATACCGCGTCGTGTTCCGGCGGCGGCACATACTCAAAGCATCAGTCAAGTCCGCGCGCCGCACAAGGCAGTCGTTGACCGCAAACAATTACTTCCTACGTCACGGGTACCTACAGCTGATCGAGCGCTCAGTGCGAATGCACTGGCAGCCGTTAACCAATACACAGTCTAATTTTTCCGATTAAATTCAGTATAAAGCTATAGTGACTTGATAAATTATGTTATTAACGTTACTGATGCACGCACGCACGCACGCGCGCACAAGCGCGCACACACACCCACACACACACACACACACACAGAATAAAAAGAAATGCGATTCTCATCACTTACATCTTTACATACTCCTGCGGCATACACAGTTACTTCCGCCCACAGAACCATCTCTGGCTACGGGGGGCCATTGCATTTCATCATCCTCGCCACAGTAACACTGAGGTATCAACTAACTTGTTTCACTTAAATCTTCTGTGGGATGTGTGGCTCCTGTCAAACTGCATCTGAGAAAATCAGCAGGGGGAAATGCGAGTCATAAGCGAGTCATATGTACACTGCTGCTGTCAAAGCTGACAGAGCAAAACATCATACGCTCCATCTTTTATGTCATGTTTGATATGCAATGCAGGCAATATGAACTCACGTAACAACAACGTTGTACAGTTACTGCTAACACAGTATCTACACACTGCTGACAGTAGTTTCCATAAAGGCGTTTCTTACGAATGTTAGCTGTCTATTAACGCCGCAGAAAACGTGAGGGAAAACCTAGCGCCTTTTTCGTTTCGGCATGAATGGAAAAACAGGAACCACATCAGCTGCTTTGATCTATGAGGTCGTAGAATTTGACTGATACAAACCACTCATCGAAATTCAGTATACGTAAAAGGTACACTCAGTGACAGAGAAAAAGTTATCCATGTTACAATGCAGTCGTAAGTGCCATTAGCTTACAGCAACACTTTCACTTAGCACCTTACCGTAGCCTTGCACTACATAATTTATAGAAGGGAAATATATATTGTTGACGTATTTAGGAGTGCTTTGTTTAATGTGACGAAAAATTACGCCGATATGGTTTTACAATTATTTTGTAATATCGTTTACACTCAGGCAGATAGAGAAAAGTGTTGCACCAATCTACCACAATTAGATCACAGGATAGGGAGGAAGTATTGTACCTTATATCTGTTACAATATCAGCCTAGCCGCTATTGTAACGTTAGGTGTCTATCGCGTACGTCATTCGCCGTTGTGCACTGCAGCGACGTCACAGCAAAAATGTTCTCAACGAGTCGTGAAGCTATAAAATCTAGACGTTAATCCACAGCTTAGGGCTGTGACATGTTGCAGATGTGTAACACAACTTCTCTGATAAGCTATATACGACTGCAACCTTTGTAGATATATGAAAGATGCATATGACAAACTTTTCAACTCATCCTAACATTTCCTACACTCCCACACTGCAAGATTTCACTGCAAAAGACTCACACCTGACTTCCAATTCCGTCTATAAAGGTTTGTCACAAAGACATCTCTTAAGTCCATGGCAATCTACGGTAACTGCGATAAGAATGGATGTTTACCGTTTACTTCGCTAACTAAATAATAACCGTCTTTATTCAGGACCAATTTCTGCGTCTAATATATTCCGCTACTTTGGAACATGTACAATAAAAGAAATAAATGCAGTTATTCACTCAGATAACGACAAGTGACAGCAGCCATGGTGCTGAATGTTTGTATGTAAGTCTTCCTGCCTGACTACGTATTTAACGTTGCACTAATAACATCAAGCGTTTCCGTATGATTTCTAAATGGATGCAGTCGACATGCATATTATATGGAAATATCTGAAATTTATACCTAACGCAGAGACTTTGGCATCAGACCTAGTCAGTATCATTACTCCTTCGTCTGAGCTATACATAACTGCTATGATTCTAACAGGCTGTCTACAATTAAATAATTGTGGAGTAAAGACATAAAATCTGATAGTACACTCACCACCGCCAAGAAATGTAGTATGTTATAGGCCATTTTGTATTGAAGTTACGCTATGGGTCATCATCTGTTTCTACCGTCAGAATACTGCTGCTTGACAATACTTATTATCTGACTGCTAGTGCATTTAAATGTGCGACTCCAGATCTAGATTTCGACAGAAACTTTGATGCAGTAATTGACCAAGAGAACGATTGATGTTTTCTTTGGTGATAGAGTGCAGAATAGGTGACTTGAATGGACCTAGCTGTGCAGTGTGTGAAACTGCATTAAAATTTGGTCTAACCCATGCATCTACTGTCATCTCCATAGTTGGAAGGAAGGTATCAACCATCGATATGAGCAGAGATGCGATTATCTATACTGCATGTTAGTTGTCATGACAGACAGAGTGAGAGCTGACGTTTGTATTAGAGGTGCATACTGCGACTTCGTGAGCTATATTTACGTGAGCATAGTGCATATAAGAGACATTTAGAATAACGTGGAAATGAGTGTATTCATCCAGCGCTGCAGTCTATCAATTTTGAACAAATAAGTATACAATCAATTGAAGGTGAATATTTTGTCGTCATACTCTCCAGCCACTGAAAGTCTCGTAATTTTTCAGTACACGTTGAAAGGTGGCTACACTGAGTCACAGCGCCAGAGATTGCGCCAGAGAGTATTATTCAGCCGCCTCCACTGGTAGTAGTAGTTGAGAAGTTGCCGTGGGCAGTTGTAGTTCAGAAGTTGCCGTGGGCAGTGCTTATTGAGAGTATGTCGATAGCAGTACTAGTTGTGAGCATGTCGTGTGTAGTTGTTCTGACGGACTAGACAGCTGATGCTGTTCGATTGGGGATGTTGTAATGATCAGAGTGTATTTTTCGTCAATATATATGAAGGTAACACATTTTTTTTATTTCAAACTTCCTAGCTAACAATGCCTCTTGGTCACAGGTTCAGTCAACAAAGTATCTGGCTTGTGTTCGGGTATTAGACTGTAAGTCTCGTTTCTATGTGCAATTATAGTATTTCTGTTTTTTTAAATCCCTTCATTGTAAATTGTGTTTAAGATATCCTGTCTTATTGAGGAAGAACCGTGCCAGTTGTGTACGTTGAATCACACTTCCACACACAGAACAGTTACACTTGTGCTCTGTTGTTTCGTAGCTTTTATAGTTGCTGGGCACTTAATTAATTAATTGTGTTAACAGAAATTTCCTTTCATTCTTTTTTGTTATTCTATGCAGTCAGATTGCGGACTAATACTAGTCAGGGCCAACCGGTTACGAGACTGCGTAACCGGACAGACAGCTACTAAAATTAAAATTATTTGCATTGTATATACTTAAGCCCACATGCACGTGGCGACCGCTGCTTTGGACCGTCCCTTGGAATTCTTTTGATAGTAAAAATAGCAGACAGTAGTATCGTTGTAGTAATCTATAGTTTAGTAATTGTAGTCTATATTGCATGTGTAGATTTGGTAACTGAACATTTGTAGTTGTCTTGTCATTCTTCTACTGGTTTTTTCGCTGAATTTAATTTTTGATGTCTTGTACAGGGGTTTGACAATTTTGTGCAATTATGAAGATTTCAATTGTTCGTTAATCGTGTTTGTCGGGAAGCATTTCATGTGAATGGTATTGTTGGTGATAAAGTGTCATATTGCGTGTAATTTTCGTATAGTGACGAGTTTTGTATGTTTTGTAATTGATTTCGCGATCGATGGAAAAGGCAAAAATGATGGATAGGGAGAATGACGAAAATATTATCATGGCGAACTCGCCAACACAGGAGAACAGTATGATGAATAATGAAGTAGAAAACAATTTAATAAGTCGGGAAAATAGTCTGGAACCAGTTCAAATTTTTTCACAATCAAAAAATTTTCAGAATACGAGATTAACGACAGAAGATTCTGGAATAGTATCGAACACAGATAGCTTTACAGCTATGACGAAAGAAGTTTGTTTTGCGGGAAAAGTTAGGGGTGAAAAGAATTTCGAACGTTAATATGGATCAGTTGATTAGTGCAATATTAAATTGGGGATTACAGTTAGGATCTGAATTAAAAACAGAGATTGGAACTTTGGCAACACGGTTAGAAACTGATATGAGAACGATGGAAACAAGGTTAGACTCACAAATAGGAACAATTAAAACAGAGATGGAAACAATGGGAACACGGTTAGACTCACGAATAGGGACATGTTTCAAAAACATGAAAGATGAATTAAAGAAAGAAATTAGAGAAGAAGTACAACCGATTTTGAATGCTCACAATAATAGATTAATTTCAATAGAAATCAGACAAAAGGAACAGGATAGAGAACAGGAAGAAAGAGATAGTACAAAAATTTTCAGAGTTAAATTTACAACATGCACACGATAAGGAAGAAATATTTGAGAGAATCGAGGAATCCGTACCAAATGACAGAATAAATAAACTAACACAACAGTATGAACAGTTAACTACAAAATGTGTCAATACTGAAACCCGAGTCGCGACACCTACGGAAGACGTAAATAAACAGAAAGAACAAATAGGTGACTTATCGGAAAGAGTTGAGGAGATTTCAGATAAACTGACAAGTCTTAGTTTACTTCCTACGTCACGCGTACCTACAACTGATCGAGCACTCAGTGCGAATGCACTGACAGCCGTTAACCAATACACAGTCTAATTTTTCTGATTAAATTCAGTATAAAGCTATAGTGACTTGATAAATTATGTTATTAACGTTTAGTATTTTTCAGGATACAGTTTTATAAAATATTTAAGAACTTCAGGTAAATTCTGTGTGTGTCCGACGTTAAGAGGACTTGCTATCGAGAAAATTTTAGGAAGAATGTAATTTCGAAGAAGAAACAAATAAGCTAAAAAGGTAACTATTAATTGAGTTTATTTTTCAGGTAACATATTTCTACTTAGGTGTGTACTTTATACGTAATTTGCTGCTCGCGTTTACGTGATTTATACTTTGTGCTAAATTTTATATTCTATGAATTTACTTGTGAAGCGACGTGCTTGCGTACATTTGCTGATTTTGACAATGTTTTATTAATGAACAGGGTTGTTACTTGTGTATATTATACATCGCTTGGCTGCTATGCTTTTTCACTGATGTCTTATTTTTTATTATGTGCCTGCTGTGCTTATTTATTTAAATTGTAATTGTCATCTGATTAATTGTGCTAATATGGTTATGTATGTAGGTTATATTTTGTGATTTATCTGCTTGCGCCTTCATGTTTACTTATTAAGATTACAAATGAACATTTATTTGCTTATGCTGATATGATGCTAATGACCTGTTTATTATGTAAGATACATATTCGCTGCTTTGCGTATGGGTTGCATATTTACACATTTCTGTTTTTTTGTCATAACTACTCTTTAATTTGGTATATAGAAATGCTCATATACAGTGTACGAACATAGAGTTTAGGTCACACTATGGTATTAATTATAGATTGTTTGCTTGGCAGAGCCTCGTTGTAGTAATTGTGCTTGCATGCACTTGTTGACATTCTGTTCTCTACTGGTATATTTACTCACTATTGCATGTTTTGCTTACGCTCAGTGCCTTATATTTTAAGATAAGAAAATGAACTGCTATAATGCTACGAACGACATTGGTACAAGAAACTTCATTGAAGTCACATGACCCGGAGGTTTAATGGAAGCTGTATAAATTTATGCAAATATAGAGGAAGCTAACGACATGACATACCAACACTAGGTTCGTACCGTTGACAGTTACTACACTGCATTCTTCGTGAGCAATTGAAATAGCAAGTGACACTTGAGACAAGAAATACTCCACATGTTTGCTTCTGTTTTGCCATGATTCTTGAAGTGGTGTACACACCGTGAAATATTACGATCATTCACACTCCGTACTCGTACTTACTTACTGAGAGTTATTCAAAATAAAGGCTGTTAGAGGTCATGTATGCATTTCTTTTATTTAATGATGGACAAGGTAACCAAAATGTATCTTATAATTCATAATGAGTAGAAGATTTGGGTCAGATGGATTACACAGAGGTTGTGTGTGGACATTGTGTCTTCGGATTGCGTGGGATGATAAATTGAAGTTTGCACTAGGATTTTATCTGTGCTTGTTCGCGGAGACTGACTAGAGGAAAGAGTTGTTATGGAAGTGAAATGATATTGGCGATAAGGTTCATATGTATCGATGTATTGAAAAGGTATTATTGAGGTATTGAGACTGTGTGAAGTTGATGATTATTGGAGTTTTGGTGGATAAGAGGTAAAGTAAGTGAGGAGCATATTTTTTTTGGTGGTTTATATGGAACAAGGAGGATGAAGATGGCAGACTAGAACACTCAAGTTGAAGGAAAATTGTCTACACACACACTTTGTTAAATCAATAAGCAGTATATACTTTTCTTTTTTTTTTTTTTTTGGAGAGATGAAGTAATTGCATATCTTGGCACACTGACAGTTGTTCAGCAACTGTACATTTTGATTTGGCTTGCTTGGCAAACATAGGTCTTGACATGATGACTATGACGTTGACTAACTATTATTGACTGTTATACACTGTTGCCACTACTACTTGATACGGATGTTGAACATCAAATTTTGACAGAACTGCATTCACACAGTTAACACTATTCAATTACACAGTAGTACTTAAATGTGGATGAAAGATGAGTGAGTGTGTTTTGTGTGTTTTCCTTTCCTAATCCCAAATAATTGGTACCGACCTATCTCCTAAATATTATTTTACTTGTTTGTTGTGGCTTGCACTGACATCCATAAATATTATAGGTTTACTGATATTTGTAATAGTTAATATGACAATTATGTGATATAATTTGTGTGTTTATTACAATTTGTATGTTTAGTGTAAGAGCATTGATAATGATTTTGTAAAAGCAATTGTGTGTGCATTCAAACTGTTGTTCGTGCTTACACATATTGGCATTGGGGGGTGCCACTTGGAAATGTTTAATTTCTGCTAATGATCTCTGATGAACTGTCTGATTAGTGATAGTGAATATTTTGGACTGTTACCTGCACTTGTTCAACAATGCTGGGTGCCACTGTTGGAACTGCTTCTACTGAAATAATGTCACTTGTTGGTGTCTGCACCTGTTCAACATTGCTGGATGCCACTGATTGAACGGCTTCTACTGAAATAATGTCACTTGTTGCTGTCTGCACATGTTCAACACTGCTCGGTGCCACTGATGGAACAGCTTCTACTGAGATAATGTCACCTGTTACTTTCTGCACCTGTTCATCATTGCTGGGTGCCACTGATGGAACGGCTTCTACTGAGATAATGTCACTTGTTACTTTCTGCACCTGTTCAACATTGCTGGGTGCCACTGATGGAACTGCTTCTACTGAAATGATGTCACTTGTTGGTGTCCGCACCTGTTCAATTGAAGATGAATATTTTGTCGTCATACTCTCCAGCCACTGAAAATCTTGTAATTTTTCAGTACATGTTGAAAGGTGGCTACACTGAGTCACAGCGCCAGAGATTGCGCCAGAGAG
The DNA here is from genome assembly GCF_021461395.2 of Schistocerca americana. NCBI lineage: Eukaryota > Metazoa > Arthropoda > Insecta > Orthoptera > Acrididae > Schistocerca > Schistocerca americana. The sequence goes on from NC_060123.1 coordinate 456,006,993, forward strand.
TATTATTCAGCCGCCTCCACTGGTAGCAGTAGTTGAGAAGTTGCCGTGGGCAGCTGTAGTTCAGAAGTTGCCGTGGGCAGTGCTTATTGAGAGTATGTCGATAGCAGTACTAGTTGTGAGCATGTCGTGTGTAGTTGTTCTGATGGACTAGACAGCTGATGCTGTTCGATTGGGGATGTTGTAATGATCAGAGTGTATTTTTCGTCAATATATATGAAGGTAACATATTTTTTTTATTTCAAACTTCCTAGCTAACAATGCCTCTTGGTCACAGGTTCAGTCAACAAAGCATCTGGCTTGTGTTCAGGTATTAGACTGTAATTCTCGTTTCTATGTGCAATTATAGTATTTCTGTTTTTTTTAATCCCTTCATTGTAAATTGTGTTTAAGATATCCTGTCGTATTGAGGAAGAACCGTGCCAGTTGTGTACGTTGAATCACACTTCCACACATAGAACAGTTACACTTGTGCTTTGTTGTTTCGTAGCTTTTATAGTTGCTGGGGACTTAATTAATTAATTGTGCTAATGAAAATTTCCTTTCATTCTTTGTTGTTATTCTATGCAGTCAGATTGCGGAATAATACTAGTCAGGGCCATCCGGTTACGAGACTGCGTAACCGGACAGCTACTAAAATTAAAATTATTTGCATTTTATATAATTAAGCCCCCATGCAACGTTCACGCCGATAGTTACAGAAAGGTATGACGACATTGTTCCACAACAATCGGCGACACTTGTGCAGTAAAAAAGTAGACTGCAGGAAGATAAAATTTGATGCACGTAACTGCGGGAATATATGACATCATTGTCTCGATTGAAGCACGTTCCATATTTGTACACGTGATTGTGGAAAACGCTGACACGATTGATTACTACACGTGGTCTAGGGAGTGCATGATGAACACTTTCGATCACACCAGAATCCGCGACATATGTACTCGCCGACAGTTGCAAGTTGCAGACATACGTGACCGAACCGTCGGCGATTTATGCACAAAAGAAATTTAAAGCAAAGTTTATCTGAAGCACCGCTCAGTGATTTCCACGGAAATACACTGCACGAGTGCAGGAAAAATCATTTTAGAAGCAATGTGACATCTGTCAGTGAGTAGACAATACGTCTAATGCGTTTTGTAGATAATTACGTTTTTGCTGACCAGCTTAGTGATTTTCTCACGCGTAGAGGTAGTGTACATGGAATTTGCGCTTAATAAATAGGAGAGCATCTTGACAGCACGACTAATGGACAAGTGCGTAGCTACAGAAGCTTGCTGACATGTGAGAACAAACACATCTATATTTGCAGTATAGTTAAGCACCATTATCACTTAAGTGGGGGATATACAATTTAAACTTCAAAATATGAACCCATGATAATTTTTACTGAAGCCTAACGCTATAGGCAGTGGGGCTGATTTGCTTAAACCGCTTGAAATGCTAGCAATTTTACCGAGAGTCTTGAGTTTCCTCATTATAAAGATGAAAAAGTTATTATGCCTTAGAGAAAATGGTTTTTCTTCTGAAACGTTTCTCAATCATGATTGAAGAAGAAATGCAGTTTATAAATGATTAATGTATCGTTTTGCAATAGCGATACTTTAAATGGAATGCACATCATGTTTTTCACCAGCGACTGCTTTTTTTTGTGGTCGATGTACGTACACTTAGCAGCACTCATGTCATTTCGAACAGTGTTTTTCAATATACTCTTTACATACACGTGTATGTTTCACTAGAACGTACTAAGTACATTACCTTTTTCTCGAGGTGTGGACACCATATGCAATGTCTAACAGACAAAGGTGCAGATACCATTACATTCAAATTAGCGTGGCATTCTATACGGCGCTCATATGGATTTGCAATGAAAACCTAATTAAGATATATATTGGTTGGGCAGGGACGTCTACACGAATGCGGTAATGAAGATACTGATGTGTCCATCTAGCGACAAAGCAATAATTCATCGACCACAGAAAGGAATGGAGTATGCCACTCCATTTTCTGGCAAGGTACCTACTTCATGTTGACAGATCATCCACGATGGAGTTCCATGATCTCACGGACAAATGGATTTTTTGATGACATTGTGTTGTGGTCTTCAGTCCTGAGACTCGTTTGGTGCAGCTCTCCATGCTACTCTATCCTGTGCAAGCTTCTTCATCTCCCAGTACCTAATGCAGCCTACATCCTTCTGAATCTGCTTAGTGGATTCATCTCTTGGTCTCCCTCAACGATTTTTACCCTCCACGCTGTCCTCCAGCACTAAATTGGTGATCAGTTGATGCATCAGAACATGTCCTACCAACCGATACCTTCTTCTAGTCAAGTTGTGCCACAATCTCCTCTTCTCCCCAATTCTATTCAATACCTCTTCATTAGTTATGTGATCTACCCATCTAATCTTCAGCATTCTTCTTGATGGCATTACATCATATAAAATAGAAAATGCTCTGACATCATGATAGTCACAGTAGCTTGAAAAAATCTTTGTTTACTACGAATATTTTTTTGTTCAGTTATACTAGTACATTCCACGATCTCAGTTAAAACTATATTTGTAATGAAGTTCACATCACGTAAACATTAAATGATTCTGTATCGTACGAAAAAATGTGAAATACAAACTATCCATTTCTCTGTGTGCTCTAATTTTTCCCCTACATCACATCCATTCTACAACATGCAACCAGCTTTCTAACGCTACCAAGCTTTACAATCTTGAATGAATAATTTTTGTTGATGCTGTAAGGCATTAACTCTCAACTTTCGAGTTGTGCTCTAGAAGACAGCACAACGATTTTCGCACTCACTCTCCAAGGCCATTTCTGTCGGAACGTTCCTATATCCCCCTCTACCCTCCGAAAATCCCCAACTCTGTATTTTTGCTAGAACGTAAAACCAATGAAGCTACATCAATTATTAGATTTTGTGTTTGTTTAACAATCTATAATTACTTATTCTTAATAGGTGTCAATCTGCGTACCAGATGGCATTCGCGCAAGTTATCTTCAGCCTCTGTGTTGACACTTGTCCTTAATATTATGAATTATCAAAAAATGGTTCAAATGGCTCTGAGCACTATGGGACTTAACATCTGTGGTCATCAGTCCCCTAATTATCAAATGGTCTTCATTTAACTTATGACATATTACCGCAGGCAACTGTGTGCAATTTCCTTCCATGCTAACGATTGCAGATGAAGGAAAATCGTCGAAAACCACCACAATGAAAATAGTGGCTTGGGGATAGGCAAATAGTGGTATTTTGAGGTATCACTAGGGATGAAGTCATTGCTGGTAACTCACATTTCCCTTCAATACGTTATTGCTAGTCTCACACTTGACCGTTCTAATTATTTCTCAGCTTTTTACTAGTGCACATACCTCCACCATCTTTGTCAGATATTATTTATTACTTTGCTAATATTCAAACGAGACGCCATAATAATGCATTAGCGAAACCCCCACCACCACCACCCACCCACCCACCCACCCACCACATACACGCACAGAAAAGATTTAACACAAAGTACAGCGGTTTTAAATTTAGGACATACTGAGATATATGCATCTGACAGTTACGTAGCTCCATTTACATTGTCTTTTGGTTTGAGTCAGTAAAATAATTAATGTGACGACTTCACAAACGACTGTATTACATAACAGCGAACAAAACTTCCCCTACCACCATTACCCTTGCACTGCTTCGGCACAGTTGTTGGGTTCAAACTGGTTGTTCTCCAGATTCCAGGAGGGGGGAAAGTGCCCCTCTCGCCTCACTCCCTTACTGATGCCTATGGCTCTCATGACCGCAGCAGAATTAAAGGGCAAATTCAACAAAGCTATTGACTTAATTCACTTAGTCTGCGAGTGAGCATGGAAAACGCCACGGGGAGATTAAGACTAGGGGTAATACAATTCGAAGAATGAGGCTGTCTATAAGAAGGAATGGTGGTAATTGTGATGCCATATTTCCAAAGAAAAACTAACTTTCTAGACAATAAGAACGGGCGTTATTGACAACTGAGATACTAGGTGCCCTAAATGATAAAAAAAAGCGCAACCTAAATTATGAATAGTGCATTCAGCGGCGATTCCTTTCTTAGTTATAAGTCACACAGAAAGGGACAATGCATCGACAATAACAAATACACTCCTGGAAATTGAAATAAGAACACCGTGAATTCATTGTCCCAGGAAGGGGAAACTTTATTGACACATTCCTGGGGTCAGATACATCACATCATCACACTGACAGAACCACAGGCACATAGACACAGGCAACAGAGCATGCACAATGTCGGCACTAGTACAGTGTATATCCACCTTTCGCAGCAATGCAGGCTGCTATTCTCCCATGGAGACGATCGTAGAGATGCTGGATGTAGTCCTGTGGAACGGCTAGCCATGCCATTTCCACCTGGCGCCTCAGTTGGACCAGCGTTCGTGTTGGACGTGCAGACCGCGTGAGACGACGCTTCATCCAGTCCCAAACATGCTCAATGAGGGACAGATCCGGAGATCTTGCTGGCCAGGGTAGTTGACTTACACCTTCTAGAGCACGTTGGGTGGCACGGGATACATGCGGACGTGCATTGTCCTGTTGGAACAGCACGTTCCCTTGCCGGTCTAGGAATGGTATAACGATGGGTTCGATGACGGTTTGGATGTACCGTGCACTATTCAGTGTCCCCTCGACGACCACCAGTGGTGTACGGCCAGTGTAGGAGATCGCTCCCCACACCATGATGCCGGGTGTTGGCCCTGTGTGCCTCGGTCGTATGCAGTCCTGATTGTGGCGCTCACCTGCACGGCGCCAAACACGCATACGACCATCACTGGCACCAAGGCAGAAGCGACTCTCATCGCTGAAGACGACAAGTCTCCATTCGTCCCTCCATTCACGCCTGTCGCGACACCACTGGAGGCGGGCTGCACGATGTTGGGGCGTGAGCGGAAGACGGCCTAACGGTGTGCGGGACCGTAGCCCAGCTTCATGGAGACGGTTGCGAATGGTCCTCGCCGATACCCCAGGAGCAACAGTGTCCCTAATTTGCTGGGAAGTGGCGGTGCGGTCCCCTACGGCACTGCGTAGGATCCTACGGTCTTGGCGTGCATCCGTGCGTCGCTGCGGTCCGGTCCCAGGTCGACGGGCACGTGCACCTTCCGCCGACCACTAGCGACAACATCGATGTACTGTGGAGACCTCACGCCTCACGTGTTGAGCAATTCGGCGGTACGTCCACCCGGCCTCCCGCATGCCCACTATACGCCCTCGCTCAAAATCCGTCAACTGCACATACGGTTAACGTCCACGCTGTCGCGGCATGCTACCAGTGTTAAAGACTGCGATGGAGCTCCGTATGCCACGGCAAACTGGCTGACACTGACGGCGGCGGTGCACAAATGCTGCGCAGCTAGCGCCATTCGACGGCCAACACCGCGGTTCCTGATGTGACCGCTGTGCCGTGCGTGTGATCATTGCTTGTACAGCCCTCTCGCAGTGTCCGGAGCAAGTATGGTGGGTCTGACACACCGGTGTCAATGTGTTCTTTTTTCCATTTCCAGGAGTGTATATTACTGTTTCCTATTTTATTACGAGAAAGGGCCCCATATAATCAACAAAAACCTCCTCCGAAGACTTTTCTTCGTGAATAATGTGACGAAGACTTCAAGGAGTATTGAGATTAAGTTTAATGACGTTACAGGTCTCTTACTCAGTAACCAAGCTTCTAATATCCCAATTTAATGTGGGCCATGTGAGGTGCTCCTTAATTTTCGTTAGTATTTTATAGATTTCTAAATTCCTCCTACCAAAATTCATGAAAATTCCATAAACCAGCAGGGTTTAGTTCGTTGATGAGACCAATTTTTTATTTATATCTTAAAGTATCGGGTATTCTGCCAGATATCAGCGTCATTCATCGACGATATTTCGACAGAGTGACCTGTTATGTTCATCATGTGGTACCTGAGACTGTTCGTCGAGTGCAACAGGTTCAATATGTGTACGGCCTTCTCTCTCCATGCTCAGTTCCAGTTCGTCTGTCTGAGCTTCACTCCCACCAGAAGCGTCCTTAGATGTTCACTATAAGTTCTGGCGGGACTGTCCTCATGCTGGCGTACCGTGTTTGGTTCTAGGTGTTCACTCTCCGGTCTACTGTCTCTAGAGGTGCCCTGCGACGTTCAGGTTCCAGCGTGTTGCAGCTAGAGCTCTCTCTGGGGTTCATTTTCCATTTCTACACTCTCAGTGTTTCTTTTTATGTTCTGCTGCTGCCTCTATTGCATTTTTAGAAACTCCAGTGCAATGTCCCAGATTCCACTGAGTTGGTACCCAGTGTCAGGATCCTTCACTGTGTTTTGGAACAAATCCAAAACAGTCCGATCGATCTGAAAGATACGACGCAGGGTGTCCGCGATCTGATTATCCAATCCCCTTCCAAGCTCCACTGAAATGTGAAAGGCGGAGATGCGGACAGCCCAATGCATGAGCCTATCTTTTTATAAGATCAGGTGAGTGCCCACCTTAAAGGCTATTTATCAGTCTCTAACAAGTATTCCTTGTATTCCAGACTAAATTCAAACTTTACAACCCGAAAAGGACTGCTAGCACTTCCAACTCCCACAGGAAATATTTTAAGTAAACAACAGACAACGCTCTAGGGATCTACGCAGCTGGTGTCCCGAAGCGTTCGTCCTCCTGAAGGAGTGCAGCTGCACTATCAGAATTGGAGGCATCGATCGAGACTTTAAACAGACACTCTGAATCTGAGATCCTCAACATATGAGAACTTCTTAATGCAATTATGAGTTAATCAAAAACATCCTCCTGAAACTCCGTTGACTGGAAGAGTTCTCCTCCTGTCACAGCTGCTTCGAGGGAGCAGCTAACTGGGTAAAATTAGGTATGAATTTTCTGAAGGAAAAAAAAACCTCACACCGAAAAATCGAACTATACGTCTCTTATGTTTGGATGGAGAAAAATTCTGATTATGTTTTGCACACTCTTCAGCATTTTTGACACTTGAAGCAGAAACTAAATGCCTGACAAACAAAATCTCTTGATGGGCGAGATTAACTTTTGCTAGTTAACATTTAGGCCCTCTCCTCTCAAATGAAACACCACTTGGCTTACTGTTTTAAGTGCTAATGAAAGGTCTTACTATCTATCACTGCATCATCCAGGAAAAGTTACACTAACAAAAAGCGAGCTACTCACCAGGTTGTAAAGGCCCAAGGGATGTCGGCCGGCCGCCATGTCATTCTCTCCCTTGCGACATCACGCGGGTGCGTTATGGAGGGCATTTGTCCAGCGCACTGCTCTCCGGGCCGTTTCTTAGACTTTCCAGACCGTGGAACCGCTTCTGCTCGGTGAGGTAGCTCCTGAGTAGGCGTTATGAGACTGAGTGCACCACGTACCAGTGTTGCTACCAAGGAAAAATTCTTGGCAGCACCGGGAATCAAACCTGGGTCCTCCACATGGTAGCCATGTACGCTGATCACTCACCTAGGGGGGGATGGACACACTAAGACTTAAACTCTCCCGAAACTGAGTCAAATAAGAGTGAGAAAAATACTGTAACTGCTGGTACACCAAACAGATTCTTAACAGCAGTTGGTACAAAACGCTGTTAGGGGTTTTGGATCCATTCGCTAAGGGAACCTGTTGATAAGCTTGGTTAACATCTAACACGGTAAAATAGCATGTCCCAGTAAATCATTTGAAACAATTCTGTAAATCCCGTAAAGAAACTGCGTGCAATATGATCCTTTGACTGGTAGCACGAAAGTGCCCATGCCATTTCCCTTTGGTAGCAGAAAGATGGTTGAAGCATGGGACGAGGTGTGCGCTCTAATGACGCTATAATCCGGTAGCCTGTAAATAATCTGACGCAGTGCTTTCAGTTTTGGTGGGGATGAGCGATTTGGTGCTTGGTGAATGAGTACGCCAACGACCAACTGAATCCGGTACTGAACCTCAGCAGTAACTTCCAGTCTACCTCTATGTACATCTACATCTATAATCTGCAAGCCACTGTGACGTGCATGGTAGTAGGTAAGTCACATTGTGTCAGTTATTAGGGTTTTTTCCTGTTCCTTTCACGGATGAAGTGCAGGGAGAATGATCGTTAAAATGGATCTGTTTGCACTGCAATTAGTCTAATTTATTCTCATGTTATCTACGACAGTGATACGGAGGTGGTTGTAGTATATTTCTGGAGCCATAATTTAAGACCAGTTCTGGAAACTTTGCAATCTCTCTCAGTACAGTTTACGCCCATCTGCAAGAGTCTGCCAGTTCAGTTCCACAGAATCTCTACGACTGTCTCCCAGTAGTGAAACAAACCTGCAACCATTTGTGCTGCTGCGAGGGATGCTGCACCAATTTGTGTTAATGATACTGCGTTGAGCTGTAATCACGCAGTACTCCCGTACAGGTTTCGAATCAAAGTACACCTCACGAAATAGTTATTTAAACCAGTCTGCTTAAATCGGTAGACTCGAATTCTCGTTAAGGAATTACTTTATTTTCTGTCTCACACACACAACATATGATATTTTTTGCGATGCTATCATAAAAGCTTTATCCATAGCCTTCACAGACAACAGACTGCCCATGATATTCACCAAGTTCGATGTTGTCTCCTTCAGCATTGCTCCTTAGGGTACAAGGAATCATCTGGCTGGCGTATTGGTCTGAGTTGCAGTTAGCGACTAGGTCTCTCTGCACTTGGTACTACGTTACAACATCTGATGCTGAGTCCCAACACCGCCCGTAGCCCAACGAATGCCGCAAACAGACGGTGCACAAAACTAGAGACGAATACCTACAACAAGTAAGTCAAACATGAATTCGCTGAATAACATCATACAACATGAATGAACAGTAGAATAAAGTTATAAAGCTACACGTTTACTCATTCATATACCGCATCAAGGGAGCAGAAAGTTTAGCGTGACATGTTAGCGAGTATTCAGGTTTTTTGAGCCTCAAAATTACATCGCTCTTTCACTGCCATTCTCTGTATACGTTCAATATGCACTATCAGTCCCATTTGGAATGGGTCGCACAATCTAAGATGGGTCTCATGAATAATGTGCAGTCAATCTAGTCTTTACCCTGACTGCATTTCGCCAGCACTCTATCCATAAACCGAAATCTGTCACCTTTACCCACGGCTGAGTTTAGTTGGTAATTCCATTTCATATCCCTAAAATATGTTAAACCTAGTTATTTGTATGAGTAAAGGAGGTTCCTATCCATGCCGGGTGGTTAGACTGTCAGTGAGAGAGCACCTCGAGTTCCTGCTGCTAATTAGGAGAGAACAAAATTCGTTTGTTACATATTTTTACGAGCTTGAAACAGGAGCGACTTACTTTTAGTTATCTGTGTAGTTACTATTTTATTTTTGTAATTTCCTGCTTGTCTGAGTACTTACTAGGCACAACCCTTTATTTTAATAACAGTGTAGTGTGGAGTACCGCAGTTGATATAGGCGCTTGCATCGACCCTCGTATCGTACAGGCTTTTGTTTGTTTTGTTTAGTGTAGCTCGGCGTCGGTTAGACCATCAGTGAGAGAACATCTCGATTTCCTGCTGCTAATAAGGCGAGTACATCCTTTGTTTGTCACATGTTTTTACGAGCTTCAAACAGGAGCCACTTAAGTAATGGATAGGAACTGTGATTGCTGTGTACAGATGCGAACTGAGAAGGAGACTCTTTGCTCACAGCTCCAGGTGGTGTTGGCTTCCATCACAGAGCTTGAGGCTGCTGTGAAGGGGCACCACTGTGGGGGTCAGACTCGGGGGTGCGAGGGACGTCGAGTACGTCCCATGTGTGCCCCGATCGGCAAACTGCTGTAGCGGCCCCGGGTAATGCCTGCAGTGAGGTTGGCACCTCACCCGTAGTCAAGTGGGAGATCATTCCAAAGTGTGGCAGACTGCGAAAGACTTTCCTAGGGGCCAATCGTAGGGCCTCCTTGGTTCGTTTGACGAACAGATATCGGGGCGTTATCTGTGGCTGATGAAACTTCAAAGCCAGATGCAGTCATCCACCCAGTTCCAGATGAAGATTCTCGGTCCACAAGGTTTGGGTATTCCCAGAGGGTGAATATGCTGGAAGTAGGGACCTCCAACGCAGGGCATGTAACGGGCCCCTTAGGAACATATCTGCCAAGGAGGGGAAAGAAGCCAGTGTGCACTCCGTGTGCATACTGGGAGGAATCATTCATTATATGGAAAGGGTGCTTCCAGATGCCATGAAGAGTAGAGAGTGCAGCCAGCTGCATGTGGTGACTCACGTTGGTACCAATGACGTGTGTCGTTTTGGATCAGAGGAGATTTTCTTTGATTTCGGGTGGCTAGCTGAAATGGTAAAGACTGCCCGTCTTACTTGCGAGATTAAGGAAGAGCTCACCATCTGCAGCATCATCGAGAGAACTGACTATGGTCCTTTGGTTCAGAGCCGAGAGGAGGGTCTGGATACGAGACTCAGGCGGTTATGTGGCCATGAAGGCTACAGATTCCTTGACTTGCGCCATCGGGTTGTGGATTTCCGGTTCAAATGGCTCTGAGCACTATGGGACTTAACAGCTGAGGTCATCAGTCCCCTAGAACTTAGAATTACTTAAAACTCCCAATTAACTGCCCGAGGCAGGATTTGAACCTGCGACCGTAGCGGTCGCGCGGTTCCAGACTCAAGCGCCTAGAACTGCTCGGCCACTCCGGCCGGCGTGGGTTTCCGGGTTCCACTTAATAGGTCAAGAGTCCACTACACACAGGAAGCTCGTACATGGGTAGCGGATACTTGTGTGAGGGACTGTGACGTTTTTTAGGATAGAGGGCCCCAGGAAACCACACAAATGGCGTCCGTCTAAAAGGAGGCACGTAAAACACAGTAAGGTAGTTGTAGAAACGAACGATATTGTATTTGTGAATTGTCGTAGCTGTGTTAGGAAAGAACCAGAGATCCAAGGCCTAATAGAAAGCAATGAAGCTCAAATAGTTACAGGCATGGAAAGCTAGCTAAATCCGGAAATAAATTCAACTGAAATTTTTTCAAACGACCTAACAGTGTTAAAAAAGGATTGATTTAATACCGTTGGTGGTGGATTATTTATTGCTGACCCAAGTAGTTTACCTTGTAGTGAAATTGAAGTCGATAGTTCCTGCGAAATAGTATGGGTAGAGGTTATACTTGACAATCAGACTAAACTATCATTTGGATCGTTTACCGACCCCCGTCTAAGAAGATATAGTTGCTGAACAGTTCAAAGAATATTCAAGTCTTATTTCCAATAAGTACCCCACCTATACAATTATAGTCGGTGGTGACTTCAATCTACTCTCGATATGCTGGAAAAATTATACGTTTAAAGCCGGTGGCAGACATAGAACGACATACGAAATTGTACTGACTACTTTCTTAGAAAATTAATTTGAACAATTAGTTCATGAGTCCACTCGAAGCGTAAATGGTTGCGCAAGCATGCTGGGCCTCTTAGCAACAAATAATCCTGGACAAATAGGGAGTATCATGATGGATACAGGGATTAGCGACCACAAATCAATTGCTGCTAGGCTGAATACAGTAACACCCATAACCATAAAAAAAGAAACGCAAATTACATCTATTTGAAAAAGCTAATAATAATTAACGTCACTTTTAGAGACAGTCTCTACTGCTTCCGATCTGATTCGAGCGTAGGAAATCTGGAGAATGATTTCACAGAAATAGTATCGACGATGTGGCTTAAGGAGCATTTCGCTCTCATTTAAATATATGGCCGAAAGAGTCAGCCATTAGGAATTGTGAAACGAACCCTGTCGTCCAGGATCGTGTGCCACAAAGAGTGCAGATTCGCTTCGAGATGGGGAAATTCACAGACGTCTATTGTGCTGTGAAGCCTAAGCGCTATAGTGTGCGAGTGAGAAAGACGAGAACCTACGTCATAGGGAAGCCCTGTAGAAGCAGTTTGTGACCAATGAGGCGTACCGGTGTTAAATATGGCAGAACGAAGATCGACCATAAAGGCAAAACTAATTCTGTAGTAATTCAGGGAATGAAGCCACAGTAATTTTAATCTACCAAGCTTCATGAAGTTTCATGGTGATTCCAAGAAAACTTGAACATTGATCATATCTATAATAGTTTAGGATTTACTGTTAAAGTGAAATTAACAAGGTTTGTAACAAAACCTGAATGCTAAAATCTGAAGGCTTTGGTCGATCTTAACGACATTTCATACAGAAGCGCATCATTAAAATGAGAAATGTTGCAAATATCAATCGTGTAAATTTGTTTGTTTAAAAGATACAGGAAATTTAATTTATCAGTATTTTCAGTTGAGAATCAGATCATCATTTCCTCCACACAAAATACATTGAACGATGACAGCATGATACCTTATTGAATCATTGGGTAATAGAACATTTGTCGTAATATTTAATGCATAATAGTCCCTTTTGTTCTTTATTTACTTATCAGAAAGCCCATTGGAGCAGCGCTACTGGCTGCGACATTCAAAGCTATGAAGGAAATTGTATTGGTATTACGTAAAAGAATTTAACGTTTATTATGTAATGGATATTATTTTTACTTTATTTAGAACGAGAATGTGGTCAAGCTTTGATTATTGAAATATGTTGAAATGTAAAATAATGTAGAATAGGCTGTAGCCAATCAGATGGGCGGCCTCAGAGAAGGGAACCGCCCTAGTCAGTTGAGCGACGATGTTGGGCATTCGGGAGACGCGGCCAGGGACGGGCAGACGGACAATGCTGGTGCAGACGTAATAGCCGAAGGACGGTCTTAGGTAGCTAGGAAGTGAAACGACTTAGAAAATTTCGCGTTGTGTATATCACGGGACTTAGTCTCTGAGCAGTGAGCAGCCGCACGCGTGGTCTGATCTCTAACGTTTCGCGTAGTTAACGAGGTGGAGTATTGGACTTGTAAATCGCGATGAGATTGTGAATGATCGAACTCCGTGAAATGGATATGCGCTCGAGTGTAACAGTAACTCTGAATACGACCACTTTCGCTATTAGTTTGCTTTCTGAATAAACATTATTCTAACCAAACCGCAACTGTGTGGCCTACAGCTTTTATGGGTCGTTAAATAGGTTCCCGATATTATTATTACTGTTATTATATTTTATATTAACTTTATATTTCGCAAACTGCCATCAACCAGATAATTTAAGCAAAGCGTCACAAGAGTCTAATTTAGGGCGTGTAAAGCGACACGTGCGGTTCACCCCTAGACGAGTTTGAGCCAAGACATTTCGACGAAGAGGAATGCCATGTGAGCCCGAACTTCTTTGGGATGTTAGCTCGCAACGGCAATTGAGACATATATGCCACATAAATTAATAAGTGATGGTATTGATCTCCCATGGTACATAAAACGGTTCAGATTGCTGTTGTAGAAGCAACAAAAAAAGCATGCCAAATTTAAAAGAACACAAAATCCACAAGATTGGTGAAGATTTGCAGAAGTTAGAAATATGGCGCGTGCTTCAATGCGAGATGCTTTTAACAATTTCCACAACGAAACTCTGATTCGGAAGCTGGCAGAAAACCCAAAGAGATTCTGGTGACATATAAAGCATGCTAATGGCAAGACGCTAGCAGTACCTTCACTGTGCGATAACAGTGGTGAGGTCACTGATGGCAGTGCCACTAAAGCAGAGTTATTAAACACGGTTTTCCGAAGCTCCTTCACCAAAGAAGACGAAGGAAATAATCCTGAATTCCAATCAAGAACAACTGCCAAGGTAAGAAACATAGGTATATATCCTCGGTGTAGCAAAACAGATTAAATCACTTATTAATTACAGATCATGTCACTAATAACGATTTGCCGTAGTGTTTTGGAACATATACTATGTTCGAACATTATGAATTACCTCGAAGAAAACGATTCATTGACACATAGTCAGCATGGATTCATAAAATATCGTTCTTGTGAAACACAAATAGCTCTTTACACTCATGAAGTAATGAGTGCTATCGACAGAGGATGTCAAATTGATTCCATATTATTAGACATCCAGAAGGCTTTCGACACCGTTTCTCACAAGCGTCTTCTAACCAAACTGCGTGCCTATGGAATATCACCTCAACTGCGCAACTGGATTCGTGATTTCTTGTCAGAAACGTCACGATTCCTAGTGATAGACGGAAAGTCATCGAGTAAAACAGAGGTGATATCAGTCGTTCCTCAAGGTAGTGTTATAGACCCTCTATCATTCCTGATCTATATTAACGATGTAGGAGAGAATCTGAGTAGCCGTCTTAGATTGTTTCCAGATGATGCTGTCATTTACTGTTTTGTAAAGTCATGAGGAAATGTCTCTTGCAGCGGTCTCTCCGCGATATTTTCAGAAATTTTATAAATTATATAACTCAGTACATATCTCGAAATATCTCTTCTTATCTTACCGATTCCTAAACTTTAATATACGATGATTATCAATGCAAAGTAGTTTCAAGCCCTATTATTCCTTGGAGCATGCATTTACACCATGGAATAGCTTCTCTACTATCTATGTTTTCTCTTATGAAAAGAATGAGGCAATGTTTGCCAATTAGCCGTGAAAGAAGGAGGATGTATATGTATGTATTGTTGAGCTAGTCGCCATCTTGATGAGATTCTGTATGAGAAGGAATTTAATACATGAACTAAACTAAAGCGAGTGTGTTCGCGTATTATGTAACTGATTTTTATTGACAGTGTCTGCTTACTACGCTGTGTTGCACGGGATCAGTGGCCAACGTCTGATTTACACTGGACGAACCTGCCGTTTTGTATGCTCAAGATATCCAGTTACTTCAAATAAATAGGGTAACACGGTCTTACCAGCAGATCTCTGGTTTTCCCCATGTGATCACCGAAAGTTAATAATTTTCAGGAGATCGACTGACAATTTTCGTCGCACCGAGACTTCGAAAGTGCTTCACTGCCTTATGGAATTTAAGTTAAGCTCAATTTAATCAGGATAGAACAGTATTGAACTGTGTGAATGTGATAAGCCTGCTTTGTGAATGAAAATTCCCTTAACATACGCATGTTTTTACTATCCTGATCAGTGAAGCTAAATCAGGTCGGCGTGAGAGAGGTTTTTAAATTTTTTTAATACCACAAAAAATATTAAAATCAGATGACGAAAACTATCTGCAAAATGATTTAGACAGAATTTCTGTATGGTGAGAAGAGTGGCAGTTGAACCTGAATAAAGAAAAGTGTGAAGTTATTTACATGAGTACTAAAAGAAATCCGCTAAATGTCGATTACGCGATGAGTCACACAAATCTGAAAGCTGTAAATTCAACTAAATTCTTAGCAATTACAATTAAAAATGACCTACATTGGAAAAAAATCGTAGATAATGTTGTGAGTAGAGCAGACCAAAGACTGCCATTCATTGGTAGAACACTTAGAACATGCAACTGGTCTGCTTACATCACGCTTGTCCGCCCTATCCTCGAGTACAGCAGAGCGGTGTGGGATCCGTATCAGGTGAGACTGACGGATGACACCGAAAAAGTTCAAAGAAGGGCAGCTCGTTTTGTAACGTCGCGTAATAGGGGAGATGGAGCCACAGACATGATACGTGAATTGATGCGGCAATCATTAAAATAAAGGCTTTTTTCGTTGCAACTGGATCTTCTCTTGAAATTTCAAACACCAGTTTTGTTCTCCAATTGCGAAAACATTGCATTGCATTGATCATCAGGATAAAATAAGAGACATCAGGGCTAGCACAGAAGTGCTCGTTTTTCCCGCGCGCGGTTCGAGAGTGGAACTCTAGAGAGACAGCTTGAAGGTAGTTCACATTATTGTGGTAAGCAGAGTAACTACGTAGTTGCAGATGTAGATGTAGATGTGGGTGCCTGGTGCAGCAACCGGTTATGAATTTCTTGAAATGAAACAGTCTCGGTTACGCAATCTTTTTTATGTAGAGGAAATGACACGTTTCGCCCTTTTGGGGCATCATGAGATTAACCTGTGGTGAAAATGACGTTATATGCAGATTACATGGCGAAACAGAGCTAATATAAAACACAAAAGAGACTAAGTTTCAGCCTGTGCAGCCGTCTCTACCGTTAATTACAACGTGCACTTACTTAAAAATGTATGTGGAAAAGCCGCGCGGGGTTGCTGTGCGATCTATGGTGCCATGACACTGTTCGCGCGGGTTTCCCCGTTGCGGTTCGAGTCTTCCATTGGGCATGGGTGTGTGTGTTGTCCTTAGCGTAAGTTAGTTTAATTTAGATTATGTAGTGTGTAAGCCTATGGATCGAAGATCTCATCAGTTTAGTCCCATAGAACTTACCACAAATTTACAATTTATAATTTATATGTGGAAATCCAACATTCGTCCATTAATGCCCACATATGGCATTAAGATAAAATTTTGTAAGAGACCATCGTCCTATCGTCATGAAATGAATACAAGCACTATGGAGCCTGAAACCAGGAAAACAATGCCAAGTATAACTACAGTGTCTGCAGAACAGGAAAACTATGACAAACCAAAAAAAATTAAGAAATCTTACGTAAAACGCAGCTAATCGCGTTCCGGCGTACACAATATGGAGCCGTAGAGGCAAAATTATGCCACCGTAGTAGCAGACACTAAAGGAAGATGGCACTGAGTAGGCAACGTGCTTATACAAAGCGACAGCATAGCTAAATTATGTTTGCGGAAGGCACATTAGGTAAAGCAGTGAATTTACAAAATCGAATTTAGTGCAAGAATATTAATGAAATTTCCTGTAAATAAAAAAGTTTATGCAACAGTGACTGTTCCATTTCAAGATATATGTATGAGATTGGCCGATTCCAGCTGTGACTCGCTGATATTTCAGTCATAGAATACTACGTTCCTTTGTTTTGTAAAGTGCTATAATTTACATTTCTGGACATTTAAAACAATTTGCCAACATTTGTACCACTCTGATACCTTATCAAGATCTGACTGAATATTTATGCAGCTTCTTTCAGGCAGTAGTACATTACAGATAATTACCTTACCTGCAAAAAATTTGAGGTTACTGCTGATTTTGCCCCAAAGTTAATTAATATTCACTACTGGCCATTAAAATTGCTACACCACGAATATGACGTGCTACAGACGTGAAACTTAACCGACAGGAGGAAGATGCTGTGATATGCGAATGATTAGCTTTTCAGAACGTTCACACAAGGTTGGCGCCGGTAGCGACACCTACAACGCGCTGACATGAGGAATGTTTCCAACCGATTTCTCATTCACAAACAGCAGTTGATCGGCGTTGCCTGGTGAAAGGTGGTGTGATGCCTCGTGTGAGGAGGAGAAATGCGTACCATCACGTTTCCAACTTTGATAAAGGTTGGATTGGAGCCCATCGCGATTGCGGTTTGTCGTGCCGCGATATTGCGGCTCGCATTGGTCGAGATACCATGACTGTTAGCAGAATATGGAATCTGTGGGTTCAGGAGGGTAATGCGGAACGCCGTGCTGGATCCCAACGGCCTCGTATCACTAGCGGTTGGGATGACAGGCATCTTATCCGCATGGCTGTAACGGATCGTGCAGCCACGTCTCGATCCCTGAGTCAACAGATGGGGACTATGCAAGACAACAAACATCTGCACGAACTGTTCGACGACGTTTGCAGCAGCACGGATTATCAGCTCGGCTTCGGTTACCCTTGACGCTGCGTCACAGACAGGAGTGCCTGCTATGGTGTACTCAACGACGAACCTGGGTGCACGAATGGCAAAACGTCATTTTTTCGGATGAATCCTGATTCTGTTTACAGCATCATGATGGTGTATTCGTCATCGCCATACTGGCGTATGACGCGGCGTGATGGTATGGGGTGCCATTGGTTACACGTCTCGGTTACCTCTTGTTCGCATTGACGGCACTTTGACCAGTGGACGTTGCATTTCAGATGTGTTACGACCCGTCGCTCTACCCTTCATTCGATCCCTGCGAAACACTACATTTCGGCAGGATAATGCAGCACCGCATATTCCAGGTCCTGTACGGGCCTTTCTGGATACAGAAAATGTTCAGCTGCTGCTCTGGCCAGCACATTCTCCAGATCTCTCACCAACTGAAAACGCCTGGTCAATGGTGGCGGAGCAACTGGCTCGTCACAATACGCCAGTCACTACTCTTGATGAACTGTGTTATCGTGTTGAAGCTGCATGGGCAGCTGTTACTTGTACACGCCATCCAGGCTCTGTTTGACTCAATGCCCAGGCGTATCAAGGCCGTTATTACGGCCAGAGGTGGTTTTTCTAGGTACTGATTTCTAAGGATCTAAGCACCCAAATTGCGTGAAAATGTAATCACATCCCAGTTCTAAAAATGGCTCTGAGCACTATGGGACTTAACACGTATGGCCATCAGTCCCCTAGAACTTAAAACTGCTTAACCGTAACTAACCTAAGGACATCACACAACACCCAGTCATCACGAGGCAGAGAAAATCCCTGACCCCGCCGGGAATCGAACCCGGGAGCTAGAAGCGAGAACGCTACCGCACGACCACGAGCTGCGGACATGTCAGTTCTACTACAATATATTTGTCCATTGAATGCCCGTTTATCATCTGCATTTCTTCTACGTGTAGCAGTTTTAATGGCCAGTAGTGCACAATATGGACAGCATGTACCCAACACACTTGCGTGGGTCACTCACAAAGTTACTTCTACAGCTATAGAATAAACGTATGATACATTAGCTGTGGCTGCAGTGTCCCATTTACACATTCAGTTCCGTAACCTGTGTCCTAAATACTAAGCTATCAGACTACTACGGAAATAAAGATCTACAAGGAAGTTGAGCACAAAGCTAGCTTCTCAACCGTTAGTAGTAGAGTCACGGACTGAGTCACGCTTGTAATGTCTCCTGCTCTCGCTACCTCTGAAGGCGGAGGGCATCACGTAGCGACAACGAAATGGAACAACGTAATATGAGCGACTCCCTTCGTCGACTGTCAACTTCGTTCTTGCGTTCTGGAGCGTGAGTAGCGTCACATATAGTCTTCTATGACCTTTTGTGAGTTGACATTCTTATCTGCACCTTATTTTCCTACATGTACTACCGTGTAGGTATAGAATGGCTTATGCTGGAGCGAAAATAGTACGTCGTACTCCAAAACGGTAATGCGCCAAAGAAAAGAAACAGATTTGTTTCTGCTGAAGGACAGTCTCATAATTACCAAGGGGCACTGTAATCGAGGGGATGAAGTGTCGCCTAGCGCGTCGGGGGAGCAGGCCGTAGTACTTCCACCTGTGCCGCAGCGCCGCTTGTGTCGATGTTACTCGGTGTTGTTATCGGCCGGAGTCACAGCGTACTTGCGTAGCGGAGTTTGTTATCATTTTTCTCTTGGCGGCGGTGTTTTCTTACCGCGTCATGGTATCTGTCGAGTCTAAGTCTCTTCCTCGTCGAGCTACTGTTCGTTTCAGTTTTGACTAGAGTACGCGTCGTGTTCAACCTGGATATTTAGAAATTCACGACTGCTTGCTTGATGTTATCCGTGTTACATCTGATCAGGTAGATACTGCTTACTTTCCTTCTGATTTGTATGCATTTGTTGTGATGTTTTGTTATCCCGTTGTAGTAGAACGGCTTCTCTCTCGGGTTGGTTCTAATGTGTTGTTTACACATCGAGACGGTTCCGCCGTCCGCAGTGGCCGAGCGGTTCTAGGCGCTTCAGTCCGGAACCACGCGACTGCTACGGTCGCAGGTTCGAATCCTGCCTCGGGCATGGATGTGTGTGATGTCCTTAGGTTAATTTAGGTTAAGTAGTGTGCAAGCTTAGGGACTGATGACCTTAGCAGTTAAGTCCCGTAAGATTTCACACACATTTGAACATTTTTTGGAAAGCGGTCATCTCAGATATGATTCTCCGGGCCGTACAACTGTTCTGACGTCGTCTTATCACAAACGTCTTCCTTCAACAATAGCAGACATAGTGTCATCTCAGTCTGCTGTCAGTCAATCTCCAGCTTTAAGCGATGTAGGGGCAACATTACCCCCTACTCCTCGAGAATTTCCGACCCGATCCAATGCGGTCCCTGTCCATGAGGGGACGACGGCTCCTGCAGCGCAAGTCAAACGCCGGCAGACTGAGGACGGTACAGATTTCGAGGACGCCCCACTCCAGTCTCGTTATTCTGATACGGCGTTAACAGAGGATGCACTTTCTGGCGGTAATGAGTTGTCTTCTGACGTTAAGTGTGATGTTAGCTTGTGTCTGGATTCAATCAAGGCTGATCTGTTATAGGTGCTTCTGTTGATGCTGAAATGTGTGTTGAATCTGCGTCCCCCACTTCACCCATAGACGCGACGGTTCCCGTGAGTTCAGATGTTGCCGCAGAGACGTTGCCTGCTGGCCAGTCCTTACAGTGAAATACCACCGCTCCTCCATGCTGAGACGGTGGAACAACAGGATTCTACGGGTTCTCTTCCTGATGATCAGGTGATGCCATCCGACACCGGCGCTGCATTACCTGTGTCTTCTGTACCTGATACTGCTGTTATTCGTTCTGAGTGGTGCTCCCCGATTTCCGATGAGTGCAGTGCCGATGTCTTCTCTATTAAATCGGAGCTTGGCGTGCCCCCAACGCTTCCACATCAAGAGTGTATGTTTTCATGGAGTAGTGTAAAACAGGGTTTTCAACCTGCACCTGCAGCGGCGCGTAGCAGAAAGAAAAACGAGGATTCCTCGGATTCCGGTAGGGAAGATTAGAATTATACCCTCTCTCCCCCGCCCCCGGACGTTGAGAATAGAAGGACGTGATGAGTGCTCTTTGATTCGTGTTGTTTCATTGACCTTGCATGTACTAAGGGATACAGACATATACATTTCTAACTCTCAATGTTAATATACTATGTTCCAGATTACGGTTTGCTGCGTTACGCCAGTTTATTTACGATTCCCAAGCTGATATCGTGTGTTTACAAGTATTATTTGATGCGTTTGGTCTTCCTGGATACTCTGTGTTTTTGAATGTCGCCTTCCTGGCCATGAGAAATCTACTGGTTCCAAATGTAGGTCCCAGTTTGAGGAAGAAATTTCTGAGATTGTACGCCTGGAGGGCAATAGTGCACGTTAGTGAATCACGGACAGAATAGCAGCAGATGCAGAAGAGAATCTACAGATCTGAGATGTGGTGCTGCAGAAGAATGTTAAAAATTACGTGTTATGATAGGTAAGGAGTGAAGAGGTTGTCCGCAGAATCGGCGAAGAAGGGAATATAAGTGAAACACTGACAAAGGAATGGACAGGATGATAGGATATCTGTTAAGAAATCAGGGTTCCATGGTACTAAGGTGAGCTGTGTAGGGCAAAGATTCTAGGGTAAGACTCAGATTGGAATACATCCAGCAAATAATTGAGGACGTACAGTACGAGTGATACTATGAAATGTAGAGGTTGGTGCAGGGGAGAATCTCGTGGCGGGCTGCGTAAGACGTGTAGGAAGACTGATGACGAAAAAAAGGGCAGTCTAGGATGACGAGGAGCTTTGAGTCAAGTTGTTGCTGTAACGAGACCTGTGTTTCGCAAAGAAGTCCAGAAACAAAGTTGTAGTCAGTGGACTGGTATCACTAACGATCACGAACAAAATCAAACAAAGAGGCATATTCTGCCCACCAAAAAGGTTACGGGCTCTTTTATTTGGGATAGAAGTCAAATGGCAGTGATCGATATTATGCCACGAGGACATTCGAAAAATCCAACAGCCTACTGTAACAGCCCTCACCGACTACACAGGGCCGTTCAAAACTAACGTCGTGCGTAGGTACTCAGCGGTATTGTGCTGCTTCACGACATCGGCAGACATTTATCTGCTGCATTCACGAACAATCTCCAGCGGTATAAGTGGGAAGTTTCCTAAACATTAGTAATTGACCCCGAATGCTTACTATCTGTTCTCCAAATTGGTGTTTGGGCCGAAAGAGCTATGGAAATGACACGATCTGTATGAGGACGTTAGTGATTTGTTCAACAACTAGGCGGCTAGTGTGCATGCAAAAGGTAGAGGAAATCATGTTGCGCGGTACGATAAACGTTTAAATTTGAACGGCGCCTAACGTACGGTATCAAAATTGTCTATTATTTGTGAAATCGATCCCCAATTCATTCTTCTAATTATTTGAGTGTGATGTTAGCTTGTGTCTGGATTCAATCAAAACTGATCTGTTGTAACATTATTAGTAAAGCGTACTCTGGAAAAATAATATATAAATGAAATACAATAAAATAAAATAAAATGGTTCTTTCATTATATAATCTTCAAGAAAGATTACAGACAAATTGTTTTTTACTGCTGGCAAGTGTCAGGAAAGAACAACGGGTGGCCTTGATGAAGGAACAGTGCTGGATTGATCCAAGGTGCTTAACAGGAATCCCAAAAATACTTAATATATCAGATAGGACGAATTATATTTGAATCTGATTACTTAACCCACTTAACCCACAAAGTACGAGTTCTGTGTCATAATCTCTGTCGCCAGATTCTATATAAATAATTCTCTCGAATCTGGGCTACTACCTCTGTTGTTTAAGCGCACCGAAACGTGTATCGCAATAGTGAAGGGGAAAAACACATTTTCAGCATATCATATGTCCGCCCCCGGTAGCTGAGTGGTCAGCGCTACAGAATGTCAATCCCAAGGGCCCGGGGTTCGATTTCCGGCTGGGTCGGAGGTTTACTCCGTTCATGGACTGAGTGTTGTGTTGTCGTAATCATCATCATTTCATCCCCATAGACGCGCAAGTCGCAGAAGTGGCGTAAAATCGAAAGACTTGCACCCGGCTAGCGGTCTACCTGACGGGAGGCCGCAGTCACACGACATTTAGTTTTTTTATCACACCCTGTTTGTTCCGTTACCACAGAAGTCACCAATTGGTAGAGACACACACGTCGACGCACTACGAAAATGCACATAACAATCAGTAAGACAAATCTAGCGAATTTACATAAATTCAGAATAATCTGTATCGGAACAGTCGCCGCTGCATAACCCCTCTTATTTTCAGTCTGTCTAAAATTTGGCAGTCAATCGTTTTAAATTCTCTTCCGTAATTTTATACGTTACGCAAGGTAATAGAGCCAATATCTCAAATCTGATCGTACATCATACATACTCAGAGAAAGTATTAATTGTTTATTATACTAAAAAGTAAATTGGAGTATAGCGGACTTTAGTTTTCTGTGTGAACTACTGGTACACATTCGTCCTGTGTCAAAGCATCTTCGTTATTACCCCTCTGTTCTGACTTCTTTCAGTTCTTCATTTCATTTCGCCGCTGTTTTCTACACTGTTATTTCTCTGACCATAACATTAAAGGACTTTGTGCTTATCTCCAATTGACCGTTACAGAGAATGTTGGAGGTGCTAGTAATATGAAAGCAGCAGTTGTTCCCCTTCAGGCTGCTTCGTTCCGACTGCGCTGTAAGTGCCGTTTCCTCTAGACCCTCATCCACGATCTTAGGTCTCCCTGAATTTTATGAAGCTGTAGACCGGTCAACAAACTGGCTGCTTTTCCGGTCCCTACGGCAGATGGGATACTCGACCTCATTTATCATTTCGCTCATTGTCGATTGTATCTAAGGTATAGGGCAAGCGATTACCTAAACTTCATTTAACATAGTATTATATGCTGAGTGACACATTACAATAGTCGTTCTGCCACGCTCATTTCTTCAGTCTCATAATAATAATTTTATTTCATCCGTTCTAGTTTTCCTGTACTTTGCAGTCTCACACAACTAAAAGTAAGCAAAGCTCCCCTTTCTGGCTCTTATGAACCAAACGGGACCGACCGACTGTCGTGTCATCCTTTGGCTAATGCGTCATTCGATGCACTGGCCTTTTATACCTTGTGTACGAGATACGACCGCTATCTGTATATGTGAATATCGCTATCTCATGACTTATGTCGCCACAGTGTAGTGTATAGTATCAAATACCGTATTTACTCGAATCTAAGCCGCACTTTTTTTCCGGTTTTTGTAATCCAAAAAACCGCCTGCGGCTTAGAATCGAGTGCAAAGCAAGCGGAAGTTCTGAAAAATGTTGGTAGGTGCCGCCACAACTAACTTCTGCCCTCGAATATATGTAGCGCTACACAGGCATGCTTTGTGGGCACAAAAATAAATACTTGCGCCAAAACCTCTGCATCAGTAAATAAATTTTAAAAAAAGGTAGAAGACGAGCTTTTTTTTTCTCCGCCCCGAGTTTCGACCACTGCGTTTTCATACATTATCCAACGAAGTAAATACAAATTCCGTATTGTTCATCTTCGAATATAGCAGAACTTCAATGTATTACGAAAATCCGACTGGCAAGACTGTTAGGGATGTTTGTCAATATGGCCAACTCTACGTTCCGAGTTTTTTCCTACCTGTGAGAAGAGATGGTTGCTAATAGGAACCTGATGAAATGTGAATCACATGCAGTATTCTCTTCACCATAAGAATAATACGTTTATAAACATTTTGCCATGTATTCTTTCGTGTTTGCTGTTATCTCATTTAAATCCTGTCTGCCTAATAAACTACGAAACTGGAGTGAGACAACAGCAAACACGGAAGAATATACGTATCGTGTCTTGTTTATATTCGTATTATTCTTATGCCGAATAGTGATACAGTCAGAAATGAAGCACGGCAACTGACTAGATTTTAAACGTAAGATGACAAATTTCTGTGCAGAATTTGATGTACTAAAGAAGCGGCCGCAAAGATTTTCAAATGGAGAAAAATTTTCGCTAAAGTCTCGTTCAGAACATGTTCTATCATACGCAGTCTATTATTTGGTTCTTGTTGATCATTATCAAATAAAGCAGCAGTGCAAGTAACAACAAATAGCAGTCTCTTGCCATTGTTTCGCTAATGAGACGATTCCTCTTTTTTTTAAGCGGCGGTAGCACAAAAGCAAGTCATGCCGCGAGCGGCGACAGGCCGTAAACACGCACTATCAAAATGTGACAAACAATGCATGACACAGTACAGTAATGCATTTTCAGCTTAGAGTGACGTAAACACCTATAACAAAGAAAACGGCACTTATCAGATCAAAGCAAAATAAGCAATCGATTCAAACCAGACGATGCACGTGAAAAAGGAAGGGTACCCGTATAAGTACGGACTGAGCACCTGACGCATAACAATGGCTACCTGGTAAAGCTTAATTGGTAAGCTTACGACTCGAACCAAACTACTGTAGCTGTATCGTCTTTCATTCGACCTAAATTGTGTCTCATATTACAATGGACCAAATTTGTTTCGATTTGGAGGTGCGGCCTAAAACTTTTCTCTCCCCTTGAATTCCGAGTCTCAAATTTCAGGTGCGGCTTAGATTCAGGAATTTTTTTTTTCCTTTATTTCGAGTCTCATTTTTCAGGTGCGGCTTAGATTCGAGTACGGCTTGGATTCGAGTAAATACGGTAGCTACCCTATAAGTGAGATAATGTTTTAGTTGCCCCTGGCCAGAGCACAACACAGTAAGATGTGGAGATGCAACAGTATGCAGCTCTTCTCGCAATGTTCGCTCGCCAACTCGTTGAGATGAACTTGTGTTCCCTGACTGCTGGAATTCCTTTCAGATATGAAACCGATTACAATGGACAATGGTTGAAACTCATCTCTAGTTACAGTAAGTTATGATATTTTTATGATCACTGTTCTTAAGTGATATTCCATGATTACGAGAATACATTAATGGCTGTACATACATTGGATACCCCGCCTTTGTATGTCAACAAACCGAACAACTTCAGGTACGGTAAGGTCAAAGACACATCCAAATACATTAGGTACTTTCTGCCATTCTTTCCTATTAACAGTGTAAACGTAACATGCAGTGGACAAGACATACATCAGGCAGCAGTATGCAGATTTATTACAACTCTACCACCTGTATGATTAAATGATGATGGCGTCCTCTTGGGTAAAATATTCCGGAGGTAATATAGTCTCCCATTCGGATCTCCGGGCGGGGACTACTCAAGAGGATGTCGTTATCAGGAGAAAGAAAACTGGCGTTCTCCGGATCACAGCGTGGAATGTCAGATCCCTTAATCGGGCAGGTAGGTTAGAAAATTTAAAAAGGGAAATGGATAGGTTAAAGTTAGATATAGTGGGAATTACTGAAGTTCGGTGGCAGGAGGAACAAGACTTCCGGTCAGATGACTACAGGGTTATAAACACAAAGTCAAATAGGGGTAATGCAGGAGTAGGTTTAATAATGAATAGGAAAATAGGAATGCGGATAAGCTACTACAAACAGCATAGTGAACGCATTATTGTGGCCAAGATAGATACGAAGCCCACACCTACTACAGTAGTACAAGTTTATATGCCAACTAGCTCTGCAGATGACGAAGAAATTGAAGAAATGTATTATGAAATAAAAGAAATTATTCAGATAGTGAAGGGAGACGAAAATTTAATAGTCATGGGTGACTGGAATTCGAGTGTAGGAAAAGGGAGAGAAGGAAACATAGTAGGTGAATATGGATTGGGGCTAAGAAATGAAAGAGGAATCCGCCTGGTAGAATTTTGCACAGAGCACAACTTAATCATAGCTAACACTTGGTTTAAGAATCATGATAGAAGGTTGTATACATGGAAGAACCCTGGAGATACTAAAAGGTATCAGATAGATTATATAATGGTAAGACAGAGATTTAGGAACTAGGTTTTAAATTGTAAGACATTTCCAGGGGCAGATGTGGACTCTGACCACAATGTATTGGTTATGACCTGTAGATTAAAACTGAAGAAACTGCAAAAAGCTGGGAATTTAAGGAGATGGGACCTGGATAAACTGAAAGAACCAGGGGTTGTACAGAGTTTCAGGGAGAGCGTAAGGGGACAATTGACAGGAACGGGGGAAAGAAATACATTAGAAGAAGAATGAGTAGCTTTGAGGGATGAAATAGTGAAGGCAGCAGAGGATCAAGTAGGTAAAAAGACGAGGGCTAGTAGAAATCCTTGGGTAACAGAAGAAACATTGAATTTAATTGATGAAAGGAGAAAATATAAAAATGCAGTAAATGAAGCAGGCAAAAAGGAGTACAAACGTCTCAAAAACGAGATCGACAGGAAGTGCAAAATGGCTAAGCAGGGATGGCTAGAGGACAAATGTAAGGATGTAGAGGCTTATCTCACTAGGGGTAAGATAGATACTGCCTACAGGAAAATTAAAGAGACCTTTGGAGAAAAGAGAGCCACTTGTATGAATATCAAGAGCTTAGATGGAAACCCAGTTCTAAGCAAAGAAGGGAAGGCAGAAAGGTGGAAGGAGTATGTAGAGCGTCTATACAAGGGCGATGTACTTGAGGACAATATTATGGAAATGGAAGAGGATGTAGATGAAGATGAAATGGGAGATAAGATACTGCGTGAAGAGTTTGACAGAGCACTGAAAGACCTGCGTCGAAACAAGGCCCCGGGAGTAGACAACATTCCATTAGAACTACTGACAGTCTTGGGAGAGCCAGTCCTGACAAAACTCTACCATCTGGTGAGCAAGATGTATGAAACAGGCGAAGTACCCTCAGACTTCAAGAAGAATGTAATAATACCAATCCCAAAGAAAGCAGGTGTTGACAGATGTGAAAATTACAGAACTATCAGTTTAATAAGCCACAGCTGCAAAATACTAACACGAATTCTTTACAGACGAATGGAAAAACTAGTAGAAGCCGACCTCGGGGAAGATCAGTTTGGATTCCGTAGAAATACTGGAACACGTGAGGCAATACTGACCTTACGACTTATCTTAGAAGAAAGATTAAGGAAAGGCAAACCTACGTTTCTAGCATTTGTAGACTTAGAGAAAGGTTTTGACAATGTTGATTGGAATACTTTCTTTCAAATTCTAAAGGTGGCAGGGGTAAAATACAGGGAGCAAAAGGCTATTTACAATTTGTACAGAAACCAGATGGCAGTTACAAGAGTCGAGGGACATGAAAGGGAAGCAGTGGTTGGGAAAGGAGTAAGACAGGGTTGTAGCCTCTCCCCGGTGTTATTCAATCTGTATATTGAGCAAGCAGTAAAGGAAACAAAACAAAAATTCGGAGTAGGTATTAAAATCCATGGAGAAGAAATAAAAACTT
Organism: Schistocerca americana; assembly: GCF_021461395.2. Classification (NCBI taxonomy): domain Eukaryota; kingdom Metazoa; phylum Arthropoda; class Insecta; order Orthoptera; family Acrididae; genus Schistocerca; species Schistocerca americana. The sequence goes on from NC_060123.1 coordinate 456,035,137, forward strand.
TGAGGTTCGCCGATGACATTGTAATTCTGTCAGAGACAGCAAAGGACTTGGAAGAGCAGTTGAACGGAATGGTTAGTGTCTTGAAGGGAGGATATAAGATGAACATCAACAAAAGCAAAACGAGTATAATGGAATGTAGTCGAATTAAGTCGGGTGATGTTGAGAATATTAGATTAGGAAATAAGACACTTAAAATAGTAAAGGAGTTTTGCTATTTGGGGAGCAAAATAACTGATGATGGTCGAAGTAGAGAGGATATAAAATGTAGACTGGCAATGGCAAGGAAAGCGTTTCTGAAGAAGAGAAATTTGTTAACTTCGAGTATAGATTTAAGTGTCGGGAAGTCATTTCTGAAAGTATTTGTATGGAGTGTAACCATGTATGGAAGTGAAACATGGACGGTAAATAGTTTGGACAAGAAGAGAATAGAAGCTTTCGAAATGTGGTGCTACAGAAGAATGCTGAAGATTAGATGGGTAGATCACATAACTAATGAGGAAGTATTGAATAGGATTGGGGAGAAGAGAAGCTTGTGGCACAACTTGACCAGTAGAAGGGATCGGTTGGTAGGACATGTTCTGAGGCATCAAGGTATCACCAATTTAGTATTGGAGGGCAGCGTGGAGGGTAAAAATCGTAGGGGGAGACCAAGAGATGAATACACTAAACAGATACAGAAGGATGTAGGTTGCAGTAGGTACTGGGAGATGAAGAAGCTTGCACAGGATAGAGTAGCATGGAGAGCTGCATCAAACCAGTCTCAGGACTGAAGACCACAACAACAACAACATACCATCTCTCGGAAGAGGCAGCATAACCCACACTGCCCTAGGTCTGCTACAGTGACTAAACGTGTGCACTCTTCACCATCACCAGCTAAGTAAATAAACGATTTTGCATTTGAAGATGATTGTGTGAAACATCGCAAGGTGCAGGGGAGGCAGCGACATAATTTGCCACTCTTCTGCCAAGTGACATTACAGGTAAACAAAAAGAGGTAACTGTACGCAAAAATGGCAAAAAAGGGGGAGATACAAACATAAGAATTGGAGGCCATGGGGGTAAAAAGGTAGACTGACACAGGAAAATTCATTATGGGACAATTAAAAAAAGGCGACATAAAATTAAAAAAACACAGCTGGTGATTCGTGGAGAACATAAAATACACTGGAGTCTCAAACACTAGATAAAAGTTGGCCACAGTGTAAAAACACTCCAGAAAAAGAGACACTTAAAAAACCACTGTAAGCAATGGAACAAAAATCAATCATAAAAACTGCTGGACTTGACCTGCTGAAGAAGAGGAGGCCTGAGGGGAGGGAAAAGAGAGGAGAGGTAAGTCCACGGAGGTTACCTGGAGGGGGTGGTGTGAAAAGAAAAAGGGAGGTTTGGGGGAACAGGAAAGGAAGATTGGCGGGGTGGGAGAGGGAGAGGAAAAGCAAGTTGGAGGGAGCACAGAGACACACAAGGGGCCCAGGAAATGGAGGGGGTGTATGAGGGAGGAAAACCGCTTAGTGGAAGGAAGGGAGCCCTGAGGAGTAGGTGGAAGAAAGGTAGGTTTAGAGGTAGTAGGAGGGTAGACATCAGGACAAAGTTCATCAACCAGGAGGGGTAGGTGCTGGAAGTATCATTGGGAAAGGAGGTGGAGGGTGTGGAGATGGAGGGAGGGCAGGACACAACAGTAAAGGCGCAGCAATGGGCTGGTGGTAAGGAGGATTGGAGACACCAGGTGGTGGTGGGGATCTGGAGGGTGCAGATGCATTTGAGGAAAAGGAGCAGATGTGGGAGGAGGATGAGGCTGTGGGGGATAGGATGCAGAATTGGAAGGGGAGGCAGACTGCATGGTGTTCAAGGCTTTGAATGGCTTTATACAATATGGGTGGGGTGAAATCCAAGTTATGCTGGCATAACAAAGGATGGGGCAGATCAAGGATTTATAGGTGTGAAGGATGGTGGAAGGATGCATCCCCCCCTTGTCTGTACAGACAGGATTTTCAGGAGGTGGAGTCTGGTATGGGCCTTGGGTTGGCCCATAAGGAGATGCGGGGTCCAGGTGAGCTGACAGTCGAGGGTGAGACCAAGGTATTTCAGGGTAGGAGTGAGGTAGACAGGATGACCATAAATGGTAAGGTCAAAACCGTGGAGCTGAAAGGAACAGGTGGTATGACCTAAGATGATTACAAAGATCTTGCATTGGTTGATGGGAAGGAGTGACTCGTTACACCATGCAGTACATTGAGACCATCGGAGGTTAGGATAAAGGGCCTGGAAAGTGCTGTCATCAGCAAATTGGAGAAGTGAACAGGCAGGGGAGGTTTGGGCATATCTGCAGTATTCAGGAGATTTGAGGAGAGGGGAAAGGAGGGAGCCTTGAGCCACACTGGCATCAGGATGGAAAGCGTGGGAGCTGGTATTGTGAATAGTGGCATAGGAGGAACGATGGGAGAGAAAGGAAGCAACGAGATGGACGAAATTGATGGAAGGAACATCGCTATGTATCTTAAAGAGGAGCCCAGATGCCAAATACATTCGCAAGCATTCTGGAGGTCACAGGGAAACAAAGACAGCAGAGCAATAGGAGTTAAGTTGGAAGGAAAGAAGATCGGTAAGGTTAAGGAGCTGGCCATCAGCTGAGAGGAAGGGAAATAAGACACACTAGGTAAGGAGAAGGAGGTGGTGCTGATTAAGGTGGTGATGAATATTGTGGCAGAGGATGGACTCAAAGACCTTACTGAACATGGAGGTAAGGTAGATGGGGCGACAGGTGTCAGAGGTGTTTGTTGAGCTTAAGGAATAGTAGGACATGGGATGTCTTCAACAGGTCAGGGTAAAAAGCAGGGGAGAGGTAGATGCTACACAGGGTAGCAAGGGCATGTGACGTCTGTGGCATTTGTTACGTCATATACAAAAGAAATTACATATATATTTTATATATTTTTATTTTTAATTTATCAGCATGATTGTTTCTCTCAGGGATATTGTCTTTTCTTATCACTTTTACTTCCGTGCATAAGTAAATATGAAACGGGTTCTTGAAGGTCCTCAGTTATTCATGTACCAACATTAGATTTTGAATGTGATGACTAAAATATAGTTGCTGTTAACTGAATTGAATGTAATTTTGTTAATTTCTATTTACTGATTGCAAAGCAAGGTTCGAGAGAATGTCGATTGTTGCCATGGAGCAGCCAAGATAAAACTTACTGAACTCATGGAATCTGTATAATTTAAAAATGAACTTTAACTGTTGCAATTTAAAAAGGTTCTTACAACGAAATCTCTCGCATTTACAGTTACTGTTAACACTGAAAAATAAATTAATACTTCGGCGCGTAATGGCCGACCAGAGGCTGCATTGTAAGATGAGCTTCTTGCAGCGCAAATTACTGAAAAAATGGTTATTAAAAATAATTAGCCACTGCGAGCATTTGAGGTGACAATTATTACACAGAAATTCAATTTGTGATAATACTGACAATTTTATTTTGGCAGAAATACGAATAGCTTACATAAAATACGTGTAGCCGGTCAATGGCTGCCTTCCGTATAGCGAAACAAAACAGTTTGTCCCATAAATTACGTCCTTCCTCCTCGGCCGTACAATAGCGTCTCTTTCGATCCTTTTTTTTATTTTCGTAGACGTTAAATAAAGATGCAACTCTTAAATTATCGCTGCATATCAGTTGTTTCAAGATCATTAACTATATCTTTTACACGAATTATATTCATAAAATACTTTAACTGCGGTGTACTACCGATAAAAATGTCAATATTTATATGACGTACCGCCACTTGGGCCTCCTAGTGAGGGTGTAAGTAATAAGGTCCACTGTTTATGTACAGACTCACTACGGTTTTATATTTAGTTAAGTTTTGTGCATGGCCAAAAGTTTTGGTTTGGCCCGCCTATTTCAGTTCACTGTTCAATACTCTGTTCATTACACAATTATGGGTGTCATACATAATTCACAATTACAGGTGAGTACGTCTATGAGTCCCATCTGTCTTTCTGTTTTATTATGAATAGGAACAATCCGTTATCTTACAGACCCGAGGCACTTTAACTCACGCTCCACCATTCGGGTTACAGGCGTAAGGGAAGAAAACGGAGCAAAAAACCTCGCCCGCAGCATTCGGATTGTTGTTATTATGGTTAATTTTGATTTACATTGAATGTGTAGCACCTGCACACAAATTAACAGAGCAATACATACTTATACATTTACATTACAAAAATCATCATTAAAACATGAAACTACATAACTTACAACAGTCCTTTTTTTTCTTTTGTTCAGATACTTGTTTTAGCTTTTGTGTTTTTGATTGTTACAGTTTTACATGGTGTATCAGTTCATCGTCGACTACTACATTTTTGGATCTGATCGAAGTAAACGTTGCCGACGGCGGTTTGTTGCTGGACTGGCGGTGCGTCGCTGCTGGCGTAGACGGTAGCGAGTGTAATCGCTTGTTGCAGCCGGCGCCGGTTCGTTGGCCCAAGCGGTGACGTAGGCGAGAACAGCTGCAGGTCGGTGGGCGTGCGCCGCGTCCGCTGCACGGACAGGACAACCGTCGATCGCTCGCCGCGTCGCGCAACATGTAAACATTTCGCCGAGTATCAGTTCATCAGCATAATAAAGTAAAAATACCTGCTATAAGTGTTGGAAGGAAATTCATTAGTTTCCCAAACACTCCACAGTCTGTCGTGTTCACTGTTTACGGAATGAATTGTAAGAATGTACGAACGAACGAGTTCCAGGTCTTTTAATAAGTTCTGGTACTAACTCACACATTTTACGCTAGTTTAACATAACTGTGGTTTTAAGCTAAGTGTTCACTTGATCGCAGTACGCACTGTCACTATGGTGAGTGTTCAGTTGAGTACGTCGCGGTGACACTTTTCGCTTCATACCACTTGGCCTGCGGCGCTTCTAGCGTGCATCTGCCGGTCCGGAAACCACAGTTCGCTGTGCGCTACCTATAAAGTATTTTCACAGTCCACTGCTATTGCTCCGTTTATCAGAAATCTCACTTCTTTTCCGAAACATTTATCCACAATGTGAATGTCTATCACGTTTTTCATCTAAATTGTTTTCTGCGAAAGTCACACCATTTGAGCTATTAATTTTTATTCTTTTGTTCACTATACTTTCAGATCAGTCTTCCACTGTTAAACACAGTCACACATGTTGTGTTATTTCACAGTTAACTGTTCACACTTTTATGTCGTTCCAATTCGTAGTTCAGTTTATCCGTATTTTCACTATTTGAGCATTCGGATAGTCACTTTTAAATTGGAACATGGTTTATTGCATTTTATTAAAATTACATAACAAATATGCTTTCCACTTAACATGTTAATATTATATATATATATATATGTATATGGTACAATTAGAGTTCCTTCTAGGTCCGTTTATCACTTAGTATTCAGTGATTGACGTAGTTGTCACCTCTTATTTAAAGTGTTGACCAGTTGGTCATACTGGACCCGTGAGTTCAGTAGGTTTTATGACGTGTATTATTTATTCATTCGACACTGATTCAGAAACTTTTCTCATTGTTGCGTTTGCAGCTGCCTTGCTTGCACGAGGGTGTACCTGCAAGCGCCTTCAAGCTGGAATCAGTGTGGAAGTTAAGTGATATTATTCTGTTTTTGAAATTTTTCATTACGCGGATTCTCGCGTTTGTACAGCGATTCGCAGTTAATTAGCTCGTCTGACGACCATGCACAATGCCTCTTCCCTTTTCAAGGTTTATCCTGTGTAGAGCGTCCTTACGCAGATTCATTTGCTAATCTCTTTTCTGTCACGGCACTTGTTTAAGTGCAGTATTCTCCTTCTGTCACAACTCACTCATACATACACTTGGCAACTACTCTATATCTAACAAGCACAAGTATAAAATCAAATGAACATTAAATAAATCTTACTAACTAGGCATCTACCTTTACGCACAACACATTTTAGACTTAAACCCTTAAGTATTCCTGGATATAAACGGTTTTAAGTCCTTGTGCACGAACAATCCTCTTATCTTTCCTGTGTCCGGGTGTGCCAGCAGGTAACACCCGTCATGTGGTATCATTAAAATTTTTTCTTCTACATTTTCCGGCCGGGTCCGAATAGGTATTATTATGTTATTAATATCAGGCGCGTCCAACACCAGCCGAACGCTGTCGTCTGCTTTTGTAACCGCTAACAGCGGGCTACTATATGGTGATGTTGACAGTTCTATTATTTGCCACCGCAGCATTCTCTGAATTTCTCTCTCCACGGTTTGTCTTGTCGACCACGGCACTGAATAGGAGGCACGCAGAAAGTTTGGTCAAGTTTTACTTGCACGTCGACGTCATACTCTTTTTTTTATCCCCGGTTTTTCTGAAAACACTTGTACAAATTGGTTCAGCACTTGGTTCAAATCAGATTGCTCTGACAGATTCAGGTACGAAGATTCGGCTACTTTCGATTCAATACGTAGCTTAATAATAGCATTTCCCCGTTCCCAACCGGGTTCCGGTTCGCTGCTGTCTTGATTTACAACACAGTCGTTTTTATTCAACGCGTCAGGATCCTGTAAAGTTACCCGGATGCTCCGGCAGTAGTTCACATACGCGTCCGGAGTCCTCATTCATGCCAGATCAATTTGTCGGTTTAGATAGGTTAAGGTGCATCTGGTTCGGAGGAGGTCAGTTTTTGCCTTCAATTCCCTAAGTGCGTCAAGGCCCATGATGCAAGTTATTGTGAGATTTTTGAGCACCAGGAATGAGCACAGTATGGCTTCGTTTTCCAGGGCAATCGCTGCCTCCACCAGATTCTTTATTAGTTGCACCCTGCCCCGTAGGACACCTACTATCCTACAATTTTCTACTGGCAGGCTCGGTAGCTTTTCCACACGATCCACGCACTCATCAATACAAGAGGCACTCGCACCTGTATCCAATATTATTATTACTTCGACCCCATCTTGCCGACCGTCTGGGAAGGGCCTACAGAAGTCGGCCAGAGTTTGATGGCCTGTCGCACCCTGCCGACACGTGTCAGACACATCGGTTATTCGAACATTAGCAGTCACAGCTGGTGACGTGCACTGCGGAGCATTCACGCGACTGATTGTTCGGAGGCTGAGGTGGAGGCGGTGGCATCGGGGTGACATCGAAGCGATTAACAGGCACGTGACCTGATGGAATGTTTTGATGTACCTGCCAGTTTGCTGTCCGTGTCCGTTGCCACTGCTCGTTGTTAGTTCTCATATATTTATTGCCGAAGTTGGAGTTTCCTTCCACTTCGCCTCGTCTCTTTCGATTGTAGTTTTCTCTACCTCTTTTTGGCAAAGACGAGTTTGACTGGCCATGCTGGTAAATATTGTATCCAGTGCTGTGCCAGTGACCATCCACATTCCTTTCTTAGTTAACTTTTCCCATTGCGAATATTCGTCACACTTTGAATACCCGTTCTTACGAGGGCTATTATTGGAATGTATTTTTCCTTTACCGTTCGCTTGTCCGTTGTTTGTACTCCCCTGATCTCCCTGCTTGGCATCCTCGTGCATTAAATGGAGGGAGTCTATGGTTGCCATAAACAACTCCAAGTCCGTGTCAGGAACGTGTACGAGTTACTCTCTTATCGTTATGGGCAGTTTACCCTTCAAAATTCTTAGAACGTCCCTGGCAGGCATGCGTTCGTCCCAGTACTTGTTTTGTTCAGGTATCTTTCAAAATGTTTTCTCAAGTTACCTGAACGGGGATTGAATGGTTCCGGGTTATGCACTTGTATCCGGAGACGCTCCTGAACAGACCTGGACCAGTATCTGGCAAGAAATTTACGGACGCCCACAGTGCCGCGTCGCCTGTGATGAAAGAGATCACAAACTGAACCTTTTGGTGCTCAGTCCATGATACCGGGAGTACATTCCGGAAACTTGTTATTCTTTTTCTCATCGTTAAACGTCTGGAACTGCCTGTGTTTTAATAGTGATTCCTCGTGCTTTACTTGCGATACAGTTGGTAGCGCTACATCTCCGTTCGCGGCGACAACGCCTGAACAATTGACTGGCGAGTACGGTTGCACATTCTCGCAGTCTGCTTTTTCCACTCGGCATACGTTTATTGGCACATTTCCGTACTGTGGTTTGCTATTACATGGCGCGTGGGTCGATGATCTCCCGGTCCGCTCTAATCGAGCAGTCGCCTTACGCAGTCGTCGACTCGCTCCTCGAGCGAGTTGGAAATTTCATCAACAGTTTTAACAATATCTTTCACTTGTTTTCCCAACTCGCACTGAGCTTTGTCTAATTGATCCACGCGTTCGTCCAATTGCGTGACCGTTTGTGGAATGTCTTTGTTCTGGTCTACCAACTCAGCCACTTGCTGTTTTACTACATCGATCTCCTGTGACAAATATGATACCAGGCGCCCTGTCACGTTGTTCGAATATTTCATTCATTTTTGCCAGGAACTGAGCATCACGCTCTTGTTCCATGCGTTCGCGTTCAAGGCGTTCCTGTCTTTCCCTTTCCTCACCTTGCTTCTCCCTTAGATCTAGTTGTGCCGTAAGTACAGTCAAGAAATCTGCTGTTAGCGCAGGTACTTGTACAACATTTGCTGTCGATGCAGTAGCGTCCTCCTTCCCTGTGCCAGTAATCGAGTGGATTTCTTTGCTCAGTTGAGCTTGATCCTGATCAGTGCCTAATATTTTGTCCGTTTCCGGTTGCTCAGCTTCCGGTTTTGGAAGCTGAGAACCCGTCATTGTGGGTGGGTTCCTGACTGGAAAGTCTTGTACATTTTCATCTGTATCATAGCCAGACAGATCTTCCCCCTCTAACCTTTTGTCCTTGCGTGTCTTCACCGTTTAGACTAGTATTAATCCTGACTGGAAAGACACGAGTACACACGAAATCTATTTTCCCCCCAAAATGACACATACACAAAATATACTAACTACACAAAGCACATACAAAACACTGAAATCAAGTAAAGCAAAGAAGCTACCTACTACTATTACTACTGAAACTAATAGTTACACTTTCGCACTCGTAATATTTCCGTTTCACTGTGAAAAATTTTACTTTTGCTAAAACATTACTTTGGCAGTAACTGCACTAGCATTTATTTGATTCACACATCTGATCGTGCGACCTCAAATCCAGAACACTAATCACTGTCTCAGAGTTGTAACACTGATCTCTGTTCAGTAGTAGTAAATGAATCTGTTTCACTATCCGCTGAAGTTAAAACAAATCGAATAAATACTTCTGACAAATTTTAACTCAATAAGGTAAACACAGTGCATGGCCCCCGTATCCTTTCTTCCTTTAGTTTCCAGCCCAGAAGCGCATCCATACACACCTTTACCTTTATTAGTTATTGTTGCTTGGTGTTGTCTTTATCTCAGTCGAGACAATGGCACACATCTAGTCAGCTTCATGTCCATATATATTGGTTGGATCTCGTACAAGTTTTGTATTTTGTGGTACATGGAAATAGATTATATATATGGCATTAATTTCATATTCATAAAAATTTTCTTTTAAATATAGTTTTCTAGACGGACAACAATATCTCAGTCAATTTCTGTGTACTTAATGCTGGTACGTAAAATTTCGGGCCCTCACGTTGTTGGGCGCCATTTGTGACGTCTGTGGCATTTGTTACGTCATATACAAAAGAAATTACATATATATTTTATATATTTTTGTTTTTAATTTATCAGCATGATTCTTTCTCTCAGGGATATTGTCATTTCTTATCACTTTTACTTCCGTGCATAAGTAAATATGAAATGGGTTCTTGAAGGGCCTCAGTTATTCATGTACCAACATTAGGTTTTGAACGTAATGACTAAAAAATAGTTGCCGTTAACTAAACTGAATGTAATTTTGTTAATTTCTATTTATTGATAGCAAAGCAAGGTTCGAGAGAATTTCGACTGTTGCCGTGGAGCGGCCAAGATAAAACTTAATGAACTCATGGGATCTGTATAATTTAAAAATGAACTTTAACCTAAATTAATTATCTGTTGCAATTTAAAAAGGTTCTTACAACGAAATCTCTCGCATTTACAGTTACTGTTAACACTGAAAAATAAATTAATACTTCGGCGTGTAATGGCCGACCAGAGGCTACATCGGAAGATGAGCTTCTCGCAGCGCAAATTACTGAAAAAATGCTTGTTAAAAATAATTAGCCACTGCGAGCATTTGAGGTGACAAGTATTACAAAGAAATTCATTTTGTGATAAGAATAACAATTTTATTATAGCAGAAATACGAATAACTTACATAAAATATGTGTAGCTGCTCAATGGCTGCCTTCAGTACAGCGAAACAAAACAATGTGTGTCCCACAAAATACGTCCTTCCTCCTCGGCCGTACAATCGTGTCTCTTTCCATCCTTTTTTATTTTCATAGACATTAAATAAAGATGCTACTCTTAAATTATCGCTGCATATCAGTTGTTTCAAGATCATTAACTATATCTTTTACACTAATTATATTCATAAAATACTTTAACTGCGGTTTACTACAGACAAAAATGTCAATATTTATGTGTCGTACCGTCAAAGGCAGACAACAAGAATGGGGGTTGGATTTCTTGAGGTAGTGGTAGGTGACACTGTCTTGACCAGGGGGCAGTGTTGCATTTGGAGCCGAGGACGAGTTTGATGTCATGTGTGGTAACGGGTTTATGTCTGAGGGGCGTAAGTGATCCAAGTACAAGAAACTAGGGGCAAGTTGTGGGACAGAGGTATCAGTGTGATCAATGTCTGTGGAGAAGACGGAGAAATCAAAATGGGGACCATCAGGAATGGAGAGGACCTTGGAGAGGTGGGAAGAACATTAGTTAGTCTTACTGAGGTTGTCAGGGAAGGGACAGTTGTAATGGAGAAGAGGATAATGTGTGGCCGGAAGCTACCAGTAAGGCAGTGGGAGGCAGACCAGTACTTCGATGAATTGACAGGGAGGGCGGAGTGGAGGTGTGTACATGTCTGGCTCCAAACCTGGCGTTTCTTCACTGTGAGGACCTTTCGGACGTGTCATTGTAACTGCCAGTGGTGGAAGAATGTCTCCTTGACGCAGGTGTGGAATTCATGGAGAAGAAGGACAGCCTGTGGAGGAAGCATAAGGATTTGAGGGTGGATGAGTTTGGTACAAATGTGGGCCTTCACTGTGTCAGTGATAGACTTTTGAAGGAAGGAGGAGGCAAGGGTGACGTCAGCAGGATCGTGAAAGACAATGGGGTGGCTTTCGTCCTGTGAGGCAATGGATTCCCAGAAGGCATCACATTCAGTGTGCCAGTAGTCGTGGACAGACTTCATAGGCCTAGCAGGGTGGGGAAGGAGCGGCCTATGGGCTTAGAAGATGGTGAGAAGGACTGGAAAGTAGTCACTACCAATGGTATTTCAGGATATCCATAGCAATACTGCCAAGGCGGTTGTGGGAAGTTAGGATGATATCAGGGATGGAGGACAAGTATGCTGTGGGAGGGAAACTAGGTCACAATGGAGGTTGGCAAGGAACCAATGCCACCACCAGAGGGTGGCAGGGTCAGAGCCGAGGATGATGAGGTTAGTGGCAATCACATAGGTGGAGAAGGTGCCATCAATATGGGAGATGAAGTTGTAGGGGAGAGGAGCTGCAGGATGGACGTAGTGGGACAGCAGATGGTGAGGGAGGGGAAAAAGATATTGAGGAGAACGTCTTTGGTGGGGTAGATGAGCAGGGGCTGTGACTGGACAGGGATATGCTTGAGGTGACTAATAGCAACATTTCCTCATGCGAGGAGGAGGAGGTTCTCGGTGGAAACACATCTGCAGACAACATGGTGAGGTTGGAGGAGGTTTTGTTAAGGATGAAGGAGTCGACCTGGTGCTGGAACAGGGTATGCATGAAGAGGTATTTGTCCGCAGGGAGGAAGCGAATATTTAGGTACAGGAGACAATACTGTTGGTGTGCCAGAAGGTGGGAGAGGGGGAGGGATCAGAGGGAGAGGGAGTGAGAGGCTTAAACAAGGGAGTCTAGGTGGGTGAAGTTTAAGTGGGCCTGGTTGTGGGAGTACGTGGTATAGGTATTCAAATGGAAGATGGAGCAGGTGGCAAGGGAGATCTGCTGCAGGGTGTGGGTGGCGTTGGAAGGGGTGGATATTCTGAAGGAAGATGATAATGAACCAGATCATGTTTTTGGCCACAGGGGGATGGGGTGGAGGGAATTGTTGGGGTGGATGGACTGGTCAATGGGGCCAATGGGGACAGTGAGCTTATCATTGGTGGGAGGGGGTTTGGCTTTGCATTTGGAGGAGTAGGTGGCGTTGGGTTAATTATAGGTGTTGTAGGAAAGAGGAGAGGTGAGTTTATGACACTGTTTGAGGAAGTTGGGAGGATTTACACTGGGGGCAGATGGGAGGGGGTTTGTGGTTTTGGTTGAGGTCGTCATTGTAGAGGAGGGAGCATTGGTAGCAGTAGGATTGAGATGGGCAACAGGAGGGTGAATGAGGTGGTAAAGGTTGAAAATCAGAGCTCCTTGAGTGAGGAGATGATCAATGGAGAAGGTGGACTGAGTAAACACATGCATCAGGAAGGTAGAGCTGGTATTGTGGTAAATATGCCAGGCCAAGCGGATTTCAAGAGCGGGGTGCGCATTCAGTTCCACCAACATCTTTCACCTTGTATGCAATGTAATATATTTCAGACTAAAATGTATAAAAAGAAATTAATTTGCTACAACTGAAACAGCTAAAATTACTCTTCTTTTAGAAATATTTGAAATTACGAGACTTGTGTCATGCTTAAAATTCATATAATTAATTGCACACTCTAACACTAATAATTAAATTTGTTTATGGACTCATTGATAAAATAATGTTATAACTTCATGATGATTCTTCTTTGTTAAGAAAGTATGTAAATTCTTCTGCTTTGTAAACTCCTTTGCTTTGAAAACTCTTTGGAGTATTGTGAGTACACCAAAGTGTTAATAACAGTGGTCATGCGTCTGATGGAGATAGACGTATTTATATGATCGACACTAACAATATAGTTTTCAATATTAATTGCAAATTCTAAAGAAGGTGTGATATTAAATAATCTGACAAAGAATAGAATTGAAGAAATATACAGGCAAATCTTCATCAGCTATTTAGTTAAATCAAAATTTCTGCCACAAAAATGTATCTCTAGACGCAAGAAGTAGAGCCAACAACAAGAAGAGAAAATGAATATAATTAAAAAGTTTCTCTTTTGCATATCTTATGCCGCTTGGAGCTTTTGAAACTAATGAAAACACTAAGAAAAATTTTATGGTCGTTTGTGGGAGGGTAAGATTGCAGTGAACACAGGACTGAGTTTTGGGATCATGGTGGTGGGAATTGGCAGATGCAGAGGGTATTGGGACTGATGGGGAGAGGAGGAGGTAGGGAAAGGTTTGAAGGAGACATGTGGGCCAAAGGTGATGTGGGGACATTTCTGAAGGAGACCAGTGTGGAAAGAGGGAAGGGGGATTTGATGAGGAAACAGTCTCCATAGGGGATAAGTTAAGCAGACAGGGCACTGGGGTTATGGATTTCGAGGGTGAGGGTGCAGGTATCAAGGAATTTAGGATTGGAGTTTGAAAGAATGAAGGTATAAAGCGTGGGGCTGGGGATGTGGGAGGAGGGGTGGTGTCAATGGGGAAAGAGGGACAGGTGGTGATTTTTTGGATAAGAGGGTTGAGGTGAGGTAGCCATTTGGGCGCTTGATGGTTTTTTGGTGGGGATGGCCCTGGAGAAGGGGTGAGGGACTAGTCGAATTGGGAGGTGGTGCAAGGCAGGCCTTTCTTGTGAGGTGCAGATATTTTGAACAGAGGGTGGGTGCTCTGTGGTGCCGACTGTGATGCGGTTGGCAGTGAAGTAGGAACGGTTGTAACAGGGCAAGTGGGGAGTGGGGGAACGCCTTCCTGATGGATGTTAGAGGCGGAAAGGGGGCAGGAGTAGGAACAGGAGCAGGAGCCGGACTGGGGGGAGGAGGAGGAGGAGGAGCATTAGCAGGAGCAGGAGCAGGGGCATGAGCAGGAGCAGGCACAGGTGCAGCGTACAGGTGGGGATACTGGGGTGGGGAGGAGAGGGGAGGAGACTGTGAGGAGGAGAGGTGGAGTAGACAGGGGAAGCCCAGAGAAGGCACTCTAGGTGGTAATAGTGGGTGCTGGAAAAGGGGAGATGTATATGATGGTCATAAAGGGGGTGTTCTTGGTGGACTGTGCTGTCTACCAGCGGCAGGTGTCGCTGAAGAGGGCAAAGAGAACAAAGACAGAGACGGGGACAGCGGCGGCGGCGCCATTGGTGGCGGCGAGCATCAGGCGGCGATGGAGTCTCTCAACACGTCGATTTCATCCTTAGAGTAGCCCAGGTGGCAGAATCTCCCTAATTGGAAGGTGTGGGACTCCCAACACACAGGATCGTAAAAATAACGTATCTCCCAGAAATGTAATCATCAGTCACGTCATAAGACTGAGAACATTCTTCAGTCATACGAATACAGCTCCACAGTGGTTTGTCAAATACATAAAACTCGTTAAATAAAGTACCAGTAGCACCAAGAAGAAGTACAGTAGCAGGAACAGGCACGTCAACAACGATGATGCTTCGATTACATCTCTGGAAGACTGAGCCAGTGAGCTTTGGCGCTCATGTTAGGTGGTTTCAGACTCAATCTCCAGGCGGCGTTGCTGCACTAAAGCAACGACTTGTCCACGATCATTTCGAGGATTGAACTAACTATCTATAGACATAAATTTTTTGGAAACCATGCTACATAACAAAATTATAGACAGGAACATAGTTCTAACTGGATAGGAAACACTGACATGGATCACAGCAGAAAACGTCTAGATAACCAGACATAATATCGCAGAGTTTAGATATCTTCGATAACTATATACGTGAGTGTTACATGTACATGTCGGTGGGCTCATACTTAGTACAAAATTGATTATTACGTTATGTATTTGCCAGACAGTAAATGGAAGCATATAAACGTACCTTAGTACTGGGCACATCCTGCGATACCTTATTCTTGAGAAAAATTGTAAGTAGTGAATGGTACTTTTATAAGGTGCAGGCGGAAAGGGAGACATGGTAAAGAGTAGGAAGATGAGGGAAGGAGTGGGAAGAAGTGTATGAAAAAAATGTTTGAAGGAACAACTCATATATTAAAAGTACAGGCAGCAGCAAAGGTTCAACAAAAAGATAAACGTTGACATGCCTCAAAATGTAACAAGTAGTCCACAAACGGACAAAGTGTCATATAGGTTCAAACAAACGTTATGGTAGAATCCCAACTTCGCAAATTATTACGTTACGTAACTAACAACTAGTAAATCGAAACATTCGACCAGTGTTTGCTACTGATTTCATAACATTAGATCCATGAGAACGTTGTAAACAGTGGGTGGCACTTTCGTAAGGTTATTATTCTACAAGGCTATCGGAGACTCCACAGGCAGATGACAATCTTTTAAAATCTATCAGAATTTTATTATATTAATTACACACTTATCGTCATATAAAGAGCTGCACTGAGATGGGTAAATCGCATTGCAGTCACTGTTGGCCGTCAAGTAGATGGTACCACACTTGCAAAGTGATTACAGACACAGTTTTGAGGGACTAACACTTATAGTGCAATACAGTCAAAAACAGTTCGTGTTAATATGACATCGGACCACCATTGTTGTGAAATAAGGATCGAGATGGGAAGGCATAGAGTTGAAGTGTACCACATTTAGTCCTGTGAAACTCCACCCCATGCTGCTTGGATCTCAGCGAGCAGTTCCCACTCATTGGTGAGTGGAGGTTAAGTTTTGAAGACACGCTTCATGCCACACTACAAATTCTCCATCAGAGGAGATCAGGGGAGGCAGCTAGCCACGACAGATTATTCAAAGCTCCAAGGCACCCTCGCGAGGTGTCAGCTGTATCTCGATAAGAGTTGTAATGTTGTAATGGGGCACGGGAGTGGGCATTCACTAACGACAGAGCCACCGACTGCAGTGCAGCTTCCTACTATGCAACTGTCAGGAAACAGCTGACACACTATTGGCGAAAGGGCACTTTAGGATATCGCTCCCCACACCATCAGGGTTGCGGGATGGGTGATGGGAGACCACAAGCTGCTCATTATGTCGCACTGCACTGTGCATCCAGACACGGAATCAGTGGTTGTCGCCTCTAAGGTAAAAGCGGACCCCGCAACTAAAGATAACCCGTTCCCCGTCTGTCGTTGCCAACACCAGGCGAGTCGAGATGTGAGTAGCAGGCATCATGACGGTCGGCGTGTGGCGAGCCCTGCGTCATACCACCGCCTTCGAATGGTACTGTCACTTATGGGATGTTGCACAGAAGGTAGGGCAGGCGGCTGAATAGCCCCTACTTTCTCCGCTGGCTCTGTCCGCATGGGGTGGACAATTCGTTGGTCCTCTCCCTTGTGATGCATCTGGAACGTCCACACCGTATAGTCATGCATGTGTCCCCTTCTGTATTCAAGGCGGCCAACATCGAGTAACGGGTGTGTGAGGTTCAAAATGGCTCTGAGCACTATGGGACTTAACATCTGTGGTCATAGGTCCCCCAGAACTTAGAACTACACTCCTGGAAATTGAAATAAGAACACCGTGAATTCATTGTCCCAGGAAGGGGAAACTTTATTGACACATTCCTGGGGTCAGATACATCACATGATCACACTGACAGAACCACAGGCACATAGACACAGGCAACAGAGCATGCACAATGTCGGCACTAGTACAGTGTATATCCACCTTTCGCAGCAATGCAGGCTGCTGTTCTCCCATGGAGACGATCGTAGAGATGCTGGATGTAGTCCTGTGGAACGGCTTGCCATGCCATTTCCACCTGGCGCCTCAGTTGGACCAGCGTTCGTGCTGGACGTGCAGACCGCGTGAGACGACGCTTCATCCAGTCCCAAACATGCTCAATGGGGGACAGATCCGGAGATCTTGCTGGCCAGGGTAGTTGACTTACACCTTCTAGAGCACGTTGGGTGGCACGGGATACATGCGGACGTGCATTGTCCTGTTGGAACAGCAAGTTCCCTTGCCGGTCTAGGAATGGTAGAACGATGGGTTCGATGACGGTTTGGATGTACCGTGCACTATTCAGTGTCCCCTCGACGATCACCAGTGGTGTACGGCCAGTGTAGGAGATCGCTCCCCACACCATGATGCCGGGTGTTGGCCCTGTGTGCCTCGGTCGTATGCAGTCCTGATTGTGGCGCTCACCTGCACGGCGCCAAACACGCATACGACCATCATTGGCACCAAGGCAGAAGCGACTCTCATCGCTGAAGACGACACATCTCCATTCGTCCCTCCATTCACGCCTGTCGCGACACCACTGGAGGCGGGCTGTACGATGTTGGGGTGTGAGCGGAAGACGGCCTAACGGTGTGCGGGACCGTAGCCCAGCTTCATGGAGACGGTTGCGAATGGTCCTCGCCGATACCCCAGGAGCAACAGTGTCCCTAATTTGCTGGGAAGTGGCGGTGCGGTCCCCTACGGCACTGCGTAGGATCCTACGGTCTTGGCGTGCATCCGTGCGTCGCTGCGGTCCGGTCCCAGGTCGACGGGCACGTGCACCTTCCGCCGACCACTGGCGACAACATCGTTGTACTGTGGAGAGCTCACGCCCCACGTGTTGAGCAATTCGGCGGTACGTCCACCCGGCCTCCCGCATGCCCACTATACGCCCTCGCTCATAGTCCGTCAACTGCACATACGGTTCACGTCCACGCTGTCGCGGCATGCTACCAGTGTTAAAGACTGCGATGGAGCTCCGTATGCCAGGGCAAACTGGCTGACACTGACGGCAGCGGTGCACAAATGCTGCGCAGCTAGCGCCATTCGACGGCCAACACCGCGGTTCCTGGTGTGTCCGCTGTGCCGTGCATGTGATCATTGCTTGTACAGCCCTCTCGCAGTGTCCGGAGCAAGTAT
The DNA here is from genome assembly GCF_021461395.2 of Schistocerca americana. Lineage (NCBI taxonomy): Eukaryota > Metazoa > Arthropoda > Insecta > Orthoptera > Acrididae > Schistocerca > Schistocerca americana. Next base: position 456,053,114 of record NC_060123.1, read on the forward strand.
GGTGGGTCTGACACACCGGTGTCAATGTGTTCTTTTTTCCATTTCCAGGAGTGTACTTAAACTTAACTAACCTAAGGACATCACACACATCCATGCCCGAGGCAGGATTCGAACCTGCGACCGTAGCAGTCCCGCGGTTCCGGACTGAGCGCCTAGAACCGCTAGACCACCGCGGCCGGCTGGGTGTGTGAGGGGTAATACGACCATAGAACCACCCTGCCTTCCGAAACTCTACGATGCAGCGCCTCTCGAACTCGTCTACCTGGGCAGCCTTCTGTCGAACGTGCCATAACGCAAGCTAAGGTGATACTCCAGTAACACTACCTACTTTCGGACTCGTCGGAGCGGCCGTTTGGTGTCCAATGACCAAGCCGTCACAGCCCCTTGCACTATCCCTGGGTGCGCATCCGATTGGGAGAACCTATTTACTAGTATAGCTGATGGTGTCTACTCTGTATTATGCCCTCAGTGTGTCACTTAATACACTGTTGAAGTCTGGCGTTACAAAGCAAATCTATATTTTATTACTGCAACCCGCTTAAAGTTTCGAAGCACATTGCTTTCCATTTTGTTTCGACAGTAAGTGTCTCCTTGATTTAGTATTACCATGTCTTAAAATGTAAGTCATAAATATACATTACGTAAATATATGATTATTAGCGAAAACTGACGCTGATAATATTATATGTTAAGAAAAACAAAAGCGTTCCACTTAGCATTGTACCGACAACGATCCATTTGAGCGATAGTTTCATTACGTGTGGCTCGGAGACGCCATATACTTCAATGTAATGTACAGGGAAATTCTGAGATGATGTTACAGATTTTCAGGTTTGATGGAAAAGCATAAATGTGCCAAACTGAGTTCAGGGGCCCTGATCCGAAAATGGCCGTTTCGAAAGCTATATCTGAAAATCGTTTTAATATCTCTCACAATTGATTGTAAGTACTGGTACTGTTGTTACTAATACTGTTGGGTAGGCAATATATCCCACTTCTTATTCGTCAACGGACATGGTTTCACAATGAAGGAGCCCTACCTCACTTTGAAATGAGATTTCGTTAACAGGTTCACCTGATCTGATCCCACACGATTTCTTCTTGTGGGTCCATGTGAAGTGTCTTGGGTACTAAACGCCTGTTAAGATTGAAATGGGATTCCTAGCAAGAGTTCTCGTGGCCTCTGACGCTGTTCAAACAACATCGCGTAATTAGAATGGGTAGAAAGAACTCTGTACTACGATGACAAGCATACATTGACACTGGGGGACGCCATTTTGAACAACTGTTCCACATTTAGCAGCTTGTGAAATTGTGCAGGTAAATGGAATTAATTGTTACTCTTCTGTACAGTCTGAATTTTCAGTTTCTCTGACATCGTGATATGTCTGTCATTATTAGTCCTTCAACAATGGGAATTATATTAGGGTATTGGGGAGTATTCAGCTCTAGTTTTGCACGTCGTGTTCAGGTCCAGAGGTTGGGACCCTTAGTTTGGGCGCTGCGTGAGTAAAATATGTAAACTTCGGTTTATACCTGTCGACATCGACTTGGCCGTTTCTGGACCAGCGTGCCTTACCTCAGATTGATGCATTTAGACTTCTTCATCACCCATGAGAGTTTGTAACATCACCACTGACACATCCTGCGTTTTCTTTTTCTTCATACAACTAAGTTAAAATGTAACTGGACCAAAATTTCACCAATTCGTTCGTGGTGGCAGGAGGGGGTAATAGGTAGATGGTTGGAGGACGTGGTACATGCATGATTGGACATCGGAACATTCTGCTGCTGAAGACAACTTCTAACGTTGTAATATCGTTCAAGACGGCTAGGCCGAGCGCGGTCACTTCCTTGGTCTCAGTGGTCACATGACCACGATCACCTGTTTATTTCTGTCTTGGATCACCTGAAAAGTGAGTTGTATAGCAGACATAATAATAAGGTCGAAGAACTGAAGCACCATTTGTTGAAGTTTGTCTAGAATTGAGAGACACTCCGGAGGAATGAGAGATTGAGAGTAATTCGTAGTTATTTGCAGAGTCGAATTCAGTATTGTATCCAAATTCAAGTTCCAGACGTGGAACTACTCCTGCACTGGTTATTGATGCACAGTAAATAATGAGATGTGAGGTGATGAAGTAGTACCGTATTTCTTGCTAAAGTAGGTCATGGGTCAAATCTCAGCGCTATTAGATGGGGACCTCATCGAAAAATTTAAATTTCAAATGAATTTGCAGTAAGTATGACAACATTTTTCACTGAAATGTGAAAGTGATAAAGAGAGATGTCAATACCTACCGACATACAAGGTGTCACGGAATATCGGGAATGTTTTAAATGTGCAGTGGTAGCCATGGGCAGGTGGCAGCACTGCGGGATCGTGACAGCGAGTAAACAGTCCGCCATTTCAGTAATTATTTATCAGTGGAGTGGACAGCAAAAAAATGGTTCAAATAGCTCTGAGCACTATGGGACTTAACATTTGTGGTCATCAGTCCCCTAGAACTTAGAACTACTTAAACCTAACTAACCTAAGGACATCACACACATCCATGCCCGAGGCAGGATTCGAACCTGCGACCGTAGCAGTCGCGCGGTTCCGGACTGAGCGCCTAGAACCGCTAGACCATCGCGGCCGGCGGAGTGGACAACAGCGTTCGTTTGCCATAGAAATGTTCTATAAAAACAGTGACAGTTTCTTAGCGGCGCAGAGGGAATTTCGATGTTTTTATAATTTAGGACTTCATGATGCCGTTCCGTCGGAAAACGAGATAAAATGTTGTTTTAATAACCTTGAAGAGACTTAATCTGCCCTCAAGATGAAACCAGCAGGATGACCAAGAAGTGTGCAATCTCCGGCGAACATTGATGTTGCACGCGAGTCTGCCTCACGGAGCCCACGGCGCTCAATTTGTAAGCAGGCAGCAGCGACTGGAATGTCCCGGAAGAGTGTTCGCAGAATTATTCATCTTGAATTAAAATTTCACCGTACAAACTACAGATGGTGCAACAGTCGAAGAACAATCATTACCGGCTACGATTAGGATTCTGTCAACAAATGATAACAAAAATAAACAATGACGATGAATTTCTAAACAAGCTGTGGATGTCAGATGAGGCACATTTTCGTCTCACAGGTTATGTGAATAAACAGAACTACCGTTACGGGGCAAACACAAATACTACTGACGTTCATGAGCAACCTTTAGACGCTACTGAAGTGACAGTACGATGTAATTTTTCATCACATGGGATTATCAGACAGTATTTTGTCGCAAACGAACAGGAAAACACAATTACTGTCAATTCCGATCGTTACTTGGAGATGTTACGAACTTTCGTTACACCTGCATTGAATAACTTTCCAAACGTTAAGAATTCTGGTTTCAACAGGACCGAGCGACATCACACATTGTACGGTAGTAAGTGGAATATGTGCGAGAATTGTTTGGTAGCCATGTGATCTCACCATTCGGTAACATTCCCCGAGCCACTATATCGCCAGATTTGTCCGTTTGTAGTTTTTTCTTGTGCGGCTACCTCAAGAGCAAAGTTTACACGGCTCAACCAAGGACACTAGATGAGTTAAAACGGAGAATTCGGGATGAAATTCACAGTATCCCAACTGAGATGTTGCAGCGGTCAATGAGGCATCTCAACAGCAGATTTCAAGAATGTATTCGTACAGGAGGACGCCATCTAAAGAACGTATTTTTAAAAAATGAATACATTCAATCTATGTTTCGTAAATGGCAATGTTCTAAGTTTTCAGTCACTATGAATGTAGTTTCTTTCCTTAATAACTTGTAGTTTTATTGGATTTTGGAAATGTTCCCGATTTCCTGTGTGACCCTGTATTTCGCTGGGGACAGACTTTCCTAGAATCTCTGAGAAGGCTATGTATTCTAGAATAATATCGCAACTTAACAACAATAATAGCTTCAGCAAATCACAGCTTTGGTTTCAGAAGAGTTGCTCTACTTAGAATGTCATTTATATGTTTACTTAATAAAATTTTGCAAGCATTAAATAATAAAATACCACCGGATCATATTTTCTGTGTCCTATCTAAGGTATTTGACTGTGTGAGTCGTAGTACTCACTCAGAAAAGATTGATGGTAAAGCAAGCAAAGGATAAATTCATATCCGAAAGAAAGAACACAGAAGGTTGTAGTCAGTAATTCAACCAATCTTATCGAGGGACGTAATTCTGAGTGGGGCAAATGACAAATGGGGTTCCCTGAGGCTTAATCTTAGGTCCACTATTGTTCCTCATAAACGTAAACTATCTTCTGTCTAATATACAACAAGCAGAATTATTTCTATTTACTGGTGACACTTGTATTGTAATAAATACATGGATACTTTCCGAAATGGTAAAATGGTAAACAGTGTTCTTAAAAGTATCATTGAGTGGTTTTATACGAATTGTCTCACCGTGATTTAAAAAATCACAACTTATTCAGTCCTATACATCTACAGGTACTACACCAACTATAAACCAAGGTGAAGAAATAGTATGTAGGGCAGAAATTTCTAAATTCTTAGCTGTCAGTACAGGCAAGAATTCAAACTGGAAATGGCACATTTTGAATCTCCTACAACAACTTAGTTCAACCACATTTTCACTTAGAATCATTGCAGATCTTGGGGACAGACATATCGGTAATTTGACGTATTCTGCATGTTTTCATTGAATAACGTGACATGGAATAATGTTCTGGTGTAATTCATCTTTAAGAAAGAAAGTCTTCATTGCTCAAAAAATTGTTATTGTTCTGGTCTTCAGTCCTGAGACTGGTCTGATGCAGCTCTCCATGCTACTCTATCCTGTGCAAGCTTCTTCAACTCCCAGTACCTACTGCAACCTACATCCTTCTGAATCTGCTTAGTGTATTCATCTCTTGGTCTCCCTCTACGATTTTTACCCTCCACGCTGCCCTCCAATACTAAATTGGTGATCCCTCGGTGTCTCAGAACATGTCCTACCACCCGATTCCTTCTTCTAGTCAAGTTGTGCCACAAACGTCTCTTCTCCCCAATCCTATTCAACACCTCCTCATTAGTTATGAGATCCACCCATCTAATCTTCAACATTTTTCTGTAGCACCACATTTCTAAAGCTTCTATTCTCTTCTTGTCTGAACCATTTATCGTTCATGTTTCACTTCCATACATGGCTACACTCCATACAAATACTTTCAGAAACGACTTCCTAACACTTAAATTAATACTCGGTGTTAACAAATTTCTCTTCTTGAGAAACGCTTCCCTTCCCATAGCCAGTCTACATTCAAAAAGTACTGTAAGATTAATATATGGTGTTCACCCACGATGATCTTGTAGACATCTGTTTAAGGAGTAGGGCATTTCTTCATAGTATATTCATTCCTTCATGGAGTTTTTTGTAAATAATCCACTGTATATCAAAAGGAAGAATGATGTACATAAGGAAAAATGACTATCATTACTCCACGTTAAAGTTATCTTTAGCACAAAAAGGGGTGTACACGCTGTAACAAAATCTTTTTACTACTTACATTGTGATATACAATGTCTGACAGTCATGAAAGTAAAAACTAGAAACAGACCGAAAATGCTTCTAGTTTACAACTTCTTCTGTTCTGTAGACGAATTTCTGTTGTAATGTGGAAAAGATAATTGGTAGGAATCATTAACCCACATTGTATATTTTCCTTTAAAAAAATATATAAATTGTCGTTACGTAGCCATGTTTAGAAATTTCTTTGCGACGGGAAATGTAAAACGACTCATTACATATCATTGCGATTTATCGTTCAAAATAAGTCATGGAACGTGAAACTAATAAAATAGCTAACTAACAAACATGGTCTCCTAACTACACATTCGATGTTATCTCGTAAATGGCTCTGTTATAAACCAGTGATTATAATACGCTTTTTGATCCTATTGTCGTGTGCTTTCACTAGTCTCAGTTATCGGTATTGATTATTATACATCCATTATAAATCTCCCACTCTCGCGATACTTTATAATAGTGATTTTAATTTTTCCACCTTTTAAAATATACTAAATCTTGCAGCACAAAGGAGCCAGTAAATAACCAGTACGCTACAAAATATTGTTAGAAAAGAATTGATTCTAAGAGCTGCTACTTCTAGGACTCTGAAGAATATGATACTTGTGGTCTATAACAGCTAGCTAATATACCTAACGCAGCGATAAGTTCACAGGAGTTGGTTCCTTTAAATAAGCTGAATGAACAACTGGCGACTGACTATACAGGTAAGGAGACACCTGTCTGCCATACACAGATAACTCGCTAACTGCTACAACATTGCCTTCTATGTTGGGATGTGTCGCATTTCAGACGCATTGAGCTGAAATATGATTCGCACGGCTCTTCACATTCAGAGACGCAGAGTGCCTACATGTCTCTCTCGTTTATCTTGTAGTTGCAAATGCCATCACCGTAAAAGTTTTATGCAGATGGTTCTCGCATTTAACTTACTTACTGTAAATACATTTTCTTTAAAGACATTTTCGCGTTGGTATGTACGTGGAAATGCTTTTAACTTATTTTGTATCCGCGCATGGAGGAGGACGTCGCAGGAGACCAGCGAGATGGAAGTACAAATATATTTACGACTCTGTTCACGTCCATCACACTCTGTCTGAATGGTTTACAAGTGTCTCGAGCGGAACTTACTTCACTATTACGGAAAAATCGACAGACAGCGGGTGCATCGCTGTCGGGAATAGCTGAAGTGGATGGTCGGAATAATTTTTCTCTTGTTTACCTTTTACAAAATTCGAATATATTGTGACCTGTATATTGTACTAAGGCATATTACGACATACTTGAAAACCAGTGGTGTAGTGTTAAGATAATGATATATCCGTTGTTAAACTACATATTATGTTATTACTTCTTAAAATAAAATTATAATGGCTATAAGTGGTATTACGGAAGTGTTTATGACTGGATAAACAAACACGTCACGGAACGTGGGGCTCTGTATTGAATCATTGCTATCTCACCTATTAATTCCTCTTGCTATAGGTCCAACCAGTCAAACAATACTCACAAACTGGTCTCACCTATTAATTCCTCTTGCTATAGGTTCAACCAGTCAAACAATACTCACAAACTGGATACGATTTCTCCAATAAATCAAAGGCGGACATTTTCCTGCTCCACAGGTAGATTTATGTAGTCGTTACGTCTTACACTGCCTAGCCACATATTTCTTCATAAATAACTGTTATGATTGATTCCTGTAACTTTTTCACTATCACGTACTCAAACCGTATCGATTCATATCGTCTATTTACGTACTTTAAATTACATTCATTTCTTTTTATGATCACTAGCCAATCACTGGCCATGTATCGATCATCTTCGAACCCCTTCTCGCTTAATAACTGCTTCATAAATTTGTCTCCTCTTTGAACACATTTGTATAGTCTGAAATCAAGTTTATAGATCTACAAATTTAGTTTTATAGGTAGTTTATCTATATCACAAGCAGTAGCGAGCCTATCACATTATACTGATCATGAGACTAATTTTTTTCTGAAGATGCTTCCCCCTTAATATCATAGATATTTCGTTTGCTACGAAGTCTTCAATTCAACTGCACTGCTTTTCATTTTCTCCATGGGTTTGTTATGGGGCAAAGGTACGTGTGTGTCCGTGGTCGGAGCTGTAAGTATGTAACTCCAGCTATGGTCGATACCTCACTTTTTTATTGTTTTGTTTGAGGTGCAGAGCAACAGGCGTACAGCCATTACCTACATATCCTTGCAGTCCTATTAAAGTAACTTGTCCGATGGCATGTTGCACACTGGTTCCTCCATTCGAAATTCTCACTGTAACTCGACTAGTGCCCGTTTTCGCTAATATGCATAACATGGCTCAAGTTCACTTTCAAGACCCCATTAGTGTTTACTCCCCGCGTAATCGTTGACTAGATCTGTCGGCAGCCAGCGCTGATGTCTCTGGACACAGCTGGAAAAGGCGCATCCAGTCTGTCTTGGCCTGGTCGGTTCGTTAATATTTTACATTACTACATACCAAATTGTGGTAAGTAGCTCTAGTATGTACGTAACGGCTAAACTTCAGTATTAGTTGCGATGGAAGGCAGTTATCGACAGTAAAAAGCCTATGATACACTATCTTCCAAATAAAATGTAGAACACGTTTCGAATCCTTGCAGATGTAGCATCTCTTGAGGAAAATATCAGATTAACAGGATTCGATGCGATATAATTTCTTAAAAATATTATTAATTTTGATTTACGACGAAACGTTATTACATGTAGAATTGCCTACGTTTTTCGAAATAAGTGCCAATTTCCGAGGTGGTGGATTGATTGAAATCTAACAATGTGACTTAAATTGCTGGTACTGAAACGAACAGTTGTTTTTTATAGTCATGTTCACAAATGTATGTCGCTTCTTTCGGAATATGTAGCCATTTCCGAGGCGGTGATTAGGTTGGGACCTAAGAGCACAGCCAAAATTTGTCTAAAAATGCAGCTTTATATCATTTAGAGGTATTTAGGTTTCATTGTGTCCCCATGTACCATGCCGTAAGTACTGTGACGATTACGCCTAAAGAAGGCGATTCCGACACTTGTTCAGCCAGCCATCTTATATCATAAATCAGCACGTATCGCTGCCTACTGCTATTCTGTATTTCATGTATTTTTCTTGAAATATCCTTTTCGGTGTACGGTATGGCACGTTTTATGATTTGCAATACTTGAATAGCTCTTAGTCCTTTTTTTAGTATCTTAGATTCGTATGTATTGGCGATCGGGCCGGTTTCGGTAGGGTAGCTTTAAGTGTACACGTCCAGACGACATTTCTGGTGTAGTGTGATTTGTTTACGAGCCACTGCATAGAGTTACGAATAAAATTCAGAGAACATCACTAACTACATGATTATCATCACTTTTATGTAAGTTGCGCGATATAAGCAGAGCAATCCAGAAAAGTTGTTTGGGAGCATTATGTTATTTGTTCCAAGCAGAATTGGCATTTTTAGTTACATTTCATGGCAATGATGAGAGCACATCGTGTGCTAAGTAACATGTTTACAGTCAACGTAAATATTGTATGCGAATCACAGGCGTACGTGTGCGTGAGAGGAACGATATGTGTTGGACGCTGGCTGAAGTGGCATTAACAATAAAAGAAGAAGAGAAGAAACACGCATGATCTACGTTTTTAGCTCATTGTACTGCACTCGTCTTGTGAGGATTAGTATGTCCTGTGATGAATTGCTGAGACTCATTTCTCAGTTCCTTGTCGAGGGCACCCTATGACAGACTTCTTCTCCGCGACACTCAAATAATCGTGTCAGCACCTAGATTTGATAAAAGGAGATCACAAAGTGAATGTTCAACCATCTGCTGCGCTGCTGTAAGAATACACTGGATGTAAATGAAAACGTTTTTAGGAAAACGCTTTAGTTGTAGCCTAAAGAATAAATGACAAAATATTTTGGACTCGCAAGTTTCTTTCCTATGCAGTTGTTCTCAAACGATTGCACGAAACTATTGGTTAAAATATTTGCTCATTTCATAGTGAAAGTCTCACACGACTGCGTGGTGATGAAGTGGTTGTGTTTTCAAATGTTTAAATGTGTGTGAATTACTAAGGGACCAGACTGTTGAGGTCATCGGGGCCTAGATTTACACACTACGTAAACTAACTTACGCTAAGAACGACACACACACCCATGCCCGAGGGAGGACTCGAACGTCCGGCAGGAGGAGCCGCGCTATCCGTGGCATGGCGCCTCAAACCGCGCGGCCACTCCTCGCGTCGGTTATCTTTCCGTCATTGGTCATTTTTATTACGATACTTCAAAGTTACTACCAGAAACTACAGTGAATTAAGACTGTGAACTGCAATTGCTGATCTGAGGGTAGCAGTAACGCTGTCAGACGTTAGAGTCGTATTTCGAAATGAGTGTTTCAACCATCCGTAGAAGTATTTAGAAATCTTGTGTACTCATCCGCAAATGAGTCCCATGCAAGAAGATCTTGTCCAGTGTTTAGTGTCTTTCAATGGCTTAAATTTCTTTATCGCCAGCTGAGATTCGTTTACCACTCTTCTGTACGTCTTCCGCCTCAGCACACAAAGAATCGTGTTCGCATCTATGTTTGACGCAAGAAAGCAGAGAGCTGGAAGTTGGGTCATCTGTTGCGCAGTTTTAAAATTTTCTTTGCAGAAACAAAGCAAAGCTGCACTCTATGCTGAAGTACAGTTTCAGAAAGCGTTGCACTTCATGCATAAAGAACTGAAAGCCATAGTTTAGGATTCGTAAGTTTTTTCACCACACAGCTGTTCTGAAACGATTGCAGTCAAGTGAAAGTCAGCTAGGTGTGGTGTCACCGCCAGACACCACACTTGCTAGGTGGTAGCCTTTAAATCGGCCGCGGTCCGGTAGTATACGTCGGACCCGCGTGTCGCCACTGTCAGTGATTGCAGACCGAGCGCCACCACACAGCAGGTCTAGTGAGACTTCCTAGCCCTCACCCCAGTTGTACAGCCGACTTTGCTAGCGAAGCTACACTGACAAATTACGCTCTCATTTGCCGAGACGATAGTTAGCATAGCCTTCAGCTACGTCATTTGCTACGACCTAGCAAGGCGCCATAGCATTTGATAATTATCTTGTGAAGCATGTACAATCAAGAGCGAAGTTAAGTATTACAGCGACTGCGTCCGTTTTTCTAAGTTCTCATTTCCTTGTAATGTTCCTGACCTCACGCCAGTCTGCGTGAGCTTAACGCGTGCCTTTCGGCTTCCTCCAAACCCCGTTAATTGGCTCTTGCCAATTCACAACACTAGGTGTCTTGGATGTCATTATCCGGTTATCGAATCGGGGAAAGTGTAGCTACAGTGTGACGTGGAATCCGCACCACGTTTTGTTTCTGGCGAATCTCCACATCGTGGCAAGGTGAAATCTGGGTTAAAAGGCAGAGTGAGAAAAAGTGACCCATTGGGGATTCAATCCCACAACACCTCAGTTTCCAGCCACTCGGTCCACCGTCAAGACACCATACCATATGAGCTAAGACGGCTGTTCGTTAGATGTCAAATTCATTGTTTTACATCTTAATTTCAATACAGCATAATTCAGACAGTTTCCACCAACTGCTTTTATTTTATGTAAACAAACCTTCCTTGTGAATCATGTACCTCTTAGTGAAAACCAGGTAAAAATCCCTACGGCAGTTCTTGAGATTAGCCTGCACATACAGACGGACACGAAAAGGCGACTTTATATTTTATACGTATAGAGACAGATGCACATGTCAGTTAAAAGGCTTTTGACGTCGAGGAAAGTTTTAGCGCACGTAACAATGACATAGGCTGTCTTGGGTGAAAATCAGGGTTTTTAGCACATTGTAATCTTATCTCTGGCTGTTAGTAGGTCTGGATTGTAGTTAGGATGATTCTGCGAAGAGGGGATGTATTAAGTAGCGTGATCTTCGACTTTCATACTGAGATAAATGTTTGTTTAGTGTCTTCTCTAGCGCTTTCTTCATTTTTTACACACGTCACTCCCAACATTTATGTCAGCTGAATAAACAACAGGTCTCCTTCAAAAACCATATTTTGTGTGTTTGTTGGTTTCTGCTCCTAGGTCATACTCAGTTGACAGGAAGCTATTTAACACAACCGGAGCATCGCTGGCGTTCTCGAGGCGCGCTCATAGTAGTGCTGAACAACTTTTGTACCTTGCGATTGATCTGTGGCCCGAGAAAATCATGACGACAAAGTTTATACATCTCAAGCTTTTGTTTATTGACATAATTATTTGTTTACGTTGTATTTGAGTGGCTTGGTGGCTTCATTGGTACTGGCGTACTAAAGTTACCACGACTTGGAGCTCAGCACTCGGTCGGTGCCAGGTTATTTCTTGTCGCTTTTTGCTGCATTCCATCGGACAACGATATGTGTACATGAAAAACGTAAGTTAAAACAAAATTTGGCTCTCGTTGTAACATTCCTACTCAGTACCATCGAAAGTGCTGCTCTACTCTTCCTCATCTCTTGAACTCCATTTCACGATTATAACGCTTTCAATTGGACAATAGTAAGTAGTACGTGTATTTAACTGATTGGTTTGTAACTTAGTATTCCTTAATGTAATTAGAATATTTTGGTGATGAATGTAACGGTTGTAACTCACAACAGTTAACTGTGAATCACAAAATGTTGTGCTTTACTATTGCAGTGTCCTTTCTGCAAAATATTCCGACTATCCCTTAATTTTAAAAAGTCGCTTATGCCACAACACTTTGAATTCCTTCAAACTAAAAGGTGACATACGCTTTAAATATGACGCGAATTATTAACCTGAACTGAATTCCAAACTACCTACAGAGGCAGAGGACATTTCAAATAAGTTTTTGAAGAATATTATTGACAAGTGTTCGGCTAATGAGAGCTTATGTGACTGAAAAACTCCACTTATACTCGATTTGGTACTTCAAAGGTTGCAGCGCCTATAGTACATCTGAAGTACGAGCTATAACTGGTCAGTGAGGCACATTATTGAATATTTTCTAAACAACTTAATGAGAATTTACATAGAAAAATCACATTTTGGGGACACGTAAACAGGTCAGTTCTTGCAAACTGGAAGTCGAATGAACTGATTACGTTGTTTTACTTTGGTTCAATAATATTAGACGTTCTTATATCCTGGGGAAAAATCATCATCCAAAAGATTAAAGAGAAGCGTTAACTAACAATTATTTTACTACAGTACGACAATAGTTATTTTTTCCTCTTCTGTTTGTTGTTTCATAAGGTCTACTGATGTCTATAATTGCAATACTAGCAAACTGACATAAAAGAATAATCAAAAAAATAATCTTTTTCACAGATCAAGCATGAAAACAGGAAGCCAGGAAGAAGGCTTAATGAACTTCTGAACTCTGAAAAAAAGGAAAATAGAAATAGTGAACAGTCTAAGAACAAGACGTTCAATCAAGAGCAGCCTGAAACAGCACTATCATCGTGGGTAAGTTGTCACGGTGTTTGACTACCAAGTGGGCGAACCATGTTCACAACTCCCTCATGCAATTTACGTATTTTTTTCACAACAATATGAACTGTCCATCCGGTCATAGAAATGTTTGTTCTCTTTCAGTAGCCTTGGCATTTGTCATACTATACGTCGGTTGTAGAATGTGAGTCATGTGGTAAGAATACGTTAACGTCTGAAGTAAATGTGATGAATAGAGAAAGCTGACAAGATACCACACAGACGCCACACAGAAATGAAAACAACAAATAAATGGGTGTGAACTAATTTACAACTAAGGAATTCAAGAGTCAAGGATTCCAAAACGGAACGCAAGTTGCGTTCATTTCTTGCAGTTTAAGTCACAAACTATTAGGTTTTCATAACTTCCTTCGGAGTGATCACATTCATACTTTTACTGCGTAAAGTCAGCGCCGCCATGCCAGTCAGGAACTATAGAGAAGAGAGGGCTGTGAGAAGACGTCAGCCTATCGCACACTGACCGACCTCCCTCCATTACGACAAAGCGACAGCAGTGGCTCCTAGGTGAAGACGACATAAGCGCCGCGCCCGACTGGTGGCGGCCCACTTCGATAGCAGCATCAATGTTGGACACTTCGTTAGCGATCTCTACGTAGCACAGACTGTCGCCCTTTGCTTGCAACACATATCAAAGGTAAGCATTTGTCATTGCCTTTGGTAATGAAACTCATTAATATGAGTTGTTTGATTGTTTGTCTAATGAACTGAGTATGCAGACCCTGGACACAACACAACTGGTGACGAGGTGAATGAATACCATAGCGACAACCTGTTAAGAGAGCAACCTGCTACCACAGATTTCCTCTGTGTTTTGTCGTGGGATTTTGTAATTTGCTGGCACCTTAATTATACCTTGTCTTTCCTTTGCGCGGCTGCGTTTACATGTTTTGACAGTGTCTCATATAGCGTTTGGTTTATATTCGTTGTTTTGAGATGGGCGTTGCTGAATTTTCTTTGCTTGTGTGATTATTTTTATTGGTTGCAATGTCGGTTAATTCCATTTGGCTAGTCCAAAATGAGGAAAGCAGCTCTCGCACCCCTGCCTAGGCGCCTCGCCTGCAAGCAATAGATTCAACGCAGCTGACACAGATATTTTAGTTTCAGACGGCGCGAATTGGAAACCTTCTAAACACAGCACAGCAGTTACTGGCCAACTATTCAACTAACGCAACGCACTCAATAGACCAACATCCAACACATATAGCTCCGACAGCTATACCGCCTTTACGCCAGTTTAACGAAAAAGAAGAGGAATGGCTCTAGTGGTTGGGACAGTTTGAAGCCCACATCATTGCTCACAAAGTATCAGGTACTGTGAAACTACATTACTTTTTGTCATTGGTAGGGAGTCTTTCGCCTCATTCAGAAATTGTTCCCCAACGCCACGCCGTGTGAACTTTCCTCTGGTAAGGTTGTAGATACGCTAACTAACTATCATGACCAACAAGTGAATGTGGTAGGAGCTAAGTACCAATTGTTTCGTTGCAAGAAACAGTCAGAACAAACTAATCGCGAGTGCATAACAGATTTGCAGGGTATGAGCAGAAAATGCAAATTCAGACGTGCTTGTGGTGCTTTATATTCAGATGTGATGTGCGATGCGATCGTGTACAATGTAGCTGATGTCAAACTTAGATATAAGATTTTGAAACAGTCAGATCTATCATTTCACCATGTGGTGCAAATTCTAGATCAGTATGACTCACGTGCCATAGCGGCCCATAAAACTGAGCAGCCACCAATTTGTCGGATTGCCTCGTCCCTTTCCCATGACCGGCCCAGTAGGTAGCAACAGCAAACGCACGGCAAGCTGTGTAAACAGTTCTTTAAACAGACAGCTACATCAGTGAACAGAATTAGGTCACGCTGCCAGTGCTATTCACGGCACAAACGCCAAGATTGCTCGTCCAGACAAGCACAGTGTTACACTTGTGGCAAGAAACGTCATGTACAATCCATATGTTTGCAACGGAACAAACATTAGTACTCTGCCCACTCACACAAATCTAGTCATAACGCCCATGTAATCAAAGCAGTGTCTTCAAATCCTGCTGCAGGAATTAGCAAATCTAGCAACTAATCAGTATCTTCAGTGCGACGCCTGTTCTTTTGCATCCTAGTGCAAAACGTGTGAAATTTCAGTTGGACACGGGTGCCTCTGTTACATTGCTGAATCGTCGCAGATATGAAATGTTAGGCTCCCCACGCCTGTCTAAAATAGCACGCACCTGGCGGCTTATAATGGACACGACATTGCCGTTCTCGGAAAATGTACTTTGCCTGCCATTTATAGCTTGCACATGCGAACTGTGACTTTCACTGTGCTACAGTCGCGCGATTGTGAGAACATATTTGGCCTTGATTCATTTCATTTGTTTAGCTTTCAAATTCAGAACAATGTGTTGTCAGTGAGTGCATTCAATGACAACGACAGTGTAGCTAGCTTGCTAAAAGATTTCCCAGAACTCTTTTCTGAAGACTTAGACAAGGCTAATAATCCTGTTGCACATATTACAATAAAAGACAATGCTCAGCCGAAATTTTGTAGGGCCACAACTGTTCCCATTGCATTACGGGGCAAAATGGCTGCTGAACTTAAAGAATTGCAAGAGAGAGGAGCTTATTGCGCCAATACAAGCTAGTCAATGGGTAGTTCCACTGGTTTTGCTCCCCAAACCTAGACGTCACATTCGCCTCTCTGTTGACTTTTAGTACACAGTCAACCCACAAACTGTGATTGATACTTATCCATTGTCACGCCCAGAGGATAGATTAGGCGCTGGGCACTACTTTTCAAAAATAGATCTGCGCGACGCGTGTCTTCAGATACCACTAGCTGAAGAATCTCAGACCTTGGTGTTGTGAACATCCATTTAGGCTTGTTTAAATATTTGCGTTTGACTTTTGCTACTGCTTCCGCACCCGCCATTTTCCAACGGTATTTGGAACAGCTGACTGCTCAAGTACCAAATTGTTCAAACTATTTGGACGATATTATCGTAGCAAGAGCAAATTCCAATTCAGCGTGCTTTATTTCATGAATTATCTGATTCAGGACGAAAGTGTAGACTGGTCAAGTGTGATTTGTTTAAACCTGAGCTTGTCATTTCATAAATAGTCGAGGTGTACATGCTCTTCAGTCCCGTTTCTTATCAAATGGCTCTGAGCACTATGGGACTTAACTACTGAGGTCATCAGTCCCCTAGAACTTAGAACTACTTAAACCGAACTAACCTAAGGACATAACACACATCCATGCCCGAGGCAGGATTCGAACCTGCAACCGTAGCGGTCACGCGGTTCCAAACTGACGCGCTTAGAACCGCACGGCCACACCGGCCGGCGCCCGTTTGTTATCCATACGTGACCCGCCAGTTCCTCGCAATATCACAGTGCAGTCAGTCTTAGGACAAATGAACTTTTATATTCGCTTCATACCAAAGGCTGCACAAACAACAACTCGATTATGAGATTTTCACTCTGCAGCGGAGTGTGCGCTGATATGGAACTGCCTGGCAGATCAAAACTGTGTGCTGGACCGAGACTCGAAATCGGGACCTTTGCCTTTCGCGGGAAAGTGTTCTACCATCTGAGCTACCCAAGCATGACTCACGCCCCGTCCTCACAGCTTTGCTTCTGCCAGTACCTCGTCTCCTACCTTTCAAACTTTACAGAATCTCTCCTGCTAACCTTGCAGAACTAGCACTCCTGAAAGAAAGGATATTGTAGAGCACTTGCCCGCGAAAGACAAAGGTCCTGAGTTCGAGTCTCGGTCCGGCACACAGTTTTAATCTGCCAGGTATTTTCAGCAACTCCATTGCATCGCTTGTGTCGCG
The DNA here is from genome assembly GCF_021461395.2 of Schistocerca americana. Taxonomy (NCBI): domain Eukaryota; kingdom Metazoa; phylum Arthropoda; class Insecta; order Orthoptera; family Acrididae; genus Schistocerca; species Schistocerca americana. The sequence continues at coordinate 456,070,033 of NC_060123.1, forward strand.
AGAGCGTCCTCTTTGTTTGGACAGATGAGTGCCAAGACGATTTTCAATCTTGTGTTGCAATTTGGTGCTTCGTCGTACGGAATCGGTGCAGTGCTTCCAAACAGATTTTGTTATAAAGACAGACCTATTGCTTTTGCATCAAAAGTGTTGTCCAAAGGTCAGTGAAACAATCCACAAATAGAGAAAGGACTATTGGCTATTGTGTATGGTCTCACCAAATTCCACCACTATTTGTATGGCAGAAAATTCGACATAGTAATGGATAGCAAGCCATAGCAGTCTCTTTCTTTCGATGAAGCCTGTTCCTGCACTAATTGCCCAAGAATTGCAACTATGGGCTTTGTTGTTGTCTCAATAGCAGTACAGGATTTTGTATCGTCCGACAGCTCAACCTGGTAGTGCGGACACACTTTCACGTCTTCCGATTGGCCCTAATACAGACTTCGACTCTTCTGATGCCATCTTGTTGTCACGTCGATGCTCACGATTCTGATTTGCTTTAATCCTTTCCTCTGAACTATAGGAAAATTGCACAGGCCGCGGAAGCTGATTCAGCTTTGTGTATTTTGCTGAAATACATTGGTAGATCTTGGCCTTGCCCGTTGTATACTATTAAGAACTCTGTAGTGCAACGATTCTTTGCATGTCGGCATAGCCTCGCTATGCAGCAAGGTGTGATTCTTGCTCCAAATGACAGCGGACAGTCACGAGGGATGATCCCCAAAGATTTGCAAAAAGAAGGACAGTCGGGGATTGTTCGTAGGAAATAGTTTGCGCGTCGACACTTTACTTGTCAGGGTATGGACACCCAAATAGAACGGATGACGTCACAGTGTCACACATGTGCGGAAAATAAGTCCGCATAAATTCTCTGCTTGGCCTAAGTCACAATCATCATGGCAACCTGTGCAACATTGCGGATCCTGTTTGGAACATTCGTTGATTGACTGTGATAGACTCTTATAGTAAGTTTCCTTTTGCTGTACCAATGGACTCGACAACATCACGTAGCACAGTTCGGACTTTGTACTCTATTTTTCGCCTCTAAGGTTTGGCTAAAGCCATAGCGTCGGACAACGGCCTCAGTTCACATCAAATGAATTTGAAACATTGGTTTGCAGCATCTAACTAGTGCACTGCTCCACCCACCATCCAACGGCGAAGCGGATCGTTTTATCAGAACCTGCAAACAGCAGATGGCCAAACTTCGCACCACACACACCACGGATCAAGCATTTCGACTGTTTCCCCCCCGTATCGTTCGCATCCACGAGATGGACCATCGCCGGCGGATTTGCTTCACGGCCGCCTCTATCGAACGCTGCTCCACCTGCTCCACTCTCCTCAGCATCCGAAACCGAAGGAACGCCGCAATTATCGTTTCTCGCCGCATGATATTGTGTTTTTCAGGGTTTTTAGCAGCAGCAGACGGTGGGCGTGAGGCGAGATCCTTCGTCGACTTCGCCCATGCTTGTGTCTCTGTTCAGGCCTGGACGGATTGCAGCGCAAACATCATGTCATGTTCACGGTGATCCTTCTGTGTCTCTCCCCAGATTCACGGATTCCGAGGATGGCGCAGCCACAGCAGCGGCCAGAGGCTATCTTCACGACACCGCGGGAGGACCCCACGGAGACGGAACCTTCGCCTCCTCCCTTCCCACCGATGAAGGTGGACGCGTATTCTTCTGAGTGTTTTCCGGGAGAGGTTTCCATAAGAGAAAAGGCCGGATTGTGGGGTACAACCGGATGTCTGACGTCCCCTGCAGCCACAGCTTCCGGTCCATCAGAGTGTCCACGCTCTTGCCTCCTCCCACCCCCCCCCCCCCTCCAACCCACCACTTTGTTGCGTTCCCTGTACGAGATGATGACGGTCCGTCGCTTTGTGGCGAGGAGGGGGGGGGGGGCGGGGGGAAGGGCCGGGAGGAATGTTATGGCGCAAATGAGCGCCTGCACGAGACTATGATAAGAAGTCAGCCAATTGCACGCTGACCGACCTCCGTTCACGACAGCAACTCACTTACCAGTCGCATAAATTAGGTACATCTTTAACAGATTCCTATCATGTGACACACGTACTAATCCCATGTATGACACACCAGACGTGTTGGAACATTCAGTTGACTTGTCGCCTTGCCATCAAATGTTTGCGGTTCCCATTCGAATGCCACTTCAGTTAGGCTGCTAATATAGCTGTGCAGAATCAACTGTCATTATAGGTCCCTACCTAACACCTCACTTTCGCAAACGGACGTTACACCACAACACAGACACAAATTTGAATAAAGTGAACAGCGAGAAAAAAAAAATTAGTACAAGGGAGGTTTGATCACGGCTCGTCCGCTTGGCAGTCCAGGTCGGTAACCACTGTTCCTCGACGCCATTTATCTTTCCGGTTGCTCTATCTTGCACTTTTTGCTTTTGGACCGTCCACTGATTCTATTTTGCTTTTCTTTTTCACAGTCCAGTACACTTTCTTCCTGTTTTCATGTTTGATCCGTGTTCAATTTTTGACGGACTGGCCACTGGACCTCCTTACCACCAAATCTGAGGGGGGTCCGATGGGGAGCATACATTGTTAGCATTCTCAACGCACTTTGATCAACGAGTACTGCCGACTTTATGGACACCTCAAAAATTTAAAAACTACATATTTCGTTCGTTGATGTTGAGTTTTACTCTCAACTTCCTTTTCAGAGAAATACTGATGTGCAAGTAGGTCCTGGACGTGGAATTACTCAACTGGGGAAAGTGACATCTACTACAGACCATAACGTAATCATAGCCGACACTTGGTTTAAGAATCATGAAAGAAGGTTATATAGGTGAAAGTGGTCTCGAGGCACTGACAGGTTTCAGATGCATTATGTAATGGTAATACAGAGGTTTAGGACTCAGGTTTTAAACTGTAAGACATTTCCAAGAAAATATGTTGACTATGACCACAATTTATTGGTTATAAACTGTACACTAAAACTGAAGAAACTGAAAAAAGGTAGAAATTAAATGAAATGGGACCTGGATAAACTGAAAGAACCAAAGGTTTTAGAGAGTTTCAGAGAGAGCATTAGGGAACTATTGACAAGAACGTGGGAGAGAAACACAGTAGAAGAACAACAGGTAGCTTTGAGAGATGAAATAGTAAAAGCAGCAGAGAATGAAGTACTTAAAAAGACGGGGACTCGTAGAAATCATGAAATAGTAAAAGCAGCAGAGAATGAAGTACTGAAAAAGAGGGGGACTCGTAGAAATCCTTGGATAATAGAAGAGATTTTGAATTTAATTTATGAAAGGAGAAAATATAAAATTTCAGTACATGAAGCACCCAAAAAGCACCACAAAACTCTCAAAAATGAGAGCGACAGGAATTGCAAAACGGCTAGGGGACAAATGTAAAGATGTAGAGGCATATATCGCCAGGGGTAAGATAGATACTGACTACAGGAAAATTAAAGAGGCCATTTCGGAAAAGAGAACCACTTGCATGAATATCATGAGCTGTGAGCCTTCCTGGCAGATTGAAACTGTGTGCCCGACCGAGACTCGAACTCGGGACCTTTGTCTTTCGCGGGCAAGTGCTCCACCATCTGACCTAGCGAAGCACGAGTCACGCCCGGTCCTCACAGCTTTACTTCTGCCAGCATCTCGTCTCCTGCCTTCCAAACTTTACAGAAGCTCTCCTGCGAAAGGTTCGCAGGAGAGCTTCTGCAAAGTTTGGAAGGCAGGAGACGAGATGCTGGCAGAAGTAAAACTGTGAGGACCGGGCGTGACTCGTGCTTCGGTGGTTCAGATGGTGGAGCACTTGCCCGCGAAAGGCAAAGGTCCCGAGTTCGAGTCTCGGTCGTGCACACGGTTTTAATTTGCCAGGAAGTTTCATATCAGCGCACACTCCGCTGCAGAGTGAAAATCTCATTCTGGATCATGAGCTCTGATGGAAAACCAGTTCTAAGCAAAGAAGTGAAAGTAGAAAGGTGGAAGGAGTATATGAAGGGTCTATATAAGGGCGATGTACTTGAGTGCAGTGTTACGGAAATCGAAGAGGACGTAAATAAAGATGAAGTGGGGGATATGATACTGCGTGACGCGTTTGACAGAGCACTGAAAGACCTGAATCGAAACAAGGCCCCGGGATTAGACAACATTCCATTAGAACTACTGACAGCGTTGGGATAGCCGGCCCTGACAAAACTCTACCATCTGGTGAGCAAGATCTATAATACACGTGAAATACCCACAGACTTCAAGAAGAATTTAATAATCTCAATCCCAAAGAATGCAGGTGTTGACAGGTGTGAATATTATCGAACTATCAGTTCAGTATGTCACGGCTGCAAAATACTTACATGAATTCTTTACAGACGAATGGAAAAACTAGTAGAAGCAGACCTCGGAGAAGATCAGTTTGGCTTCGGCAGAAATGTTGGAACACGTGAGGCAATACTGATGCTACGACCAATTTTAGAAGATAGATTAAGGAAAGGCAAACCTACGTTTCTGGCATTTGTAGACTCAGAAAAAGATTTTGACAATGTTGATTGGAATATCCTCTTTCAAATTCTGAAAGTGGCAGGAGCAAAATACAGGGAGCGGAAGGCTATTTACAATTTGTACAGATACCAGATGGCAGTTATAACTGTCGAGGGACATGCAAGTGCAGCAGTGGTTGGGAACGGAGTGAGACAGGGTTGTTATCTATCCCCGATGTTAATAATCTGTATATTGAGCAAGCAGGAAAGGAAACAATAGAAAAATGGGGAGTATGAATAAAACTCCATGGAGAAGGAATAGAACCTTTGGGGTTTGCCGATGACATTGTAATTCTGTCAGAGACAGCAAAGGATCTGGAAGAGCAGTTGGACGGAATGGACGGTGTCCTCAGACGAGGCTATAAGATTAACATCAACAAAATCAAAACGAGGAGAATGGAACGTAATCTAATTAAATCGGGTGATGCTGAGGGAATTAGATTAGAAAATAAGACACTTAAAGTAGTAGATAAGTTTGGCTATTTGGGGAGCAAAATAACTTGTGATGGTTGGAGTAGAGAGGATAGAAAATGTAGACTGGCAATGGCTTGGAATGCGTTTCTGAAATTTTTTAACGTCGAGTTTAGATTTAAGAGTCAGGAAGTCTTTTCTGAAAGTATTTGTATAGAGAATAGAGGCTTTCAAAATGTGCTGCTACAGAAGAATGCTGAAGATTGGATGGATAGATCACGTAACTAATGAGGAGGTACCGAACAGAATTGGGGAGAAGAGGAATTTGTGGCACAATTGGACTAGAAGAAGGAATCGGCTGGTAGGACAAAATCAGAGGCATCAAGGGATCATCAATTTAGTATTGGATGGAAGCGCGGAGGGTAAAAATAGTAGAGGGAGACAAAGGCATGAATAGACTATACAGATTCAGAAGGATGTAGGTTGCAGTAGGTAGTTTGAGATGAAGAAGCTTGCACAGGATAGGGTAGCATGGAGAGCTGCATCATACCAGTCTCTGAACTGAAGACCACAACAAGAACAACAACACGAAAACTGGTAGATGACTTTATTAAAAACAGTAATTCTTCATTTTAAAACATAAAATAACTGGCGAGTTACAATATTTTCGAAAGTTGCGCGTTTAATATCACCCCCCTCCCCCTTGGTATTGTGATGGTTAATAAAGCTTCGAAGTTTGGGATGGGATGATTAATGCAACTCTTAGAACATTTGATCACTTGCTTAATCAAATGGGGAAGGGCGAATTTGTTCCTCATATCTTGAAACACGCATCTACATACAACGTGTGTGCGTATCATAACTGCCGCCCACCTCTCTGATCCAAATATTGCTCCAGGGGAACAATATAAGCAATAACGATGGTTGATAAGAGAGAGTCGCCACCTGAAAATAATTTTTATTGGTGGACATAGTTTAAGCTGCATGACTGTCGATACTTCAAGATAAGCTGCACGAAACGGTAAGCGTAAGACAAGTATCAGAAATAGTAAATCAATTCGTCGCATGAGAATACATAAAACAAACACTGTGTTAAACCATACATTTACCTATAAGTCATTTATGGTTTGGAAGACCCCAAAGGTTTAATTCATAGAGAAGGACCAAGAGTAATAAAAAGAAAGCTATGTTGAAATCAATCGTTCCGTTGAAGACAGCTTTAGTTATTTGCATTTTAAACTCCCTGTTTCTCCAAGGCAACCTGAGTATAGTTCTTATAATATGCAATTGCATGTTTATGTCACACGTAGTGATGAGTGATATCGAATGGGGACCTTAAGCTGACTCCACATATCAAAATTTTCCGAAGGCTTTTGACACTTTTCCTCACAAGCCATTTGTGATCGTATTACACGACTACGCAATAACGTCTGAGCAGTTCTACCGGACTTATGATTTCCTGCCAGAAAGGTAACAGTTGGTAGTAAATGACGGGAAGCAGTCTAGTGAAAGCCATATTACGTATCCAGTCCCCAGCGCGGTACTCTGCTGTTTCCGGAGACTCTTTACGTGGCGCAATGGTTAACGCGACTGCCTAGTAACCGCCGTCACGGTGCTAGATAACTGGCTGCCCTCTGAAGGAAAAAAAAAATAATTAAAAAAAAATAGTTCAAACAAATACCTAGAAATTACAGTGACGAACAACTTAAATTGGAGCCCAAAGATCGAAAATTTTGTGGAAATAGTGCGATTTATTGGCAAAATCGAAAGTGCAACTAGTCTCCTAACGAGACTGCCTACACTACATTTGTCCGCCAACTCCTGACATAATGGTGCATGGTATTATGCACTTACCTAACGGGTTTAACGGAGGACACGAGGAAGTTAGTTCTGCATTATCACTAAACAAGAGACAGAGTATCACGGATACGATAAGCGATTTCTGGAGGCAATCGCTAAAACAAGGACAATTTTCGCTACGGGGAAATTTTTCAACTAAGTTACAAACTTTCTCCTCCGAATGCTACAATATTTTCTTGTCTCTTATCTACATAGGGTGGAGTGACTGTTATGATGAAATACAAAGAGCTCAGACGGAAAGATCGAGTTGCCGATTTTTCTCACGAGCTGTTCGAGAGCGCTTCCGTAGATAAACAGTCCTCAGGTGGTTCTATAAAAACTGTTTCAAACATTGAAATACAATTGCAGGTAATTCGGTCACAGTAACGTATATTTCGTGTGAAACTGTGTCTAAAATAATATCATCAGTATTTAAATTGTGTTGTTCGCCAAACGCTGTTGCATATGAATATATTTACTGAATTCTGGAGGAGGATAGGGAGTATGGGCCTATTGAAACTTTTTGATGGTCCAGCAGCCTAAGCCCGCTTCAGAAAAACCAGAGAAGACGCCGGAAATTGCCCCGTGTCAGAGCCGGAGCTCAGGAAATTATGGCGGCCGGGCAGGGCTGTGACCTGCCTGCCACCGGAGCTCCAGCAGTCACTAAGAAACCACCTGGCCGTCTGAGAGTCTACGTGGAGAAGGCAGAGGGACGGTCTCTCCTTAACAATTTATGTGACACACACTGTTCAGTCACATTATGTGACCGCCGCCAATAATCAACGTTACCATGCAATAGCCATTCACGGACGGCAGGTGATATAACTAGCAGAGGAGGGTATACAACGCGTGTCAGGAGCACGAGGAGAACAGTAAATTCGTTGTCGTAATGCGAAAACGAAGCGATTTGTATGACGTCTTAAAAGGGCATGTTCATTGGTTTTAGAGTCAAGGGTGGAAGCTTTACCGAAAAGGCCAACTTTTGTAAACAGTTCGCCAGCTATTGTGGTTGAAGTATACAGTACGTACCAAAGAGTCGCTATCGAGAACCGGCTCCGAGGCAACTATGGTGCACCATGGACCATAGATGACAGACTCGATTCATTGAGGACATGGGATAGCGGCTGGTGAGTTTGATTGTTAAATAGATGACAGAGGTGAACGACTGCTAACGATATGTGTACGGACTAGTTGACGTAAGACCGGTGAGCAGCTGACGGCCAAGATGAGTCAATGGGCTACCAACAGTGTCTCCACAAAGATCTTTCAGGGGACGTTGTGCATATGAGCCTCTGCAACAGGCGTCTGGTTCACTCATGACGACTGATGTTTAATGACGACGAAGGCTAGAATTCGCACGCCAGTACCGCAAAGAGAAATCCACTGTTAAATACTTCTGTGAGTGGCAAGATTTGTCTGATTTAATAGAAGAAAAAACGGGAGTCGATTTAGCTGGTTCAATCACTCAAGACGACTGATGTTTAATGGCGACAAAGGCTAGAATTCGCACGCCAGTACCGCAAAGAGAATTCCTCTGTTAAATGCATCTGTGAGTGGCAAGATTTGTCTGATTTAATAGAAGAAGAAACAGGAGTCGATTTAGAAGAGATAGGAGATCCAGTATTAGAATCAGAATTCAAGAGAGCTTTGGAGGACTTCAGATGAAATAAAGCAGAAGGGGTGCAAAACATTCCATCAGAATTTCTAAAATCATTGGGGCGGGGTGTGTGGCAACGAAATGTCTCTTCGCGTTGGTGTGGAATGTATCAGTTTGGCGACACACCATCTGACTTTCGGAAAAATGTCGTCCACAATTCGGAAGACTGCGAGAGCTGATAAGTGCGAGAATTATCGCACAATCGGCTTAACAGCTCATACAACCAAGTTGTTAACAAGGATAATATTCAGAAGAATGGAAAATAAAATTGAGGATGTCTCAGGGGACGATCAGTTAGGCTTTAGAAAAGGTAAGGGCACCTGAGAGGCAATTCTGACGTTTCGGTTGATAATGGAAGCAAGACTAAAGAAATATCAGGACACGTTCATAGGATTTGTCGATCTGGAAAAAAGCATTCGACAGTGGAAAATGGTGCAAGTTGTTCGAGAACCTGAGAAAAATAGAGGTAAGCTGTAGGGTGAGACTGGTAGTATAACATGTACAAGAGCCAAGACGGAATAATAAAAGCGGACGACCAAGAACGAAGTGCTTGGATTAAAAAGGGTGTAAGACAGGTATGTAGAATTTCTTCCCTACTGTTCATCTGCAGGTCTAAGAAGCAGTGGTGGAAATAAAAGAAAGTTTCAGGAGTGAAATTGAAATTCAAGGTGAGAGGATATCAATGATACGATTCGGTAATGTCATTGCTACCCTGAGTGAGAGTGAAGAAAAATTACATGATATGCTGAATGGAATGAACAATCTAATGAGTACAGTATATGGACTGAAGGTAAATCGGAGAAAGACATAAGTAAAGAGGAGTAGCAGAAATGAGAACAGCAAGAAACTTAACGTGAGGTTTGATGGTCACAACGTAGATTAAGTTAAGGATTTATGTTACCTAGGCAGCAAAATAACCAATGACGGACGGAGCAAGGAGGACATCAAAAGCTGTCTAGCACTGGCAAAAAGGGAGCTCCTGACCAAGAGAAATCTACTAGTATCAAACATAGACTTTAATTTGAGCAAGAAATTTCTGAGAACGAATGTTTGAAGAGCAGCATTGTCTGGCAGTGAGGCATGGACTGAGGGAAAATCGGAACAGAAGAGAATCGAAGGATTTGAGATCTGGTGCTATAGGTGAATGTTGAAACGTCGGTGCTCTGATAAGGCAAGGAATGACGTTCTGCGATAGAGGAACACACTGACAAGGAGAAGGGACAGGACCGTAGGAAATCTGTTAAGACATCAGGGAATGAATTCCACGGTAGTAGAGGGAGGTGTAGAAGGCAAAAACCGTAGAGGAAGACAGAGATTGGAATACATCCAGAAAATAATTGAGGACGTAAGTTGCAAAAGGTACTCTGATATCAGGAGGTTGGCACAATTTAAGAATACGTGGCTGGCCGCATCAAACGAGTCAGAAGACAGACGACTGACAAAAAAAGTAAAAAATAAAATCACCGGAACTGGACGTGAACCAAGTGGTGACATGTGGCCTTTTCACCTTTCAGATGAATGAAAGGTTATGCTCCGTCGGACGATGGCCGTTGTGTTGTACGGACCTGTGACAATCGTCTGACGTCCCAGGATGAAGGAGGGAGTGTTATGGCCTGGAGAATATTTTTGTGACATTCCCTGGATGATCTCACCATTCTGTAAGTCAGAACTAATCTCACAAGTCTGAATCTATCGCCGGGGTCCACGTCCGCCTCTACATGTAGTCGACCTGCAGGGCAACACAACGTGTCACGCAGCTCACAATGTAAGTGCATCCTTCGAATAACACCAGGACCAGAGTACCGTATTCCGCCGACCGATAAACTCACCAGATATAGGCCGAATCAAGAATCTGTGGGACAACCTCAATCGGGTTTTTCGCGTCATGGATTCCCGACTGAGAAACGTAGCGCATTTGGCCACGGTAGTAGACTTGGCATGGCTCAACATCCTTGTCGGTACCTCCCAGAACCTCATTGGCTCCCTTGTTCCAAGTCCGCTCTGAAAAAATGTTTATTCAGCCTTTTGAAAGTTACTCGTATGAATGTGACCGCGCCTTGTAGAAAGACAGTATGACGGATAACCAACGCACCTTAATTACCGAAATATATTACAAGGTAACGAAAACGCACGAAAAGCTGCAGTCTGTGGGGTATGCCTACTAAGTGACTAGATAGTTACATATTCCGTGAACGTCTCCCCGTAATTACATGAAATGAGTCGATTTAAACGTCAATACGCTGCTGGAGGAAAATGCAGCACCCACAAGAAATGTGTGCAGTGGCACCAGTATATAATCTATGTTCTTACTGAGGGCTTGTACTGCTAGTGATTCAGTTGTCACGTAGATCGGCTGTCAGATGTAGGTCAGGAGGCTTGTCTGTGAAACCTTTTTCTTTGACCCTCCAGGCAGTAATTGTACTGAATTTAGAGATGAACAGTGTCAGCAAAACTTGTTGCAGGGTTCGAGTGTGCCCCACTGACAAGTACGTATCCCTATTGACCAACTTTACCCATAAGAATAAGGCTGCGTTGTGATCCTAAAGAAACATGGAACGACATATGAACGGACTGCAGCACATGCTAGCACGATGTATCGCGGTACGTCACTACTTTGAACGGCTGCCTTCATAAATTTCCCCATAGCTGTAGGTCTGTTCCTCGACGTCTGCGTAGGACAGACGGACGTCAAGATTGACGGTGCGAGCAGCGGTGGCCAACCTATCAGTCAAGAACAAATTTCAAGCACATGTTGCACCTGATGTGCCATAAGGAACCATGGGAAACAGTCGGCTTACAGTGTTGTGAAAGAGTTGACCGGATAGGGGAATGCCGTTCTGTGGTATTCAGTCATACAATAAAATCTGTCTGTATGTGACTGGTGGACGTACACGTGTTTGGCGTAGATATGATGTGCTGCCTACGACAGGTCCCATCCAAGGCTTCAAGGAGTGGAGGGGCATCCGTTACAGCTCGCGGTCACGTTTGGTGTTACTGCAGGGTAAAGTGCAACTGACATCTCTACGACAAGAAGGTGATGTGTTTTACAGTAGGTCAATGGACGTGAAAATACGGCTGCAACGATATAGTGTGTTCTTCATGGTGTAAAGCAACTTTTCTGGCCAGGAAGATAATCAGATCTCTCCCCAATTGTACACGTATTCGACATAACGAAGTGGGAACTTAACCATTCCCCAGGGATTGGAATAACCACAGCAGAATTTCAACAAATAAAGAAGGGTGCTTGCGATAATCTACCGCAGGATGCCATTGCAGACCCTTTGTTCGTTTGCTTGAGTGAATATACGCCCACGTTGCTGCCAGAGGATTGTACACTGCCTACTGATGCAACTGCTAGGCAGCCATTTACTATGATATTTGGTTCTTAACTTGTTATAATATCCATCTGCAATGATGTACTGCCTGTCGCATCATTTTTCAATCAAATGACTTTGTATTCGAGTGTGATGCACTTTCTTCCGGAAGTTGATGATGATGTTTGGTTTGTGCGGCGCTCAACTGCGCGGTTATCTGGGCCCATACAAATTCCCAACCTTCGCCACTTTCATGACTGATGATAAACTAATGAGGACAACACAAACACCCAATCATCTCGAGGCAGGTGAGAATCCCTGCCCCCGCCGGGAATCGAACCCGGGAACCTCGGCACAGGAAGCGAGAACGCCACCACGAGACCACGAGCTGCGGACTCTTCCGGAAGTGTTGTTACCTTATATTTAAGAATAGTGGTATGCATATCATTTGCTATTGTTCACATAACGCAAAATAATGTTTACCATAATAATAATGTTTGCACTAAATTAGTTACAAGTTTCTAAATAAAAATTTATATGATTAGAAGAGTGACCAGAATGAGGTACTCAATGTACATTCACATTTAAATTTTCTCTTTGTCTGGCATGTATTTGAGTTAAATGAAATGTATTCGCAGTTGCGACTATAGACAACCATTAGCTGTATCGTGGAATGACTATAATAAAAATTTGTGCGTGAAGCCGGATTTCCCTCTTATCGCCAGCAGTCGCCTTATCATTAGGCTAACTGCACAAACTTCATCGCCAGACCCAAAGTTTCATATCTCGTCAACCAAGTGTCTGAAACCTCCACTATTACATGCATTATGTACGAGGGTTGTTCAATAAGTAATGCCCCATATACACTCCTGGAAATTGAAGTAAGAACACCGTGAATTCATTGTCCCAGGAAGGGGAAACTTTATTGACACATTCCTGGGGTCAGATACATCACATGATCACACTGACAGAACCACAGGCACATAGACACAGGCAACAGAGCATGCACAATGTCGGCACTAATACAGTGTATATCCACCTCTCGCAGCAATGCAGGCTGCTATTCTCCCATGGAGACGATCGTAGAGATGCTGGATGTAGTCCTGTGGAACGGCTTGCCATGCCATTTCCACCTGGCGCCTCAGTTGGACCAGCGTTCGTGCTGGACGTGCAGACCGCGTGAGACGACGCTTCATCCAGTCCCAAACATGCTCAATGGGGGACAGATCCGGAGACCTTGCTGGCCAGGGTAGTTGACTTACACCTTCTAGAGCACGTTGGGTGGCACGGGATACATGCGGACGTGCATTGTCCTGTTGGAACAGCAAGTTCCCTTGCCGGTCTAGGAATGGTAGAACGATGGGTTCGATGACGGTTTGGATGTACCGTGCACTATTCAGTGTCCCCTCGACGATCACCAGTGGTGTACGGCCAGTGTAGGATATCGCTCCCCACACCATGATGCCGGGTGTTGGCCCTGTGTGCCTCGGTCGTATGCAGTCCTGATTGTGGCGCTCACCTGCACGGCGCCAAACACGCATACGACCATCATTGGCACCAAGGCAGAAGCGACTCTCATCGCTGAAGACGACACGTCTCCATTCGTCCCTCCATTCACGCCTGTCGCGACACCACTGGAGGCGGGCTGCACGATATTGGGGCGTGAGCGGAAGACGGCCTAACGGTGTGCGGGGCCGTAGCCCAGCTTCATGGAGACGTTTGCGAATGGTCCTCGCCGATACCCCAGGAGCAACAGTGTCCCTAATTTGCTGGGAAGTGGCGGTGCGGTCCCCTACGGCACTGCGTAGGATCCTACGGTATTGGCGTGCATCCGTGCGTCGCTGCGGTCCGGTCCCAGGTCGACGGGCACGTGCACCTTCCGCCGACCACTGGCGACAACATCGATGTACTGTGGAGACCTCACTCCCCACGTGTTGAGCAATTCGGCGGTACGTCCACCCGGCCTCCCGCATGCCCACTATACGCCCTCGCTCAAAGTCCGTCAACTGCACATACGGTTCACGTCCACGCTGTCGCGGCATGCTACCAGTGTTAAAGACTGCGATGGAGCTCCGTATGCCACGGCAAACTGGCTGACACTGACGGCGGCGGTGCACAAATGCTGCGCAGCTAGCGCCATTCGACGGCCAACACCGCGGTTCCTGGTGTGTCCGCTGTGCCGTGCGTGTGATCATTGCTTGTACAGCCCTCTCGCAGTGTCCGGAGCAAGTATGGTGGGTCTGACACACCGGTGTCAATGTGTTCTTTTTTCCATTTCCAGGAGTGTATGTTCCTCAGAACATATTTATAATTAAGAGTCAGAAATTGGTGACAATATACATCAACATGTCTCGTACATGTCCTATTTCTCTACGTAGTCTCCATGACGTTGTGGAAGAGCATGTATTCCCTGCTAGCAAAAGTTCATGTCCTGTAGGTGTATCCATGTTTTCACTGCACGACTGACATTCTCGTCATCTTCAAAGTGAGTTCCCTGTAGAGAATTTTTAAGAGGCCCAAAGAGATGGAAGTCCGAGGGACTGCAGGTTGGATGAGGCAATGATGTCCAGTGGCTGTGACAGGACGTCCCGAATGTGGCTGATGATGGAGCTCTGTTTCTGAATTTCCTGAGGCTGTGACTTTGTTTTACCCATCGCCCAACTGTACTCCTATGAACTGCAGCATCGCCATAAAGGGCACACAAACGTTAATGATGTTCACCACGGTTTCTTTTTCTGCACACAAGAATTCAATAACAGCATGGTACGTGTAACGTGAGTCGTCGGATGTAGACGCCATTTTGGCGCTGTACTACGGTTCTGCCATCTGCCAGAGCAGTTTAAAACTTCACCGGCGTACAGAAAAAACATCTAAAGTGAATCACTAACAAGGACGTTTGTCTACTTTTTTTTATGTGAGGTATTACTTATTGAGCGACCCTCGTATATTCCCAACCAGGGAAGACATTTTAGTTGAAAGTCACTTGCCATAAATACAATATTGCATGTATGTCTGAAGGAACATTGCAAACATTGCATCGTTCTTCTTAACAACTCAGGCACCGCAATATAGTATATACGAGAGTGGCCGAAGATTTTGGGATCGAATTATTCAGCTCCTTCTGACCTCTGGAGGGCGTTATCGTCATAGTTCATTTAGTATGGTAATTATAGACATTACTAATTACTCACCTCCACTTGAGTATTTAGAAAAATTATCAGTAGGGAAAATACGTACGATAGTGCTGTAGTTAACATTCGAACTACAATATGACCGTGTGTAATAACCTCATTTTATTTTTGTACCATGCTTCTTTATCGCGAAAACTTTCTTCACTAAACATGAGCTGCCCCAGAATGGAGGTCTTGGTAGTCTTGTGAAAAGAGAACCAGTCTACAGTCGTGAAGATTCCTGGTTCAGTTCGGGATAGGGAGGGGATTCTTCATCGTTTCATTCCATCCAAGTCGGCAGCAGCTCCACTCACTCAGCCCTCTTCCGAAATAAATACCCGGGGTTTTTCCTGAGGGTCAAATGAGGTTGGGGCGAGGGGCCCGGCACCCTTCCTATCCCACTGTCGCGGTACATACAAGGCCTAACTCCATCCGCAGTCAAACACGTAGGCTGGTCACGGGCTAGTACCAGACTATAATTTTCTTATCCTATAATGTGATTCCAATTGACACTATTATACGAAAATAAAGCGAACAGCCGGCCGGTGTGGCCGTGCGGTTCTAGACGCTTCAGTCTGGAACCGCGTGACCGCTGCGGTCGCAGATTCGAATACTGCCTCGAGCGTGGATATGTGTGATATCCTTAGGTTGGTTAGGTTTAATTAGTTCTAAGTACTAGGCGACTGATGACCTCAGAAGTTAAGTTCCATAGTGCTCAGAGCCATTTGAAACATTAAAGTGAACTACGTGGACTTGGTGACTTGGCTCTCTCCGAGACATAATGTGAGGAGCAAATTTGCCTGAACGGAGATCACAAAGCTTTAGTACAGAGACGGCCACGCGTGCTAGGTCTGCAGGCTGCGGGCGGGCCAAGGCACGGCATGTCTCAGCTTTGCTCGGTTCTCCTCAGAAGTATCCGGCAATGCGCGACATTTCATTATGGTGTGGCATTTTTCGGTCGGTGCAACTTTCTTTACTTCGGCACAGTGTTAGTGTCAGGACTGTTTACCCGTCGCTAGGTGTTCGTAGTACAAACAGAGGTAGTCTAGCGACCTGTCGGCACAAGCCTTTAAAAATGAAAGGAAATTACAGGAGAAAGCGATGAGAATTCTCCATACATATTATGCAGCCCTATAAGTAACGGTTATCGTATATAAGCAATGAAATGGCATTACAATACCATGCAGAAAGAATTTAAAGATTTAGTTGACAATGGGAGAGGAAACAATTATGACGATCGACAGACGGATTTCATTGTTCTGAACGTCTAGAAGCCCTTTGTGCTAAATTTGGCGGCTTGTAGCACGTGAAGAAATCAGTGGTACGAATGGTGAAATTACTCATGTCCACGTATTACACTCCTGGAAATGGAAAAAAGAACACATTGACACCGGTGTGTCAGACCCACCATACTTGCTCCGGACACTGCGAGAGGGCTGTACAAGCAATGATCACACGCACGGCACAGCGGACACACCAGAAACCGCGGTGTTGGCCGTCGAATGGCGCTAGCTGCGCAGCATTTGTGCACCGCCGCCGTCAGTGTCAGCCAGTTTGCCGTGGCATACGGAGCTCCATCGCAGTCTTTAACACCGGTAGCATGCCGCGACAGCGTGGACGTGAACCGTATGTGCAGTTGACGGACTTTGAGCGAGGGCGTATAGTGGGCATGCGGGAGGCCGGGTGGACGTACCGCCGAATTGCTCAACACGTGGGGCGTGAGGTCTCCACAGTACATCGATGTTGTCGCCAGTGGTCGGCGGAAGGTGCACGTGCCCGTCGACCTGGGACTGGACCGCAGCGACGCACGGATGCACGCCAAGACCGTAGGATCCTACGCAGTGCCGTAGGGGACCGCACCGCCACTTCCCAGCAAATTAGGGACACTGTTGCTCCTGGGGTATCGGCGAGGACCATTCGCAACCGTCTCCATGCAGCTGGGCTACGGTCCCGCACACCGTTAGGCCGTCTTCCGCTCACGCCCCAACATCGTGCAGCCCGCCTCCAGTGGTGTCGCGACAGGCGTGAATGGAGGGACGAATGGAGACGTGTCGTCTTCAGCGATGAGAGTCGCTTCTGCCTTGGTGCCAATGATGGTCGTATGCGTGTTTGGCGCCGTGCAGGTGAGCGCCACAATCAGGACTGCATACGACCGAGGCACACAGGGCCAACACCCGGCATCATGGTGTGGGGAGCGATCTCCTACACTGGCCGTACACCACTGGTGATCGTCGAGGGAACACTGAATAGTGCACGGTACATCCAAACCGTCATCGAACCCATCGTTCTACCATTCTTAGACCGGCAAGGGAACTTGCTGTTCCAACAGGACAATGCACGTCCGCATGTATCCCGTGCCACCCAACGTGCTCTAGAAGGTGTAAGTCAACTACCCCGGCCAGCAAGATCTCCGGATCTGTCCCCCATTGAGCATGTTTGGGACTGGATGAAGCGTCGTCTCACGCGGTCTGCACGTCCAGCACGAACGCTGGTCCAACTGAGGCGCCAGGTGGAAATGGCATGGCAAGCCGTTCCACAGGACTACATCCAGCATCTCTACGATCGTCTCCATGGGAGAATAGCAGCCTGCATTGCTGCGAAAGGTGGATATTCACTGTACTAGTGCCGACATTGTGCATGCTCTGTTGCCTGTGTCTATGTGCCTGTGGTTCTGTCAGTGTGATCATGTGATGTATCTGACCCCAGGAATGTGTCAATAAAGTTTCCCCTTCCTGGGACAATGAATTCACGGTGTTCTTATTTCAATTTCCAGGAGGGTATTCCGCTGTCAGTTGCAATAGTTGTAAATAGTCTTCACGGGTTTGCCGCCAGATGGCGTTGTGCAAATTCCACAGTATTTCCTCGGAGCAACTGTCCGACGTCTTCAAGTTGTTCAACCTTTCTCGTGGCTAGGTACGACTGGCGGAATCCGCTCGTCGACGCCTTGTACATACAACACGTACAGCCGATAATCTCATCAATTGAGATACGGTATTTCAGCTGAGCACAGCCTGGAACCCGGCATTGGCTGCTACTAAATCACCACGAGAAAATCAAGGTTTTTCGATGAAAGACCAGTCATAACATTGGTCTAGAACAGTTTTTTAGTGAGTGACGTCTGGTCGCACTGTTTGTAAACACAGAGCACGTGCAGGAGTCCCGCTCTACGATTTTCGACAGAGGGCGTCACAATCTATCAATGCGCATGCTTGATTTCCGCCCCTGCGCATTTTCTATATCCAGGTTGTCGACGAGCGGATACTGTCAGTCGTACCTAGCCACACCAAGGTTGAACCACATGTGGATGTCGGACAGTAGCTCCCAGGAAATATTCCGGAATTTGCACATCATCCGGCGCAAATCCGTGAACGCTGTTTACAACATATCCGCCGGGATAGCTTGAACAGTCACAGTTTCAATAGCTTTCGACTGAACTGAACGAAGAGTATGGAGGCTTTATATATAACTGCAAAGTACGTTGGTTAAGTCAAGGCGCATGCTTGGAATGATTTTTCAATATAAGCCTCGCTATTGTTGACTTTATGAAGGAAAAATTAATGAAGGAACGAAAACTTAAATGTCCAGAACGGATGGTACACACCGCGTATTAAGTGGACTTGATTGCACAGTTCCTATAGTAAGACACTGCAAGGAGAGAAACAACTAATTTTTGATTTCATGGGAATGCATTTGAAAAGAAAATCATCTTGCGGAAGGGACACATTCTGACACACATACCTGTTCCCAGGGTCACTGACGTGTTCCTTCAGACACACGGTCCAGTTCTCTAAGGTCACTGACGTTAAAGAAATCGAGAGGCCTGAAGAATTTATTGTAACCTTCAAGGAATTACAAAGATAGTTTCCTAAACTTTTTGAGGACACTGCCAATCTTACATCTGTTTACGACATTTTCGAGACCGTTTGCCGTTTCAGTTGAAAGCGCTCGTGTGAAGTTGTAGACGTGACTGAGTGATCCCCTTCTTAAATACATCTTTCAACGTTAACACCGCCCAAGGTGTCTACATAGCTAAATCCCAAGTAAAGTTTTGATGTCACTATAACGCGATTACGAAAGTGCAACAATGTTTCGACCAACTAATTACGACAGGGAAAACCAGTGATTCAACTATGAAACTAAATAAGTCACGATTACGTGGCAACTTGACTGCGAGAATCTGTGAAATTGTCCGCGTCTGCCCACATGTCGACAGTCTACACCAGATAAAGATTATTTGCCTTCAATGCACCAAAAACAACTAAATAATACTGATAATTGGTTTTTCTTATCTGTGTTCTGGAGAAATGTCACATATGAAAGCAAATCGTACGCAGCGCGACTGCATTGCCATTTAAATGCGGCACTTTCGTAATTTCGCCATCTTCACACTCAGACATGTGGCATGGTGGTGGGAGAAATATGCCAGCCAGCATGAGCGCTTCGGTATTCGACCCAGGGCACGGTCTGCGAGCCGAATTCTTGGCCAACCCTGCTCTAATACGTCGTTATCTTTATATTTTCATCAACGTGAAACACAACCCACCGTCGGGGGTTCGAGGGCTCATCATGCATAGGTGTGTGTGCTTTCCTAAGCCTAAGTTAGTTTAAGTTAAATTAAGTGGTGCTTAAGACTAGGGACCGATGACCTCAGCAGTCTGGTCCAATAGGAACTAACCACAAATTTCCACTTACAAAATACAGCTCATTCTTTAAACCTGTTATCACCAACTGATTGCATGTGGTGGACGAGGCAGTTAGCATCGCTAGCTGATGTGCCGTGAACCACCAGTTCAAACCCATCCAGCAGATGTTATTCGTAAGGTAGTATTTATAGTTTCGGGAAATTACATACACGCAATTTCTTGTTTGTTAATGATTGTATTTGCTGGAATACTGGATGTTTCTATAAACAGCAGCACGCTCTGTCCAGAGTTCAGATAAACGTACTTTCAGATCTGACAGATGTACTTCATTCACGCCCCTGGCTTAGAAGTTGGACCTGATTGTGGTTTCACCGTCACATTGCTTGGAGGAGTCGCCGGGTGCTTCAGAACATCTAAATTACCGTGGCTCCAATTAGGCAATGTACCCTTCCCCTACAAATTAGCAGCCGGAGTGCAACCAGTACATCGTGCCTGAGATTCGTATATTCAGATGGCAGATGGATTCCAAAAAGCAGTAGATGAGCTTCACATTAGGCATACATCATTGCTTTGTGGAGATAGTAATCTGAATCCTAACAAAGGGCTCAAGAGATTCGAGCGAGTCACCAAACAGAACAGGTGGAGGGACATAATGTATAAGTGAAAAGTTTAACTTGGATGGCACAGCCCAGCAGTGACTGGAGAACATCGAAGAGAAGCTCAACAACTGAGATAATTCGAAGCCGAACAGAAGAAAATATTTCTCAACAGTCCGTAGCGAATCCGAAACCAGTGACGTCAAGCAAGTACAATTGTGAGCATTGAAAGCCCGTTTATTACAAACACCAGCATACAGCTGGAACAGAATTGATCTTCTGGACGGAGCATAGTGTTATTTTCACAAAAAATTAATATTCTAGGATGTACTCAAAGAAATTATTTAAAAAACCCTCCAGAAATGATAAATACTACGTAACAACCTAATCTCTGGCTGGCGACTCACAAAACACTAGCCACTGACGCTAACCACTACGCCACACTGCGAGCTGTGCAAGTCGCGACGTTGTTCGCTGTCTTGGAGCAATAGCGACTGGCTGTTCCACACGTAATCACTAAAGTCGACTGCAGCACCCTGGAACCAGATCTTGTTAATGGTCTTCTGCATGGCTATGGGGAGATCCTCGTGTTCCGGTCTTGTTGTAACATCTTCTTCACTATGATCCATCCTCCGAACAATAACGGCGTCGAGTGGATCTTCCGTACACTTGAACAATGTTAATTGAAGACAACCCAAAGTTTTCAAAGAATAACGGCAATCGAGCAAGTCTTCAGTTCCCTTGAACGTGAAGTACCCATTGTCCATCTGTATCTCAGGGCTACAGAGGACCTTCAATAGGACGATGCATCATAAGTTCAGTAACTAGGACAGATTCCAGACCGAAGAGAAGAAAACGTTTGGGGACAATAAACACCAAGTCCGCTTAGCGAACAAACGATACAAGAATAGGTAGCCAGGTCAAGGAGAAACGGCACAGTCTTACATACAGAATACTTTGACCATGTACCAATTGTGGATGTGAATATGACAGAAGTCGAAAAAAGTCTCCCACTTTATCATGAAAGTCTAAGAGGTTATGTACCAAGACGTTCTAGTAGATGAAGTCACAGCAGCGAAGGAATTAAGTATGTGGTACCTGAGTATCAGGGAAAGACAGTAGAAGTGGGTGGGACAAAAGAAGTGCTACCAACTTCCGAACGTTGTCCACGTGGCAGTTGTGGAAGTACACCACGACCTCGCCTCTCATATCCGCTACGGTAGTTGTTTTTCTTTCTTTCTTCTGTTTTCTTTTTTTTCTTTTCTTTGATTCAGCACTCTTCTGGCTGGCTTGATGCAGACCGCCATGAATTCACCATCTCAGAGTAGCAACTGCAACTTCCATCCTCAGTTATTTGCTACATAGCCGGCCGAAGTGGCCGTGCGGTTAAAGGCGCTGCAGTCTGGAACCGCAAGACCGCTACGGTCGCAGGTTCGAATCCTGCCTCGGGCATGGATGTTTGTGATGTCCTTAGGTTAGTTAGGTTTAACTAGTTCTAAGTTCTAGGGGACTAATGACCTCAGCAGTTGAGTCCCATAGTGTTCAGAGCCATTTGAACCATTTATTTGCTACATATATTCCAATGTCTCTTTCCTTTACAGTTTTTACCTTCTACAGTTCTCCTTGTGCCTTGAAAGTTATTCCCAGATGTCCTATCGTCCAGCCCCTGCTTCTTGTGAATGTTTTTCGCATATTCCTTTCCACGGCGTTCCTGTGGCGAATCTCCTCGTCCTTTACCTTATCAGTGCATCTCCATAGTCCACGTTGCATTACCATACAATGCTCTGCTCCAAACGTTCAATTTCAGAAGTTTCTTCCTCAAATTAAAGCCTAAAGACTTTTCTTGCGATGGAATGCAATCTTTGACAATGCTAGTCTGCTTTTTATGTCCTCCTTGTTCCATCAGTCATGGATTATTTTCCTGCCTATGTTGCAGAGCCGGCCGCCGTGGCCGAGCGGTTCTAGGCGCTTCAGTCTGGAACCGCGCGACCGGTACGGTCGCAGGTTCGAATCCTGCCTCGGACATGGATGCGTGTGATGTTCATAGGTTAGTTAGGCTTAAATAGTTCTAGGGGACTGATGGCCTCAGATGTTAAGTCCTGTAGTGCTCAGAGCCATTTCAACCATTTAGGTTGCAAACTTCCTGGACCTTGACTACTTCGTAATCCCCAAGTCAAGTTTCTCACTGTTCTCATTTCTCCTATGTCTCATTGTTTTCGTCGTTCTTCAATTTTCTTTCGATTCATATACTCACTAGATCATCCCATGAAACACATGCAGTAATTCTCCTTTACTTTCACTGAGGACAGAAATGTATCAGCGAATCTTATCTTTAATACCTTTTAACCTTGTGTACTGATGTCACTCGTGAACGTTTCTTTCGTTTTCATCATTGCTTCGTCCATGTACAAACTGAGCAGCGGGGGCAAAAGGCTAGATTCCTGTCTTACACTCCATTTTAATTCGAGCACTTTATTCATGATCTTTCACCCTTGTTGTCCCTCATGATCCTTGTATATTTTGTATATCAGCCGCTTTCGCTACAGCTTACGCCTACTACTCTCATTATTTCGAGTATCTCTCACCATTTTCTACCGTCGAACGCTTTCTTCAGGTCCACAAATCCTATGAACGCGTCTTGATTTTTGTTCAGTCTTGCTTCTGTTGCCAACCGCAACGTCAGGAGTGCCTCTCTCGTGCTTTCACCTTTCCTAAAGCGAAACTGATCGTTCTAGCACAGCCTCAATTTTCTTTTACATACTTCTTGATAGTCTCCTAGTAAGCAGCTTGATGTATGAACTGTTAAGCTGATTGTGCGATAATTCTGGCACTTGCTGGTTCTTCCAATCTTCTGAATTGTGTGGATTATGTTTTCCCAAGAGTCAGATGGTATATCACCAGTCTCATACATTCTACACACCGGCTTGAATAGTTGTCTTGTTGCCACAGTCCCCAATTATTTTATAAATTCCAACGGACTGTTATCAATTTCTTCTAGCTTATCTGATATTAAGTCTTTCTAAACTCTACTGAATTCTAATACTCGACAGGTATCTCTTACCTGTCTACTCCAGTGTCTTCTTTTATCACGTTATCAGGGAAGAACTCCCATTAATACAGGCCTTCAATGTACCCTTTCCATCTATCTGCTCTCTCCTCTGCATTTCACAGTGGAATTCCCATTTTACTGCTAACGTTATCCTTCTCGACTTTAATTCCACCAAAGGTTGTTTTGACTTTTCTATATGCGAGCCAGTACTTGCAACAATCTTTTTTTTTTTTCAAATTCTTCACATTTTCATTGCAACCACTTCGCCTTATCATCCCTACACTTCCTATTCATTTCACCCCTAAGTAGTTTGTATTTCTCCACTCCTGAATTATCTTAAACAATTTTTACATTGGTTTTGTAGCAGCTTTTTTTTGGTCATCAGTCTACTGACTGGTTTGATGCGGCCCGCCACAAATTCCTTTCCTGTGCTAACCTCTTCATCTCAGAGTAGCACTTGCAACCTACGTTCTCAATTATTTGCTTGACGTATTCCAATCTCTGTCTTCCTCTACAGTTTTTGCCCTCTACAGCTCCGTCTAGTACCATGGAAGTCATTCCCTCATGTCTTAGCAGATGTCCTATCATCCTGTCCCTTCTCATTATCAGTGTTTTCCACATATTCCTTTCCGCTTCGATTCTGCATAGAACCTCCTCATACCTTACTTTATCAGTCCACCTAATTTTCAACGTCTGTTCTTCTTTTCAGTTTCTGTGATTGGCCTTTCTAGTGCCTTCCATCGCTCTTCGATTGAACGACTCACTGAGCTATTCTTTACTGCAGTATGTAAAGCCTCAGAGAATTTCAACTGCATCACTTCATTCTTTAGCACATCCGTATCCCACTTCTTTCCGCATTGATTCTTCCCGACTAGTATCTCATATTTAAGTCCGCACTTCGACAGTACTAAATTGTGACCGGAGTTAATATCACCTTCTTGTCACACCTCGCAATCCTCATATGATTTCGGAATTTCTGCTGACCATGATGGAACCTAATTGAACTCTTACCGTATCTCCCAGGATTTGAGAAGTATACCTCCTCCTCTTGTGATTCTTGAGCAGAGTATTCGCTACTATTAGCTGAAATTCACTGCGAAAATCAGTTTGTGCTTCTCCTCAGTCAGCAGTACTACCAAGTCCATATTCTGCCGTAATCTTCTCTTCTGCGCTTTCCCCTACAACCACATTCCCGTCCTTCATGACTATTAGATTATCATCTTCCTTTTCGAACTAAATTACCCATTCAGTATCCAATTTCTCTGTCACTTCGTTCGCTGCTTGCAACATCAGCATGTATACGTGACATGCGGTTGTCGTTGTCGGTTTCCTGTCGGTTCAGACTTCAAAAACCTATCACTGGACTGTTCACAGTAGTCATCTCTTTGTCCTACTGTTCATAAGGAATGCTACTCTTGATAGTATCCTCTACTCAAATGATTAGAAATCTTTGTCTTCTCCCCATTTACCTTCGTTATATCTTGACTGAGCCTTACTTGTCATTTCCCTTTTCAGACATTATGGCTTCCGTACCACGTTCAAACTCCTGACTTTACACACCAGACTTGTAGAACGTTTTTCGTTCGTTGTTATTCAGTCTTTCTTTCTTGATAGGTTAAGTGTAGAAATATAGTGTTTTTGACAACCAGGATTTGTAGACTGAGTAAGCAAGATAAAGCAGCCTTTAAAGTCGACTCCATACGTCAGGAGAAAGTAGAGAATGTTGAAGAGGAAGTGTACTGATCTGTGACACCGATGTCCGCCTCCAGAAGAACACGGCAGGAAGAATGGACTCGACCTACTCGTATGTGGGCCGCAGCCGTCAAACGACAATGCAGCATTCGACACCAACATGGGTACAAGCAAATCCGCCGCCAAAAGGATCAGACATTTGGCGGCAAGAGGACAATACAGCTATAACTTTCGACTGTGGACAATCCTGGCACGTTGTAGCCTACTGCAGACAAACGAGATGAGTTTTCCACGAATACTACGCTGCAAGACGTAAAACATCGCAAAATGCTATTCACGGTAGTCGACTACTGACGATTATAGTCGACCGTTGGAACGTAGCTAATCGACGCACCCTAGACGATGTAGTTTCCAATGTCGGCGTACCCGATCCCTGTGTCCTACAGAGGTACCAACGGCTCCCCTAACCGATGACTATAAAAAAACTAAGCGAGGCAACCATCTATGGCTCTAAGGCCTCAACAGGAAAAATCCTCCATGAACGACTATCACCAAGAAGCCATGAAATCTCACTGCCTTCACCACTGACGGCTAACTTATCCTGTAGCTAGAAGACTCAGGGATTACTTTTTCTGAGATACCGAATGTTTACCGTCTCCTGATCAAGAACACTATTTTCGAGGAAATGAAAGCAAATGTACTGAAAATCACAAATGGGAAACACGCCCGATTGAGAGGAAAATTGCATAGCAATAATAACTGTTAATGACTGAACACAATCCTTCGACTCTGTACTTTTATCAGAATTTAGTTACAATGCTATTCTCGGATAGGACTTCTTGCGGGCAACTTAAGCACTCTAACTCCGTAAGATCAGTCCTATGGACTGGCGAAACTATTCCAACAAACATACGTAACAAACATATTTTACGGTTATTTGCTGCAAATATCTTGTCATCCCACCCTCGTCAAAGAGAGAAGTTTAGGGCGTCAATTTAGGCACTGAGTTTAACTGTGAAACTTTTGTCTTGAGCAACTGCTACTCATTCCCAATGATATGTTTCTAAGAATTACCGGATAAACGCAGGATCGGTAGTTCATTGCCCTCCACGAAGAATCCATAATACATACAAACATACAATGCAGGAGGAAGCTACTAACGAAGTTCTGGTACGATGTGACCTGATGGACGAAAGGCGTGGAACAGTATTCGCTATTCGGCAACAGTGTATTTGAGTGTATCTCGGTCAGAGCTTCCTCTTCAAAGTTAATAAGATTTTGTGTTTCGACATTGTATGTCGGATTTTTCAGTGTTTGGAAATCTCTGACTTTCTTTACTACTTTTACAAAACCACTCGTAATTTCTGTGGAGAGCTCGTTCAGTTCCATTCCTGTTATCTTCGCTGTTGGTTGTTAAGAAAATTCATTGTTTGTCCTTTCTGGTTTCGCGCGCAGAATTTACAATGCATGGACGGCAATCTGTGGATCTCACTCCTACCTTTCGATAAAATCGACAGTTCCTAAGGAAAATGTGGTGGTTTCTGAATGTTTTGCTGTTGTCAGATCATCATAGAAGTATTCTAGTATCTCATTGATTGAAGTGGAAACAGATGCATAGGCACAAATATTTTGAGCGGTAGTTTTAGCATTTAAGTCAAGGATCACATACATCACGCTGCCTGGGGTGATCTCGGTGATAAAGTGCTCCCTTCTGTTGTCAGTAGAGTTTCTCCGGCAGCACGTGAATTTAAGTCGGAGTTATTCTGTGCCCAGACTTAAGGACAATGGTGAGTTCGCCTTTGAACGTCGTCCGATTCCAGGCATGTCCTATATGATGTTCTGGAAGTCATGTTCAGGTGTCGAGTTCTTTTTTTGTGATTAATTTGTTGTTTAATTTGATTAGTCGAATTTTTGCCGCCAGTCCCCTCTTCCGGAATCCATGGGGCAGACTGACAGTGCAGGATTTTGAGTTTTGCTTGTCTGAGGTGTGCTTCTTTTAAAGTTCGATATTTTCATTGAGACAGGGTTTGGACCATATATTGCTTGTCCGATATAAGTTGAGAAAAGATGGAAGTTTGCCTAGGAATTAATAGAGATTTTCATGGGTAAGATTTTTTAGGGCATATTCTCCTCAGGTTGTGCAGGTGAACAAGAACACGAACTCATATACGGGAGGATAGTAGAGGGTCTCCATGCTGTACGAAGATGCTGCTCCCACCGAATAGTTACAGGAAACCACCTACTACCACAGCTGCCTCATTTCGCCTCGAAAATTCTCATATGAATATTGTGGTAGTCTCGTGTGAATCCATCAAGGACTAAATCAATAACACCCTGCGCCGACTGTGAAGCGCTGCGTAGAAAACTGGCACCACGCTCATCTTGTCTCTTTCTGTATTCAGCATTCGGTAAGTTTAAAAGCTCTTCAGCAAAGATGCTTTTCGCTTTTATTGACAAAGGAACAGTAGTGGTAACATTATAAACACTGCTACTACTACTAGTAGTAGTAGTAGTGCTCTCAAAATTTATAGACTCTACAACAGTTTTGCTTAAGGATGACTTCTGGACGTTACTGCCAGCGTTGTGTCTCCCTTGTGCCACGATCTGGTGACAACTGCTTCTCCCCTCTTGTTAGCTGGTATAAATTGCTCCATATCTTTTTCAACCCTCTTTTTCGGTCATGGCGTATGTTTTCTGTGCACAGCACACTTTCCCTAGTTGGAACTATTATTCGTAGGTTATGAAGTCTCTTTGAAGATTTTCACGTTTTGCAATCAGTGCTGTGTTTTTATCTTTTCATTTGTCCTATGTTTTGAGTGTAGGGTCAATGACAGCATTCTTAAGAAAGATATATTCAGGGTCTATAATGATCAAAAAACGTACGGCCTATACATGTTTAGAGTATAGTGACTGGATGCTCCAAAAATGAGAATTACTTCCTGAAAATCAGCTTTTTAGTTTTCAGTGTGCTTAAGAAAAGAAAACACATGTAATTGTGGCAGTTACTGATTTACGATGTTTATACTACAATCAGTATGCCTGTGTGTTATTAGTAACTATGCTCTAGTCCTCAAACCCAACTACAGAAATGCAAATACGACTCATTGACATACAGTCTCGGCATTCCAGCTATTGAATGCTGTATCTTTGAGACGCCAACTGTAGTCATTTTCTGGCCCACTCAAGTTGCTTCCAGGTTAGAACAGAATCATCCTGCTTTGTCAACGTGGTTTTTTGTGACATTTCCATAGAATCAACGAAGTGATTTTTCACTAAAACAGTGATTTAAAGTTTTTACTTTATTGTCTAATGTCCTTCCACCCGGAAATTGCCACTAATCTCGTCTACTACATTCAGATATACCTGTTCCAGCTGCAACTAGGGCAATAAAGGAGACACGAATACTGTAGTTCCTCACTAGCTCTGAGGTAATGTGGTCGACTGTAAGGTGGAAGCTGCTTTGATCCAGTATCGGTGAAGGCCAGATTTTTAGTCTTTCTGTGACGAACTACAAGCAGCCAGACGAATATCCGTAAAAAAAATCTTAAGAATGCTTCTCCATCAGAAGATTTTTCAGTTCTTCAAACACTGTGTAGTGTAAGAGCGAAAATACTATGATACTACAAATAGATAAACCCTTTTTCCATTTCTGCCAATATACTAACTTTGAATACACAATTTCACTGAAGTAATGTGAAATTTCCTTCCTACGTGCATTGGCACAACACAGCAATAAACATAGACCATTTCAAAGTCCAAAGTAAGTAATATTTACTAATTCGTGCTGATATATGCAGGCTCCTGTTACAAATATGTAAAGCTTTATTAAAATAGACTTCTATTGTAACGTTATCATGATAATATGTACCTCATTTCAATTAGTACAGTTCATAGTCAGCTAGCATTTTATGTTAGTTTGTTGAACACACAGTAAATAAGAGAGAGAATTCAATTATTATCAACACAGTGTATCCCAGTATAAATTGTGAACTTACAGGAATACGACAGGAACGATCTTTCAAAGTAAAAAGTAGAAATCATGGGCTCTGAAATGCACAACTTAAGAGGTATGACCACATGTTGATCTTAGCTATTCTAGCTTCTCTTCTACTGAACAAATGCTCATATCTCTTAAGGTACACAATTTACAGCCTATGTTTAGTAGACAATTTTTTCTTGCTTTGATCAACACTACCTTCTCTCAAAATATGGAAAGGAAACAGCTTTCATTAGATGAGACGTGTTTCTCATTATCGAACGTGAAGTCCTCATAGCTTTTAATCTATGCATTTTAGAGCGCATGTTTGCTAGCCTTTTTTTTCTTCGAGTTACAGTTCTTTGATATCACTGAACACTGACGATTTCTCCTTGAACACCTAGTATATTTATCACATTTTCTAAAACAGTCTGTCAATGCTCAAGGTGGTTTACTGATACCACGCTTGTAGAAATCTACTGATTGTGATTTAAACATGTCGCCAAACCAGCTGTGAATAGAATTTTCCTCTGGAAAATAATTTTATTGGCTGTTTACTGTTTTTCGACATGGAGCATGAAAGGTAAAGATTTTATGGGCATAAGATTAGAAGAATAAGATATGATTTCGCTGAAATACTCTTACATAGTTTTGTTTGTGAAATCAGAAGAGCGCGTTATCGTGTAGCAGTAACAAATGGTACAGTTTGGTCCGTCGTTCTTCTTATACTGTGTGGAAAGATATCTCAGTTGTTCACAACAAGTATCAGCAGCGATGCACACACCACAGGCGAGGAGGTCGTAGGGTAAAACACACTTTTTGAGCCATCGGATCAAAAATATAATGTTCACACTGCTCTTGAAAACCATTCATGCATGAACAATCTTTCTTGAAACAAGAAAATCCTTTTCTGACATATTTTGTCCTAAAGCAGCAGCCCACACACACAGCACTAAAGGTTTGACCTGCCAGCACTGCCATCACCTCTCTTTGGTTAATCATCAGTCTTCTGATTGGTTAGATTTGACCTTCTCCGGTGTTAACGTTTTCGGCTCAGACTAGCAATTGGAATCTACGTCCTCAATTACTTGATAGATGCATTTCGATCTCTGTGTTCCTACACAGTTCTTACGCTCTACAGCCCCTTCTCCTACAATAGAAGTTAATCCCTGATATCTTAACAAATGCCATCTCATATTGTCCCTATGTTTTATCAGTGCTTTCCAGTTATTCCTTTCGTCGCTAAATCTCCAGAGAATTCATTCCTTATCTTATAAGTTCGCATAATTTTCAATATTCATTTGTAGTACCACATCTCGAATGCTTCATCGGTCCCCCTTGCTCCTTCCATCATAGGCTACGTTCGTTGCTTAGGTGGCAGGACTCGTTAATTTCTCGATAATAATTTACTTCCTGATCCTCAGTTTCGATGTTAAGTTTCTCTCCGTTCTCACTTCTGCTACTTCGTTAACTTCTTCTTCTTCGTTGTCTTCACTACCAATTTGTAACATTTTTATGCAGCGACAGCAACGGATATTGTTTATATAAGAATATACAGCCTACAGTGGCAGTCTCTAGTCACACGACGAGGCCCATACAACGGGCTTAAAGTGAATTTCTACAGTTGGTTTAATAGAAGTGACAAAACCTTATGGTTATGCATCAAGTTTTGTGACGTTGACTTAGGAAATGGCCTGTTTTAGGCACACATTTAAATAATAACTGATCTTCTGAGGAAGACGTTATTAATAACGTTGAAACCTAGGTAAACGATAAAGTTAACCTGCAACTGTAGGCTGTATATTCATATATATTCAGTACCAATGTTAAGCTCTTGCTGTTCTCAATTCTGCTACTTCTCGTTATATCTGTCTTCTTTCGGTTGACTCATTAACATGTTCATTCCATTTAACAAGTCCTGCAATGGTTCTTCACATTCTCTGAGCATGGCAATTTCATCAGCGAATATTAACGTTGATATAGTTTGACGTTGAATTTTAATCTCACCTTTAATCTTCATTTACGGTCCGCGCTGCTCTCCCCCGTCGGAGGTTCGAGTCCGCCCTTGGGTAAGGATGTGTGTGCTGTCCTTAGCGTAAGTTAGTTTACGTTAGATTAAGTAGTGCTTAAGCTTAGGGACTGATGACCGCAGTAGTTTGGTCCTATAAGGACTTAGCACAAATTTACAATTTTTTAACTTCCTTTTGTTTCCATAACTGTTTCTTCGACGTCTCCATTAACTATTATGGATGAAAGACTCTATCCTTCTCTTACACACTTTTTAATCGTAGCACCTCGTTCTTGGTCTCTTTTTTTCTCTTTTGTTTCATGTACGTATTATATACAACCAACCATTCTCTACAGCTTATCCCTATTTTTCTCAGATTTTCCAGCATCTTGCACCATTTAACATTGTTGCACCCTTTTTGCAGGTCGACAAAACCTATGAAAGTGTCCTGATTTTTCTTCAGTCTTGCCTCCATCGTCAAACTCCCCACTACACCTAAAGCAAACAATATGTCGGTAATGTCAGATTTTTTTTTTCCACTTACAATTCCATTTTACAAGTTTTAAACATTATTCTAAATTGCAAGTATGCAAAAGCCATGTCCACCCAGTTAGCTGTGCAGTCTAACGCACTGGTTTCTGGGCGGGAAGGTGTGAGTAGGGGGACAAGGGCGCCAGAAGTCCATTTTGTTAGTGTGGGTTGCTTACATCAAGGGCAGGTATGCACTCAGGGGCAAACCTTTGCTCTCCTTTGATTGACAAGTACTTAACCTATTTACTCCTTTGATTGACAGGTACTTAACCTATTGCTCTGCTAAGTGCTTTTCTATCTCACCCCAATTTCCTTTTGATTGACAGGCACTTAACCTATTGTCCCCCCACTGCCTGCCCTTTCTCCAACCCCTTACCCCCCCCCCCCCCCCTTACTGCTACAAGTACACTTTCTGGTTTGAGTTATTAGAATAGGCCCCCTCTCACTCATATCCATTTCATTGAGTACTTAATTAAATTGATCAATTAATTAACCACTCTCGTGGGAAAGAACCACACCCCCTGCCTCACCCCCCTGGTGGGAATTCAAATTCCATCTGGGCAATACAACCTCTACTAAACTAAGAAAATGGCGGAAAGATAGGTCACTTTGGCTGCCTCCACTAACCTAAGTCATCTGACCACCACCTCTTCCTAGGAAATGGAATGAAGAAGACTCGTCCTTGTTTGGACATTAGTCTTTATTTTGCATGCACTTTTTATTTAAACAGTTAGGGGCAGTACCTCCATCAAACTGACATAGTACACAGAACTACCACCAGAGGGTGCTGTCACCTGTTCCATGAAGTAATCCAAGATGGCGGGAAAATGGCGGGAAACAGTGTGGTCGCCATGGGCTCCAGAGTCCAGCTAACCCAGTACACAGTACCGCCACCAGAGGGTGCTGTCGTCCCTTCCATGACACAATCCAAAATGGCGGACTGATGGTGGAGAGCAAGGGTCACATATCAAGAAATTCAAGGGTACATTGTTTATTTATAAAAAAAATCAGTTTGTGAGGGTAGGGTTTCCTATGCTTAATATTCTCTGCTGTTTGGAAACATGTAAGTCTTTTAAGAAGTAATTACATGGAGCAAACATGC
This sequence comes from Schistocerca americana, assembly GCF_021461395.2. NCBI lineage: Eukaryota > Metazoa > Arthropoda > Insecta > Orthoptera > Acrididae > Schistocerca > Schistocerca americana. The sequence continues at coordinate 456,102,544 of NC_060123.1, forward strand.
TACATAGACTATGTTTGGAACTGTACTCTGTGTGTCTTAATCTAATGTTTGGCCCTTTGTCGGCTCTTAACCTATTGTTCTGATAACTGGTTTCCATGTCACCTTCATTTGCTTAACTATTGTAACGACTTTGATACCTAATTAAGTAATTAGTTATGTCCTCCCACCATTTTCTGATACACTTTTCGAATTCCACATCCTGTTGAACGCCATTCCTGGCGCATTCTTCCTTTTCACCCACCACCTTAAACTATTGTACTGCATTTTACATAAAAATTATGCAAATTAACCTAGTGCACTGCAGTTAACCTGCTGTTCTGCTCCGTGTCACCCACTCATACCCACCCTCCTCTCAACTATTGTACTTCTAACACCACGATGATATACACTCCTGGAAATTGAAATAAGAACACCGTGAATTCATTGTCCCAGGAAGGGGAAACTTTATTGACACATTCCTGGGGTCAGATACATCACATGATCACACTGACAGAACCACAGGCACATAGACACAGGCAACAGAGCATGCACAATGTCGGCACTAGTACAGTGTATATCCACCTTTCGCAGCAATGCAGGCTGCTATTCTCCCATGGAGACGATCGTAGAGATGCTGGATGTAGTCCTGTGGAACGGCTTGCCATGCCATTTCCACCTGGCGCCTCAGTTGGACCAGCGTTCGTGCTGGACGTGCAGACCGTGTGAGACGACGCTTCATCCAGTCCCAAACATGCTCAATGGGGGACAGATCTGGAGATCTTGCTGGCCAGGGTAGTTGACTTACACCTTCTAGAGCACGTTGGGTGGCACGGGATACATGCGGACGTGCATTGTCCTGTTGGAACAGCAAGTTCCCTTGCCGGTCTAGGAATGGTAGAACGATGGGTTCGATGACGGTTTGGATGTACCGTGCACTATTCAGTGTCCCCTTGACGATCACCAGTGGTGTACGGCCAGTGTAGGAGATCGCTCCCCACACCATGATGCCGGGTGTTGGCCCTGTGTGCCTCGGTCGTATGCAGTCCTGATTGTGGCGCTCACCTGCACGGCGCCAAACACGCATACGACCATCATTGGCACCAAGGCAGAAGCGACTCTCATCGCTGAAGACGACACGTCTCCATTCGTCCCTCCATTCACGCCTGTCGCGACACCACTGGAGGCGGGCTGCACGATGTTGGGGCGTGAGCGGAAGACGGCCTAACGGTGTGTGGGACCGTAGCCCAGCTTCATGGAGACGGTTGCGAATGGTCCTCGCCGATACCCCAGGAGCAACAGTATCCCTAATTTGCTGGGAAGTGGCGGTGCGGTCCCCTACGGCACTGCGTAGGATCCTACGGTCTAGGCGTGCATCCGTGCGTCGCTGCGGTCCGGTCCCAGGTCGACGGGCACGTGCACCTTCCACCGACCACTGGCGACAACATCGATGTACTGTGGAGACCTCACGCCCCACGTGTTGAGCAATTCGGCGGTACGTCCACCCGGCCTCCCGCATGCCCACTATACGCCCACGCTCAAAGTCCGTCAACTGCACATACGGTTCACGTCCACGCTGTCGCGGCATGCTACCAGTGTTAAAGACGGCGATGGAGCTCCGTATGCCACGGCAAACTGGCTGACACTGAAGGCGGCGGTGCACAAATGCTGCGCAGCTAGCGCCATTCGACGGCCAACACCGCGGTTCCTGGTGTGTCCGCTGTGCCGTGCGTATGATCATTGCTTGTACAGCCCTCTCGCAGTGTCCGGAGCAAGTATGGTGGGTCTGACACACCGGTGTCAATGTGTTCTTTTTTCCATTTCCAGGAGTGTATAAAATTTATGCAAATTAATTAAATCGATATTTTTCACATGTATGGGGTAGATTTTTAATTCGCAGCATCCTATTGGTCGGTGAAATCGATGGAACACAGTTTACACAAAAGATTGCTAATAGAAAACACATCCCACCACTCGACTCCCAACGCCGCTGCCGCCCCCGCCACTGCTGCCGCTGCTGCCCCTGGTCCCGACCCAGCCCCGGCCTAGGCAGTCACAGCATCGCTCTCCATGGGCTGCCCTCCCTCAGGTTAGTGGATTAGGGCTGTAGCAAGCAGGATTCTTGCAGTGGCACAATTCCGCAGCATCTCCTCATCTGCTGTCACGTCCTCACCGATCATGTGAGGTACAGCACGCACCCCTGTCCACCTCCCCACAGAACTCCAAGATGCACTCACACTGATGTCATACGCGAAACGCCCCTGGCAGCACGTGTGTTTACCGTTACTGACAGTATACCTGTTGATAATGATGTCACAGATCGCGCTATAGATATCTGTTCGGGCCGGCCGTGGTGGCCGAGCGGATCTACACGCTTCAGTCTGGAACTGCACATCCTGCCTTGGGCATGGATGTGTGTGAAGTCCTTAGGTTAGTTAGGTTGAAATAGTTCTGTGTTTTATGGCACTGTTGACCTCAGATGTTCAGTCCTATAGTGCTCAGAGCCATTTGAACCATTTGATATCTGTTCCAGAATAGCACAGGCTGCTTTCTCCCTAGCTATCCTAGCGGGACATACAACCGGCGTTCAGTCATGCCTACCTGTCCCAGCCTGACTGATGCCTCGCCGTGAAATATCTGCGTGGCGACTCACCATCTAAAAGGTTCTCATTGTTTACTGAGGTCACATGGATATGTAAAATAAGAGAAAAGTTGAGCTCTCAGAAATTGTATAGTGACCCAGAAATAGTTAACGGTCGCTTTTCTAGGACCTGTTATAATGTTTCAGCTTGTCCACGTGGAAATTCTTGTCCTAACAGAGTCTGTTTACGAAAACAGCGCCGAATAGCGCCGAATACATTCCTCCTGATGGTCCTAACATGGCACCCCATCCATCACATCTTACCCTTCTTCCTTTCAACATACGCAAACGTTCTCATCACAATGTAGAGACTCCCATATCCCAGCACAAAGGATGTCTTGTGAACGAATGGGGATTATGATTGGATCTTATCGGATGTACTCTCCAAATTAGTGATGCCGCCAGTGTAGAAGCATCGTCTTCTTAACTTTTTTTCTTTCTGCAGACGAGACTTTCACATAGCTATGAAAAGGCGTTCGCTATACTTTCAATTACCTAGCTTCAACTACTTTTAAGGTCATCCAGCCGCTCACTTCCACACCCGAGCTACAGGAACATAGATCGTTGTATGTAGGAAATGCCTTAGGATTTTCGGTATTTTAGCAATATGCTTACACAAAATATTTATTAACTTTCGCATAAACATTTAAACACAGGAAACAGTCCTTATTTATTTTTGTTAGGTGTAGTTTTAATAATGTCCAATTTAATTTTTAGCTTATAACTTAAATCCACATTTGAATCATCTACTAATTTTTAAATCCACATCTGAATCATCTATTTCTTTCTCCAGCCAGTAATTTGACAAATACAGAGGAGGTATATTCTCGATTTCTAATACATATCTAATTTTCTTCCTGTCAAGTACATTTTTTATGGCTTTAACTATTAGCCATGTTCCTTCTGGCAGCTCTTCTAGGCGAGAGCATTCAGGGATTTTAACTTTTCCTCGTATCTCTTCCATGAGCTTGCTATTAAAGCGTTCCATGTCCTCTTGTGTGGATGTTGGCAACTCTTCTGCTCCACATTCTTAGGGGATTTCTGTATAGAACTTTAAGTTTACAATTTTAGCAAACGAGTGTCCATTAAATGTAGTTATCCATCAGTTTTAAACTCTGCAAATGGCTCTTTTGTTGCTAGGCTGACAACATCCAGCTCGCCACACTTAGATAGAATATAACCATCCTTTTTAAGCCAATCCAAATGGGAACAGGGCTTAATAAACGCATTTCTCGTGTATCCCTTAATAGAGTAAACGTCGTCGGTTCCATTGATTTCGGCCAGTACTCCTACACGTGACCAGTTTCCATGGCTGTTTACTGTAAATGCAAATATTTTGTATTCCCCATCGTAGACGTATTTTTCCACACACTATGTTTAAATCCGTATGTAAACCTGGCCTGCACATCTGAAAAAGCCGCTTCCTTTTCCATTTGCAGCTTATATTCTTCCTTTATGGAAGCTGCCTTCTCTGTATACTCTAGATTTCTTCTCTTTAGTTTGATGTCTTCCATTTCCAGTACAAGCGATTTACTGCATGCATACCGCTAAAAATGCTTATGGGTTACTTTGAGGGCATCAGACAGATTATTACGAACGCTAAACAGGAGCTAATTCTGGTGCGGAATGCAACGGACAATAACTCATACATTGAAGGAGCTCAAGAGGAGAATATGATCACAATCAGCAAGATAATATGGAAAATGCCTCACCCCAGTGTACCCGATGAGGAGCATATGAAGCTTTTAAAAGTCCGAAATTCCAGTACATTTCTGTCACTGACATTGCGCTCATGGGAGGTTTTCTAGTACCCTGTGTTACTGACTGCGAGCAGACAAACATAGGCTATTAAAACCTATTCGCAGATAGAGACACCTAGATTCATCATACCTGCATTTCAGACTGACAGAAGAGGTAATACAGCAAATGATTCCACTGTGTTCGACAACTGAAAGTTAACTAATGCCAAAGTCTACCTCAATTCAGAATTCTACACATATGACAATTTGCATCTGCAATGGAATCAAAGTATATACAGTCTAGCATATGATATGTATGCAAGGTTTCGTGCTTCTTACTATGAAATTGCCAAAGGAGAGGGTGTCTACTCAGTCCATGCAAGTTCAAGGAGCTTTCACCGATCATCATAATAGACTGCTCGAAACAGAACAAGCTAATTAAGTCTGGACCTACAGATTTGCGGATTGAATTTGAATCTTCAACAAATTTCCCAGAAGACACTGCTGTGTACGCTATAGTCACACATGACAGTGTGATCAACTATTGCCAGCTCACCGGTGTTGTGCAACGAGATATATAAGGGAATAGGTGTTGCACAGCACCTAGAGCTTTTCACAATCGCGTCTCAAGGTGTGAACATCATTGCAGACACTCTCTATTAGACAGCTCATGTTTAAAAGTGTTGCATTTGTAGCGTGCACACAAGATGCTGGAATAATAGAGACATTCTCAGTAAACATTGCATCACCAAGGTATTAGAAGTACGTGAAGTTTGCTAAGACATGGAAGTGCTAAGTGGTTGACACATTTCTACCATGGAATTTACTTGGATTATCCTGGCATACCCTATAAAGATATGGTGAAGGTGCTTGAATTATTTGATCACATGGAGACCATCGTCTACGATCTCATGCATGTGTCGAATCTTTACGGAAATATTTATTACGGTAGGTCACCATAAATTACATTACACTGTCTGTGGAGCTATGAACATAGTTTCTTCTTTTATTATCCAAAGAGTTACAGCAAAACGATACAATTACAATTTTTTAAATGGAACAATAGTTGTTTCTATCATCCACTGGAATCAGTGAATTTCAGTTACATTCCTATCACTTTTAGTTTGGGAGCTTCAACCATTCAAAGTTTCAGGGGTGGTACAATAGTTAAGGGAGGGCATGCGTGAGTGAGTGACATGGAGCAGAACAGCAGGTTAAGTGCAGAACACTAGGTCAATTTGCATAAGTTTTATGGAAAATGCAATACAATAGTTCAAGGCAGTGGGTGATAAAGAAGAATGCGCCAGAAGTGGCGTTCAAAAGCATGTTAAATTCGTAAAGTGTACCAGAAAATTGTGGGAGGACATAATTCATTACTTAATATGGTATCAAAGGTGGTACAATAATTTATGGAAATGGAGGTGACATGGAAAACCAGTAAACAGAACGATGGGTTAAGTTTGACTTATGGCCATCCTATCCAGCAGAGGCTATGTCCTTTTCCAGCCATTTCCTAGGCAGATGTTGTGGTCAGATGATTTAGGTTAATGGAGGTAGCCCAAGTGCCTTTTTTTCCAACCATTTTCTTAGGTTAGTGGAGGTGGCCCTGGTATGTTGGGGAGAGGATGGGAGGGGTCAGGACAGGGGATTTACCAGTGGGTGAGAGGTTAATTAATAGATCAGTTTAATTAAGTAGTCAATAAAATTGAGAAGATAGAGAAGAGCTTTTCCAATAACTCAAACCTGGGAGTGTACCTGTAGCAGCGAGGAGGGGAGGGTGTTGGGGGAGGGGGAGGGGGCAGGGGCACAATAGGATAAGTGCCTGTCAGTCAAAAGAAATGGGGGTGACATGGGAAACCACTTAACACAACAAGAGGTTAAGAACCTGTCAGTCAAAGGAGAACAATAGGTTAAGTGCCATTCAATCAAAGGAGAGTAATAGGTTTGCCCCTGAGTGCATACCAGCCCCTGATATAGGCAACCCGCACTAACTAAATGGACTGGCGCCACCCTTGTCCCACTACTGGGGTGCCGGTGCCCGGCACGAATCCGCCCGGTAGATTAGTGGCGACGTTCGGTGTTTTGGCCAGTCTGTGGAAGGTTTTAAGGCGGTTTTCCATCTCCCTGGCTAATGTGGGCTGGGTCCCCTTATTCCGCCTCACTTACACTATGTCAGCGATTGCTGCGTAAACACTTTCTCCATGTAAGTGTACACCATATCTACTCTACCACGCAAACATTGGAGTTACACTCGTATGGTGTGAGACGTTCACGGAGTGGCCCACAGGGGGCCGAACCACACAATAACCCTGGTTCAGCGTGGGGCGGCGGTGGGCTGAGTGGACTGCTGTGACCAGTTGTGGGTTTGTGTACCACTGACGGATACGGCACGGACGACGCCCCTCCGTCGTTTCTAGGTCCCTAGTTCCATACAATACTATACAATACAAAGCAAAATCCATTATGTATCTGCAGGATAAATGCTTAATCTTCAAACAAGGAAATGACAGTAGATAAATTCACCTATAGTGCTGCACCCCTGCTGCACCTGGTCAGATTGCGCTCGACGCTGAGGCGGCTCGAGGCGTTAGGCTGGTAGCTGGTAGTGGGGCAAATGCCAAGTGTTGCACAAGGAAACTCTCGATCGTATGCTGTTGTGAGCTATACCCCCTCAAGAGTCGTTTTGCGTTTTTTTCCGGAAGTAATTCCTACTACTAGTGGGTTAGAAAATGAAGGGAATTATATCTGGGGCTCCATCAGATTTATAACTTTAGCAGAAAGCCGGAATGCGGTTGACAAAATAGGTGAATGTAGGGACTCGTACTCGCTACTTTGTGATAACATTTTTCGACGTTCGTCGCTAGAACACCAGCTGATACAGCAGTGTACCGGCTCTAGAACGATACAACACTTACTCTAGACACTTCCGCATGTCACAGTGCTGCCAATTCGTGTATTACAACTCAGAGAAGGGCCGGTTGTTTTGGCCACCTTAAATCAACAACTCGGAGGTCTTCTTTGAGGTAACCGCCGGTATCAACGTCATATGTCTAACACTGTATATAGAAATAGAGATAAGATAATAAGATGGGCAGCATTTCATTGCAACAATCCCATCACAGTTTCTCCTGTCGCACAGTGTAACGTTACGAGGATGGAGGCGAATTAATCGTCCACGTAGGACTGTATTTGCTTGTTTGGATGGGAGCGAGTCGGCAGGACGATGACTTGGCGCGGCTGCTCCTGGCGAGCTCAAGTGCAGAGAGAATGAATGCATTGCTAGAAACGGATAACTCCCACTGCATTGTCTTCGTGGAGGCAGTCCTCCAAGAAATGTCAGAGCATCGGACAAGCTGAGTGATGGCTTCTTACAGCACTTCAAGAATAAGAAATACTTCTGTGAGCTCCGGATAGTGAGGAGTATCCTATGACACAACAATATATCAGTATCTTGAACACTACAGAAGTTAATATTTTACAGCGAATAAACATTTTTACAATGAACCTCTGAAGTGATGACTTTTAAATGTTTTACGAGCTTCCTACAAACGATATCTCACATGATATCATTGCATGATAGTTTACAGAAAACTGCTCACCTGTGTTTGTGTGATTTATTGATTTATGACGTGTTTATGTCTTTTATTGTTACACAAATGTTTATCAGAACATCTAAGTCTTCACAGTTACACAGCAAATGTATACAATGTGAATACCTCATTTTTTTAAATTCTTTATTTTGGCTTTAGGTTACAGGGACCAAATAGTTAACAACGGCTATAAAGTGCGAAAGAAACATAATTGCAAAAAATACCTCATATATTGTTGTACTTATCTAGTTCTGACATTCTGTGTGGTGTCTGTTTGTTCTAAGACGTGTCTCCCTACCACTTTCGCGCAACGACGCTCTGAGTGTGTTTTTTAGGGAATTGACTAGTTTGAACCTGGGACCTGTAGCTGGTAAGGAGACGCCAGACCACACATGACATGTAGAATTCAGAAGAGTTCAGTGAGACTAGCGATGATATAACCAAATACTTAATGATTTCAGCGTCAGCTCCACTTCACTCCCTGTAAAAGAATCTTAATACTAACTAAATTTAGTGGAAGGGGTTCAAGGCTTTCCTACTTTTAGTTAGCTGGTAAAATAACGTCGAAAAAGCAGTTAAGTTTACCACTGGAAATTTTATTCTACTCACAAAACATTGTTTATAAATTGCACTATTGATAAAAGGAAGTGTTTTAATACAGGATGGTAAAAACCGACTGCGTTCAACAAAAATGTGAACGAATATTCCCTGAGTGGGTTTCCAAGTTCTACAATGGATCGAAGGATGACCTATGCCGTATCACATCCATAATCTAGGTTTAAATTAAGTTTCACAAGAGAGAAAACTATCAAAATGGTCTACAGTGACCCTCAATTATCTTTAATTACTTATCTAACTTGTCGTAAATTACAGTGGCTGATGTGGCTTCTCAATAACTATATAACAGAAAAATCATCGCGTTTCAGATTTTTACTTCAAGTGGCAAATGTGAACACCATGAGCTTTAATTGACGATCGACACTAGTATTGCGCAAAAAGGGGATGTAACAGATGAGACTTGTGCAGTTCTGAGTGAAGCCTTATGCGCTCAAAAATGCGGCATCGCGTGCGTTCATTACCTTGTCGGTGTTCGTCAGGGGGCGGCGACCGGTGCAGCTCCCTACAGCTCGCTGTCTCCAAAGCAACTCTCTCCTAACTTCTCCCTACTACAATTTACCGAAGTTGGTTTAAAAAAAAAACTATCTGGCTGAGTTTTCATCTGACCAATCAGGGTCTCAATGTTAACCTTAAGCTCCGCCTACAAACATTCTGTCTATCCAATGAGAAACGTTATACTTTTCGTGGTGGGGCAATGTTTTTAACGTTTGCAACGTAACAGAGACGCGAAAAAGTCTCACGCTAAAACTTCCAGCTGGTGTGGCCCTTTTAGTGTTATAGCAAGATCTATACTGTTCATCTGGAGGACTAGCTTTTAACATGGGCTGGGGGTGGTCCTGGTGGTTGTCTAGCGACGTGGGTGTCCATCCCTTATCGTAGGGCCTTCTACCTTAACGCGGTTCTGCTCTCGGCTTCTGTTCTCGTTTCTCTCCTCGGAACTGAGTCTGTCTCACGGTGGGAAGGTATTCCATGCATTTAGGCATTCTTGTGTTAGTCTGTGGTATTCCATTTGCTCACTCGTTACTCGTATTACTTTGGTTAATTTAATGTCACGATTTATTCGGAGCTATGTGACACACTACTGGATTTGCTTATCATGTCAGGGTTTTCATGGCAGGTGTTGGATTTGCCTGACACCTTACATAGTTACATAGTGACAGGTTACTATTTAGCCAGTAACTTTATTTAAATGTCTATTGCAAGTGCTATCCTAAAATATGACAGTTTAGAAATGATCAATTGTATGCATTAGTGCACACCACAACTGAAAAGAGAATCATAAGATACTTGTGCCAAGAAGAAATAATTGTTTAAATAATATTTAATGACAATCCGCTGTCATTTAAAGAAAGCACACGTGTACAAGAATATTACGTTATTTATTTATCAACATTGACTATTGTGAATGATCTGACTGTGACAGAATGTTTATAACATTTCGTTATTTAAATGTTGTTGTAATAGATTAGTTTAGGCTGGGAGAGGTTAGGTGAGTCGCATGATGTGTGCAGAGATTAAACTCGTTGTATTTTTGGTGGGAACATCCTTCAGCCAATGGAAAAGCAGACAGTAGGAGAAGACTATCGGAGTCAAGTGGGGACTGGGCCTTTTTGAGTGAAGAGCTCAAGGGTGCACTACGTCTCCAGTGCTGGAAGGACGCCGATTTAGCTGTGGTCATGTGTGTGATTCGGTCATGTAGGTGATTGATTGTGGGCAATGAACAGCCACTGCAGTGCTTAAGGCATTCACAGAGGTCTGAATCTGCTCTAGTGTAGGACTCTAACCATTCTCGTTTGATTTACAGAACTGAGAAGAGACACAGTGGAGTCACTATTCCTTGTATCATGAATATTAATTAGTGAATCAACATGTTGAAGTCTGAACTGTTTTGAGCTGGTGAATATTTCGTTTATTGTTATTACGAAATGGACCTAGTTTTCTCGCGTTTTTGACGTCTTTGGCTTAGGGATTTTGCTACCAGTCGCGTAACGCCATCGACGTAACTTTACCACATTTGATAAGGCTATTTCCTGCCTGTGTGTTAACTCAGTACCATGGGACCACTTCTCGTTTGTTTGAGGCGTACTTTCGTGAATAAACACTATTCAACGTTGATACGTGGCGCCATTGGCGCCAATTGCTTCTCTGTCTCTGAGAGCGACTCTGTATCGCGCGGCATCGGTTTTCCTCTTTGGTCGCTCTTCGGCTATTTAAGAACACGACGTTGCGGGAAGAAGGCTGGTTTTTAGGTCAGTTGGTTGGCCCTCCGGTGTGCAATGTCGTTGTCAGCGGTCGCTCTTTGCGCATGCTCTGCATCTTTCTGCCACATGGGCAGTGGGGCTGCGGACGGGGACGTGCGTGCGGTCGGCGAGTGTGTACTGCGTCTAGTGAGAGGGCGATAGTCTCGTCTGTGCTGCTAAAAGATGTGAACATGTCAAAGTGGCTTCGGAATTTATCTACATGCAACCGGATACGCTACAGAATCAAACGGTGGGAATTATTCAGGTTCTTAAAGTCCTGGTGTATAAATGTATATTGAATTTCATGCTGTTTGCAGTTAACGGCTCTCCCAATGTTTGGACGCCCATGTTACCTGTTTTGTATTGACCACTAGCGCACAACTAATTGAACAGTGTTTACCTGTGTGAATGAGGTTTTCGTGTACTGAACGGACTTGAGATAATCTCTATGTGCGTGTCCGTGCACTCAGCAATAAGCATAGTTTCGAGTTTCTGGCCGTCTGCTGGTACACTCCTGGAAATGGAAGAAAGAACACATTGACACCGGTGTGTCAGACCCACCATACTTGCTCCGGACACTGCGAGAGGGCTGTACAAGCAATGATCACACGCACGGCACAGCGGACACACCAGGAACCGCGGTGTTGGCCGTCGAATGGCGCTAGCTGCGCAGCATTTGTGCACCGCCGCCGTCAGTGTCAGCCAGTTTGCCGTGGCATACGGAGCTCCATCGCAGTCTTTAACACTGGTAGCATGCCGCGACAGCGTGGACGTGAACCGTATGTGCAGTTGACGGACTTTGAGCGAGGGCGTATAGTGGGCATGCGGGAGGCCGGGTGGACGTACCGCCGAATTGCTCAACACGTGGGGCGTGAGGTCTCCACAGTACATCGATGTTGTCGCCAGTGGTCGGCGGAAGATGCACGTGCCCGTCGACCTGGGACCGGACCGCAGCGACGCACGGATGCACACCAAGACCGTAGGGGACCGCACCGCCACTTCCCAGCAAATTAGGGACACTGTTGCTCCTGGGGTATCGGCGAGGACCATTCGCAACCGTCTCCATGAAGCTGGGCTACGGTCCCGCACACCGTTAGGCCGTCTTCCGCTCACGCCCCAACATCGTGCAGCCCGCCTCCAGTGGTGTCGCGACAGGCGTGAATGGAGGGACGAATGGAGACGTGTCGTCTTCAGCGATGAGAGTCGCTTCTGCCTTGGTGCCAATGATGGTCGTATGCGTGTTTGGCGCCGTGCAGGTGAGCGCCACAATCAGGACTGCATACGACCGAGGCACACAGGGCCAACACCCGGCATCATGGTGTGGGGAGCGATCTCCTACACTGGCCGTACACCACTGGTGATCGTCGAGGGGACACTGAATAGTGCACGGTACATCCAAACCGTCATCGAACCCATCGTTCTACCATTCCTAGACCGGCAAGGGAACTTGCTGTTCCAACAGGACAATGCACGTCCGCATGTATCCCGTGCCACCCAACGTGCTCTAGAAGGTGTAAGTCAACTACCCTGGCCAGCAAGATCTCCGGATCTGTCCCCCATTGAGCATGTTTGGGACTGGATCAAGCGTCGTCTCACGCGGTCTGCACGTCCAGCACGAACGCTGGTCCAACTGAGGCGCCAGGTGGTAATGGCATGGCAAGCCGTTCCACAGGACTACATCCAGCATCTCTACGATCGTCTCCATGGGAGAATAGCAGCCTGCATTGCTGCGAAAGGTGGATATACACTGTACTAGTGCCGACATTGTGCATGCTCTGTTGCCTGTGTCTATGTGCCTGTGGTTCTGTCAGTGTGATCATGTGATGTATCTGACCCCAGGAATGTGTCAATAAAGTTTCCCCTTCCTGGGACAATGAATTCACGGTGTTCTTATTTCAATTTCCAGGAGTGTATTTCGGTAATGTGTTCAGAGGTAAACAAGCAGAGGCTTAATGATGAAAATCTTACGTGCTAGATTCTTGTCGTATTGTAATTATTGAGTATGTGTTTATGGAATATGTATAATTAATCAGCTGTGGGTTACGTTATGAGTTAAGATGCGAGTACGTGATTTAGCACTATGACCAGCTTCTTATATATTTGAGTATATTATCACTTCTGGCAGTAATAAGCCTTTCTGCAAATATTATTAACGACAAACTAGTTCAGATATTTAATGTGGTTAATTCTGAATGTGAATGGCTTCTAGGTCCATCGTGGCCATATTCCTGTTTTGAAATTCTTGTACTGTGTTAAGGATTGTGTTATTCTGGATACTGCCCAGTTGCTGTGTGATTTTATGCTGCCGTTAGAGTAGTACAATCAGAGGTGCGCGTCGTCCATTGAATTGGTCATTTAACTAGCGGACGACGCCTTGGCGGCGGCCAGTTTGAATTGTAACAGATAGAGCGGTCGCTGTGTTTATCTGTAGACTCCAGATCTTTGGCGAATTTAGGTTGAGTATTTTATTATTTGTTCCTGGTGACGCCGAGACGTCCTTCTTCACCGTTCCTTTCAGCTTTCATTTGGGCTCTATCTGAGTAGTAGTTGCCGCTTACCTGAAATTTTGTAAAACCTGAAAGATGGCTTTCATTGTGCTGGGTTTTTAATACCTTATTCAGAAAGGGAAATTGTGAGTTGTTTCTGCTGTTATATCTTAAAAGGTGTCTGCTTCTGTGGGAGTTGTTCTCAGTAAACTATTTTATGTTTTCATGGTTCTTAAGATTTATGTAAAGAGGGTTTTAAAATTATTCATTGCATGGGATGGACTTTGACGCCCGTAGACATTTTGTCTGTTTAGTAATGTTTCAAACTCTAGGGAGATTATGTTTATAATTCTGGAGTAACAGCAGCTTGTTATTGTCACGCAATTATTAAATAAAATCTGTTGGAAATTACAAGCCAGATGTTGCGTTTGATTGATAATTACGGCCTTGTCTTTATTGAGCTGAAGTATCCTTGAGCGTGTGTTCCACGTCATAAACGTAATTCTCTATCGTCTACATCAGATACAGACATTAAATAAACTACTGGCCAGTAAAATTGCTACACCACTAAGATGACGTGCTACAGTCGCGAAATTTGAATGACAGGAAGAATATGCTGGGATATGCAAATAATTAGCTTTTCAGAGCATTCACACCAGGTTGGCGACAGTGGCGACACCTACAACGTGCTGACATGACGAAAGTTTCTAACCAATTTCTGATACACAAACAGCAGTTGACCGGCGTTGCCTGGTGAAACGTTATTGTGACGCCTCGTGTAAGGAGGAGAAATGCGTAGCGTCACGTTTCCGACTTTGATAAATATCGGATTGTAGCCTACCGTGATTGCGGTTTATCGTATCGCGAGATTGCTGCTCGCGTTGGTCGAGATCCAATGACTGTTAGCAGAATATGGAATCGGTGGGTTCAGGAGGGTAATACGGAACGCCGTGCTGGATCCCAGCGGCTACGTATCACTAGCAGTCGAGATGACGGGCATCTCATCCACATGGGTGTAACGGATCGTGCAGCCACGTCTCGATCCCTGCGTCAACCAATGGGCACTTTGAACAGTGGACGTTACATTTCATGTGTTACGACCCGTGGCTCTAACCTTCATTCGATCCCTGCGAAATCCTACATTTCAGCGGGATAATGCACGACCGAATGTTGCAGGTCCTGTACGGGCCTTTCTGGATACAGAAAATGTTCGACTGCTGCCCTGGCCAGCACATTCTCCTGATCTCTCACCAATTGGAAACGCCTGGTCAATGGTGGCCGAGCAACTGGCTCGTCACAAAACGCCAGTCACTACTCCTGCTGAACTGTGGTATCGTGTTGAATCCGCAAGGGCAGCTGTAGCTGTACACGCCATCCAAGATCTGTTTGACTCAATGCCCAGGCGTATCAAGGCTGTTATTACGGCCACGAGTGGTTGTTCTGGGTACTGATACCTCGTTATCTCTTCACCCACATTGCGTGAAAGTGTCGGTTGTAGTATAATATATATATGTCCAATGAATACTCGTTTATCACCTGCGTTTCTTCTTAATGTAGCAATTTTAATAGCCAGTAGTGTATAAACCTTGTTATTAAGTTAAATAAATTGAAATGTTATTTTGTGTTTCGATGAGTTTTATTAACTCGCAAATGCATAGACTATTTGACTGCAGAATCACAGTTAGTGGTAATTATTTGCAGTGAATTAGCTGTGGGCATGAAAACAGAACATACGCGGCTCTGTCCTCTGACTACATCGCGCTATTCTTTCCAAACGGAGAAGTGCACCGATTAACTACTTGAAGTACGAGTAAACCCAAGTAGAGAAGCAACTGGTTTACTCGTATGGGATGCTGTTTGCTGTTTTAACCCTGCGGTGCATGAATATCACTGCAGTGGGCAACTTTTGATGGTCAATTCTCTGGCGTTTCCAGTCATGAGGCTGGAAAACCATGCAGGACACAACACCAATAGGGAGTGCCCACTGCTGTGAACTGTGTTCATTTGCAGCCTCAGGACTGACTGTAAATGCCAAAGATATGACCATTAATAGCTGTCCACTGTAGTGGACGCTATACGCCACAGGGTTAAAGAGGAACTACATTAACAGTAACCGCTAGGTACCGTCGCAACAGCATCGTCGGTGGCCGGTGGGCCGGCCGGGGTGGCCGAGCGGTTCTAGGCGCTACAGTTTGGAACCGCGCGACCGATACGGTCGCTGGTTCGAATCCTGCCTCGGGCATGGATGTGTGTGATGTCCTTAGGTTAGTTAGGTTTAAGTGGTTCTAAGTTCTAGGTGACTGATGACCCTGAAATTAAGTCCCATAGTGCTCAGAGCGATTTGATCCATTTTTGTGGCCCGTGCGGAAGAGCCGCCGCCCGTGCCTGCAACGCGGCAGAGCCTCTGAGCGCCGCTCTCTGCTGGAGGTTCCACCCTCGAGACTGCGAGGCGCTCGCAAGTCGCGGGGCTGCGGGAGTCGGCGCCTGCCGGCCGTCCGGGCAGCCGCGGTGCCGCCGCCGCCGCATAAATCGCGACCGGCGGCCGAGTGGCCGGCGACATCTTTACTGCCTCCCTGCTCTCCTCTCCAGCGACTAGCCGCCATAACTGTTATTTATCGCTTCCAGGCCGGAGGGTCCGGAGGCGGTCGCCGGAAGAGCGCCTCCTACTGTCCGCCGAGGCGATGGCCGACATCGAGGTGCTAACGGGGGACGACGCGCTGCGCTGTCGGCAGTCCGGTCGTTTAATGGGCTGACACTGCCACAGGCGACGGTTCTGCGCTCTCTGCGAGGGACTGAAATCACCAAAACTAAAACTTCTAAATGGGCAACAGTAGGGGAAAGGGAGGTAAAATGGCCACTCTCAAATAGTCAGAATTTATACCACAGCAGACCGCAGCTCGTGGTCGTGCGTTAGCGTCCTCGCTTCCCAAGCCCGGGTTCCCGGGTTCGATTCCCAGCGGGATCAGGGATTTTCTCTGCCTCGTGATGACTGGGTGTTGTGTGATGTCCTTAGGTTAGTTAGGTTTAAGTAGTTCTAAGGTCTAGGGGACTGATGACCATAGATGTTAAGTCCCATAGTGCTCAGAGCCATTTGAACCAATCCTTAAGCCTTATACCACAGCATTGTTATTGATATAAATTTTTTGCGTATAGCTCTTGAATATATATACATTTGAAACATTTGAAAGTTATATAATATACAGAGTGATCCCGTGACGATGTTAGAAACTTTCAGGGATGATGAATGAATGAATGAATTAGGATGGTTCACAAACAACAACTCAAGTACACATGTTATTCCAAAACGTTATCGTGGAAGTAGGGGCCAGAAGGTGCTTGTGAAATAACACACACTGCTAAAGATACCTTTTGATTTTAAGATTCTCAATAATAAATTTTTAAGTCTGGCTTTACTTTTAAAAAAAATAATTTCAAAACCATTTCAAATAGTTTGACAATTTTCATTATGAAACGGAGATTACCAGGTAAGACATTAACAACTTGCCAATAATTAAGCTTGTACTAACCAAAAATAGTTGTCTCTCGCCAGTTACATAACTTATATTTGTTTCAAGATAAATGTGAATAAGCCAGCACACAAACCTTCATATTAAAGGCAGTTCCCAAAAAAAGAAAAAAATCCTTAGCTCGGTGAGGGAGTGACACGGTAAAGGGGCCCAAATCACAATAGGCGGAATAATTACTGGTGGTCTACAGGGCCGTAGTAGATCAGCCCGAAAACTTCCATTACAAACCGCTACCTCCCTGACTGACTCAAAACCAGAAAATGTAGCAAGGGCGTTGCCTGCACAGACTGCGAACCACAGAGACCCGCGACACCGACCCTAAATCACCCAATCGAGGTGTGAATGAAAACGGCCCGACCAACAAGCAATTACCACATTCTCGCGGACAGGGAAACGAAAACTGTAGCGAGACGACCCCAAGAAAACCACTTCTCTTACACACACACACACACACACACACACACACACACACACACACACACACACACATATATATATATACTCCGTTACATAAAAACAGTAAACTTCTCACACTCCACCCCAGCACCGGGAACACGTCGCACTTCCAGATGCTCGTCAGAGCCAACCGCTGCCAGTGCTGATCTCCTTCACAACGGCTTCTAAGCTTCATAAGCCACATACAGGCTGGTAAGGCAGACTTAGCCCCTGACAGCCAAGAGGTCGGCCAAAGCACCTGGCGAGCAGTTGACGACCCCCAACAACAGGGCCCCGCTCGCGCCACCACCTCTCTCGGTCACCGCCCACTACGTACCCCTCGATCTTCACGCGACCGTACATTTGCTCCACCTCCCGCCAGAGGGCGGTCGCGATCCAAACAGCGCGCCAAACCGAAAGCGCCACCGCAAACACTAGACGCGAAGCGAAAGCACTCCGCCTGGCGCGTTCTTCGAAGAGCCGGGCACAACTACGGCTCAGTGGAGAAGAGTAAATTTATCAGTCTGCGGCAAGGCACCCTGGCCCGGGAACGCCCGAGTCGAAACTTAGAAGCGAAAGTCATTCTGATACCTCTGACAGTGGAATACTTGTACCAATACTGTTGCTGTTAAGACTGAACACTACGCAACTTTCAGAGGATGTGTTACGAACCAAAACAAGGAAAAACAAGTCTAGTAAACGTGGGTTCTAAATTGCGTATCTTACAAGCTATGGGCACTTGTTCAATAGGAGAGATGTGTCTCACTGCATCTAAGATGAACAAGTGCTCATAGCTCTTTAGGTACAGTCTTAGAGATCATGTTTGATCGATATTTTTTTCCGTTTTGGTCCGTACAAAAATCTCTGAACGTTCCCTACCCTACAATCTTAGCAATAACAGTACGTATTCAACGATTTTCGCTTGTAACTTTCGACGCAGTATATCGGGACTAGGGTCTCTTACTTCAAACTGATACGTCTACCCTTCTTCACCGTCCTGAAAGTCTGTAAGATAATCACGGACTCACATTGTATAATGAATCGGAGCTGTATGCATTTTTCATATGCCTTCAAAAGCGGACACTTTTCCTAACCTAACGGGGTAAGTTGGCCATTGCAGTCGTACTTATTGCGGAAGTGGACAACAATCCTCTTTTGACTTGAAGCGACGCCACGGGCTTGGAGTCTTATTTGAAGTGAAAACACTTTGCTGTTTTTGGATTGATCTGTCAACGGCTTAACCCACATTAGAAATATAGTCAGTAGAATGACGTTATTTTTCTTGTACGTTTAAGTATGTCGAAAAACTTGTCCACATTTACATTGCTAAAGGTATGTCACCCTAGCCACTGAGTTATGTTCCCTAAGTTTAATTAGGGTGCTACCTTCGTTTCCTACCACTGACCATTGCGAAAACTAAGCGGTAATTCGTTGCACTGTGCACAACTGGAATGCTGATCACAACAGATCGTTTACTGTAAATCAGTAAAACCGCTTTTCCATTTCAAGAACGAAATCAACGGTTTATTGCTCTTGTTCTTTACGGAACACTCTTCACAACCTTCTCATCCTTTTTTGTCGCACACTGCAGCTCCGCTTTTTTCCCTTGAACTCTTCTTTTCAACGTATTACGTAGAACATCAAATTCCTTTCCTGCTGTAGAAAAAAAAACATTTATCATTCCTTACCACTTCAGCCGTATTTCCCATCAGGACAGGGTCTCACATTAGTTCCTCTGATTTCTGCACATATTTTCTAGGGGTCTTGATGACCTACTGTCTGAAAGAATACCAGGAAGCTGCAGCAGTCCATTTTAATTCGGATATTTGTATTAGGCAAATAGCGACAGAATAGGATTGGTTTTATGCAACATTACTTAATTAGTTGAAAACCGTCACAAAGGGACACAATAACAGGGGATATCCTCGTATGTAAAAGTCATTCCTTAGTATTATGTGTAATCTCGAAGTAACTAACTCTTGTTCGGGTTAACAGATTAAAAATGACCTGCCAAATTAGTCACTTCTCCTGACAACTCGAGCAGCCACTTTTCTCAATCAGATGCCATTTCAGTATTAATGGTTCACAGCGAAATAATCAAACCGTAAGAACCAGCATTGTACCGCCGGTCAGTGTGACCGAGCGGTTCTAGGCGCTTCAGTCTGGGACCGCGCGACCGCTACGGTCGCAGGTTCGAATCCTGCCTCGGGCATGGATGTGTGTGATGTCCTTGGGTTAGTTAGGTTTAAGTAGTTGTAAGTTCTATGGGACTGATGACCTCAAATGTTAAGTCCCATAGTGCTCAGAGCCAGCCAACACTGTACCAGATCTGCAAGCCAAATATTGACGTTCAAACAATGACATTCATTGAAAAAAGTTCTACTTCACGTTTGAGTGACGTAACAAGAATAATGGATTATCTTATATGACACGACTGAAAATCATAAAAGTTATTATTAAAAACAATGGAACAACATACCGTGCCAAACTCACTGACAGAAATGATGGTATATGTTAAAATTACATTCAGAAACACTTGGCAGCAGCAGTACTGCTCACTGTTTCCCCGCTCTGGCCATTTCACACCAACTTTTCCCCGTATCAACTATATCCATCTTGATATATGCCATGAGGACTATGGATGCTCATTCAGATGAAAATTACACAGGGTTCCTCGTTTATTCTGGACGCCTCTGAAACCTACAATTATGGATAAAGGAATGTAAGGCAATAGGTTATGGCCCGTGTACCATCATGTGTAATTTACTGTCACTATCATATTGACTTACATACCTCTGAAACAGGTAAGCCCTCGGCAATCGTAGCTTCAGTTAATTACAATACAGATTGAGTATGATCTCAATAATAGGGCAACAAAAACAGGTAGTCTTTGGTTAATAAGAGTTTCACCTTACCCAAATTATGAAATAGCTCTTCATTTAATTAAAAGGGAGTAGGTAGGCCTTCAACAATAACAGCTTCAGTTAAGTAAAATTACCAAACAGAAAACGTGCAGACATTCAAAAATAACAACTTCAGTTAAGTAAAATTGCCAAATGTAAAACAGGCAGGCCTTTAGTTACAACACCTTCAGTTAAGTAAAATTACCAAATAGAAAACGGCAAGCCTTTATTGATAACATCTACAGTTAAGTAAAACTACAAACACAAAACAGGTAGGCCTTCTTTAATAACAGCTTCAGTTAAATGAAATCGCAAAATAGAAAACAGGCAGGCCTTCTTTAATAACATCTCTAGTTAAATGAAATCACCAAACAGAAAAAATGCAGGCCCACCTTTAACAGCAGCCTCAGTTAAGTAAAATTATAAATAGAAAACAGACAGGCCTTCTTTAATAGCAGATTCAGTTAAGTAAAATTACCAAATAGAAAACATGCAGGCCTTCAATGATAACAGCTTCAGTCAGCTGAAATTGCCAAATAGAAAACAGGAGGCCCTTCAGTAAAAACAGCTTCAGTTAAGTAAAGTCAACAGACAGGGTTTCAACAATAACACTTTGAATTAAGTAACCAAGAGTTTGAATTCCCTCCTCTCAAGGGGTGCATAAGAAAACTTATACACAAGGACCATAGGCCTACACGAAAGAAAAACTCCAAGGAAGGTTATAACGAGACAACCGGCATCCCAAGGCCTATTTCGTTGGTTTCTCCCTCTTTTTTTAAGTCATTGGTCTTCTGATTTGTTGTGGCCCGCCACGAACTCCTTTCCTGTAAAATTCTCTTCGTCTCAGAGTAGTACTTGAAACCTACGTCCTTAACTATTTGCTGGCTGTAATCCTATCTCTGTCATCCTCTACAGTTTTTGCCCTCTACAGCTCCCTCTAGTATCATAGAAGTCATTCCCTGATGTCTTAACATATCTTCTATCATCCTGTCCCTTTTCCTCGTCATTGTTTTCCACGTATTCCTTTCCTCTCCGATTCTGCATAGAATCTCCCCATTCCTTATCTCATCAGTCCACCTAATTTTTGACAGTCGTCTGTAGCACCACCTCTCAAATGCTTTGAGGCTCTTCTGTTCCGGTTTTCCCATCGTCCATGTTGAACGTCCATTTTGCCTTTGCTAGTCTGCTTTTGATGTCCTCCTTCCTCCGTCCATCATTATTTTGCTGCCTAGGTAGTAGAAGTTCTTAACTTCAACTACTCCGCACCTATCAATCCTGATCAAACGTTTCTCGCTGTTCTCATTTCTACTACTTCTCATAACTTTCGTCTTTCTTCGATTAACACTCAGTTCATATTCTGAGTTGATTAGCCTTTTCATTCTATACAGCAGATCATGTAATTCTTCTTCGCTTTCACTCAGGATAGCAATGTCATCAGCGAATCGTATCATTGATAACCTTTCACATTGAATTTTAATTCCACCTCTGAACCTTTCTGTTATTTCCATCCTTGCTACTTCGATGACAGATTGAACAGTAGACTACATACTTCTCTTACACATTTTTTAATCCGAGCACTTCATTATTGGTCGTTCACTCTTATTAATCCCTCTTGCCTCTTGCATATATTGTGTATCACTCGTCTCTTCCTATAGCTTACCTGTATTTTTCTCAGAATTTCGAACATCTTGCACCATTTCATTTTGTCGAACACTATGTCCAGGTCGACAAATCCTATGAACGTGTCTCGATTTTTCGTTGGGTACAGAGTGGCAACAGAAATATTAACACAGCAATGTTAATTATGCGAAAGCAGCAATAACCATCTAGGCACTGGGTGACGACAGAGGGGGTGTGGTCACAGCGTCGAGGATACACGTCATCGCTCCGCCTCGGGGAGCACCATCGGCTCACACAGGTTAAGATAACCTGTTAACAAACAACCATAGCCAGTATAGACTCAGGAAAAGCAGACAACAGCCACAATTGAAAGATCCAGCTGGTGGTGAAATACATCAGCTAAGAAATCGCAAATGATCGTAACAGACCTATAGGTATCAACATGAAAATAACAGTTAAAACCTCAAAATCCAAATGAAAGAAAAAATGTGCTACGATATTCCATTGGCGACACGAGCAGTACATTTGGAGGTATTTGAAAACATGACTATTGAAGGATTCCTGTCGGCCCTTGGAGGATTTGTGTCATGATGAGGTAGGTGCAAAAACTTGTACAGCGACAACATGAGAAACTTTGTCGTAGCTAGTCGGGAACTCTGTTAGTTACAAGCTGCTGTGAGTAGTCATCAGCAGTCACAGGTGAAAAACTTCATACATGAAGAAGGCATCGACTGACACTTCATTCCTCCAGCGTCACCACACACTGGCAGAATATGGCAAACAGAAGTGAACTGCTTCAGGTTTTATTTAAGGCGAGCTATGGGTCTCTTATGTCCAACATTTTAATAGTTGGCAACCTTGAATTGTCAAATTGGGGCTTGCTTGAACTCTCGTTCTCTCACAGCACTATCTTGCGATCGTTCTGACCTCCTCACCCAAGGTTATTTCCTGATTCGAACCGCTATCACAAGTATCCGTGAGCTACATGAGGGTACCGCCAAACTGAGCCTGCTGACAAGGTGGTATCTACAGCAGCAAGTGGTTCAAATATATCGACAGCGCTGGTCGCCTGGCTACCTACGTATTCTGTAGCAATGGGCTAATTGGACAGACCCTAGTCAGCAGGTGCAACCTGGAGCATTGGTCGTAGCAGGGAAAGACGACTTGCCAACCTTATACCGGCAGCTGCCAGTAATTGAAGGAGTACACCCTAGGCGCGACGGAATGGAGAATAATCGTACATCAGAAGGGGTTTTCAAGAGACCAGTCAGCAAGCTATGTCCTTTATCGAGTGAAGTGATTCAGAAGTCAACAGAGTATTTGCATTTTTTCTATTCTTGTGCAATTTCTGCATCTTGTTCTGTGATTACTTTACAGTAGACTCAGTGAATTTCACCATTTTCTGTGCTTCAGTGTCTTCCTTCTTTACGCGTGTCAGGTGCCAGTTACAGACTGTTGTAACAGAAAGATAGGATAAAGACACAATGATATACGCATTTCCATTCGTTCACCCTCGTGCTTTAGCGAGAACTGTATCATTTTGGAAAGAAATTTATATTTCTTTGGCGGCCGGTATGTTCAGCCGCTACACACGCCCGAGTCTCTGGAGAGTGCTGCCCTCTCTCTTGAGTTATTTGTCCCTGAGGGGCAATGGCGAGGACGACGCCCGCCCTCAAAGCGGCCACGGCGAGAGGGGCAGCAGTTGTGAATGGATACACGTTCGGGCTGCTGTCGTGCGTCGGGGTCCGAGCGCGTCGTATACGCATCTTTTTTGTATGTGATTGTTTTAATAATAAGCGCTTCTCTACGTGTGTTGTCATTAATTGCAATCCGAACGGATCCTAACCACTACACAGTCCTTTAAACTCCTAGTCCTTCGGTAAAATTGACGATTCCAATTTCCGTCTGTGGACGGTAACAATCTGAATTCGCTACGTAGATATGCTCAACCAGTATCCATAAAAATAGTGTCAAGAAAATACTTCAAATAATCCAATTAAATCCGTCACCCTACTGCTCTCCTGATAACTAATTTTCCGTGTAAGTAAGATCATACCTCGCTAATGTACAGGCGTTTCCATGCAAATCTACACATTTTATACATGAAGTTCATACGAAATAACGATGTCATTCCAAAATCATCAGATCTTAAACGGCTTAAAACACTGCATACCTTTCCCATTTTCCAGTTCAACGTCACTAAAAATGCTGTTAATGCTGTATATCTTTTACCTCCTTTAACACTTCCGTCAGCTCAGCAATTAAAAAATCTGAAACATCACCTATACATAAACACTGGCCAGCCTATCCAAACGAACCTGCACTCTGATAACAATTAAACACATAAATGTCACATAGTAGTTTGAGGCAATCAAAGGAAACATATACACTCATCAAACTGGAAGTTAATTAGGCACCAACCGTTTGCCTAATGTTGTAAAACATCTTAGGACTGTAGATAAAGTACAGCATCATATCTCAAGTGAAAATCGTAATTGTTTACTCAGGGCACATCAACGGAACAAAGAAGAAAAACAAAACATTAAGAGTAATCTATTTCCCTCATAACTTCTAATGAAAGAGAGGAAAAGTTTATATTGCGACATCTTTAGGTACACAAACAAAACTGTAAATATTTATTCCTTCAAAGATATACGACGTGACGAATATACATGTATGGTGTGATCATCGTTCAAGTATATAATGTTGTGTGTCATTAAGAAATGGATGAACATTTATGTTATTTGTAAGTAATGAATAACAGGCAGAAAAATATTTAACAGTGGAAGTATTGCAAGTCTGCTGAGACAAATGTAACCGTAACTGCCATTTTTCTTTAAAAATAACATATTAAACAACATACATGCCCAGAGACAGATGGATGTATCATTTAGCAATTGCTTTTGACGTTTCCTACTGTTGAGGAAAACCTGGGCTAGCTCACACATTCCCCACCTCGAGGCGGACGATTGTCGTGACCGCTCTTTATGTCTTTACGAAACACAAGCAACGACTCTCTGCTGTTCACGTACCTGCGCGTGGCCAGTAGCTGGCGCTGTTGACATTAAACAGCAAGAAAATGGCCCCCCACTAGAGAGAGGTGCGTTCAGCTTCGGAAGCTACAGAAACCAGCAACGTGTGAGGAGGCCAGTTTACTACGTCGTAACACCAGCCATAGTAGCACTCCTTATATACTTTCGTACTCTTCTGAAGGCAGAACTTTGGTATGCTATGTGGAATGAGACACGAAGCAGCTGCTGTCACCTGGAGAGCACCCAGCGCACAAGTGCAGCTCATGGGACAACATGCTACAGATGCTAGAGTCTGCTGGAGTCGCCTACTGACATCGATAAAGATTACCTTCTCCGAAATTCCAAGTAAAACTACGAGTATTTCAAACAATAATTAGACAGGTTCTTGGGCATAAATGTATGCTCTACTGTCACAGATAAGATGAACGACCATTTTGAAAAACTACTCAAATAAAATAAAAAATAAAACAAGTGCATTGTTACTTGTCTTAGTTTTGTGTCGGTGGTTCGTGGCACCAGTTCCGACCCTTAACAAAGTTTACAGAATGTGACTGACTTCACACTTAACGTGTGAAAGGTTGATTTATCGATACACTGCGTACGCCAAGGCTAAGATGTTAGATAGCACTCTCCTACAACCATTTTTCCAAAAATTTTGCACAGAAAAATTACTATGAAGATAAAGTGCCTGCTGGAGTCGACTCGCTAAACACAGCTCTATGAAGACAAAGGGAATGAAGTGGGCAGAAAATAATCATAGAACTGTGACCAGCAAAGACAGCCAAAGGTCCGAAATAATACTCCGTTATTGACTACATCAAACATATTCCTTAATTTGAGAAAGAAATTTCTGTGAATGTACGTCTGGAGGACAGCACTATATGACAGTGAAACACAGACTGTGGGAAAACCGGATCTGGAGAGAATCGATGCATTTTAGACGGAGTACTACAGCAGAATGTTTAAAAGTAGGTGGACTGTTAAGGAAAGGGATGAGGAGTTTCCTCGCAGAATCGACGAGGAAAGGACCTGGAAAATGCTGACAAGAAGAAGCGATAATTGTCATCTGTTAAGACATGACGGTGGACGATAAAAACTGTAGAGAAAGACAGAGATTGGAATACATCCAGAAAATAATTGAGGCCGTAGGTTACAACTTCTGCTTTGAAATAAAAAGGTTGAACAGGAGTGGAATTCGTGGTGGGCAGCATGAAACAATTCAGAAAAGCGATGACTCGAAAAAAAGAATGAACTCTGCTTTACTTCTTCTGGGACTTTGGGAGTGACACTGTTGATGTAAGTGTCACTCACAGTTTTTAAGATAATGTGGAGTGGAGTAGTGGAATTAGTGGAGTGAATATTTCTTTGTAGTTTACATAACAACAGGCCATCTCCTGTTCAGTACTACTCTTAAAATCTAATTATGTTATGAAACACTGATTTAAGACTCTCTCAGAGCGGTCTCCTGCTTGAGTTTGTGTCGCTATTTAAGACAAAGATTACAAGTTTTACTTTTCGCCGAGCTGGTCTTATTCGTCACAGCCAATCACGAGGGCTGTGGAAATTTCGCTTTGTATAGAAAATGAAAGGAGGGTAGGTGCGGTCGGGGCTGGATAGAGAGTTTGTGTCTAAGTAAGTGATCAGAACGTTTGATCGGCATGCAGAGGAACCTAATTCAACTCCCACAAATGCCACGAATTTTTACGCAGCGGGTTGAAGTTCTGGAAAGCCGACAACGACCAGAACAGCGGTGTACCGACACCACGCCCCTTCATATCACTTCCGAATCACTCTCCTCCAGAGGGTGGCATGGTGGCCTGTCAGTATGACGCGGTCCCGTGGTCCTGATCGCTTATTTAGTTTTTTAGTTAGCTAAGGATTTATGACTTCTAGTGGTCTCGAAAACGTCAGTTGACTAAGAAGGATAGCGTGCTTTCATCTAGTTAATGAATGTTCAGATGGTAAATAATTTTTGTGTTGTTAGAAAGAAGAGAGTTAGCAACAGTTTTTCCTTTTTTGTAAAGCCAGAAAGAGGTACTGTAAGTATTGGTGCGTTGGAGCATTTTTGTTGAAACGAATCTGGACACTAACGCCAGAAAACAATAGTTTACAAAATTTATGTAATAAAACAAGTTCAACTAAAATTATATGATAACGGTACACAAACGCTTTCAGAAACAGTTATCAAGTTAATTTAGAACGTTCGACTAAAGCATTGCTTTCTTTCAGAGTCATCAGTAATCAGCACGAAAGGCAGTTAACTACCTCGGCTGTCAGACGGGAGTCTTTTTCCGCCAGCGCGAAGCAAGTGTCAGAGGTCGACAGCGAAATGGACAAGGAACAAAGCGATTTGTAGGGGGGAGTGAATATCGACTGCCGTAATTAAATCAGCCAGCACTGCCACTCTCACCCGGCTGTCGGCCGGGCCCTTCCCACCGCCTCATTCCACGAAAGCCCGCGGCTAAAGCGGGCTCGCCCTTCTCCCCTGAACCCCGCTGCCGCACAACGCTGGCTGTGTCCTGTTTTGCATGCCGGCTCCTCCTGCCCTCTGTCACGTTTCTACAGCGCCCAAACTCCAGGCCTCATCAGTTCATGTAACAGAAAAGCGCTCGTTGCCCTACGGACGAGTATGTTCTTGCTGCCTCGGATTTATCTTCCTGTGAAAGACACACCACGTCCAAAAATAAAACTATTAACAAAACCAATAATGACTTTATGTCAATTTTCTGACGTCTAAGATTCTGAAACTGGCGAAGATGATGCCCATTCCGCGAAGAAATTCGTCTCTATCTGTTATTATGCCATTCTTTTCTTGTTCATTTGGCACTATACAGTAGTTTTTACTAATGTGAGGAAACTAAATACTATAAATTATAATGCTGAAACATTGAGAGACGTTATAAATATGACATATACATCACGTTCTAAGTCTTGGGAACGAAAGCCTGTGGTAGCCTTTGGAGGATGTCTTAAGAAATCGGCCCATTTTTTTACCGATATTTCTGCTATATTTACGACCAAAATCCGCTGTACATTTCGCAAAATAAGATACAGAGCTCTCATTTGAGTCGTCCCCGACAGTTAACGGAAGTGAAATGGAATGGTGTGTTACATGAGCAATCTATTTTACATTTCAATAACTATTTTATCAAATACTTTTCAGCATTGTAGTTTCAAGAGTTCCACTCCATCCCGCAGTGGGCAGGAATCATCAAAATTCGGATGCATTTCTTGAAATAGCATTTATGCTTCAGCACCCGCTCGCCATCCTTTGTGACCCAGCTACTATAGCGAAGAAGCGGGAAATACTCAGTTGTCGAACATGACCTAGCAGCGTATGCTGCAACTGCATCAACCAAGCGCACGTCTTACATAACTAGAATTGTAAAACTGCCATAGGCTACCGTTGGTTAGTATAAGTAAGCTTAGACTTCGGAAGTTTTCCTGGTAGCTTTGGTCAGTTTACGTCGTACCCACTTCACCTGTGCGTGAGAGTGCTGCAAACCTACCTCACGATGATCGCTTTCTGCACGTATGAGACCAGTGTCTTAGAGTCCCCCCAGAAAAACCAGAAACGGTGAACCGTCTAGAAACTGAGCTGGGATATATAAAGCGTCAGGTAATTTACGGAACATTTTAGTTCTACGTATACTTCGTGCCTCATACTTAAGAATAAACAGTAATCACAGCAAAACTGAAATTTCCATTGTTTAATTCACTTTCTATTCGATTTGATTTCTGACACAAATAGAGAGGTACTGTACTAGAAATAAAGAAAAAATACATATTTATATGAGGTGCTAAAAACGCAGTTTCTTCAACAAAAAGGTAAAATAAAGAAAAACACAAAAAAGATATCAAACATCGTTTCCGTTCTTCGTCGAAAGTATATAAAACGAGTTTCTGTTATTTGTAAACAACTTTCGCCTTACCAACAATAACATGAAATTCTTGCCTTAGACCACGTTGAAGAACATTTTATTGAGTGCAAAATAACAACAATAATTATATAACATCTTCGGTTGTCGGGTGTTCTGCCGTATGTCACCGTCGTTTATTTATTTATTTTAGCACATTTCATTCCTTCTCATAAGGGGAAGCCGGGCCTTACTACAGCTTGCTTTGCTCTTTTTCGGCCGAGGGTGTACAGGAGACATCATTTGGTTATTTTGTTTTATTCGTTTGCATATGCGCTAATGGGAAGGGGGGGTACTTACACTCCTGGAAATGGAAAAAAGAACACATTGACACCGGTGTGTCAGACCCACCATACTTGCTCCGGACACTGCGAGAGGGCTGTACAAGCAATGATCACACGCACGGCACAGCGGACACACCAGGAACCGCGGTGTTGGCCGTCGAATGGCGCTAGCTGCGCAGCATTTGTGCACCGCCGCCGTCAGTGTCAGCCAGTTTGCCGTGGCATACGGAGCTCCATCGCAGTCTTTAACACCGGTAGCATGCCGCGACAGCGTGGACGTGAACCGTATGTGCAGTTGACGGACTTTGAGCGAGGGCGTATAGTGGGCATGCGGGAGGCCGGGTGGACGTACCGCCGAATTGCTCAACACGTGGGGCGTGAGGTCTCCACAGTACATCGATGTTGTCGCCAGTGATCGGCGGAAGGTGCACGTGCCCGTCGACCTGGGACCGGACCGCAGCGACGCACGGATGCACGCCAAGACCGTAGGATCCTACGCAGTGCCGTAGGGGACCGCACCGCCACTTCCCAGAAAATTAGGGACACTGTTGCTCCTAGTGTATCGGCGAGGACCATTCGCAACCGTCTCCATGAAGCTGGACTACGGTCCCGGACACCGTTAGGCCGTCTTCCGCTCACGCCCCAACATCGTGCAGCCCGCCTCCAGTGGTGTCGCGACAGGCGTGAATGGAGGGACGAATGGAGACGTGTGGTCTTCAGCGATGAGAGTCGCTTCTGCCTTGGTGCCAATGATGGTCGTATGCGTGTTTGGCGCCGTGCAGGTGAGCACCACAATCAGGACTGCATACGACCGGGGCACACAGGGCCAACACCCGGCATCATGGTGTGGGGAGCGATATCCTACACTGGCCGTACACCACTGGTGATCGTCGAGGGGACACTGAATAGTGCACGGTACATCCAAACCGTCATCGAACCCATCGTTCTACCATTCCTAGACCGGCAAGGGAACTTGCTGTTCCAATAGGACAATGCACGTCCGCATGTATCCCGTACCACCCAACGTGCTCTAGAAGGTGTAAGTCAACTACCCTGGCCAGCAAGATCTCCGGATCTGTCCCCAATTGAGCATGTTTGGGACTGGATGAAGCGTCGTCTCACGCGGTCTGCACGTCCAGCACGAACGCTGGTCCAACTGAGGCGCCAGGTGGAAATGGCATGGCAAGCCGTTCCACAGGACTACATCCAGCATCTCTACGATCGTCTCCATGGGAGAATAGCAGCCTTCATTGCTGCGAAAGGTGGATATACACTGTACTAGTGCCGACATTGTGCATGCTCTGTTGCCTGTGTCTATGTGCCTGTGGTTCTGTCAGTGTGATCATGTGATGTATCTGACCCCAGGAATGTGTCAATAAAGTTTCCCCTTCCTGGGACAATGAATTCACGGTGTTCTTATTTCAATTTCCAGGAGTGTATATCTCCCAATTGGGAATTTATTTTCAGGAAGTTCGGGGGACAGCTCCGGTATTCACCTTACGGCCTGAGGAAAACCTGCAAAACCCGGCCACAGCTGCTGGTGTTGCCACTTTTGGTTGTTGTTTCTTCTCATTCCATGCGACCCTCTTCCAGTCAGTAGCGGTAGCTGCGGCGCTAGTTGGAGCAGCATCCGGCTCTTCGCCGTCGCTTCTCCTCTTCATTCTGGAGGCGATGATCTTCCTCTCCTCTCTTCCTTTGCGGCTGGTACTCCAGCCAGCTGCACTGATCTGTCTCGCTCTTCATGATTAGTGCATACTTCTTCCATGATCTCGAGGTCAATTATGTATTTGCTGTCCGTGGTGACTTCTTTCGTCATCACTTCTTTGTCGATCAGCGTGGCGCGGTTTGTCTTCACGGCTTGGTCACTTGCAACAGACGGTTGTGATTCCTTTATTCCGTTTGTACCGCCACCGCTGCAATTCGCAGTTTCCTCTCGAATGCCTCCCGCAGCATGAGGCAGGCAGCTTCCATCTACGCATGCAGCGCGATCTTCAAGCGCGTTTCCGCTTCTTTCAGCGCGGCTTCCATGATTGCGTGTTTTTCTTCTTCGCTGCTGTCCTCTCGAGTGCCACCTTCTGCCACTGTGCGTCTTCGACCTCTCAGCGCCGGCCGGAGTGGCCGTGCGGTTCTAGGCGCTACAGTCTGGAGCCGAACGACTGCTACGGTCGCAGGTTCGAATCCTGCTTCGGGCATGGATGTCATTGATGTCCTTAGGTTAGTTGGGTTTAATTAGTTCTAAGTTCTAGGCGACTGATGACCTCAGAATTTAAGTCGCATTGTGCTCAGAGCCATTTGAACCAATTTTGACTTCTCAGCGGTCTGGCGCCGGCTAACGTCGCCTGTTCGCGGTCTTTTGGCCCGCACCTTTTCCACTCTCACTGGCGGTGGGGGCGGCAGTCCCTCAGGGGGACAGCTTGTTGCCATCTCGTTGTTCCTCTGCACTGGGGACGAGAGTGAGGATTTCTTGCGTCGTCTTCTCCGTCGTCTCTTGTTTTTGGACTTGGCATGTTCTCCAGGTGCAGCTCGATTTGCCTTGTCGTTTTTGGAACGGTCCGCAAAAGCCTTGCAGCCACGCCAGTTGGCCACGTGCGGCCCGCCACAGCGGAAGCACGTCGGTGCTTCTTCTCGTGGTCTTGTGCATATGTGACTGTCATGATTGCCAGCGCACTTGACACAGGTTGACTAGTTGCTGCAATATTTTGCCACATGCTCCTCTTGTTGGCACTTAAAAACACTGAGACCTGGTGTCCACTCCCGCAGGCAGAGGCTCCATCGTCACGTCGAATTCCAGAATGCTGTTGATCCACTGGGATCATGCCTGGTGTGTTCACGGCCAGGATGAATAGTGGAGGTCTTCTCCTGTTGGTTCGGTTGCGTAACTTTACCGCTACGTCTCCGAACCCGTCGTCTCGTAGTTCTCTCTGTACCATATCCTCGGAGCACAACCAGGGAAGCCCTCTAAGGGGGGCTTGATGGTTTCTTTCTTCTCTTTCGGCTGGGGCTTCTCTTAGGCCGGCGCTCTGTATGCCTTCAGGATAGGTGTGAACACCTTGGAGCCATAGATGCAACTCGGTTGCACTTCCAGTAAAGTGTCATTATCCAGACACTTCACCTTCAGTGGGCCTGTCGCAACGTCCTTTAGTTTGCCGTATATATCGCACCAGACGTCCCGGGATCGGATATAGATCGGCGATGGCGGCAGCGTGAAGTAGTGGACGGCTTGTTCTTCTTCACGTGTTGTATCTTCTCCGCCGTTCGCCAAGTTTTCCTCTGCGGCGGATACTTCGAACAACAGACTCCTTGTTTCTGCGTTCCTGTTCTTATTCGATTTTCTGCCCATGGAGCAGTGTGCGCTGCACACAACACTTTTGCTCTTGGCGTTAGAATGGCAACACGACAATTGGCAGTGTGCGATCACTTTTCACCTGGCAATTCGACTGCTCGGCCTCTACAGTAGCGAGCGCTCGCCTACAGCGGCCCTCTCGCCACTGCTGCACAAGCGGAACTGTCCTTGAGATGACCTGTTCTACTATTTATGCCTGCGGCCTTTCCCCTTCATCAGGCGCTCCCTCTGCGGTCCGCGCCCGCACGCTGCGATCTTCTGGAGCATTGCCGTTCTCTTTTCTGTCGTCTGCCGTTCTAGGTGTTCTCTTTGTGGTCCGCGCCAGCCAAACACGCTCCTGGGTGTTCCATCTTCGGTCTGGTGCGTTTGGAATCCCGTCTGTGGTACCAGGCATTCCCCCTGCCCGTCCCATGGAGCAAGACTGGCCGCTACCTGGGAGTCATTCTCGATCAGAAGCTAACGTGGGAAGCCCACATCGAGGACGTCAGGGGCAGAGCAATCGGGCGCCTACGCGTTCTGTACCCTCTGATCAACCCGTCGTCCGCCTTGCCTCTCCACCACGGCATCACGCTGTACCTGGCGCTGATTCGTCCAGTGCTGTAATATGCGACCGTGGTGTGGGGCAACGCGGCCGACACACACATCTACAAACTGCAGGGGGTGCAGTACAGGGCGCTCAAGCTCGCTCTGCGCCCTACCGAGGCTCTATTCGACCGCTCGGCTACACCGGCAAACCGGCATCCCCTTCCTCCGCGACCGATTTAAACAATCGGCGCGGGTCTTCTACGAGCGGGCCGTACGGTCCGACAATAGGTTCATTAGGGACTTGGGCCATCCTATTCACCACAGGCCAACCACGCGTTACGAGAATAGTATCTCGTGACAGAGAAAGGACAACTCCCCTCAGAAAACACCTCAGGCCAGTTCGGACCGTGAGAAAGCCACACCACAAATATAGGATTATGCAGGAATAGCAGTATATGCTTAGCCCGCTCCCATCACGAGTCAGGGCAGACTCGTATGGATAAGTGACAGTGACAGTGACAGAATTCCCCCTGTGATCTGCTGGAGCGTTGCCGTTCCAATTTAGGTCCGCGCCCGTTAGTCCAGACCCTGGGCGTTCCGGTCTGGTGTGCCTGGAACCCTGTATGGGGTTCGTTCTCCAAGGCTTCAGTTCTTCTATTTGTGGAGTGTCCCTGTTGCTTCTTCAGCAATTACAGAGCAGGATCCACTTAGCTAGCTCCCCGTATCACTGCTCATGAGATTATCGGTCACTTTTATCTCTATTGACTCCCTTATAACACTGTCCCAAAATCTGGGCGTCTGTGCTAGAAACTTGGTTTCTTCATAATTCATGGCATGACCTAGTTCTAGGCACTGTTCAGCAATGGCTGATTTTGTGCCTGTCTTAATCGGGTGTGCCTCTGATGTTCCTTGCACCTGATGTCTACTGTTCTTGTCGTCTGACCAATGTAGGACAGGCCACATTGGCAAGATTTCCGTAAACCCAGATCGTCCTTGATATTTCCCACCAGTCCCCCGATTTTGCTGTATGGACAGAAAACACACTTGATATTGTGTTTACGGAGGATCCTACTAATTCTGGCAGAAATTGAGCCAACATAGGGATATACACCGAAACAAATTGAGATGGCAAACCAACAGGCCAATATACCACAAGTTCCAGAAGCAGAGCAAGATGAAGCAAAGAAGGTGGTGTGCAAGTACGACGCTGATTTCCGGCAGAACACCCGACAACCCAAGATGTCATTAGATCGCCGAGAAAGCCTTAAGAATTACAACAATAATTATATAAATTACTTATGTTGCTGTATGAAAACTGTATTTGTATGAAAAGTAACTGTTTTGGTTACAAAAATGCGCAGAAGTTAAGCGATCAACTAATTCCCTATAAAGCTACTTCTGTAGGAATACAAAATTCACAATCGACTAATACTGAATGATGTTCGTTCTTTAATAAGTGCCAAACAAATAACCAAACAAAAAAAAAAGAGAAGTCATCGGCTCCTATCTCTTAACTTACATATTCATTTATGGCTCTTCCCCTACCAATTCTGCCAATACTACCCGTAATTCTATTATTTACTGCGTCATTATTTAGTATACCAAGATAACCGAACTTTAGTTTTGATAGAGCTCAATTATAAACACAGCCCATGTGAGGTCTGTGGGTAGAAGTCATTTCTTTATGTGCTCCGTGGACGAAATGACTCCGTGAAGCAGGGTGCGTTTTCAGTCTCGAGCCGAAGGCCTCTTCTCGCATGCAGAAGATAGGAACACATGCGATACGAGAATGTCTCTCGGGCAGTTCTAAAATCGTCTTTCTTTATATCAGTTTTGCGCCATCTCTCTGGCTGCATCTTTGGTGGAGACCTATCTCGCCATGGCCTCGGTACGGCTCTGTTTAGTGGTAGCTATTGAACCAAGAGCGCGCTTCGCAGCTCGCGTTCGCTGAGGGAGACTAAGTGCGGATCGTTCATCAAGTTATCTAAAAACTCAACTCGTCTGGTATTTGGAAGAAAACTAACCGAGAATGAGTAGAAAATAATTGCTGACGCCAGCACTGCTCAAAACTCCACCGTTTTGTGATCACTTGAATGCAACCTGGTGGTCTACCGTACAAAGATTACATGAGGCACATAACTACCCATTTAAAAGAGCAATGAACTCAGCACACAACTTACCAAACAATTTGTGGGTGGATGTAAAACCTAGCTATGAGGTAGTCAGCTCATGGTTCGTCGCTGTTAGTAGTAGTTTATCCTGTAGTGAAGTAGAAGTGGATAGTTCCTGTGAATTATTATGGGTGGAGGTTACACTCAACAACCGAACTAGGTTAATAATTGGCTCCTTTTACCGACCTCCCGACTCAGTAGCATTAGTGGCAGAACAACTGAGAGAAAATTTGGAATACATTTCACATAAATTTTCTCAGCATGTTATAGTCTTAGGTGGAGATTTCAATTTACCAGATATAGACTGGGACACTCAGATGTTTAGGACGGGTGGTAGGGACAGAGCATCGAGTGACATTATACTGAGTGCACTATCCGAAAATTACCTCGAGCAATTAAACAGAGAACCGACTCGTGGAGATAACATCTTGGACATACTGATAACAAACAGACCCGAACTTTTCGACTCTGTATGTACAGAACAGGGAATCAGTGATCATAAGGCCGTTGCAGCATCCCTGAATATGGAAGTTAATAGGAATATAAAAAAAGGGAGGAAGGTTTATCTGTTTAGCAAGAGTAATAGAAGGCAGATTTCAGACTACCTAACAGATCAAAACGAAAATTTCTGTTCCGACACTGACAATGTTGAGTGTTTATGGAAAAAGTAAAATGCGTTTTAGACAGGTACGTGCCGAGCAAAACTGTGAGGGACGGGAAAAACCCACCGTGGTACAACAACAAAGTCAGGAAACTACTGCGAAAGCAAAGACAGCTCCACTCCAAGTTTAAACGCAGCCAAAACCTCTCCGACAAACAGAAGCTAAACGATGTCAAAGTTAGCGTAAGGAGGGCTATGCATGAAGCGTTCAGTGAATTCGAAAGTAAAATTCTATGTACCGACTTGACAGAAAATCCTAGGAAATTCTGGTCATACGTTAAATCAGTAAGTGGCTCGAAACAGCATATCCAGACACTACGGGATGATGATGGCATTGAAACAGAGGATGACACGCGTAAAGCTGAAATACTAAACACCTTTCTCCAAAGCTGTTTCATAGAGGAAGACCGCACTGCAGTTCCTTCTCTAAATCCTCGCACAAACGAAAAAATGGCTGACATCGAAATAAGCGTCCAAGGAATAGAAAAGCAACTGGAATCACTCAATAGAGGAAAGTCCACTGGACCTGACGGGATACCAATTCGATTCTACACATAGTACGCGAAAGAACTTGCCCCCCTTCTAACAGCCGTGTACCGCAAGTCTCTAGAGGAACGGAGGGTTCCAAATGATTGGAAAAGAGCACAGATAGTCCCAGTCTTCAAGAAGGGTTGTCGAGCAGATGCGCAAAACTATAGACCTATATCTCTGACGTCGATCTGTTGTAGAATTTTAGAACATGTTTTTTGCTCGAGTATCATGTCGTTTTTGGAAACCCAGAATCTACTATGTAGGAATCAACATGGATTCCGGAAACAGCGATCGTGTGAGACCCAACTCGCTTTATTTGTTCATGAGACCCAGAAAATATTAGATACAGGCTCCCAGGTAGATGCTATTTTTCTTGACTTCCGGAAGGCGTTCGATACAGTTCCGCACTGTCGCCTTATAAACAAAGTAAGAGCCTACGGAATATCAGACCAGCTGTGTGGCTGGATTGAAGAGTTTTTAGCAAACAGAACACAGCATGTTGTTATCAATGGAGAGACGTCTACAGACGTTAAAGTAACCTCTGGCGTGCGACGGGGGAGTGTTATGGGACCATTGCTTTTCACAATATATATAAATGACCTAGTAGATAGTGTCGGAAGTTCCATGCGGCTTTTCGCGTATGATGCTGTAGTATACAGAGAAGTTGCAGCATTAGAAAATTGTAGCGAAATGCAGGAAGATCTGCAGCGGATAGGCACTTGGTGCAGGGAGTGGCAACTGACCCTTAACATAGACAAATGTAATGTATTGCGAATACATGGAAAGAAGGATCCTTTATTGTATGATTATATGATAGCGGAACAAACACTGGTAGCAGTTACTTCTGTAAAATATCTGGGAGTATGCGTGCGGAACGATTTGAAGTGGAATGATCATATAAAATTAATTGTTGGTAAGGCGGGTACCAGGTTGAGATTCATTGGGAGAGTGCTTAGAAAATGTAGTCCATCAACAAAGGAGGTGGCTTACAAAACACTCGTTCGACCTACACTTGAGTATCGCTCATCAGTGTGGGATCCGTACCAGATCGGTCTGACGGAGGAGATAGAGAAGATCCAAAGAAGAGCGGCGCGTTTCGTCACAGGGTTATTTGGTAACCGTGATAGCGTTACGGAGATGTTTAATAAAGTCAAGTGGCAGACCCTGCAAGAGAGGCGCTCTGCATCGCGGTGTAGCTTGCTCGCCAGGTTTCGAGAGGGTGCGTTTCTGGATGAGGTATCGAATATATTGCTTCCCCCTACTTATACCTCCCGAGGAGATCACGAATGTAAAATTAGAGAGATTAGAGCGCGCACGGAGGCTTTCCGGCAGTCGTTCTTCCCTCGAACCATACGCGACTGGAACAGGAAAGGGAGGTAATGACAGTGGCACGTAAAGTGCACTCCGCCACACACCGTTGGATGGCTTGCGGAGTATAAATGTAGATGTAGATGTAGTTGTACCTCTATAAACAACGGCGACAAGCGGTACGAACTCACACTGCGCTGGGTTCCACGCAACACGCGAAAGATCACGAATCAGTTTTCTAACACAATTGTATTAAACAACAGTAAACAGAGTTTCTGGTTAAACTATATAATTCTAGTACTTTGACCCATGCCCTAACAGCATCGCTCACAAGAGCGACCTTACTCTTATAAAATTTGCCTTAAGAGATACACAAAAAGTGTGTGGTCGAGCCGCCTCCGTCTTTCGGACATATGGAAGCGAGAGCTTCCGTTAAGACTCACATGGTCACCAGCACCCCACAGCCGTATGGGTATAGCCGCTATCTCTGACATTATCCTCTGCTTTCTGTAGTTCCTGTCCACAAGGTAAAGTTGGGAAATACAACCCACTTATGTAGAAGCTCTAATTCCACACGAAAACTTTTGAAAAATATTCATTCTCACATCCAACCCCTCATGGTCATTTACAGTAAAGAGTAAGGAACTGTAAAGATTCACATAAACGAAATAAATTATGAAGTTGTCCAGAAACTTATTACTGACTTTAAGGAATGGTGAGTATTGCGAATTCACACAGAAAGCACGTTTACAAATGTTACACACATATGTTCAAACGAAAATAACTGGTCGTGTCAAAGTGTTGACGTTCTTGTTTATTTATTCATTATGCGGAATTTGTAAAAATTGTGTCAATTTTTTTGAATTTTTATACCATTTATTTTTTGTTCTCCATTGCACATTGCGCTTATTTCGCTACTTCGATAACGTTTGAGCAACTTCAGGTATAAAGGACAAATTAGAAACTAATTATGTGCTCTCTATTACCTAACGATAAATAGAAAACTATTAAATGCAACTGTTGAATTTAACTATGAAGTTGCGAAAGTAGCTCGTCGTGCCTGTACAGGACTGTGGGTCAGACTGCTGTGGTACGAAACTGCGGTCTGTGGCTTCAAAAGTAACTGGCAGAGAGAGGGGGGAAGGGATAGGTAGAGGGGAAAGGATGCGGATGGAAGTGAAGGTCACCTGAGGAGGATTGGTATGTACCAGACAAGGCAGCGAGAGGGAATGATATAGAAGGAAAGTGCGTAACAGCTAAAAGATTGCAGTAAATTATGTAAAAGAGAACCTGATGAAGTTCAAAATATTTAGGAGTCATCTTGGATCGATCTTTGACCTACAGTGCACATCTTAGCAAAATATCTGCTAAAATCAGAAGCCATAACAACATTCTACACAAACTCATATGAACAGGCTGGGGTCCCACTACAACTACTCTCAGAATTACAGCTCTTGCCCTAGTATACCCAGTAGCTGAATACTGTAGGCAGTCCAGTATGACTTAACAGTACTCATACAATGGAGATTGATGTCCAGATAAATGACACAACGCGGATTATATCAGGTACCATCCAGTCTACTCCTCAGAAGTAGTTACCAGTTCTTTCTAACATTCCACCTTCTCATCTTCGAAGAGCATTAGCACTGATGAAAGAATACCAGTCAATGAAGACACTCTGCATGAAGATCTCAGGCCGAAATCTCAGAACCATTCTATGATTATAGGAAAGAAGCTAGCACAAGACCAGTTTACAGTAACTGCAGTTTGGTGCGGCTACTGGCTGTCTTCAAACCCAGACAAATCTGGACTGATCTTGAACCCAATCAAGGAACCCCCTGGTTTCCACCAACCCAGGACAATCTGGACATCACCTAACCAGTTAAGAACCCAACACGGCAGATGTCTGTTTTGGAAGCACACGTGCAAGATTGCTGATAGCCCTTTCTGCGACTGTGCAGATGTGCTTCAGACCATCAGCCATATCGTTATGGATTGCCCACTTCGAAGGTTCAATGGTTCAATAGAGGAGATCCATCAGGCCGGTGAGGGAGCTGTGGAGTGGTTGAGGTCACTGGACATCTATCTATAATAATACTGGTGTTACTCATAGATCGAGGTCCAAACCGAATATGTTCGTAAATATGTAAATAATTGTATCATCAATCCATACGAGAAATATATATACACACATCAAAAAAGTTTTGGATCACCCCGGTTCCCAGAACTCTTAAAGATAGACGTTAACTGTAGATATTGTATCACAAACACAGTCCTTTTGACTGTTGAGAGATGTCACTAAATCCGCCCAAAGATGTAATAAACCATACATGAGCAGCGAATATTAGACGGAGGGGGTCCTACAGACGATCAGTTCCAGTCATTCCACCAGGAAGAAGGTACACAGCTCTTGTTGTCTGTAGTTCAACCAAGCCTAGACGGACAATGCCATGGTTCGATCGCATCCGCATCGTTACTTTGTGCCAGGAAGTGCTCTCAACAAAGGAAGTGTCCAGGCGTCTCGAAGTGTACCAGAGCAATGTTGTTCGCACATGGAGGAGATGACATGCCTCGCTCTGGCCGCATAAGGGCTACTGCTGCAGTGGACGACCGCTACCTACAGATTATGACTCTGAGGAAGCCTGACACCAGTGCCACCATGTTGAATAATGCTTTTCGTGCAGCCACAGGACGTCGTATTACGACTCAAACTGTCAGGCAATAGCTGCATCATGCGCAACTTCACTCCCGACATCAAAGGCGAGGTCAATCTTTGCAACCACGACACCGTGCAGCGCGGTACAGATGGGCCCAACAACATGCCGAATTGACCGCTCAGGATTGGCAACACGTTCTCTTTGCCGGTGAGTGTTGCATACGCCTTCAACCAGACAATTGTCGGAGACGTGTTTGGAGGCAACACGGTCAGGCTGAACGCCTTAGACACACTGTCCAGCGAGTGCAGCAAGGTGGAGGATTGCTGCAGTTTTGGGGTGGCATTATTTGGGGCCGACGTACGCCGCTGGTGGTCATGGAAGCTGTCGTAACGGCTGTAAGATACGTGAATGCCGTCCTCCGACCGATAGTGCATCCGTATCGGCAGCATATTAGCAAAGTATTCGTCTTCATGGACTAAAATTCATGCCCCATCGCGCACATCTTGTTAATGACTTCCTTCAAGATAACGACATCGCTCGTTTAGAGTGGACAGCATGTTCTCCAGTCATGAAACCTATCGCACATGTCTTGGATATATTGAAAAGGGCTGTTTATGAACGACGTGACCCACCGACCACTCTGAGGGATCTACGTCGAATCGCCGTTGAGGAGTGGGACAATCTGGACCAACAGTGCCTCGATAAACTTGTGGATGGTATGCCACGGCGAGTACAGGCAATAAACAATGAAAGAGGACGTGCTACTGGTTATTAGGGGTATCAGTGTGTACAGTAATCTGGACCATCACCTCTGAAGGTCTCGCTGTATAATGGAACAACACGCAATGTGTGGTTTTCACGAGTAATAAAAAGGGTGGGAATGATGTTTATGTTGATCTGTCGGAACCAACGTGTTGCAAAACTTTTTTTGATGCGTGTGTATATAAATATTATAAAATATAAAAATTACGTAAAACAGAACTGTCATTGCTAAGAGTGTAAAGAGCAGAGAGCAATAGAAGCATACAACTTTAAGGGACTGAATAAATAAAACTGTGAAACACTTCTCTGAAGATTAAAGAAGTGGTTCAAGATCCAAATATGCGTTTCCCGCACAGTTAAAATGCAAACTTCATAATTTAGGTTTCTGTTTTCTGATAAAGGAAAGAGATTGCTAGGAATCTACATATCGGTACTCCACATGAGCATCGACAAGCAGAACTTTGCAAAAGTGATAAATCCAGTAGGCTTTTAGCTAACACGTAGGAGAGCCATAATGTTCCGATGAATGCTTCTTTGCGCATAGCTGAAACACGCTATAAAAGTTTTAGTAACAGTTTAGTTTCAGAAAACCGTGTGAGTTGGTGAATAAAGTTAGGTATGCCGTCACACCAGCTAATTTCATCCTTTCCTCTTTACGTGTGGTGAATTTACTTTGAAATATGCCTGTCGGCCAGACATTGTAAGTTATTAACAAAAACCTTATGGACAACAAAAAAGGCTACAGGAGAAATAGTAGTATTAATAGAATTTCTAGAACTGACGTTATAGAACATTTATTTCACTTTTATTGAGAAGACATATAACGAACCCGAAGGTCTAAACTTGGGAAATTCATTAGCGCGCATCATGGGTGATTCATTCCTCAATCGACAGTATCAACAATTTTTTTTTTCGATCCTCTCAGCAATGACCAGCAAACCTCTCTATTACTTTCGTTATGTGAGTGATGCTATTTAGTTAATTAAAGGAGATGAAAGCGACATTAATTGGAGTGTGGAGTAAATGAGTGCTATTCATGCAATGATTAGGATTTACTGAAAATTAAAGGACGAAAGAGGAGAAT
This sequence comes from Schistocerca americana, assembly GCF_021461395.2. Lineage (NCBI taxonomy): Eukaryota > Metazoa > Arthropoda > Insecta > Orthoptera > Acrididae > Schistocerca > Schistocerca americana. The sequence goes on from NC_060123.1 coordinate 456,144,594, forward strand.
AAAAGGCGGTACGCTATTAGGTAAGGAGAAAGACAAGTAAACTGTGTTATAAAGGAAGAATGTTCGAAATAATGTGTATAGGGCTTAAGACTAATGATGTCGTTCACTTAAGGTTGAAGCACCAAGACCTCGAGATACACTGCACAGGTGTGTACAAACTGTAGTGTGAAAACTGCCCAAGATGTAAAACAAGCAGAATGTTTTAAGTAGTAAAGGGGTAAATGAACCTAAAGGATAAATCCTGACAATTGAGTCCTTCTATGCTTAGTACGGAGAGATGTGCGTGACTGCTATCGCCTTCCATCCTCGGTACGTGAACTTGCGACAATTTTGCTGGAAGAAAAGTATTTTAAAACCAAATAGAACCAGTATTTACCAATCCGAGATATCTAGAAGCACTTCTGAATGCCAATGGTTTTCCTACACCGTATTAAGCATGGTACTGTATTGTGTTTTTGGTGTTTCCATTTTTTATCCGTCCCCTGCACATACGCAAGAACATTTTATGCACCTGCTTCCTGCTACTGGGAATGTGTTTTACAGAAACCAACTTAAATTCGATAATTTGACAATATTTTTAATAGGGGCGAAGGTTTCACTTCAAGCAAGACGTAGAATCCGATTTTATCTTACATTAAATAACGGCTTTCATTTTGACCAGCGGATTCTCTTAACTAGTGTAGTGTAACGACGTAAGTTTTGTATAAATGATTTTCTTTTGATATATGACCATGTGCAGACTTCGTCACCTACGTCAGTTACAACACACTTCAAAATTATTTAAATTCTTTTTAAATTGTTTTTGAATGGTTCTTGAACGAAACTGTAAAACATCATCATTTGAGTCGTATGCGCAGAATTACGTCACCCAGTCCAATTGGTTTGCGCAAACTTTTTTCAATTTAGATGTCGTTTGTTTCTTCTCAGAAATTATATTAATGCAAGTTATCTGCTTTAATATATATTAAAACCACATTGAATAAGCTTTTAAGACTCAAACTCGCAAAGAACGTTGTCAAAAAAATTAATAATCTTGTCAAATAAATCAGTAATACTTCTTCCTGAACATAATTCTTCATAAATAAATTCTCGGAACACGTATTTAAACTTTTGTAGTATACACTAGTTCATTATCTTCCTATATACTACATATAGACGTGAATTTGAGCCTTGACAAGATAAGACTGAACATTTACAACATGATTAACTTTCTATGACGTCATTGTTGTAGAAACATTAGAAATTCTTATTTTTTCAGTTTTTAGAAGCACGACGCAACAACTCGGTTTCAGGATCTTCTGTTGCTCTTTGGTTGTCGACCCGCGACGTATAGTGGTCGGCAATTTTCTCTCTGGCCCCGGCAGTGAAGATGCTGTTTCCGTTCGTTGCGCCGCCCTCTCCGTACATGAAACATAAAAAATAAATACAAAATTTTAGATAATTCACAACAATTACAAATATTACAAAAATACATAAACAAAACACTAAATTAAACTTATATTCACCTGCAAACTGGGCTGACACTGGTGGATGGGTGACGCTTCAATTTCGCGTCCCACTACACTAGTGATTCGCAGGAGAGATATCATATTGCCTGTTTCTTCCACAGGGGCACTAGTAGCTCACTTGCGCTTGAGGGCAGCAGCACCGCTGCTCGAGTGCGTGCAGTTGGCAGGTATAAAGGGAACCACGTATCCTGTTGGAAACTCAGCTCCCATGAGATTGTGCATCAGCGTAATCACCTGAGGATGATGGCTATCTGGTCCGTTGAAATATCGTGTCAGGATAACTACCAAATCGGCCTGCTTACACCAGAAGAGAATCATCAGTCATTGCGCCGGGAAAATCTACAAAGTCACAAAAGTACCCTTTGTTTCATGCTTCAGAGATATTTTCTGGATACAGTTGTAGATGTACGTGTTCCTCAGCCATTCGACAAATAACCACCAGCAATTTTACTAAAAAAATGAAACTATTTATAGCAAGCATGATAATTAAATAAGTCTTTATCAAGTGTTCGATGCGTAGCATCGCCAATTGTAGGGTTCCTGCTATGTTCTGAATTCGGATAATCTATGAAAGTAAGTCCGGATGTGCCCTCCATTAGAAGTTATTTCCACTCATAGACAATGTTTAGACCCATGAATCAAACTAGTAGCATGATGTGACCGCAAGAGTTTGCTGAATATTAACTAAGCAGTGAACACTAGCTTTGCGAAATAGTTTACACTGAAAATAGCAAAATAAAACTGCTGTTACGTGAACCTGAGTAATCGTAAAAACATCTGACAATGGATGAAAAATGTGTAAGGCAACGAGGGTTACTGCCTTGTGCATTGCGGCGGGCATGTGTACCTAACTCAGACTTTTATTACAACACACATTTCCAAGAGATCAAATAAACGACCTTCATACAGAATGTAAGAATCCTAACTGCGTCACCTCAAACAAATCTTTTCTGCTGAAACATTATGCACGGAAACATGAGCCGTAATATTCACATAGAATGGCATTGGTTTGGATAATAATTTTGCTGTCAAAATCATGAAAATTCTATTTGTTGCTAAATACTAATGGTACATTTCGCGTTAAGTGACCATATGCTGACTGCTGCGTACTAGTAGGCATAAATTTCTCTAGACAACAAAGTGATTGTTAAGAGAATAGATTTTCAATATTGTTTCTAATATATATCCATATAATTGTCTCCAAAAGTATTAATAATTAACGAAGATAGTACATGTAACAAGTGTATTCATGAAGAAAGTGGCTCAGAGAGTTCCAACACTTGAGAAAGTAAAACGAAGCAATATCCGAACAAGTCGGAACACAACGACAGAACCTCATTCGTAGGGAGTGTGACAAAATTAAATATTCTTACTTAAGGACGAATTAGAAAGAGTTTCTACTATAAATCCCGATGCCTACTCTTCTCGTAGAGTCACAGAGGAGATATGTCCTCATAGGATACCTGCTACTGAACTAAGATTTCCGTGAAATTCATTACCTTCAGTTCCCGAAAGTGAACGAAGAAAATAACAGGACCAGAACACGATTTCCATGAACGAGTAGCAAATTCACAGTACAGATGTGCTCATTCTGCACACCGTCACAGTTTTAAAACAGGTCAAGGTTTCAAACAGGCTAGCGCACCATCAGATTGCGAAACAAGACCTCAGGCTAACTCGTCAGCAGAATGAAACATGAGAATACGTGAAAACTACCTTTCTTGCTGGCTCCAATGCTACTCAGTGTCACACTGCGTGATAACACTACAGCCCGAACAGCAGGCGTCATCAAGAACTGTGTACAGTAATTTGGTCGGAAATCGTCCCCCAGCCACGCTAATCACCCACGCTAGATCCCAATGCATGCGACTTCGACCTCATTACACAACTGAAGATACCATTGTGTGGGAAGCCCTTTGCAAACAGAGCGGATATCCTTACAGTATTTTTCAGGTACCACACTTTGATGGCAATGCCAGTTGATATTTGAGCCTCCATCATCGTTGTTTGGATCAACTTGGGGGGCTATTTTGAAGGACAGTAGTTGATTTAGATTTACTTTTGTTCCATTTGTACTCGTACAAAATGAATTTACACAGAGTTCCAGTGCGTGTGTTTCATTTCACCCTTTTTACAGTGGCCTCCTGTACTGGAACCCTATTGTATATTGGCGTTCAGATGCACAGTGCCTTACTGCGGCAACGCTCATCGTGCAGTTACCGTTTTGTCGCATTATCGTAAGATAATCCACAGATGTCATGACATAGCGACATGAACCGGACATTCGCCTAAATCGATCGGCAACCCCTCAAACACGGAAGCATCATGGGCTTACATATCAACAAGGCATTTGCACCCCGTGACTGCGGCGATCACAATAAAAACGACAGACGGCAGTACACGCGCCACCAGAGATCCTTAGTACAAGGGACTTATTACCTCCAGCGTGTCACGTGTTCCGACCTGGATCGGCACGAAATTCTCTGGGCCCCGGCTATACAGGGTGATTCACGAAGATATGCAAATATTTTAATATGTTAGTCTACAAGTAAAACTAAAGAAAAGAATTCAAATACACATAGGTCCACAAATGTTTGGTTACAAAGTTACGGCTAGTAAATGATTTTACCTGTAATTTAGCAACTTCGGTAATATGAAGCCATCGCAAAAGCAAGATTTCTGTTTTTTTTTTTTTTTTTTTTATTGAAAATGGTTCAAATGACTCTAAGCACTATGGGACTTAACAACTGATGTCATCAGTCCCCTAGCCTTAGAACTACTTGAACCTAACTAACCTAAGGACATCACACAAATCCATGCCCGAGGCTGGATTCGAACCTGCGAGCGTAGCAGCAGCGCGTTTCCGGACGGAAGCGCCTAGAACAGCTCCGCGACAGCTGCCAGCGTTGTTATTTGTCTGGTGAATCTAATAAAACATGTCACAGACGTGTATCTGCAGTAGTTTTCCAGAACATACAGAGAAGCAAAGAGGCAATTTCGCAAAATTTTTGATTTATTAACTACTTGGCTCAATTTGTTTTTTAGCTTCCAGACAGCTGTACAAAGTTTTCAACAGAAATTTTAGGGAATTTAACTTAGGAAAAATGATTGTAATAACGTTAACTGAAACTGTATGAATGTGTTAGATAATCTGCTTAATACTATAGCATACGTGAGTTCATGTTAAACAGGAAAAAACTATGCCCAGTGTTAAGGAAGTTGTACAGTGTTTATACAATATCACAATACATTAGCAATAAATGTTCAAAAATATCTCCACACAGTTCAATGCCTTTAGCTGCAAGCATATGAACAGATTTTGTTGTTCGTTTCAGATTCACAGGGTTGTTCTTAATTTCTTCTACTACATTCATAATGCTAGCAAGTAATGCCTCACGTGTATTGAATTTGTCCTCATAAACTATGCCTTTCGTCCATACTCACACACAAAAATCCACTTGGGTTAAATCGGACGATCTGGGTGGCTGCAAACGTGTAGCACCAGGACCAATCCATTTCTGGAGAAAATATTCATTTAAATGCGTGGTAACGGCGTTGGTGAAATGTGGAGGCGCGCCGCAATGTTGAAAATACATTTGCAATCGTATAGCAAATGGAGCACCTACGAGCAAGTTGGGCATTTCTCCTCGAAGGAATTGTAAGGACGACTCGCCAATCAGACGTCCTGGGAAAATGAATGGTGTGAGTTGTTTATACCACACCACACATTTATGCTAAATCGCTACTGGAAATTGCGTTGCACTCTTGCGTGTGGGTTTGCTTCAGACCATACGTGCTTGTTATGTAAATTGTTTATACCATCTCGAGGAAACTATGCCTCATCAGTAAATAAAATGTATTTGTGTAACTGTAGATTGGTATTTAACCGGGTGCACAACTCCAAGAGAAGGGCACGATCTCCCGATTTAAAATGATGCACTTCTTAATGCTAAGAAAAATTATTTTTTCGTCACACGACCGGTTTCGGGTTTGTGCCAATCCGCAGGTATTTATACATTCATTTTTGAAATTTGTTATAGCTTTCAGTAATTTCATATGCATAACATCATTGTACTTCCTAGACCTAAGTTCTCTGACAAAAATATGGATCAGTAATTTCATAATAGGGATAGAAAAATTTGGCAATCGGTAATAGCTTTTAAGTTTCTATGTGTGCAACATCCTTGCACCTCCTACACGTAAGTCCTTTGACAGTAGCCTACATTTTTGTATGTAAATACAGTGTATATCACGAGTGCGCGATGCAGTAGTGAAATATGCAGCTAAATTTTATAAAACTGAAATATGGACTGGAAAATGATGACAAATGTGCAACTAAATTGAAAAATTGTCACCACAGCGTAATTATAATAATGATGCTTCATCTTTATGTAAGTACAGATATATTTTCGACAAATGCTGCCTTTCCACTTACAGTTGTTCCACTTGTATCTGTTTAGTCATCAGCAAATAATTTTCTTTGTATTTATACAGTAATCTCCTGCAATATAAACATATACATGAATGTATAAACACCTGAGGATGGACAAAAGCCTGATACCGGTCGTGTGACGAATAAATAGTCTTTTATTGTGACTGGCAGCGGAAGTTTTTCTAAACCCTCTTTAGGAATAGTCGTGGAGTTCAACGACAAACACTATGGATAAAATTCACTTTATGCACTTTTCGTTTATAGTAAGCATACGGATTATTGTACTTCATCGTACGCCATACATTATATTTAGAAATGCCTAATCGTTAAGATACATCGTGTACTGGTACCTGGGATATTTTGAAGAGCATCCATAATATCTTCATCATCGTCTTCAAGTATCGAGCAATCGTACCGATTATGTGCGCTAGGTAGATAACCTGTAACCCGTAACATTCGAAATAATCCACTAATGGTTCATGCATTCGGATTCCTCCGAGTAGGATAACGTAGACGATATTAGTTAAGTGCAGCCGTAGCATTACCATCACATTTGCCACAAATAAACACCAATCGGCTCTTTCGCTGTCGTAAGTTTGAAAGACATCCCTCTTTCGCCAAACGGAGTGGCCGAGCGGTTCTAGGCGCTTCAGTATGGAACCGCGCGACCGCTACGGTCGCAGGTTTGAATCCTACCTCGGGCATGGATGTGTGAGCTATCCTTAGGTTAGTTAGGTTTAAGTAGTTCTAAGTTCTAGGGGACTGATGATCTCAGCAGTTAAGTCCCATAGTGCTCAGAGCCATTTTTGAACATCCCTATTTCACAAATAATCTACAAACTACGAAAGGTACTATGTGGTTTCACTTAAATTCACTGTTGTTATTATGTACTTTCACTGAACAATTCAGAAAACTAACTCGTTGCGAGGTTAGAAAACGACTGAAACAACTCACTAACGGTTGCCAACAATGTCATAAACGTTTCTACATTTTTAATGAAAAGTGAACAAATTTACTTGTGTAACAGTCTTTGCTTCTTTGGATGTTTTGGAAGACTACTGCAGATACACGCCTGGGATATGTTTTATGAGATTCACCAGATCAATAACAACAAAATATTTTCTTAGAATTTCCCGGCGATTTTGTGACATCTGGTTGAATCGGGTGTACTGTCGGTGGTCTGCGTTTTTCTATCACAATATTTCGAAGTCGTACCTCTGGGTGTTCATCAGATGCTTCCTGTGACTATTACAGAAAACACCTGATCAAGACACCGAGGTACGACGTCAAAATATTGTATTAGAAAAACGCAGACCACCGGCAGTATACCAAATTCAACGATATGTAGCAACAAAATACATGGATTCGTGCTTTATTTTAACCTCGTACAGTTTTTCGATGGCTTCATATTAGCGAAGTTGCTAAATTTCAGGTAAAATATTTTATTAGCCATAATTCCGTAACAGGCGAAATACCCTCAGACTTCAAGAAGAATATAATAATTCCAATCCCAAAGAAAGCAGGTGTCGCCAGATGCGAAAATTACCGAACTATCAGTTTAATAAGTCACAGCTGCAAAATACTAACACGAATTCTTTACAGACGAATGGAAAAACTAGTAGAAGCCAACCTCGGGGAAGATCAGTTTGGATTCCGTAGAAACACTGGAACACGTGAGGCAATACTGACCTTACGACTTATCTTAGAAGAAAGATTAAGGAAAGGCAAACCTACGTTTCTAGCATTTGTAGACTTAGAAAAAGCTTTTGACAATGTTGACTGGAATACTCTCTTTCAAATTCTAAAGGTGGCAGGGGTAAAATACAGGGAGCGAGCCCGCATCTCGTGGTCGTGCGGTCGCGTTCTCGCTTCCCACGCCCGGGTTCCCGGGTTCGATTCCCGGCGGGGTCAGGGATTTTCTCTGCCTCGTGATGGCTGGGTGTTGTCTGCTGTCCTTAGGTTAGTTAGGTTTAAGTAGTTCTAAGTTCTAGGGGACTTATGACCACAGCAGTTGAGTTCCATAGTGCTCAGAGCCATTTGAACCATTTTTTTTGAACAGGGAGCGAAAGGCTATTTACAATTTGTACAGAAACCAGATGGCAGTTATAAGAGTCGAGGGACATGAAAGGGAAGCAGTGGTTGGGAAGGGAGTAAGACAGGGTTGTAGCCTCTCCCCGATGTTGTTCAATCTGTATATTGAGCAAGCAGTAAAGGAAACAAAAGAAAAATTTGGAGCAGGTATTAAAATTCATGGAGAAGAAATAAAAACTTTGAGGTTCGCCGATGACATTGTAATTCTGTCAGAGACAGCAAAGGACTTGGAAGAGCAGTTGAATGGAATGGACAGTGTCTTGAAAGGAGGATATAAGATAAACATCAACAAAAGCAAAACAAGGATAATGGAATGTAGTCTAATTAAGTCGGGTGATGCTGAGGGAATTAGATTAGGAAATGAGGCACTTAGAGTAGTAAAGGAGTTTTGCTATTTGGGGAGCAAAATAACTGATGATGGTCGAAGTAGAGAGGATATAAAATGTAGGCTGGCAATGGCAAGGAAAGCGTTTCTGAAGAAGAGAAATTTGTTAACATCCAGTATTGATTTAAGTGTCAGGAAGTCATTTCTGAAAGTATTCGTATGGAGTGTAGCCATGTATGGAAGTGAAACATGGACGATAAATAGTTTGGACAAGAAGAGAATAGAAGCTTTCGAAATGTGGTGCTACAGAAGAATGCTGAAGATTAGATGGGTAGATCACATAACTAATGAGGAAGTATTGAATAGGATTGGGGAGAAGAGAAGTTTGTGGCACAACTTGACCAGAAGAAGGGATCGGTTGGTAGGACATGTTCTGAGGCATCAAGGGATCACCAAATTAGTATTGGAGGGCAGCGTGGAGGGTAAAAATCGTAGAGGGAGACCGAGAGATGAATACACTAAGCAGATTCAGAAGGAAGTAGGTTGCAGTAGGTACAGGGAGATGAAAAAGCTTGCACAGGATAGAGTAGCATGGAGAGCCACATCAAACCAGTCTCAGGACTGAAGACCACAACAACAACTATTCCGTAACCAAACATTTGCGGACCTATGTTTATATGAACTTTTTTCTTTACTTTTACTTGTACAATAACACATTAAAATATTTCCATGTCTTCGCGAATCACCCTATATAGGGCAACCCAAGCCATCACGTCGACAGCTCGTTCAACTGGAGCTGAGGGCCAATTCATGCATCGGGCTCTTAGCAGCAGCAGCAGCGGAACACACGGCTTTCCAGCGAAATCCTGAGACGTATCTGTCGGCCAACTACGCCGACCTCTCAGCCTCCGTCGTCATAGTGGCATAGTCGTCAGGTACCACTGCGTTTATTGACTGTGTATTCCAGGTAAATACCTGGTACTGCCTGAGAAATTGTATTATTTTTTATAGGAGTTTTTTCTTTGATATTAAATCTCTCTACTGTGGTCGTAATAAACCTTTGCCCTTGTTTACCTGTGTCTTATTATTGATTATGAAGCATCCTCTCGTCGGAGATATAGCACCTAGAATGACCTTCATATCACCAGCATATTTCTTTCGGTAAGGTGAATCACCTTGCTGGATGCTTGTTTGCTCAGACCCACTACGCGACATCATTTTCTAAGATCCACTTCTACAGTTATTTCGTTTTACGAGAGCGACAACTAGGTTCTTTGTTCCGCCGTGGCAGGTTCCTCGAGCAACTTTAGATAGGAATGCAAAGTCCTCCAACTAGGTCACGACGGGCGGCATTTTGCATGCGCATCCGGGCACAGAGGGAGAAACTCGGCAAAATAAAAACCGTGGCGGTGTTGTGGTCGAGCGGGGGGACGCACAGCACCGAGCAGTCGCAGGCTAGTCAGGACCCGCAGGCGACCCGCGAGATTCAATTCCCGTCCCACCAGCCGGCAGGGGTGAGCTACTTTGCAAAGTTACCAGCCCTGCTCGTTAACACGTCTTAATGGCGCAAGTTTTGCGCCACGCCGAGATTGGCCGCGGGCACCGGTGGGAGAGGCCGCGAGGGTGCCAGAGATAAGTCCGGAATTCAAATGCGCCCACTCGCTGCAAAAAAGGGGAACCGTGCCGCACGCGAAGGAGACAATGGCTGCTGCTCACGATAGGCGCCGTATGGAGACGCCAAAGCTAATTCAGGGGGGGGGGGGGGGGCTAGCGAAAGAGACCATCAGAAGTTCCCCACTGTGGTCTCCCGCTGCGTTTATCAGTTGCTTCCAACATAAAGTCAGTACAACCACAGGGTGTTTGATGTTCCAGTGTATAACATGTCTTTAGAAGACAGCACGGAGATGTAAATTTATTTATCTACATCTACATCTACATCCATTCTCCACAAGCCACCTGACGGTGTGTGGCAGAGGGTACGTTGAGTACCTCTATCTGTTCACCCTTCTATTCCAGTCTCATGTTGTTCGTTGCAAGAAATATTGTCGGTATGCCTCTGTGTGGGCTCTAATCTCTATGATTTTATCCTCATTTTCTCTTCGCGAGATATGGAGAGAGCAATACACTGCTTGACTCCTCGGTGGAGGTATGATCTCGAAACTTCAACAAAAGCCCGCACCGAGCTACTGACGGTCTTTCTTGCAGAGTCTTCCACTGGAGTTTATCTATCATCTCTGTAACGCTTTCGCGATTGCTAAATGACCCTGTAACAAAGCGCGCTGCTCTCCGTTGCATCTTCTCTATCTCTTGTATCGACCGTATTCGCGGCACATTGCACTTGTATACATTGAGATTCAATTGCCATTCCCTGCACCATGCGTCAGTTTGTTGCAGATCCTCCTGTATTTCAGTACAATTTTCCGTTGTTACAACCTCTCGATATACTACAGCATCATCCGCAAAAAGCCTCACTGAACTTCCGATGTTATCCACAAGGTCATGTATACATATTGTGAATAGCAATGGTCCTACGACACTCCCTGCGGCACACCTGAAATCACTCTTACTTCAGAAGACTTCTCTCCATTGAGAATGACATGCTGCGTTCTGTTATCTAGAAACTCTTCAATCTAATCACACATTTGGTCTGATAGTCCATATGCTCTTACTTTGCTCATTAAACGACTGTGGGGAACTGTGACAAACGCCTTGCGGAAGTCAAGAAACACAGCATCTACCTGGGAACAAGTGTCTATGGCCCTCTGAGTCTCGTGGACGAATAGCGCGAGCTGGGTTTCACACGATCGCCTTTTTCGAAAACCATGCTGCTTCCTACAGAATAGATTTCTAGTCTCCAGAAAATTCATTATACTCGAACATAATACCTGTTCCAAAATTCTACAACAGATCAACGTTAGAGATATAGGTCTATAGTTCTGCACATCTGTTCGACGTCGCTTCTTGAAAACGGGGATGACCTGTGCACTTTTCCAATATTTTGCAACGCTACGCTCTTCTAGAGACCTACGGTACACCGCTGCAAGAAGGGGGGCAAGTTCCTTCGCATACTCTGTATATAATCGAACTGGTATCCCATCAGGTACAGCGGTCTTTCCTCTATTGAGCGATTTTAATTGTTTTTCTATCCCTTTGTCATCTGTTGCGATATCTACCATTTTGTCATCTGTGCGATAATCTAGAGAAGGAAGTACAGTGCAGTCTTCCTCTGTGAAACAGCTTTGGAAAAAGAAATTTAGTATTTCGGCCTTTAGCCTGTCATCCTGTGTTTCAGTACCATTTCGGTCCAGAGAGAAACGCTATCAGCTAATGGTTATAGCAAAATATCCACAAAATAACAGCAGTTAGCAGTACACCCTGAGGTCTTGCGGCAGCAGTTAGCAGTTACACCCTGAGGAAAGCGTCTTGCAACAGTCGCCGAGCGTCGGAATTTTATAGCTGACAATGCGGCATCAAACCCAGAAGAATTTTGTTGACAGGAAAATAGAACTTAAGATCTACTGTATTTTATGACGCTGCAGAAAAGAAAACGCCATTCGGATACGGCTACGCTTAATGTGGGGTTATACGAAACCCTCTGCCCTGAAGCAGTGAATGTGAGATGAGAGACTCTCGAGACGGCATCCTTGAATCAAATGTGAGTAACATATCGAGTTCTCGATAAAATTATCCATTGGCTTCATCAGGTTAGAAGTGCCTAACGCGCTTGGTGTCGTGATTACCATTTTAGACCAAATTGTGAGCCTTGGACTTATCTTCGAAGATTCCTCGAAGAAAAGTTAACCCACATTTATACCATTTGCAGATTTAGAGATTACTTTTGACAAAGTTGACTGGATTACATTCTTAGAAGCTAAAGGAAGAAAGTAATAACATAGAGCGATCGAATGTTTCTTTACAACTTATACAGAAACCTCACCGCATTTAGAAGAGTCGAAGAACATGAGAGAAAGCCGTAGTTGAGAGACGGCTGAGATTTGGTTTTAGACTATCACCGACGTTATTCAATTTGTACCTTGAGCAAACAGTGAAGATCAACAATAACAAAGGTATGACAACGGTAATTTAGTGTCATCGAATTAAATTGGATGATGTTAAGAAAGATTAGGAAATGGGAAACTAAAACCAAAAGATAAATTTTGATATTCAGGCAGTAAACTGACGAATAATGGGTGAAGTAGGGAGTGTATACAATGTAGACTGCCACTAGCAAGGAAAATTAATAAAATCTGATGCCAGTTTGGTTGTTAGTGCACCTAAGTCTGTCTTGAAGGTATTTGAAGTGTAGCCTTTTCTAGAAGTGGACGGTAGGCTGCTCACACAAAGAGAGACTAGCCGAAATGGTGTGCTACAGAATAATGCTGAAGGTCAGGTGAATAGATCGAATAACAAATTGAATGGTACTATATGTAACTGAGCATAAAGGAAATTTGTCGCGCAACTTGACTGTAAGAATGGATTTGTTGATATGAGACATAATGAGGCATCGAGTAACTGTCACTCGGGATGATGGAGGGAAGTATGAGTGTGTTTGGGGGGGGGGGGGCGGGGGAGGGTCCAAAACTGTAAAAGGAGACGAGGCTTGAACACAGGATGCAGGTATAAATGGATGTAGAGTGTAGTAGTTATGCGAAGAATTAGGCTTGCAGAAGGCAGGAAAGCATGTATGGCTGCATTAAACCAATGTTTGGACTGAAGACCGCAACAACGGCAGACGGAAGAAGAGGCAGAAGATCTATTTTATTTTTTACCACACAAGTAGATAAAGAAGATCCTTTGCCCAGTTATGAAAAGTCTCGGTCTGAGGCTTCCTGGAATGTATAACAATCCTTGTGAGTGCGGAAGTAACAACATTGTTCAGCCCGACCATCCTGTTACCGACCGCTGAGTATAACACCAAAGGCCTTTAAAAATAAAGAACTTGGGAGATCAGCAGTTCATAAACAAAGTCCAATAAATAAACACGGAATAAAGTTTGAAGACACTAAACTGCTGAACTAAGTTTCTAGACGTAGGATTCCTTTATCAACAAAGTAGAGAGAATAACCTTAACCGCGGTAGCAGCTATAAGCCCAGTAGTGTGGGGAAGCGAGTGCTCAATGCCAACAAGACACAGAGAAATGCAATGAACTGTTTAGGTAGCAGTGCAGAAAGGTACATAATCTGTCACGGCATAGCGTAATGATGACGCACGCCGACGAATCACAAGCTTCCGCTGGGATACAAATGGTCACAGCACAGCTGCCACGACCAGAGGAAAGCGATGAAGTATTTCTTGAAATATTCATATTTAATCCAGATTTAACACAACAAAGAACACGTGTGTGTTTTATACAACCAGGGTATGTTTCACATAAAACCAGAAAAAGTAAGCCAGTCATAAGGATTTAGGAAAGTGACGAGAACAAAACAATCTCAAGTGCTCAGTAGTGCTACGATTCTGCCGGATTTCTCTCCGTAGTGGTCAGTAACTCGTCAAGTTCGACTAAATCGATACTACACCTATCTGATTACAACAGACGGGCTGGACCGAAAGTTGCAATTGCAGCCGGCTTTCCCAATGTTGGTTCTCTTACACAATGGACAAAGCGCTTGTGTCTTACTTGAAACACACGCAACTTTCGTCATGAAATTTTGTTGTTCCTGTTGTGCTCTTCAGTAGAAATACTGTGGAAGTTGCTTGTTCTTTCGGCACTTTTATGTCTTTCCATTAAACGCGACATTTATCTTTATAACAGTTTACGTGTATCTACTGTGGTCAGCTTCGATTAAACGATATACTCCTGCAGCAACCTATTTCCATGGTCGTTGAAATGCTTTTACACTTCTGGGGAGTCGGTTATGGGAATCGTCTGCCGGTTTCTGGCTACGACATCCTTCTTGTTTGAGAGAGAGTTAGCGGCTCCATGTTATGTTCCAAGTTCGCTGGGATGCTAGTTTCTGGTACGGCCTGTGCTGTGGAAGGCAGTTGGCTGCGAAGATTCCGCTACGAATGACTTGGTGTAACCATTTCAGTGTACATTCTGTGGTGAAACTCATTTAAGTTCGTGAGGTTATATCTGCGGCACTTACTCTCGAGTATCCCGCTAGCACAAATGAGGCTGTGTTCTTGCACGTAATGAAATGGAAGCTCGTAGTTTCCTCCTGCATGATTCAATGGAAACTGATTACAGCGCCGTACAATATCTTTTCATTTTGTTGTGCTGCATAGCTGAATAAAATAGTCTCTGATTTGTTCAGAACCTTGAGATGAGAACATGATGCTCCGATTACCTGTCGTGAATCTGAATCTTGTACTTGCAGGCTTGAGTATCTATGCGGAATTGCGAAATCATGCCCTTGTGTTTAATAACAATATAACCGTTTATCATTCTAGTCGTTTAGTGATTATTTCGATATACATTTTATCATTCCTTGTTATTAAGACAGAAGACGGTGTCACACTGCACGTCCACAGTTTTATTATATGACTAAACTGAGACATCGATGATGACATAGTGAGCTGCAATCAACAGACTTTGGTAATAAATACTTCTTTTTACATGCTATCGTGTTACAGGTGCTGACAAGTTAGCTCAAGGGGCACTGTTTGTCAGGTTTTGTGTAATCTCGTAAGTATCTACCATGTTATGTAAAAACCGTATTCATGAATTACACTTTGTCTCTGATGACTTTATGGTCCAGGTCAACCATTATAAAACTAAGGACACAACCAAATTGCACAGCTGCACACTATAAGCTCAAGGCTAACACTAGTTCTGTTTTGGATCACTGCTTGAGTCATTATTTGCTGTATTCATTTAGTAATAATGAAACCCTGTTGTTTCTCATTTGCGCCTTGTTATGAAAGGACGAGCTTATGCGACTCTTCTGATGAATTTAAGAAGTCTCAAAGCATTTCGATATATTTTCTAGGGTATAGAAGCTATATTTTTGCATAGCTCGGCTATGGGACTCATGGGGATAGTCATTGCCTTTTATCAGGACATACATCCAATTTTGGCTTACACCACAGGATATTTTCTTCCTCTGGACTTTCTGACTAGCTGTTATTACAAGTCCTTGCATTTAGTGTTTTCGTGTTAAAAGCTGCCAATATTTAAAAAGTCCACATGTTGGTAACTCGACCTCTTGTCGGACATTACTTCCGCCATATAGCATGGACTTCCTACTGAACAAAACAGCACTTATTACTCTCTCACTTCCACTGTATCCCAGTCTGTCTGCGGTCACTTAAGCATGAATTAAGTTTGTCCCAATGTCCCATCACAAAAACTATACAATGGACATTGAAATAAGAAGTCCTAACTCTCCGTTTCCGCAAGGGGAAATAGTTTTCCATTACATCAAACATCATTATTCAGCGGAACTACGTTAACTAACCAACGCAACGTGGACACTCATGTGCTCACACACAAGTCTTCAAGCATTCAAACGATAAGCAAAGGCATAATTCACTGTTTTCTAGTAAAGATTTATGGTCAATACTACCTTGTTACTCATAGCGAAGACAAGACCGAAACGTAATTGGAGTCACAACGCTGAAGGTGAATTGTGGTTGGATAAAGAAAGAAGTCACCACTTGCTGAATGTAGGTAAACGACAACAAAGTTATCACTTGCGATAAACCAGTAATACTTCTGATAAATGACTTTCAGAATTAAACAAAAATCACA
This sequence comes from Schistocerca americana, assembly GCF_021461395.2. Taxonomy (NCBI): domain Eukaryota; kingdom Metazoa; phylum Arthropoda; class Insecta; order Orthoptera; family Acrididae; genus Schistocerca; species Schistocerca americana. Next base: position 456,160,644 of record NC_060123.1, read on the forward strand.
CTAAAATCACGTTCCATACTGTACACAGAAGTAGTACCAAAATACAGCACATCGACTGTTACTCAGTACGAAATTCAACTTGCCATGACTCTGTGAACAGACCGAAAGGTTCATGGAGGGAGCGAAATGGTCAACTGACAAGCTGAATTTTTCAGTGTACCAGGCGTGTCCTCCAGTGAGAAGATAGGAGGCAACGCTTGGTTCATTTGCTCAAGCTTCATGTTGTTGACTATTTGGTTTGCCCTCTCCAAGTTTATTTCTGTCTCTGTCCATTGTTTCGTGGCTGGCTGGATTATGTATATAGGGTATCATTGTCAGTCTATAAAGTCCAGTGCTTGGGAGGATTCAGATGAAATTTCTCTGATACATAACTAATGCATCACGGGGTCTAGCTGATACACAGAAAATTGAGGTGCTCTAATGGTTTCCTGATCCTGAAATGTGGGAACAAATTCGTGCATTCATGGGATTGATTAACTTTTATAACGAATTTATGATTTTCAATGTATCAGCTAGGCCAGAACTGTTTGCACTGGTGGAGAACAAAAACAGAGTTTGAGGGTGGGACACAGGCTCCTTTGTTCTGCCGTACCCTAATTTAAGTAATGATTCGGCAACGGATCTAAATGCAGAGCTCTTCTAAGAGCTCGAGATAGAGTCGTGAACCATCGTATTATTGCCCTTGTGAGAAGGGTGCTCATCAAGTGTGAACGTGAAGCTCTAGCTGTTGTTTGGCGTTTTACGAAGTTCTGTTGCTATTTATTTGGTCAGGTCAAGAAGGTCAACACAGCCCATCGAGCATTACGATTCTTCATGAGTGCAAAGCTGACATGTGATTTTCTGCCAGGGGCAATGCATCTACAAGTGTTCAATTTCACGACTTTGTACATTCTTGGTAAACATAGCAAGATTTCTGATGATCTTCCAAGATCTCATCTACGATAGAATCATGATACTGAGAATGATTTTAAGGTAAATAATTTGAATGTCATGCATGTACAGCGGGTAGCATTTGGTTATTTCATTATGCGTTCTTTTGTGGATATTACTAAGGAACATGAAACGTCCCCTTAGAAAAATTATTAAATGACTGTGCTTAAACTGACACACAATATTTTTAGAGCATCGCAATCTGCGTTTTTAATAATCCCTACAGTAGAATGGCCCTGACTAACAATAACCTACACCTTTCATGAATCACTTACCTCACAAAAATGTTCGTTACTCAAACTACTGCAATACAGCGAGCGCCAATACTGCCAGCTAAATAAAAAGATTCTAACTACTGAAGGCACTAACTACTGATAGGCATGGTTAGCAAATGAAAGATTTTGATAAAGAACAAACAATGTATTTACCTCAGTAGTGTTCAAAAGTCATATATATCAGTCCATGATATCCAATATTACAAATTTACTCTTTTTGATGGACACACGTCCAGATCGTCTGCTCTCAAAATTCCACCATCTCTCTCCCCACACCCACCACTGCTGGCGGCTCACCTCCAACTGCGCAACACTACAATAGCGAACAACAACGCAAACCAGCCACAGACTACACACAGCACCGCCAGTGATTTTCATACAGAGCGCTACATGGCGTTACCAATAAAAAACCTATACAGCCTACTTACAAACAGAGTAAATAACCTTCACGGAAGGAAGTAAAGGATGTTGAGAAATCAAGACAATTTTGGAATTACATAGTTTCATTTGGTAAAAGCTGATTTTTTATGTAGAAAAAGTGATGACTTAAACTGACAGTGATTTGGTTGCATTGCTGACAAATTGATATGGCTCACTCATCTGAGGTATGCACATTTTGTGTGCAAAGAAATGTTTTCACAGAATTTGCTGAGCTGTGCTGTTTCTGAATATGAGGAAACACACCTGCAAGGTTTTGGCTTCTTGCAGATATTGAGAAAAGGCAAAACCACCGAGACCGTCACATCATGCACCTTTACTTACGATCATTACATCGAACTTGAGAGCAATTGATACAGCGGACTTATTTGGTCGTCTTCCAAGAATTAGTGTATGTCATTCTTACATTTTGTTGCTGCTGAACCGAAATCCAAGTTTGTATCACTCATGCCATTAAGGAGAGCTATTAATCAGTGTGTTGTATGAATATTTCTAAGCAAATTACTATCAGCTTAGTCATGTTGCCAAGATAATATTGTATAATGGTCCATAATTCAAGTCAATAGTTTGAAAACAAGCTTTGTGTAGTAGAAGGATAAAGATAATTAATTCCTCATCACACTATCTGACATCTAATCCCTCTGAGTATGTCATGAACGAGCCAATTAAATTGTGTAGGATTCCTTGCCGAAAATGTAATAAACCCTGTGATTCATATAAATACATTTGTTTGAAGGAGTCATAAATGAACCACCAAACGATTTGACAACTTTACCACAAGCTTCAATATTGGACAATTTTATTCCATTGGATAAGAAATAGGAAGATGTACCACTGTCAACTTGAGACTGAGGCATGCTGATGTAGCGAGATTCGCATTGAAAACGTAAGGAAGCCTGCTGGGAGGTATGAGATGAGTGACAAAGAGAAGATGATATCAAATCAATCACTGTATTAGAGGAAATGTTAGTAAGGTAAAATAAATTATCGAGCAAGTGGCGCTTTCTCTTATATAGAATCTTCCCTGTATATCTTGGGCCATACAGAGTGAAAAGCAGGGTGTCCTAAAATGCTGTGAAGGTCGAAATCCTTAAAAGTAAACAGTACAAAGAAATACATGATAACCTTAGCGTTAGAAGACTGAGGGAAAAGATAGTTTTAGACAATATTAATTTGTCTCAATTGTGATTAATGTGTATTGACATTTGTAGAAATTTTTGAAGAAGTTATGGAGATTTGGAAGATGAAACCAGAAGGAAGGAAAGGATGAGCAGCACAGCAATGACACGAGCAAATTTGGTACTGAGAAAAAAGGAGATAAGAGAAGGATAAGGAAGGAGCAATGTGTTTGACAATAATTAATATGCTAACATGTGTAATTTTTCTTTATGTAGTTACATGTGCCATTTTAATTAATTCTTTTATGTAGAAGGAGCAATGTGTTTAACAATGATTAAAATGCTAATATGTGTAATTTTTCTTTATGTAGTTACGTGTGCATTTTAACTAATTTTTTATGTAGAGTTTATCTTGTTTTACCACTAAATGTTCTAATATGATGTTTCTGTTTCTTTCTAATACATTATATGAGGTTTGCTTCTACCACTGGTTGATGTTTTCCTAAAGTAGAGGAGAGCTGCATGACAGCAACCATAATAACTTCAAATAGTGTTTTAATTAAATTTTTGTTTCTAAGAGAGTACTGATAATAGAAATTTACTAATTTTAAATTCAAAAGAAAGTCTTCGCAGCTATGGTGAAAATCTTTAACATTTTGTGAATATGTATTGACTGATTACCAGTTTCCACTGTTTTTACAAGTACAAAGGATTCATGGCAAGCAGTGAATTAGAACCAGATGATTGTAGTTGGTATTGGAATTAAATAGAATTAGTCATCTTATTATTTTGTAATATTGAGGTAGATACACTGTAGCTAGAATTAACATGGCAGTGTTGAACCATATGTCGTGAGTTACTGGATAGATCATTGTCCCACAAATTAACATTTGTAACATGAATTTAATACACTGTTTTGAGTGGCCTGATACCTGGTACTATTTATGAATCTTGTTTATTTTGGGTTTAATGATCTATGGTACTGTCTACATAGGTTACTAGAAAGAAGACCAATTTTTTTGTATAGAATTGCATAAAAATGTCACATTATGTAGGAATAGAATAACTAGTTTTGTCTAATATAAGAAACTCACCATGAATAACGATGTGTACAAATAATTTAAGGTTAGACTGATGTGCAACATTGGGCTTTTGACTAATTCTTTCTGTCTACTTTCATGTATAGGTCTTTTGGATCTATATAAGAAAAGAGCTAAGGACACTATTTCACTATTCATTGGCTCATTGCTCAGATGTTGGGTGAAGCCACAAGTGTCAATCCATACCATTAAGTGCAGAGGACAATGGGTCCGCCAATTAGAATGGAACACTTCACCCAGTAAACACAAGGGCACCCTGATGAGATGGTTGCGGCAATATTGACACTTTGGCCTGAACTGTGGAGGAGGTAGTTCAAGGCTCCTCCATAAAACCTTACGCAGGTCTCCAAAGTCTGGAACATGCGAAATACTGTTTCTCGTACAATAACTTACATAACCAGCAGTGAACATCCAGAAAAAGCCACAGACATCAGTAATTTGTCCATTCTGTTCCGTAACAAGTAGGATTTATAGAAGAAACCGTGTTATAGAAACGTATATTTGCGAGTCATGTGTGGATAAAACATTGTCAAAAGTAACTTTTTCTTCCCATTAAAGAGTTGTGGCCATATTTGTTCCCCAGAACAAAACATAATTCTTTGTGTAGTAACAGTTTTATGATAGTTCCACGAAAAGTACTATGTACAACATAAAATACCGTAATACTCTCAGTACTTCAGAGATTAATACTGAAGTACTAATTTATTTGGACTAGAAGTACCTTACTTATCATGAACTTCTTTTGGTAGGATGATGCTGGAACCTGGCATAATCATATTAATCCTATCCATAACAGCACATTTTCCAAATTTACTATTAAGATAGCTGTGGGTTAACTTATGTCCACTACAGAAAAGAAATACAAGTTTTATGTATTGTTGCTAAATGTAATTAACAACATACGTGTTAGACATGTAAGTAAGGTCCAGTACTTGAAAATACCTTTTAGCATAATCTTAGATATACCAACACATTTTCTATAACTTGTTCTACCAAGGGTGATGAGGTTTGTAATGTACTTTTTTACAACAATTTCATTAAATGTGATTAATATTTATTCACAATATACCATTCAATTACATTTTTATGTGTAAGAAGTATCTTCAACCTAAAAATATTAATATGAAGTTTGTTAAAACCACATCCACTACTAACACTTAAGATTCTGGGTTAATATTCTTAGTGAAAATTTTAAAACAGTTGCAGAATCTGGTAGAAGATGTAATTAAAAACGATAGATAAAAAATTCAGAAATTTAAAATACAAGCCATATAAGTAAATTACAATACTTTGAAGAGGTGTACCTAAAGTACCCTCTCCAACTGTATTGCGATGGTTAAATAGTACCTGATGGTTCTTTACAAATGTTGTTTGATGAAAGGAAAAATATGTGTTGCAGTTCAAAAGACGCTCTAAAGAAATTGCTAGAGGGTTTGTCCCGATGTTACTTCATCTACTTAAGCTCGTTTTAGTGGCATTAACATATACAAGCACTTTCACTGTATGATGTCTAGTGTTACTGATATAGGGTTAAAATGGCTTATTTTTACTTGAGAGTCTATGTACGATATAATATACATGTTTTTCAACATTGATTACGCTTATAAAGATGAGTAATTTTTATTTTAGTTATTGTGCCTTATTTCACTCAGTGCTTGTAGCTGACAGATATTACGAAATATTAGTTTCATTATTCATTGGGTTAATCTGGATCATTTTTGTTTTCAGGTCCTATGTCTAGCCTTTGGTCACTCATTATTTCTATTAATGTAAGATTAAGTGATTTTAAACTTATTTTGCATAGAAAAATGCACATAGTATAGTTGTTATATTACTAGATTTGAAGTTTTTTCCAATGTGACATACTGAGATCAGCAAATTCAGATTATAGGAAATCATGGCATACGTTGTGTAAAGTTAAGCAAAAGCCACTGACATGAGGTTCAACCTGTTTTATTTGTCATCTAACATACATTATAGTTAATGTTATTATTGAATAATTTGTCGTTCCAAATCTGTATAGGGATGTGATGCAGCAATTTGTAACACAGTCTTGCAGTCTGCTACAGACCACATTCCAAATATGTTCAGTTTACTAATGAGGGTGTGATGAGAATTGATTGCTTATATTACAGTTTAATATATTAGCATTGTATTCTGCTCTTAGTAAATAATGATATTTATCTTTACAACGCTTTACTTGAGTCTGCTGTGATCAGTTCCAATTAATCGATATAAGCATTGCTAAACTCTTTGCCTGGTCACTTAAGGAATTTTGAGAGGCAGTGTTTTTATTTGTAAGCTGAAACCATTCAGGAGGTTGTTGTTGTTTTCGAGAGTGTTCACGACTCTGTGTTATGTTCCAGGTTCGGCCGAATGCTAGTCTCTATTCCTGCCTTAAGAAGATCTGTGGTGTGGAGACCCATGATATTGTGAGATTCTAGGATGAATAAAGAAATAAATAATGCCATTATAATTTATCCGCTGCAATGAAGGTAAAGCGAAGTGTTGAGCTTACAGGTATTTTGGCATTACTTGCTCGAGATTAACACGTAAGGAGAAATGGAATCAAGTGCTTGCGTGCAGAAAAATGGAAGCTCATGGGTTGCTCACACGTCCTTCAATGGATAAAAAGAAAACTTAAAATTCCAATTTGTTTGTCGCGGAGGGGGACATTCAACAATACCATGACCCGCCATACCATCCCGAGGTGTGTGTGGCGGGGGCAGCTTCAATGGGTGCCCCCGTTGTTTATTTCAAATTACGATCCTACGGCAAAATTTACATACGTTTTGTCTAAAGCATTTTCTTACAGAAAGCACTGTGTTAGGAGGAATAGAAGTGTGTACGCAATCGTAATTTACGACACGCTACACAATGGCCCTTCAGTACGGAATGGGACGTGGGCCCCACCTCCAGGCTGCGAGGGTAGGAGAGCCCAGTAGTTCATAACGTCTAATGGAAAACCCCATTAGCAACGTTGTATTCCTCCACCATATCGTACAGGGGAGTACCCGAAGGGCATTGTGGCAATGTAGCGCCCTATTTTGGCCATTTGGCGAACTACGACGTATCATGACAAGCAGCGCGCTGCGATTGGAGCTCAGATGTCGAACACATAGCGGGTCTAATCATTGCAATACTTGCGCAATGTTTATTGCCTGCACTCTAACCTATCATTCGGGGAACAGACGTGCAACTGGACGCTGAATGTTGCGACCACAAAAGGAAAAATTTAAATGACATTGATTTATGGAGAATGTTGGAAGAAATGTTGAGGCTTCTGGCTGGCCGGTGTGGCCGAGCGGTTCAAGGCGCTACGGTCTGGAACCGCAGGTTCGAATCCTGCCTCGGGCATGGATGTGTGTGATGGCCTTAGGTTAGTTAGGTTTAAGTAGTTCTAAGTTCTAGGGGCCTGATGACCTCAGAAGTTAAGTCCCATGGTGCTCAGAGCCATTTTGTGGCTTCTGTTGCCTGGTATGCCGAGCGTATTCCAGAGAAAGCTCGCTGTCGTTTCTTCTTTTACAATGTTGTGAACGGCTTCATGTCTAATGGCAGCGTGCAGACCACCAAAACGGAACGAAGCACACGTGTTACAGGAGAAGCTAATGAAATAGTTGTACTAGCGGCAGTGCAACACAACTCACGGATAAGTGCCCCCCAATTAAACAGCGATTACGGTATGTCCTTAGGTAGTATTGCGGCAATACTGCATCGTCATAAGTATCATCCATACCACGTGTCACTGCATCAAGAGCTTCATGGCACCGATTTCATAACCGGGAGGTGTTTCGTGAACGGGCACGTCAACAAGTTCAAACGACTCCTACGTGCTTCACCGAGGTATTATTTTGCGATGAGTCTACGTTCACAAACCATGCTAGCGGTAACCAGCCTAACCTGTATTACTGGAGTGTAACTATAACCTCTGGTACTCAAGTTGAATGTCAGCGTTATTGGTCGGTTAATGTATATTGTGGCATCATGGGGAACCAACTCATTGTTCCGCATTTTATCAACAGCATTTTCAGTGGACGCAAATGTCGAACGTTTTTGCAACAGGAACCGCCGGTACTATGGCGGATGTTGCCCTGGACGTTCAACAACGAATGTGGTTTCAGCATGACGTTTGCCTAGCCTATTACGCAATTGAAACGCGAGAGGTGGTCGGTGGGTGGGCAAATGTGGGCCTGTTATTTTTCCCCCTATGATGCCGGATGTAATGTCTCCGTATTTCTTTCTGTGGAGATATTTAAAAGATAAGTCGTCCCAGCAAGTGGCGACAGTCCGTGAAGACATGGTCAACCGCGTCATAAACGTCTGCGCTAATATTCCCGCAGATATGCTTCTGTCTTATGTACGGTCCTTTGAAAAGCGGATCGCTAAGTGTATTCACAGTTGGCGGTACTACGTTTGAACACTTCCTCAGTTGGAAAAGTAGAGTAGTGTTCGCCTTGAGCCACGACCACAGCGGAGCGTCGAGTAGACTCCTGTTCGATTTGTTGAAGGAGTAGAAGATTTCGAATAGGGTTTCCAATTAAACGTTATGAAATACTGGCCTGTCCTAGCCTGGAAGCGTGGAAGTGGGGACCCGCGGGCCATTGGAAATGCAAGGGCCATTGAGTAACATGTCACAAATTACAATTGGGAAACCATTTCTATTCCTCCTATTACAGTGCCTTCTGTGGCGAAACGAAGAAACTGATTCCGACAAAACGAATGTAGATCTAGCTTAAGAATCGTAACCAGCAATGAAAAACGGGGGTTCCCATTGTGGATTTCAAAGGTGCCCCAACCACACACATATGGAGTGGGGTGGGGTATCGAGTGTGATATCATTGGATGTCCCCCTCTGAGACAAACAAATTGGCACTATAATTTTGTTTGATCCGATTAGTAGTTATTTTTCAAGATATCTAAATTCCAAGCAACATCTTCACCCCAGTTATTGCCTACAAACCACTAAATATTACCGTAGACAGATTCCGCAGAACAACCGAGAATCATGTTGTTGGTTGAAACGTGGCCACTGTTTTAGAATGCGTCATTTCATAACGACATGGACTGCAGTCCAACACAGCAGACGATACCAGAGAGAGCAATCGAGACTCTGATTCGCCCGCTACTGTACATTTATCTCTGAGCCATCACATGGACGAGCGATACCTTTGTTTTCGCGCCGGTATCTTTGCGATTCTTTATAGGCTCGTGGTTCATTACAATAAATTCGACGGTGCGGTGAGATCGGAAAACGATTGCAAAGATTATGGAAAATCAGGTCACAGAAGTGCTGAGATCCCTCCATGCCGTAGAGTGTAGAATGACACTTTATCGATGATTTTTCTATTTGTTCACATCGAGAAACGACATCGACAGTTTGCGTGTAAATAATTACGCTCAGCTCTGGTTCTCTTCTATATTACTAAAGAGATAAAGTGGTGCACGGCCCCAGTTGCATGTTACATATCTAGCGAATGCCAGGGGCATGAAAATCTTAAATTTTGTTTCATATAACAATTGACAGAATTTAAAATGGTGTTGTAACATATCACAAAGAGCTATAATCTTACTTTAAAGGCGTAACAAAATAAATATAAGAGTCAGATGCGCCGTATGTATCTTGAATCACTGTAAATGACAATGATAAAATTGTCTGTACTCTGTTCATTCAGTATTTGTTAATGACAGCATTTAGCTACTTCCAACAAACTTCAAACATAATTTAAAACTTCTTTAAACCTTTTCTCTCTCACATCCCTCAGAAAATAATAAAAAGAAAAAATTTTTATACCTTACTAGATTTTCGCTATTCGTGTAGTAAAACTTCATCGTACGGCATTAATTTTTAATTTGTTTACTTATTACTACTAACTTTATTCACAACAAATTTTGCAGGCAGTATCTACTTGCATCACATAATGAATCTTCTAAATACACACATCAAAAACAGTTTTGCATCATCTCAGTTCTGAGAGTTCCGGAACCTGTGCAGAAAATTGGAATATAGATTAACATAAACATAATTTCCACCCTTTTTATTGCTCATGAAAACCACACATTGCAAGTTATACCAACATACAGCTGTACCTTCAAAGGTGGTGGTGCAGATAGCTGTACATATCGGTAGCTCTAATACGCGGTAGCACGTCTTCTTGCATTGATGCATGGCTGTATTCATTATGGCATCCAAGCCACAGGTTCAGCAAGGAACTGTTGGTCCAGACTGTCCCACTCCTCAAGTCGATTCCGCATGGATCCCTCAGAGTGGTTGGTGGATCAAGTCGTCCATAAACAGCCCTTTTCAATCAGTCACAGGCTTGTCCGATAGGGTTCATGCCTGTAGATGATGCTGGCCACTCTAGTAGAGCGATGTCGTTATCCTGAAGGAAGGCATTCACAAGATATGCAGAATGGGGGCGCGAATTGTCGTTCATGATGACGAATACCTCGTCAATATTCAGCCGATATGGTTGCACTATCTGTACAGCCGACAAGGCACCTTCCACGACCACCAGCGGCGTACTTCAGTCTCACATAACGCCACCCCAAAATATCAGGGAACCTCCACCTCGCTGCATTCACTGGACATTGTGTCTAAGGCATTCAGCCTGAGCGGATTGCCTCCAGACAAGTCTCCGACAATTGTCTGATTGAAGGTATATGTGACACTCATCAATGAATCCTGGGTGGTCCATTCAGCATGTTATTGGGCTCATCTGTACCATCCTGCATGGTGACATAGCTGCAAAGATGGAACTCACCATGGACGTCGGGAGTGAAGTTGCACATCATGTAGCCTATTGCGCACAGTTTCAGTCATAAGAAGATGTCTTGTGCTGGACGAAAAGCATTATTCAACACGGTGGCACTGCTGTCCACTGCAATAGTAGCCCTTGGGCGGCCTGAACGTGGCATGTCATGGATAGTTCCTATCTTTCTGTATCTCCTCCATGTCGGAACAACATCGCTTGTTACTGATATGGATAAGGTAAATGTAAGTGGATATAAGCTCTCTGCACATGTAATTAGAGAAAATATGGAGAAAGGAGGAGTTGCCATATATGTCAAAAGTTATCATTGTGCAAAAAGTGTAGAAACAAGAAAGTTCTGTGTAGAGAAACATATAGAAGCATGTCCCTGTGAGCTTAACTTAAATAAAGGCACATTTATAATTGTAACTGTATATAGGTCCCCATCGGAAAATTTTCATTTATTTCTGAAAAATTGGGACTCCTAGTTGTGCTATCTGTCAGACAGGGGGAAGCTAATTATTATTTGTGCGGACTTCAATGTAGATTCCCTGAAAGAGGGTAATAGGAAAAATGACCTTGAAGCATTACTTGGTTCTTTCAATTTGACACCCGTTATTGATTTTCCTACTCGGGTGGTAAAGGATAGCAGCTCACTGATAGATAACTTCTTTATAGACCAAGCTCCATTCAGCAGTACTAAACTGTCCTCCAAAGTAGTACGTTCAGTCAACGATTTAACAATTGCAAATTTCAGGGAAAGCCTACAGCAGTTAGACTGGGATGAGGTGTACCATGAAACTGATGCCAATTTAAAATATAATTTATTTCATGACACTTTTGTAAATGCATTTGAAACTGCTTCCCCAAGAAAATATTTAAATATACTCATAAGAAACCATGTAACAAACCATGGCTTGCTAAGGGTATAAAAATATCTTGTAACCGGAAAAGGGGAATGTATCTGACAGCAAGAAAGGGTAGCGACCCATAAACTATCAAACATTATAAAAACTACTGTGCTATATTAAGAAAAGTTATTAAAAATACAGAGGTATGTGTATCATGTCTGAAATCAGCAACTCTGATAAAAAAATTAAAACAATTTGGAATATTATTAAAAGAGAAACAGGTCAACCAAGAGCACAGGAAAACAGTATTACCATCAAATTGAATGAAAACTTTACAAACAAAAAGTCAGAAGTTGAAAATATTTTTAATAATCATTTTCTAAATGTTGTGGATATAGTAGGATCCAGGTGTTCATTAGAAGATGCTAGGCAGTTAATGGAAGAGGCTGTACCTATGCAATTTGATACAATTGAAATTTCACCCACTTCTCCCTCTGAAATTAGGAACATAATAAACTTGCTTAAAAGCAAAAACTCACATGGAATTGATGGCATTTCCAGCAAAATACTAAAAGCTTCTTCTCAACAGATAAGTAAGATTCTCAGCCACCTGTGTAATAGCTCTCTGGAACAGGGCATTTTCCCTGATAGACTGAAATATGCTATTGTTATACCTTTGCATAAAAAAGGGGATAGATCTTATGTCAACAACTACCATCCAATCTCCCTTGTAACAGCTTTATCCACAATTTTTGAGAAAGTAATGTATTCAAGAGTAGCTGTACATATTTGTAAAAATGAAGTACTAACAAAATGTCAGTTTGGTTTCCAGAAAGGTTTTTCAACAGAAAATGCCATATATGCTTGCACTAATCAAATTTTGAATGATCTGAATATCCGAACACCACCCATTGGGATTTTTTGTAATCTCTCAAAGGCTTTTGATTGTGTAAATCATGAAACTCTGCTAGACAAGCTCAAGTATTGTGGCATGAGAGGGACAGTGCACAAATGGTTTAATTCGTACCTAACTGGAAGAGTGCAGAAAGTTGAAATAAGCAGTTCTCATAATATGCAAAGATCAGCACATTCCTCAAACTGGGGAACTATCAAGAATGGGGTTCCACAAGGGTCGGTCTTGGGTCATTTGTTGTTCTTAATATATGTTAATGACTTGCCATTCTATATTCATGAAGAGGCAAAGTTAGTTCTCTTTGCTGATGATACAAGTATAGTAATCACATCTGACAGACAAGAATTAACTAATGAAATTGTCAATAATGTCTTTCAGAAAATTACTAAGTGGTTCCTTGTAAATGGACTCTCACTGAATTTTGATAAGACACAGTACATACAGTTCCGTACACTAAATGTTATGACGCTATTAATAAATATAGACCTTACTCAGAAGCATATAGCTAAGGTAGAACATTCAAAATTTTTAGGTGTGTCCATTGATGAGAGATTAAATTGGAAGAAACACATTGATGATCTGATGAAACGTTTGAGTTCAGCTACTTATGCAATAAGGGTCACTGCAAATTTTGGTGATAAACATCTTAGTAAATTAGCTTACTACACCTATTTTTCACTCATTGCTTGCATATGGCATCATATTTTGGGGTAATTCATCACTGAGGAATAAAGTATTTATTGCACAAAAGTGTGTAATCAGAATAATAGCTGGAGTCCACCCAAGATCATCCTGCAGACGTTTATTTAAGGATCTAGGGATATTCACAGTAGCTTCTTAGTATTTGTACTCTCTTATGAAATTTGTTATTAACAACCAAACCCAATTCAAAAGTAATAGCAGTGTGCATAACTACAATACTAGGAGAAAGGATGATCTTCACTATTCAAGATTAAATCTAACTTTGGCACAGAAAGGGGTGAATTATACTGCCACTTAAGTCTTTGGTCACTTACCAAATAGTATCAAAAGTCTGACAAATAACCAACAACTGTTTAAGAAGAAATTAAAAGAATTTGTGAATGACAACTCCTTCTACTCTATAGAGGAATTTTTAGATATAAATTAAGAAAAAAAAATGAAAAAAAACGAAAAAATATAAAAGTTGTTATATTAACTTAATTATGTTGTTAAATTAACTAAATTATGTCATGTATTGGAAAATTTGACTCGTTCCACATCATTACGAAATGACGTATTCATGATCCATGGAACTAGTATTAATCTAATCTAATCTAATATGGTTCACTCCAAGACGCCTGGACACTTCCCTTGTTGAGAGCCCTTCCTGGCACAAAGTAACAATGTGGCTACCATCGAACCGCAGAATTGACCGTCTGGGCATGGTTGGAGACAAAACGAGCTGTGTACCTCCTTCCTGGTGGAGTGACTGGAACTAATCGGCTGTCTGGTCATGATTGGTTGATTACGTCTTTAGTTGGGTTTAGTGACATCTCTACATCCCTGAACAGTCAAAGGGACAGAGTCTGTGATACAATATCCACAGTCAATATCTATCTTCAGGAGTTCTGGAACTGGGGTGATGCAAAACTTTTTGGTTAAAAATGCTCAGATGTGTGTGAAATCTTATGGGACTTAACTGCTAAAGTCATCAGCCCCTAAGCTTACACACTACGTAACCTAAATTATCCTAAGGACAAACACACACACCCATGCCCGAGGGAGGACTCGAACCTCCGCCGGGATCAGCGGCACAGTCCATGACTGCACCGCCTGAGACCACTCGGCTAATTCCCCGCGGAAATACTTTTTGGTGTGTGTATATAAACATCTGAGGAGATATGATGTCACAGACATCGACAATGAAAAACTTGTTCTTTTTTCATTCTTTGCAAAACTGGAGTTTAAATAGTTACTGTTTTAGTGAGATTCTACATATGATTAAGTTTTTCCTCTTTCATAGTTTGACTTTTGTAAATTGTGCAAATGAGTATTCATATACAATATGACAATGGGAGTTTTCTTAAACAGTCATTTTCAAGTAAATGCTAGATAATCGTAATCCTGGCAAAACATATTTTTCAACAGTCAATCTAAGTTTTCACATGAAAGCACTGGACGATTTTGCAGTGTATTTGTCAGTACTTTGACCTTGTGCATCATATTCAAAAACCTTAGTGAATAACATCTTTCTAATGTCACAAATGTTCCTCTTACAGCTGAAGAGATATATCCCCCATAAAAATCCTTAAACTACCTTCTGGTTACATTTAAAGTGTACCTTCTCACGGAGATCCGTTGTTGGATGTAATTATCTTTCGGCACCGAAACTTATTAGGTATCCTTATGCGTTAATGCTGAACCGCAGCACACTGAAAAACATTACTAACAATTATTGTAACCACCGGGTGCAAATCTGGTGCTGTACACGTTTTGCATAATGGTATTCTACCGAGAAGAGAGACTGTGCTCTATTAGTGAAACTATTTTATGTGAACGACAGCAATTACAGTGCTCCATTGAGAGAGCCTCGCCGACTCAAAGGTCCGAAGAGAGAATGACAATGAAATTCCAAATAATAGGTGAGCTTGGTGTGAAAACAGGGAGGCGTCCCATCCCTGTGGAAGTGATTGACGAGATTGATTTTTCTGTAACTGACGATGCATCACGTGCCCTACATAGCGTTGATGCTCGTGCAGTGTCACGAGGATGGTCCATCCCGTGGTCAACAGTACGGAGAGTTCTGTGGTCTATTTTACACTAGTACCCACAAAAGATCCAGACGAAGGAACAACTGAAACTTCAAGATCTACAGTAATGTTCTGAATTTGCTCTTCGATATCTGTTAGGGATCTGAAAGAGCGCAGCTTCATGCAGGCTGGGGCAACACATCAGGTCGCTCTCCCAGCGAAAGATCGTCTTATTAAATTTTACACAAACGTGTTGTGTCCAGACGTTTTCCAAATGCGGGGCCTGCAAGATCATCAGATCTGGAGTCTTGCAAATTTTGGCTCTGGGAGTATGTAAAATAACGTCTTCCCCAGGGACACATTCGATATGTGCCTGGTCTGCAGAGCAGTAAACAGGAACACATCGCTCAGATTTCTCAGGAACCTGCGAGCAACTGTTGATCACGTCGTTTTACGGTTTCAGCATCTCATCCACGTCTCCGGCACTGATACTGAACAAATTATATAAGCAACGATTAATAATGGAATCAACGTTGAATCTTCCTGACCTGCTTGAGTTTTTCTCGCTCGTCCCCTTCCTAGTACGTAATATATGGAATTATTTTTATATCTTTCCTGCATTCACAAAGCGAGATTTGCAGCTGATGGGCAAAATTGGAAATAACTTATTTCCAGCTTAACTCGGTTCCGCATTAACGCATTAAAATATCTAACAAGTTTCGGTTTCGTTCAATAATTACAGCTCACATTCGACCAATGTCAGTAGCTGCCCTTTAATTGTAACCACGCTGTAAAATCCTAAATCAACATTAGGACAGAACAGCGTAAAGAGAATTATAGCAGGAGTTAAGTGCACTAGTGATGTATCAACCTTACCTACGCACAACCAAAATGACCTCAAACTCAAGTCACCAACGTGTTAAAAACACAGTTACAGTCAGAAAGTAGCCCCAATGAAAAATTTGAATTACGCATAATTGAAATAAGAAGATTAATTGGTTGTTGTTGTTGTTGTTGTCTTCAGTCCAGAGACTGGTTTGATGCAGCTCTCCGTGCTACTCTATCCTGTGCAAGCTTCTTCATCTCCCAGTACCTATTGCAACCTACATCCTTCTGAATCTGTTTAGTGTATTCATCTCTTGGTCTCCCTCTACGATTATTACCCTCCACGCTGCCCTCCAATACTAAATTGGTGATCCCTTGATGCATCAGAAGATATCCTACCCCAATCGATCCCTTCTTCTAGTCAAGTTGTGCCACAAATTTCTCTTCTTCCTAATTCTATTCAGTACCTCCTCATTAGTTATGTGGTCTACCCATCTTATCTTCAGCATCCTTCTGTAGCCCCACATTTCGAAAGCTTCTATTCTCATTTTGTCTGTACTATTTATCGTCCACGTTAATTAGTGTAAATCATTAATCACTAGGGCATATGAGGCTCACACTGTTGCCATTATTGTGCCACCACTAGATGTGACACGTCCGCTGCAAATTGAAGGGCAGCACAAATAGAGTTGCGGCCGTGCCAATGCTGCAGCAAAAGGGCGCACCAGCGCTTTGCAGAGACAATGTGGCAGGTCGCTGCGTACTACAGGTAGAATGTGGAGTACCATAGGGTAGAAGACGATTGATCGCCAGAAGGGAGAACATACGATTATGTAGGAACCAGTGATAGAGACATTTGGCTAGCCGTCGCATGCCGGACGGCCGCGAAGAAAAACGTGTAATTTGATGGAGCCAAGTGCAGCATTCCCGGTGTGGTTTAAGTAAAACAGTCTGCGTTCAACATCTATGTCTACGCTCATACTCAGCAAACCACTCTACGGTGCGAGGAGAAGGGTACCTTATATCACTATCCCCATTTCTTTCCCTATAACACTCGCATTGCCTCGATGGACAATGAATCAATAACAATCAGCGCGGCTGCACATTTACGTCCACCCTTCTGCGGGATTCTCGAAGTAGCGGGGACAGGGTAGCTGGTGCTAGGTGTGAATGTGTTTGGCCGAGAGCCGCGCCTTGATAGTTCGCTCAAGGGCGAGGATGACCGCGTCATCTGGTCGTTATTTGACAACCCCATTATTCCATGCTCTTAAAACATGAACAATAATTCTTACATAACTTTACTTTTTATAATTTTGGCTGAAGACTCTCTCTCTCTCTCTCTCTCTCTCTCTCTCTTTACGCGACATGTGCCCTTTCAGGTTATCTATTTAGAAAATGGACCATAGGTGCACACCACAGTATTCTCATACGCGGTTCTACTTCTACTTTTTGTAAAATAATAGGTACCACCTATTTAGTTTTACCTTGTTTTTAGAATAGATGATGATCTAACGAGATCTAACTTAGTCATGTAGTATTAAAATAAAATATGTGTGCAACTGAAACTGAGTAATAAATTATATTTCAAAAATGTGCAGTGGTTAACACTACTACCTAATGAGCAGAAAATCACGCGTTAGAATCCGGTTCCGGCTCATATTTTCACTCGTTGCCACTGATTCCGCATAAAGTGTCCACGTAGCTGACGTCAGTAATTCCTTCACTTTTTTTTTCGATTCTCTCCCGTCCAATTCCAAATTACATATGACTGTTAACATGCGTCCGCACGAGCCCATATCTCTCTAACCTTGTCTTCGTGGTTCTTAAGTGCAATGTACTTTAGTAGCAGCAGAAGCTTTCAACAGCCAGCTTCAAATTCCATTTCTCTAAATTTTCGCAACAGTGTTCTACGGAAAGACTATCGTCTTCCATCCAAGTATTCTCACTTGAGATCGCGAATCATAGCCGTAATACACGCCTGTTGGTCGAACACAACAGTAAGAAATCTCGCATCAAGCCTGAGTGTGAGGATCCTACAAATTTGAGCAATACTCGAGAACGGGTCGC
This sequence comes from Schistocerca americana, assembly GCF_021461395.2. Taxonomy (NCBI): domain Eukaryota; kingdom Metazoa; phylum Arthropoda; class Insecta; order Orthoptera; family Acrididae; genus Schistocerca; species Schistocerca americana. The sequence continues at coordinate 456,178,621 of NC_060123.1, forward strand.
ACTATTGTTCTATACGGACTGTTATTTATGAATGAGCCACACTTTCCTAAAACGCCATTAATAAACCAAATTCGACCATTCACCTTCCCTAAAACCGTCCTTACGTTCCCGTTTCAGTTCATATCGCTTTGCAACGCTGCACAAAGGTATTTGTCTGACGCGACTGTGTCAAGCAGTGCAGTACCGCTGCTCAGTTTGAACATCATGAGAATGGTTTTTATCCGACTCATATACATAAACATACATGTTTCTACGTTCAGAGCAACGTGCCATTCATCACACAGACTACAAATTATGACTATGTCATCTTGTATCCTCCTACAGTCACTCAACGACATTACCTTTTGGTGCAGCACAGCATCATCAGCAGACAGTCGCAGACTGTTGCTCACTCTAGGCTCCGGCACATGAAGGTCTGTCTGTGGCAACGACGGTGTCGTCTTTATAGGAAGTAGAAAGCCTAGTGGAAATATGGGATCGCTATGTGTGAGTTTGTCTGTATTAATTTACACTGCTGCTAAATGTTTATGGGACTCTTTTGCAGCAAAAACTCTAAGTTGGATTGAAGATTTACATTATGGTAATCAGTGACTTCAATGGCTTAGTCTTACTGTTACCTTTAGTCGTATATGTAGGTCAAAAATGGTTGTACGTATGTCATGCATAATGGTTTAAGTCCGATAATTTCGCAGTGCGCAGATCAACAGAATTGTGGACTGTATTAACTGATTCTGAACTTCCTGTCTAGTCTGTTGGCCAGTTTCATTTTGTTTTCTGCTTTCACTGGGATTCGCTGTAATAGTGTACATTTATTTTCTGATTTTAATGTTTTAGCTGTTAAGTATTCTATATTTTGTACAGTAGAATTCTGTTTGGCTTCTGTCTTTCATGATAGTGCAAATTCCTATCTTATCAATAAACTCTTGTTACTGTTCTGGCTTTCCAGGTGTTTGATTCAAAATTTAAAACATTTTAATGAAACGTGAGTTTGTCAGTATTAATTTAAATGTTTATGAGGCTGATTTCGACCACAAACGTTGTGGACCGCTCTAATTCATAAATGGAAGTAACTAGGGACAGAAATGACGTACAAGAAAATGTTTAAGGTAAAAGATGTAGTCGGTAAAGAGGGTCAAGCACTGCTACTAACGGCCATAGCCTTGAACGTGATTTTCGTGGTTATTTCGAAGTTAAAGTTGTAAGTAGGCTGTTTAGGTTTTTATGTTGATAACGCCACGTAACGCTCTGTATGAATATCACTGACTGTGATGTGTGCAGTCTGTGGCTGGTTTGCATTGTTGGAATTTGCTATTGTAATGTTGGGCAGTTGGCTGTTAACAGCACGTAGCGTTACGCAGTTGGAGGTGAGCCGCCAGCTGTGGTGGATGTGGGGAGAGAAATGGCGGAGTTTTGACAGCGGATGATCTGGACGTGTGTCCAGAATAGAGAGTAAATTTGTAAGACTGGATGTCATTAACTGATATATATATTATGACTTTAGAACACTATTAAGGTACATATATTGTTTGTTCTCTATCAAAATCTTTCATTTGCTAACTATGCCTATCAGTAGTTAGTGCCTTCAGCAGTTAGAATCTTTTATTTAGCTGGCAGTATTGGAGCTCGCTGTATTGCAGTAGTTCGAGTAACGAAGATTTTTGTGAGGTAAGTGATTCATGAAAGGTATAGGTTATTGTTAGTCAGGGTCATTCTTTTGTAGGGATTTTTGAGAGTCAGATTGCGTTATGATAAAAATATTGTGTGTCAGTTTAAGCACAGTCATTTATAATTTTTCTAAGGGGACGTTTCAAAGTGATTTTTTTAAACTGAGAACCCTGATATTTGATTAATATTTGGAAAGAGCGACAAATTACACGTATAAAATGGTATATCATTCAAGGTTATGAAAAACTTCAATGAAGGTCAATTAAGCAAACGTGTTTCTACCTCTAATAGGGATTCACTCGGATTTGAGGAGGGATACAGCAAACTACAGTGTGAGATACAAATTGGAAGGGACATACTAATGAATCAGAGGGGAGGGGACTCATTCAACTGCCTGTAAATCAATGATCTATGTTTTATTTGTTTGTTCTGCCTTGCAAATTTCAAAATAACATTTACGCACTGTGATGTACTTACACGTTAATTAAAGTTTGAAGTTTTAATTTCTCTTTGTTTCCTCCAAATCCGGTGTCACAAATAGACGTTTCCATGAAACAACTGAGTTAATCCAGACTAGAAGTAAAATATATTAGTTTATATGATCTTCATTGGGCTTTGCCATGATTTTAAATACTGTATCATTTCATACGTAAAATTTCCCACTCTTTTCAAATCTTCCATCAAATGTAAGAGGTCACATTACAAGAAAAATCGATTTGATATCCAAATCACCATGCAAATCATGTTGAAGGTGGCAGTCGTTAGTAGCAATGCGTGTCCCATTTTGCTACCTACGACTTTATCTGCAACAACATTTTTTTGTATCTCACCTCTGTCCCAAGTTATTCCCCATTATGGGTTAAAACGGTCCACCCTACTTATGTTCACTCGCAGTTCAACTCAGTATTACTATGCCCACTACCACCATTAAAAATTAGAGTGACGATGAGCACATAAATAAAGCTATACGTATTTCAAAAAAGTGATGAATGATATACCTAAAGATGCAACAAAAAGTTTCAAGCACAACTAGACCACAGAACTCAGAATTCTGATTATCTGTCTTCCAACAAAGACAAACAGCATATCTAAAAACGCCAGGGGCTCTCGCATAGGTAAAGTTTTACAAAAAGAACCAAGAAATGAAGGATCTATGTTCCCATGGGACAGGGTCGTAATGCTCCGACATATGGTACAGCATCAGCAATGTTAAAAATTCTATACACTTTTTACGAGCAGCATGGTTAAAAATAACATGCGCGGCATCGCAAACGAAGCTAAGGATTAGCCATACCATATGTTTCTATCCATTTCTCCCTGGGTGTGGTGAGTCCATACACTAATGTGCCTGTTCGCAGGACATTAGAAACAATTAAAAACACCGTTATAGAACGGAATTAAATAGCTACAGAACCAGTCGTCGGATTAAACGAACTTCTAGACTGATCCCATTCTACAACTACCTACTTTATACTTCCAACGTTTTTCACTTATTATATTCTAATACACTTATTTAAATTTTTTTTAGTTTACATAATTCCACATTCATAAACTGGCTAACTTTCAGAGTTTACACATTCATTGTACTACATTCTTAATATTTTAACGGCAGATTTTACACGCTCTTACTCTTTATAATTTTAGTGTAATTGCACAAGGAACTACAAAGCTTTGCTGATTGTACATCAATTCTGCCTAATCCCATTATTCCACGCTCTTAAAACATGAACAATAATTCTTACATGACTTTACTTTTTATAATTTTGGCTGAACTCTCTCTTTAGGTGATATGTGTCCCTTCAAGTTATCTATTTAGAAAATGGACCATAGCTGCACACCACAGTATTCTCATATGCGGTTCTACTTCTACTTTTCGCAAAATAATAGGTACTACATATTTAGTTTTACCTTGTTTTTAGAATAGATGATGATCTAACGAGATCTAACTTAGTCATGTAGTATTAAAATAAAATACGTGTGCAACTGAAACTGAGTAATAAATTATATTTCAAAAATTTGTTTCGTTTTACGACTTTCCTCCCTTTATGTTCGCTTTCTTAGTAAGTTTTACGACCTCTTTTTGTGCAGTGCTTCCAAAAGTGGAGTTTTGTATTAGTTCTTTTTGAATTTCCTCATGTGGTTGATGGGCTGTTATGGTAATTGAGTTCGTAGCTGTGTGCATCATCAGGTCGTTATTTGAAATTACATATCTAGAAAAACATTTTAAATGCTGCCTATACCTTACGAGTAATCACACAAGAACAATCCATTTCTTTTTCTCTTTCCTTAATACGACCATTTAGAGGTCAAACTAGTTATCGACTGAGCTATTTGCCTTGCTCTGATTATGAGTTGCTCTGATTATGTCAACTTGTGTCCTGGATGGCATCATGGAGCATTGGTCTTTATTGACACATACGCTTGTGTAATGTTTCAACTATGAAAGATGAGTGTGTTGATGCAATGTAACCAAATTAATAACAAGTGAAGCATGCAGTTGCTACAGTCTTAAAGTATTTAGGCGATGCTGAGCACCACATAGACAGCACAGTATACAACAGCAGTATGGAGATTACTATACAGTATTGTAGATAGAGCGTATAGGAAACTAAAAACCACACAGATGCCCATGCAGTACATTTCAGTTAGTGATTCTTATTTGCATTGACAAACGAGGCACAAACATGAACATAGAACATGTTTTACCTATGAAAAATATGTTTTATATGGTAAGGATTTTGTACATTCAAGCAGTATCCTCGGTGTCACTTATTAATGTTGACCACATTCATGTAGAGTTGCGTCAATCTGTTGTGAACGATGTGGGTTTTGACTGACCCTGGTGTGCTGATACATACCAAAGGCACACCATGACCATAGACAGATTCCTGTTTCTGCTATTTATTTAACAAGGTCAATTACAATGTAGTATTGCAGTATTACATGATTACTGCTTAACTGTTGACTGCAAAAGTGCCCACAGTGCTGATCTTACAAGTAGGTGGAGCTTGCGAGTTGACAAGAGGTCGTTGAGTGCCCTCTAAGAAGTGAACATTGGCGCAATGGAGAAACTGCTGAGGGCGTTTCAGGCCTGACATACAACACGGCAATGGATGGCTATCTCGATCTGTCCCCAGTAAGCACCAACGACGTTATGGGCAGCTGGGGTATGGTCTACTTGTGGATGGGCTTGTGAAGCGCATAACAGCGATTCCTCGTCCGGATGGTGCATTTGATCCATCACTTAATGAATGTTATGGTGATCTTATAGGGCATGGGTAGCCAAGAATTCGCCTCACGAACCCTACCCCGGAACGAATGCCATAGTGCTCAACCGAGCTGCACTTTTCTCCCACCATCACTGTGGGCTGTCTGGGCTGAGGAGGGGATAAGGGGGAAACTACAAACACGGTGCCTGTAAATGGAATGCAGTGGCACTGAATAGGTCTTGGTTTTATATTTTCCGTTTCTCGACAACATAACCACAAAAAATTTTGTATTATTTATTATTTTGGAGTGTTGAAGATATATTTTTCGTCTTGAGCACACAGTCGGAATATGAACAGACGCAGACAGTTTCAAAATTTTTGCGCTCAGGTTGCCAAGTAATCGTAACTTACATAGTTTCTTATTCGAAAAATGGTCATTCACGCACATGTATTGAACTAATATTGTAGCACTTTTGCTATTTCATTATGAAATCATGGAAACCCTACCTGAAGAAACCAATGTGGACGACCTGGACGGTTTTGACGTAAATGGATTTGTCGTTAGAACAGGAATTACCTATGCGAGAGCCCCTGGCGTTTTTAGATATGCTGTTTGTCTTTGTTGGAAGACAGATAATCAGAATTCTGAGTTCTGTGGTCTAGTTGTGCTTGAAACTTTTTGTTGCATCTTTAGGTATATCATTCATCACTTTTTTGAAATACGTATAGCTTTATTTATGTGCTCATCGTCACTCTAATTTTTAATGGTGGCTGTGTCGATTGTAGACAGATGTTTCGCAGTCTTCACTGGGAGCTTAGACTTGACTCACGAAAGTGTTCTTAATTGTTTTTATTTTTCTTTTGTTTTTTTTGCCATAGAAGTTGTTGTAGAATGCATTATTTTTTGGTGTGACTCATTTTGGGATTCTATTATTTTATCACTGAGTTTTCGCGAAAAATCTACGACGCGGACTCGAACAGCGGGCGTAGAAAAGCTTCTAATTTATGTTAGATCTGCAAATATATATGGACTATTGGATGATAAGTGTTATCCACTTCTCTACCATTTGGTTCATCTCTCTGTATGTCCATCTTGTTAGATATGGTTGCGGGACTCGGCTGTTCGATACAGGATGTCAAAGTAAACACCTTTCAGTCGTCTAGTTTCCAAACTTGGTTTATTTGACTACAAGTTTCAGCGTTTTACTACTCCATATTCAGGCGTCTGACTGACGTGTTGCAAGATTCTACCTCGGTTCTGATAGAAGCAGGGGCCAGCAATACTGGTATTAGTCGATTTCTCCTTGCCATACCGATCGCTTCAACCACACAGAGTGATGGTTAAAGTGATCGCTATGGCAAGTAGAAATCTACTAATACCAATATTGCCTGCCCCTGTTTTGATCAGAAGTGACGTAGAATCTTCCAACACGTCGGTCAGGTGCCTGAAGATGGCGTAGTAACATGCAGAGACTGGTAGCGAAATAAAACAAATTTGGAAACTAGACGGCTGAAAGGTGTTTACTTTGACATCCTTTGATTCACAGACGCTTAAAGCAGTTTGTTCGTATAACTGTGGCTGACGGCACTAGTTTTAGTAATTGCGACTGCAGTGTTTGAACTAAATTTGTATTAGTTCGTGACTTGTAAGGACTGATTAAAGTTGACCACAAATACATAAAAGGCGATCAGAAGCTTCTGTGCGAGCATGTTAATAGCTTTGAACGTGTTGTTCAAATATTATGTCTAGTGGTAGAGCAGTAGGGGATAGAGGCTGTATCCCATGTTTACACATGGTAGTAAATACTCGTCGCTAATGTCGCTAATGCTTGAGACGAAGGATCAAACTGCGTTCGTGGTTTCCTCGCCTGTAAGGCGTGTGCAGTTCACCGTTCGCGTGTTGGTCAACATCCCCGAACAGTTCGCTGCCCGGCGGTGACCGCAGGTCTGTGGAGACGGATGGAGGCCACCAATTCGAGCAGTTCGATGCCCTCTGTCATTAGGACTCGGCGTTAGAGCCGTCAGTAGTTGGCTGGCCCTGTGGGCGTCGTGTGGCGTAGCGCCGTGACCAGCGTCCGGCTGCGGCTTCCGTATGTAAGCTAATATGGGAGCCAGCGTAGCGTGCGGGCGCAGGTCCACTGCAAACAGCACTCAGCGTCGGCGGACACCTCGGCGCTGGGATCGCGTCCCGTCGAAACAGCGCGCAACGCGGCCGAATGAGCCATTTCGCCTCCTCTGGACGGACACAAAGGAAAACGGAGACCTGCTCTGGGCGTCGGGTCTAGAGAGAGAGAGAGAGCTGTTCGGTGCGCGTGCTTCCTTCATGTTGGGATATTACGTTCTGTTGTGACGTGGTGCAAGCCACGTTTACTGAACGCGTGGTGCTGGAATAGTTTACACAGAGTGCAGGTCCAAAGCAAAGGAGGAGGTCCAGGAGAAGCCGTCGGTAAACAGCAGGCGAGGAGTCCGCCAACATAATAATCCGTAGCAGGTCCATGTGCTAACCAAGTACCGTCGTAGGTGATACGGTCAGTGTAACATCTTGTGCGAAAACAAATGAATCTGCTTGTGTTTCTTGATTTATTTGTATATATTAATTTGAATTCCATACCTTTAAAGCTAGAGGCGGTGTTCGATTAACAATCCCTGGAGACTTCACTTGGAAGTTCCTAGCTGATAAGCCGTGGTCGATACATAAAACTTTCCCCCAACGTTTCATCTCCGACTACAGAAGACATCTTCAGACGTAAAGTGGCGAAATGCGACTAGAAATCGACGGAGTTCCCAATATATAGGCAGTGCAGAGGGCACCGCGCTCCATCACATAACGTCGGCTGAAGTATTATCTGTCGAAATGCCATCATCCTTGGCTGAAGATAATCAGTCGTTATTCCACCGGTGGAACGTTGACACTCAAATTTTAGCTTATATAACACCTTCCTCTTTCATATTAAAGTTATTCCGGTGTTTACACATCTCAATATCCTCGCTACATATGCGCGCATGTTAATGTAATGCCGCACAGAGTGGTCGCGCGGATTGAGGTGCAATGTCACGGACTGTACAGCTCCTCCCGCCGGAGGTTCGAGTCCTCCCTCGGGCATGGGTGTGTGTGTGTGGGTTGTTCTTAGTATAAGTTAGTTTAAGTTAACTTCAGTAGTGTATAAGTCCAGGGACCGATGAATTCAGCAGTTTGGTCTCTTACGATTTCACACACATTTGAACATTTGATAATGTAATGTTTTCGAAATGACAGGTCTCATTGAACTTTGGTTCACAACGCTTCTGGAAACCATGTTCCGCTACGGTTGATTTATCCGATGTCCCAGGCGGCAGTTCCTCTTGTGTTCAACAAAACAGGTGTTAACACTTCTTTTCGTGGTACCAATAAAAACCAGTCCACAGCTACAAGAGGAATTGCCGCCTCGCACATACCGTAAGTTGGCAGTAGCGCAACGTGTTTACCAAGAAGGTGATCATGAAACAAACTTCAGTGAAATGAGTGTCATATCAAAAACATCGCATTGTGATGCCCGCATGTTGAGAGAGACTATAGAGATTTACAAAACCACAACAATTTTAATAGAAACGAGGAGGGTGTTAAATTAGATAAAATTTGAATGTCAACACTGCACCGCAAGAATGAGGCTCTACTTCTTTCAATCAAGAATGTGGCATTACCAGCGATGATCTTGTGACAGACGTCATGTGATGGACTGTGGTGCCCTCTACATTGCCTATATATTCAACACTCCCTCGAGTCCTGGATGCAGTTCGCTGCTTTACCTCTGAAGATGCCTCCCGCAGTCGGGTATGAAACGTTGGGTGAAAGTTTTATGCGTAGGTCACGGTCTATCAACCCGAGGGTTTCAAGTGAACTTAGTGCCGGCTGTCAAAGCCTACATTGTATGATTCAGTGGGGAGTCAGATACTCTTCAGCTAGGCAGCAACAGGGTCGGTAGTATGTCAAGCGTATATAACTAGTTGAATATATTTCCTAAAAGATTAACGGCTCCAGCGCTTCTGCTACAACCAATATAGCTCTCCACTACTCCCTGCTCGGAAATGAGAAATTGCAAGTTTTTCTTTTTCGAACGCGATACTGAAACAAAATTTATCAGACAGTTAATCTTTTATAAGCAACAAGCAGCGGTATATGCTTGCTACCTCCTGCAGCCCTGTAAGACTTTCAAATTTTTGTTATCTACCTTTTTGTTGATGCTCAGCTAGTAATCAGCATTCACTTGTAATCGAACCACTGAACGACATAGCAAATTTTCTGACAGAGAGTGTCTTTGTATCGCAGTTATTGCTGAAGGCCGCCTTTATTTAAACTTTTGTCTTGGGACTATTATTGACTAGACAATTAATTACTTGTAAAAATGTGTCGTAGGGAAATTCGCTTGCTTAGCTGAGTGGGAACGTGTTTGCCTACCGCGTAACGGGCCCTGGTTGGATTCCCTGCCGGTTGGAGATTTTCTCCGCCCGTGGACTGGGTGTTGTGTTCTCCTTATTTTCATCTTATCATCACCGACCAGCAAGTTACCTAATGTAGCGGCACCGGAAAGAAGACTTGCAACCCGGCGGCCGAATTTGGCCGGTTGTCGCCAGCTGGCCACAGTTACAATTAACTCAAACCATTAACTTGTCAAGAGATTTGAAATTAATTAAAAACACTAAACACATTCTTTTTGCTATTTTATGCCTACCGTGCACTGAAATGTCACTCTGTAATAGTAAATCATGTTTGTTCTAGCGCTATTGGATATACAATACTTTATTTTAGCCCGAGATTACTATACCCGCATGAGATTCAAAACTGCAGTTGGTAACAATTCGCGATTCCCGCCAATCTGATATAGCCAGTATGGGGCTTAAAACAGAGCATTTGGAACTAATTTAGCGTGTGAACTTATAACTGTAATTAACTATTGCTTAAGCTATAAATTATGGTTTTCTTAGAATAAAATAAGGAGGAGTAAAATTTGCAATGGTGTACTAACTGCCGGCCGAAGTGGCCGCGCGGTTAAAGGCGCTGCAGTCTGGAACCGCGAGACCGCTACGGTCGCAGGTTCGAATCCTGCCTCGGGCATGGATGTTTGTGATGTCCTTAGGTTAGTTAGGTTTAACTAGTTCTAAGTTCTTGGGGACTAATGACCTCAGCAGTTGAGTCCCATAGTGCTCAGAGCCATTTGAGCCATTTATACTAACAAAGTAACATTTTCCGTCCTTTAGTTTTCTATGGTTAAGAAATAAAGCAAGCAGGCAAATTTTTATTGTGTGATTTTCGGGTTTCATCCATCTTCAGTTGGCGTAATACATACTTCAATCTACATATTTCAATCTCCAGTTGTACATCGTTGAAACGTCGACTGCAGTTTGGATACTGCGACTTGCCTCTGCGAATTAACAGTTTTCTGTAGCTACTTCACTTCGCGAGTTGTATTTTTACGATATATTACTGGTTAGATGCACTCACTTTCTTCCCTGTTTGTCGTTGTTCCAGTTCTCGTTTGTTTCATTGTGATACAAACAATCTCCTCTTGTATTTAGCACAAAAACTGGGCAGTATCCGCCATATTCCTGACTGATATCTACTATTACATCGGATTATTATATCTGTGGTCAAAGTTATAGGCAACTTACCGGGTCTGCAAATACTGTTTCTAGTTTTAGCTTCTGTGTGATGAAAAAAAAGGAGAGAGAGAGAACTGCTTAGCATGAATGTGCTGAGTGGTTGATTGTTTGATAAGTGTGTTATTGGTTCGTTCGTTCAACACACTGGACTCGCATTCGGGAGGACGACGGTTCAATCCCGTCTCCGGCCATCCTGATTTGGGTTTTCCGTGATTTCCCTAAATCGCTTCAGGCAAATGCCGGGATGGTTCCCTTGAAAGGGCACGGCCGATTTCCTTCCCCATCCTTCCCTCACCCGAGCTTGCGCTCCGTCTCTAATGACCTCGATGTCGACGGGACGTTAAACGCTAATCTCCTCCTCCTCTCCTCCTCGTTCGTTAAACTATGTTAATTATTATAAAATAATATGGTACACTTTATGAAAAAGAATTAATGTCACATATTTTGCTCACATTTCGAATGGCATTTACAAACAACAAAGGATGCAATGAATGGGCTCGTGCTCGATTACGTTTTTTCAGGGCTGTAATTAGTGTGTGGCTGTATAAGTAAGTTATGGAAGTTCCTTTTAGGCATACAAAAGCTTAAACTGAAGCAGTACTTTTAGAACATGTAACTGAAATGTAACTTTCACCAAAGACAGTTCTCCGATGTAAATGAAGGAGTCAGCCGGCAACGTGGAGGATATTCCTCTGGTTTCGTGCAAAATACGAATCAAAAAGTGATTGTGTCACAATGATTAAAGTGTAAATCGGAACAACATAAAGCAGACTAGAAAGTAGGTACGTCTGTCTTAAATATACAACTCGCGCAGTGCAGTAGTTGAACAAAACTGTTAATTTGCACAGGAAAGTTGCAGCATCCAAATCCTAGTTGGCGTTTCAGCTATGACAACTGAAGACTGAAATATGTGTTACGACAACTGAAGGTAGGAGAAGCTCAACGAGCATTGGTATAAATAGAAATGCATGAGAATGTTGCTGGTTGCTATATTTCTTAAAACAATATAATCCAGTGCCATGGAGCTCAAAAACCAATAAAAATGTTAAATTATTGTTTGCAAAATAATTATCTCTTTTTCCGTCTAGTGAGTGCAGAAATAAATTAGGTTTCCTGACGCGCGATCAGGTGACATACAGCTTTTCAAAGGAGAAGTGTTGATTTGCCAAATTCAATCCACAGTTTTGTGGCTGTCGTCTCTCTGCATCTTTTACGGTAATTGGAAATGCTAGACGAACTAGAAACTGCAATAATTTGAATTGAGAAGACATATCTATCGTAATTCACTTGCAGATTTTTCATTTTAAGTTTTAACTTTGTTCATATTATTCATTACTTTTTCACTGAAAGCCGGGTACTACTGCAGAATCGTGGTTGATAAATGTTTCTGAGAAGAGTGGTGTGCACGTCAATCTTAATTGTTAAAATGTATGGCAGCATACCTGGCAAACCTATGAATTCGAGAGTTCGTTTAGGTAACTGTCAGATTCATCTCGATTCATTTCATTATCGGCGGACTGATACGTTGTCGTTTCCCGGATAATTCATTGTTAATGTTGTAACTGATGACACTGACGTCACGGTCTTCGGCTGCTACTATAGCGCGCGCTCTGAGCCACTGACGGTTTCAGTAATTTTGTGCAATATTTGGGAAAACTTGGTGAATAAATTCGTCTGTGGCTGCTACGAGTGCACAGAAATTTGTTGGTAATATGATAAAATTCGTGGATTTATGTATATTTTACATGTGCCCAGTATCCAACAATTGTTTGGCGAAATGTTCAGCGGAGGCTTCATGTTGCAGTTGTACAAACATACTGATCTTTAGAGTAAACTTCCACACTTGTCGCAATAACATTGACTATTTGAGACGTGCATTAAGTTCATCAGCGGCTGTTGAACGCCTTATAACTGGCAGAGTTCGCCGAAAACCACCAGACAGTAAACTAAGTGCAAGACCAAACAGCTGTTGATTTCCTTCCAAATGTTTGAGTGTATGAAGAAGCGAATTTTCCTCGTTATTGGCGTATGGTATCCCAGAGATTTGCATATTCAATGGCAATTTCAGTGTTTGGCGACCATCCAAAAGAGTTGGCGTTTTGGTGTCATAATTGATTTGACAGCAAAAGTAATTATTTGTAAAGACTTTCACAACCTTATTAGTAAAAAGGAAAAAGAACATGTGTGTAACATCACATGTCTTTCATTGATTGACCGTTGGAATTTCACAATCAAAGCCACTTGTAATGTCGCACAGGGACTGAGATGTAGCTGTTTCTGTTTCATTCAGTTCGGTTATGTCATTCGTGCGTAATCGTACACTGAATACACATGAGCTGCGGTTAAAGTATATGAAATATACATACTTGTGAAAATAAATCGCTCGCCGCCTACTGTAAAAAAAGGATGGCGGTTATCGCTGAAGAATCCGGTTTTCGGTTATATCTGTTTCTTCCTACGCCAGTTTACTCTGACTCTTAAAACCACTTAAAGTTGTCAGTTTCCGAAGTAAATAGTTTTCCATATTTATTTTTATCATTTCTTGTTGAGCATCTAGAAATCTAAGAATGATTAAAAATTTCGACTGTCTCAGTTTCAAGGTATATAGAATCAAAATGTTAAATTCATTAACGAAATAAAAGAAAACATGATCCATCCTCCTCCGCCGCTTTTCTCGAAAAGTGCTAAGTGGCTGAATTTGATTCTAAGTTGTAGAAGCTCTGCTCAAAACTCGTATTGTAATTGAGGATCATACAACTACTTGGGCATTACGAACAGTCAGTCCTAAACAGTAAAAACTGCGCTTGAAGAAATGTGTTTTTCGTGTTAATTTTTCCCATCCCTACTGTAAAATGGTAGGTTTAATTCAAAACCCTTCGTGACCATGTACACGACAACTCGCCATAGTTGCATCGCAGTCGAATGAATGGTACATTGAGACATACCAGACAAACAAAGATACATCCATTTCATTTTCATGTACATTTCCTTTAAAAAGAATATAAAAAGTAAAAAATACAAAATACAAGGAACTTGGCAGTATGAGCTCACTTCTGAATATGACGTTGCACCCCCCTGACCTGGATGCATGCACTGATCTGGTTGTTTCCTCTCGTGAGGCATGTTGGTCAACATTGTTGTTACTGGCCATTGATATAATGGATACTGACACTGGAAGGGAGTTGCCGTTCGAGACGTTCCCACAAATGGTCTCTCGGGAGACAGACCCGGTGAGCTTGCTGGCCATAGCAATGCAGCGTTAGATAAATGGCTCCATGATACTGTCGCATGAGAGGTAACAGATGAGGACACATGATGAGTCAGAGTTTCCCAGTCACTGCCAACAGTGAACCGAAGTCAAAGTCGATGGGCCTCTCCGTGATATCTCCACTGTGCCTTTTCAAAACATTGCGTGAATGGGGACTCTCCACATATTGCCGTCATACTCACTGATGATGGTCACCTGCGATAGTGTACCACTGTTACGTATCGCTGAAGACAAAGTGACGTCATTCATCAGCAATCTACGCTTTCCGGTCGTGGCACAAAGTCTGTGTGGTGGTCTTAACGGCAGCCTGTGCATGGCACGGTAAATCCTTGGTCTGACTATTCCTAGTCTCTGACAAACGGTGAGGGATGACACAAACTGTTGTGTGAGGTCTATTCCTTGTTCCGGAATGGCACGTACATGCGTACGTGAAGGGGTCAAATGTGCTTGTCCCACAACACGGCGATCCTCCCTGATGGTGCTCAATTGTGATCGAACAGACCCTTAATGAGAAACACGCCAGTGTGTCTGCCCTCACGTTCCCATACAGTTCAACATCGGGCTACTTCCATATCCGAATATCCCACGAAACTGGGTGTCGCACGATTCCATTAGGCAGTGAAACTGACACTTACAACGAGACTCTTTTCAGTTTCTGTCAGGCGCTGATAACGTTGAGTTACATGAGAAAGCGATGTCTCTGTGACGTTTACAGTGACCCCTTATCATCTGACTTTATATACACTATGAGGCCAGGTAACGAGACTAAATACAAGAAACACTAATGCAGAATTCTGGTCGCTGTAACTGTCACAGAGAAACGTGAGTCTAATTACTTACGTACCTGCCGATGATGTGTAAGTGTATGAAGTAATGCTGTTATTTAGCCATGTTACTTGTTGTCTGGGTGCTTCACTTCTGTTGTCAAACAGTGTTGTAGACTGAGTATCTTCGGCGACTTGCTCGATACGTGCACAATACCTAATCCGCTGTCCTCAATGTTCTTGCTTGTGTTTCGCACTGCGAGCCTATTTGTGCTACTCCGGAAACCATTGTTTGGCATGACATGACCTCAGCTGTAGTGAACACTGTCACAGAGAAGAGTAGACTCCAAATACAGTATGTTGTTGTGTGCAGTTTCCTTGAGATCGCGGAACTATTCATGTGCTTAATTTGTTGGACATGCCAGTCATAAATATTCATGAAACTTTTGTAATTCGTAATTCAGTATAGATACAGCGCTATTCCACATGATCTAACTCTGACATTGGGTTTTACGCAACCCGATATGGCCTTCATAACCCACGCAGGAGGGTTTCGTATTTTATCGCTCGCTATGTACAAACTATAAATCCTACAGATAATGAGCAGGACCTTTTGTAGGAAATTTAATGTAGTGAAATTTTGTACTAGGATACGTCTTCGCTCTTGGGCACGGCTTTGGAGTTATTCAAGGAAAACGTACAGAACTGACCTTCAAACTCACCTCCATCCAACATTCATCACTCACCAGTCAGGATTTGTAGTATGTTGTTCATGGCACTCCCTCCTACCACTGTACAAAAATTTCCGACTGCAGGAACATTTACCGAACCTCGACCTTCTTATCGCTATTGATTGAGCTGTTACGGCACTAACATAGTCGGATATTTGGTTGACATTATTAATTTAATCGTGCCCGTGAGACGAATGAACTAAATCGACTTTTATAAAAATTACGCTAAAACCAATCACATTGAAAATTAACCCTTACAAGCACAGTAGTTTCGTAGCCAGAAGGCCTGACGATTACAACGATGTAGCTATTTACTTTATGTTGTTAAAGTTCACAAAATCATCAGTTAAAATTACACAAATGTCCATTTTACAATTTTGTAATTGCTGGATTAATCCGGTGGCGTAATAGGATCAGTGAATGAAAAGAAAATGTCGAATTTGGGAAATAATTCGTACAGTCGCAAACATTTGTACTGCAGTAGGAAGGAGTGCCATGAACAATATACTAGAAATCCTGACCGATGGAGGCTGAGAGAGGGACTGGGGGTGCCTCTGGATGGAACCTTTGTACGCTTTTCTTGAACAAATCGAAAATTAAGGCCTCTAGCGGAAACTTTTTCCCATACAAAATACAACTACTTTATATTTTCTATAAAAAGTTCATGTAATTTTTTATGTAGAGCTAACAGTTTGCGCATACCGAGAGGTAGAATATGAAAATCTCGCGCATAGTTTATGAAATTCAGATTCAACACTGCCGGTTGCATAAAACGATAGCGGTAGGGGTAACTGATACATCAAAGATATGTTTTGTACATGACAAAAGGAATCATTAAAGGGAATACCTGATAGTGGTAGTACCCACTTCAGAAATATCTGCGGCGAGTGTCATTTTAGTGATCTATTTTGCTCCAATATCTGGGGGAAGAATAGACGAGTAGGGGACAACGCCTGAAGAGAAAGAGCTGTGATTAATCTTGTTAAGTTAGGGTCAAAGTGACGGTAGTAATTACTTCTTTTTTTCTTCAATAAGCCAGATTAATAGGACTATTAGGCGGAAAGCGGGAAACAGTGCGTAGTGACGTACTATAGTATTTGTTGATGGTAAATAAACCATATTCTCTGCGTAAATTTAAAAAGGGAAAAGTTCACTAATTTATTTGTTTCCGCAAGATAAAAGTTAAAAACTCAAAATCATTTGGAAATAAAACTCCAACTATAGATAGGAAGAGGAAAGGGAAATAGAATAGTAGTATATTTCACTAAGGAACTGTTGTACAATCTCGTTTCCAATCAATGGATAGCTAACCGAGAAATAGGCTAACAACGTTAGAACTTGGGGTGTGTGTGTTGTATGACGTCATTTTATTTCCCGGTAATTTTCCTGGAATGGCGTTCCTGTCCAGTTAAACTGGCAACTGCGGTGTTGCACGACGGGTATTTTCGCGTACGTCATTTCACACTTATTTAGACATCGTCTGCAGATATACCATGTTAGGCACGCGCGATAAGAGTTTCAGATCGCAAAACTATTGACTTGAGGGTATTTTGAGGTTGGTAAATACTGTAAATGGGCTCAGGAATGTAGTATAAAATGCGGAAACTCCGGCGGTATCATTCAATGAAAAGATTAGGATAAAATATTTAACTTATCTTCTAACATACTTGTGTCTATGAAACAATGATCTATCTCGAAATTAAAGGGTCGGGTTTTGTTGTTTGACCAGCAAGAGATCTTTTTAAAGTTCCAAATAAAGAAAGGAGAAAAATATGCAAATGTTCACAAACCACTTCACGTAGATCAACTCAGCAGCTACAACAGACGTAAGATTTTTTTAACGACAGAAACACGTAAATAGTATACTCAGAAATGGTAGCAGAGACTGCAGACTGGTGGTGGTCCATACCTGGAATGTAAGATGAAAGTTATGTACAGTAAAATACATACGTCATGGAGATTAACTTGGCTGGCAGTTCTGTCTGGTATGTGTTACTCACTGGCTAACTTGCTGCAGTGTTTCTGCCTTACAATGATTACTTCATTACAGCAGCTATGGGTGTTCTACCGAATTATTAAACACTATTTGCTCATCCATATTTACAGTTCTTGGGCAGATACAAATCCTGTTTATATGAGGTAATGTGTGTTAGCGATTATATTGGAGGCATATATGCCGAGTAAGATGCCAACAGAGTGAACAATCATAATCTTTTTTGATACTGATGGGTGAAATGTACTTATGGCACATATCCATGAAGACTGTTGTTATTGTAGCTCACCTATATGTTTGAGAAAAATGATTATTTTGCATGTTTCATAGTTGAGTCTGGCTTGTGGAATCATCTCTAGCAACTGTATATGGTCGAGGAGAGATGGGGAAGTAACTGGAGACATGATACATTCACTGTGTTCTTCCTTCTCTCCTACACTCATCTCAGATTAAAACTGTCAGTTTTGTTTTCAGAATGTAACTACATATTCTCAAGCGTCAAAGAATTGGGATAAATGCAGATGGTGCTGCTTTAAAAATACGTAGCTTGACAAGAACTGGAGAAAGGAGGGAAGAATTTTACTGGTTAAAAAAGAGCATGAAACTCAAAATTAGGATCAGAAAAGAATAACATACACATGATTTCAAAACAAAAAGATGTTAATCCATATATATTTATTAATTTTATATGCATTCAGTTGTAACCGAGGACTGAAATAATTAACATAACTGTCTCTTGTGTATGTTGTCGATTTCATAAACCTCCATTTAATAATCCTGCTGGCTTTTATTCTGTCATTACCTATGAAGTCTCCAATGGAGAGATGGAAATCACCAGTGACCAAGTCTCTGACTGTCAAAAGGAGGTGGTTCACTGGTTGAGCACAGTCATTTCTGAAAGAAATAAAAGAATTACAAGAGATAATGTGTGTGATAATTCAAGATAAATTTAAAAACATAACATCACAGCCACTCCTCCCACTTGTTATGATTATGTTGATTCAATAACTAAAGATACCTGTTAGCTGAATGACAAGTACCAGTGCTCCTATAACATACAGATAACTATTGATTAATACTAAAGATGGATGTTCTTATGTGGATAATACTGACAACTGAGAAACACAACAGCTATGTTATCAAACTGAGAAAGTATGATCTTTTCCTTTTTTTAAAAAAGGAAAATATTGACTTTATTGTTAATGGTACTGTGCTTGAGTAAGCAGAAACAGTTTACATGTTTATGGAAATAATGCTAAGTGGGAGATAATTTCGTTAGTCGGAAGCATTAATGGTACTTATTGCTAATATTTCCACTAAAAGATGGAAGTTGTTGTTCCAGTCGGAGATAAGAGTGAACAAAATTAATCTAATGTGGCTGAACTAGTGACATTAGTGTTCTATCAAACTCTTGGTTAAATTAAAAATCATAATATTGTTCTCTAATTCTTAAAAAGGTGTCAAAGCTAATAACGTCCAAGGCTTGTCTTATTTTTCGACTTGATTAGATCTATTCTATCACTATAACCAAAACAAAGTAGTTCTTTCTAATACTGTAGCAATTTTAATACAGGCACATAAATAACACTATTTTGGCATGAATTATCATTTATATGCACATAGATTATGTAAAGAACACGATGGTATTTCATTCATGAAGTACTGATATCAAATGCATATTAACATAAATAAACAGTATACATTAGGAAACACAGAAACAGTCAAACCTGTTAGTCATATGCTCTAGTTTCTCACTTACGAGATCTTAAAGACAAAGTTCTGGTTCCTTCGACAAACTAAATGTTGATATAAATTCGGAATCATCGTATTCTTCAAAATAACTGGGGTGGCGTCCTAATTTCTCCTCCTTTTTCATTCTTACAAACAATTCTGCCAGATTCTCGTTCTCTCTGTCTGATTCGATAACTACTTCTGCCATCGTGAAAACTTAGTCCTCAGATAAACACGTTAACGCAATCGAAATTGCCGGTTAAGCTATACCGAGTTTAGACTTCGGTTAGGAGTTATTTCGGGTTGGTAAAACGCGTTTCCAGCGCTATAGCGGGAATAGAGTTTAACCGGCACTTAACCGGAGTTTGTACAACAGACCCAAAGAACAAAGTAAGGTTTTGAAACAAAACGTATTCAGAGACATTATTTGGGGTTGACATCCAAGAAGCATAGGCAATTAATAACATTAAAGAGAATTAGAGTAAAGAATAGCAGTTATAGGATTGGAAAGCATTAACTTTGATCAGTGTAACGAAGGATTAAGGAAAAAATAGAAAAATAGGATTGGATCTTCTGAATTTCAGTAACAGATTGTTGGATAGAAAGGTAGTACCTTCTTCCGTTTATAAATTACGAAAGAGTTAACGCTATATTGCTAAATGATTGATAGTTTTGTCGTTTTTTAATCAATTTTATTGGCTTTTGGTAGGAAACAACGCAGCCATTCAGATTTCTTCCGTTATCAACTGCGATTAAATGTACACATCTAATTCATACATATATAAAATAACAACTTCAGTATTTTACGTCAGAACTTTATCTCCGCTTCTTGTAGGTAATGTGCTATTAAAAAATTGATTCTGACGTTGTTCCCACTCATTAACGTTTTAACAGTTGCTGGGAATGGAGTCTTCACTATTACGATTGTTCGCGTAGTTTATTCTGATCTGATGCATATTTGGAATGTCACAAAATAATATGCTCAAGATTTACGACATCTTCTTCACTGGATGTGGGAGAGTCTACCACTCCGGTACTTGAGAGGTGTGCAGGGAAATATTTATGTTCGAATATCATTGTTATAATTGATGTTACCTGTCTTCCCTGCAGATTTTTCTAACTGCACCATGGTTTTGTTGGCATACTAGACTTACTGAAATGAACAAAATGCCCTTTTCTGCTAAGATATTTGTCACTGCTTTGCCCACTAATTGTAAGCCTCTTTTTGAAAATGTTCGGAATATGGAAGCTGTGTATAAATCGGGTCCCCTTCTCTGATACTTGCTTTTGCAAGGCCATCTGGATCTTTGTTCTTGAGATATAGTTTACTCGAAACAAAGAACGACACGTTGTGTGTAAATTCCGGGCATTATTAAAAAACAGTAATTAAACATGCTTATCTTAGCTTGTGTTTGACAATAAAGTAAATTTTGACTCTTGACCCGCACGAATCACCGGTTGATATTAGGTTAGTGAATAAGTTCGTAGCGTTTTTGTTTTCATGTCGATATTCTGGTTCCTTTACGCTAGTATCTCTACGGTGATTTCTTATTTGTAGCTCACTGTTGATGAGCTAGTTTACACACCGTCATTTTGCGATTTGGATATTGTGAGTGGAACTGTGGACGTTAGAAAATGGGGTGCCAAGTGAAGAAACCTGAGTCCAACAGATGGGTGACAGCAGCGGAGGCCGGGACAAACATTAGCGTCGTGTATGGCGATAATGACATTGGACAGAGCATGGGAAGGACAGGGTTTTCTAGTTTTAAGGAGGATCGTTTTGACGTTACTAATTCTCCACATTCAGGAGGACTTTTGGTGTTGATGAAGATCGTTTACACGCATTAATCCACAATGATCCACATCAGTGTTGTCGAGAACTGGGAAATGAGGCGAACTATGATCATGCCACCATCAGGTACAACATTGGAATACAATGGAGAGAGTTCAAAAATCGAGTGTGTGGATACCGCAAGCTCTAAGTCAAGATCACAAACCTCAGCGAATGGCCATATGTGCATCTTTGCTTGTTAGTCATCAACTGGCTCGTGAACAACTCCGACACTTCTTATCCCGTATCGTTACTGGTGGTGAGAAGTTGTGTCTTTACGTTAACATAAGGAAAAGAAAGTAACAGCTGAGCCAAACAAACCAGAAACTCCCCGTACAAGGACCTGAGGTGCTACCTCAAAGGACCTGGTGCAACAGCGACTGTGTGGTGTCCTATGAATTGCTTGCCCGAGGTATAAACATCACTGCTGACGTCTTGCAGACGCAGTCCAAGAACAAATACCAGGAAGTCTGCGTGAAGTGATGCTAGTCCACGATAACGCCCTCCCTCAAGGAAAGAAAAGAACACTATGCAAAAGTTGGTTTGGGAAGTGACTACGCACCCAGCTTATTCACCTGGTTCTACACCCTCAGATTTTCACCTTTTCCGGTCTCTATCGTACAACCTTCAAGCAGCTTCCTTTCCAGATAAAACTGCGCTCCGAACATGACATGACGAATTCTTCGCCCCAAAACCAAGTGATTTCTACAGTCGCTGAATTAAAAAGTTACCCCAGCCTTGGCCGACTGTTGTAAAAACTGAAGGAAAATGTATTGTCGAT
Source organism: Schistocerca americana (assembly GCF_021461395.2). Lineage (NCBI taxonomy): Eukaryota > Metazoa > Arthropoda > Insecta > Orthoptera > Acrididae > Schistocerca > Schistocerca americana. The sequence continues at coordinate 456,200,231 of NC_060123.1, forward strand.
GACTGAAGTCTCTGTTATGTGTATGTGTTGTATTTATTAAACTTCTGGGGAAATGCTATGAACTTATGCACCAACCCAATACTAACGTATTGTTTACACGTTGCTAATGGAAATATTATAGTCAGATTACTCCGCTAGGCTCTTCTCTGATCCATTTGTTTATTTTGCTACATCTTCCACTAATTCTCCTGAATGGTCTCTCGTGTCCACGCAGGAAACAAGGTGGGCGGGAAACATAAGCCATTAGGCTGAATGTCTTGAGACTAATGCTAATGCGAGGGAGCTGTGCCTAGTTAGCACAGGAAGTGAGACTGTGCAACACCTACAAACTGGGGTGAGACCATTTGTTGAGCATGTGCTGCGTACGCAAAAAGTTCCTGTAGTCTTCTACACCCTAAGGTTGGCGAAAAGGACTGTAGTCCTGATCTATCCTGAGACGTATAATCCACATAGAGAAGCATCAGCGGCTGCCAATTATTGTCCCTCAGAAAGAGTTTAATTCGATGATAATTGTGTTTCCAACAGCAGATTTTACTGTCCATGTATTCACAAACTCAACGATAATGATCATAGTGAATAATTAACTATAGAGTTGTTAAAATTAATCAGTCAATTTATGCGTTGAAGCCAATTTTCCATAGCCACCGATGAATTGCGTAAATAGAAAACTACATATTACTCAGAGACGATTAATTTTCATGCTCACCAATGAGTCAGTTTAGAAAAGCAACAAGATGGTGAAAATCAGTAGAAAATCAGAGCCGTTACGTTCAAATTTCAGCCAAACAAACGCAATTTTGTAGGAACACTAGTACCTTGTGCATCCTGTGACCCGGCGCCAGAATGGGTTGCCCAAATTAAATGTCAGGAGGACGAGCTGCAGATTTCACTGCCACACCCCGAAAGCTGACTGTAGGAACCTATTTTTCTCAGAGGAGGTACACTACGGTGCTTCGTCAGATCTAATAAAAAACCTGGAGGCACGCTCTGGGAGCCCTATTCCATTGCGCACCAGAGTCTGCCCCTTACCTCTTAGTCGGTATCACGTCGTTACTCGTAGCAATGTAGGACTTTCAATCATCTTGTTGGGAGTGTGTGGGCTTCCATCTCGTGGAAGTGGCCCGATGCTGAGTCAGTTGTGGTTAGTACTCTTTACGTCGCTACCTCGATCATTTTATTGTCTGATCACGTCGCACTCACCGCGAGCAGCTAGCACTACGGTTTGATCACTGCTGACACGGTGAGCTTTGTGGCGCTGCACTTGTCTTTGGCTTCATATCCACAACTCCTAACCATTACCCAATTTCTTTCATGATATTCATCTCCGAGCATCTGAATTCTCCAACACGACTATCTAGGAACTGGACCAGTTATTATTTGTTTCTTACGGTTCTTCTGTGTATTTTTCTTGTCCTATAGAAAGACAGCTGCGTGCCAAGAAACCCAAAATAGTGACTGTAAGCGTACATCCGCAACCATTGTCACTGTCCGTAAAATTCAGCAGGATCGCATCGTCAATATGTAAAATTTCTCCAACGTTTCGGACATTGTTGCAAACGGTCTTCACCAGGGTGTTATGGTTACTCAAAACAACCAGAGGAAGGCCCTTTGCAGCAGTGGCCGAAACGTTTGAGGAATCTTACATATTGAAAATACGATCACATGTTTTTAAGAGTTTTGTGGGCAGAATTGTGGATTGATAACAGTTTTAGTTTAAGCCGGCGTATGCTCAGGACTGGTTACCTTATCCTCCTGGCCGCAACCTCTGAAATATAGTCAGTTTTAGAAGCACAATTATAAAAACGTTCTATTATTGCTGACGCAAGCGTCTGTAGGGATCTCTATTAATCTTATCAATTGTAATAGATTCATCCCTTGCCTGGTGTGTTTTTATATCGCCGGTAGAAGAATTTCAGGCACATTTTTAATTCCAACTGGCAACGGCCTTGCCGCAGTGGATACACCGGTTCCCGTCATATCACTGAAGTTAAGCGCTGTTGGGCGTGGAGGGCACTTGGATAGGTGACCGTCCGGGCTGCCGTGCGCTGTTGCCATTTTCCGGGGTGCATGCAGCCTCGTGATGCCAATTGAGGAGCCCCTCGACCGACCAGTAGCAGCTCCGATCACAGAAAACCGTCATAACGACAGGGAGAGCGGTGTGCTGACCACACGCCCCTCCTATCCGCATCCTCAGCTGAAGATGACACGGCGGTCGTATGGTCCCGATGGGCCACTTGTGGCCTGAAGACAGACTGCTTTAATTTCAACCACTGCGGTGCCATCGCCGTTTTGCGGCGCCTCTTGCTGTCGCTGAGACAGCCATCACGAGTCCGACGCATCCGTATTCGGCGGCAGTGCAGCGAGCATCCACTAGCAGCGGTATCAGTGGCACCTGGCCGAGGGCTATAGTTGAACAATTGGGTCGCAAGCAACCGTCTGAAATTGCTCAATTTGTGAGTTCGGCCGATGTACGGGTGGCCAGAAAGAGTCTGAAAAACTTGGGAGAATATTGCAGGGTAGATTGTGCTGGAAAATATTTGTTAAGAAAAAATCGATATCATGCGCCGTTTCGGGGTCAGTTATCAGTGAAGTTAGCTAGTCAGGCAATTCCGAGCGCAAATTCAACTGGGACGCCCGCCAGATACAATTTGTGTCAGTTTTTCCCATAGCGTAGACAAGGCTCAGCTTTTGGCCCGGTTTCGATTGTTACTATGGTCCCAAGTCCTTCTCTGCATCGCTCTCTTGGTTTAGTTTTAAGAAACCGAACGAAGAACACGTATGGTGAGACACTCTAGCGGCCGTCTTCATCAGTTTGTTCGAGCAACGGCCTGACTGACTAACTTTAGTGGTAATTAAATCGGAAACGACAGAAGGTGTAGAATTTTTTTCTTAAAAAATATTTATCAGCTAAGCCTACCCTCATACACACTTACAAGCATTTCAGACTGTTTCAGACCACCCAGTATATTACTCTTATGGTCAAGGCGTATGCTTTACTGAGCGACGCGGATGGCAAGGGTCATTGGTGTGGCCTTTTTGGTAAGTGAGTAGATGTTTAAGCAATATAATACAACCTTGCTCTTGGTTTTCCTCCAGGCAGCTCTTGCTCTTCTGGCATCTTACTACTTATCATTGGAAATTGTATTGTATTCCCGCTTCAGTAAGGAGTGGCCCACACCAGGAATATACACTATATGATCCAAAGTATTCAGACACCTCCAAAAACATACGTTTTGCATATTAGGTGCATCGTGCTGCCACTTACTGCCACGTACTCCATACCAGGGACGTCAGTAGTCATTAGACATCGTGAGAGAGCACAATGGGGCGCTCCGCGGAACTCACGGACTTCGAACGTGGTCAGGTGATTGCGTGTGACTTGTGACACACATCTGTAAGCGAGATTTCCTCACTCCTGAACATTCCGAGGTCCACTGTCTCCGATGTGATAGTGAAGTGAAAACGTGAATGGGACACGTACAGCACAAAAGCGTACAGACCGACCTCATCTGTTGACTGATACAGACCGCTGACTGTTGAAGAGGGTCGTAATGTGTAATAGCCAGCCATCTATCCAGACCATCACACAAGAATTCCAAACTGCGTCAGGATCCACTGCATGTGCTAAGACAGGCGTGAGGTGACAAAACTTGGATTTCATGGTTGAACGGCTGCTCATAAGTCACATATCACGCCGGTAAATGCCAAACAACGCCTCGCTTGGTGTAAGGAGCGTAAACATTGGACGATTGAACAGTGGAAAAACGTGGAGTGACGAATCACGGTACACAATGTGGCGATCCGATGGCAGGGTGTGAGTATGGCGCATGCCCGGTGAACGTCATCTGCTAGCGTGTGTAGTGCCAACAGTAAAATTCGGAGGCGGTGGTGTTATGGTGTGGTTGTGTTCTTCATGGAGGTGCCTTGCACCCCTTGTTGTTTTGCGTGACACTATACAGCACAGGCCTACACTGATATTTTAAGCACCTTCTTGCTTCCTACTGCAGTAGAGGAATTCGGGGATGGCGACTGCATCTTTCAACACGATCGAGCACCAGTTCATAATGCATCACCTATGGCGGAGTGGTTACACGACCTTAACATCCTTGTAATTGACTGGCCTGCACGGAGTCCTGACCTGAATCCTGTAGAACACCTTTGGGATGTTTTGGAAGGCTGACTTCATGTCACGCCTCACCGACCGACGACAGTACCTCTCCTCAGTGCAGCACTCCGTGGAGAACGACCTGCCATTCCCCAAGAAGATTTCCAGCACTTGACGTAACGTATGCCTGCGAGATGGGAAGCTGTCCTCAAGGCTAAGGGTGGACCAACACCATACTGAATTCCAGCATTACTGGTGGGTGCACCACGAACTTGTAAGTCATTTTCAGCCAGCTGTCCGGATACTTTTGATCACATATGGTAGTTCGAGATATAGTTCGAGGCACACCCCGAGTTCTGAAATAAGAACAACAAATAATTATTTCTATTAATAAAGTTTGTAAGACCTTATGTGTATAGGACTATTTAATTGGTGTTTGTACCTGAATCTCGGCCTGTAAGCTTTTCACCATTGTAGTTCTTTTTCTTTCTTGCATTTTGATTACATGGTTATGGCAACTGCATAAAAGCTCTCGTGTTAAAATGTAAACATTATTGCTCTGCAAATGATCGATTGAACGTAACTGATTAAAATTGAGACACCAGCCACGGCTAAAGCAAGAGGCCACAACTGACTAAAGTTGAGAGCCTAAAGCTGACTAGACATCATGACATTGGGGCGACTTGTTGATACAAGAGGAACTGCTACTACAACGCCAGGCAGTTGCCAAATAGCCAGACACAGACAAGGAACCAGAGTTGAAATACCACTAATTCAGCAAGAAGGACTGGTTACTCATCATCAAAGCCATGGACTTGTTGTGGCTTACGTGACAGAAACTGACGCCGTAGAAAAACAACGATGGTCCAAGACGACGTAAATAGTCACCATTTTTTTGTGAAACATATCGCAGTCTGCCAACCGCCAGTCCTGAGGTGAGGACATACGTCAGCTCACACGTATATATGCCAATGAGTGTACATGGCCCAACCGGTCACTCACTCCGAACTCTGCAGCTGCCAGCTGCGACACAGCTGCCAAATCCGATGACGTGGACTCCAGCCAGGCGGTTTGAATGTTTATCTAACAGTACTAGGTGGTGTTTGAAGTGGCCACTGCAGCAAGTAGATGTTTGCTAATACCAGTACTGCTGGCCACTGCTTCGACCACAAGCGAGGTAGATTATTCCCACACGTAGGTCAGGAGCCTGATGATGGTGTAACGAACCGCTGAAACTGTTTGCCTAGTAAAATAAGGTTGAAAATTGACGGCTGAAAGGTGTTTAATTTGACATCATCCTGACCGTACACGTCAGATTTAGCGCAAGTCGTTGTCTCGTGGCGCTGACGATGCTACGATAGTGGAAAGTCGTACCGGGAGGAATCTGGCAAGGAACTGATAATCTTTGATAAATAAGCTCTCGAAGTAACTTGTGGGATGCTACGCGTTTTTTGCCGGATTCTAATCCAGGTGTACGCTAGACTTCACTGTTCACATATGTGGACAAACCACAGTAATACAACGCATTGATTAAACATCAAATTACAACCCTGTAGTCAGTAATACACGCTCGCGACTGGTACTCCCGACGTTATCGCGATTCAAGTGAGTTTTATTGCAGCTTCTTTAAGTATTTGACATTAGTTTAAAAACTTTTCTAACATCAGTGCCGACCGCGTTCGACACAGGTCCATTCGAATCGGACGCCCACACTCGACTGTCCCCATCACGCATCTGAGCTCTTGGAGATTTCCGACGCCAGAAATGCTCCCGACCAGTTCTGTGCCAAGGTCCGTTTCGTTTCCCTATATGCTATAAATATTCTCAGCCAATAGGAAACTAATACCCATTTCCACGTCCCTAGTTGCTACGTAGCCAGTACTACGTCATTGAAAATTATCAGCCACTCCAGCTCTGCTTAAAGTTGAGTGCTATTACCAGCCTTACGAAATAGGATGAATTAAATATGGGATACTGGATTTTGAATCATATATACCTGTATACACTGCACAATCCTCCCTTTTCATTGTTATCATGTTTGTGCATTCCGAAAGCAACCCCAAATTCTGTAAAAGACATTTTCCAAAATGTTAATTGCTTCCACTTAATGATTATGATCTATTGCGATTTTTGTCTTGTGATTTTTTTGCTATTACTTGTTTGGTATGTTATTACTCAATTAAATATTCTATTTAATTATTTCACATGCAACATTATTCACAGAACTGCGTCTTCATTTGTCGGTGTATTGTCGTCCCTATTCCTAGTGCACTAATGTAATTCTCAGCACTTCGTCAGCTGTATATTTACCACTTTACAATTTGGTACTCTGTCGTTCATAACTCACTCTTTAAACACGCAGTTAACAAATTTAACTCGCCATATTCCCCTTGTCTGCTACCACCTTGCATAATACGTATCAGTTATTGCTATTACTATACACTGCACATTGTCTTCTCTTAGCACTACAATACACTGTGTACGATATTAATTAACTGGAGTCTTTGCCGCCCGGGATTAGCCGAGCGGTCTTGGGCGCTGCTGACATGGACTGTGTGGCTGGTTCCGGCGGAGGTTCGAGTCCTCCCTCGGGCATGGGTGTGTGTGTTTGTCCTTAGCATAATTAAGGTTAAGTAGTGTGTAAGCTTAGGGACTGATGACCTTAGCAGTTAAGTCCCGTAAGATTTCACACACATTCCATTTCATTTGCAAAAAAATGGTTCAAATGGCTCTGAGCACTATGGGACTCAACTGCTGTGGTCATCAGTCCCCTAGAACTTAGAACTACTTAAACCGAACTAACCTAAGGACATCACACAGATCCATGCCCGAGGCAGGATTCGAACCTGCGACCGTAGCAGCAGCGCGGCTCCGTACTGGAGCGCCTAGAACCGCACGGCTACCGCGGCCGGCATTTCATTTGCAGTCTTTCTCTGCAGGTTAAACTGTGAAGTTGCGGCGTAACGTTGTTGCTGAACTACACTTCAGCTGTTCAATGCTGGCTACTGGTTTCTGGCTCTCGTGTAGAAGACTGGTCGAGCTGTTTTGTACCGTAGCCCAACGTAGTGCAGCTTGACCATCCAGATTCCATCCAATCAATCATGACCAATCAAATCGGCGATCGAGGACCCTGTAGATCATGCGGAGACCTCACAATGCTCCTCCATAGACGGCGATCTTGTGCACTTTGGATCCAGTTGCCACGGACTCCTTGTTGGCAGAGGTCTTTCTGTAGCTCATCCTCCCATCGCTTCCTGGATCTTCCGATTGGGCGGGTACCATCAGGTGTTCCCATGAGTACGGCTTTTGCCCGAGAGGAGTCTGTTCTCCTAACAATGCGCCCTGGCAAGCTTACTCTCCGAGCTTTCAGTTTTTGAAGGATGTTCGATTGCTTCGTCAGCTCTTACATTTCTCGGTTTTTTCTACTTATCCTCGAGCTCCCTTCCTGGACAGGTCCAAAGATGGGTATCATAATTTTTCTTTAGAAGACCAACAAGTTTTCTTCATCCTTCTTTGTTGCGCTTAGGGTTTCTGTCCCATACAACAATACTGGCACTGTCATGGCCTTGTATGCTTTAAATCTGGTCTTAATTGACAGAGTCTTAGATGACATTATCTGCTTTAGACAAATCCCATCCAATGAGTGATTAATGATTACTTGAAACATAGAGAAATTGGTACTTATTAATACTATGTAATCATATAACAATTCTCAATTTTAGTTAATGATTCTGAAAATGATCTACTATATCATTAGTTTTGCTTTTATTCGTTCCTCTTACTCTCTTTACATAGTCACTTGTAACTCAAGGAAATCTATGTTGCATTCTTTTTCATACATCAAGCTATAGGCGTTTTAGATAAGATTTTATTTAACTAGAACCATTATTGCTAGCCTACACTGGCCTTTCTTTCTTTTTGGCTCATCAGTCTTCTGACTGGTTTCATGCGGTCCACCACGAATTCCTCGCCTATGCCAACCTCCTTATCTCAGAGCATCAGTGGCATCCTAAATCCTCAATTATTTGCTGTATTTATTCCATCTCTGCCTTCCCCTACAGTTTTTGCTCTCTACAGCTCCCTTTAGTACCATGGAAGACATTCCCTGATGTCTTAGCAAATGTCCTATCATCCTGCCCCTTGTCCTTGTCAGTGTTTCCCACATATTCCTTTCCTCCCCGATTCTGCCCAGAGCCTCCTCATTCATTACATTATCAGTCCACTTATTTTTCAACATTCGCCTGTAGCACCACATCTCAAATCCATCGATTCTCTTCTGTTCCAGTATTCCCACAGTCCATGTTTGACTACCATACAATGATGTGCTCCAGACGTATATTCTCAGAAATTTCTTCCTTTAATTAATGCCTATGTTTGATAGTAATAGATTTCACTTGTCCGGAAATGCCCTTCGTGCCCGCTCCGTCATTGATTACCTTGCTGTCCAGGTATCAGACTTCCTTAACTTCATCTACTTCATGACCATCAACCCTCATTTCTGCTACTTCACATTACTTTCGTCTTTCTTCAATTTACTTTCAGTCCACATTCTGTACTCATCAGCTTGTTCATTAAATTCAGCATATCATGTAGTTGTTCTTCACTTTCACTCGGATTATCAATGTCATCAGCAAATCGTATCAGTGATATCCTTTCAACTTCAACTTTAATTCCGCTCGTGAAGCTTTCTTTTATTTCAATCATTGCTTCTTCGATGTATAGATTGAACAGTAGAGGAGAAAGACTACATCTCTATCTTACACCCATTTTAATCCGAACACTTCGTTCTTGGTCGGCCGTTCTTATTATTCCTGCTTGGCTCTTGTAGATATTATATATCACTCGTCCCTGCCTATAGCTTAATCCTATTTTGCTGGTCTTTGGATATCGCATTTCTTCTTCCGGACCTAATTTACTGTCGATCAGTACCGATGTCACTGTGCTACTCCAGGACCACTTGGGATCCTACTTCATTGCTGCCGGCTGACTGCCGGCCTTATATCCCGGAGGACCATATCTCCAGCCAGGGATCGTGCAGCCATTCAAGCATGATTGCCTGTGCAGGCAAACCTCTTTGGCGGCTACCTCTACGCGTGTGGACAGCCAATGACGCTGCTGTTGGCAGAGATCGCGTCCACCCCCGGGCCACGACGTGATTCTGTGCACAGTGCCCCAGGCTGCTGTGCAGCCTCTGGTCTGCATTGTGGGACACTGCAAGGAGTTGCAGTCGTCATACTTGCGGAACAGCTGCCGACATCAGCAGTGGCACCAGACACTGCAAGCTGTCAGGCAGCCCACTGCCAGCTGGAGCTCATTGCAGGTACACAGATTTTGTCCTGGGGTATCGACTTCTCTGAGTATTATCGTGATTTATGCACTTGATGCACGTTAGTTGAATGTTCGAGCTATGATATTTCTATGACAAAACGACGGAAGATTAGAGCTGAGCTACTCACCACTCCCCTGATACCCCACCGAAGGTAACCGACTTTCAACATCCTGTCCTCCAGCTAACTTGTTCCGCCACACTCTATAGAGACCTACAACTGAAGCCCCTACAGAATTATTTATTTAAATAATTTTATAAATTTTGTGGCTCCAAAACACAATTTATTTTTTTAATCTTACAGCAACCATAAAACTTGGAGTACAGCTACGGAGTGTGGTGCTTACATCTAGACAAATTTCAATTCGATATTTCCGCCATATCGTAGTTCTACTGGAGGTCGCGGTTGGTGTTCTTGAAAGCCATTGGCTTCCAGTAAACAGTCAGAGCCTGAAAATGGCCAAGATGTTGCGGACAAGTTCGGAGTACAACCGAAGAGCAGCGATTATCGAAAGTCTTTGCGATTGACCTTCGCCCCCTAACGTAGTTCGATTCGTCGGGTACCCGAGATCAATTATTTACGATATTGTGGCCAAGTATAATGCTTCGGAGAAGTCTTGGGAAGTTTCCCCTAACATATGGAGGAAACCTCATTGAAGAAAACCTGTGTCACGAACTGTGGCAGTCATGGAAAAGGCTCAGGTGCTGATTTCGGAGAACCCTGGGCAATGGGTGAGGAAACTGGCGTCAGTATTGAATGTCAGAGAGGAAAATGCATTGGATGGCAGAGGAGGACCCCAAACAAGCCAATTAGTCCAAAACCGGCTCTCGCATAAGGTTGAAGTGTTCTGGACAATAGATTTCTGGCCCCAGAATAGCTGGGATTTGAGCCTCCTCGACTACTATGTTTGGAGCGTAGTCGAAAGAGTTACCAATAAGACGAGGCACTTTAATATTGTATCTGTATGCACCGTGGTCTAGGGGTAGCGTATTTGATTCATAATCAAAACGTCTTAGGTCCCGCGTTCGATCCCCACCACTGCCTAAGTTTTGATAAATAATCAGCATTGGCGGCCGAAGACTTCCGGCATAAGAAGTCGGCCTCATTCTGCCAACGGCCTTGTCAAAGAGGGTGGAGGAGCGGATAGAGGTTCAAGGCACTAGGGGTGGGAAATTGCCCCCAAAGGCGGAAGAATCAGCAATGATCAACGACATGAGGATGCAGAAGGCAATGGAAGCCACTGCATTAAAGACACGTAACGTGTATCCACAGGACATGCGGCCTGTAATTGAAGAAGTGTCATGATGATCACTCCATTGGCAAAAGATTCCGGAATAGTCCCCCATTCGGATCTCCGGGAGGGGACTGCCAAGGGGGAGGTTACCATGAGAAAAAGATTGAATAATCAACGAAAGGTTAATGTTCTACGAGTCGGGGCGTGGAATGTCAGAAGCTTGAACGTGGTAGGGAAACTAGAAAATCTGAAAAGGGAAATGCAAAGGCTCAATCTAGATATAGTAGGGGTCAGTGAAGTAAAGTGGAAAGAAGACAAGGATTTCTGGTCAGATGAGTATCGGGTAATATCAACAGCAGCAGAAAATGGTATAACAGTTGTAGGATTCGTTATGAATAGGAAGGTAGGGCAGAGGGTGTGTTACTGTGAACAGTTCAGTGACCGGGTTGTTCTAATCAGAATCGACAGCAGACCAACACCGACAACGATAGTTCAGGTATACATGCCGACGTCGCAAGCTGAAGATGAACAGATAGAGAAAGTGTATGAGGATATTGAAAGGGTAATGCAGTATGTAAAGGGGGCCGAAAATCTAATAGTCATGGGCGACTGGAATGCAGTTGTAGGGGAAGGAGTAGAAGAAAAGGTTGCAGGAGAATATGGCTTGGGACAAGGAATGCAAGAGGAGAAAGACAAATTGAGTTCTGTAACAAGTTTCAGCTAGTAATAGCGAATACCCTGTTCATGAATCACAAGAGGAGGAGGTATACCTGAAAAAGGCCGGGAGATACGGGAAGATTTCAATTAGATTACATCATGGTAAGACAGAGATTCCAAAATCAGATAGTGGATTGTATGGCGTACCCAGGAGCAGATATAGACTTAGATCACAATATAGTAGTGATGAACAGTAGGCAGAAGTTCAAGACATTAGTCAGGAACAATCAATACGCAAAGAAGTGGGATACGGAAGTACTAAGGAATGACGAGCTACGTTTGAAGTTCTCTAACGCTATAGATACAGCAGTAACGAATAGCGCAGTAGGCAGTACAATTGAAGAGGAATGGACATCTCTAAAAAGGCCATCACAGAAGTTGGGAAGGAAAACATAGGTACAAAGAAGGTAGCTGCGAAGAAACAATGGGTAACAGAAGAAATACTTCAGTTGATTGATGAAAGGAGGAAGTACAAACATGTTCCGGGAAAATCAGGAATACAGAAATACAAGTCGCTGAGAAATGAAATAAATAGGAAGCGCAGGGAAGCTAAGACGAAATGGCTGCAGGAAAAATGTGAAGACATCGAATAAGATATGAGGACTGACTCAGCATACAGGAAAGTCAAAACAATCTTTGGTGACATTAAAAGCAACGGTGGTAACATTAAGAGTGCAACGGGAATTCCACTGTTAAATGCAGAGGAGAGAGCAGATAGGTGGAAAGAATACATTGAAAGCCTCTATGAGGGTGAAGATTTGTCCGATGTGATAGAAGAAGAAACAGGAGTCGATTTAGAAGAGATAGGGGATCTAATATTAGAATCGGAATTTAAAAGAGCTTTAGAGGACTTACGGTCAAATAGGGCAGACGGGATAGATAACATTCCATCAGAATTTCTAAAATCATTGGGGGAAGTAGGAACAAAACGACTATTCACGTTCGTGTGTAGAATATATGAGTCTGGCGATATACCATCTGACTTTCGGAAAAGCATCATCCACACAATTCCGAAGACGGCAAGAGCTGACAAGTACGAGAATTATCGCAAAATCAGCTTAACAGCTCATGCATCGAAGCTGTTTACAAGAATAATATACAGAAGAATGGAAAAGAATATTGAGAATGCGCTAGGTGACGATCAGTTTGGCTTTAGGAAAAGTAAAGGGACGAGAGAGGGAATTCTGACGTTACGGCTAATAATGGAAGCAAGGTTAAAGAAAAATCAAGACACTTTCATAGGATTTGTCGACCTGGAAAAAGCGTTCGACAATATAAAATGGTGCAAGCTGTTCGAGATTCTGAAAAAAGCTATAGGGAGAGACGGGTCATATACAATATGTACAGCAACCAAGAGGGAATAATAAAGGTGAACGATCAAGGACGAAGTGCTCGTATTAAGAAGGGTGTAAGACAAGGCTGTAGCCTTTCGCCCCTACTCTTCAATCTGTACATCGAGGAAGCAATGATGGAAATAAATGAAAGGTTCAGGAGTGGAATTAAAATACAAGGTGAAAGGGTATCAATGATACGATTCGCTGATGACATTGCTATCCTGAGTGAAAGTGAAGTAGAATTAAATGATCTGCTGAACGGAATGATCAGTCTAATGAGTACACAGTATGGTTTGAGAGTAAATCGGAGAAATACGAAGGTAATGAGAAGTAGTAGAAATGAGAACAGCGAGAAACTTAACATCAGGATTGATGGTCACGAAGTCGATGAAGTTAAGGAATTCTGCTACCTAGGCAGTAAAATAACCAATGACGGACGGAGCAAGGAGGACATCAAAAGCAGACTCGCTCTGGCAAAAAGAGCGTTTCTGGCCAAGAGAAGTCTACTAATATCAAATACCGGCCTTAATTTGAGGAAGAAATTTCTGAGGATGTACGTCTGGAGTATAGCATTGTATGGTAGTGAAACATGGACTGTGGGAAAACCGGAACAGAAGAGAATCGAAGCATTTGAGATGTGGTGCTATAGACGAATGTTGAAAATTAGGTGGACTGATAAGGTAAGGAATGAGGAGGTTCTACGCAGAATCGGAGACGAAAGGAATATGTGGAAAACACTGATAAGGAGAAGGGACAGGATGATAGGAAATCCGCTAACACATGAGGGAATGACTTCCATGGTACTAGAGGGATCTGTAGAGGGCAAAAACTGTAGAGGAAGACAGAGATTGGAATACGTCAAGCAAATAATTGAGGACGTAGGTTGCAAGTGCTACTCTGAGATGAAGAGGTTAGCACAGGAAAGGAATTCGTGGCGGGCTGCATCAAACCAGTCAGTAGACTGATGACCAAAAAAAAACATTCACCGCTATCGAACAGCATCTACGATACTGGACAGCAGTGTTTTAAATGGTACGTACAATCGCTTCAGGAGAAGATTGGAGGCAGTCATTGCAGCTGAAGAGGGTTACATCAAGGAATGTGGCTTTGGAAACATACCGCTACTTATACGAGAAAGTATTTTCATTTTCATTTCTTTTTTATTTCAGTAAATTAGCTTTTAAAACATATTTCAGTTGTCCAGAATTAAGTGCCGTACCCTAGATACAATAGCTTATGTTACCTTTGATATTTGTGAGTTTAATAAACTAGTGTTGAATAGTACTTAAGATAAGTAAATAAATTAGTGAAATCAATGTGAAGTGAAGTAGATATTAGAAAATAAATGTAAAACTTAGTTTAGTTTAGAAGCCTTACACACTGACAAACAGCGGGCAGAGCAGCAGTGGCAACGCTTGCAAGTCAGCACATTCAGAAGAAGCCATCGCCCTCCCCACATAAGCAGAAGCTGTCGATTCAGCCGTCAGGGCATCGCCTGACCAGCTCACGTGTTTCTAAATTGTCACATGTGATCAGAGGCCCTCGCCTACATTCCAAGAGCCAATGACCGACGTTAAGTAGATTCTTCAAGAAGCTTTTCAACGTGACAGAAGAGATAATGACCGTGAAGTCGTTCACCTCCAGCGAACTGAAGTAACTAAATATGCGAGACACAGTGGGCCTGACAGTAGTTTACGCTTCAGTTTCGGTTCGAGTTCAGTTCCAGCACAGTTCAGTCAGTGCTGAAGACCGTCATGCAGGAAGAGACTACATTGTACACAGAAGCACCAAGTCCACTGCCATAACGGAATAGCAACCAGCAGCCTCGCCGCCAGAAGTTAGAAGGTATTTGAAGACTGATATTTACATACCCGGGCGACTCGTGAGGACGGGTAGGAGACGGCCTCACATCAGCAGTCACCTGTGAGCTGGTGATGAAGATCTGACAGCCGAAGACTGGCAAGCTGGAGTCCGTTGTTTGAGTCCGGGACACTGTTCTTCCCCCAGCTGCGACGCTCCGCTGGCCGACGCACAACACTGACACACGCGGCCGCATAGAGAAGAGAAACACTGGGACGCAACATCCAAGGTATCACCATCCGATTCACGATTTCGATCTAAATAATTAAATGGGCCGCCTCACGATGCGCGTCTCCAGTCATCTGGGCAAAACAGCGACACGAGATACACACCGCCAGGCGTAATCAGACGCCGCCGCTCACGCAGCAGAAGGCTTCGCAAACGACACAGCTGCCGCTCTCCCAACCAGAATAATCCAGTCAGGAAACCATTGAACAAAACTTTCAATAAAAGTTATCTTATGTAAAAATGCTGTTTCTTTCTACCTAATACCTGAGCCAAGGAAGAACCCACCCTGCCCACATGTTGTTCAGCGAGAAAAAGTAATTTATGTAGTGTTTCTCGCCCTGACATAATGCTTTAGAATCAAATGCCCTTTGCAGTAATGCACATCCTGACAACTGACTAGCATCAAAAGAGGTTACCCAGTTAGACTAGTAACAATAGCCCCCACTTTATCTTTTCACGCCAGCCAAACGCTCCCCTGAACCTTGCCAGTAATGGTACAATGCAAGATCTGAACGGCACTTACTCTGAATCTATCGTCCAGGATGTACACTCGACAAAAATCACGCCTCACTGTTGTGCCTAAATTGCACCTGTCACTACTGTTTTATTGCCATCTAGACATGGTGCACATTTGGAATTTAATGACCTTTGTCGCCTCCACATTAAATAGTAACATGCTCCATAGTAATCTATGAGTGAAATTGATTCACACTGAAGTCAGATAATGTTATGTAATTCCCATGTCTCCCTTGTATTGGAAACACATAGAAAACTTTATTCCAATTTTATCTCTATTAGAGTTGTAAATGTGGAAGCGTGTGGGTAATGTGGAAATGTCTCATATCTGTCCTGATGAGTGCTGTCCTCTAGCGGGGCAGGTGAACGTCAAGTAGTTGCCCTCACGTCAGCAGAGCGAGGATCGCTGGTGGCTGTCATATGCTGTATGAGTGCTGGCGGTACTTTCATACCACCAATGATGATCTTTACCAGGGAAGAACTGAACTAATACTCTACTGAAAGGAGCACCACCTGGAACAATTGGTAAATGCCTTTCTTCAGGCTGGATTCAGACTAAGCTCTTCTTCGGAGTGGTTTGACCACTTCATTTCTAAGGCACATCTCTCAAAGGAATCTCATGGGTTGTTAATTCTTGATGGGCATAACAGTCATACCAGAAACCTTCAAGTTATAGAACGTGCAAGGGAGAACCATGTTACACTCGTGAGAATCCCGCCTCACACCTCTCATAAAACTCAGCTACTTGATAGGACCTTCATGGGCACTCTCAAAACCTATTACTCTGAGTATGGTCACCAATGGTTGCGGCACAGCAGCCTGCCCTAGGGACCATATGACATATCTGAGTTGTTTGGGAAAGTCTACCTAAAGTGCCAGACTTGCTCTTTTGCTGCAAAAGGATTTTTGTAGACTGGAATTATCCCATGTGACAAGACTGTTTTGCAGAAATCGTGTTTATAGCTGCCACGTCGGCTTTAGATGAGGCCACAATTCTGAGAGGAACTTATAAGAATCCAGCATCTCCAGATGGAAGTAATGACAGACAAGAAGACACTCAGAACGCATTCAGACCTGTGACAACTGACAGCCCAAGTGAAGATGGCCAAAGAGAAAGCAGAAGGTCAACATGTCTCCACAAGATATCATGCCAATCCCTCCTCTAAATAGTAAGGTTTCCAACTGAGGTCGTAAGCCAGGTTCATCAGCTGTTTTGACATCTTCGCCTTGTAAAACACACCTTGAAGACTCCTTACTGAAGGCTAAACAGAAGCTCCCTCTAGAGAACGATGGAAAAGCGGCTTAAGTTATCTGAGGATTCAGATGAAGAGCCCAATGCACCAACTGTCTCTTGGGGAACAAAAACTGAAGAAGATGCCATTTGTATTTTTTGAGGAGACACATTTTCCAAAGACGTTCGGGGAGAATTGTGGATTAATTGTGTAGTGTGTGAGGAGTAGAGTCACTCTTTGTGTGCCGGAAATGGAGATATATACATATGCGACTTTTGCAAGTGAACGTCACTTCTGCAGCATTTTTCTATTTCAGTTGCGTTTAAAAATATTTTTGTGTAATTTAAATTTAATATAAAATAAAACAGTTTCTAATATTTTTAATAGTTTTCGTTTGACGTAGTCAGTTTCCCACAATTTTAAGGCGTATGTACATTACCCGCACGTCTTGAAAAATTAATGAGTTGTTGTGCGAGCAGAAAATGTTTTTTTTTTTTTTAATTTTTAACATATTTAGTTTTTGTGTTTCATACTATTACATTCATTGCTAAACCGTTGTGAATTAGCTTTGGCTAATTTTTGAAGCTGAAAGAGAAGTAAACATTTCTTTTATGCAGCAAAAACAAACTGGGTTTCCACATTTACACTCCTACCTCTAATTATGCGTTACTGACAGAACTGACACCTCAGATTAAACAAAGGTCTCTGCCATACCCTTTGTAACGTACCCTCCCTCTGTTATTGTTTTTTGTTATTGTACTTGTAGAGATCTGAAATTATTGTAGCGGTTTGCTTAGTCAGCCGTACTTCCGAATTTTTTGACATTAAATGGAGCCTGAAACTTGCGTAATAAATACTTCGCGTGAAGTGCGATTTGCAGCATAAACAAAAATTAATTGCGGAGATGCAATCCACGGAATATTAACAGATAAACTTCAGAACAATGCGCACGACTGACTGGACACATTCAGAGGGTACGTACATTCGCGTACGAGTGGTTGCGATCTGATGAGAAAGATCTATCTTCATTTTATTGTGTGTAAAATAATTACGTGATAACACACTCGGATATTGGGAATGTACAATCAGGGTAGAGGCACGCACTTTCTATCGTTCCACGTGGCCTGGGTAGAAGAATTGCAATTATTTAAATTTAAGAATATTGCTTTTTTGATCGGACTCCCATTTTTATACGAAAGGAAGATTACAGGTTCTGAATGTCTCGGCAAAAACACAACGAAATTAATTTTAGCGGCCACCAAAGGAAAGTAGTGAGCACAGTCACGTACCTCTATTGCTGAGCAGCACCGTCGTGAAGATCGTCGCCTCCATCTAAAAGTCGCCTTCTCGAATTAAGAGAATAATTTGTACTCCATTGGTATGGGATTTATGCTTGATCTTGACAGAAATTATAAAACACATTTTTCATCATTTAACACCTTCATTTAACACACACATAGACATGAAACTATACAGTACGTCTTTACGCCAGCACATCAGAACAAAAAGGTAGTTAATACTAGAAGTAATAAAAGAATCTCGAAATTAGTCCTTTGTCTCTCAATGATAAAAAAGTTCTTATGAGTATTCCTCTGGTATGACAGTCGAACAAATTTTCTTCTTGTATCTTTGAGATTAAATTACAACACTTTTTAGTTCCTTTTCACCTTACAATAAACCAGCACGACTTTGGGTGTTGCGCTACAAAGTGTTGAGATAGTAAGAACATTTCTTTCATTACTGCAGGTTCACGTAACACGTAGGCCTTGTAGGGAGAGTATTTATACAGTACTGAGTCCACGCCCGCGTTCGTCTCGGTCCGAGCAGTACGTCACAGTAATCGGCTGTTTATGGGCTATTGTGTTCGCAGAATTCGATTTGTCCCAATTATTCGAGTGTGGTACCGCGTGCAGTTTGCGCACGCTATTGATGAGACGTTAAACAACAAGCACACAATGGCGGAGCAGAGCAAACTGGTGGCCGCTCAGCTTTGCGAGTCGGCCGTGGGCGGACAGCCGGCCCCCCGGCTGGCGCCGGCTTTCGCCCGCCGTGCACACGGCCCGTCGCGCTCTCGCCGCGCTCGCGTGCTCAGCGGCCGCCTGTTTGCCCAACATTAGACGCGTGTGCGCTGGCGCCCACAGCCAGGCAGCGCCGAAAACAAACACCGGCAGCCGCGGACCTGCTCTGCCACAACACACAGCGCGAGCCGTCGGGCCCTTCTGTCGTGCGGGACTCACGTCATTCCGTGTCCACAGACATAATTAACGAGCATTCGTTGATTACTGCTTAACTAAAGGGTGCAAAAAATTATTCGCAAGTACAACAGAAAATATACTTTCTTACGTAGGAAGCTAAATTTCTACGAAAAATTCCTTCTTCATTTAAGAGCCCTAGCTGACCAGAGTGAGTATTTCGCACTCTGTCGTGATCAGTCTCAGATATGTAATACATTAATGGAGAAATAAGTAGGCGCAAGAAATTGTTATTAAAAGGTCAACTTATGCATGTCAACACAGGAACATAAGAGTGAACGTTTAAGTGCAGTTTCGACAATGGCTTTTCTACAGGCGTATCTGACGACTGTTAATACGTAACCCATATCTTCTTTTGCCTCTTTAATGGAAATTATTATACATAACGCCCCTTAAAAGTCGGCCGACAACGCTTAGCGTGTTTTTGGGAACCACTTACAGAGATTAGAGCCACTGGTAAGTTGTGCATCCTTGGTGCCAATGCGAGGTGATAAGATCTATGTGTTAAAGATGAGTGCAGCAAGTTTAATAATCAAATATCATCTGCGTCCCCTGCGTAAGACATCGGCAGCAATGCCTATCCATGCAACTGTTAAAACAACTTATTTTCAGCTGGTAAAATGTGACTAGACAAATGTTTTACTGGAGCCTCCCAGTCCGTCAGTCAAACAACAATTGAAGTTTTCTCACTGACGGAAAGATTTCTTTAGCTGTTGCCTTCTGCTCTTCGTTTAGCATTTCATAAGCTGTCTTGCAAATCGTACTTTCTTCTGCCACCTTCTTCCGTTGCGTGTTCTGCGACAATCACAACAGGGGCGTCACGTAGAATTATTGACCAGATTTTCCATGATATTTAAAAATATTTTGCTATTTTAGAACTCTGAGGTTCTACGCTATAGGTGGCGTACGCTCTCTGTCTGAAAATTTTGTAAATGTGCGTCTTGAAATATTGTCTACAACTCCTGTATGTTGGTATGAGAACGAAATGTGCAAATGGGAAAAACTCAAAATATGGCTCTGAGCACTATGGGACTTAACATCTATGGTCATCAGTCCCCTAGAACTTAGAACTACTTAAACCTAACTAACCCAAGGGCATTACACAACACCCAGTCATCACGAGGCAGAGAACGTCCCTGACCCCGCCGGAATCGAACCCAGGAACCCGGGCGCGGGCAGCGAGAACGCTAACGCACGACCACGAGCTGCGGAAGCAAAACCTCCTCTCAGTTGCTTTGGCATTTGTTGTCTCGAAGCCTACTGAAGGCATTCTGTCCATTCGATATCATTAATGATTAAATGTAGTTTTCTGCAGCTTGGGGAAACGAGTTCAACAGTATTTCACCAGATGCGCGTAGTTCGTCAAACCACTGCGATTCTTTGATTTATAGTAGTAGTACGCGGAGGTAATGCCCTTCGATGTCGGCTGGATTGACAGCAGAGACGCGTCCAAAGCTCTTGTGCTTTTCTTCGCAAAAGTGCTATGTCCTTCTGGCAACACAAAATGTTCTGGAATTTCATGGTAAAGTGCTTGCGAGCGGTAATATTATCAGCGAGCAGTTTTTAAATGCCAAGAGTTTGAAGTCCCTATGAAGAACAGCAGTATCCTCGTATCCTGCCTGAAAGTACACCATTTATTCTTTCAGTAACTGGACAGGCAGTCGCTCGATCGTATGAGATTGGTGAAAAATTCTACGTGCGTCTTGTCGTCATAAAGCCTCTGATGGATCATATCTTTTCTTGCATGCGTGGACTGTTTGCCCGGAATGTGCCGCAGATTCCGTGTTTGATACATTCCATAAAAGCTTCAACAACTTCGCCTTTGTCTATGTTTTGAATTTCTGCGCAAATTAAAAATTCTACATCTTCAACTGAGCGTAATTTATCTTCGTTTGACAGAATCAGCAGAATGTGTGCATGAGGGAGACCTCTCTGGTGAAATTCAATAACACAAACGTTGCCGATGACTACACTTAGGAAACAGCTTTTATAGGTTAAAGTAATAACGCTTTCAATCCTAAATGAGAAACTCTAGAAACTAAGTGAGACCTATGCTCAAATCTTTCTCATGGTTTCAACGAAGAGGTAATTTCACTCTAACCGCTGTTGTCCATAAGCGTAAAATTAGAGTGTCAGTAGACGGCGCCTTCTAAATTCTTTACAGCGACGTGTGTGACAGAAATCTCGTAATAGACAAAGCTTGCATAAAGAATCTAGACAACTGCAACAGATGTTGTGCATGTTAGTTAAACAGAGTGTCAATAGATGGTAACTTCCACATAATTTTATAAAAATGTTTTCAAGTTAGTTTTTTTAACGAAATAGTAACTTTTAACTGTCTGTGTACGTTTCATCATTAGTGGCGAATTAAATCTTGAAAACGATGTCCAAATCATTAATTTTGATGAAGTAATACGGGAGATATGGCTTACCGACAAAGAGACATCGGTGAGAAATAATATATACGGTACGGGGAAGAAGTACACTATAAGTTTGTACATGCAGTTGATTACTACTGTTGCAAATTGGTTGTTAAATCGTAGCTTTCAATATTCAGGTCTACTATTTGTATATTTCCATTGTCTCCCGAACTGTTAGTAGTTTTCAGAGATCATTCTGTACACAAACACTGGTTATCTTTGGAGGTTTAGCCTGTGAGGTCTGAGGGAAACATGGTCTGTGCTTCCAGATGTTTGGTCAAATGGTATTGCTTACTGACAAAGAACGCTTGTAGCCGCTTTCTTTTAACTCTGGTGTGTGCTGAAGCGAGAGGAAGATATGGCTTGGTGTTGAATGCGTCCTGTGGCTGAACACTAGTTTGGCGAGATAGTTTCATTTAACTGGGTTGTGGGTATGTAGAGTACGAAGGTGTGCTTAAAGGCAATGTCTCCAAATTTTTGGTATAAAATCTTCGAAAGCTTTTTAAATTAAATAAAATTTATAACATTCTAAGGATTCATTACTCATATCTGCTTATTAATTTACAAACATAGTCATTCTGACGATGAACAAATTTCTCCCAACGAGAGGCCGATTTCTTGATACCATCACTGCAGAATGTTAGACTTGGTTTCCGAAACTGCTGCATGCAGCGCTTCATCTCCAACGAACTGGGGTACTCAAATGAGTTCTTTAAATTTGGGAAACAGCTGAATATCGGGTGGCGTCAGGTCGGGACACTATGGAGGATGATCGACGACATTCAACCCAAGGCGTCTGGTTGTTGCAATCGTCCAAACCCTCGTGTGTGGTGTCACATGGTCCTGCTGAAGGAGTGGGCGGTCAAGGTGTCGACGAACTCTTCGAATTTGAAACTCGGTTACAGCGCTCTTTTTATCACACATGCTTTTTATCACACATGCACATTGTTACCTTACACCCATCATGTCACCATGCTACAATTCAGAGCCCTCTTAGGGCAGAGGGCTGTAAATATGTAGACATGAAGAATAAAGACATATAATTATAATAACGTTTCTGTTATTTGAAAAGCTTTAAGAGTTTTCTCACCACAAATGCGGAGGCATTACTGTTTAGCACTTCCTCGTACATATTAAATACTATTTCATTAATCACTCATGATATACTTGCATTTCATGGTCATCTTCTCACTAACTCACGTTGCGGAACTGCTACGCTACGAGTGTGCACTTAGATTCAACTTGTCGAGTTCGATTTCTTGGTTCTTTTTGAGGGTCCAGTCAACAGATTTTGGTACAGTATCGGACTTTAGCCAAGGAATCCAAAGAATTGTCAGTCAATTAAGCTATTGTTCCCATCAGTTTACTGTCTTAAATGGATTCTGACTTGTACGAAATCTCTGATTACGTGATTATTACATATTGCAACCTTACCTCTCATGTTTTTTTTGGTGCACTAATGGAATTTGTGTTGTTCTGTTCACTAGTTCTCTCAATTTAATTGCATTAAGTGGGACCGAGCGAGGTGGCGCAGTGGTTAGCACACTGGACTCGCATTCGGGAGGACGACGGTTCAATCCCGTCTCCGGCCATCCTGATTTAGGTTTTCCGTGATGTCCCTAAATCGTTTCAGGCAAATGCCGGGATGGTTCCTTTGAAAGGGCACGGCCGATTTCCTCCCCAATCCTTCCCTAACCCGAGCTTGCGCTCCGTCTGTAATGACCTAGTTGTCGACGGGACGTTAAACACTAACCACCACCGCCACCATTAAGTGGGTTCTAAATGTTGTCTCTCATTTCGTGTTTCATGATAACTTACTTGATATTTAAAATTTTGGCTTGACTTGTACTCTGTAGCCATTACATAATGCTGTATCCAATGCTGTACTCAAATTTTGTAATAATCAATATATGTCACTATTTACACATGATATTTAGTATCACATGATATTTAGTATCAAAGATTACTCTGATATATCCTCTTCTCTGCCAGAATTTTCAGTAATTGAGGTAAGTGTTGACATCGGTGCTACTTGCAGCATCGCTGCACTTGGCTCCACAAAAGTGTATATCTTACATGCATTATTCACACAACAAAACATTTTTTGCATCACCCTGGTTCCCAGAATTTCTGAACATAGACGTTGACTGTGGATATTGTATCACAGACATAGTCCCTTTGACTGTTCAGAGATGTCACTAAACCCGCCCAAAGATGTAAACAACCACGCATGAGCAGCGCCTATTAGACGGAGCGGATCCGACAGCCGATCACTTCCAATCATTCCACCAGGAAGGAGCCCGTGTTGTCTGTAGTTCAACCATGCCTAGACGGTCAATACGGCGGTTCGATCGAGTCCGCATTGTTTCTTTGTGCCAGGAAGGGTTCTCAACAAAGAAAGTACCTAGACGCCTCGGAGTGAACAAAAGCGATGTTTTTAAGACATGGAGGAGAAACAGAGACACGGGAAAGAGTTTCAATTTTGCACCCACTCGGAAGAGTTTGCCGGTAGTTGATTTTACTAGTTCAATTGAACAGGCAGTTTGCAAACTACCTCCTGACGCTGCAGAGGAGGTTAGGAGGGAGGCATGACGTGTGTTGACTAGGGCTCGTACACCCAAGAGTAATGTAACAGCAGCAGAGAGGGCTGCTTTACGCTCTCTCAAAGTTATTATTTTACCCGCGGATAAGGGAAATGCTACCGTTGTTTTAAATAAACAGTATTATGCACAAAAGGTGCAACGTTTACTATCTGATTCAGCGTATGGCACAATAGATGCTGATCCCACAAAATGTGTTGAGAGAAAGACCAACAGCCTCCTGAAGAAAAGTGGTTAGTCGCAGATCAATATCAAGAGTCTTAACACCTTTAGTGCTGTTCCCCTCTAGGTTATACGGCCTTCCGAAGGTTCACAAGGAAGGGGTTCCTTTCCGCCCTATAGTGAGTAACATCGGCGCTCCGACATATCTTGTACCCAAGCATCTTGCTCCTCTGTTGAGTCCACAAGTAGGTCGGTGTGAACATCCATCAGGAACTCAGCTGATTTTTTACGGCGTTTGGAAGGACTGCGGTTGAATGACTCTGACATTTTAGTGAGTTTCGATGTGGCCTCTCTCTTCACTCGTGTTCCGCTGTCTGATTCGTTGCGGTTAATTGAAGCTAGGTTTGGTGCTGAATTAAATAACCTGTTCCGGCATGTATTGACATCCACTTACTTTTTAGTCAATGACCTGTATTACGAGCAGACAGATGGAGTAGCGATGGGTAGTCCGTTGTCTCCTGTGATCGCAAATTTGTTTATGGAAGACTTCGAGGAACGTGCATTGCAGTCGGCGACTTTGAAACCCGCCTGTTTCTTTAGGTATATTGACGATACCTTTGTTGTGTGGCCTCATGTTAGGGAGAATTTGAATGCCTATCTAGAACATCTGAACTCGATCCACCTGAACATTCGTTTTATGATGGAGGTGGAAGAGGATGATTGGCTTCCCTTTCTTGACGTGTTGGTTAGGAGGAAAGATGATGGATCATTGGGACATGCAGTCTACAGGAAACGTACTAACACCGACTTGAACTTACAGGCTAATAGTTGTCACCATCCGGCTCAGCGTGAAGGGGCAGTTCGTACTTGGTACACAGGGCACATGCCGTTTCTGACGCTGAGACTTTGCCGGCTGAGCTGTTCCATCTTGAAGTTACATTTCGTCAAAATGGTTATGGTGATAGACAGATTGAACGTGCGTTGTGCTATCGACCAACTGTACATTGGGTGGTTTATGATAATTTGTGTCGACACCTAAGTCTACTGCCTTTTGCCTTACGTAGGAAACACTTCCAACAAGATCGGTCGCATTTTACGGAAATACGATGTGAAACGTGTTTTCCGACCTCCATCTAAAATTAGAGCGCCTTTGAGTTCTGTTAAGGATGTTCTTGGTCTGCGTAAGGCGGTTGTATATTGCATTCCTTGCAGCTGCAGTATGGCATATATTGGTCAAACTATCAGGACCGTGGAGGGCCGATGTACTGAGCATAAACGGCACACAAGATTACAGCAGCCAAATAGATCTGCTATTTCCGAACATTGTTTTGATACTGGTAACCCCAGGTTACCAGAGATATTGGCATGAAAGTCCAGCTATTGGGACCGTGTTATTAAGGAAGCAGTTGAGATTAAATTAGCGGGCAGGTGTGGTCGATCGGTTCTAGGCGCTTCAGTCTGGAACCGCGTGACCGCTACGGTCGCTGGTTCGAATCCTGCCTCGGGCATGGATATGTGTGATGTCCTTAGGTTAGTTAGGTTTAAGTAGTTCTAAGTTTTAGGGGACTGATGACCTCATATGTTAAGTCCCATAGTGCTCAGAGCCATTTGAACCACTTGAGGTTAAATTAGGGAGCAACCTCGCTAACAGGGATGGAGGTTTTTGTTTAAACTCTGTTTGTAATCCGGCTCTCTCCATTGTCAAAACCAGAGGGACAGAGTCAATGTTACCTCACCTGCAACTTCGTAGTCTGACTATCGGTAGCTCTGACATTGGTCATCTTTGGTGGCACTAGTGTTCAGTATGTGTGTTACCTTTCCTGCATCAGTCCGAGAACCGAGGTTTTAGATTTGCATGTAAGTCGCCTGTCCGTTGCAGTTTGCCTTCAGAATGGCGGGGTTTTTCCGGCCGAAATATCGGCGGTCGCTGGAATGGAAGTGTTGCCTGGCTGAATTCCCGGAAGTTATTTGAAAGTTGTATACGCCAGGAGAAACTCTGACCTCACGATTTGGATTTTATTGTTACTTTACTTAGAACTTGATAATTGTCAAGCTTTGATTATTTAAATATGTTAAAACGTAAAATAATGTAGAATAAGCTGTAGCCAATCAGATGGACGGCCTCAGGAAAGGGAACTGCTCTAGTCAGTTGATCGAAGATGTTCGGCGCGCGGGAAAACGCGGCCGGGGACGGGCAAACAGCGTGGCTGCAGACGAGAGAGGGGCAGTTCTGGTCGAGGCAGGGACAGTTCCGATGGAGATGAGGAAACGGGCAGTTCGGCTGGAGACACCAAAGGGAGAATTAGGATTGGGACGCGAAAGCGGACAGTCGGTCTTTATGCAGTTCGGAAATGGAACGACTAAGACAATTTCGCGTTGTGTGGTATCACGGGAGGTAGTCTCTGAGCAATGAGCAGCTGCGCGCCTGGTGTGAACTCTAACCTTTCGCTTAGTTGACGAGGTGGACTCGTAATTCGCGATGAGAATGAGAATGATAATGATCGAACTGTGTCAAATGGATATGCGGTCGAGACCAACAGTAACTCCAAATGCGACAGCTTCCGCTATTAGTTTGCTTTATCAATACACATTATTCTAACCAAATCGCAGCTGTGTGGCCTACATCATTTATGGGTCGCGAATTTAGTTCCCGATATTATTATTACTGTTATTATATGTTATATTAAATTTGTTTTTCTCAAACTTGCCATCAGCCAGACAATTTAACCAAGGGGTCATAAGTGTCCAATTTACGGCGTGTAAATCGACACGTGCGGGTCAACCCCTAGACGAGTTCGAGCCGTGACATTTCAACGAAGAGGAACTCATGTGAGGCCGAACATCTTCGGGATGTTAGCTCGCATGCTACGCTAGGCGTAATAGACATCAAGCTCAGAGAAGTTTGCATGCAATAACACTGGCGTCCAGTATTCCCGGATACTGCCTGCACACTACGGCCTAACTGCACCCCGAGAGTCCTCGTGCATCGGAAACGCTCCGTGTGCCCGCAGTGACAATAGTGTTCTCTATGATAAGAGGATAAGTAAAAGTGAGTTTGCTCAGCTTACGAAGCAGCCAGCAGACGCTGTAGGGTCTACCATGTACCTCAAGAGTAAAAATAAGGCAAAATCATCACTCTAGACTTGTGGTTAGACGTCAGGTGAGAAAAGGTCCAGTTACAGGACATTGTCGGATAGTGAAAACATAGACTAAGAAAAAATTGTCTTCGTTCCATGAGAATATTTTTAGGTCCTTTCTTTCTGTTTTTGTGAATGTATATTGTCTCTAATAAACAAATTAACGACTCAACTGAGTCACTTTAGTTACAGCTGCAATCAATGGTTCCTTAGCATCAACCCTATAAACACCAGGTAATAATTTTAGAACGACTCACCGGCAACTTCCGCCGCCGTAACTTCCACCTCAACATTTACAACTGTCCTGTATGATTAACTAACACAGTAAAATACCTCGAAATATCAACCACCAACTAACATGGAACCATCAACCACTAACCATTCAACAGAAAGGCGAAAACAGACTGAAACTACTAAAAGCACTAACTAACCTATCTTCGGGGTCACAAGCCTCCACTACCCTTGATCTGGTTCATCCTCCTCTATGCAGTTCCTGCTAGAATATCCGCCCTCCTAAGTTTTATCAGTCCCTCCAAATCCTTGAACGGCATGCACTACGCCGTGCCTTCCACATCCGTTTACCGTCACCCCGAGGATTATCTACCATGTCATCAATTTACCACCCAACCTCGTATACATCGAAGACCTCTGCATATCTTGTGCTATCCAATAACCCCTTTTTTTCCAACCACTTTCTCCGCGATGACCAGCATAGGTGTAGTGGAGACTGAAATCACTGAAATCCTCAAAAATACAGCATGTGGTAGGACAAGGTTCAAATGGTTCAAATGGCTCGGAGCACTGTGGGACTTAACATCTGAGGTCATCAGTCCCCTAGAACTTAGAACTACTTAAACCTAACTAACCTAAGGACATCACACACAGCCGTGCCCGAGGCAGGATTCGAACCTGCGACCGTAGCGGTCGCGCGGTTCCAGACTGAAGTGCCTAGAACCGCTCAGCCACACCGGCCGGCTGGTAGAACAAGGAAAACGCAGAAGAGTGAACCCAGAAAACCAGCGACATTTGTCCTTTGAATGGTTACATTTATTTAACCATCACATAATAGCATGAACACATAAATACCTCCGGCCAGAGAGGCCGAGTGGTTCTGGGGGACTGTTGACCTCAGATGTTAAGTCCCATAGTGCTCAGAGCCATTTGAACCATTTGAACATAAATACCAAAATCGCAAATAACTATGAGCGACGGCGTACCGGTAAGTCTAATTCATTGCTTATAGCAATAATCGGTTTTAACAAATGATTTTTACATCAACAAGTCACACAACTCAGCACTAGAACAAATATAAAAATGCAATTAAAGAAAACTTCTTTCCTTACGAAACAGATGCTGGTCTAAGGGGAACATCAAACATATATTTAAGACAATTTAAGAAAAGATTACTGAAGGCCTTCGAAGGATTTTCGGAAAACTAATTTATTTTTTAAAATAAACAGGCCCTTAGCATACAAGAGGAGAAACAAACTGCTATAATCACCATATACTCTACTGAAAATTTAATTAAGCACCAAACTATATTAAGGTTGTCCGCACGTGAGGTAAATATAATGTTAATTTAGGCTCAAGCCGATAATTACGGTTAAATTATATGTAAATATTCGCGTAACATAATAATCAACACATTATGTTGTGATTAATCAAGTTTAGAAAATTCCTAACTTCATAAGATGGGCAATGAAAGCATGTTCCAAAGGAGATGTACAACTTTAAGTAAAACTTTAAGTAAGGTTCGGTAGATCAGAACATGAATAAACACCAATGTGGTGCGTACCAACAACAGCCCCCGCGATTATCAGCCGCTGAAAAATCGGCAGCGACACTCATAAGAATAAGTAGGGATGTTCACAGATACCACTTAGGTGAAACAGACGCCAAGCAATTAAGTTAAGCAAAACTTAATGGCCACCTTCTCAATAGATGGTCAACAAAAGGCCTCTTAATATGTCACCAAATTTCAAAAATTAGTCTTTAACCAAAGTTGTGAAATATCCAGAATGCATAGTAATGGGGAAGTTAATACAGGGAAACTTAATAAATGTCCAGCGAAGAAGGTCTGACAGTAATTTACCCAAACCACTTGGCAAAGAGCCCTAAGTGAACCAAACAATTATATAAGGGAACTGACACCCTTACTTCTATGAGGCACTACTTAGTAATTATTAGGCCTTACAGGCGAATGTGTCCTATTGTGAGATTTAGACATGGAAATCTACAACACAGTTTTAACATGCATATTGAATACAGGAAATTTCTGTAAAATCAAACAAAATATAAAATAAAAGATTAAATGCAAAATCCTTAAGAATACTTAACATGGAAATTAAACCTGCAAAATTTTTACTACGGCTTACTTTCAAAACACTTTCCCCGAATACTATGGATGAAGAAAACTGTTGGCCATAGAAGTGGGAAAAACTATCAATAAGTATAACTACTAAATTTAGTCTTTCACCTTGCATAGATCCTACACAAATACACTATAATGAGGCTCTCAGTGGTAGACCTAAATGCCGAATACAGGCACAATTACACACACAGCCAAATATTCGACTGATCAGAAATATAAATAATCTGAAGCAACAGAGCCTTCCCTCAGATAATTACACTCAAACATATATTGTAGTACGCCACCAAGCACAAGCAATAGAGGTTGGCATATAGTAATCTAAGAAATATTCACCACAAACGCATGATGTGGCAGATGTTTGATAATTCCGGACATATCCAGTGTGGCTCCCAGCGCCCAGTCCCACACACAGCATGGAATATCAAAACCAGACAAATCAGCAGGCGCAGACAGAAAGCCGCACTCAGCTCAAGTTGATAACTACGACTTCATGAATTATTCCAAGTTTTCACATAAACAGAGCTAAAAATGGCCGACTATCTCCGGAACTCGGTCCGTGATTCCCTCTAGTCTTGTCACTCGCTGCCTTGCTCTTACTGCTCCACAAATGCTGCTCAACATCTACTTGAGGACTCGCTGTCAGAGATAATCAGCGACAAGCTACAATAAATTCATCAATCGTAGCGCCAGTGAATAACGGCCGAAATCAATGCATGAGAAATTGATTGCAAGCCTCCCATTGCTCAGAGACATCCTGGGAGTATCTTTCCACAAAATAACAATGTAGTGTTGATCACAGCCACAGCAATTTATTTTGTACTTGTTGGCCTTAGATTACTTGTTGTGCCCATATCCTTACTTGCATATAAGTTATAGATTATGGAATTATCTACTTTCAGATCATATCTGATCGTCGTCCTCTTCAAGCATTATTCTATTTTGAGAAAATAAAGAAGTTACACCGATATCCCATGATCATGGTGGCATGCTCACAACGATTATTTTCATTCATGAGTCGCATATGCATTTATTGTGTTTACCATTTCAAGCTTTAGCCATCATCAGACATGTTCAAATCTGTGTAGCCTCTATGACTAATGCATGTCTCTGCACAAACATGGAAATTCTTCCAATGTTCAATAAAAATATATCCTTTCGTAAGTTGTTATGCAGCGCATGTACAGTATATTCACAGTTCAAATGTTCTGCGGATGGATGGTATTGGGAACGCTACGTAATAACAAACTTTTAAGGTGGATGGACCATTCTTTGATGTCTGGTATACTGGATAATAAAGTATTATTTGTGAAAATTGTTGCACAGAGAAGGATACACATGATTATGGACATGACAACACAGAAACAGCTAGAATTACGGAAATGTACTCGCATTTTGACTGAGAGAATTCGAATTCCTTTTGGTGTGAAGCTGACGAACGCAGCAGGCAGAGCATCTAGATGTCGTGGTATGGAACCAAAGAGCTCAGTTTGTGGATGCACCCACAAAGCTATGTCAGTGGTTGCAGAAGACCAAAACGAACAAGCTGCAGACGTACCATACCCCAGTCATGTTCTATGGGTGACAGTCATATGTGCAGGACAGGGAAGAAGTGGTACCTGCCATTAATCGGAGAAGGCCTGTTCATTTCTCGTCATATATGGCCACGGTATCGCCCAACTGAAATATGGCTTATGCAGTTACCTGCATGAACGGCAGTGTCTCCGGCTCTGAAATCTCTCTGATGTTGCAGTTGCTGTTCCGACTGCGCTCAATGTGTAGCACGTGGAATCTCACGTAATAGCCACTGCCGCCTCAAACCACCGCACTTCCTTTTGGTCCGCTGTGACACTCAATATACTCTTTCCGATTGTGTGTGCAGTGTTTAGCATCCACGTGGCTAAAAACAGCCTTCAATTAGAACGAGATGAAGTGGAACTTGTCTTAAAATAGTACATTTCACAGCGCAGTCTCAGGCAATGGTGGTTTTTGGTCAGTGAAAGCCGTTGCAAAGAAATGTGAGGCAGCAGCATAACTCTCATTAGATGACATCAAACAGTCGACGCAGGTACATACCCATTGCAGTGCATCAAAAATGTTTGTGAAATCTTATGGGACTTAGCTGCTAAGCCCAGTACCTAAGCTTACACACTACTTAACCTAAATTATCCTAAGGACAAACACACACACCTATGCCCGAGGGAGGAATCGAACCTCCTCCGGGACCAGCCGCACAGTCCATGCAGTGCTTCAGCGTCGATTCAACACTATGGAAGATCGTGTTCGTGAGGACAAAATGCTGGTCGTCCCACATTGTGGTTGCATGTTATGTTCCCTTACCTGCTTGTCACTGTGAACGACTCTCTTGTACCTACTGGTTCTTTGTCGTTCGAGCGTGCCCTTTACAAGCGGCATTGTCATGGTACGACAGACTCATTTCCTGGAAACCGACCTTTCCTCCCCGTTCGAACTGATGCACGTAGTGATATCACGCCCTTTGACGACGCCAATCCATACCAGTACTTGAACGTTTCCACTTACTTTGACGAGTCTCAACCATCTGAGCATGACGTAACATTAACTTACTGGGCACCCGAAGGTGCACACTACTGTGCCTAACTGCACTCACTTTTCCACAATTTTACTCACTTATTACGGTTCCACTTTTCTAAATATTTTCCTACATTTGAATGTTGCAATTTTCGCAAACGCTATAGTATACAACGTAAACCAGACCTGCACTGACAAAATTTCAGAAATGATATTGTGGAGGGAAACCGAAAATTGTGCCTAGTAAAGACGGCACTTTTTCAACTTGGCTATTGTGAGACATATATCTTCTGCTTAAAGCTCGTTGCTTTCCATATTTTTAGATGTGGCAGTATTTACTCAAAGAAGAAAAATTTTCTAGCTAACGTGGGTTGTAAACAACATACATCAAGACTTATTATCACTTTTTTAGCTCCACTACTATGATTCACAACTCTTCTACTCAAAAAGTGTTCATAGCTCTTAAGGTACACATTTTAAAGCCTATGTTCAATCTTTACATTTTTCTTGTTTTCGTCCATACTACTTCCTACCTAAAGCATGGAAAGCAAAGTGCTTGTTCCGAAAGTTTAACGGTGGAATTTTAGTTCAGCATGTTACTTAAAAAAATGAAGACGACTAACACTCATAAAGATAATAATGAAATGTACATGCACAGCTGGTTGAAATATTTCTCGTGTAACATTTGTAGTTGTTGTAAATCTTTCTTCATTAAAACTCTTGCAAATGATTTTGGTATTTATTTTTTCTATTTGGTATGTGCTGGTTACTAGATTATTAAAGCTTTGAGGGAATGTTGCTGACTGCTGCAAGATTTGGTATTGTGCGGTGTCATGGTTGTGTTGTATAGTGATGGGGGATGGGTCAGGCACATAGCCCTCTCCTAAAGAACTACATTAACGAGATTGCAAGGCATAATGTCCCCTTCCATGAAAGAGAGCACCATATGTGATGTCACTGACCTCACTTCATTACATTTTGGCTGAAATCCATGACAGTGGCGCTGATTTTGCTGACAAGGAACTTCCAGCTAGCAGCTCGTGTCCCATTACTAGTGGTGGAAATTTCATCCACAGCCAGAAATTGAAACGAATGCTCCCAGTTCTGCATCAGCATACATGCAGTCATTAGCAACAGGAACTACAAAGGTTTGTTGTAATTTCCATAGTTAATACACCTTGATAAGTAGTAGAAATTCAGATCTAGTAGGGAATTAAATCGTTTATGCGCTTATATTATTATTTTTTCTTATGAAAGACCTGAGTCGAAACAAGACCCCCGGAGTAGACAACATTCCGTTGGAACTACTGACGGCCTTGGGAGAGCCAGTCCTGACAAAACTCTACCATCTGGTGAGCAAGTTGTATGAAACAGGCGAAATACCCTCATACTTCAAGAAGAATATAATAATTCCAATCCCAAAGAAAGCAGGTGTTGACAGATGTGAAAATTACCGAACTATCAGTTTAATAAGTCACAGCTGCAAAATACTAACACGAATTCTTTACAGACGAATGGAAAAACTAGTAGAAACCAATCTCGGGGAAGATCAGTTTGGATCCCGTAGAAACACTGGAACACGTGAGGCAATACTGACCTTACGACTTATCTTAGAAGAAAGATTAAGGAAAGGCAAACCTACGTTTCTAGCATTTGTAGACTTAGAGAAAGCTTTTGACAATGTTGACTGGAATACTCTCTTTCAAATTCTAAGGGTGGCAGGGGTAAAATACAGGGAGCGAAAGGCTATTTACAATTTGTACAGAAACCAGATGGCAGTTATAAGAGTCGAAGGACATGAAAGGGAAGCTGTGGTTGGGAAGGGAGTAAGACAGGGTTTTAGCCTCTCCCCGATGTTGTTCAATCTGTATATTGAGCAAGCAGTAAAGGAAACAAAAGAAAAATTCGGAGTAGGTATTAAAATTCATGGAGAAGAAATAAAAACTTTGAGGTTCGCCGATGACATTGTAATTCTGTCAGAGACAGCAAAGGACTTGGAAGAGCAGTTGAATGGAATGGACAGTGTCTTGAAAGGAGGATATAAGATGAACATCAACAAAAGCAAAACAAGGATAACGGAATGTAGTCTAATTAAGTCGGGTGATGCTGAGGGAATTAGATTAGGAAATGAGACACTTAAAGTAGTAAAGGAGTTTTGCTATTTGGGGAGCAAAATAACTGATGATGATCGAAGTAGAGAGAATATAAAATGTAGACTGGCAATGTCAAGGAAAGCGTTTCTGTAGAAGAGAAATTTGTTAACATCGAGTATAGATTTAAGTGTCAGGAAGTCGTTTCTGAAGGTATTTGTATGGAGTGTAGCCATGTATGGAAGTGAAACATGGACGATAAGTAGTTTGGACAAGAAGAGAATAGAAGCTTTCGAAATGTGGTGCTACAGAAGAATGCTGAAGATTAGATGGGTAGATCACATAACTAATGCGGAAGTATTGAATAGGATTGGGGAGAAGAGAAGTTTGTGGCACAACTTGACCAGAAGAAGGGATCGGTTGGTAGGACATGTTCTGAGGCATCAGGGGATCACCAGTTTAGTATTGGAGGGCAGCGTGGAGGGTAAAAATCGTAGAGGGAGACCAAGAGATGAATACACTAAGCAGATTCAGAAGGATGTGGGTTGCAGTAGGTACTGGGAGATGAAAAAGCTTGCACAGGATAGAGTAGCATGGAGAGCTGCATCAAACCAGTCTCAGGACTGAAGACCACAACAACAACAACATCATGTGAGTAATGTGTCTCGGATGTTGGAAAGTATTTGCAGGAGGCGGTAGCGAGGCGCTGATTTTGAACCATCTGGAGGTGCAGGCGCTGCTGAGGTGGGTGAAATGAGGTGAGGCGAGGTGGTCGCCATTCCCTCCACCGGAGCCGACGAAAGCTCCGTGGCGGGGAGCGGCTTCCCGTGGGATGCAGCCGGCTTCCTGCTCTGCTCCGCTCCACCCTGGTCCCGGTCCCTCGGGAGCGGGCTTAAACTTTGCGCCATTACCACGGCCTCAGCCCTCTAATGGCCCAATACGGCTCCCCGCCCTGCACATGCTTCATTAAATAAATCGCGTACACTAATTTAATTAACTCGCAAGTATGCGCCGCGCCTACTGCTGCGGCGGATTACGTCGTAGGCGCAGTTTTACTTCGAGTTCCAAGTCCTGCGCTCCCTCGAGGAGGGCAGGATGCCCCTCGTGGTCACAAAGTCCAAATATCCTCCCCATAGGTAGCATAATAAATCAGGCCGCACGAAAAAGCACCAGTATTGTACTGGACAGAACACTGTATCTCTTTCAATTAAGTAACAGTAAATTGTAATTGATTTACCTTTTCCGCAATTAGAAAAGCGAATGTGCTGCGACCTGTAGCAATTAACAACATTAGATTTGATGAAATCAGTCTATTAATGCACTGTTTATACCAGAGACACCAAAACTACACAAAAATACATACACCTCCAAGGCAAAAGAAACCGGACAGATGAGGTTAGTACTCACACTCAGAGGGTTTCGTATAAACATAATTGCATAGATACATGATTATAATAATTTCGTGTGGTCTGGTGCAAGTCTTGCGATTGGGTGGCACATCGGAGACCCCAGTTAAACAAGTGGAGAAAGGGGACCTACATCTTGACGTGGAATCGGAACCACGTGTTGTATCTAGCGTTTCCCCACATCGTTGAAGGACGAAGGCTAGGTTTAAACAAAGACTCAGAAGTCGGCGGCCCGGCTGAAGTTCGATCCGACGACCTCTCGGTTTTCAAGCATGTGTTTTACGCAAGACCACCAGGTTAAAAATTTATATAGCTTGTTCATCTATAGGTTTCCATGAAGGAATTTGCAGGTATCAAAATATGTGACACACATGGCCTTTTCTTTTGACTGCATTGACTTAGAAGCTTAAATTACGTACACCGCCAAGGACCATAGAACTTAGTATGTGAGATAAATTTCAGTTTTATACCGCCCGAGTTCCCGAGAACAGGTCTTAACAGTCAGACAGACAGACATATGGACCAAATAGAGGTACGGATTCCTAAAAAGAGTACGACAACGGTAAATATTGGAAAATTTCAAAATAATATTTATAGCTTGTAGAGAAAGACAGTAAACTTAAAATGTCTACATGAATCAGCAGGTAATTGTAAGAATGGAAGACAAAGAAAGAAGTACTCTGATTGGAAAGGATATCAAGTATGGAAGCAACACTTCTCTCCCATAGTTAAGGCTGTAAGTCGAATGTGCAGTAGGAGATATAAAGGAAAACTTGACGAGTGGGACTAAAATACAGGGTAAAGTTATATCAATGATACAATTCAGTGATTGTACTGCTATTTTCAGTGAAATTAAGAGAAGTATACAGGACTATTTGATGGGAATATCCAATTTTAAGATCACAAAACAAATCTGAAAGCGTGGAGTAATAGAAATGAGATTAACTATAAACTGAAGATCAAACTAGGAGCCAATGTAAAAGATTAATTGAAGGATTCCTGACACGTTGGCTGCAAAATTACACATGCCAGACGAAGTAAGGTAGTTCCGAGGGGTAGGAATAAGACTTTAATTATCGTCTACAAAAAATAAACATAAACAATTATTTTTTGCTTTTTTTCCGGTACATGTCTGCAGCCGTGGTCCACTCTAAAATCTACACGCCACTGTATTAAAACAGTGAACCCAAAATAATATGAGGCAGTCCACAGGTAAGTGGACATGGGTTTAGTCCTCTTGTTTTGGCTTGCTGACTATCCAATACAAGGAGAACAGCACAGGCAATGACCGAATTACTTGCTAAACCAAGTCTACTAACATCATAGACCGTAATATGAAAAGAAAAATGTTTTGAGGCTGCACTTGAAGAGCACAGTGGCGATTCATGGACAGCTGCAAAATCTGAAAAGAATGAATCCAGACCGTTTCATATGCGCTATTAGAAAACGTTGCTCAAAAATGATGCATTAAATAAGAAAGAAAGAGTCTCGTCGAGGAAAGTAATGCGTTCAAAACATTGATGAAAAGAAGGCACAGTAAATCCGGAAGCTACCGTATGGTGCTAGGCGGAGGGTACCTTGTAGCACTCAAAGTCACTTCCTCTCCTGTTCCACTCGTAAGTACAGCGAGACAAGAATGGTTATCTATATGTCATCGCACGAGTACCAAATTTCGGCGGCAGAAGAGCCGTTCTGCGGTCTACTTCAAATGGCTGTTCTCAACAGTGTTTGGTGAAAAGAACGTCGTGTTCCCTCTAGGGATTTCCATTTGGGTTCCCAAGGTATCTCCGTCATACTAGCCTGTTGATGAAACCTACCGATAATAAATGTAGCAGCTCGCGTCGGCATTGCTTCACCGTCTTCCTGTAATACGATCTAGAGGGGAAACTAAATACTCGAGGCTGTAGTCAAGCATGGGTCCAATTAATATTGTGTACATGTTCTCCTTCATAGGTGAGTTAAATCTCTCCCAACCAACAGAAGTCGACCATTCACGTTCCCTACTACATCTCTTGCGTTATCGTCCTATTTTATATCGTCTTGGTGCGTTACGCCTACATATTTAATCTACGTGACATTGTGAAAAAGCACACTACTGAAGCTGTACTCAAATATTATTCAGTTCTTTCCCCGCTTACTGCATTAACTATTCCATAAATATAGAGGAATGTACAATTTATCATTCTAAATAGAAATTGGAAGTCATCCTGCATCTTCCTACAATCACTCAACGATTATACTTTCCCTGTACTACAGCGACATCAACAAACAGACACTGATTGCTGCTCACCCATGAGTCAGGTCATTTATGTGCTTCCGGAGTGCAGCGCCTAGAACCGCTCGGCCATTCCGGCCGGCGATAATGGATTATGGCCAATCAACGAAGCTAAAATATGTAGACGTAGTGTCATCATTGATGACAAAGGAAGATCCATTACAAACCTAAAATTATATATCAGGCAGAACATTATCGCAGTCGACCTATTAACGATATAAGCCCGTCCAGGCCATAGCAGCGTCACCTGGTGAGGAATGACCGGTTGTCAGACACACGCACAGTGCATGTAGTAAGCATGATGTCCGTGTGTGGAATAAGGAAGGTGCATGGTCTATGTGAGACTGTCTGAGGGCAGATTGTAACGGGCCTTCCGGAAATTGCACGACTTGCCTCATGTTCGATGAGTGCTGTGATGATTGCCTTCAACACCTGGTGAAACCAAGGTTGAGACGTCGTGGGGTTGGGCAGCCAACCCTCATTGCAGATGACGGACGTTGTAGGATAGGCAGACTGGTAAAATAGGGTAGACGGCCAATTGTGCCGGTACTAAAATAGGATTTTCATGCTGGACAGAGTCAAGTGTGTCTGAACACATAGCGCAACGAGCGCTCCTATCTATGGGCCTGCACAGCAAATGGCCCGTGCATGATCCAATGTTAACACCATGACACTGGCAACTACAACTGAAATGGACACTTGAGCATTGGTACTGGATGTTGGAGCAGTGGTAGAGCATTGCATGGCCTGATAAATCCAAATACTTTCTTCATCATGCTGAAGGAAAGGAGCGAATTTGTCGTCTTCCAGGAGAACAGCTCCTTGACACCTGTACTGCAGGACAGAGGCAAGCTGTCGGCGGTTACTTTATGCTCCGTGAAAGATTCACGTTGACATCCGTGGATTCAATGGAGCTCGTACAAGACACTTTAATGGCCTATGAATATCGTACACTGATTTCAGACCACGTACACCGCTTCATGACGATCATGTTTCGCCTATGGCGATGACGTTTTTCAACAAGATAATGAGCAATGTCATGAAGCCAGGAGTGGTTCGAGGAACACAGTGGTGAGTTCCAGTTGCCGTGCTGGTCCCTACCTCGCCTGTTCCGAACCAGATAGAACACATCTTAGATGTGTTTTAACGTGGCATCAGAGCTCAGCGCCGCTCTCCCCTCAATTTATGCGAATTAGATGACTTGCGTGTGTTACAACTCCCTCCAGAGACGTACAAGTCCTCATTGCTACCGTGCCAAGACACGTCACCGCTGTTATCCACGCTAAATGAGTTCATACCGGCTATTAAGTAGGTGGTCTTAATGTTCTGGCTGATCAGAGTATATATGTGTTGTACAGAAGTATGAGGAACACCACGAGAAACTCAAGCTCGAATATTGAATGCAGGCGCTGGCAAAGCCTTCGGGTTGCGCTTTGGTGTTTGGT
Source organism: Schistocerca americana (assembly GCF_021461395.2). Lineage (NCBI taxonomy): Eukaryota > Metazoa > Arthropoda > Insecta > Orthoptera > Acrididae > Schistocerca > Schistocerca americana. Next base: position 456,239,489 of record NC_060123.1, read on the forward strand.
AACGAACGGTATCTTTAAAGTGCCCTCAGTACGTTGCAACTGTCAGTTGTCATCAGAACAGTACTCGGTGCAACTGTGAGTAATTCATATGGTAGTCACTGGGGAAATTGTTGATGATCATACAGTGGGGACTCCATAACCAAGGTATCGGCAGTGTTTGCTTTAATGAGAGGCATCGTATCGGAGGCTTACACCGCTAAGAATCTTATCCTGCTCCACCTTCTTCAATTCAGAGTAGTACTGGCACCCTACATCCTCAGTTATTGCTCAGTTTTCCAGTCACCGTTGTCTCCTTCAGCTTTTACCCACTACAACACCACGAAGTACCATGGAGGTTACTTCTTGATGTCTTAAAACAGGTCATATCATCTTGTCCCTTCTTCTTGCCATTGTATCCCATAGTTTCTTCCTTCGCTGATTCTGCAGAGAACCTCAACGTTCCTCATCTTATCAGTTCACCGCATTTTCAACATACTTCTGCAGCATCACATCTCAAACACTTCGACTTTCTTCCGTCACCGTTTCCCCACTGTCCATTATTCAACATCATATTATGCTCTGCGCCAAACTTATAGCCGAACGGTTCCAGGCGCTACAGTTTGGAACCGCGCTACCGCTACGGTGGCAGGTTCAAATCCTGCCTCGGGCATGGATGTGTGTGATGTCCTTAGGTTAGTTAGGTTTAATTAGTTCTAAGTTCTAAGAGACTGATGACGTCAGCAGTTAAATCCCATAGTGCTCGGAGCCATTTGAACCAAACTTATATTGTCCGTATGTTCTTCTCCAATGGTAGTGTGTGACACAAGTAGAATTTTTTCAACAAGGTAGTGCTAAATGTCACGAAGCCAGGAGTGCGATGGAGTGGTTCGAGGAACTCAGTGGCGAGTTCCAATTCCCGTGCTGGTCCCTAACTCGCCTGATGTGAACCAGATAGAACACGTCTTGGATGTGTTTTAACGGCCGGCCTGAGTGGCCGTGCGGTTCTAGGCGCTACAGTCTGGAGCCGCGTGACCGCTACGGTCGCAGGTTCGAATCCTGCCTCGGGCTTGGATGCGTGTGATGTCCTTAGGTTAGTTAGGTTTAAGTAGTTCTAAGTTCTAGGGGACTGATGACCATAGATGTTAAGTCCCATAGTGCTCAGAGCCATTTGAACCATTTTTTTGTTTTAACGTGGCATCAGAGCTCAGCACCGCTCTCCCCGCAATTTATGGGAATTAAATAACTTGCGTGTGTGTGTGTGTGTTTCAACTCCCATGACTTCTTCGCATGTGCTACTCTGAGTTCCTAGAGGTAGCGTGTTTGATCTATAATCAAGACATCCTAAGTATCAGGTTTGACCTTACCACAGCTTAAATTTTGAATAAAAATCACCAGCAACGGCGACCGATGACTTCCGGTATAAGCCAACGGCCTTGTCAGGTTCAGGGGAGGGAAAATGCCCCTACACGTGGAAGAGTCAGCAATGATCAACGGATGAAAATGTAGAAAACCACTGCTTTTAAGACAAATAATATGTATCCACAGGACACGTTCCTTGTAATTGGAAAAATGTAATGATTTCTCCATTGCCAAAAGATTACGGGCTAATCCCCAAGTCGTATTTGCGGTAGGGGCTGCTAAGGAATTGGAGACCATGAGAAGAAGGTTGAACAACTAACGAAAGGATAGCGTTCTACGAGTCAGGGTGTGGAATTTCGGAAGTTTGAGCGTAGTAGGGATGTTATAGAGCCTGAAAAAAAGAAATACTAAGACACAGTCTAGATATAATGGACGTCAGTTAAGTGAAATGGAAGGAAGATAATGATTTCTGCTTATACCAGTACGGGGTAATATCGAGAGTACCAGGAAATGTTATAACGGGAGTAGGACACTTTATAAATAGCAAGTCAGTTCAGCGGTAGGTTTGTTCTCATGAGAATCGACAGCAAACCAACAACGACAATGATAGTTCAGACATACTTGCTGGTGTCGTAAGTCGAAGATGAAGATATAGAGAAGGTATATGAGGATATTTGAACGTGTAATTCCGGTATGTAAAGGGAGTTGAAAATCTAGTAGTGACAGGGGACTGGAATGTGGATATAGGGGAGGTGTGCAAGTCAGGTTTACGGGAGAATATAGGCTTTTTACTAGGGATGATGATGAAGTCCCATACTCCGAGGAGCGTAGGGATCGATGCGGGAGACCCGCACTGCCTACTAGGCAAGGTCCTAGCGGAGGTGGTTTGCCATTGCCTAGGTATGAGAGAGGAAAAACGCTAGCTGAGTTCTGTAATAAATTTGATTTACATATAAAGGATACTCTGTTCAAGAATGACAAGAGAAAGAGGTATACCTAGAAAGGACCGGGCTGTACGGGAAGATTTCAATCAGATTACGTCAAGCTTAGGCAGAGATCCCGAAAACATATACTGGATGGTAAGGTGTGCTAAGGAGCAGATATAGACTCAGATAACAACTGAGTAATGACGAGGAGAAGGCTGAAGAAGTGGGCTGCGGAAGTATTAAGGAATGAAGAGATATGCTTCAAGTTTTCTGTGGGGCTCTTCAGTCGAAGAGGAATGGAAGACTCTCAAAAGGACAATCGCAGGAGCTGGAAAGATAAACATAGATAAATAGAACGTAACTACGAAGAACTCGTGGTTAACAGGAGGAATACTTCAATTGACTGACGAAAGAAGGAAGTACAAAAATGTTCAGAGAAATTCAGGAACACTGAACTACAAGTCACTTAGAAACGAAATAAATAGGAAGTGTAGGGAACCTAAGGTGAAACGGTTGCATGAAAAATGTGAAGATATACAAAAAGAAACTGTTAATGAAAGAACCATCTCAGCATATAGAAAAGTCAAAAAATTAAAAGCAAGGGTGACAGCAAGTTTAGCAACATTAAAAGTACAACGGGAAGGGTATTCCACTGCCAACCGCAGAAGAGAGAGCGGATAGGCAGAAAGAGCACATCGAAGGAGTCAATGAGGGGCAAGACTTGTCTGGTGGTGTCGTGATAGTAGGAACGGGAGTCGTCGTAGAAGAGATTGGAGATTCAGCATTAGAATCATAATTTAAAAAGAGCTTTGGATGACCTAAAAACAAGAAAAGCAGAAGGATAGACAACTCTCCATCAGAAAGTCCGAAATCATTGGGCAACGTACAACAAAACGATCACTCACTGTCACATATCGACGACTTAATGACTTCTACGCTGTTACGCTTAGTGTTCTTTGGAGCCATAAAGGCGCTAAAACTTGTCTTTCATGACGTAAAATGCGTCTCAGGTCGTATCTTATGTAAGCCTCGATTAGTTGTCTACTATTGGTTAGCAAGTTTTCAGTTGAACCACTTTTAATGTGTCCTTTCAGCGTTACTGCTGCTAGCTACTAATTGGCATATTACTTTCTGACCGCATGGACTGTAAGGTTTCTCTGCTTTCCCCTTTGGTCAGTAACGAGAGCTTGTAAATAGGAGTGGTACATGTGCATGTTCTCTTAACTGATGACAGTGTCACGTTGTTCCACGATGCCACTTATATATACCCTCTAAATTCAAAACTTGTTTTCCACTCATGTAAAAGGAAAGCTTCACTGCGCTTTACAGTTTATATATAAATTTTATACCGCAAATTCCACTCAGTTCTACCACAGTCCTGACTTGTACAATAGGCTCCTTCACTACGCATAATGCACTTTTAGCTTATTTCGTGTATTTTTTATGTAATTGTTGTTTTTTCTCTCTTTTTAAATGTAAACCACTAATGGAAATTGTAAATGGCCGGGCTAGTGGCCCCGCGTTCTTCTCTCTATCAATACATGGAAGCACTTTTGCCACTCTGGAGTACCAGTTTGCTTCCTCTTTCGCATCCCCTACTCCCTCTTCTGCGCTCATAGGTAGCACACCGCGCCTATTGCACGTCCACCGCGGCGCTCAGGGCCCACAGCACTAAGTGTAACTATAGTGATATTGTTTGTATATTTCCATACCCTTCCCTACCCAGGCAGTCGTCCGTAGTACTGTCTAGTGCAACTTCCGCATTGACATAGGTTTCACAGTACCTAGCCCGACCGGCAGTTTTTTAAATGTTTTTAAAACATTTTACGAAATTTTTCGTGTCTCATGTGTGTTGCTACGAATGAAAATTATCTACCGTCTCTTTCTATTTCCAGTATGACACCTGAAGATGGGTTTATAAGAGCCCGAAACCGGTAGTGTGAGAATAAAATAACTTTACAACTGAAGCGGTGTTTTCAACCTCTGGTAAGTTTGTATGCACGTAATACAAGCAATAAAGTAAGCTACTGTATCTGCATAACACCAAAAAATGAATACATCAACTATAATGTAAGATGCAACAATAAATAGCTTAACTACGTACCAAATTTACATGTCCAATATAATATGTTGACGAACAGTCAGTACACAAGAAAATGTAATGAATATCCATTATAGCTCTTTAATAATAGGCACATTAAAGTATGCTATGTGAGGTATATTGTAAGGCATTTTGTATGAGTATGTCACATATGCTCAATGATATTTTGTTTGAGACTGTATATGAGACAACGAAAGAATTGCCACCACATAAGACATACATTCCGCTACCTTTGTAGTGCCGTTTGTGGTGATGGCAACGACCTTACTTTTTTCGGGGGATGTGATTGCTTCTCCACAGCTCAGAGAATGAAAGCAGGAAATCCCTTCCACTGTACAGCCTGACGAGGTGCTCCCCCTGCATATCTCTGAACCTCCACACTGACTACTGCTCGACGAAAGAAAACCAACTTGCTGGCAATTGGCAGTCAAGCTAACTACTAGTAGTGTGTGTATTGCCTATGCAACTGGAGACGTAGGAAACGGGGACCTGGAAACGACGGAGAGGCTTCGTCGCGCCTTTTCTCTCAATGGTTCGCAACCCCACAACAGGCCACAGCAGTTCATCCACACCACTGCCACACAACGGCGAACCCACGGTTATTGTGCGGTTCGGCCCCCAGTGGACCATCCCCCAGCCCCTCCATCCCCCTCGGGAACGTCTCATACCAGACGAGCGTAACCTCAAATGTTTTTGTGGTAGAGCAAACATTTCAGACAATTTTTGCACAGCAATCACCAACATAGTGTAACTTAGGTGGAAGAAGGGGAACCATCCCGCATTCGCCGAGGCAGATGGAAAACTGCCTTAAAAGCCATCCACAGGCTGGCCGGCACACCGAAGCTCGACACTAATCCACCGGGCGGATTCGTGCCGGGCACCGGCACATCTTTCCGCTCGGGAAGCAGCGTTGTAGACCTCGCGGCTAGCAGGGTGGGCGAGCTAACCACTTACTTACAACCATGGGGCTTTTTCTTCAGAAATAATTGTAGCTGGGATAAATGCTCACCGCCAAGAGAAACAAGCGCAAAGATAAAATATGTCGCAAACTAGCACAATACGTTGCATTTTTCAGTAAGCAATGAAACTGAAGCAAAAATATTACAAAAGATGTCCGCCCCGATAGCTGAGCGATCAGCGTGACGAATTGCCGTCCTACGGCCCCGGTTCGATTCCCAGCTGGGTCGGGGATTTTCTCCTCTCAGGGACTGGGTGTTGCGCTGTCTTCATCATCATTTCATCCCCATCCGGCGGGCGGGTCACCCAATGTGGCGTCGAATGTAATAACACCTGCACCACTGCAGCCGGACCTGCCCCGCAAGGGGCCTCCCAGCCAACGACGCCAAACGCTCATTTCCATACAAAATATAACAATGTTTATTATGAAAAGCAAGCACTACCCCACAGCAAGTAATAGGCTTCTTATGTGATCTGTCGAACCACATTCTAAAAATTCAAGGCTGTTGCTTCACAGAGAAATAATCACGAATGGTAACTACAGTCTGTCCCTATTGCAAGCAAGGTAGTCCGCCCAACAATCATAGTTTGTAACCTTAGCTTCTTCCTAGCGTGAAGAACACTTGATCGCACTGGGTATCTGCCTCACATAGGCGAAAGTATTCATAGCTGGTAGGAAAGAGCAACAGCAGTCGTAGAGCGGATGAGAATTCACACCGCGAACGGAGTTCTCAACATACGTTTGTTACCTGGCTTGCTGGCAAGTCTGGAGTGCGGAAAACAGCACTTTGCGGCACCTAAGGCAGCAGTGATCCACTGATAAAATTACGATTGTAAAATTGATGTACAGAATAATGTCTGACTTCTTCTGCTAGCCAACACTTGCTAAACATGCTCATTTGTCTGAGAAAACAGACCAAGGTGGTCGCTTGACACTTACGGTGACTCTGTTAAAGCTCCATATTCTTCGTCCTACACAAGAAAATTAGCCTCCACCAAGATTTAACTCGAAGTGCAGGCACAGTGTGACAACGACGCTACGTGCACTCACACTTTCATTAGTTCAGTTTCTGAGAAATAGGAGATTGCCCAAATCTGCATGTTATCAGCCGACTAGCACCGACAGTGCCAGCATCTCAAACCGTCCATCGTATCAATGAAGGATCACCGTAAGTGCAACTGGTTGGCATCTACTGTGCATGGGAAGGGTGGGAAGAATATAAACGAAATAGTCTCACTGAAACGAGCAAGAGCTTCCCCTTATTAGCTGCCAGCGTGTGGATTTTCATTAATGAATTATAAACTGAAACTATCAAACAAAAGGTATGGGTACAGTCATTCCTGTAGCTGGCAATGTTACTGGCAGTTTTACTTGCTTAATCTAATGAAATTAAACGTGTAAAGTTCTACCACAGAGTTTCGTTGAATACTACCAAAATTTAAATTAGTGGACTACATTGCTTTAATTTTTATTAATCAAATTCTAGGCTCATTGGACAAAGAAATTAGTCAAACCAGTGCGCACGCATTGATAACTCGTTAAGTCTTCACAGAAGGCGCAACGATCGAATCACGTGCTAAACTGGATACGCAGTGTCCCTACGTGAGCCGAAGGAAGTAGCGATTCGTGAGAATTCATGTCTCAAGTGGAAATTGTTCGTAAACATGGGTTCAAAAATGGTTCAAATGGCTCTGAGCACTATGAGGTCGTCAGTCCCCTAGAACTTAGAACTACTTAAACCTAACTAACCGAAGGACATCACAAGCATCCATGCCCCTGGCAGGATTCGAACCTGCGACCGTAGCAGTCGCGCGGTTCCGGACTGAAGCGCCTAGAACCGCTCGGCCACCGCGGCCGGCAAACATGGGTAAATTTAAGGATGTGACAAAGTGATAAAAAAGGGGTAATGGAGTTTGGAAGTGATCATGGCTATGCGATTTGTGAAGTGGCTGGATTCTTTGGTGTTTCGCAGCAAACTGTTCAGAGAACCTACAAGAAGTAGTGTTACACAAGTGGTCGCGAAACACGACGTCAGAGTTGTGGTGGGGAATGATCCTGACTGAGAGGGACCGAAGACGAATTTCACAGCTTTTGAAACAAAATCGCTTCCAGGCAGTAAATGAAAATCCGTCGCCAAGTGTTAGCGAGAGGGAATTGTTACAGAAACTGCATGCAATGAACATTTGGAGTCAGGCACCTCGCGAGAGGCCATTGCTCACACATGCACATAAAGCGGCACGGACTAGGAGTCATCGAACGTGAACAGTAGCTGACTGCTACCTGACGAGTAGCCCTTCCTCTATGTCCAAATGACGCACATGAGCGAATGCACCGAAGGACGAATGAGGCATTTCATCCTGAATGTGTACAAGGCCACGCTCGAGCTGGAGGAGGCTCTGTGTTGGTATCGGGATGTTTTTGTCACCATGAACAGTGCTCTAATACTAACTATTAACATGAACCAGCATGATTATTTAAATATTCTGGATAATTATGTGTTGCCTTTGAATCAACATCTATATAGTGAGTATGCTGTGGATTCTCCTACCTTTCAAGGGGACAACAGGAGAGTTCATCACTCCTTCCACCATATTATATCTCGACTTGCTTACAAAATCACCTTACTTGAACCCCATAAGAAATATGTGGGACTTCTTGGAACAGCGGATAGAACTCCGACATCGGCTTCCCCGCAATTTGGTGGATATGCACGATAAAAGCCACAGCGAGTGGTTTAAACTGGATGCGACGTTCCTGCATAGCCTTACAAACGCATTTACTAACCGAATCGAGGTGTTATCAAATCCAGAGACGGAAATAAATCATACTTGTAATGATTTTAGTAGGAGTAATTTTTTCCAATGGACTTACTATTATTTAAAGAAAAGCTTCCGATATTTTAGGGTTGACATTTTGCAATGCAAGTTGCCACATTATATAATTCTGATTGCAATTAGTATCAGCGTAAGTATTGTTTATTGAGCAGAATGTGTTGATTTAATATTGCATTCTGAATATTAGTAACGAATATGTGAAACTTATGTATAAGTATTCCGTTAATAGAGTCGACTGAACATTAGCTCAATTTCCCTGGAAAATGAAGGTAGTGGTCCGATCTTTTAAAGATAATCTTGTGCTGCGAAAACCAGAGACTAACACAGGGTGTACCAAAACGTAAGTTTCAAGACGTGGTGGTTGGTAGATGGGCAAAATTTGATCATATTTTACTAATAAAAGTATGTTCGAGAGCCCTTCGTTTGCGAGCTAGCGTCTTTGTAATGAGAGTCGGTAGAGGCGCAAATATAGGCAGCAGTTAGAGCCATTCCTGATCTTCCGGGAAAATATGATGTTTATGGCTGTCATATTGAGAACCTGCAAATGAATTAAACCGGTGTATACTGATGGTAATGTACATTGTCCCCTTTACTCAGAACTGCCAATATCCTCTTCCACTTTTCAGAGACGCAAGGAGGCTAACGAAGCGTTATCGAACATAGGTCTACTAGCTCATTATGCTCGAATGATACAATCTCCCAACCACAACATCTTACACCAAAGCTTTTCATAAGCCCTACATATACAGTGCGAGTGTAACAATAATTACGTGGGCCATTCTATGCGGATTATGGCCGATCTCTCTGTATAACGTCACTGTTATATCAAATAAGGAAGTTCTGAAAAATCAGTACCACCTGTCAAATAAAAGCAAGGTTATGTATGAAAATATGACTATTCTGTCCCACACTTACCACTATAGGAACCCTGTGGTTAGAGAAGCTTTGGATGTTAGACTCTATGGTAAGAACTTCAATAGAGTGACAAGCTATACATCTGGCATTGCATATAAGAGTGAAATTGATAAAGAACGTATGTTATAATGTTAGAAGCCAAGATCGCTTGATGTGAAATAGTCTATTTCATGTCCACATTCCGACAGTAGCTAGCTGTAGCTCAGATCTACAACGTACGGACAGAATAACCTTAATTTAGTAACCTGTATGATTGTACATCAATTATACACAAGGAACCATATTACCTAGATAATAACAATAAGTTTTTATCCTTTATTGTCATTTCATTCATGGCAGTGACGCAATTCGCTACTCTTCAGCCCAGAAATTATATAAAATATCACAGAAGATCAGTACATATATAAAACATGGGGATAAGGGAGGAAATATACATAGAAGAAGGAGAAACAATTGAAGTTAAAACATACAAAATAGCAGTAATTTGATGAGACACATTTGCATAAAATCAACATGCAGTTAAAATGGCACTCCATGAGGACATAGTACAGAAACACTTGTGGCACAAATAGCACAATTCAAAACGGCGTTCACAACAAGAAACGACGACATTGAACACACACTGCACTTATGTTACTACACAGCGAGCACCTAAACACGCCAACGTAACTGCATTAAAATGTGAGGAGCCTGCCAAGAGAGGGGAGGTCAGAGAGGAAGGAGAGAGGAAATAGAGATGGGAGTTGATGAAGCATGGGAGCAGGAAGAGGGGAGGGGAGGATTCAGTTGCACACCAAGGGGCAGGATATGGGGAGGGAGTGCAAGAACTGGGAAAGGAGAAGTGAGAAAGACAGGGGGGAGGAGGGAGGAAACAGCAGAAAGGCAAGGGGAAGGAGAGGGAGCCCAAGGGAGACGAGAGGGAAAGAGGAGGGTCAGAAGTGCAACCAATGAAAAATATCGAGGTGAAGCACATCATCCTGGATGGGGAGACGCTGTAAGTTCATTTTGGAGAAGAGGTGGACATTGAGATTGGGTGGGACACACTGGTAAAGGCGCAGCAGCAGGTGGGGAGTTTAGAGGAAAGGAGACACCTGAGGATGAAGGGGATCAAGGCAACAGTTGGTGCATATGATATGGGTGTTTTCAAGGAAATGAAGGAAATGTGCGAAGGGGATGGGGTCATAGAGGATCCTCATGTGAGATAGGAGACAGATACAGAAAGCAAGGTGGAGTGCATGGTGTTCAAGGATTTGGATGGCTTTATAGAATTTTTTAGGGGCGAAGATCCAGGCAAAACGGGCATAAGAAAGGATGGAATGGATCAAAGAGTTTGAAGGATGGTGGAAGGGTGCAGTCCCCATGCCCAGCCAAACAGGAGTTTCAGCAGGTGGAGTCTATGCAAGCTTTGCGTTGGATGTAAGAAGATGGGGAGTCTGGGTGAGGTGATCGTCAAGCGTGCGGCCAAGGTGTTTCAAGGTGGGGTAATTTGGATACGGCAGTCATAGATGGTGAGATAGAAATCATGGAGGGAGAAGGAGGGGTTGGTACATGCTATAATGATGGCCCAGGTTTTGGAAGGATTGACTTGAAGGAGCCACTTGTTGCACCAAGTGGTAAACTAGTTTAGGTGGATTTGAAGGAAGTGCTGGGACCATTGAAGGGTGGGATAGAGGGCAAGAAAGGAGGTGTGACCAGGATATTGAAGGAGATGGACAAGTAGGGGTGGTCTGGGAATATCAGTGATGTACAGGTGATATAGGAGAGGAGAAAGGGTGGAGCCGTGCGCCAAACCTGTGGCAGAGTAGAAGGTATGGGATTTGGTATTATGTGAATGGTGACATAGGAAGGACGGTAGGAGAGGAAGAAGGCAGTGAGACAGATGAAGATGATAGGAAGAGCGTAGGTCTGGAGCTTCAAAAAAAAAAAAAAAAAAAAAAAGCCTGGAATGCCATACACTTGGCAACAGTATAAGATGCCGGTCTTCAGCCTGAAGATGTTACAAACATAATGAGGGGATAATAAAACAACAAAATCAGGCGACAAAGCGGTGAATGGTTGTAACTGGAACATGGAGAAAAGTTGCAAAGTGAAAATAAAAAGAAAAAGACCAGATTAAAACACACAACAATTAGACAGGCACAATTATAAAGACACAGCGACAGTATGGTTTCTGTTCGCAAGAGTTAAAAAAACACACCTAGCGGCAGTATAGTGTCTGATCGTAACCCTGAAAGGGGACACACATCATTAAACACTCACTTAAAACTGCACCATAGGGGAGATGATACTGACTTGTTTTTTCATGTAATCCTTGTAATAAGTTTCTCTCATCAGAACTATTTGTTCAATATGAGGGCTATGTATTCTGAATGGTGGTTATGATATTTTTATGTGTAGGGATTCATTAATGATGTAACGCACATTTTTAAACCGATCATGTAGTTCACATGATAAATAGATCTCAATACTGCGCAACCTGACGTAAATATAATCTTCCACATAAAAAAGGCAGATTACAATTGTTTCCTGTTGACAACTGTTGTACCATAGAAGGAATGCAGGAAAAGAAATAAATCGTCAGTTAAGAATATGGTTGGTAGGGTAATTTCGGGGATGGGCCAAACAGCGAGGTCATCGAACCCATCGGGTTAGGGAAGGGTGGGGAAGGAAGTCGGCCACGTCCTTTCAAACGAACCATCCCGGCATTTGCCTGAAGCGATATAGGCAAATCACGGGAAACCTAAATCAGAATGGCAGTACGCGGTTTGAACCGTTGTCCTCCCGAATGTGAGTCAAGCATGCCATAAGAACACGTAAGCAGCAAATCAAATACATTGTCTCAAGGGATTCGTACATTTTTTTTCAATTTGTAAGTTCATTTACAATATGTTTATCGCGAGTGTCATTCATGGGGCACGTCAATTAAGTAACTGAAGTAAAGCAAAGTTAATCAAACCCAGAACTAAAGTCATTTTCGTTTGCCAAACCAAGGCATGTTCTTGTATTTCGGTTGAAGCGACAATTTTAACGTCAATATTGGCTGGCTATTTTAGGACTGCGCACGACAGCTTTGGACTCCCGCAAATTTAATGGCTCTCGGTCTATATAGACGGTGTATTATGCAAGTTCTCTTCGTGTTGGAAACACAGCAAGAGCAATATGGGCACACTGACGGAGAGCATTCTAAACAGTGTGTGAAAGAGGGATCTACATAAACGATGAGAGAGAAGCGTTCAACACACTGACTATTAGCTTTAATGAGAAAGGCTGTGACATTTGGGAAAGTATCTAAACAGGATATTTTTGTTGCACTCTCTCTGAAAGCAGAGAACCACAAAGCGTTCAGTTTTCTGTTAAATGAGCTGAAGTTTCGTGTTTTGTTTCCTCTTTGCTGTTGTTAAGTACTGATGTTTAATCACTCTGTAGCACGGAACTCGGTGACAGGCACACGGAATCAGAACAGTTTCCCCTCTTGCTTTTTAGCATTACAAGTACGGCTTAGTTCGTTTACTCACCAGTTGTGTGTTCGCATTGAATAACTGTATTGAATGATGCGATTTTCAGCATGTCGACCTGCTGAGTCTTCTTCCTTAGTAATTTAAGGGTTTGTTTAACTTATTTTGTAGATTTTGACTCCTATAATAAGGAAAAATTGCCTTTTTCTGTCTCTACTTTTAGTAATATGCACTGCTTTAAATTTGATCTATTGGTGCTCATAGGTTGTAAGCAAAGAAATCGTAATATTTCTAGACAAACATCGCAACGTTCCTACCATTTACTCGTATTACAACGAAAACTATATTTATTTAAAAATTTATTAGTAGGAAGAGGAGAGAGCAAGAGAGAGGGGGTGAGGGGGATTTGCTGTTGTATGTAAATAAAAGTAAGTACTATACTAGGGAGGAAACATAGAGGCAACTGCAACAGCATTACTTCCAATAATAAATTCTGAACTAGAATGCGAAATATCATTATTGTTGTCCTCCATACTTAACTCACTGGACGTAACTTAAATGGAACGAGGAAAATCAGTTCTTCATAGCATTCTGCCATTGTACTGCGTAGTTCTTACAACCGTTGCACACTTATTGATGTCACTAACATAAAGCATTTAAAAGCGTATTATTTTTTTTACATACCTACGTAATGTAGTAGCCATAAAATACTGAAATTTGATGAAAGTATCACCTATTGAATTCCGGGAAGAGTTTATTCCGCGTGGTCAAAAGAATGCAAATTACAATAGTCAGCTAAAACAATCTTCTTTCTGTTACATGAACAGTACACCCTAAGATGACAAAAGTCATGGGGTACCTCCTTTTGCCAGGCGTAGAACAGCAACTGAACGTGACGTAGACTCTACAAGACGCTGAGAGTCCTCTGAAGAAATTTTGAACTGTGTTGCTCTTCATCTGTCCATAATGGTGAAAATGACGACGGTGCAGGATTTTGTGCACGAACTGACCTGTCGAATGCGTCACATGTCGGGCGCTCTGGGTTAGTAACTATTGCCCTCTGTCCAGAATGTTTTTCAAACCAATCGTGAACAGTTGCGGCCCAGTGACATGGTGCATTGACATCCAAGAGAATTCCATCGTCTGGGAACGTGAACGACTGCAAACGGTCTCTATGTAGCGGAACATATGCGTAGCCAGTCAGTCATCGGTCCTTCAGTTAGACCTGAGCTCACAGTCCATATCATGCAAACACACGTTAAACGCACACTACGTAGTCACCGCCAGATTGCATAGTGCTGTCCGCAGCTCGTGGTCGTGTGGTAGCGTTCCCGCTTCCTGCGCCCGGGTTCCCGGTTTCGATTCCCGGCGGGGTCAGGGATTTTCTCTGCCTCGTGATGACTGGGTCTTGTGTGCTGTCCTTAGGTTAGTGTGTTCAGAGCCATTTGAACTAATTTGCACAGTGCCTGTTGACAACTTGTGTCAGCATCTCGGTGGGGTCTGCGCCACACTCGAGCCCTACCGACAGCGCTCACAAAGTCAAATCGAGACTCATCCGTCCAGGTCGTGCTTTTACGGTCGTCTATGGTCCAACAACCGATATGGTCACGAGTTTGGCAGAGGCGCTGCAGGCGATGTCGTGCTGTTCGCAAAGGCACTAGCGGGCGGTCGCCTGCTGCCACAGCCCGCTCTTTTCTGACAGACACGTTCGTCTGACCCCCACTTTGATTTCTACTCTGATTTCACGCAGCGTTGCTTGTTTTTTTTTAGCACTGGCAACTACACAAACGCTCCTGCTTTCGTTCGGTAGGTGACAGCCACCTCCACAGCGTTGTCCGTGGTCAGAAGTGATACCTGAAATCTGCTATTCTCGGCACGCTATGGACAGTGGAACACGAAACATTGAATTTCCTAACTTTTTGCGAAGTGGAACGTCCCATGCCTCTAGCTCCAACTTTCATTTCGTTTTCAAACTCTCTTAATTCCCATCGTGCGTCCATAATCTCGTCGGAAACCTTTTTACGCGAATCACCTGAGTAGAAATGCAGTTCCGACCATGCATTGCCCCTTCTTATACTTCGCGTACGCGATGCTAGCGCCGTCAGTATATCTGCATATCACTATCCAATAACTTTTGTCATCAGTGAACACTGTTGATGTAAGATATTTTTTCTTGAGCCCATACATAATTTCAGAACTTCTGTTCCAGCTACAGTGTGAGCAAGACTCGGATTTCTTTGCAAAATCAAAAGGCAATCTATATGCGAAAAATACAACGTTCATGCAACAAAACTTGCAAACGCAAGCAGTACAACATCCGCCAGTACATAAAAGAGTTAAAGAAATGGATGGTGTAAGGCTATAGAAAAGCAAAAGGAAAATAATACTTCTTGCAGATGAAATTTTCTGGGATTTATGAACATGTGCCGCTCACTGACACTGAAATTAAGGCCGAGAGTCTCCATGGCGGACACGATATCATTATAAGCACACATGTCAAAACTCTTAGATAAATACCCAGAAAAAAAGCAGCACAGTGGTGAAGCGTGCCCTACGTTGACGCGGTTTCACAGAGTGTGGAATTCACTGAGACAGTTCCGCGATGGATCTGCGGGCGGCATCGGAGCAGTGGTTTTCTTTCGTTCCTCTCACCTGCGTGCAAGATTTGCAGGGTTCCCGGTTATCCTCCCGGTCCTGCAACAATAGTGCCGGCCGTCACTCTATTTTTCTCCAGAGCTCAGGTGCCACGACGTCCGTCTAGCTACTTTCTGTTTTTAAGCAGGACCAACACCTGTGCGGGCCTTCCACTCAGTTCTGCCTGCCGTTTCATCTCCAATGGCATTCCAACCTCTACTAGTATAGGCAACCATTCATTACGCCGTTCTGTTAATAAAGACACTCCGCACCTTTCATGCAATAAGCGTTAACAATTATTTACAAGGTGTACATGACAATGTCAGTCACCTTTAAATATTCATATATACGATGTACTACCTATCAAATGATACTATACTGTGGCTTTAGTTCAAGGCAAAGTATGTGGATGAGTGCTTGTAAGGTGCGAAATTATAGCCGCCTTATAAGATAATCAACACAGACAACAGTCGCTGGAAGTCCAAGCATAGGACCTTCACTTTGGGAGCTGACTGTGCTGTATCTGATTGTATAAGCCAGCGTAGAAGAAGGAAGGAGCTAAGCCGCCCGGGGTGTTGGATCAAAGCCCCAGAAAACAGAAGATGAAATTGACAGCTGTCGACTTGCATCCCCACAAACATAGAGGGAGGATCGATTTGTCACATCAACCTCGCATCGGCTGCACACACGTTCAAGCAATACCGGTTTTGTTGATGGTGAGATTAGACGGTTCATTGCCCCATGCCCCACTACTTGCCAATTACTGTGGTATGTCTATATCTAGTCAAACCGGTTCTAAGATTTGCGCTGAGGTGACAAAAGTCGTGGGCCAGCAATATGCACACACATGAACGGCGGTACTATCGCATACACAAGGTGTATAGGGTAATGAGTTGGTGGAGCTGTCGTTTGCCTTCAGGTGATCCACGTGGAAAGGTCTCCGACGTTATTATGGCCGCACGACAAGGATTAACAGACTTTGAACGTGAAGAGGTAATTGAAGCTGAACGAATGGGACTTGCCATTTCGAAAATCGTCTGGGAATTCAGTATTCCGAGATCTACAGTGTCACGTGTGTACCGTGAATAATAAAATTCAAGCATTACCTCTCACCAAGGACAATGCAGTGGCCAACGGCCTTTACTTAAAGACCGTGAGCAACGGACTTTGCTTAGAGTTGTGAGCGCTAAGAGACAAACTACAGTGCGTAAAATAACAGCAGAAGTCACTGAGGGTCGTGCCTGGAATGTATCCCCAACGAAAATATGGCGAAATCTGCCGTTATTGGGCTATGACTAATGGCGCAAGTGGCTTTGCTAGCGCGTGATATCACTTATAGAGCCTCTCGTTGGCCATATCGTCTGGGCTCTAGACGACTGGAAAACCGTGGCCTGGTCAAATCAGTCTCGATTTCGGTTTGTAAAAGCTGAAGGTAGGGTTCGAGTGTTGCGACAAAACCACCAATCCATAGACTCAAGTTTTCAAGAAGTAAGTGGGCAAGGTGGTGGTGGCACAATAATGATGTGGGTTGTATCTGTCTGAGAATAGAATGGGTCCTATGAGTTAACAGAACCGTTTAAGCTGTTATGTCAGGCTACTTGGATACCATTTGCAGCCATTCATAGACTTCGTCACCTCAAAGAAGGATGGAATTTTTGTGGGTAACGAAGCAGCACGTCAGCAAGCCCGATTGTTCGCCACTGGTTTGAAGAGCAGTCTGGACAGTTCCAGTGAATAATTGGGCTGCCTATATCGCCCAACATAAACCTTACCAAACATTGGTGGAACGTAGTCGAGAGATCAGTTCGTGTATAAAATCCTGCGACACTGCAGCAATTGTGGACAGCTATATAGGCAACACGGGTCAATTTATCTGCAGGGAACTTCCGACTCGAAGGGATCATGGTGCGTCGAGTTACTGCACTATGCTTGGCAAATTGATGTCCGACACAATATTAAGAGGTATCCCATGACATTTGTGATCTAAGAGTATATTTGTGTATTAATAAACGTGAATGTTGGCATGTTTTGTATTTTAATCAATTAGTTTCTGCTACAAAGTGATTTGCATATCAGTTTTATACTCTAATACAACTTTTGCACCCAGCATGGTGATTAGTATGTTGATTTCCACTATTCATAGTCAGTTTTAATTTTATTTCATTTCACTTCTCGTATGAGACGACCTCATTTATCATTTGAATCTGAATTTTCAAATTTACATCATTTTTATCACACAGCATGAGGCAATCTCACTTCCATATACTATGATTTGATGTCGAATGTGCGGTGAAGTTATTTCCGTTTCCTGTATCTTATACCCAATTCTTTAGAGTACAATGAAAACAGGAAACCAATAATCGTGAATCGATAGTCTCAATGAAAATAACTACCCACTACATCATGCCACCCAGATGAAGTGGCGAAATTCATGGATGACCTTCTAATATCGTGTCGAAACTCGTTTTTTTTCAGCATAATGCACTATCTTGACCTGGCCACATGTTGTTTGAAGTCCCCTGCAGAAATAATGTGCCATGCTGCCTCTATTGCCGTCTAAATTACGAAAGTAATGCCGGTGTAGAATTTTGTTCACGTACTGACCTCCCGGATAGGTCCCATAATTGTCCGATGTGATTCATATCGGGTGACTGTGTAGCCAAATTATTAGGTCGGACTGTACAGAATGTTCTTCGAACCAATCACGAACAACTGTAATCCATAAAAATTCCTTCTTTCTTTGGGATCATGAAGTGAATGAATTGCTACAAGTGGTCTTCTAAGTAGCCGTAAATAGATACTGCCAGTCAATGATCGGCCCAGCTGGGCCAGAGGATCCAGTCTGTTTCATGTAACACAGACCACACCATTATGGAGTCATCACCAGCGTTTACAAACAGAAATCGGGACTCTGCTGACGAGGCCACGGTTTTCTAGTCGTCTAGAGTCCAAACAATATTGGCCACGAGGCCAGAAGAGGCGTTGCAGGCGAGATCGTGCTGTTAGCAAAGACACTCGCGCCGGTCATTTGCTACCATGGCCCATTAACGTCAAATTTCGTCACATTCTCTTAACGGATACGTTCATCGTACGTCCCATGTTGATTTCTGCTGTTAATTCACACAGTTTTGCTTGTTTTTCGGCACTGACAACTCTGCACAAACGCCACTGCTCTCGTTCGTTAAGCGAAGACAGTCGGCCACTGCGCTGTGCTTGGTGACAGATAATGCCCGAAATCTGGTATTCTTGCAACACTCTTGTCTCTGTGGATCTCGGAAGACTGAATTTTCTAACGATTTGCAAAACAGAATGTCCCATGCCTTTACCTCCACCTACCATTCCGCGTTCAAAGTCTGTTAATTTCCATCGTGCGTCCATAAACACGTTGTAAACCTTTCAACGTAAACCGTCTGACTACAAGTGATAGTTCTGTCAGTGCACTCCCCTTTTATACCTTGCGTATGTGAGACTGCGACCATCTGAAAATGCGTAGATCGCTATCACACGAGACTTTCGTCACCTCAGTGTAAATTTCTGTCACATCATTTGTCAGATGCTGAAATGATCCTTTTCAGATGACATCAATACAATAAACAAACTGTCCTACGACATCCAGTCAGTCATATTTCCTTTTCAGATAAGACAATGCACGTACTAAACAGAATTAAACTCTTCCTTTAAATGGCTGCTAAAGTGCTGCTAGTAGCAACAGCCACCAAATATTGTTTTGTGAGTAAGGGTTTTATGTTTCAGAAAGTAAGATGGAATACATCTCGTGTAGATAAATGTATCGCGTCATGTAGTCTCATGGAAGCAGCCTCATTGTATGGTTCAAATGGCTCAAAGCACTATGGGACTTAATATCTGAGGTCATCTGTCACCTAGAGTTGGAACTATTTGAACATAACTAACCTAAGGACATCACACACATCCATGCCCGGGGCAGGATTCGAACCTGCGACAGTACCAGCAGCGCGGTTCCAGACTGAAGCCCCTAGAACCGCTCGGCAGCCTCATTATACTCCACGTGTCATGGGATACAGTGTGGTACTGTGGTCATAGCGCAGTTTCTGAAGCGTCAGCGTGGGGAAATCCTAGACTCTCACTTCCGTATCGTGAAGAACACTCCCTGATTTTAGTCCTGAAGGTAAAGGCTAACGCATTTGTTTCGACGAATCATAAACAAGATCGTTAAGATCCCGCTGTGCAAAAAGTGTGGCTCGTTTGATTCACTGTTGTTTTGAAACGATGTGTCCACATCCATTACTCCTTCGTACTTCCTTGCAGTGTCGTCACTGCATTCGTTTTTCTTTCACATTCTCAGAGGTATTGGCATCGACAAATCCCCACTGTGACGTACAGGCCTTGCAGCGGATGACAAATCAGGACATTGCACAGTTTTCGTTCTTTTAAAGGTGCTTCCAGTTATTCCACTTATTTTCTCATCAGATACACTACTGGCCATTAAAATTGCTACACCAAGAAGAAATGCAGATGATGAACGGGTATTCATTGGACAAATATATTATACTAGAACTGATATGTGATTACATTTTCACGCAATTTGGGTGCATAGATCCTGAAAAATCAGTACCAAGAACAACCACCTCTGGCCGTAATAACGGCCGTGATACATCTGGGCATTGAGTCAAACATAGCGTGGATGGCGTCTATAGGTACAGATGCCCATGCAGCTTCAACACGATACCACAGTTCATCAAGAATAGTGACTGGCGTATTGTGATGAGCCAGTTGCTCGGCCACCATTGACCAGACGTTTTCAATTGGTGAGAGATCTGGAGAATGTGCCGGCCAGTGCAGCAGTCGAACATTTTCTGTATCCAGAAAGGCCCCTACAGGACCTGCAACATGCAGTCGTGCATTATCCTGCTGAAATGTAGGGTTTTGCAGGGATCGAATGAAGGAGAGAGCCACGGGTCGTAACACATCTCAAATGTAACATCCACTGTTCAAAGTGCCGTCAATGCGAAGAAGAGGTGACCGAGACGTGTAACCAATGGCACCCAATACCATCACGCCGGATGATACCACAGTATAGCGATGACGAATACACGCTTCCAATGTGCGTTCACAACGATTTCGCCAAACACGGATGCGACCATCATGATGCTGCAAATAGAACCCGGATTCATCCGAAAAAATTACGTTTTGCCATTCGTGCACCCAGGTTCGTCGTTGAGTACACCATCGCAGGCGCTCCTGTCTGTGATGCAGCGTCAAGAGTAAAAGCAGCAATGGTCTCTGAGCTGATAGTCTATGCTGCTGCAAACGTCGCGAACTGTTGGTGCAGATGGTTTTGCCTTGCAAACGTCCACATCTGTTGACTCAGGGATCGAAACGTGGCTGCACGATCCGTTACAGCCGTGCAGATAAGATGCCTGTCATGTCGACTGATAGTGATACAAGGCCGTTGGTGTCCAGCACGGCGTTCCGTATTACCCTCCTGAACCCACCGATTCCATATTCTGCTAACAGTCATTGGATCTCGACCAACGCGAGTAGCAATGTAGCGATAAGATAAACCGCAATCGCGATAGGCTACAATCCGACCTTTATCAAAGTTGGAAACGTGATGGTACGCATTTCTCCTCCTTACACGAGTCATCACAACAATGTTTCACCAGGCAACGACGGTCAATTGCTGTTTGTCTATGAGAAATCGGTTGGAAACTTTCCTCATGTCAGCACGTTGTAGGTGTCGCCGCCGGCGCCAACCTTGTGTAGTGCTCTGAAAAGCTAATCAATTGCATATCACAGCATCTTCTTCCTGGCGGTTAAATTTCGCGACTGTACCACGTCATCTTCGTGATGTAGCAATTTGAATGGCCAGTAGTGTATTACAGTGAAGAACATGGTCCACCGGTTCGTACCATAACACGGGAACAGCATCTATATGTATTATAAAATCATATCCCCTCTGCGCTTTTCAATCTGTATGTAAAGGCTAATGTCAAGATCTACTGCAGGGATTTTGATGTGGTTTTCACTAATCATCATATTATCATTTCACTAATAGGAAGAGGGAGTCATGAGGAAGGTTTTTAATGCCATTTATAATTGTAGAAATCATGAGAGTAATATATGTAATGTTATTTGTTCCATATTTAATTTGCGTTTGGGAATAATTGGTTCCAATGGCTCTGAGCACTATGTGACTTAACTTCTAAGGTCATCAGTCGCCTAGAATTTAGAACTAATTAAACCTAACTAACCTGAGGACATCACACAGATGCATGCCCGAGGCAGGATTCAAACCTGCGACCGTAGCGGTCGCCCGGCTCCAGACTGTAGCGCCTAGAACCGCACGGCCACTCCGGCCGGCTTTGGGAATAACTCTAGAGCCAGTGACGAGAGGTACAAAATGGTCAGCTTCAATGGAAGCGGTGTTTGGTGGTAAAATCAGTAAATTAAACAGTCACCGAAATTAGAGAGAGTATCCACAGTTGAGCAGAATCCACACATGTCTATCATTTCATATCTGTTTGTCTACCGACTTTTAAAGTCCTCACCTGTGCGATTCCGTAATTCTCTAGCTGTATGCGAAGGCTAACCATAGGAACTACCACATCGATTTTGATATCCTTTTCACTGACGATTGGCCAATTAATTAGGAAAGTTTCTGTATATCATTTCTACATACACTGTTACTTTATCCATGCTATAAATATACCCATAAACCATGGTCGGATGTAAAAGTAACTTCCTACACGTACACATCCTTGACTGGTATGTAAGGAGTTAAAGTGGGAATTCTCTGTTACAGGCAAAGTGGTTGCTAGAGTGTATTAGTGTCGTTCGCGTGTAGTGTTCTTACCAGTCCTGGTGGGGCATATAAGGAGTGCAATCGGAGTAAGACATTGTGTGATCACCGTGAAGATCAAGGAGATGCCTGTGGGGTACCGTTTCTGAAGGTTGAAACTGTACATGAATCCGAGATATCATAACGTACAATCACATACCCTGAGCAGGCCACACCTACCTATAGTTCTCTTATGTGTCTAATGTGCTTTTGCGAAGAAATTCTATGCTTCCTTGTACGGAGGAATGAGCGTTCTGTATCCCTCCGGATAGCATGCTGCAAGAATGAGGAAGTGAGCCCCGCTACCTGCGGCCGGGCAATTGCCCACAGTATAACAGTTTTTAAGCAACAAATTTCTCTTAAACATGCCCATATCTGGCACATGCAACTCGCAAGTTTTCAGGTCTTCGACGCATCCACTAACTACACAAGAAAGGCAGAAGAACAAACAGTGAACAAAAAGCCACTGGCGACTCTGATCCAGATCTGCAATTACAGCCCAGTGTTACTGAGGGAAACTTGCACATTATCCTCTCACATACTGGACAGTTTCAAAGGAAAATGGCCACGTTACACCCTGGGCGCTCATGAGAGACGATGATATTAGAACCTGAAAAAGACTAAAAAGGGCCGGATTGTGGATCCAAATTTAATTAGCTGTTCAATTTGTGCGATTTGTCGACCCTTTGGGCGTTTGGATGAGACATTTTCCCGATGTTGGAACGCACGGGAACGTTAGGGAGTGCATACTCACTGTAAGGTTCCGGTCGACCACGTGCGGGTATCGCAAGGGACGATCTTTGTGTTGTGCACCAGGAACATCGTAACTTCTCCACTCTGCGCCTACCATTACAGAACAAGGACAGGGCTCTCTGAACCATTGTGTCACCCTACACCATTCATCGGTCACTAGTTGCAGCAGGATAGGCAGTTGCTGCCCATTGTGTAGGCTACTGTTATCACAATGCAAGTTGCTGCGTTTGGAGTAGTGCTGTGATTAGGAAGTATGGAGAGCTGATGAATGATATCTCATTATGTTCAGACCTGAATCATGTTTTATGATATTATGTTCAGACCTGAATCATGTTTCTTCACTGAGGTAGACGACCATCTTCAGCGAACATGTCGGTGACCAGGGGAGAGGTCGAGCTCACCCAGTGTTTGAAGAGCCACGAAGGTTACTCCCGCCATCATGGTGTCGGGTGCTATCGTGGGTGACGTCAGGTCATAGCTGGTAGCGTTTGAGTCATCTCTGTTACCACAGTGATAAGCCATAGATATCACGCGTCCTGATGGACAGAGTCGTGGTACAAGTTTCCAACACAACGATGTCCATGCACACACGCCACGTGCCACAATGAAGTGTCTTGATTGATGTTGAGGTATCCCCGTAGCCTACAAGATACACATATCTTCACGATAGAACATGTGCGGATCAGTTCGGACGCAAACCCCCCCCCCTCCTCCCTCCCCCCCCCCCCTGTTGTCAGTACCGCGGACGTCAAATACCAATTATAAGGGCTATGGGCTAGCTTGCATCATGAGATGATGCCACGACTTTTTGACACCCTTCCGAACCGAATCAGTGCATGCATCTAGGGCAAGCTAGTGAATTTGATTCGAATTTGAAAGCACTCCAGCAACATCATATACCTTCCTAACCTATCACATCACTTGGCGTCTTTTCTTCCCCTCGTCAATTGTCCGCTTTTTTAGTCAGCCGCAGTGTTTCGTGCAAATTGGATGAGCTTTGATGAATTAGAGTCATTCCTCGCGTTTTTCTGTCCGATTATGAAAGCTGCTCCCACCAGTAGCTGCATCACGAGGAAGATTGTGTACTTAACTTGTTAGACAGACAAATCGTTCGTTCCCAAATACTTATTGCTACCCTTGGCATGTCAACTGCCAGTACACCCAAAATAACGTTCGTAGCACACCTTCGCAATAGGATTTTTTAATATTTTTTTTTTAGATTTTGTGTTTTCAGAGTTAACTTTTCACAGGTATAACAAACAGAGGTATGAACCATTCCTTGTTTTAAATAAACCAAACACCAATTCTTTTGGGACAACAAATAGTTACCAGAACTGATACGCAAGAGGCAACAAACAAAACGTGGTTCTACCCGTTCAGTCCGGAACCACGCGGCTGCTACGGTCGCAGTTTCGAATCCTGCCTCGGCCATGGATGCGTGTGATGTCCTTAGGTTACTTAGGTTTGAGTAGTTCTAGGTCTAGGGGACTGATGACCTCAGGTGTTAAGTCCCATAGTGCTTAGAGCCATTTTGTTCAACCATTATACGGCTGTGCTGCCAAACCATCTTCCTTTTATAGAGATAGATTCCTGAACTGCGGTTAGTGTGAAAAATTCCATGTTCCTATTTCGATTATATTCCAGCTGGATTTACAGACTATTTAAGCTACACCGCTGAAGAATAATCTATTTTTAGCGTTTCAGATTTCGATAGATGGCAGTGTGTTATAAGGAAACTGAACCCCATAGCCGAAAATAGATTTCATTTTTAAATTCAGTACTCACGACTTAACAAATAACACGATTCACATTCTTTATAACAAAAATGTAGTTGACTAGAGTCTCCAATGATGTGCATTTCCATTCATGAGGCAGTCGCAAAGATGTTTCAGTAAACTTCGTCTGTAGGTTGTTCCACGTACGAAAGCTGTCATAAGTGGCCTATTTTCTCTAGTGTAGCGACGACCGGATCATGGGCGTACAGAAATAAAATAAACATCAGTTACTGATACTCCTTTTTCTCTATATTGAATTTTTCTTTATTTTCTTTTTTTTATGTCTTCGCTGTCCTGATTTGTTACATGTGGCCTTGCATGAGGTCGTCTGCTGCATCAGACTCTTTTTCACATAGTAGTACTACCACCCAACGTCCTCAGGTATTTGTTGAATTTATTCCAATCTCTGTCTACCCTCTGTGTTTCCTCAAGTACCAAAGAAGTTATTCATAGATGCCATAACATACAACCTATCACCCTATCTCTTCATCTTGTCAATCTGTGCCTTTCCTCACCGAATCAGCAAAGAACATCCTTATTTCTTATCATATTAGTCCACTAAACTTTCAACATTCTTCTTTATCACCACACATGAAACTCTTCGATTCTCTTCTTTTCCAGTTTTCCTATAGTCTATTATTCTCTTTCATACAACGATCTTCTCCAGATTACATGGTCAGAAATTTTTTTCTCATTTTAATGCCAGTATTAGATACTAGTAAACTTCCTTTGCCCAACAATAGCTTCTTCGCCTAATCTAGTCTCCTTTTTATGTCCTCCTGGCATCGCTGTCATGTGTTAATTTACTTCCAAAGCAACTGGATTCCTTCAGTTTACATATTTCATTGCACTAATTTTGATGTTAAGTTCATCAGTAATCTCATTTCTACAATTCCACGTTACTTTCGTCATGGTTCGGATTTACCTCAATGAGTAGCGTCTGTACATTACATCGTTCATTACATTTAATAGTTCCTTCAGTTCCTCCAGACTTTCAATGCCTGTAAAACAGTTAGCAGCGAATTTTATCACTAAATTCTCTCACTCTGAATTTTAATCCCATTCCTGAACCCGTCTTTCATTTCCGACCACTTCGTTCTTAGTCTTCCATTTCAGTTTTCCTTAAAGTGTTTACTAACTATTCTGTCAACAGTAGCAGTATCTGCTGAGGCTGCACTGACAGTACTTGATCTTAATAATAAGCAACATTAATAAACGCTTTAAAGAGTTTCATAAAGTTGCTGATTCCCTGTCAACAAATGTTGAAACTAAAGAATTTGACTTTTTCCCTCGTCGTTCATGTACATAATGTACATCAGTCGTCTTTCCCTGTAGCTTCCACTCTGTTTTCCTTAGAATTTAGAACATTTTGACCGTATTAAACTGTCGAACGTTTTTCCTATGTCAACGAAACCTTTGTACGTGTTTTGATTTTCCTTAGGCATTGCTCCTTTTATCGATGGCATCGTCAGAACTGCCTTTCTGGTGGTTTCATCTTTACTAAGGCTGAAATTACGTCATAAAGAAGACCTTCATTTGTCTTTTCTGTTCTTGTCACTCCTGTCAGCAGTTTAGAAGCATGAACTTTTAAGCTGAATTGGTGATAATTTTCGCACTTATTTGCCTTTGTTGTCTTCGGAATAGTGTGGGTAGTATTTTTTTCTGAATATCTGACAGTGTGTCTCCAGACTTACAGATCCCAAAAATAAACGTGAGTAGTCATTTGAATGTCATTTGCCACATTGATTTTACAAATTTCGTAGAAATATTATGTTTGTATTCCATCTTATTTGTTAGCAAGTCTTGGAGAGCTCTGTCAGACGCTAGTACCGGTTCCTCTAAGGCTTCCACATTGACGCTCAACTCTTCTCCTAATGTATATAAGATAGTGCCTCGCTGTCGTAGAGATTTTGAGTGGAATCTTCCGACTAATGCGCTCTCTACTGTGCTACGCATTTAGCAGTGGAACTGCTCTCTGTTTTGAACATTTCGGCTGTAAAGGTTTTAAAATAAAATTTATACTCTAAATGTGATCTCTCATTCATTATAGGATGTGGAAATTACCAGACATAGGCGACGAAACCGTCGCGGGGTATCGCGTTTCAAGCGATGAACGGCAACACCCATCGCCGCTGGTCGTATCTTTAATGATTCATTATAGAGAGACTCTGGCAGCGCTACGAATTTAATT
Organism: Schistocerca americana; assembly: GCF_021461395.2. NCBI lineage: Eukaryota > Metazoa > Arthropoda > Insecta > Orthoptera > Acrididae > Schistocerca > Schistocerca americana. Next base: position 456,266,189 of record NC_060123.1, read on the forward strand.
ACTGGGAATGCCGGATTTGTGTGCGGTGACTGTGAAACTTTGACGTCTCGCGCGCTTCTAAACGGCCGGAACGAGTGTGCACAGCGGCTCAGAATAAAATAAACGAAAATCCCAAAACTGTAACTACGATTCGCTTTTCCGGTGGGGCTAACAGCCGGCTCTGAAAGTTTTATTCCGGTGAACGGAAATTGTGAGCGAGGTAGAGTTTCCTCTCTCTCTCTCTCTCTTCAACCCCCCCCCCCCCCTCCCTCTCTCTCTATCTGTCTCTCTTCTCTCCTTTCGGCTTGCGGGTTTTTCCTGTAGAATCTCTAACGAAATAGCTGAAGAATAATGAATAGCCCATAACTGCTCGTTGAAGCTGAACGAACCGTAAGGGATATCACGCCGTAACTTGGCATTAATTTTTAAATGCAGTGTACTGAAGTTTCAATTTAAGCACAATGGACCATTTCCAGGAGCTATCCGTTGTTTCGTCCAGAGGACGAATGCGTCTCTCACAAACAAAGTTACTTTTCGCTATTTGAAGAGCTACCGTTGATGCTGATTACATTTTAGAGATGTTCATTCTCTTGCTGTTATAATGTATCAAGGAAAACGACTTTTATTCACGATCTCTAACCGTCCTTCATCGAATATATTATCGAATAATGAATTTCCACAGGACCCACGTAAACTCTCATAGAAGGGGATGTGTTGTGTTTTGGAACTTATCTCAAACTTTCTACTCTAGCCAGCCCTATAATAGGAGTATAGTATATTTTTATTCTCTTTTGAAATGATAGCATTCACTTTATGTCTACTGCAGCGTTTTGCTGGGATAGTCAAAGTTACAGTATACCAGTAAGATTTTTCAAAAGCGCAAAACTGTTTCAAGGTACAACACGGACGTGAACCTAGCATCAAATGCTGCACTTAAATTTAAAAGTAATGCAGTCGTGAAAATCCTCACAATACTGCCTATGTGTTACAGTATCACTCTCTTACACACCAACAACCAAATTAAGGAGAAGCATTATCAACACTCAGTTAAAACTTAAAAGCATTTTGGAATAGAAGCTGTTGGCAACTAATACAAAATTCCATTTTGAAGACAGGGAAATATTGGTAAGTAATTAAAGAAACTCCGATGAGTCGTAAATATCGCGTGTTTCGCAGTAAAAGTTTTTTTTCCTTTCGAAGGTATAATACAGTGCACAACCAACGAAATATGACTTAACCAAATACACGTTATGTAACCAATTTTAAAAATATACGGAAGTTCACTCACCATAACACTTTTTGAATAAAGAATTAATAATATCCTATAAATAATTTTAAAACATAATACGGCACTCAGACAAGTAAAACTCTTAGAACTCGTAATATTTTCAAATGGTATGAAAATTACAACCTCATCTATGCAAAAAAATAAGTAGAAAGTGCCGAAAATTACTCATGGTGGTTTGTAGTTCGCATTCGCTCATTCGATTCCTAAAATCTGTCACTAGATCGAAAAACCGACAAGGGATACCCATGTGTTCCTGGGTACATTATCCTCCCGGTGCAACTCTCACCTCTATAGTAACTTGAGAAATCTTAGGTTTATGCTTTTTTTTCCACTCTTCACAACCGCAGACAATAAGAAAAGGTAACTTCTCTGCTTTAATTTTCAGGTATCCTATAACTGCAATTTTGTTGAAGAAGCAACACAAGATTACTAGCTTCCATAGAGTCATCTTCCACTTCTCAACTTCTTTAACCTTTGTAGATACTATGTGTACACATATTGTTGATCTGATGGTAGTTACTATGTCTACCTGTATTAACCAACTCTTAGCAGGTACTATGACTACATATATTATTCAACTGATCACTTCGTCAGAGTGTTTGCTACGCTGACATTCTTTAAATGATTATCAGGATTAACTCCAACCTTGCTTATCACTGCTTTATAATTATTCCGCATGTAAGACAAAAAAGGAACGATGTAGAACCGTCACTTAAGACACAATGTGTTCATCTTTCCAGATGTACGCATATATTTTCCCCTACAACCTTTGGAGATTCTTACATCCTTTTAATCTGTAAATTCATTGTTTGTGTATTCGTATATCTTTGTGGGTATGCGGAAGTGTTTTCGTGTATTCTGATTCTTCGGCCTTCTTATCTGAAGATAAGTTTAAGGTTATTGGAAAGCACGGAAACTAGGAAGGACTTGTGCGATAGAAGTAGATGAATATGGAGAGAGAGAAAAATAGATAGGTCCTAAAACGAGAAGTAAGAAAGGAAAAAAAGGTAGATGTGGTTGCTAAGATCGAAGAAGAGAAAAAAGACAGCCCCAAATATAGGAAACCCTTCCCATCCCCCTCCGCCAGGATCACTGCCTTGCCGGTGCTTGAGTGACAAGCCGGAGAAGGTATGGTGTTAACTCGTCTCCTACAGAGCGCACATTCCCACCTTCACCCTTCAGGTCCCCGAAGAAAATCTTAGCAACCCTATGGAAACGGCAAATGGTGAAGAATCAGGCACACTTGTTTGCAAGGGTCGTTTGAAAGGTGTGATGTGTGTTTTATGTTAGTCATGATTTATCTGTTAGTGTAAATCATGCTTTTACCTACACTACCTACATCTTTCGACATCGATACAAACCCTCCCGTCTACGTCACATCTCATTAATGGTATAACATATTCTGTACCAAGTGTAAATTTATATTTACCATTATCACCGTCATTTAGTTAGTTACACTATATTATGTTTTCCACAAATATAATATTCTATTCAGTTTACTAAAAAAAAATATGCTTCAATGACTTTAACTCGTTTACCCTACTTTCGGTGCGAGAATGGTATTCTCTCGATTTCAGAAATTATTTTGAAAGTTATGTGCCAGGTATGGCTCCCTACTTACTTAGAACTATGTGACAAATGAAGGATTATCAGGCAGCTTTCAAGAAAACCATTTTTGGAACCACTGTAATTGTGATTCATATTAATAGAATATACAAATTTAATGACGTTGATTTCACCCAGATATCTGCCCACAGATTTGCAAAGAAATCTGGTGAAGAAATTATTTGCAAGAACTAATTCAGGCAAAAAAAATCTAACTATACTTGGAGCTCGCGTCGGCTGCTGTCGACATTATAATCGAAACCGAGGGAGAGAATGACTGGCTAGGCAGATTTAATCTGTCTTATTTCAGGGATAATATGCGTACCAATTACCACCTCATGTCGCCGCCTAGTAAAGCCAGAATAAGTTGGGGCGAGCCGCGACGAGTTGTGAAGACAGGTAGAGAGGTACGCCTGGAATAACCGAGGAAGACGCAATCAAAATTCGTTGCGGGCACTACTCTCTAACAACCGAGGATGACGCAGTCACATACCAGAAGCAATTTTGGGTGACGTAATAACAATTTATCGCTGGTATGTTTCTCTAATAAATTCTAAGGGGGGTTGACAGAATAGCGTGAGAAGTTGGGAGAATTCGCAGAGGGAAAATTTTTTTGTAGAAGAAACACCGAAAACAACTCGGGATCCGACGGTCGTCACTCTGCCCGTTAAAACAGAACGTTAACGTCCCTGGGAGATATGTGACTACGCCCGGAGTCCATGGATCTGATATTAACCTCACTTGAGCAAGTGCAGACCAGTACTTCTCGTTAAATTTTGTTTGAAAGTCTCCCCACTTCAAAACAATCACCACTTCACTAGATAACATTAGTCGACGATACACATTTTTGTACTTTGTTTTGGATAAGGTTCAATTCTTTCCACATATCATCTATATCGTTGCTAGTATCATTAAGTTTGGATGAAGCAACAGTCGAAACGTTTCCGGAGGTTATACTCTCGATAACTTTTCGGTCAATAATTTCCTCTACCTGTTTCTCCAGACTACTTATATTTATTAAGTAAGAAGCTGCCAGTTTCTCTTTAAAGTTTCTTTCCACGTTATCTACAAGAGTGTTAACGCCTGCAATTTGCGATTGGACTATTGGTATTAACTTATACTGCTTTTCAATACTGTCCCTCAAATTGTGAAATCTTTGCTTTATAGCATGAAATGTAACATTAGATACATTTTTAAATGATCCTAACTTCTCAATAAGTACAGATTCTACATTATTACATTTATCTTCAGTATCAAATTCTAACTTCCTTGTCAGATCCTGCAATTACTCATTTTGTCTCTGAATAAAGTCAGTGAACAGTTGATTTACTCGATTGCTTAAAGAACTAGTTAGTTCACCTTTCAAATCTATTTTAAAATCTTCTACTTTAGTAGTTAAAGCGTCAAATTCATCTTTAAAATTTCCCACGCCTTCATATAAATGGCTAAATTCCTTACTTTGCTCATCTGCTTTAGCACTTAACAATCCTAAAGTGTCATTCTGAACATCCGATATATTATTTAATTGAGTATTGACTGAATCTAATTTAGGACAATGAGCATTTTAAGTTGTATTTAGCTTCTTTCTTAAAGAAGCATTTTGAGCAGTTGAATCTGTCCTCTGGTCATCTATTTTATCATTTAAAGTTTTGATCAAATTCACTAATTCAGACCAGTCTGGCACCTCCTTACTAACTTTCATTGCCATGGCTGGTTTCTCCAACGAACTGTACGTTTTCCATGGCTTTACCAATTTTAGAAAAAATAATTCTAAATGAAATAAATACACAAATACAGTTTATTGAACAGTTTCTTCAACTTTATTCACAAACAATTCTTGTTTTACGCTCATGCGGCGTAGAGTTTTAGGCTGCGTCGGTGAGGGGGTGTGGAATCAGCACTGGCGAACAGCAACTGGTGCAGGGGGCGTCGGGTTGTTGGTTGCGGCGTGGGCGTCGCGGCGATGTGTGTGAGAGCTGTATACTCTCCACACTGGATCCTCTTAGCTGAATTATTCTCGTCGTATCTCCTATTAATCTAATAAGTCGACGTCTTCTTTCCGTTCTTTTAATGTTATTACTTCTTACGTCTTTCCCTTTGCTGCATTCACAAATTTTCTTTTTCAATTGATTTCTGAGCTAAATCCAATTTCTCGTAACTGTCTTTTCGTCTTGTTATACTCAGTTGATATGGTTTTATTTTATTTATTTTATTTAAATGTCAAGTTCCGTAGGTCCAAATTGAGGAGCAAATCTCCAAGGTCATGGAACGTGTCAGTACATGAACTTACAACATAAAAAGTAATAACAGATAAAAATAAATGTTCGTGAACCTGAAAGAAAATCAGTCCATAAGTTTAAGCAAACGCTATCGGCAATACAATGAGAATCATCTTAATTTTTCAAGGAACTCCACGACAGAGTAGAGGGAGTGACCTATGAGGAAACTCTTAAGTTTCGATTTGAAAGCGCGTGGATTACTGTTAAGATTTTTTAATTCGAGTGGCAGCTTATCGAAAATGGATGCAGCAGTATACTGCACACCTTTTTGCACAAGAGTTAAGGAAGTCCGATCCAAATGGAGGTTTGATTTCTGCCGAGTATTAACCGAGTGAAGCCTGCTTATTGTTGGAAATAAACTAATATTGGTAACAAGAAACGACAATAAGGAATACACATATTGAGAGGCCAATTTCAAAATACCCAGACTCGAGAAAAGAGGTCGACAAGAGGTTCGTGAACCCACACCACTTATTGCCCGAACCGCCCGTTTCTGATCCAAAAATATCCTTCTAGAGTGGGAAGAGTTACCCCAAAAACGTAACACCATAGCCGGCCGGGGTGGCCGAGCGGTTCTAGGCGCTACAGTCTGGAATCGCGCGACCGCTCCGGTCGCAGGTTCGAATTCTGCCATGGGCATGGATGTGTGTGATGTCCTTAGGTTAGTTAGGTTTAAGTAATTCTAAGTTCTAGGGGACTGATGACCAAAGTAGTTAAGTCCCATAGTGCTCAGAGCCATTTGAACCATTTGAACCACAACACCATACGACATAAGTGAATGAAAATAAGCAAAGTAGACTAATTTACGTGTCGAAATATCACTCACTTCCGATATCGTTCGAATAGTGAAAATGGCAGTATTAAGTCTTTGAATAAGTTCCTGAACGTGGGCTTTCCACGACAGCTTACTATCTATCTGAACACCTAGGAATTTGAACTGTTCAGTTTCACAAATAATATGCCCATTCTGTGAGATTAAAACTCCAGGTTTTTGTTGAATTGTGTGTTGGGAACTGTAAAAACTGAGTCTTACTGTGATTTAACGTTAGTTTATTTTCTACAAGCCATGAACTGAGGTCATGTACTGCTCTACTTGAAACCGAGTCATTGTTGCACACAACATCCTTTACTACCAAGCTAGTGTCATCTGCAAACAGAAATATTTTAGAGTTACCCATAATACTAGAGGGCATATCATTTATATAAATAAGGAACAGGAGCGGCCCCAACACTGATCCCTGGGGCACCCCCCACTTGACAGTACCCCACTCAGATCCCACATCACAGCCGTTATCAACATTGTGAATAATGACCTTTTGCAGCCTTTTGCTAAAGAAAGAGGTGAACCAATTGTGAGCTACTCCCCTTCTTCCGTAATGGTCCAACTTCTGGAGCAATACTGTGTGATCAACACAGTCAAATGCCTTTGTTAAATCAAAAAATACTTTTTGTTTAGCCCATCCAGTACCTCACAGAGAAAAGAGAATACAGCATTTTCAGTTGTAGAACGACTTCTAAAGCCGAACTGTACATTTGATAACAAATCGTGTGACATAAAATGATCAATTAACCTTACATACACAGCCTTTTCGATAACTTTTGCAAACACTGATGGCATAGAAATAGGTCTAAAATTATCTACATTATCCCTTTCTCCCTTTTTATAAAGCGGCTTTACTACTGAGTACTTTAATCGCTCAGGAAACTGACCATTCCTAAAGGAAAAATTACAAATATGGCTAAATACAGGGTTAACAAGTGCAGAACAGTACTATAATATTCTACTAGACACTCCATCATAACCATGAGAGTTCTTAGTCTTCAGTGATCTGATTATTGTCTTAATCTCCCTCTTGTCTGTATCACAGAGGAGTATTTCAGACGTCAATCCCAGAAAGGCATTTGCTATGAAATTTATATGATTTCCTGTAGATACTAAATTTTTATTTAATTCACCAGCAATGCTCAGAAAATGGTTGATAAATACTGTACATATATCTGATTTATCAGTAACAGAAATATTATTACTGCGAAATGACTTTATATCATCAACCTTGTGCTGCTGACCAGACACTTCCTTCACAACTGACCATATGGCTTTAATTTTATCCTGTGAATTAGCTATTCTATTTGCTTACCACATACTTTTTGCCTTGCTAATAACATTTTTAAGCACCTTACAATACTGTTTGTAATGGGCCACCGTAGCTTGTTTGTGACTACTTCTAACATTTTGATATAATTCCCCCTTTGTTCTACATCATATCCTTATCCCACTAGTCATCCAACTGGGCTGTCCATTACTGCTAGTACCCCGTTTAGAATGTTCTAATGGAAAGCAACTCTCAAAGAGCATGAGAAATGTGTTATGGAAAGCATTGTATTTATCATCTATATTATCGGCACTATAAACATCTTGCCACTCTTGTTCCTCGACAAGTTTTGAAAAACTCTCTATTGCTGTTGGATTAACTTTCCTACGTAGTTTGTAATTAAACACGACATTGGTTAGAGTACAAAAACCTTTTAGTGTTAAAATTTGTGCATCATGGTCTGAAAGGCCATTAATCCTTTTACTAACAGAATGCCCATCTAGTAATGAAGAATGAATAAAAATATTGTCTATGACTGTGCTACGTTTCCCCTGCACCCTAGCTGGAAAAAAACACAGTTTGCATCAGATCATATGAATTTAGGAGATCTACCAACATCCTTTTTCTTGAACAATCATGTACAAAATTAATATTGAAGTCACCACATAGAACTACTTTCTAATACTTTCTACAAAGTGAATCAAGAACCCTCTCCAGCTTAAGCAAAAATGCTCTGAAGTTGGAGTTAGCAATTAGAAGTTTAGTTCACTAAATTCAACTAATTCTGCACAACTTTCAAATATCTGTTCAGTGCAGTGTCGTGATACGTCTATGGACTCAAATGAAATACTGTTTTTTACGTACAGAGCCACTCCCCCACCCCGCAAGGAACTCCTTGAGAAACAGCCAGCTAATCTGTAGCCTGGTAAAGGAAGCCTCTGAACTATCAAATTATTTAAGTGGTGCTCTGATATACCAATAATTTCAGAGTTAACATCTATTAGCAGTTCACTAACTTTATCTCTAATACCTCTTACATTTCGATGAAATATGCTAATTCCTTCTCTACTTGGAAACATTACATCCTCTGGAGGTGAGCCCTTAGTTAGAGGCACTTCCTTTAAGCAGGTATACCTATCAGTTTACTTCAGTCTAAAAAAGGTGCAGCTCTAACACCAACTACTACAGGAATTTTTCCATGAGTGATACCACTACCACCACCACCACCACCACCCACTACACTGTCACCTACAAGCTTAGCCAGCCTCCCCTTTCCATACCTACTGAGGTGCACCGCATTTTGCGGCGTGCACTGCAGCTCTAGCGGTTATAAGCTAAGTACTGACTAACTTATTTTTGCTCTGTAATACAGTTATTAAATTTAATAGATTTCAGCAGTGTTGCGTGCCGTTAGTGGCGAAATAACGACTTTTGTAATCGTTCGCTCGCTGTGTTTTAGAGAGTTTTCAGTGTGTTGAAGTCGTTAGTAATTTTCGTGCATTAGTTTTCAACTGACGTTTATTATTCTTTCTAGTGAAATATTTCAGTGAAATTTTCATATAGTGTTTTAACTTCGCTTAGTTTTACAGTGGTAGTTCTAAGTTTTTGGTTGTAGCTAATAATTTTGCGAAGTTTTGCTGGTATTGGTATCGGCGGTGTTGTAGTAGTATTAATACAAGTAGCTGCTTTCTTAGTAGTCAGAGAATTTCGAGACCATTATTGTTAGTTCTTAAATAGTTCTACTGGTGTAACTGAACTTTGGTAACGTAGACGTATAGTTTTTTTTTCAATAACTGTAAATTTACTATGAGTGAAAAGTGTGGGCTCTGTCGTAGGTTTGTGAGTAGTGGATTACGGTGTGGGATTTGTTCAAAGTATTTTCATTGGGGGCAATGCGGTGGGGAAGCCAGTGGTCATTTTAGGGAGATCCTCTCCTGGGAATGCAGAATCTGTAGTAGAAACAAGTTAATAGAGGAGCAGGAGAGAAAGATCTGTGCCCTTCAGGTGCAGTTACAATGCGAAAAGGAGGAACTAGATAGGTTGAGGAGGGTGAAGCGTGGTGGGGAATGGGAACTGGCAGTTGGCAAGAAGGTATCTAGGAAGAGGAGGTATTCAGACAGTTTTACTTTGCATACATGCAATAGATACGACCAACTGTCAGAGTTGAGTGGAGAGGAGCCTCGTGTAGCCGTAGATGTAAGTAACTTGCAGCAGTCCTCAGCAATTAGGAGGCCTAAGTTAGTTGCAAAGTCTAGCAGAAAGAAGGTTCTGCTGCTAGGTAGTTCCCACGGTGGAGGTGTGGGCCAGCAGTTGCAGGAAGTGTTGGGGAGTGAGTACCAGGTCACCAGCATTGTGAAGCCTAGTGCATGGTTGGGTCAGGTGACTGAAAGCATAGGGGAGTTATGTAAGAATTTTACGAAAGAGGATCAGGCAATGATAGTGGGTGGAGCAGGGAACAGTCTCCATAGGGACGGGGATTATGATGTCAGTGGGGACTGGGTTAAGATAGCTACTCAAACTGGTGGTACTAATGTGCATTTCGTGCAACTGTTTCAGCGTCATGATCGGCCTCACCTTAATGCGGCTGTTAGGCGCGTTAATGTGGGGCTGGGGAGGGCACTGATGGTAGTATGCAACATCCACTTTTCTCGTTTTCGTCTCTAATTCCCGTCACCACGTTCTAACATTTTAGACGATAGAACGTGTGGAGTAAATATACGAACTTTATGTTTTCACCAATTAACGATGTATTAGATTATGAAGATTTACATTCTCGCATTTCATATGTAAATATCTCCGTCTTCTCGTATTTCACTCAAATTTAGAGCTTTAGAAACGCATTAAATTAACATTCATAAGCGAGTTGGTTTAAGAACCACTCGTAATTTATGAACATGTCTTGCTTTTAGCAAGTCCAACACACAAATTACTTAAAAGTCTACTCTCATTTCTTCATTTGTTCTTGATATTCATCACAGTCACTAAACCAGCAAAGAATAGCACATGCTCTTCTCTATACATACAATGAAACTCTATGGATCGTACAGCAGGTAGCTGTCGGCCGGCCTTTGGCCACAGCGTCCAAAATTGCTCATGACTGTTTTTAGACATGCACACACAAACAGGCAATACGCAGTAGGTCGGATTCGTCTGTTTCACACTTCTATTTAAAATATCGTGGGTTCGAGACGGAAGAAGTCCAACTGGCTTTAGAATTTACGCGGACATTCTCGAAGCACTACAGAGTACGCCCACAAGTAAAATGAAAATGGTGAATCAAAAAATAAGAAGCAAAATTAAACAAAACCTTGCTTCAGGGGATCTGGAGGTACTTACGTGGCTTCCAATTAAATGCACAATCAGCTTCAAACAGTGTAGCAGAAAATATGCCAAGTCCTTACGTTCTGCTTTAGGAATATTTAATGACCGAATTATTAAGGGTTACCACAAAAATTATTTGAGTATGAATATTAGCTGTCAGCGTTGTAAGTTAGGTAGATACGCAGATTGCAAGCGACTTTCGTCAGTCCATTAAGAGGTCACAGGCATTTGTAAACAGCTGGTTTCAGGCTCATTGATGGAGAACTGGAAGTAAAATGCGACAGAGGCACGTACCACCTCGACGCAAACATCCACAAATTCCTTATATTGAGTCCTCTAAACGTATGGCAAGGCAGTCTTCCAGTAAGCAGAAGAGTTCCAGAGAACAATTCCAGACCGTGAAGAGTTCCTGCCAGTCTCGGGTAAACAAGCCTGCAGCAGATACTAAGTGACGGAACATTCTAGCTTTGCACTAGCTACTTCAGTATCCTAGGCTGTATGGTCTGTACCAATTTCTTCGTTTTGTTTTGATTCAATCGAATTTGTGTGTTGTTACGCTCCTGTGTAAATGTACCCACTGTGCAGATAGTGCATCTATCTAAAAAAAATTAAGCTGCAGACGGGATACTCAAATTTAGTAATATAATTCTTCATACAAGATTTGCACATTTCTTACAAAATTAGTTGAATTTAGTCTGACGCACGTTGTTCATGTACAGAAAAATGGTTCAAATGGCTCTGAGCACTATGGGACATAACATCTGTGGTCATCAGTCCCCTAGAACTTGGAACTACTTAAACCTAACTAACTTAAGGATATCACACACATCCATGCCCAAGGCAGGATTCGAACCTGCGACCGTAGCGGACACGCGGTTCCAGACTGACGCGACTAGAAACGCACGGCCACACCGGGCGGCTGTTCATGTACAAACCAACAACCTAAAAACACAGTTACCTGGTCTACACCAGTGAAGCAGCAGACAGGGTGTGGGAATTTATTCTAGCTTTTCTTTATATACCACATTGCTATTTGTACTGTTTGGTGCCAAACTCTCTTCATCAACCTGCTGTTGGAACTGACGCTTGAACAGATGACTTAGAACTACCCATGTGAGAAGCAGTGCTCTCCCAGGTCGATACCTGAAAAGTTTAAGGACTGGCCCTTAGATTTATTAATAGTTATTGCAAAGCAGACTTCAAGGGTGAATTGTAGTCGTTTATACTCAGGAATATAGCTATAAGATATTCGTGTTATAGGCAACTACAGTTGTACAATAAGAATGACTTGAAAAGGCTTACCCGTCGTACCAGCCCGACTACAGTTATTAGTTTCCATCGAACATTTGTCTACATACACCTATGTCTATATGTCTTTTTCCCCTTGTGATGAGTACTTGAAGCTAACGGGTCGATCTGAGTAGATGGTATGTTTCTTTAGTCCCGTACTTTACTGTGTATACCCGAATTATAACGAAGTCGTAAGCCAGAGTAGGCATTTGTTCTGGTAACAGACTGGAGAATCTAGTAAGCTTTATCTTTATTTTACACTTACGAAAGTTGTAAACTAATATCCTAATATCTGTGCTCTTCTGTATGTTCATTGCAAACATATGAAGAAGCAATAAAAAGAAGACCGGTAAGCCCAGAGTCTCATTTCCTTAACATCGGCGTATTTACCTCCTTAGCCTCACATACGATTCATTCTGTGCCACAGAGACTTGAGAAATCTCAACTTGATCCCGTTGTCGTTACACATCTGTACGCAACCGCTCGTTTACCAAGAATCGGATGACCTAAAATCCCTACGTCACCTCTGATTTGAGTGTGAGGTTCTGAGTAATTAAATTGCGACCTGTGTCGTGTTACAACAGCATGATCCATTGCCGTTGTAGTTGAATCAAGAGGGAGACTGTTTTCTTTTCAGATGTTACAACCATTACTAAAGTGAATAAAGATGTATCAACAGAGAAAATTGCAGATGACGTTACTGTGAAAGTAACTACCTGGTTTTGCAAAATATACTAACTATAGAAACTGAAAAGGGACAGCTCACCCAGTCTTGTATTTTAAAAACGATCCCACCAGCTACTTACGTAGTATTCAACAAGAAATAATAAACAGAGTAGAATGTTCTAATTAAGTGTGCACACTGAGGAAAACTTAAAATGTAAATTCCATATAGTAAACTTGCTAAACAGCTTAAATTCGGTTACTTTAGCTGGTAGAATAACTGCCAACTTTGGTTTCAAATGGTTCAAATGGCTCTGAGCACTATGGCTCTGAGCACTATGGGACTTAACATCTTAGGTCATCAGTCCCCTAGAACTTAGAACTACTTAAACCTAACTAACCTAAGGACATCACACACATCCATGCCCGAGGCAGGATTCGAACCTGCGACCGTAGCAGTTCCGGACTGCAGCGCCTAGAACCGCAAGACCACCGCGGCCGGCGCCAACTTTGGGGATGTAGAAGTCAGTATGTTAACATTTTTGTATATTGTCATCCGCTATTCTCTTACGGGACAATATTCTGGCTAGCTCCTCACTTACGCAAAAAAGTATTCATTGTTCAACAGATAGTAAATAGAATTGTGTAGGGCGTTCATGCACCCACATCTTGCACACGTCCTTTAAGCAGTAGAGAATATAAAACATAGTCTACAATCCATATGGGTTTGAGACTAACAGAAATATTCACAACACTATAAGGAAAATTGGTTTCCCGTGTCTTTTAATAAATATAACTTGGACACAGAAGGTGGTTAATTATGCAACTGTAACAATGTTTGAGAATATACCCAGGGAAATAAAAATCTGAAAAAGTGTAATTTTCGAATGTAGATTAAAGATGTTTCTCCTAAGCAACTCCTTCTGTCGCGAAGAGGAATTTTTAAATGGAAACAATTAGCAATTTTACAGGTAAAAGACTGTAAATAACCGTTATCTAGCCATATAAATATTCTTTTTTTGTTTTCTTGTTCCATATTATAACGTTTATCATGAACATGATCTGTGGGACACGTAACTGTCAATACTGTATCTCGTCAAGTGTCTACTCCGGTGGACAGGAACGTAGCATCCGCTTAGTTCTACTGTGTAAAGTGACGTCAGCGGTAAGCTGTACATTAGGTGATGTCAGCACATCGCCTGGAGCGGCGCAGAATATTGTTATCGGACAAGTCACAGTGGGAGAGGTGCAAGGCGTTGGGATCACGGCCCGGCGGCGCGGTGGCCCCAGTAAATCCCTACCAGGAGTTAATATGTGGCCCCAGCGGCAGGCGACGCGTGACAAGTTGGCCAGCGCGCTGACAAGCCGGCAACAAGCGCCGGGACCCGCGCTCCCATCACAGCAATCGATTTCACATTTTCACGTCATCCTCCCGGTGTGCCGCCTTCCGTGACACGTCCACACGCGACAGCGTTCAGCTCGTCGAACGAAGCCACTCCCCTTCAGCGCTTGCATACGTCCACGTCTATAAGACTTTTACTCCCCTTCTTACACCTCAATTTTCTTTTAACATCAACAAAAGCTGGTCAGTGATGAATAAAATTTTCTGCAGTTGTAATTTCGAAGTCCCTTTCTTGGTTAAAAGTATGTACATTAAAGTTTCATGACACTAATCCCATCTTCAGGTGCAAGTAACTGCGTACGGAAAGTCACCCAGCACGACACTTCTGACATGACTTGCAGCTGCCACAGTGCTTATGTGAGCCTCTTTGCCTCGAGTCTCACCACCTGAGACCTGCATTTTCATACCTCACCAGCACAGGCTCTCTCATACGCTTACAACTAGATAAATTTGGGAATGTTTCCACTTTACTTGTACATTTTGTCGCACGCCATTATTTAGCACCTGAAGACGGAATTATTGTCCTGAAACCCAGGTGGTGCACATGCCACTATGAAAATAAAAAATAAAAAATAGAACTAATTTTGGAATTACAACATGAAATGGTACTTGAATTACGTAACCATTACGGCACCTCACCTGAACCTCTCGATACCAGTAATATTCTACTGTGTTTCTGTAAAGTAGTTAACATGTTTCTGAGACAACATTCAGATTTGATTTCATTAATGTAGAGATACTTTGATACATCGATATGTTTATGTTGCAATGATATTATTCTCATGTGTATTCTTTCTTTTGTCACTATGATCATTGACGTACTTGTAACTCTGAAGTTTTGGGCGCGTAAGCGATTATTAGTTTGTTAGAGTCGGACATAGAGAAAGTCAAGTCTTGTACGTCATGTTGGAAAGACGCATATTGTCGTCAGCTTATAAAATGTGAACTTTAACAGTAAAGAAGATGTTTTCAAGTATGTTTTCTATTGTGAAGTGATGTTTTGTGTGTTACGCGGTATTGCAACAAAAGCAATAAAAAGGAAGTGTAGCTTAAATTCGGAGTGCTGATTATTTTTCTACATTACCATTGTGCTAACTTTCAAAGGTTTAATCTTGAAGAATGGTTTGTGAAACACATCTATAAAACTTTTGAATATCGCATAATAAAACCTAGGTCTCTTTGCATCCGAACTTGGAATCTGGAATCATCACCACCTAGATTTTCGACGATTGAGCCATGATTTTACAACGAGGCCATCGTAGGAAACACGAAAAGATGAATGCCTAGTTTATTCATTATTACATGAAATAACTTTATTAACTGTGATCTAATGACACCTGCGACATAATAACTTTGTTGTTGCCCGAAAATGCAGTATTTAGCAGCGTGAGCAACACCACAATCATGATTAAATTTTGACCTTTGTTGTGGTAGGGTTGTTAGAAACACCAGCGCACGAACAATCCAAGTCACAGTTGTGGATGTCCTCTAAGAACACGTTATGAACAAACGAATTTGCAGAGGAGGAAACTAATCTGGAACTGCTTAGTAAAGAATGATGCTACCTTCCTCCTCACTGTAACGGTTAGAAGACATCAGTTTCAGCGCTGTTGGGAAGGAAAGGCCGTCTGTTGACAGTTTTCCATACGTCAGAAGGAGTTCCTTGGTATTTAGTAGCACTGCTGCCACTATCCAACCACGAAGTATAAAAGGCTGCCGCATCAGTGACAGAGTGCGACAAGTGTTTCATACTGCAGTAACACTGAGGCGTTGTCACTGAACATTAAGGAAAATTCTGTTACGTGACTGGTTGTGGCAGACGGGGGAAGTAACCGCGAGAGACCAACTTTAACCGTCAAGGATCTTCTCTAAATATACGTAAGTAATTAAATATACAGTGTGTCCCAGGAAGTACGGTCAATATTCAGGGACATGACAGGAACGACCAGTTGAACCCACAACACCTGGTAAACATGGGCACTAAATTTCATACTTTAAGAGCTATGGGCACTTGTTCATCTTCCCTACTGTGAAACCTCTTCTACTGAAGAAGGGATCATAACTCTTTAGCTATGCATTTTAAATGGTATGTTTGTATTGTATTGTACTGTATGGAAATGGGGACCTAGAAACGACGGAGAGGTTTCGTCCCCGCCGCATCCCTCAGTGGTTCACAACCCCACAACAGGCTACAGGAACCCACTCACCCCACCGCCGCCCCACACTGAACCAGGGTGAATCTGCGGTTCGGCCCCCAGTGGACCCCTCAGGGAACGTCTCACACCAGACGAGTGTAACCCCAATGTTTACGTGTTAGAGTAATTATGGTGTACGAGTACGTGGAGAAAGTGTTTGAGCAGCAATAGCCGACATAGTGTATCTGAGGAGGAATAAGGGTACAATGTTACTTATAATCCGTCTTGATTGCAAAATTTATTTTACATGACCGGTTTCGGTTCGTCCAGAACCATCTTCAGATCTGTAACGATCTGGATGAACCGAAACCGGTAATATGAATAAAAATTTTGCACTCTAGACGGATTATAAGTAACATTGTAAAATCACTGATTGGTGCAATCCTGTGAGACATTATGTCTGTTTTTGCAAAGGAATAAGGGTAACCAGCCCGCATTCGCCGAGGCAGATGGAAAACCGCCTTAAAAACCAGCCGCAGACTGGCCGGCACACCGGACCTCGACACTAATCGCCGGGCGCATTCTCCCGCCCGAAAAGCAGTGCGTTAGACAGCACGGCTAACCGGGCTGGCAATCCTATGTTTACTACAGATGTTTTTTATTTTTATTTTATTTTATGGTCCTGCCTCCCAATTATGCAACTGAAAGAGGTTTCAGCAGAACAGATTTGCTTCACAGTATCGAAGACGAAGAAATACTCATACCTCATATCGTATGCTTTTTAGAATTACGCTTACTAGACTTTTCTGCTTCGAATGATCTTTCCTGTAATATACCTGAGTACTGAGCATTGCTACTGGAAAACCCTATATATGCTAGATATCATATTTGATAGCGGAAACTGTCGCGAGTGAATATACACAGTAAGAGAAGCTAAGAAGTTCCAAAAAACACGAGAAACTTTGCACGTAGCTAAAAGCGCCACTGGCATCGATAAGAAATGTTTGTGTTTTGTTCCTTTTTTTCACATTGCTTCTTCCTCTATCTAAACCCCTTTATCTCCGAGTAACTTTTTCGGATATATTCCACTCCCTGATTTCGCCTATAGATTTTACTATTCGCAGCTCGCTCCAGTATAATGTAACTTATTCGCTGAAGCTTTGACTGACGTCTTACCTACCTGCCCTATTTTCAACAAATTTCTTTCCTACCCAATTATGCTCAGAACGTCCTCATTTCTTAGTCTGTCAGTCTACCTAATTTGTTTCTATAAGACCGCATCTCAAACGCTTCATATCTCTTCCGGTTTCACCATTGTCATAATCGAGCTATACAAAACGCCGTCCTCTCGATGTCCATTCTCTGAAATTTGTTTCTCAAGTTAATGCCAGTGTAGATACTAGTAGAGTTATTTAGTCCAGGAGTGTCTCTTTGCCGTGGTACTCCGCTTTTTATGACGTCCTTACTACGTCCATCATATGTTGCTCACGAAGTTCCACAATCCTTTCATTTCTTTTCCTTCTGGGCCCCCAATTTTGATATTAAGTTTATTGCTAACCCCAGGTTTGCTACTATTCCTTTCGTCTTTCTTCAGTTCACTCTCAATCCATGTTCGGTAAAAACTGATCATTCCATTCAGTATGTCCCGCAATTCTCCCTCCCTCTCGCTGGGGAAGCAAAATCATCCGTGACTTCTGTTCCTAATATTCTTTCACATTGGATTTTAATCCAACTCCTGAATCTATTTCGGTCATGTCTCTTCGATGTATAGGTTCAAGAGTTGAGGAGAGCCATGTCTTACACCTTTTCCAAAGCGAGCACATCCTTCTTGGTCAGCCACTCTTGTAGCCCCTTCATGGTTTTTGTAAATATTGTATGTTACCTATATTTCCCTAAGGTTTACTGCAATTTCTATGGAAATTCGGAAATCCTCTAACATTTTACATTGTATAAGGTTTTTCTTGGTCGACAACTAATATCAGGGCGTTTTGATTGTTCTTGAATCTTTCTCCCATTATTAAGCGCAAAGTCAGAACTTGCTCTCTGCTGTGTTTGTCTTCACTGAAGACAAACTGATCGTCTTCAAGAATACCCTTAGTTTTCTATTCGACACCTCTATAAAAATTTTTTTTGAATGAACGTTGATGCACGAGCTGTTAAGCTAATTGTGCGATCGTTCTCTCACATATCTGTATTATATTTATCCGTAAATCTCACGGTATCACGGTATTTCTACAGTCTCATAGATTGTACACATCAATCTGTGTAGTTGTTTGGTTGTTTTTTCTCCTTGTGATTATAAAAATTGCAAAAAATATTATCTGTTCCTTCTGCCTTACTTGATCACACATCTTTTGAAGTTCTGTTAAACTCTTATTGTACCCACTATAGTTCCTACATCGATTTTCATTTCTACTTCTGTCACTTCAGTCTTCTTCACCCTCTAACAGTCCCTAAATGCACTCCTTCCACCTACCCCCTATCTTCTCTACGTTTAACACCTGAATTCTTCATGTACTCTTAATGATAACACTTCCGATTTTTAATTCACAGAAAATTGTTTTCACACTTCTGAATACTGCAACCATCCTTTTTATGATCATTTCTTTCTCGATTTCTGCACGTTTCTTCTGCAGCCATTTTGGTTTCCGATTCCATACACTCTTTGTTTATTTCACTGTTAAGTGACTTACATTTTTGGATTCCCTCTTCTCCATCAGTACTTTTTACTAACTTCCTTCATCAATCAACGTATATCTTCTGATGCCCAAGGTTTCTTAGAACTTGTCTTCCGTGTACTTTATTTGTTTCTCCAAACCCGGTGAATGGCGTCTTTACAGTTGACCATTCTTCTTCAGCTGAACTGTCAACTTTGCGCATGTCTTCCTAACGCATGCGCCGTAAACCGCCAGTACTACTCGCTAGCGCTGAATTCGCTACAAATACCTTGACTGCTTCAGGTCTCTTCAGTACTTCGTCCACTCACCTGAGGATGGCCGGACGTCGCTGGGGCGAAATATCGCGGCACAATGTTGGTGGGATGCGGTTGCAAACTCGAAAATTACTGGAAGAAGAAATACGTCTGAAAAATTTCAGAAGCCATAACTGAGTTGAAACTTCCTGGCAGATTAAAACTGTGTGCCCGACCGAGACTCGAACTCGGGACCTTTGCCTTTCGCGGGCAAGTGCTCTACCAACTGAGCTACCGAAGCACGACTCACGCCCCCTACTCACAGCTTCACTTCTGCCAGTACCTCGTCTCCTACCTTCCAAACTTTACAGAAGCTCTCCTGCGAACCATAACTGAGATATTCATTATTGTTGCGAACTTCGAGCACACATAGTCATTCGTCAATATTTCAGCATCCCATTTCTTCCTACTTTATTTGTTACGGTCGATTCTCTCAAACTTTGGCCTACACTTCATTGTTAGTAAATTGTGGTCTGGGTCAATATCTGCTTCTGGGTACGTCTTACAATCAACTAAGCCACTTCGTAGTCTGTGTCTCAATAGATGAAAATGATGCTGTTATCTCTCTGTTTCTTCATCTCTTTTTTCCAAGTAAACCTGCGCCTCCTGTGATTTCTAAACAGTACATTTGCTATTGTTTGTAGCAAATATGTAGATAGTTACAGTTACACATGATCCCATCTAAAATTTCTACTACCGAGTGCATAATCTGCCATAACACCGTCTTCAATTCCTTGGCGATCAGATCTCTGTACACGACAGGTGAAAGGCCACAAGATACAGCTGTTACCGAGGCCCATACCTCTCCACCAATTTGTGAGGGGAGCTATTTTATATGACAGCAATACTATCTTCTTAATCGTTGGAGGAAGGCTGAATGACTATCAGTATGTCATATCAGTGATAAGTAATGTTATAATATCTTCGGTGGCCAAAGCATATTGTGGTACTACAATGCAAGATCCCGCACTGCAGTTCACACCACAGACATCTAGAGGAATACGCGGTTCCTTGATTGGCTTGCGCGTGCCTTTATTTTTCGCCAATACATGTCTTGAATGTGACGGGAAGACGTGTACTATTGTACTAGCCTCCAGCCAGTAATCTTAATGAAATGCCACAGTGTACATCTTTCAGGTATTGCAAGATATTCGGAGGCTCTCTGTGTCCACGCTCCAACAATAACAGAAAGTTGTGTGTGAGCGTTGTTGGCACGCCTTGTGAATTGACACCCACTCTGGCGATCTGTTAGGGAAGATGTAGGTATGGCATGGCTGAGTGTCAGACCAGCCAAGCTACCGTCGTTGCAGCCAGAGCTAGTACGGTCCCTGTGGCACTTGATGGGGGGAATTCCCAGGCCCCTGGAGATAGGAGTAAAGTGCTTATCTTTTGACGGCAAGGTAGACATGTCTAAGGTGGTGCCAGATAAAAGCTACCCCAAAATGCTATGAAATTTTTACCAAATCACAGAATTTTTGTATTACAAATCCAAGCATATAATGGTGATGGTAACAGCAAGAAGTGTGTACTGCTGTTGCAATAATGTTCTTATTGTAGACACTGTAAAAGTTACGTTCACATTGGATACGAACAGTGTTACGCAGGTAACGTAAGCTATACATCGTGTTTTGTGACAGTATTAATATTCTCTGTTAGACTGCAAGTGTGGTGTCACCGCCAGACACCACATTTGCTAGGTGGAAGTTTTAAATCGGCCGCGGTCCATCAGTACATGTCGGACCCGCGTGTCGCCACTGTGTGATCGCAGACCGAGCGCCACCACAAGGCAGGTCTCGAGATACGGACTAGCACTCGCCCCAGTTGTACGGACGACTTTGCTAGCGACTACATGGACGAAGCATTGCTCATTTTCAGAGCCAATAGTTAGAATAGCCTTCAGCTAAGTCAATGGCTACGACCTAGCAAGGCGCCATTAGTAACATTGCATGTATCTAAAGAGTCTCACTTGTATCGCCACAATTTCCAGATGTACCATAAGGATGGATTAAAGTTAAGTATTCCAGAAGCTACGTACTTTTCTTTATAGCATTCATTACGTATCCTGTTTCAGACCTCACGCACCCTGCTTTAGCTTAGCGCGTGCCTTTCGGCTTCCTCTCATTGTGTCTAGGCTGTCTTGTCTAGACACAACAGTAAGCATTTCACGTTATTTCGAGATATATTCAGATTATGTTCCGTGCTTTATTTCTTACATTCTTCCACACATAGGTGCACAACATTCAGGAAACTGCGCTTCACTGGCACTGGATACACTGACACTGGAAATACACTGAGGCTCCAAAGAAACTGGTATAGGCATGCGTATTCAAATGCAGAAATGTGTAAACAGGCAAAATACGACTCTGCGGTCGGCAACGCCTGTATAAGACAACAAGGATTAGGTCGGTTACTGCTTCTACAATGGCAGGTTATCAAGATTTAATTGAGACTGAACGTGGTAACACAGTCGGCGCATGAGCAATGAGACACAGCATCTCAGAGGTAACGATGAAGTGTGGATTTTCCGTACGACCATTTCACGAGTGTACCGTGAATATCAGGAATGCGGAAAAACATCAAATCTCCGACATCGCCGCCACCGGAAAATGATCCTGCAAGAACGGAACCACGACGACTGAAGAGGAACGTTCAACGCAATGGAAGTGCAACCCATACGCAAATTGCTGAAAATTTCAACGCTGGGCCATCAATAAGTGTCAGCCTGCGAACCATTCAATGAAACATAATCGATATAGCTTTCGGAGCCGAAGCTCACTCGTGTACTCTTAATGACTCCATGACACAAAGCTTTACGCCTCGCCATGGCCCGTCAAAACCAACTTTCTGCTGTTGACGACTCGAAACATGTTCCCTAAAAGATGCACCTTGTATCTAGCAGAGAAAGCACGGCCTGTTTCGCCTGTGTAATAGGTTTTACATGTGTCGCAACTGATTTTATACATTCCTGAGTTCTGGATGGGAGACCGTTCTGATTTTAAATTATGTATACGGTTTCTATGCAAGGTGTTGTTACTAGAAAAGGCTACGTTGCAGTTTTATTTGTTCCTGAGTAATCGCTGAATCCTTTAAGATACTGGCCCTATATACGAAATGGAAAAATATTTTTTCTTTCGTCAACTTCATTATTAAATGGAGTGCTGAGAGTGGTAATTCTGACTTAGGTCTTATTTCTTAAGATTTTATCTACTATCGTCGGCTTATATTCGTTATTAACTGCAATGGTTTTTAACAGATTTACCTCAGTTGCAAAGATTTTCGGCGGACTGTGGTGTGGAAACAGCTCTAAGGATGGCTGAGTGAAAAAAGGCTTTTTTATAGGATTAAGGATGTGTTGGAGGGGCCTGGTACAAATTAGTCCATGTATGTTTCTTTGCGAAAAATGTTACAGGATATTCTATCGTCAGTTATCGTTAATGTTAAATCCAAGCAGTTTAACTGACGATGTTCATTTTCGCGCTCACATATGAACGTAAGTTTTTCGTGCAGTTCATAGAAGATTTTAAGCAGATGGTTAGTGCCATTTTCTGGGCCTCAGTAAATAATCAAAATGTTATCAACGTATCGGCAATAAAATAAAATACCCAATGTTGAAGCTGAAAAATTCTTAAATAAATTTTCTTCTAAGGAATTTATAAAGCTATCGGCTAAGACACTTGTTAACTGATTGCCCATAGCGAGTCCGTCAAGTAGTTGGTATAACTGTTCATTAAATTCCATATAATTATATTTCAACGTGATATGCTCGTCAGTAATGTCTTTTTTAAAAAATTGCAATTTTTTTCCATAATATCGAAGGTCATGAGTACAGGTACATTCGTATATAAATTGTTAATATCAAACGAAACAATCTTGGTACCTTGATTACATTCCAAATTTTCGATTTTATGGAATAAGTTCTGGCTATTCAAAACTGAAAAATTATTTTGAAAAACAAAGTTTTTTTAATACATCGTGCAGAAACTTTGCTGAGGTGTGGTAGGTACTATTCATGTTATTGGGTATGGAAAGAGTTGGGCGACCAGTGTTATGCACCGTAAACTGAGAACGCAATCCTGGAGGCTGCGGGTTCATATTTACTGTTTTTTTAAATGGTTTCTGTAAAAATTTTCATAATTGATAGCGAACCTAATTTCTTTTTGCAACGTTGAGGTAGGATCGTCTTGCAGCTCAGAAATACTGTTGTCCTCAAAGAACTGCAAAGTCTTACTCACATATTCATGCCTGCTAGCAATTGGAATTTCCTGTATCTGACTTCGTTACAAGAGCATAAATTTCACTAAGTTTCTTATTAATATCATTACAAATTTTTTGTCACGGCTAATGATATTCTTAGCGTCAGACAATCTACTACTATGTTACATACATTGTGGGCTATTCTAGTTACACAATCGTTATCTATTTTGAAGCAATCGAGACCACTTTTAAGGTCTACTATCATATTTTCTGCAACACTATGATCAGATACATTAGGAGAGATGTTGTACTTGAGACCTTTTTCTAGTAAGGACAGTTCCTCATTTATAAAATTTATGTCAGTATTGTTTACAGTTCTGTTGTAAAATCTATGATCACTTTTCTGAAAACTGTTCGTGTCTGTTAGAAATAATCTGCTTATAATTTTCTAAGCTGTCAGATATGTGACTCCAAAAATCAACAACTTGAAAGTTGTACTGTACACGAAACAACTTTGTGACTTCAAGATACAAATAATATGCTTCTTCGTTCAAACTATCTTTCTTACTGTGTAAGATTCTGATTTTGTCTGAAATAATTTTTTGTACAAGACATTTAAACGTTTTTGGTTCTTTTTTGAACAACTTAGCATTTAGAAAAGCTTTAACACAGTTTGGTAAAAGCCCTTGCTCTTCACATCGTTTATTAAATTCAATTACCATACCTGGGTTAATGATCTTTTTCCTTATATCTTCATATTTGTATACAGCCTTGGATACGTAAAAATCTTAATATTTTGAGCGTGGCTGTGATCAGCAACCGTAAGTGATTACAATGTCGCAAACGTCCAGCCAACCGGTTGCAGGTAGAATTTAAAATTCTTTAACTAGTTTTCAACGGCAACTACGGGCGCCTTCTTCAGAAGACACTGTTACCTTATCTAACAATATCACAGGAAAGCGGGTAGGCATTAGAACAAATACTAAATTTTTGCAAATTAAATTGCACAAAACTACTCAAATGTGGTTAAAAGGAAATTTGAACGACATCGCTCTAGTCAAGACATAAAACCCACAATTAAAACATTCTCCACCTGAATACATAAAAGTTATAGTCAAAATTATAAAACAATATATAAATATGCCACTAAGGGCGCTAAAGTGGTATAGGACACAAGTGAGTAACATCCTGTTAATTTGTCAGTCACTATTATATTAATTTCGTATAGATGTTGTTAAACCTTGGTAAATTCTGCTACTAGATGGCGCGAGCTGTATCATGTTCACGTCGTCATTTGCTACAGCCCGCTCGCACAGTCGCTGTTAGTCTCTCGTATACTATACCACTGTAGTGCCCTTAGTGGCATATTTATACACTGTTTCAAAATTTTGACTATACCTTTTATGTTTTCAGGTGGAAAATGTTTGAATTGTGGTTTTAATGTTTTGACTAGAGTGAAGTCGCTCAAATTCCCTTTTAACCACATGTGAGTATTTTTATGCAATTTAATTTGTAAAATGTGTTTGTTGTAATGCCTATTTACTATTAATGTACCTTACTGTGAAATTGTTAGGTAAGGTAACAGCGTTTCCTGAACAAGGCGCCCTAGTTGGCGTTGAAAACTAGTTAATGAATTGTAAGTTCTATCTGCAACCGGTTGGCTGGAAATTTGTGACATTGTAATTGGTTAAGGTTGATGATCACAGCCATGATCAAAACATTGAAATTAATACCTATTTTATTGCCGGTTTGCTGCAGCATGTTTCATTTATTGTTTATTGTGTTAATGTGGCAGAACAATGATTCCTCGACATTCACCAATCAAGGCAACAGACGACTGCGTTTATAGGGCACAAGGCCTGTCTATGCAGCAGCTAGCTCCATCTTCTCCACTGTCGATCGTGGCAGTCTGCCCCAATCACTGCATTTGTTTGCTGCCGAAGGGGCGGCCTAGTGGCAGGTGTCGTATTTAAAGCTTTCACTTTCTGTAAGTCAGTGGATGACGTTTCTATACACGGCTTTCTATCCTCGATTTCTTCCTCGAAACACCTTCTACAACCCCTTGAAGTTTGTCGCAACATTTCTAGGGGTATCCCAGGGTGATTCAAAAATGCATGTAAATATTTCAAGGGTGTATTTGTGAGGTAAATATAAGACAAAAATGTTCTATACAATTTTTTCCATACTTGGCTTATTACAGAGTTATGAACAAAACAGGATAATACATTCAATACAACGTAAGGTATTTAATTCCCAGAGTTCACAGTTTAATTACAGTGCATTTGGACTAACAACGCAAACTGATAAATAAACGTGACGTAACAAACTGAAACAATTCCTCGCGAACACTGTATTAATTTAGGTCCTGTTGATTGAACTACAGCAATGCACAATAACTAAGGAAAATTGAAGCATTTTACAGACTGTACTGTACTGTACTGTATTTGCACAAATCTTAATGCAATGCATGTTCAAAATGCTGTCCCTGAACTTGCAGACAGACCCGTGCTCGTCGCATCAATGATCTCTGCACATTACACAGTCCGTTCAACTCTCCACGAATAATTTCACAACCACCTTCAATTCTTTGTTGTAGCACTTCTCTGTTCGGTACTGCAGAAGAATACACCAATGTCTTTAGTCGGCCCCATAAATAAAAGTCTAAAGGGTTCAGGTCAGGTGATCTGGCTGGCCAAGCAATTGGTCCTCCGCGACCTATCCATCGATGTGGATACGCAGAATTGAGGTACGCCCTTACGTTGCGGCTGTAATGGGCGGGAGCACCATCGTGCATAAACCACATGGTGGCTCGTGTTGCAAGAGGGACATCCTGTAACAATCCAGGCAATTCTCCCTCCAAACATTCACAGTACGCGTGCCCATTCAGCCTTGGAGGCAGAACATGAGGTCCGAGTAAGTAATTCCCCACAATACCACACCAAATGTTTATGGAGAATTGATGTTGATATCCACGCACAATTCTCGCGCCAGGATTCTCGACAGCCCACTGGTGCATATTATGCGAATTGATTACACCCGCACGAGTAAACATGGCCTCATCTGTGAATAATATCCGCCGAATGAACATTGGATCATTCAAATGACGCTCTTGTAACCACTGGCAGAATTGCTGACGGCGAGGATAGTCTTCAGGTGTCAATTCGTGCACTTTTTGCAGGTGAAATGGATGCAACTGTTGTCTCCGAAGCAGCCGCCATACAGTAGATTGTGGAAGTCGTACAGCTGCACTAATTTGTCTCGTACTGATAGATGGATCTTGGTCTACCAGGTCCAAAACATGTTCCTCGACGTTCACTGCATGCTCAAGTGGTCGACCTGAATGTGGCCCAGGACGAATGCCATACTCCCGCATACGTCTGTCCACAGATACAAACGTCTGATGACTTGGTAACCGTCTTCCTGGAAACAGCTCACTGTACCTTCGTCTTGCTGCAAGTGCATTTCCATCTGCTGCACCATACACAAGGTGCATATCAGCATACTCACTGTTTGAGTACATCATGTGCACGAAACCTTTAGCCTTCCGACGATGAATGAACGACAGGACGTACTTTTCCGTTACCAACAACATCAGCGCCATCTTCCGTACAGTAGGAGTAAACATCACGTCAAACAAAAACAAACACTATTCATGCAGTTTCGAATCAACTGTTGGGAGATACGTATGTGAATTACGTACCAGAATATGGCATCCTGCTGCTTGCACTGCCGTCGTTTTGATACGGACATGACTTTCGTATTTAACGATAACTCTGGAATTAAACGTTTATGGAAAAACATTTATAGAACATTTTTGTCTTATATTTACCTCACAAATACACCCTTAAAATATTTACATGCATTTTTGAATCACCCTATGACATGATCCAATTTAGCTTGTCAACAAAGGGGAAATTTATGCTCCTGTCGTTAGAAAATACCAACCAGCCTATACGACGAAGCGACGTTAAAGTCTTATTTTGCCCGTTGGCACCGTATTTTCGTGGACTGTTCAGACGGTCAACGTCTCATTACATAAGGAATATTTAAATACCTGCGACAACAACGTTGAGCTTTTAAGTTTCTTTTAATTTACGTCAGTGGTCACAAACTTTTTGTTAACAGTTTACCGGTTTCTGTCTGTAATGACCATCATCAGTTCTGTTTTATGAAAACAATGTCCCAATGTACTGCACGACTTTGTTTTTATAAAACAGATCTGATGATGGTCATTATAGACCGAAACCAGTAATCTGTTAACAAAAAGTTGGTGACCATAGACGTAAATTATAGGAAACTTATTGTATATACGGGTAACTGGTTTATTCGAAACAATGTAGCAGCTAGTGTTTAGCTTTTACATGCACAAAATTGAGAAACTGAACCCCCTCTGCACCCCCCCCCCCCCCCCAAAAAAAATTACTACACTTGTAATGTTGAGGTAATGAGGTAGTATCATTTATACTGGACGGCGTAGCGACAATATGGCATAATAATAACGAAGAATTATTCACACTCTCATACAAACAGCCATTATAATAACGAAGCACTAAAAAAATCAACATTACTACAAATGGTACCCTACAGCTCGTGAAACTGACCCACGTTAGTGCATTAGCTACTGACATATTGGAGAAAGTGACTTGATATGTCTTCAGTGCCAAACGCACTACCGCTTTATGATGACAAATTGTAAAAGTAAATCAGTATCCATAAGCAAGTTTGTGAAAAATTTTAATGAATTTACGTCAGAAGAGATATGGAAACAGTTACTGGAAGCTGCAGTCTATTAAATGTTTTCGAACTGAGCTCTATCATTGTTATGGGCCTAGCGAATTCTTTTCACGTCTTCCGTGTTGGTACTATGTTAAATGATTCATTGTACAGATCTCGTCTTCCGACGTTCTCATAAAATGCCACCGTATATGCATAAGGCCACGTACTTTCTTCTAAGTTTCATTAAGCACACAGCCGTACTCAGGCACACTGCGTGGCAAACTCTGACTTACCGTTAGCATGGAACCCAACTACCCGGTTCTTTTAACAATAATGAAGCCTTTGGCCTGATTAGTGCAGTTATTTGGGACATATTCGCAAAGCTGCTTAGATATATATTTTATTTATTGTAACACATTCTACTTTTTGCAAGTTATCTGAGCTTTTACTGAAGTGATTCTTGCAAGTAACAAGAAACAAAGTTACAACTTTGCACAGGCAAAAAAATAAATAAATAAAAACCTTCACATAGCTAGTTCAGTACCCCACTAAAAAAATGCCATTATACATTGCGTTTACACAAGAGTTGCGTATACATTGGTATCTTGCAAAATGAATTATGAAATAAAATTGGCAAATGGAGGAGCGAAATTTATGTTGCTCCTTTATATTTTGACGTTGTGTGTCTTTAATTCTCGTTAATGTCATCAGTCAGCTGTGTCGTTACAACCGTCTGAGCGATCTTCCTCTTTGGCTGGCTACACAGGTCCTACAAGCACTCCAAAACTGATACCTGCGTCATTTATTAGTCGTTAAATAAGATAGCAAATAGGAATTTGCAAAAGTGTACAGACAAAAACAATCATGCTAAGACATTACAACTGTAAGGAAAGCTGTGTACAGCCCGAATCAGTTCATGCGTTCTCGTATTTTCAGATATGGTGTCCTTCGAGCGTGGTCCCACGCGGACAGTTCTACTCTTTCCGGGAGGCAGTAAAGTGGGTATTACACGACCATCCGCCGCGAAAGATGCAGCCATCTAGCGGAAGAACGGGTGAAACTACGAAAATTAGCAGTCACATTATCCGCGCGTTGATATAAGTCAACGTGAACAGTGAAAAATGTGTGCTCCGACCGGGACTCGAACCCAGGACCGCCTGCTTACATGGCAGACGCTCTATCCATTTTTTTAAATTTTTTTTAAAATCCATCTGAGCCACCAAGGACACTGGGAAGAGTGCGACTGCAGGAACTTATCTCTCGCACGCCTTCCGTGAGACCCACATTCGCAACTTATTGTCGCGCACTATATTCATAGTGCCCCTGCCCATTATAATCTATAATATTTAGGGCACTGTTTGCGCATATGCACAGAAGATGGTCAAAAGGCCGGTGAGCCTTAACTACATATATATGAAGATGGTATCTGTTCTTTCGGATATGTCCGAAAGAACAGATACCATCTTCATATTCGTTATCCGCGCACCAGAATAGTTCTAAACTGCCGTCAATCTGTGCAGGTGTACTAGGCAGCGATAACTAGCGCATGTGCGGAAGGGGGTACCTCAGAGCTCCCTGCTTGTTATTTGATTATAGTTCGGTGGCTAGTAGCTAATTCCAGTTTTCGTGTTGGGGATTTTCCGCGTTTTTTTCAGTAAGTATGTTTTCATAACTGCAGAAAAACTTTTTTTTGCTGGTAGACTTTCCTTTATACTAGCTGTTTATGAAAGCCCTTTTTCTTTTGATCACTTCGTGTTATAGAAATGGAATGGAACAAAGAGGCGTTAAGCGTCTTAATTCAGGTTTACAGCGAGAAAAAGTGTCTCGACGACCAGCTAATTATAATATGGTATGTTGCCAATCGTTTCTTTCTGAGTAATATGCGTATAATGTTACATGGTGATTTTAGATTTGTATCGTAATGCCTTAACTTATGAAAGTTCATGTTTAATTTGATTGCATCTCTTGCTTTATTTGAGCATCCCAGAAAAGAGAAACTGGCAGTGACGTCGAGAAAGTCCGTGCAGTCTCGCCCAGTGAGACAGACAATGACTGCAAAGCTCTGAGAAGCACATTGCATTTCATTTTCCAAACTTGGGAACATAGCATAAGTGCACCTTTAAGCATTAGTCCTATAAAGTGTTGCAAATTGCAGTGCATACACCCACAATAACTGTGCTATTATGTGGCTAAAAGTCAAACTCTTGAAAAGATTCCCCAGTCGCCAGGAAACGTAATGTTACAATCAGCCTGCAAAAAACAGGACATGTACTGGTATTTTATCAGTGATCTAGGTTGGTATGGTCACAAAACATATAAACACATGATTTAATTTTTACTTTCGAGAAGAATAGCCAGCCGGTGTGGCCGAGCGGTTTTAGGCGCTACAGTCTGGAACCGCGCGACCGCTACGGTCTCAGGTTCGAATCCTGCCTCGGGCATGGATGTGTGTGATGTCCTTAGGTTGGCTAGGTTTAAGTAGGTCTAAGTCCTAGGGGACTGATGATCTCACATGTTAAGTCCCATAGAGCTCAGAGCCGTTTGAACCATTTTAGAGGAATAGATAGCTTCCCTCATGACTGTGTCATACTTGCTAACTCCATCTTCTATCATAGACAGCAGCTTCTCTTAATAGGCCACGTCAATCCTCATGAAGTTCCGAAATTCTTGCAGATGTTTGGACCTCAGTTCTTTCATAAGCAACACAAACCCCTGCCTTCGTCCCTTCTTTTCAGCCAGGGTCGAATTCAACAACGTCTGGCTTTTCGTTTTCCTCGTCGTTCTGCCCTAATCCCAAGATTTACTGTCACTGCCATGGAAATAGCTTCAAAAAGAAGTGGGTCCACCATGTCCAAAACGTTAATTTAGATATACGTGTACCTGAGTAACCAGTGTCGAAAGTTAAAACCAACTCTTGAGGCTGTAATTCAGAACAGTAGTACTCTACATAATAGAACAACAGTTAATAAATAGTGATAAAAACAATTTCTTATTAAATAGCAATCTCGAACAGACATAAATAATTTGATCGAATGACGTTCCAAAATGTCACACGATTCCCCTTGTGTTTCACGCGGTAGATCGAACGAGTCTACAAGAGATCACGCGGTTCTGTTTGCATTTCGCGGGTTATTGCCGTCTACTGTGCATGTGTGCCAGGTATATCCTGCTTGATGGTGTGCTAGGTCTACGTGAACCAACTTGTAGCGACGGTTATGCACGCCTGGGGCGCTGGTGCATAGGTACATGGCTTACGATCATCGTGTAATAGGGGCTTATCGCTTTGTATTGGCGAGTGAGCCAAATGCATGTCGTGCCGCGATTCTACATACAAGAGAGACGAATCACTATTAGAAAAGTTTTATCTGTTGTTCATTTAAGTATTAAAACTGTATCAGTTACATGTGTGGTCCAGTTAGCATGTGGATTTGTAGACTGCTGAGCGATGTTAGTACAGGACTTTGTGACGACTGTGGTTTTGTTATTTCAACTAACGCTAACGCCGTGAATAAAATAATCGGCACCTCTCTTAAAACATCGACTGAAACACTTAGTTACTAAGTGGATGTTACAGGCATGTATAGGGGCAGTCCATTTCATACAACAGATACAAAGTTGAGGGAACTGCCAAGAAGTAAAATATAGATGTTAAAATTAATAAAACTGTTGAACATATTGTTGAATGAAATCTCGTTAATCCACTATGGGTGTATTTATTTAACTCCTTGCAGACATTTTCGGTTGAATCTTCTGGTACATCTCTGTATAAAAATTGCCAATACTGTTGTTAAAGCGAGAAAGAAATTACATAGTCGAAATAAATTGTTTGTTGATTGAACAATTAAAAACAAATGAAATTGGAATTAGATTAACCAGAGTACCACTCTGCTTAATTTTGTACACTGAAGCGCCAAGGAAACTGGCACTGGCATGCGTCTTCAAATACAGACATATGTAAACAGGCAGAATACGGCGCTGCTCTCGGCAACGCCCCTATAAGCCAAGTGTCTTGCGCCCTTGTTAGAGCGGGTACTGTTGCTGCAGTAGCAGGTTACTTAGATTTAACTGAGTTTGAACCTTGTGTTACAGTCGGCGAACGAGCCATTGGACACAGCATCTACGACGTAGCGATGAAGTGGAGATTTTCCCGTACGACCATTTCACGAGTGTACTGTGAATATCAGGAATCCGGTAAATCGAATCTCCGACATCGCTGCGGCTGGAAAAAGATCCTGCAAGAACAATACCAACTACGGGTGAAGAGGATCGTCGTTCAATGTGACAGACGTGCAACGCTTCCACAAATTGCTGCAGATTTCAGCGCTGGGCCATCAGCAACTATCAGCGGGCGAACCTTTCAAGGAAACATAATCGATATGGGTTTTCGGAGCCGAAGGCTCACTGGTGTACCCTTGATGACTGCACGACACAAATTTTAACGCCTCGCCTGGGCCCGTCAGCGCCAACATTTGACTGTTGATGACTGTAAACATGTTGCCTGGTCGTTTCAAATTGTATCGAGCAGATGGATGCGTACGGGTATGGAGACACTCTCATGAATCCAAATGGCTCTGAGCACTATGGGACTCAACTGCTGAGGTCATAAGTCCCCTAGAACTTAGAACTACTTAAACCTAACTAACCTAAGGACAACACACACATCCATGCCCGAGGCAGGATTCGAACCTGCGACCGTAGCGGTCGCGCGGTTCCAGACTGTAGCGCCAGAATCGCTCGGCCACCAGCGGCCGGCACTCTCATGAATCCATGGACGCTGCATGTCAGCAGGGGCTTGTTCAAACTGATGAAGGCTCTGTAATGGTGTGGGGCCTATGCAGTTGGAGTGCTATGGGACCACTGATATTTCTAGATACGACTCTGACAGGTGATCCTGTCTGATCACGTGCATCCATTCATGTCCATTGTGCATTCCGACGGACTTCGGCAATTTCAGCAGAACAATGAAACACCCCACAGGTCCAGAAATTCTACAGAGTTGCTGAGTTTAAACACTTCTCCTGGCCACTAAACTCGCCAGACATGAACATTATTGAGCACATCTGGGATGCCTTGCAACGTGCTGTTCGGGAGAGATCTCCACCCCCTCGTATACTTACGGATTTATGGAGAGCCCTGCAGGATTCATCGTGTCAATTCCCTCCAGCACTACTTCAGACATCAGTCGAGTCCATGATACGTCGTGTTGCGGCACTTTTGCGTTTTCGCGGGATCCCTGCACGATAATCGGCAGGTGTACCTGTTTCTTTGACTCTTCAGTGTATTATGAGCGTCTGGCAACGGGGTAGTACTTCATAACCTGGATTAAATATTAACAACTTACAACAGTAATGAACATTTGGCATTCAACGGTATTGGTTTTAAAGTTAGTTGAACAATTTTTCGAATGAATAAGCCGTATGTTTGTATCTCGACGTAAGCGTAATTTATCGCTTCCCAAGGGATTTTTGCCGGTATGACACACAGCAAAAGATGTCACGGAAACGGTAACTTTTTCACTTGTCAATCTAACCTCCAGCAGCTACATCTGGCAGCAGCGTAAGTAAGTCTGCAACGCACCAGGAAAATTTCAAGATCATTATGCAACATTTACCCCTTCTCTAAGGCTCAGAATGCAACAATTTCAGGTTTAACAGTAACTCTCGTTGATTCAGTTCCAATTTAATATTTTTTAAATTTTAATTCCACAAGTAATATATTCCGTCTACGTAATTACTTTCTCACTTTATAATATAGTATTACTAATTTTTATACAGAGATACATCAGAAGAGGTAACTAAAATGCTGCGAAACCGGTAGTGCTAGTTAGCGAGGACTTTAATAAATACAGCTGTAGTGGATTACCGAGCTTTCATTTAGATATGTAGTCATCAGTTTTATTCATTTCATCCCTAGTAGTGTACCCCTCTGGAAATGTCTCATGAACTGTATACCAGGGTTACAGTGACCCTCAATCATTTGCTATAATATTTGGCTGAATATAGAATATTTTATAGTAAAACTAAAATGTCACATATGGTACACATTTTGTTTCACCTCTGTCATGTTCTTAATTTTAATGCATCCAAAATTCGAGACTACGTAAAAACGGTCAGGAAACCTGTTCAGTGACGAAATTTGAATATGATCCGCATCTGAAGACTTTACTTGCAGATTAATTACTTGAAGATGATCTTCGTTTGGTGAAATTCGCATATTACACAAATAGCTTGATATGTTCCCAGTTATAAATAAACCCATTCAATGAATATTTTTGTGTCCTAGAAATACGGACCACAACGAAACTATTAACTCGTGTGCCTATTCTATCAGGGACAGCTGTTTTCCATCAACGATGTTCCTTACCATCGACGATTGTATTTTCTTCATCGCTGTCTTAAGATTCGGTAGACTGAGCAGTTTCACCATTGTTCATAACAGCCTCAGGAGCATCAGCTTAAGAATCATTTCTGTCACTAAAGTCACTTACATCACTTTCACTATTGAATTCTTTTATTATTGCAAATTTTGGTGATAAGAATCTCACTAAATTAACTTACTATGCCTACTTTCATTCACTGCTTTCGTATGGCATCATATTCTGGGGTAATTTATCGTTGAGTAGAAAAGTATTCATTGCTCAAAAACGTATAATCAGAATAATTGCTGGAGCCCACACACGGTCATCCTGCAGACAGCTATTTAAGGATCTAGCGATCCTCACAGTAACCTCACAATATATATATATTCGCTTATGAAATTCGTTGTTAATAATCCAACCTAGTTCAAAAGTAATAGCAGTGTGCATAGCTATAACACCAGGAGAAAGGATGATCTTTACTATGCAGGGTTAAATCTGACTTTGGCACAGAAAGGGGTAAATTATGCTGCCACAAAAGTCTTTGGTCACCTACCAAACAGCATCAAAAGCCTGACAGATAGCCAACTAACATTTAATAATAAATTAAAAGAATTTCTATATGACAACTCCTTCTACTCATTGGGTGAATTTTAAGACATAAATTAAGGGAAAAAAACCTTACATTAGTGTCATGCAATATTTCGTGTAATGTAATATCTTGTACAGACATCTTTTATGAACCTGACACGTTGCACAATATTACCAGGTGTCGTATTCATGATCTATGGAACAACTATTAATCTAATCTAATCTAACAGCGCTTCCCGTATAGTTAGTAAAATCATTTCTACGTGTCATTTCGACATAAATGTTTTTCACATTTAGCGACAGAGCAGTTACGCGATTTGTGTACTCGAGGGTAGCAGTGACCGCTCCAAAAATACTTCTGTCAAGTTAATTAAACAACAGTGGACCACAGGTTCAAACGTCTATCCTCGTAATAAGTCTTATTCGTTGCTGAATTTAGATTGCTCGCATCGGGCTGTGTAAGTGTAGTGGCGCATGTGCAGTAACAAACAAAAAACCTTCAGGGTCAGAGTGGCTTTGGTGTACACTTGTAGGGTTAACATCGATATTTTACTGCTTGAAAGCACCATGAACGGTGTATACGAGGGTCACTCCAAAAGAAATGCACACTATTTTTTAAAAATCCATCTTTTGTTCTACGTGTTTGAAAGATTTATAGTATATAGATACATCCTTTAGGAACAATATTTTCATTTCTCCACATAATATCCATCCCTCTCAAATGCCTTACGCCATCTTGGAACCAGCACCTGTATACCCGCACGGTAAAATTCTGGACCAACCTGTTGGAGCCCCTGTTTGGTACCGTGCACAAGGGAGTCATCATCCACAAACCTTGTTCCACGAAGAGAGTATTTCAGTTTCCCAAAGAGATGATAGTCACATGGAGCCAGGTCAGGACTGTAAGGCGGGTGTTTCAGTGTTGTCCATCCGAGTTTTGTGATCGCTTCCATGGTTTTTTGACTGACATGTGGCCGTGCATTGTCGGGCAACAGCAAAACTCCCTGCTTTTGCCGATGTGGTCGAACACGACTCATTTGTGCTTGAAGTTTCTTTAGTGTCGTCACATATGCATCAGAATTTATGGCGGTTCCACTTGGCATGATGTCCACAAGCAAGAGTCCTTCGGAATCGAAAAACACCGTAGCCGTAACTTTTCCAGCAGAGGGTGTAGTTTTTAATTTTTTTTCTTGGGTAAATTTGCATGACGCCACTCCATTGATTGCCTCTTCGTCTCTGGTGAAAAATCAGGGAGCCATATTTCATCACCTATCACATTTCTTCCAAGAAATTCATCTCCACCATTCTCGTACTGTTCCAAATTTCGCCGCATACAGTTTTTCTTGTTTCTTTGTGAGCCAGGGTCAACATCCTGGGAACCCACCTGGCACTAACCGTTTTTAACGCCAACACTTTCAGTGTTCTGTGAACACTTCATTTCCCTATCCAAACATAGCGTGACAGTTCGTTCACTGTGATGCGTCTGTCAACAGTCACCAATTCGTTAACTCTCTGCACATTGTCTGGAGTGTGTGCAGTACGAGGCCTGCCGCTGCGAGGAAGATCCTCAATATTTCCTTGCCCGCTTTCATCACGTGACCTGCTTGCCCACCGACTAACTGTACTACAATCGACAGCAGCATCTCCATACATCTTTTTCAACCTCTTGTGGATGTTTCCCACTGTCTCGTTTTCACGGCACAGGAATTCTATGACAAAACGTTGCTTCTGACGATCATCAAGTGTAGCAGCGACCTTGAAGAGATGCTACGACGGCGTCACTCACGGCAACAGGTTGAACTAACTTCCTGGCAGATTAAAACTGTGTGCCGGACCGAGAATCGAACTCGGGAGCTTTGCCTTTCGCGGGCAAGTGCTCTAGCAACTGAGCTACCCAAGCACGACCCAGGACCCGTCCTCACAGCTATACTTCTGCCAGTACCTCGTCTCCTACGTTCCAAACTTTACAGAAGCTCTCCTGCGAACCTTGAAGAACTAGCACTCCTGAAAGAAAGGATATTGCGGAGACATGGCTTAGCCTGGAGGATGTTTCCAGAACGAGATTTTCACTCCGCAGCAGAGTGTGCGGTGATATGAAACTTCCTGGCAGAATAAAACTGTGTGCCAGAACGAGACTCGAACTCGGGACCTTTGCCTTTCGCAGGCAAGTGCTCTGCCAAATGAGCTGCCCATGCACGACTCACGCCCCGTCCTCACAGCTTTACTTCTGCCAGTACCTCGTCTCCTACCTTCCAAACTTTACAAAAGCTGTCCTGCGAGCCTTGCAGAACTAGCACTCCTGGAAGAAAGGATATGCGGGGACATGGCTTAGTCACAGCCTCGGGGACGTTTCTAGAATGATGTTCCTAGAGCACTTGCGCGTGAAAGGCAAAGGTCCCGAGTTCGAGTCTCGGTCGGGCCCACAGTTTTAAAGTGGCAGGAAGTTTCATATCAGCGCACACTCCGCTGTAGAGTAAAAATCTCATTCCAGGTTGAACTAAGTTTGAAAACAAGCGGGAAGGATGTATCTAGACACTGTAAAACTTTCACACATGCAGAATGAAAACTGTATTTATACAAAAATAGTGCGCATTTCTTTTGGAGTCACCCTCGTAATTATTTTAAATGTGGTTTCATCTTGTTTAACATGATTATACAACAAAATACGATATAGATCCGACTTTTCGCCTTTCACTGCGACTGGGCAACTACTTGGGGTGAAAATGCAAGGTCGGTACGACTTACAGAAGACTGCGATATTTCCAGTGCTTTAAGATCGATCTGTTCAAACAAATTTCGGGCTTGCAGCCGGTCGTTGTTAAATACTTCGCACGATATTTCAACTGGGTACCTGCCAGTCATCTTGAGGTGAGCCGTCGCAGACTGATGAAAACGTCCTCCGTTCCGCAATATACAGCGTACTGTAACTATCTTGTGCATGCGTCGAAAACTTGACAGATTAACCACACTGCCTGCCGGCAGCGCCCTCGCTGGTGGAATAGCGGAACTCAGTCGCCCTCTGCGTTGCTGTTTTCCACGGCCGTCGTCGCACTCAGTCGTCTTCGATTTGAGAAAATTCTGGAGATGATGGGATTCAATGCACTGTCCAGCTGGTAGCCGCTGTCACGGTTTAGCAGATTTTACGCCAGTCGTGTTTCTACGGATTCTTTAATAATGGAGTCCCAGAGGGAGTTTCTGTGGACAAAATCATTGTTTTCTCATACTCCATTGAATGTCCAGTAGAACTAAAATGTGAAGCAATAGCGGACTTGCTTGGCTGCAAAAGGCGAGTGTAACGTTGATGTTCAGTGCAGCGTTCTTTTACGGTGCGTGTGGTTTGACCTATGTAAGCCATACCACATTGGAACGGTATCTTGTAAATTCCGGCCTTTCGTAGTAACAGATTGTCCTTAACTGATCCCACAAGGTCCTCAATCTTCGATAGTGGGCGGAAAACCATTTTTACCTGAAATTTTCGGAGGATTCTTGCTATTACACCCGCCTTTTGCAGCCAAGCAAGTCCGCTATTGCTTTACATTTTATTTCTACTGGACATTCTATGGAGTATGAGAAAACAATGTTTTTTTTCCACAGCAACGTCCTTCTGGGGCTCCGTTATTAAAGAATCCGTAGAAATACGACTGGCGAAAAATCTGTTAAACCGTGACAGCGGCTACCAGCTGGACTGTGCATGGAATCCCACAATCTCCACGATTTGCTCAAATCGAAGAAGACGGAGTGCGTCGACGGCCGCGGCAAACAGCAACGCAGAGCGCGAGTGAGTTCCGTTATTCCACCAGCGAGGGCGCTGCCGCCGGTCAGTGTCGTTCATCTATCAAGTTTTCGACGCATGCGCAGAATAGTTATAGTACGCTATTTATTGCGGAACGGAGGACGTTTCCGCAAGTCTGCGACGGCTCACCTGAAGATGACTGGCAGGTGCCCAGTTGAAATATCGTGCGAAGTATTGAACGACGACCGGCTACAAGCCCGAAATTTGTTTGGACAGTCAATTCACCGGGAAAATTTTAAAATTCACACAAGATCGATCTGTTTGCCCCAGACTGACTACTGTTTTAGTACAAATGAGGCCAGTTCCGTGGACAAACTGGTAACAGTTGTAGGAGGAAATTTATATCCGAATAAGTAATAAAATCGCCGAGACGGTGTAACAGGCGTAATAGAATATGTCTGGGCTAGAGTATGCCGAGAGTAACGAACAGTGTGGGCGCAGGCAGCCACAGGTTGTCGGGGTGGTGGGAACTAGCGACGCGCTAACCGCAGGGAAGACAGAGGAAGCAATCAGAGCGAGTGCGGCGGGCAGCGGCCAGCGACCGCCCCAGGAGCTTCGCTGCGAGTGGCCGCATTTAATCAGCAGCCGATGGCGCTGGCCGGCACTCAGCGACACGCAGTGCCCGCCGCCTGCCTGTGGCATTGGCGAGTGCACGCCGCCCACGAGCCGCCGGCGCGGCAGCGTACGGTCCGCGGGGCTTTTGTGGGGGGTATCGACGCTACGCACCCACTCACTGCGGCGTGCTCGCCTCAGGGGGACTGCAGCCCTCACCGCCAGTTACACGTCGGGTTTAGGGGCGATACGTTCGGAGATGTAATATGCTAACCGGCGATGTAACCTCTGTTTTGCAGTGAACTGACAAGGGGAGGCCACGACGCTTAGAACGCGGATTTACTTCAAACTTCGTACACTCGTAGTACTCCATTAGGAGACAATCACAAGATAATTTCGGTCGTCAAATATATATATATATGCGTGGCCGTTTTTACCATGAAGCGGCGGCAGCCGAGTGGGTAGCGTTGAAGCCCCGCAAATTCTGGATCGGTGGATCGAGTCCCGTTCGTCCTTTTTTATCGTTTTAACACAGTCATTTTCTTTACTATTTATATCACAATTAATATAATGGGAAAAATAAGTGTAATCGGATGAACTTTTATTAAATTTACAATGTTATTGGGCAGTCTACAAATTTTTGTTATCAATCTCTTGCATAAACTTATATTTTTTTTATTTAATTTTCTTTTACTTGCTGCCAGTTACAGAGACCAGCGACCTACATCTACATCTACTAGACACTCCGCAAGCCACCATACGGTGCGTGGCGGAGGGTACCCTGTACCACTTTTTGTCATTTCCCCCCCTGTTCCACTCGCAAATAGAGCGAGGGAGAAACGACTATCTGTACGCCTCCGTATAAGCAGTAACTTCTCGTTTCTTATCTTGGTGGTACTTACCCGTGATATTTGTTCGCGGAGTTTCGAGTCCTCCCTTGGGCATGGGTGTGTGTGTTTCTCCTTAGGATAACTTAGGTAAGTAGTGTGTAAGCTTAGGGACTGATGACCTTAACAGTTAAGTCCCATAAGATTTACTACACATTTGAACACTTTTTGTTTGTTCGCGGCAGTACCATCGTTGGACAGGCAGCATCAAATGCCAGTTCTCTAAATTTTCTTGATAATGTTTCCCGAAAAGAACGCCGCTTTCGTTCCAGGGATTCCTGTTTGAGTTTCCTCAAGCTCTCTGCAACACGTTTCGTTCGAACCTACTGGTAACAAATCTAGCAGCCCTCCTCTGAATTGCTTTGATGTCTTCCTTCAATCATACCTTGTACGGATCCCAAACACTTGAGCAGTACTAAAGAATAAGTTACATCAGCGGCCTTTATGCGGTCTCCTTTACAAGTGAACCGCTCTTTCCTAAAATTCTCCCAATAGACCGAAGTCAATCATTTGCCTTCCCTACCACAGTTCTCGCATGCTGGTTTACCGAGTGAAGTGGCGCAGTGGTTAGCACACTGGACTCACATTCGGGAGGACGGCGGTTGCGTCCAGCCATCCTGATTTACTTTTTCAGTGATTTCCCTAAATCGCTTCACGTAAAAGCCAGGATGCTTTATTTGACAAAGCACGGCCGACTACCTTCCTCATCCTTTCATAATTCGATGTACGGTCGCAGGTTCGAATCCTGCCACGAGCATGGATATTGTTGATGTCCTTAGGTTAGTTAAGTTTAAGTAGTCCTAAGTTCTAGGGATTGATGACCTCAGATGTTAAGTCCCATACTGCTCAGAGCCATTTGAACCATAATCCGATGAGACCGATGACCTCGCTGTTTGGTCTCTTCCCACAAATCAACTCAACATAACATGCTAGTTTCACCCCATATCGCTTTGCAACGTTACGCGTAGATATTTAAACGACTTGACTGTGTTAAAAAGTACACTAGCAATACTGTATCCGAACATTACAGGTTTGTTCTCCCTACTCATCCGCATTAACTGACATGTTTCCACATTTAGGAAGGAATGGTTCACTTGCAAAGGAGACCGCATAAAGGACGCTGGTGACGCCTGTTCTTGAGTACTGCGCGAGTGTTTGGGATCCGTATCAGGTAGGATGGAAGGAAGACATCGAAGCAATTCAGAGAAGGGCTTCCAACCATCACACCGACAGGAAATTTTGTCTAGGTCGTCATGTACCTTCCTTCAGCCACTTTTCTTCGACAACTTACCGTACACCACGGCATCATCAGCAAACGTCCACAGATCGTTGGCCAACTGTCCGCCAAATCATTTATCTATATAGAGAACAGCAGCGGTCCTATCACACTGCCGTGGGGCACGCCTGGCGATACCGTTGTCTGTGATGAACGCTGTCCTAGATGCAAAAACAGGGCACATTTGTACAATAATACCTTTTAGATATCTAGTAAGTGATGAATTCTTCTTATTTTCGGTGAGTGTAGCGATTCTGCGGCTTTAAATAATTGTAAACCTTAAACTAATTATGGAACAGTTATTCATACCTAAGGATTTATATAACAAAAGGGAAACATATAGAGGTTAGCATAGAATTTTGGTTTAATGAATAATGAACAGAGGGTAGTGGTTAGCATGTATACCTCACGTATAGAAGGTCGAAAATTCCAATTTTTTCAAATGTAGTGAAACATTTTTACTTTCTAAATCTTTTCAAAAGAGTTTGACTACTATTTCTACTCAATTAAATGGTTTAAATGCAATTTTCTTATTCATAATACTTTGCCGCGTCATTTTCATCATCGTATTGACTTATTTATTTCCACTTATTTTTGTTTCTATCTTTTGTTTCGTTTCGAATCTTTCTGGTTCAAATGGTTCCTATCTTTTGTTTCGTTTGGAATCTTTCTGGTTCAAATGGTTCAAATGGCTCTGAGCACTATGGGACAAAACGTCTGAGGTAATCAGTCCCCTAGAACTTAGAACTACTTAAACCTAACTAACCTAAGGACATCACACACATCCATGCCCGAGGCAGGATTCGAACCTACGACCGTAGAGGTCGCGCGGTTCCAGACTGTAGCGCCTAGAACCGCTCGGCCACTCCGGCCAGCAATCATTCTGGGTCGCCTATAATCTGCCACCATGTGCCCATCGAATATTTTCCTGCTTTCAATTCGATCATAGCGGTTAGATTTAATAGTCATGAACAAGGCTATTGTGATTTTAGTTCTGCCTCAGATAGCTGACCGCCGTTTTCTCTGATACATTGCACATCACGATCTTGTAGGTAGCTTAGGACATGAGTTTAAATTAAAGGTTGCAAGACGCGTCCTCTGCCGCGGTTTAGTCGTTGGTCACTTAAAATCACCTGTTCACAAAGGACTTCGTATTTCCCGCATATCTCGCAGCGTCCACTTCCAACATTTCTCCGCGTTACACATCAAAAGAGTTTGAGAAGTGATCCGTCGTGGTCGTCATCTATAAGCGTGCGGTGGCCGGCACCCGGTGTGGCAATACTACAGGGTGGAGAAAATTTGTGTCATAAAAGTTTAACCTTGGATAGCTGAACCAAAATTACTAATGTTGTGTAGGTCGGGAGCACACCATTTTTAAACTACGGATACTTGGCGCCACACGCTCCGATTAGCCGTGGGATTGTCCTGTTGCTGTTCGTCGGTTGTCTGGCAGTGGTATGGCTGTCGGTTCACACATACAAACGTCCCTAGCCCCGTCATTGCCCCAATGTGATACGCACACGTGCTGTTTGCCACCATCTCATGTCAGAGGCATTCACACGTAAGCTTCGCTTCGGACCGCGCACACGTCGCCTGCGATTTAGTCATACAGTAAGCATGGCGGCACATTATTTATCTGAAGAACAACGAGATATGGTTTTTGTTTATGGACTAGCCAACGGTAATGCGCATGAAGGTCGACGGTTGTATGAGAAGTAGTACCCAGCAAGACGCCACCCACACCCGCAAACGTTTACAGCAATTTACCTGCGACTTGGCAAAACAGGCTCCTTAGCAGGATACCATGATGATGCTGGAAGATCTCGAACACGACGAGTGCCTCGAGGAAGCATTTACGATAAGTACTCGAGCGGTTGGATACGACATGGAGGGTCATCCATTTGTTAGTCTGGGAGGTTTTGGGGGATGACTGCCAGAGTCCATTTACTTTCCACTCTGTCCAATACCTAAATCCTCTGGCGGACTATGAACACAGGCGATTTCTGTGACGTGTTGCACTAGATCTCGACTTCGCCACCATTGTGTTGTTTACCGACGAGTGCACCTTCCATCGAGATGGCTTTGACAACACTTGAAACGTTAATTAAAGGGCAAGGGGAAATCCTCACGTCATGTATGTCCACGAACACCAGGAGCAATTTTCGCTCAACGTTTGAGCAGACGTTGGGGCAGTACGTCTACCTCCTCGACTTACCGGGTTAAATTACCTTCACTTTCGCAGGATACTTACCCGGCCTGCTGGGAGAAGTTCTTCTAAACACACGGCTACTTGTGTGATTGCAGCATTATGGGTGTGGACATTCAAATGAACTCTTCGACGGCTGGATAACTGGCAGAAGTACTCGTAGGACAATGGCCCCGCGATCACCAGACTTCACACCACTGGACTTTTACCTGTGGGGTTTCATTAATTCTAGTTCATCCACCCGGACGCGAACGACCTAGAAACGAAAAGGAATTAATAGATCGCATTCAACATGCCGCCAATCACATCATGGCAATGCCAGGAATCTTTGAAAGAGTTCGGCAAAGCAGCATTCGATGTTACCAAGCTTGTGCCGCGTCAGAGGGTCGCCAGTTCGAGCAGCTGCTTCAAGTAAACGATGTCCTAGCTACAAAAGAGACCCTTTTCAGGGCCGACACAATTTGTAAAGACTTCCTATGAACAGCTGTTGACGGGTTTGTTCCCGGTACGTATTATCATAAAAATACATTGGATGTGTCGGAACTCCGGAGGATTCGCTCCCAGAGCCCCAGAGTGGAAGGCTAGCGCGCTACCACCGAGCGTGCGGACCGCCTACGCTATCGCCGGTAGGCAGACCATTCGCGCTTACGGATTGTCTAGAGCATCTGGCAACAGGACAATGCCGCTGCCAATCGGAGCGCGTGGTGCCAAGTTCTCGTATTTTAAAAACGACTACAATACATTAGTAATT
This sequence comes from Schistocerca americana, assembly GCF_021461395.2. Lineage (NCBI taxonomy): Eukaryota > Metazoa > Arthropoda > Insecta > Orthoptera > Acrididae > Schistocerca > Schistocerca americana. The sequence goes on from NC_060123.1 coordinate 456,310,536, forward strand.
TTGATTCCTATTGGCATCAGCTATCCAGGATTAAATTTTCGTGACAAAATTTTTCTCCGACCTCTATTGAGGCAAGTGACAGACGATATCTATCAAGTTATTTTAATCGGACTATAGCTTCATTTTTCCACGTCGGGAGCAAGTAATTAAGTAACATAAATAATGAAGTTAAATCAAAAAGCTGAAATTTATGAGACTAAGGAATTTATAAGCTATGGAACAGGTTGTTTATATGAATAAAACAAGAAATTACTGCATTTATTTCTGTACATTTTGCACACGAAAAAATTCTACTCTCAGAGGCAATTTGACAGGGCGAGGACCATAACCAGTTACTAATGTGACGGAGGGGGGAATCAGTCGTCTCACCATTCTTCATAGCCATGTGTCGTGTGGCGATGACGGCGGCAGATGATGGATCGGTACAGTGCTTCGCCTCGGAGCTGTGCGGTGTCGAGTCTTCTGCTCCCCTCGGGATCCCGGTTTTGTAGCGGAGTCCAGATCAGTCTCTGAGCTGATTGCCATTTGTGGGATGCGTGGCCAAAGTTGCGATATCACGGCGTCGGGACATGGATGTAGGAAGTGAACGGAACAGCCCTATAATCCTCTTTCTTCCGTTCTGTCTCCCCTACCGTCCTTCACCTCGCATCAATCTCCTCAGCACACTGACTCCTCGAATTTTTCCTCCTCTTGGGACTGTCCTTGCGAACCAAAGTTGCAGTGCCAATACAATGACTGATCATCGTTCCATGACCACGCCTCCTAGTGCATGGTGGAAATTTTCTATCTCGTGTGCGCTGATGTGTGTCGTGTAAGTTGGCGTCTTTCTCCCATTTTCTGTTTCAAGATTGTTTCCATCGCTTATTGGACATTGTTCCGATGTTTTTTCGCAATCATAACTTGCTGTGAAAGCAGCCACACATCGCTTCTTTGCAACAACTATCTCTGTGTGAGTCCTGGACAGTCACGTATCTGTGCTTCATCTAAGAATCTCCTGGTGTTCTTGAGTTATAATCAGCCTTCTTAATGTCCTGCAAACATCTCTTTGTAAGCAGGCTGACTTCTTCCTCTTTTCTTTAGTTCCATATTCCTCCCAGTACGAATTCTTGGCTCGTTGTGTCTACACTCTAACCCAACATCTATAGGGGTGCGCGAATTCTCGAAACTCAGTCGTCTGCTAAGGTAGGTGAAAACAGTTGCTGCCAGCCAGGACCGTCACATGCTTCCGCGCTTGCTTTCTTGATGCTTTTGTGTCTACGCTTTATCTTAGTGTATCCAGGGGTCCACAGTTATCTACACGCTCCTCGTTGTCTGCTAGGCTCTCCGGAAGGTATTCATTCTTATCGAAGGCATCTGCCAGGCTACCTCCTCCGTGTTTGTAGATCGTGTCTCTGAAGCTCACACTGTGGGTCCGACATCCCCTCATCCTGAGCTGCTGGCGCTGTGTGTTCGCGAAAGTGGCAACGAGCGCGGATATCACAGTTTGAATTTCGGTAACTTCTAGAAATGTACACTGTCTCATTAAATGTAGGGTGGAATTGACCATTAGATGCTAGCATAAAAGGAAATTGTAAAAAAAAAGTTTATTTACGGAGGCAATCACATTATTATGACACAGTCATAACCGGTTCCGGCCATACAGTGACCATCTTCATATTCTAAAGGTGGCATACACTGAACGCAGGTTCATGCGTTGTCAACGCGTCTAGAATCTGAAGATGGTCATTGTATGGCCGAAATCACTTATGACTGTGTCATAAGAATGTGATTGCGTCTGTAAATAAACAAAAAATGTTTACGCCATTGACAAAATACCGTTTTCTCCATAAAAGGAAATGGGGATAATTTTGTTGTCAACAGCCAAGCGGTAACAACAAGGTCAGTCAGTGAGAAGAGCCCTGTGACTTCGAATGGGGGCTACTCATGAATAACAAATGATTCAGGGTCATTTCAACAATTTTAAAGCAGCCCAACTGGAAACACGAAGGATCAACCACAGGTAAACTCGTGAGTTCCTAAGCGCTGCCAATAGTGCAGCCAGTACCATACGTATTAACGTAAAAGGAATGCGCTATAATGATCAATCAGTTTCTCATAAACCACAAGTTTTATGTCCAATGCCAATAAGGGTTTGAGGTGGTGTAAAAAGCGACGTCACGGGCTAGTGGATTACATGAAATCACTGGTTCGTTGTAATGAATCACTCTCTACTCGGTACAGTCGTACAGAAGGAGAGGAGTTCGTCCAATGCCTGAAGAACCTTATATCCCATATTGTGCAATGATGTCATGGAAATACAAAAGAGGTGGTGTTGGTGTATAGGGGTGTCTTACGTGGTTACAGTGTTGATACTTTAATGCGCTTAAGAAAACGCTAAATGCAGAGGGGGATGATCACATTTCAGAGATTTGTGCACTGTGCACACTAGAGGAACAGTTCAGAGATATTAACTGTTTGTATTAGCATTACAAAGCACCGAGTCACAAAAGAGGCTTCTGTGAGCCACTGGCTTTGATACATATACGTTTGAAATATGATTGAAATTACGTAACTGACAGTAGTTTCAAACACAGCTGTTACAGTGGGAATGGCACATGAACGTGTATTTTATCTCTTTGCCCTGTACTGAACTTCTCTCACTGCGGGAATGTAAATTTAGTTTAGCTGCGACAATATAAACTGCCAACAACTCTAAACCAAACCAAAACTTCATGCATTTACGTAACACAAAAACTGAGTCTGATGCATGACTATTGATCTGAAATTGGCCCTGGTAATAAAAGAAAATTTGATCAATTTGCAAATAATGGCCCCTGTCCCTAAAGAATGCTATCCCTGGAATAATAAAATTTGTTACCTTCATCTGCGCAATGGTAATGCTCTTCATACTGCTCTCTGTTAGTACTTTAAATTGTATAGTTAGCAAACAGCTATTGTGCAATGTTATTGCTTAGCATACGTTTTAATTAAACCGAATGTGACTGAGATAAGAACTTCTTGAGAAAAATAGTCAATAAAAAATTACATCGATCTGGGGACTAGTATTGACCTGGGGTGAGTAACAGTATGATACCAATTTTAAAATTTGTATTTTGGCACTTCAAAAAATGATGATGCACACAATTAACACACTCGATAAACTGATAATACATTGACAATTAGCTTCAAAAAATCACTGGATGTGAGAGCTATATATTGTCTCAGTCATTACTTATGATTACGTTCAACGCTTTAGCAACAACAAAAACTTCTCTACCTTACTTATTTCCAACTGCTATAGAGATTCCGTTTGCAGTTAACAAACATGATAGTGTTTTGCAAATAAGAAAATCATTACTGCCTGTAGCGAGTAAGTATATATCCACGATACAGCAGATACAACATGTCTATACACTTGAGAGTCCTCCATACATCTCTCGATCTAAGGTCAGTCTAACACATAGCCCATAACACCTTGAATCAGCAATCGCTATTGAGTAGATACACCACTACTCAATCGATACTACGTTTTGCAATCTCTGGTTCAATAAAATATTTTCATACAAAACTTGCATTAATTTACCCTGTGTATATACCTTTCATAACACTGGTGCCTCCGTCTGAAGAATTTGTCAGGTTTTTTATGGTTATAGGACATAATAACACAACAAATTTTTAACATTACATTAGTCGGACAAAAGTTTGGGAATGTAGCATAAAACCCATAATGAACACAGAAATACAAATCTTTGTAAGTATCTGGCCCTCTGAATAGCATAAAAGTATCATGGTTAATTTGTGAACCATATTCATTAACCATCTAACATCTGTGAATAGGAATCATGAATGTACAATGACTCAGGTATGTTAGTGCTCACATGCACTAAGAAACTTTAAAATGTAGCCTAACATCTAAGACAAACATAATAGTTTGATGAACTCGCTCTTTACGAAGTACATGGAAATTAAAACAACCTAAGTTATACAATACAGAACTGTAGAAAAGCAGTAAAAAGTACTTACAAACTTGTTAAGAAATGTAGTGCTTATGTGCAGTAACATGTGAGATCAAGTGTCCATTTACAACACTCATCACCATAGTTATGACTAATAATAGGCATTGTTAGACAAAGCATAGTATAGCTATATCGTGCATATAAAATGTAAAGTAAAGAGTGAAAGAGGCAAAGATAAAGTCATGGTTGAGGTAATGTTACAGGCTGGATGGTCTGCAAATCGAGGATCCATAGACACTGCTTCATATTTCTTGGTCAGAGGATTTTATTTTTAAGTCATGTTATCGTGAATATTTTTTTGAACATCACTAGGTATCTCAAAGTAGTGGGATATGGCAATGAGCAGAATCATTGATGGCAGTAGTAGACTTGGTAACCAATGACAGCTCAGCCAGTTATAAATTAAGTACTGCCAAGTCGTGAGCGCAGTGAATGGTGTCATTGGTGCTCTCTGGTTTGTAGTGTATTATTGTAGACAACAGTAAGCTAGCATATACGTTCATTGTTGCACACAAGTAAACAACTGTGTTTCATGACTATCTCAGTCGGTAAGGTAGAAAAGATCAATATCATAAAGAGAAAATTGGACTTAAAGAGGCATTAAATGCTTTTAAGATTACAAAATATGACAGCAGTGGATATTAATACAAAATCTTAAACTTATGTAAGTAACAGCTCCATTATTAATGACATGTGAGGATTGGTGTTCATAGTTCACTTTCTAACAATATGGAGCATAGATTATGTCTTAGACTCGTAGCTGAGCTGTTCTATTTCTAAGCTAGTGATAAATACAATTACTGGTGGTGAGTGTCTGCAGAACAGTAGTGGTAGTGAGAAATACAATTACTGGTAGTGACTGTTTGCTGAACAGTAGTGGTTACATATAGAATAACAGTGGCTATGCCAGAAACTAAACTTTAAAATGTATACACGCAATAATTCTAGGAAATAGTACATGAAGATTGACAGTAATAAATGACAGAATGCATAGTTCATAACTAACTAGTCTATATGCTGTCAGAGCTCATAAGAAAGATCAGTATAGAAGAGTATCTCTGTAGTACATAAGGTCTGAAAATAATATTTGTTGCAAATACTGACTATACATAAGTAATAGTGAAAATAAAATAACACTAGCAGATGTACATACTTTGCATAACTACTGTGAAAATGGGAATAAGACAAAGGAGAGTGCCCTTTTGCTGCAAAAGAAAATAGTTATCATCCATAGTCGTCAAATTGACCAGTCAAGGTAAAGCAAGGTTAAAATGTGTGATCACAAGACTATTCTAAGGATAGACATGAGAATGTTAAAGAAATGAGAATGACTTAACAGCTAGAAGCATATAGTATAAGTGTAGATTGCAAAACATACAAAAGAAAAACAAACGGGTGATGAGAAATGGCTCTAAGCACCTGTAAAGCATAAGGAAATTGTTATGCTGGGATTGTTAATTCCATAGTTAATGTAAACAAAAGAAATATCAGCCCGTCCTAAACATCAGTGTACATATCATGTAAAAGCATAATTAGTTCTGGAAAATACAGTGTATCAAACAGAACATGCACGACTACTCTACCACACAAAAGCAATTTTTTTTTTTTTTGTAATTCAAAGAGTAATATATGTGTGTACCAAGCAATGTTACATTGTTCTACAATAATTTAAAAACTACTATCTGTACCTCCATTAATCCATTATTATGTATTCATTAACTTCAAAGTACCAAAAAAACATTTCTCATCATAACAGTGTGACCTATGTGTCATCACTTTCCTTGACCTTATACTTTATATATATTCATTATTATCGGTTGTAGATGGCCGTTGGGTCTTCATTATTATCACTTCCTAACATACTACTATAATCAGTTTCAAATTTATGTCTAGCACACACAGAAAATCGTTGGCACATGTCGTTCTTGCTCTTGCTATAATACTCATGTAGCACGCAGAAAAAGAATTGATTAGTGAAAGTATATAAATGGATTTGTAGTATACAGATATTTTCTTTAAGTTTATACTTCGTTGTTTCCTGTAAAACATTCAAGAAAAAAAGTAGTTGGCATATGACTGACGATGACCTTTGTTGCATTTGTTCCACTTATTTTCCATTAACGTGTTGCATATCATCGATGCTTACAATTGTACATATGTGTATATGTTTACTTCTTTTTATTTTACTTCACATGGTAACAACTTGTTCTGGAACAGTGAATGAGCATGATGAGTGAATAGTAATGACAATATACAGTATACCTGTGAAATCTTGTTTCTCCCTAAAAGGTGGCTAAATGTCAAAATATAGTAGCGTATAAAATGAGACTAAGTCACAAGATAAATAACAAATACATAGTACATAGTGGAAATAGAAGGGCTAAAACCAGAGAAAATTGCGAAGAGAGTTATTATGTCACTCTGTGACACTATTGTATCAAATATCGTCTTAATCAGGAAAAAGAATGGTTTCATTGTATGAGATGTCTTACATGACTAATATTATGGTCCCCTCATGACATTTTTGTGCACAAAGTTTCTACATGTACAAAATTTGAATGCGGAATATGTTTTATTCTATACAGGGTACTCAACAACAACTCGAACTTGTTGCACCTATTTTTTTCTTTGTTGGAAAGATGATGAGTACGTACTTTTATTTTTTGACAGATTTTAAATTCGCTAAGATGACTTACATGTTTTTGTTGCTCCTTTCTTCGTTCAGCTGCACGCTCTATATTTATTAATTGAAATGTAGATGACTTCTTGTTGACGTAATCAGCGTGAAATAGAAATTGCTACTAATTCCTTAATTTTGTTCGGTGTTTCAACATTCTTTAATACCATCTACGGAGACAGAAATGGAAAATCATTTCGAATGGAGTTAATAATTTCTTTCAATGTGTAGGTGTATTTATCCCAATATGTGTGTTTGTTATGACAGTACAGACGACAAAGCTTATCAATTTCTTTCATAATGCGTTCACATGGGTGTGATGAAGCATGGTATCTGAATATGTATATAAGTGTAATCTTCCTAACTTTCAGAGTACGTGTCTCTATATACCTGACCTGAATTGCGGTCCATTATCGGAAATAACTTTTTGTATATAACCAATAATCGGTAAAAAGTTTTTTGTAAAGGCTGTGGAAACACTTTTGGCTGTAGCTTTATGTAACGGTGTGAAAATTCTAAATTTAGAAGCTTGGTCTACTGCTACGAAAATGAAAGAAAATCCTCTTTTGCTTCTGGAAATTGGTCCATATATATCCATGGGGGCTATGTGACGTAATGTAATTGGTATAGTGGAATATAATGGAGTGACATAAGTCGTCGATGATTTCGCTTGCTCACAAAGCTTGCATGTTGCTAGTACACGTCGTGTACATTTTCCCATATTTGCAAAGGAATAATTATGTCTGAGAATGAGAAAAAGCTTTCGTGAACCATAATGTGGATAAATCAAGTGCTTGTACCAAATTAATTTGTTGACTAAATCTACAGGTATACATAAGACCAAATTGTCACTTTGTGGATGTGTACGTCTAAAGAGAATAGTGTAATGTACTATGTACTGATGTCTAACTGTCGAATTGGTCTTCTCATGCCAAAGCCGCTTAATATTTTTCCAGGCACTGTTCTTATCCTGTTATTTGGAGATATCTTTAAGAGATAAAGAAATAAAGTTTTCAAGCTCTACTTGCTGTATGTACAATATACTGTAATTTGTGTGGAAAAATCATGTGGCAGTGTCTTGTTATCTGGTAGCAAGAAAACGGATTAAAGCATCATCTACCATGTTTTGAGAACCAGGGATATGGATTACAGTGAAGTCGAAATATAACTTCTATCATCAAAGGCGGTCGTTAGAAAATTTTGAGGGAGGCAGATATTGAATAGCATGGTGGTCAGTACAAAGAGTAGTATGTCTTCCATACAAAAAGAGTCTAAATGTAGTAAAGGGCCTAACGACAGATAAGGTTTACAACTCTGTAATCGAATAGTTGCGTTCTGCATCACATAGAATGCGGCTTCCAAATGCAATGCTCTTAATGACAATGATGCCTCCTTCTTCTATCTCTTGGAACATGTATACGCCGAGCGCTGTTTTGGAATTGTCAGTGGCGATCGAGAAGTTCTTAGTGCGATCAGGGTGTGATAATATCGACCCATTCAAGAGTGTATGCTTAAGGTTCGGAAAGAGCATGTTCATCCCACGTCCAGACAGTATTTTTGGCTAACTAACTGACATAATCTCGGGGTTTTCAGTGCAGAATAATGAATGAGGTGACGGAAAAAATTGATCAGTCGCAGGAAGCTACGAAGTGGCTTTTCGAAGTAAGAATCGCAATATCTCGAATTGCTTGAAGTTTTTCTGCATTGGGGGCTACGCCATTGACAGAAATCACATGACCTAGAAATTTAATAGAACTTTACCAAAGTAAGATTAACTCAGATTAACTGTGAGATCTTGCTTAAGATATTTATGAAGTAAAGCTTGAAGAGTATTGTTATGGTCAGACCAAGTGGGTTCCATTCTGTGTTTCAATTCAGCCGGTATTACTATGTTCATACGTTGTATGAATGCTACAGAAGATATTGTCAAACCAAATAGTAGTTTACGAAACTGATAGCAATCGCCAAAACAGAGATATTCCGTTTATTTTCTACAGTTGGGGTGAAGTTCAATCTGCCAGAAAACCTATGTAAGATCTTAGTTTTGACTAAACAGATGTACCATGAAATTTCTGTAAGAGTTCGTCTAAAGTATGTGGTCGGTCAGTTTCCATTACTATATCGTCCTTGATCTGGCGTGAATCAAGAACAAAGCGTAATGATCCATCCTTTTCAATAACAATGTGTGGTGAACTTATGTACTGACTAAAAGCTGATTCTATAATTCCTTGGTCGGGCAGGGCTTGAAGTTCCTGTTTGACCTGTTCTGTACAAATAAATGTAATCGAATAATGTTTAGATTTGGAAGAATCCTGATTTTTTACCTGGAATTCATATAAGAAACCTGTCATAGTGTCTGGAATGTCATCAGAGACTCGCGCTATAGTAAAATATGATGTAATTGTCGCCGTTCGTCGTCAGTTGTTGCTTGGCTTTCACTTACCTTGTTGGTCATTGTTTGTTCTACGTCGTATTCCATATCGCCTGGTACATTATTGCAATGAAAATAAGTGTCAGCGTAAAAACATGGATACAAATGCATATTTTTGGTAACAGAAATAAGTTCACTTCTATTGACGTTTTGTTCCTCAGATGGTGAAATTGTAAAGTAATCGGGTTGTCATTTTCACTTAATATGACGCATTAGCTTTTGAAATCTAAAATAGCTTGATGATTGATTAGAAACGCCATAACTAACATTATGTGGGTGGTGAGTAATGGTATAATCCCAAAATTAGAATAAAAAAGCGATCATGTATGGAGAAAAGTAAATGATGCCTTTGCTAGAAACTACGCCACGTACTTTTGTTTTGGTCAGAGGAAAATTCGGATAAGAATTATCGTGGCTACGCCTTATTAAATGCAGCGTCACCTACCACAGTAACAGGTTAACCTGAATCTATGAGAGCAGAGCAGAGCAGTAATCTCAATGAGGGAATGTGAGGCGGTCTTCTTAGTCTTATTCGTTTCTTGAAAAAGCGTTTCTCTAATGGTGTTGAAAGTGGTTAGATTTTCATTTCCTGCTTCGTGAGGTTCTAATTGCTGATCGTCGGTGCAGGCTAAAACAATGGTGTTGTCCTCTAGTCATGTAGTATACGGAATTTAATTAGTCGTCGAAGCTTGTTGTGGCATCTCAGTAACTTGTACGAATTTGCTATTGTGGTCATTAGACTTTTGAGACGGGTCTAAACATACATCAGGCTCATTTAGAATAAGTGGAGGTTGTAGTTGAAATTGTCCTTGATTCTAGAAAAAATGGCTATTGCCAGAATTACGCTGAAAATTCTTATTATGGCCCCTCTCCCTTTTTTTTTTTTTTTTTTTCATTTAGTCTGATACAGAACATTTCGTTTGAGATGCGATGTCTGGTTTCCATACATGAAATTATTGCCTTGTAGTATACTGTTATTGCTGTCCTGTTTCGTGTTAACGAAAGTTTCCGACGAACCACTGAAGCTGGATTGACCTTGCGGAGCATAGTGTTGTCTGGAATTTTCAACTTGCTGATTTTGTTGGGTAAATTGTGGTTGAAAATTCTGGTTTTTGATGTTATTGGTACTGTTGTTGGTTTTGTGAATACTGACATCTTTAAAAAATTATTCTGAAAGTTGTTGCCAGTCCTAAACCTCTTATTAGTCTGTCATTAATATTTCCTGATGAGTTTTGACATCCACACGTGTTACTACTGTAGTTGTTTTAGGAGACATTTTTATTGACAAAGGAATATTCAGAAAGTTGTACTTCCAAAAGTTGTAGAAGATAGTGTAATGCTTTCTTTTTGTTCCCACGTTAACAGAGAGACTCGTAAGAACGGGGTAATTTATAAACGCATAGCTACATTAATGTTGATTGACTATATGGCTCGGTTAGAATTTTCAAAGGACGGTAAACTGATTAATTGGTTTTATATAGTTTCTAACCAACAAGCTGACTAAACGGGATTTTGAAGGTCTTCTAATGAGTAGCATTGTTTTGCAATGGGGCGCATCCTGGTGGTGGTCTCAACCTCCAAAAAACTGCAAATGTATTCCAGGCCAATTAGGTGGTAACGAGAATGAAAACTATTCTACCCAGTCTAAGGGATCGAGATTTTGTTATTGCGGAATACGTTGAACTTACATACTGACAAGAAATGCTAGTAATGGAAAACATCGTGTAGAAAACTGTGTTGGTTCGATACTGTTAAAAAGGTGTTTTCGGGACGTTTTTCCGCGTCTAATTTCTCACATGTCGTAACCTGCCAAGATTGTACTCTAGCGGTGCAGTGCCAAATTTTTCTGTCTAATTATATTGGACGTTATTATGTGCTTGAGTGTATGATGTCTGAGATTTTAACGTAACAATTTCACTGTGAAAAATGTTACCTTTACGATTCAGTGCGCTGCTATGTGCGTTCAGCTCCGTAACAGCATGGTTCATAGATTGAAATTTTTCAGACTGAATGAAAATAGAAGGCAATATGTCTATAGATTTAGAATCGGTATTATTTTCTAAAATATCTGCTCTGTTTTTCTGAAAGTGGTACCATTTACGTCGATCTGTTTCTGCAGTTTCTTCGCACACTTGTGATGTTTGCGTATGTCAGATTTGACTACGGTAGAACCAGTATCAAGGTTCAAATGGTTCAAATGGCTCTGAGCACTATGGGACTTAACATCCATGGTCATCAGTCCCCTAGGACTCAGAACTACTTAAACCTAACTAACCGAAGGACATCACACAACATCCAGTCATCACTAGGCAGAGAAAATCCCTGACCCCACCGGGAATCGAACCCGGGAACCCGGGCGTGGGAAGCGAGAACGCTACCGCACGACCACGAGCTGCGGACCAGTATCAAGGTCTAATTGTTCAAGTCTACTGGTGACAGTTTGTATGTCTTCTTGGCGTTTTGCCTGTTGTTGACACAAACGAGCTTCTACTTGTGTTTCATGCTCTGTAAAATGGCTTTGAAGCTGTGTGTTCCTGTCTTGTACGGTTTTAAGATCACCGAAAACTTTGCTGTAGCAGCTGTCTATGAATGTTTCTACGCGAGCCACTACATTTTTGTTGATTTCAAGTTGCTTGTGAATTCGCGTATCTGTTCGATCTTTTTGTCTTGGTGAATGGTCTTATTTGGCGCTTGGATTACAAAATGTAACTTGGTCTTAAAATTGCTTACATGCCTCTGTGTGCTGATGAGGCGCTCGTTAAGTCGCGTTTCTCGTTGTTAAAAACATTCGTTAATTTGTTGTTATATACTGTGTTTCAGTTCCTCTAATTTTTGGGAGACTTTATTGACTTGTGACTCCTGGTTCATTGCGTCACTAATTTGAGTGAAACGTTAGTCTTGTTTTTGCCGTGACTTTGTATTGCCATCCATGATTTGTTGAAACATCATCATAATGGCATTATTCGATAACTGACCATCAGTGTGTAGGTATTTTTCGTAAACCGATCAACAGTGTCAGCTTTTCACATATCTGACGAGGTTTGGATAATGTTATTTTATCTAAAAGCAAATTTTCAGAGTGCAAATTTTGTACATGGGAAAAATCTGTATCACCGGCTACCGCATTTTTAGAATGTGCATTCTGATTAATTGGTAGGTAAAGCAAAATTCAAGGTAGTTTGACCGTTTGGCATTGAAGATGCACTTTCATTCACTGTCGTGATACGCATTAGCGGCAATGCAATACTGTCAGAATTGGTATGCCTTGCAACAGAGTTATTTGGCAAATAATTATTATCGGTTGTCCATGACTGAACTGCGCGTAGTACTATTAATCGGTTTTCGGGGCATGATGCGCAAATACAATCAAAGAACAGACAAGCATACAAAAAATAAACAGCATTTGCCGTTGACCTGTTAGGAATAATTGACACAGATTAGTAAAGCGCAGCGCAGAGCCGCTAACTACACGTACTAAGTAACAAAGAGCAGAGCGTATGCCTGTCTGATTTATTTCAAAAGATTCCAAAAGGAAATTCGATCTGCACAAACTTGTCGCCAAGTGAAACATGTACGTTTGAAATGATTGAAATTACGTAACTGACAGTAGTCCAAAACACAACTTTTAAAATGGGAATGTTATGTGAACGCGTATATTATCTCGTCGCTTATGTGGTTTGCTCCGTACTGAACTTTACACACTGCGAGAAAGTAAGTTTAATTTAGCTGAGAGAATGTAAACTGCCAACAACTTTAAACCAAACCAAAACTTCATGAATTTACGTAACACAAAAACTGAATCTGACGCATCACTATTGATTTGAAATTGGCCCTGGTAATAAAAAAAAATTAGATCTATTTGCAAATAATGATCCCTGTCCCTAATGAATGCTATCCCTGGAATAATAAAATTTGTTACCTTCATCTGCGCAATGGTAACGCTCTTCATACTGCTCTCTGTTAGTACTTTAAATTGTATAGTTAGCAAACAGCTATTGCGCAATGTTATTGCTTAGCATACGATTTAATTAAACCGAATATGACTGAGACAATAACTTCTTGAGAAAAATAGTCAATAAAAAATGACATCGATCTGGGGACTAGTATTGACTTGGGGTAAGTAACAATATGATACCAATTTTAAAACTTGTATTTTGGCACTTCAAAAAATGATAATGCTCACAATTAACACACTCGATAAACTGATAATATATTGACAATTAGCTTCAAAAAATCACTGGATGTGAGAGCTATATATTGTCTCAATCATTACTTATGAATACGTTCAACGCTTTAGCAACAACAAAAACCTCTTTACCTTAATTATTTCCAACTGCTATTGAGATTCCGTTTGCAGTTAACAAACATCATAGTGTCTTGTAAGAAAACCATTACTGCCTGTAGCGAGTAAGTATAAATCAAGCACACATCAAATACAACACGTCCTTACACATGAGAGTCCTCCATACGTATCTCGATCTACAGTTACCCTAACGAATAACACATAACACCTTGAGTCTGCGATCTCTGTTGAGCAGACACGCTACTACCTGATCCATACTACATTTGTCCATCTCTAGTTTAATACAATATTTTCTTACAAAATTTGAATTAATTGACCCTGTGTATACACCTTCAGTTTGTGGACAAAAACAATCCTCGGATGAGACATAAGTCGACTTCGCTGAAGGGTCTAGTGTTCAACTTCATTACCGTCTCTGGTTTCCACCCTTCAAGAAGAATTGGCTGCTATTCCTCTACAGACATTCACACGCTTCTATGAATGTGTTCTCAACAAAGTTCTTGACCTCATAAACATGAATGGTGGGTACACCTCATATTAATGTCTACAAATGTATTCGGCTCCTTTTCATCAGATAATGTACCAGATCTTGTGATTGACCCGATTTCGCAAAACTACGTCTTCTACGCAAAAGCAGACACGAGTCTTAAGTGTATTTTGATTTACATATTGAAACTATAAGTTGACCTTGGCGTCATTTGTAAGCTTCCGGTTCATATGGTTTCCGGTAACTGTCTCCATCAGGCTGCTATCTCAGGCTCGATGATTACCATCTGTGCAACCACTTCATGATGAGAATAAAGAATAAGGTGCAGAGTTTTGTGAATTCATCGTAGACGTTGTGATGGCAAATAACTGTTTCGTGTCAGATCAGTATTCACTGATAGGGCTACGTTCCATTTACATGGAAAAGTGACCTGCCACAAAGTAAGAATATGGGGAACTTAGCGTGCACATACCACATAAGAGCACGGCAGAGATTCTCCGCAGCTAATAGTGATTCCAGAAAATGTATTTACAGCCGTATATTTTTGTGGAGAAGACCGTAACAGAAATCTATTATGTAGGTATGAGATATGTAAGAGATCGGGTGTTTCTCAACATGCGGAGATTTTCATTTGTCGTTATGACGCAACAACGGAACTTTGGCGCCTTCATTTTTGATTAAATGTTTGTCCAAAACGAAAACTCTTTAGGAACTATACAATGGATTCTTGTCCGGAGTTAGATAGCCAAACGAACAGTGGAAAATGAACAAATAGGTATCAAATTGAACAAAGTGAGATCTAGTATTAAAAAAAGTTTTAATTGGTTGAAAGTAATCAGGATAATTAATAAAAACATGATTAGTGACTAGAGGCAACGTCCAAATATTTCTTGCTGCTAGCTACGTAAATTAGGTCTCAAGAAGTACCAAATCAGGGAAAAATGAAACCTCTTTGCTTTATATTGATCCGTATACTCTTAATAATTAAAGAACTTCTTTTGTGTCACAAGTCTTCTGACTAGTTTCACGCGACCCGCTACCTTGAGTTCTAATACTACGCTTGAACCTTCCTATTATTTCCACCGTTGCTCCTTCGATATATACATTAACAGTAGGGGCGGAAGTCTACATCCGAGTCTTACACTCTTTATGGAATACCCTAAATAGAATACCGATCAATATTCAAATGTTTTATATTTCATGTTCTCTGAGCAAAAGCTTAAAACAGGAAAAGAGAACTTGGAAATTTGAAAAGAAATAAGCCAAATGTTTAGTGACACAATCTGTGTGGAAGTAAAATATAAAACAGATTACACACACATGGTTCGCCTTTGAATGATGCTCGGAATCATGTGCAGCAAATGAGGTGCCTGTTGAGATTCTTAAGTTCAGTGTATAATTAGCTACAGCATCATGAATAGTAGTAAAGGATATCTGACTGGTGGAATTTCACTGAGTACTCTCTTTCTGTCAATAACGTATGTGTATCTCAGATGCTGCACATTTTGTAATTACATAACCTCTAACAACTGCAACACGACGAGATATAGAAACTTCACCTATATGTAATGAACAGAAAAGGACCTATCAGACTTGTTTTAGGTGCACTGGACGTTAATTTTCATAGGATGATACGTCTCCTTTAGGAGTTATGTTATCAGTCAGATAAGTAATATTTAATGAAACCACAGAATCGTATCAAATGTTGCACAATGTTCTGTGGTGTCACTTCACAATATGATCTTCTCGGTATTACAGCACCTTCACATCGAATAAAATTCCCAGTTCTCAGTATCTGTCCAAAAATAACGTTTTCAGTAGTAAAGTACCTGTCATTCTTGGCACGGATTTTACTTGCATAGAAGAAGCTGCAGCCTCCGTAAACTCCCAGAAGAGAACCAAAATGACACGTGAGTTGAAAGAATGCAGAGCACAGTCACACGGTTGTGTTTCACGCTGTTATAAAATCATAAATTAATACCATTCAGTTAGTAAACTGTTTTGTAAGGACGTGAGTATCATATGTGTACCAATTGTTTAAATTAACTCGCAGCATCAAATAATTAAATTACAATGTCTGTGAACGATCGAGAACAGCCAGCGCTTGATTAACTCATTTTATAGAAACACCGTCCTAATTACTGAACAACTGTTTTGATGGCGTACTTAAACATTTTCAGAATAATTTATTTTGGCACGTGGATTAGGTCTGGATATTCAGCAAATATTAAATTAATTAATATAAAAATTAGCAGAATAATATTGCGACTTTTCGTTTTATAGCGGTGCTGTCTCTATGAAAGACATCGCAGAGATCCTGTCGTTTACTTAGCGGAGCAAAATACAGAGACAGACTGATAGTCGACATATCTACAAAAATGGGGAGCAACAGAAGTAAACACGATAGTTCGAGGATGATACTTCAAGTGAGGGATGGAAGCTAAATTGCTGATTAATTGTGAGTGGGCTTGATTTATATCGTGTAGCAACCACGTGTGTCTGTGTACACTCAGATGCCGAAAGACAAGGAATACATCCTAATATCGTATCGGACCTCCTTATACCAGACGTAATGCGCCAACTGGACGTTGCATGGACTCAATAATTTCCCTGCAGAGATTCTGAGCAATGTTACGTCTATAGCCGTCTATAATTGTGAAAGTCTTACCGGTGCTGGATTTTGGGCAGTAACTGATTTCTCAATAGCTTCCCATAAATGTTCTATGGGATTCAGGTACGGCGATATGCGTGGCCAAATCATTCGCTCTAATTGTAGAGAATGTTTTTCAAACCAATCACGCGGTGACAAGGTACATTGTTATTCATAAGAATTGTAACGTTGTTTCGGAAGACGAAGTCCATGAAACGTTGTAAATGGTCCCCAAGTAGTGGAACAGCACCAGGACCTTGTCCATTCCATGTAAACATATCCCGCACCATTATCGAGCCACCACCAGCTTTCACAGTGCCTTGTTGACAACTTGAGTTTGTAGCTTCGTGGCATCTGCGTCAACCTCGAAAACTACCATCAGCTCTTACCAACGGAAGTCGGGACTCATCCGCTCAGGCCACTGTTTTCCAGTTGTCTAGTGTCCAACCTATATGGTCAACGAGCCCAGGAGAGGCGCTGCAAGCGATGTCATACCGTTAGCAGAGGTTCTTGTGTTGGTCATCTGCAGCCATAGCCTATGAACCCCATATTTCGGCGCACTGTCCTAACGGATGCGTTCGTCCCACACTGAAATCTGCGGTTATTTCACACAGCGTTGCTTGAATGTTAGTTCTGACAAATCTACGCAAACGCCGCTGTTCTCCGTCGTTAAGTGAAGACCATCGGCCACTGCGTTGTCCGTGGTGAGAGGTAATGCTTGAAATTTGGTATTCTCGGCGCACTCTTGACGCTGTGGATCTCGGGACAGTGAGTTCCCCAACGGTTTCCGAAATGGAATGCCCCTTATGTCTAGCTGGAACTATTACTCCGTCGTGTCGCCATCATCACAACGGAAACATTTTCACATGAATCGCGTGTATACAATGCACTGTCCTTTATATCCTGTGTACGTGATACTGCCGCCATCTGTATATGAGCATCTCTCTGTCTCATGATTTGTGTCACCTCAGTGTACCTCCACAGGAACTTCGAACAGAAATACAATTTGCTCAGCACAGAGACGACGTAGTATAATGGTCGCTAGTGCTTAGTGTATTTACATCTGGACCTATAATCCGCTGCGCGCTAATTGTCACGAAAACTGCTTTTCCCTTCATGTCGCAGGACTTGAGCTATTGTGGGGGAGGGGGGGGGGGCGGAGGAGTGGGGGAAAAATAGGTGGAATGTGAAATGGGCACTTTGCAGGCAGCAAATTTTACCGGATTTCATTTTTGATTTCAGCATAAAACATTTGTTTCTCCTAAATCTTAATAAATATAATTATCAAAGTAATATACTATATATAAAACAAGTGCTGCTAGAAAGTGATACCGTTCATAAGTTCCTCCACGTTAAAAGGGAAACGGTCTCAGATGTGATACGTGCGCATCTCCTCCAGTCTTTGTTTTCTGTTGCTAATGCTGCTTTATTGATCTTCATTGTTTTGTTAATGTTTGTGGATTTAAATTTGTTTAATAACTTGTGAAGCAATGAATTTTCGCAAACATTGCAGTGGGGTGACGTATAGGAAAACAGCGAAAGAAAGTAGGAAGAAAGTAAGCGAGGTCTCGTCGCAAACAGTGAAATTGAGGTTTCTTCTTCACAGTACCTGCTGCCAGTAATAAATGCTAAATACCAGGTAGGATTATATGACATAAATACAGCTCATAATGGATACCTTGAAACTGCAAGAATGTATTCGCGTTGTAATTGATTTTAAAATAATATAAAATTATAATGAAAAATGCACAAATCGTACTGGATTGATCAGGTTACAATACCAGCTCATGTTCATCAAAATAGGTTATAGTTGCCTACAAAATTTTTTAATCAACGCAGGAGAATAATAACCGTATGAGAAACCTCAAGTAGTATTCCGAAGCAGAACAAGTATTACTTACATAGTTTCACATTGCATGGGGAGATATGAAACGATAATGGATGGAGTGCTCAAGTCAAACAAGCAAAATTTATCTTGTAAAACCAACATTAAAACCACGAGCCTAGCAAGGCACTGGGGCTGACATCAGACTGGAATGTTAGTCTGATTTCGAAGCTACGTGAAAACAGGTCAATGCTCGCCACCTACGACAATCGAAGTGCGTAGTGGTCCAAATCAATAAAACAGTTATATTGTCAACGAGAATGGTTATAACAAGAGACAACGCTTCGTAACACAAGTGTAATAGTAGGTAATAAATGAAATATATAGGAAATGCTATAAAACGAAACTATAGTTGTACACCCTGTCTTTCCAGTGCCGATAGCATTAAAGCGCTTAATATGAACAGAATTGACATAATAGGAATACAAGGAAACAAATAAAAAAGGAGGAAAGCTAAGTTTGAGAACTATGTGACGACCTTCAGCCAAAGAACGACAGCATGTCAAACTGTTTTGAATAGCGGTCTGAAGCCGTTAAAGAAAAAGTATGTATCTCGCAACTGCAGCTGTTCATTGAGAATGAGACCACCTGTAACAGACATATGCTTAATAATTTCCAGTTCTTCAACTATATCCAGCCTAAAACCTTTGTATCCTTTACGGAGGATGGGAACTTCATCGATTCCCTTCGTTTTGTATCGTGTAATCAGCAGATTATCTGCAAATGACGAATAACGCACATTAGTATCCTTTCTTCCTAAGAAATACTCTTAATACCTGACACTGATGACGCTTCCGATATGTCCCATGTAATAAACTGGCAAAGTGTGAAAGATTATTTATAAATGAATGAATTACACAAAGGAGCAATGGAAGATACCTAATTCTGACTTATAATCTTCTGCAAACTGTTATTAGAGGAAAAGGCGACTTTACATTAAATGTTTCGCCTACTATAGCTTTCATTAAATGCATTTCAACCTTAACCTTCCCGGCTCGCAAAGGTGATGAAACAGACCGATGAACAGCTGAATGGGAAAGCCTTTTTAAAGAGATCTTATACTTAGCTATAGTTAAATATCTAAGTAATTACTTCGACTATTCTCGTTTCCTGGACTATGGGTGAAGTTAATTTCTTAGGAATGTTCATTAAAAATCTTAAAAAAAAATAAACGGTCAGTTCCGCTATTGCGTCCACCGCAAACGACCAGAATTTCATCGACGTACCTAGAATAAGATTTAATACTTAAATTTGCAGAGAATAATTTCTGAAATTATTTCCTCCATGAATTGTGAAAATGTATGCTAAAATGCCTGCCGATGGATTGCCCATCGCCTGGATATCAGGTTGCTGGTCCATTTTCCCATTAAATGCAACGTAGTTGTATTTCACTAACACGCATATTATATTTTCTTTAATGCTGATGGTTCTTCGTACTAAGGTGAAATTTATTTTAAAAATGGCTCTTAGCCCTATGGGACTTAACGTCTTTGGTCATCAGTCACCTAGAACTTAGAACTACTTAAACCTAACTAATCTACGACATCACACACATCCATGCCCGAGGCAGGATTCGAACCTGCGACCGTAGCGCCTAGAATCGCTCGGTCAATTTGGCCGGCAATTTATTTTAAAGAATGTGAGAAAACAGAAAGTCATTACTTTAACTTGTCTCTGGTTTGCAATATTAAACAAATTAGATTATGTCAACTAGTTTCTGCAAAAAGAAAACCTTGCCATTGATAAAGCTGTTCGAAAAGTCGAAGTTTTTCTGGGATTTTTTTAAAGGTTAAAGAGATTTCTGTACTACTGAAAGTATTTTTCATGCCAAAGTGTTAATAGACAACAATGACATATCAATTAAATTCTGAGAAAAACGCTTTGAGAGATGAAAAAACGACCGATGAACTTTTTGAGGATGAAGTATGCAAACCCAAAGATTAGTTCATGACATATGCTTAATAATAATTGGTAATGGAGATGAATACCAGGTTTAAAGCCCTGAAGGAAAGTAGTTCAAACTTTGGTATTTTGTGTGGTGTCAAAATTCAAGAAATGGACGTGGAGGACTTAAAGTCAAAGTAGCGGAACTGGCTGATACCTATGGAAGAGACCTTAAAAGACAGAACTTAATTTTTGAATTGAAAGCTTTAGTATCTGGGCGCTGGCAATAGACACAGACCTAGAAGAAGTCACGGCATCACCAACATTAATTTATGAAAATTTATGAAAAATTTAATTTACTATAAACTTTACTACAGCCTTACAAATATTTCCTACCATCTCAGTTTCTGTCTTCTCTCTGGAGGAAGGAGTGTTTGGAACATAAAACGAATTAAAAATTATTTGAGGAACACGATTTCTCAACCAAAGTTAACAAATCTGGGTACAGTTTTCACAGCGCTGCTTCCAAAAACTGTAACGAGATCATAAATATTTTTTCTCCAAAAAAGCTCGGAAAGTGAAATTTTAAATTTAATAGTTGTACAATGAACTACTGTTTCACCTTTTTGAATGTTTTACATTTTTTTGTGTTTACTTTGACCTTGAACTTAGTTCAGTTATTAAAGTAAGTTAATATTATGAGATGGTGAAACATACTTCATAAATTACTGTTGTGAAATTGTTTACTTTTATGGAGAGTGGGGGGTCAAAGAAGGAGAGGAAAATTTATCATTCCCCCCCCCCCCCTCCTACTCGACCAAAATTATAGTTGTGGCCCTGTCAGGTCGCAACAATTCGTCGGCTATTGGTCTTCATTTTACACTGATGTTTGCAAAAACCACACCAGCAGAAGAAATGGTCTCAATTAGTCCTAAATCGGAGGGTTTGTAAAATAATGGAACCGTAATAAGTGCTTAAGATTGCGGAGAGAAGGTGTACACGTAGGGTCTATATCGCTCTCTTTTGTGTGACCGGACCGGTCAGTGTCTCGCCACGTTTCGTCAGTGCAGAGGCGTCAGACGAAGTGGAAACTTGCAGGAAAGTGTTGTTATGACTCGAACGAATGATTAGTCTGCGTTGAACAGATTTGTGGTAATATAACACTGTGGCTTGTGCATAGGCACGCAGTGGTGCCATCTGTGTGTGTGTGTGTGTGTGTGTGTGTGTGTGTGTGTGCTTTTTTTTTTTTTTTTTTTTTTTTTTGGCACTGGAGGATATAAGCACACAGCGAGGTGCACACAGCAACGAGAGGGCACTACAAACCACATTGTGGCCACAGTGCGGCATGACTACCATCTTGACCGCAGGGCTACTGACGACACAACAGCTTCGTCCACAGTGCTGGTTGGCTTTATGTTGGAAAATTCCAGTAGGTGTGAACATGTCTGTGTCGACGGTTCGGAGCCTACTACTGATGCTGGACTTGTGGCGCTCATATCTTTACGTTGACATTCACTGACCAGACGCCGTATTTTTTTCCACTGATCAAAAATAACCAACGCCTCAGACTGTAATGGGCACGTGAACACCGGATCCGGTGTGCTGAGTAGCCAAAAATGGAGCTTTCCGTCGAGTCCTGCTTATGTGTTATCCGCTAATGTGAAGAAGGCATTTGGGCAGACTATATTGTTAGCCGCTATGGCACTCGAACGCAAAAGTTATGGCTATAACATGCAATCTCGCCTCCTGTCTGTTGATGGCAATTTGAACAGTCACCGCTGCATCAAAGAATTTTAGCGTCCGAGACACTGCCTTTCCTGGAGGTATCTCCATGTGCCGTATCTCAGCAAGACCCGGCCTGGTACATGTGGCGAGGAATGTGGAAGCCTTCGTCGAAAAACTTCGGGCACGTCTGCTTCCCTCACCGTCCGCCCATCGAACATATCTGGATATAGTTGGTCTGCAACATGTTCGTTCTGGTTCCCCTGCAATCACTGTCGGTATCTTGTGGACGCGCCTGCGAACTGACCGGCAGTGTAGTCCCCAGTAGCATTCTAGGCCTTCTTCGATTCCGGCCGCAGCGATGTCGAGGGTTTGATATTTTACCAGATTCCTGATATTCACGATACACTCGTGAAGTTGTCGTACGGAAAATCCACACTTCATTGTTACCTCGGAGATGCTGTGTCTCATTGCTCATGCACCGACTGTGTCACCACGTTCAGACTGACATAAATCTTGATAACCTGCCACTGAAGCAGTAGTAACCAATCTAACCCTTGTTGTCTTATACAGCCGTTTTCGACCGCAGCGTCGTATTCTGCATGTTTACATAGATTTGTATTTGAATAAGCATTCCTATAACAGTTTCTTTGGCGCTTCAGTGTATTTACTAACTACCTCGTAGGTGTGGCAGGGGCCGTACCTGGCCCGCTAAACTAAGACGGAAGTGTTGTGGTCGAACTACGCTGGGGGCGGCCCTGAATACATCACATGCTCAGTGACGCTCTGCCGACTATGTCTCGCTCTGACGTGTAAGGGACTCGAAGGTGTCCATTTTTGTACACTTCGACCGTAATG
This sequence comes from Schistocerca americana, assembly GCF_021461395.2. Classification (NCBI taxonomy): domain Eukaryota; kingdom Metazoa; phylum Arthropoda; class Insecta; order Orthoptera; family Acrididae; genus Schistocerca; species Schistocerca americana. The sequence continues at coordinate 456,333,428 of NC_060123.1, forward strand.
TGCCATTCTGATAGCTCTGAAGAACAGATATGACTTCAAAATATAGAAGAACCGTTACAACTGGGCGACAGTAAATATACAGCATAGCTGCTGACATGGAGAATAGTACTGCTTGCCCTCTCTCAGAGAAGTACAGCGTTCCTTTCATTGGAATGTTTTTTACAGGGTTCTAAATGGATTCAGCAACATGAATTATAGTGTGGCAACCACGTGTTTCTCATCATACTTATATTACACCTTGTTTGTTCCATATCTTCTCAGGTATCATCTCTCGCAATTTTCCTTCATTCTGAAAAATATTCTTGCTTACTGATAACGGTCGTATATCTCACAAAACCTTTGTGGCTCTTGTGTATGGTGAACCCTCCACAACCGTACATGAAGTCAGCACAAAAGCCTTAATTTGCTTCGCTAGGGAATGTAAGAAGAAAATGTGGTACGTGGCCCAGTCACATTAATATGACGACCAAGTGTATTCGACGTCAACGTGCAATACCAGTCACGGACGGTAGGTGGCAGCGATAGCGGTGAAGGGCATGGAACATGGAGGTAAAAATAAGGGGAGTTGTCATGACGCCGCAAACTTGAAGCCGACCCCAGTGAAGATCCGCCATGTTAGCTACCCCAAAACATTCGCTTCAGGTGGTTTGATTACGTGTAGTCGTGAAGTGATTTGATTAAAAATTCCGGCTTGCGTCGCTTACGGGTGTACTAATCGTTCTGATTGTAGTCTGAAGTTTAAACAAATCACATTTCATTCTTATGTGGGCTTATTTAAGCGCTATTTTCTTATATATGCTTCAAATTCTGATGCACTGTAAGGTTTTACAGTATGGTCTTACTTCTGTGATTTGACCTTAGATTTCCTATCAGTCCAACGCGAAGAGCTCTCTGGAGGTGAGCAGTACACTTGGTTTTCATTGTTTGGTTATTCCCAAGCAACCGAAAAGTCCTGGCAAAAAATATCCTGGAAATGGGGACTAATGTTTTAAAATGCAATAATTTAATATAAAAGTAATATAACTACATTTAGTTAGTAAAATCTTCAGTAAAATGTGTGGAATACCTGTTACAGTGGTTCAATTCTAAATACTTAAAGGGATACATATTTGTTAAAGCAAACTTCCCTATCTATGACCAAGCTCAGATCATTACATTAATCACTGTGTTGTCGTGTTACTCTGTAAAGTGCTGTTATTTGCCACACTGAATGTCACTTGGTAGGTACAGTTTAAAACCAAAGCAGATGTATAAGCTACAATGGGCCTGACAATCTTAAATTCAGTTCTTTTCCTCCGTAATTTAACGAATCTTTCACTTTGTTGACATGACAGCTCGCTTGTTTATATCATCCCTGCATACATCTAAGGGAAACCAAACGAAACGAGGTAAGTTTCTTGCAAACTGGAACATTTAAAATTTGTATTTCACTTGAAAATACAACGAATACAAATCGGTGCCTCTAAACTATAAAACATTGCTTTTGGAGTTCTGGCTTTATGAGTTATCGACACAATGAAAGTGAGTAGAAATGGATTACGAAAGCACGCTTTTCATAGCACATACTTCTCTTGTCGGTTATTCAAAGCGTATAAACAAAAAGGAATTACAGTACTGAGGCCAGAAGCGTCATATTTTCGTGTCGTATTACTGTATCGAATATGCATTTAAGGTCAGAAAAACGTTTGAAATTGCGTTCCTTATGCTTTGTTGTTCACTAAAACAGTGTAACATTTACTATAGAAAACGAATATCGCGTGTACACGACAGACATAACGAACAAGAAGCAATTGTAAATACTCGCCTGCTAATGTTTTGGGGGATCCAAGATGGCGGCAGGCCCCGCCCACTGGCTTCAAAACAACGTACAGCGTAAGTCTGTAGCGCCATCGCCCCTTATTCTACCTCCATGGCATGGAAAACGTGTCAGCGAGACGCGGAAAACAATGCCGTCATTGTCGTAATGAGGAAGCGGACTGACGTGATTGAGGTCCAAAAGTGCGTGATCATTATCTTTGAGGCCAAGGGTGAAAGCATATCCAAAAGGGCTTTATTTGAAAACTGTTCGCATGTCGCTGTGGTTACAGTATACATTGCACGGTAAAATGACACGGTCAAAAACTAGCGCGGAAGCAGATGTTGTGCCATATATGACAGGAGTGAACAACAGCTGTGGAGATGTGCAACTAATCATATAGTGTAAGTGAACAAGTGCTACTGTTAAGTCGCTGAGAGCCTAGATGAATCAAGTGGCTACCAACAATGTCTCCTCAACGACCATTCAGCAAACGTTGCTCGCATATGGGGTTCCGCAGAAGACACCTGGACCATAGACCCCTACTGATTGCTATCCATTGGCAACGAAACCCGAAATTTGAAGGCAAATACCGGAACTGGACGCCTACTCAGTGGCGCAGGTGGACTTTTCAGCTGAAACCACGTTTAATGCTCTATCAGACAGGCGGCCTTTGGCGTGTACGGCCTTTCAACTATCTTCGGAAAGATCCAGGCTGGAGGAGAGAGCATTAAGTTCAGAGGAATACTTTCGTTACATTCTGTGGGTGATCTAATCATTCTGGAAGAGACATTGGATCAACACAAGTATACTTCTCTCCTTGGGACAAAGAACCTCATCCATAGGATCAAATACCAGAGGCTAATAAGTCTCAGATTATTCTGACTAGACACGACTCATAGAATGGATTCTTTGGTGGAATTTATTTATTTTTTAAGTAATATATTGTATGTGATTATACGCTAATGGGCCGAAATATAACGACCTCTGCCCACCGCAAGACTGACTGCAATCGGCGGGCGCTGCAAACAGGTGACGCCGTAAGAATAGTGGGTGAGAGAAACAGAGACGTATGGTGAACCATTCTAGTGACAATACGGACCAGGAGTGGGGAAATCCACTAACTTTAGTGGCTCTGAGAAAAAGAAAACTGTTTAAGGCCTGGCGCTTGGGAACGAGTAATTACGAAGAATGGTTGAGAGGCAGCGACAAGACTTTTTAATAACCTTTATTGGTGATAACTTCACAGTATTTACTGTACAGTTCATTACAAAATAAATTAATTTTCAGTAATAAAGTACACATTTACCCTTCCGACGCTTCCATCTCTTGAATGATATCTCGTCAATTGGTAGCACTTCAATCTTAACCAAACTATGTTACAGCTTCGTTTTCCCTTTCTTCTTCTCTCTTTTTTATTCACTTCTTCTTCGTCCTCCCGTTCTTAATTATGACGGTGTGACCATTGCCCTTAGCCAATTCCCAAATATTTTTTCCTTAGCTTTTTGAGTAATATTGTTAGAAATTCGGATCGACCGATTGTGAGAATTATGTAAGTTGTGCGTCCGATCATCCAAACTGCTACGGCTTCATTTTCTTCCAGTGGATAACGAGAATCGTATCTTTTGCGGCCTTATTCTTTCTATTGTGTGAATGCAATTTGGGGCTGTTGTGTATATGATAGCAAGTTTCCTTCGGATATAAGTCCAGATTTCAGATATGATATCGCAGGTCAATCTCTGAGTAAACATATTAACGTGTCCACATGTTTCAAAAGTGGAGGTGATGTTGCAGGGAATGTCGTATGATTTTTCGTTGTTTGGTGTGTAATTTCCTCCAGATGATATTCCAGTTTATTTGAATATGTAATTTCTGTAGCCCAATTTTCTGTTCTTCGTTAAAAAAGTCATAGATCTAACCGTTTGTTACGAAATGCTGCAGATTCCGATTCTTGTGTATGTAGCTGAACTCAAATGTTTAGACACCTGATACCACTGCTGTGCCGACCGGCGGCTCCATGCTTAGTGGCTCCCACCTGTTGGCTAAAGTGATCATGGTTACCATTTCCCGTACTTTTGTGCACGCGGTTGATCAGGACAGTTTTCCGTCACTGTCTTACACCTTTGAGGTTTAGACCACTCCTCGTGGCTGGTTGTGTTATGGTGTAGTAATGCACTCTAAAAATATTCTCCTTCGTGACAAACAAGCATAGCGCTCCTTGTATGTTAACGGCAATGGCAGCGGGAGACCCAAGTGTCTGTGCCAAATAACTCAGCATTTAAGATTGAGATTGTTGTTGCTGCACATTTTGTAATATGTTCAGCTGCCTGTTGCTTCGCAACTTGATGTTGGCGCTAATATTCTCTGGTATTTCTGTCGAATTTTGTATTTATATTTTGTCGGATATTGGTTCCAGGTATACACAGGGGATTTTGTGGCAGCTGCTTCAATGATTATTTATTTCAAGTCATCATTCTGTCTGGTTTGATGCGCTTCACCACTAATTCCTATGTTAAGATTTTTCAGCTCAGAGTAGTGCTTGCAGCCTACGACCTCTAATATTTTGTGGATGTAATCCAATCTCTGTCCTCCTCTATGGCTTTTATTCTCTGCAGCCCTCCTCCCCCCCCCCCTCAACCCCCCCCCCCCCGCACTATATTGTAAGTTATTCTCTGATCTCTTAACAGATGTCCTGCCACATTTTACCTTCTACTTGTCACTGTTTTCCTCTCTAATTCTGCGGAGAACGGCTTCATTCCTTATCTTATCACTCCACATAATTTTGAACATACTTCTATAGCACAACATCCCAAATACTTCCATTCTCTTCTGTTCCGGTTTTCCCAGAGCACATGCTTTACTGTCATACAGTGCTGTCCTCCAAACATACATTCACAAAAACTTCTTCCTGAAATTAAGGCCTACGTTTGATACTAATAGACTTTCTTGGCCAGGAATGCCCGCTTTTCCAGTACTACTTTGCTTCTGACGACCTCCGTGCTCCCTCCGTCATTGGCTATTATGCTGCCTAGGTAGTAAAATTCCTTAACCTCATCTACTTCGTGACCATCAATCCTGATGTTAATTTCTTCGGTGTTTTCAGTTCTGCACTTCTCATTACTTTAATGTTTCTTTGATATATTCTCAATTCATATTCAGTACTCATTCTTTTCAAGTGATTCTGTAATTCTTCTTCCCTTTCAGTAATGAAAAGCAACGTCATCAGGGAACGTTATCATGATATCATTTCACCTGGAATTTTAATCCCACTATTGAACGTTTCTTTTCTTTCCGTCATTGCTTCTTTGACGTATAGATTAAAGAGCAAGCCAAAAGGCTTCATCCCTGTCTTACACTCTTTTTAATCTGAACTCTTAGTTCTTGGACTTCCACTTCTTCTCTCTTGGCTTTTGTACATATAGTGCATGAACCGTCTTTCCCTTTAGATTATCCCTATTTTTCTCAGGGTATCGAACATCTTGCACCAGTTTACATTGTCTGACGCTTTTTACAAGTCGACAAATCCTATGAATGTTTCTTTAGTTTACCTCTGGCTTGCTTCCACTATCAACTGCAACGTCCGAACTACCTCTCTGGTGCGTTTACCTTTCCGAGTCGTCTAAAAGATGATATTAGTCACTATCCCGTACGTACCCAACGCCACAAACAATGCGCATTAGGGATGTTTTCCTTTTATTTAGCCGAGACCCGTCGGTCCGTGTCAGAGCTGACACAGAGTGCTATACTGGGCTAGGAACAAATTTTTCGGAACATGCCTTTCAGAGCACATTGTAGAACATGTAGACAGCGTATTAATCGCTCCATACTGACCCAACTACAATTGTAATTACGATTGTGTTGACCATGGGATCATCGAGAGTAGACCATGGACCAATGGTGATGTGTCGGCTTGTCGGCTGAATCACGTTCCTTGCTAAATTAGACCGATGCTCGTGTTCGGCAAGCGGAATATCGCGTCACAGTATATTTGGTAGCTATCCATAGTATAGAAAAAGCATCAGCACTTTTTTTTGTTTTAAACGACAACCAGTTTCGGCTCTCAAGACCTTTATGTGGTTGTATACTACAGGCAACGTGAGAAGGAACAGTCGGCGCGTGTCCACTTTGAACTGGTTTCAAATAAAATTAAATGTGAAACTAGTGTTGCCATTTGTTCAAAACTATTACTAAATTTGCTGAATCTACGCAACGATGACAGCTGTGGACTATGTAAGCATTATTAGCGACCACCTCTATCAGTTTGTGTTTGATCTCCGGCGGCGGTGGTACCTTGCAGCAGGATATCTGTCGTGTCAGAAGGTGAGAATCGAGTGACAATGGCTTGATGAGCATCACACTACACTGACATTTATTTCTCGTCTGCCGAAATCACCCAATGTGAACCTGATAGAACACATCTGCGTCGCAATATAGCGCACGATTTGCGCACACAAAAATCCGGCTCGTAATGTACTTGAATTGCGTGACCTGTGTGTAGACATTTTGTGCCACATAACCGTAGAAAGCGATCGAGGTCTTGTTGAATCAGTACCATGCCCAATCGTCACTGAATTTTTTTTAGTTACGTCGGAGTGACTACAGGTAACGAAAGAAGAGAAAAAGATGAATTCTGGATTGTCATCGAACGTTTACGTAACTGAAACTTAATTTAACCGAGAGGAAAATGAAACTTTTCAAACAACTTACGGGAATCCAGTCGTTGACTTCTTTGTCATCTGCGTGAATACCCCATCCTTTTTTGGATACAAATGAAACTAGGGTGCGCTATGGAAGGGAAATTAATCCCTCGGTAGGCGGGAACCATAATACCGCACATGAAGAAAGACAATACACACACACACACACACACACACACACACACACACACACACACACGCACCGTAAACAGCTAGTACCTCTTCATAACCAAAGATGACCAACGTCAAAAGCTATCGATTGTGAACATTAATGATGCGTGTCCGCCTCAATAGCTGAGTGATCAGCGCGGTAGAATGTCATGCAAGGGCCGGCCGAAGTGGCCGCGCGGTTCTGGCGCTGCAGTCTGAAACCGCGAGACCGCTACGGTCGCAGGTTCGAATCCTGCCTCGGGCATGGATGTGTGTGATGTCCTTAGGTTAGTTAGGTTTAACTAGTTCTAAGTTCTAGGGGACTAATGACCTCAGCAGTTGAGTCCCATAGTGCTTAGAGCCATTTGAACCATTTTTTGCCATGGAAGATGTCCCGGTTCGATTCCCGGTTGTGTCGGAGATTGTCTCCGCTCAGGAACGGGGTGTTGTGTTGTCTTTAACATCATATCATCCCCATCGACACGCAAGTCGCCGAAGTGGCGTCAACTAAAAATACTTCCACCAGGCGATCAGTCTACCCGACTGGAGGCCCTAGCCACACATTTTTAATGGCTGAGTAAGTCACATTAACAGTTCCTATTTTGATTGACCAGTGAGAGAGCGGTAGAGTTTAAGAAAATCCTTGTGCCTATATTTAAAAGGGCCACTTCCTAATTACGTCTCAACTGATCCCATAGTAACTCTGACTGAATAGCGGAAGTGTTAAATTCGGTAGACTGACTGGAATCAAGGCAGTTTTCGGCAGCAGCAAAAGTGCTCGGTTATTGTGCCTGATACTTATGCTCTATACACTGCTCGTCCAAAATCATGGTTGTCTGACCAATGTATGATATACCGCAACTGCAATGAATACGGTATAAATTCGCGTTACGCAAACAAGATCATCCTTTACAGATCTAAAAGGCCCTGAACTTAGATGGTGATCTTAGGTTGTGTGTTTCCGCTGAATGGGACCAACCGAGTTGAAAATGCTACATGCATAAGGCAAAAAGGCCGTAGACTGTGGTGAAATCTTGTTTCTTTCACTAGTCAACTAATTCCCGACTGATCGACAGCGAAACGTGCTTGTGATCTGTCGTTCATTCTGACTAAAAGTGAAATTGAGATTGACTAATTCAGATAACCAACCTTCAGATTCCGAAATGCCGTGGGGTCTATTAAGAAAGGTACGAAGTACCGCTTCAAACTGAGCCAAACAGTGGCAACTATCGTCCTGAAGATAGAAGTCATTGTGAGTTGGCTCCCTGTAAATGGTGTGTCCCAACGTATCTAGCGTTAATCCTAACGAACACGTCAAAATGGGGAAGGCAGCGATACTTTTCCACGCTGATAGTAAAGTGTATGTTCTAACGGATTTAATTTGGTTTTTCTAAAAAGCTCTGATAATCTACTTCGCGTGGAACCAAGCAACAACTGTATGGTCTTCATACCTAATATACACTCCGGTTTCAATTCCACCGGCTCCAGGGTTCTTTCCTCGAAATCTTACATCGTCGAAAATATTTTGTTACCGCCGACTTACATAGGAAGAAACGATCATCTTAATAAAATAAGGGAAACAAGAACTCACACGGAAAGATACTGATGTTCCTTTTACAACCCCCTGTTTGAAAGTGAATGATAGATGATTACTGTGAAGGTGGTTCGAACCCTCTGCCAGGCAATTAAGTGTGGTTTTCAAAGTAGATATGGACACGACTGATAACGGGCTTCCCTTGACATCTCCACCAATCGATCATAGGCAGGTCATAGATTGATAAGCAGGTGAAAGACAACGCGTGTCGATATAAATTACACTACTGGCCAGTAAAATTGCTACACCAAGAAAAAATGCAGATGATAAACGGGTATTCATTGGGCAAATATATTATAATAGGACCTGCAACATGCGGTCGTGCATTATCCTGCTGAAGTGTAAGGTTTCGCAGGTATCGAATGAAGGGTAGAGCCACACGGGTCGTAACACATCTGAAATTTAACGTCCACTGTTCAAAATGCCGTCAGTGCGAACAAGAGGTGACCGAGACGTGTAACCAATGGCACCCCATACCATCACGCCGGGTGATACGCCAGTGTGGCGATGACGAATACACGCTTCCAATGTGCGTTCACCGCGATGTCGCCAAACACGGATGCGACCATCATGATGCTGTAAACAGAACCTGGTTCAAATGGCTCTGAGCACTATGGGACTCAACATCTTAGGTCATAAGTCCCCTAGAACTTAGAACTACTTAAACCTAACTAACCTAAGGACATCACACACACCCATGCCCGAGGCAGGATTCGAACCTGCGACCGTAGCAGCCTCGCGGTTCCGGACTGCAGCGCCATAACCGACAGAACCTGGATTCATCCGAAAAAATGACGTTTTGCCATTCGTGCACCCAGGTTCGTCGTTGAGTACACCATCGCAAGCGGTCCTGTCTGTGATGCAGCGTCAAGGGTAACCGCAGCGATGGTCTCTGAGATGATAGTCCATGCTGCTGCAAACGTCATCGAACTGTTCGTGCAGATGGTTGTTGTCTTGCAAACGTCCCCATCTGTTGACTCAGGGATCGAGACGTGGCTGCACGATCCGTTACAGCCATGCGGATAAGATGCCTGTCATCTTGACTTCTAGTAATATGGGGCCGTTGGGATCCATCACGGCGTTCCGTATTATTCTCCTGAACCCACCGATTCCATATTCGGCTAACAGTCATTGGATCTTGACCTACGCGAGCAGCAATGTCGCGATACCATAAACCGCAATCGTGAAAGGCTACAATCCGACATTTGTCAAAGTCGGAAACGTGATGGTACGCATTTCTCCTTCTTACGCGAGGCGTCACAACAACGTTTCACCAGGCAACGCCGATCAGCTGCTGTTTGTGTATGAGAAATCGTATGGAAACTTCCCTCATGTCAGCACGTTGTAGGTGTCACCACTGGCGCCAACCTTGAGTGAATGCTCCGAAATGCTAATCATTTGCATATAACAGCATCTTATTCCTGTCGGATAACCTTCTCGTCTGTAGCACGTCATCTTCGTGGTGTAGCAATTTTAATGGCCAGTAGTGTAGTTAATTCAACAGGAAACCTAACCTCAATTACCGCGAATGAATAACACTGAGGAACGTGAATGAAGAAAGAGATAATCGACACAAGAAACCCACCGAGATACATTTGGGCTCAACAGAGAAGCTCTGTATTCGACGACACGGTGTGTCGTAGAGACAGTGTTACTGACGATGTTACTAAGAGAAGCCCGTCCTTGTTGATCTTCGGAAGATCATATATTGTACGGGGAACAGGAAAATGAGAGTTAAGATTCTTGACAGAGTCTTGTGAAATGAATTTTTCTTCAGGAAGATACTTCTCAAACCGCTGCGCCTTTTGAACGTAACTCTGCTTGTCCAAGACAACCGTGGTATTTCCCTGGTCCGTCGGTAACATACCTATCGGGATTCACCATCAGCGAGCACAAAGCAACCCTGTCACTTGGCATAATATTACTTTTCAATGAACGTAGCCCAGTCAGCACAAGACATACTTCTCTCCGAATCTCCTCTGCAAACTGCTCGACAGAATTCATTATCTCAGCAACTGGCATACACTGGGCGTTGATCCCAAGTTCAAAATTTAGCCCGGCATAGATAAAACTGCGTCGTCTGAAGATATCTCTGTGTGACTGATCACAGAACTTCGAGCTCTAATATCATATTCCGAGCCAAGGAAACGTTCAAACTCAGGCTAATGCCGGGTTGTGAAAGAACTCAATTCCCATTATGACCAAGAAGAACTGTTCAAACAACTCCAAAAAGATACCTAATTTGTTGAAGCCATAATCAAATGGAGCAGAAAGAAATTCTTTGATACCAAATTCAACCGTTGGCAATTGTAACGGATCCTTTCACAAACAAGAGCTTAACGAGCCCATTTCTTGATGTGATTAATGGCTGGATAATTAATGTAATGCATTGAAAAGGTAAGGTTCCGTAATTAATGCAGCATGTGGTAGATAAAGCCGTTCGAAATATGGAGGAACGATATGTGTCTGGAGCTTATGGTGTTTCTACAGTAATGTTAAAATTTGGGGGAAAAGTTGTACGAAAGAAATTAAAAAATTTTAAATTGTACGATTGGGAAAGGAAAAAATTTCCCAAGAATGAAACAACAATAAAAGTATTCTCCTTCATTAGAAAAGTGTAAGTCAAGATATAAAGGGGAAACGTTGCTTTAAAAAATTTCAGAAAGTCCGTAACAGATTTACATCACATTTTACGCGATACTCTCATAACCAATTGGGCGGATGGAGGTAACATATTTTTAGTATACGAGAAACGTTGTTAGTAAGCAAATTTCGGAAAGTTTCTGCCCGACTTACTTCAAATTTTTTCATGATACTCTAATGAACATTCCGAAGGACCCATGATATGTTTTTCAATACATATAATACATAAATATATATGTAATATGTGTCAGGGAAAAATTTAGCAAAAATCTCGAAAAGTGCTAGGGCTATTTGCTTCAGAGTTTTATGGGATACTCTAGTAAACATTTAGGTACAAATAGTTTAAAAAAAGAATAATGTAGAAGTTTTCTGTCAAATCCAATTGTGAAAAGGAAAAAACTGTGCTGTGCAGTTTCGTTTTAATTCTCGCAGTGAGTTTTAACTGCGATAGTAGGCATTTAAACCATTAGTCAAATAAATGTTTCTCTAATATAATTATATTCTTTTTCCTTATACAGAATTTTAAACAAAAGTAGTATACACTCCCTCGCAGTCAGTTTTAACGTGTGTGTGTGGCTTATCGAGTTGTGGTTTGAATACTACTACGGATTGCGACTAATCCGAAAATTTGTGAACTTACCTGTTAGAAAATTAAAACTGTGCGGAATATTGGTACTGAATCCGCTGCCTTCAAGATCCACTAACTGGAGAGGTCTTCTTAGACAAATGATCCCTACCATTTTACCTATTCATTTTAAGCGACTTCACTGCCAATCAAGATTTCGTTCGTTGTAACAATGTTTCAGGGTCAGAGAGGGGGGAAAGAGGTAGTGGACCAATAGAGGGGAAAGGAAGAGATAGAGGGAGGATGCAGGAGGAAATGAAGAGAGAGAGAGGGGGGGGGGGGGGGGTTGGAAAGTGGAAAGTGACTGATGGAAGTAGGTAGTGGACAGAGAGAGGATGGAGGAGGAAGAGATGGACAAGGAGAGTGGGTAGAAGGAGATGGTCAAACTGGAGGAGGAGTTTAGGACGTGAATCCAGTGCTCATACATACCTAGCAATCGGGAAGCAGTACCAGGTTATTTAGCACACATATAAGGTCGTGTTAACGTCGCCTGTTCGCTTTTCCACCAGACCCCTTAGGGGTACTAGGGGAATGGTACCTCCATAGTACTATTTTACGGATAATCAGCTAAAAGTATAAAAAATTTGTTGGAAAACGTTCAGAGTATTTATTAATTACTCTTTGATGTCATCTCTTACCGTCCACACCTTCAGCCACAAGGCTACTAGGGGTATGTTAGTGACGCACTAACGTTTACCATACGGTAAGTGATATGTGCGCCAAATTTGGTAGAAAATGCTTGAGACTTTATAGATATACCCCGACGTGCCAGTGAGTTTGCAACTCCTCGTGTAGGGGTGAAACATTACAAGCACTGCCATCAGTGAGGCTATCTATCCCCAAAACAATGCATTCGATACTATAATGGTCATTATTAAATACTTTTACACTTCAGGGCTTCTCACCTCCACCGCGACCCCTTTGGGTGGTGGAGGTCAGTTACACTACGGCGTTTCTATATACATAATATAAATAAAGGACCTTTTATGTACGAAACGTGACTGTAATTGCGCCACACTCTCCTAAGCTATGTTTCTATGTCACCCTTTTTTCACTCTCACCCCCCAGCCGCAACCCTACAGATGTAGTGCTTGTTTCGAGACGGTATACCAAGTTAAGTTTAAATCGACCCACGGGCTTACGAGGAGATGTGGAATGTATATACACACTTACATACATCATCACGATGTCAAGAAAGGTCAAATGTAGTCGACAGAATGACTAAAAGCATGCGGTGAAACGGGCCAGCCACTGCTGGACTGCAGCTACTGCACGTGCAGACAGCCCGTAGCATCTCTCTGCGCCTGCCGCGCGGTGCTACCTGCGGCCCGGTCCATAATTAATAGTAATTAATCATTTTACTGAATGAGTTCGCGAAGCGTGAAATGAACGAGTGATGGGTGTAATGAACAATCTGGGGCACTGCCGCTCGTCGGTGCCCGCTGTCACCGGCTGCCCTCGCACATACAGTTCACAGCCAGGGCTGCGCGCTTCCCTGTACCTAGGCGCGCGCCACAGACCTATTAACAGTAATTTCTGTCTTTCTCTGTCGTTATTCTGTAATGAACAGATTTTATGCTACAAAATTGTGTTGTTGGTTATATAACCACTCCTCCGAAGTAAGCAAAAATAAAAATGTATTAAAAAACATTAACGTTGTGGAAGCCCCCCTGCTCTTTTCGTTCACAACATAGCACCATTTCGTGGGGTATCTGTACAGAATCAAAGGTCCACTTTTCCTTAACACCCACAAAATTGTTAAACATCGCACAAAGTCTTGCAGATTGGTAGTACCGGTGAAAAGGAGTAGCAGCTACTTAGCTAATAAGTTTCATGTTCCGTGGATATTTTTCTCGAGAAATCGCAATGATATGCAACGAGTCACTTTACATTCAAACAAAAAATTAAATTGTAAATACGGCTACATGTTGACAACTTTTTAAAATATACTCATTTCGTATTTCTTACTCAGCAGGTATAACACTGTAATAATATGAATTCTTCTACGGAATAGAAGTGGTTGTCAAGGAGAAAAGTTTTCAGGTTGCTTTCAAGCTTCACTTAGCTCTCTTCATTTTATATCAGCGAGTAAGTGATTCAAAATTTGGGTCGCAGCACTGTGCACCCCTTTCTGCGCTTAAGACAACCATAATGTTGAGTAATTACTGTCATTCTTTCTATTGGTATTGTAACATGGTTGTTACATTTGAACTTCAGTGGATTCGAGTCCTCCCTCGGACATGTGTGTGTGTGTGTGTGTGTGTGTGTGTGTGTGTGTGTGTGTGTGTGTGTGTGTGTGTCTGTGTGTGTGTGTGTGTGTGTGTGTGTGTGTGTGTGTGTGTGTTGCCCGTTGCCCGTAGCGTAAGTTAGTTTAAGTTAGCTTAAGTAGTGCCTAAGTTTACGGACCGAAGACCTCAGCAGTTTGGTCCCATAAGACCTAGTGATTCATAGTTTTTCACACAGATGTCCTTTCTGATATCATCTGCCGAAAGCAATCTTCAAATGTTTATTTGAATTTATCATGGAGTGATTATACTTTACGTCAACATGTGGTTCAATATAAATTTCATCTGAGATCAACACTTGTAAGTTGTTGTTCTTGTTGTTCTAAAGTCACTAATTAATCTAACTGATTGTATCTATAATGTTAAACACTATCTTTTCTTCCTAGCTAACTAAGCATCATGATCAGAGAGATCATTTGTTACTGGACATAGTTATTTCCTTTCTTTGAGCCTGGTCAAAGAAAGCATTATCAATTCGGTTCAGACTGCTTTCATCCACGTATGCTTTAATTACTGAGATAAAATTGTAGGCTCCTATCAAAATTCTCTCGGAAATGCCATTCAAATCCACACAGAATATTAACTGCTTGCTGCTCTCTGTCATATAACATAGAAAGGGCTCAATATTCCTCATAAACATTTCGAAATTTCACAATGAGGACCTGTATACAGTCAGAAATAAAAATACAATTTTTTTGTTATTCATTTCCTTGCTAATAATCAATGTTGATCAACGTAATGTACTGTCCATAAACGAACATTTCCGGCATCACTTGAATACATTATCGACGATCGGTCTCTGGAGTTAGTCACAAAAATTACGTTTCTAAGAGCACCTGTACGGAGCAATTCATGGTGTACCATCCTCATAAATAGCTCTTATTTATACACTATGTGATCTAAAGTATTCGAACTCCCCCAAAAACATACGATTTTCATATCAAGTGCATTGTGTTGCTACCTACTGCCAAGTACATCATATCAGCGACCACAGTAGTCTTTAGACTTCGTGAGAGAGTAGAATGGGGCGCTCCGCCGAACTCACGTACTTTGAACGTGGACAAGTGATTGGGTGTGACTTTCTCACGTACTTCGAACGTGGACAAGTGATTGGGTGTGACTTTTATCATACGTCTGTACGAGAGATTTCCACACTACTAAACATACCTAGGTCCATTCTTTCCGATGTGATAATGAAATGGAAACGTGAAGGGACACGAACAGCACAAAAGCGTTCAGGTCGAGCTCGTCTTTTGACTGACAAAGACCGCTGACAGTTGAAGAGGGTCGTAATGTGGAGCACGCAGACATCTGTCCAGACCATCACACAGGAATTCCTACCTGCATCAGAATCCACTGCAAGTACTATGGCATTTAGGCGGGAGGTGAGAAAATTTGGATTTCATGGTCGAGCGGCTGCTCATAAGCCACACATCACGTCGGTAAATGACAAACCATGACTCGCTTGGTGTAATGAGCGTAAACAGTGGAAAAACATTGTGTGGAGTGACGACTCACGGTACACGAAGTGGCGATCCGATAGCAGGATGTGGGTATGTCGAATACCCGGTGAACGTTACCTGATAGCATGTGTAGTGCCAACAGTAAAATTCGGAGGCGGTGGTGTGATCATGTTTTTCATGGAGGGCGTTTGCACCCCTTGTTGTTTCGCGTGGTACTATCGCAGCACAGGCCTACACAGATGTTCTAAGCATCTACTGCTTCTCACTGTTGAAGAGCAGTTGTGGGATGGTGATTTCATCTTTCAACACGATCGAGACCTGTTCATAAGGCACTGCCTGTGGCGGAGTGGTTACGCCACAATAACATCCCTGTAATGGACTGGCCTGCACAGAGTCCTGACCTGAATCGTGTAGAACACCTATGCAATGTTTTGGAACGCCGACTTCGTGCCAAGTCTCACCGGCCGTCATCGATACCTCTCCTCAGTGCAGCAATCCGTGAAGATTGGGCTGCCATTCCCCAAGAAACCTCCCAACACCTGATTGAACGTGTGCCTGCGAGAGTGGAAGTAGTCAATATGGCTAAGGGTGGGCCAACACCATATTGAATTTCAGCATTACCGATGGAGAGTGGCGCGAACTTGTAACTCATCTTCAGCCAGGTGTCTGGATACGTTTGATCGCATACAGTAGCTCCAGCAAGGACAGATGCAAGGTGCCTTAAGGAGGAATATGTTATGAATATTAGTTAGCAAGCATTCTTTCTCAGTCATCATCATTGGCGCAACAGTCATCTGTGAGCCTTGGCCTTCTATAGAAAAATTTTCAATTGCTTCCTGTTTACTGCCGAACACCTCCAGTTTTGAACTTTAATTTTCCTTATGTCCTCTGAGACGTTCCTCCCACCTTAGCTTTGGTCTTCCTAATCTTCCATATTCTTCATGCACTGTGCTGAATATATTCTTAATCATTCTGTCATTTTCCCTCTGTATATGTTCTGCCCATTATAGTATTTTAATCGTAATGAAGCAGACAATGTCTGGTTCACAATAGTGATTATATAATTCATAGTTGATTCTCCTCCTACAGACACCATTTTTTGCCACAGGTCCAAGAGCTGGTCTCAAGATCTTTCTATCAAATCTACTCAGCTGCTTATCATGGAATTTTGTTAATGTCAGTGTTTCAACCGCTTATGTTAGAACCTGGTTTCTAAAACTTTATTCATCATAACTTTAGTTTTCTTGAACAGTAACTTTTACTTCACATGTTTTCGGAGGCCTTGGTAGCATTTGTTGGTGTTTGGATTACATAACTGGCATTGTTCTTACTTTTTACTTCTGATCAAAGATAAGTGAAACTAAGCACGACATTCAACTTACTCTTTCTTAGTTACACTAATATACTTAATTTTCGATACATTTGTTTGTAGTTTCATCTTTCTAGCACCTCTTTGAAGACTTCTAAGGGATTCATTGCTCTTCACGTTATTGCAGTTATATATTACCTGCATATGGCAGCAGCTGAACTGATTTATTCGGGATAGTCCCTCTTGTATTGATATCCGCATCTCTTGTAGCCTTTTCCAAGGCGGTATTAAACAGAAGGCTGGATATTGCACCTCCCCTTCTATGTTTCTGTGATTACAGCACTTAGTAACATTCTGTATTTTAATTTGACTCAGGGTTTTACGATAATAGCCTTCACCAAGGCAGTCAGAATAATAGGAATGTCTTACTCTTCTAGTGCTCTATTCAGCTCCCCTGTGCCAGTACTGTCTTAGGCTGATTTGAAGCCTATGAAGAGGCGATGTGTATCAATCCCAAGTTCTTTTCATTTTCTTAATATCTACCTTCTTGTGAAGATCTGATCAATAGTAGATTTTTCCTGACGAACTCACATTGATAGTCATCTACAGCATTTTCAAGATACGGTGTAAGCCATTAAAAAACACGTTCGAGAATATTAAATATGCTGTTTGTAGTAGGCAAATTCTCCTGTAGATAGAGCACACCGTATTATCAACTTTCTTGCTTACTGCGCATATGATGTCTTTGTTCCAGTCACCAGGAATACTTTTACCTATACAGGTCTTAACTACAGACTTGCAGAAATCGTTGAGAAATTTCTTTCTTGAATTTTTAATGAGTTCTGCTTATATTAGAGCCATTTCTGGCACCTTATTTCTCTTCATATTCTTTATGGCTTCCTCAACTTCATCAGAAGTTGGTACTGATTCCCCAGTTTCCGAGTTCATTGTATTTACAGTATGTAAGACTCTTTGATTCTCAGCTGTACCATCGTTGAACAGTTGATCAAAGTACTGAGCCAATCTTCTACAGTCTGTTTCATCATTACTTACAAGTGAACCATCTGTATTTCTACATAAATTCGTCGTTGGTTGGAAATATTTCTGGCTCTTATTTAACTTCTGATAAAAAGCCCTCGCTTCGTACATCCCGTTCCAACTGTTCCATTTCTTCAAGTTCTTTCCTTTAATCCTCTCTTCGTTATGCAGCCTTTTTTTCTTCTATTCTTGCTCTTCTATAATCTTGTAGAGATATTCGTATATGGTTTACCTAATGTAATCTCCTGTAGGTTTCATTTTTAACTTCTTTTACTACTGTACATTCTTCATCAAACCAGCTGTTATTGTGGTCCTACATACTGTTCCTAGACCTTCACCAGCAGCTTTGGTAAAGACGTCTTTTAGGTTCTTCCATATTTTCATGATAATCTCACTGTCAGAAAAGCGTGCCAGGTTTTCCTTGAGAAAGCCAGAATTTCTTGGAGCAGACTCGAGCTCCTTGAGCTTATCAATACGGAATTTTCTTGCAAGATATCCACTTACCTTTCAGGCATTAAATATTCGACTTTTGATTGTTGATATAGCAAAGTAATAGCCAGAGTCAACATTAGCGCCCCCAAAACTTCAAATAACCATTAAGCTGGACAGATATCTTGCACCTATTAGGAAATGGTCAATTTAGTTAAAAGTGTTTCCATCTGGAGTTTTCAGTGTCGCTTTATGCACATCTTTGCCGTTAAAAGTTGTACTGCCTACTATCAAACTTCTTAAAGAATTAAAGTGTACGATTCAGATACCATTGTCATTTGAGATATCAGGTGGGCTGTACCCAATACAAGACTGATATTCTTCTTTTTTTTATTTTAGCATTGATATCGTTCTCTTCATTTGGGGAATGAGCACATATAAGTTTACAGTTGAAATTTTTTCCTCTTGTTCTGAGTCCACACAATCTGTGTGATTTCGCCTGGAAGTCCATAATGAGATGTTTTTTTTTTCCTTTTCTTTTTGCTTTAGGGTAGCTATAATAATCGTGTGATTCTTCTTCTCTATCACTCTTTCACCTGACTGTCGACTCAACGCCAAACCCCAGCGATCCTGGGGTGTTGATCTTTTCTGTTAGGAATGGCTACCTTACCTAGTTGTTCCCGACGATAAAGCGTAGGAAACTCGCTTTTCGCCCTTGCATGAC
This sequence comes from Schistocerca americana, assembly GCF_021461395.2. Taxonomy (NCBI): domain Eukaryota; kingdom Metazoa; phylum Arthropoda; class Insecta; order Orthoptera; family Acrididae; genus Schistocerca; species Schistocerca americana. The sequence goes on from NC_060123.1 coordinate 456,352,180, forward strand.
TTAGCAATATACACAGAGTGTACAAGTTGCCAAGAGACCGTGGCATAGACGAGCATGCATCGGACGGTAGGGATAAATATCATTTCTTGCTTATTGTTGGTAATTTCCACCAGCAAGAAATCTACCCGCACGCCCACATTCTATTTCAATTCCTAAATTAAAGCCCTTTTCCGTCTGCATGAAATTAACGATTAATCGGCTTTTACGGAGGAAGACATACAGTTTTCACCTAACTGAGGTATATCTTTTAGAAATTTTATATCTCTCTTATACTTTTTGTCCATTGTCAGTTACATATGCACTTCTGATCTCAAACTTCTTTGATAAGTTTCGAATTACTTTTATGTCAGAGCTTAGCTGTTCACTGCGGTGAACTTAAATTCTACAGCCCTGCCATTCACATACAAGGCAGTGTGCATTCCTAATCGAAATGAGCGAATCATGTTAAGTTAAAAATTATAACACAACTTAAACTACAGCAGAGGAGTAGCAGTTATTCGTATCTACAAGGCAAACAGTTTCGACGAAGTATGATTCTCCCTCGAAGGAGATCGCTTATAACACACTCGTAAGACCATTCCTTGAAATCTGTTAGTCAGATTAAATAAAGACACAGATGAGAGTCACAGACTTGCTGTGTGATCTATGACGGGTTTTCTGAGCCTGCGTGAGAACGTAGCATGTATGCTCAATATACTTCAGTGCCAGTAGCTTCAAGACGTCGTACATTACGTAGAGCTTCACTTAGCAGCGTAGTCTCAAGTAGTATGTAACTTCTATTGTGTTGCATAGACACAATCAATGAGTTCTCCAGCTAAGTAGTAATTTCTGACTGTAAGTCGGTTGATGAGAATATGACTGCTTAAGTTCTGAACAAAAGCAAGTTGAAAATAGTTTAGTATAAACAGGCTACTATCTACAGAAAGTCCAGTGCGTTCTGGGTTGACATAAGCACGTAAAGTAATAGAACGGGCGAACTAATTCTTGCTGGCCGAAGTGGCCGTGCGGTTAAAGGCGCTGCAGTCTGGAACCGCAAGACCGCTACGGTCGCAGGTTCGAATCCTCCCTCGGGCATCGATGTTTGTGATGTCCTTAGGTTAGTTAGGTTTAACTAGTTCTAAGTTCTAGGGGCCTAATGACCTCAGCAGTTGAGCCCCATAGTGCTCAGAGCCACTTGAACCAATTTGAACTAATTCTTGACCAGAAAGAAATCCACCTCGAGGTAAACCATCATATTACAGCCTGATATAACAAAACCATGGCCGTCTGATGTGACCGAGCGGTTCTAGGCGCTTCAGACCGGAACCGTGCTGCTGCTACGGTCGCAGGTTCAAATCCTGCATCGGGCATGGATGTGTGTGTTGTCCTTAGGCGGAGTTAGGTTTAAGTAGTTCTAAGTCTAGGGGACTGATGACCTCAGATGTTAAGTTCCATACTGCTCAGAGCTATTTGAACCATGTCGAACAAAACCAGGTCGGGTTTCAAAAACATGGTTGCAGTCGTTTTACTGCTGATGGCGCGTTTCTATGAGCATAGCCCAACCACACTCAGCAAACCAATGAGAATAGCATGGTTGAAAGAACTTCACTTAATAGTTATTTATTTATTCGATTAACAAACTGACACAAGCAATTAACTTGTAATTACCATTACAAAAAATTAAACAAAGAATTATCAAGCCACACTACTCTTGACTAAAAGCTTCCAACTTTGATTTCATCTTCAAAAAATGGCTCTGAGCACTATGGGACTTAACTTCTGAGGTCATCAGTCCCCTAGAAGTTTGAACTACTTAAACCTAACCAACCTAAGGACATCACACACATCCATGCCCAAGGCAGGATTCGAACCTGCGACCGTAGCGGTCGCGCGATTCCACACTGTAGCGCCTAGAACCGCTCGGCCACTCTGGCACGCAATTTCATCTTCGCCTTCTCTGCAGAATGCTGGGCATAGCTGACAATCCCGTAGGTCCTCCTTGGTTTGTTGTTCTTTGCAGTCACTGTTGGTGGTATCCATAGTGTAGTGTCATTTCTTGATCTTCCAACTCCGGATCGTAGACAGTTGAGACCTTCACACGATCCAGTTCTATTGGTGACCAGGCGGGAGACTTCCGGAAGGAGAGGCCAGTCGAGAGATCCAGAACTTTTTTCTTGATGCAGTTGGTGTTGTTATTTTGTCTTGAGGAAACTCATTCTTGGGGCAGAAACGTGTCCTTGTAATGGATGGTTTTCCTGATGCACCTGCTTTGTTCTCTCCGTGTTGGCATCTTCTTCACGGCGAATATCTGATGTCGATGTACAAGCGAGTTGGTAGAGAGTTACAAGTAACGTAGGTTTCAAACAACGTGTAATAAATCAACATGTTTCGTGTAACGCCTGGACCACTACGTTTTCGTGGGTGGGTTTCAACGTACTAGTATTAGTGTAGTTCTCGTTGTTGAGCTTTGAATTCTAACGGGAATGATTATATAGTAGAAATGTTTAAAGTAACTCCTCTCTGACTTACATCCTTTTCATAACGAATCCTATTCCAGTTACACATTTTCTGCTGCTGTTGACATTATCTTACGTTCGTCTAATCAGAATTCCTAATCTTCTTTCCACCTCACTTCACTAACCCCAATTATACGTAGAATGTGCCTTAGTATTTCCATTTTCAGGTTTTCTAGCTTGACTAGCATATTCAGAATTCTGACACTCGTTACTCCAACATGTAGAATGTTACTCCTCCGTTCTTTATCCAAGCTTTTTCTCATGATTACATCCCTCCTTGCAGTCCCCTGTAGCAGATTGTATTTTGGGACTAATCCGGCACCTTTTGCCATGTTAAGCATATTCTAGCGTTCTACACAGTGGTGTAAACGAAGTTCTATCTGCATTATACTAATAAAAATAAATAATAATTATATCCGCGTGTAGCCGGATATCGGTGTGTTTGTCAGAGCCCCTAAAGAAATGGAGTAACGGACCAAGTCCCAGCCGGGAGAGCCACCCACGGAAGAATAACCCAAATTAACAGTAAGCGAGCGAAGCGTGACAGACAGACTGCAAACAAGACAACAGATCAGGAGAAGTACAAACAATATAGACAACTAGGCGATAAGTGAAATCTTCGCCACAACGATGACAAGACCAAGAGCAATAGAGAGAAAAATCCAAGACGGGACCTAAGAGAGTAACCGGTTGACAAACAAGGTATTTATCCAGCAGGTCTAGTACAGCGAAAACACATCCGACAGTATCAAACCTGAGAACTAAACTTATCAGCTCTGCGCTGGGTGGATGCCTATTTACTGTTCATGTGGAACACAGCTACTGTTTTCCCTATCGACCATCAAATGCAGCTCCTGACCGGCATTCAACTTTCGCGGTCACGATCCCAGGGAAGAAGTCTAGCTTTATACTTCTGAACCAACTGACGCAGTGGCAAGACAATAGATGCACATTCCGGAGAATGAGGATGTAATTCCCCGTCTGACCATCCACATTTTTAGGTTTCCTGCGGTTTCACTAAATCTCTTAAGCCAAATCGGTTTACGGTTTCCTTAACACGAACAAAACTGTTCTTTCCCCACCCTTTTGTAGACTAAGAGAGTGACCCCACAATCTTAATGCGTTCCATTTTGTACTTTGATGCTGTCTTCTTTTCGGAATCATTCCAAGCCAGTTAGACGACACTTCCTGTACACGCCGTCCATAATCACTGCTATAAATTTAAGCAGTTTTCAAATTCAGTAATTAATCTTACATGACCTCAATGCTGACATAGACGTATTTTTGAACTGGCCCGCGTATAATAGGAGGCAACTATCGATCCTTGAAGCCGGTATAAGAAGAAGCGTATTCACTAACACGTTCTTGTGAACACTAATCTTTCCATATATTTTAATGGAAAAAGGATTGCGAATGATAGTTATTCTTCGGGAGAAGGGTGTTGTTGGGCTGGACTGTCGTCGCCTGAGCTCTTGAAGCGTGCAGTTTGTCGCCGCCCACAGAAAAAATATATTTTAATGGAAAAAGGATTGCGAATGATGGTTATTCTTCCGGAGAAGGGTGTTGTTGGGCTGGACTGTCGTCGCCTGAGCACTTGAAGCGTGCAGTTTGTCGCCGTCCACAGAAAATGTGCTCCTTCCTTTTTGTTTTGTAACCGTCGATAATACAGCAAACACTTTTTGTAATAAGTACGCATCACAGCGCTCTACGCAAAATTCATTCATTTCTTCTTCCTAGCATTTATCACGCGTAACAGAGGGTCCGCTTTTTCAGAACTTGACACACATTCATTTCACTCGATTTTGTGGTCCGTTGTCCTTCCTGACGTCACAGTCGTCAAGGTTAACCCCCGAGAGAAAGTCGTGTACACTATCTGCCAGTGAATCTTGTAAACTATGCCACGCGGGGGATCCACGTGGTCTTGAGCACCTTGTCGTGGTTCGCGCGGCTCCCCACGTCGGAGGTTCGAGTCCTCCTTCGGGTATGGCTTTGTGTGTTGTCCTTAGCGTAAGTTAGATTAAGTAGTGTCAGGGACCGATTACCTCAGCAGTTTGGTCCAATAGAACTTACCACAAATTTCCAAATTGTAAATATTATTCTGTGTGTTATTGTAGTTTAACTGTTTGTACATCCGTACGCTATAAGGTCGGGTATGAAAAAGATCCTAGCATTTGCAAAATCTGCGTGGGAACCTGCCTATGCAGTACTGATAAACTGATAAAAGTAGAGAGACTGCAATTCAGAATTCGGTATTTTCCTTGAACGCATAGAATGCGACTAATGATTAGGAAGAGTTTTTTTCCTTCATTATGTCTAGCAAATGTCACACGTATCTATCTACTAGACTATTTGAGATATTCTCTAAATTCACCACACACAGTCGTGGGAAGTGAAGAGTTGGAAAGCCCATCGTTCGAATAGGATGAAACGTGCCATTAAGGCACTATGCAAACAGAATGAAACTAACAGTTTTATGAAACCGTTGCCATCTTATCCACACCGCACTTCCACGAAAAAGAGTATTTTAGAAAGTTCGGTTGTGATACCACAGGGTAACTCAACAGTGGTTAACAGACTTCTCTGGCTTAAACCACTACAGTGTACGTTGTCCCTAAATATCCACTAAGGTTTCGATGACTTTATGCCATTGGACTCGTCTGCGTCGCTTGTATTTAATTACTGTACACCGTTAAAGAAAATTCAGATCTGTTGTGTTAGAAGGATGAAATGTTCTGAGGTATTGTATATAAGTTAGTCTGTGTTCATCGGCCAACCTGCAAAGCCCGCTTTTTTTTTCTGCCGAGATATTAACTCTATTGAAAAGCATATATTTTATTGCGACAGAAAGCTCTGTTATATCACGAGAAATTGCTTGTGAAAGGTGTAACAAAGTTGATTCACAAGAATTTTTACTATATACGACGAATGAAATGTATTTTACAGATTAAATATTTAGCAGACAAAAAGGTTTGAAGGATGGAGTGAGTTAGTGTAGATGATGCTGCAGACTGTCGCTGTAGGTAGTTTGGAAGCCGGGGTCACCATGTTAGATATCCCAAATAATTGGCAGTCTGTTGTTTATATTGAGATTGTCTACGACTCCTTTTTGTTCTTGCATTCTGTCAAGTGCACGGTCCAGTTGTTTTAAATTGTAAATATTATATGTCTGATGCTAATGACTTAGGGTCAGGAAGGTATCTTAGAAAGTTTTTCTCCTCTCAGATGCGTATTTTATGCTGTAATACAGCGCACTTTCCTCGTATATGTAACTTTCTGTCGGTTTATACATTTCAAAGAACGAAGAAGAGAAATATGTGATCTGGAAGGAATGCTTTAGTAATCGATTTAAATCCTCTTTTACTGTATGTGCATCGACTGCTGATGATTCTTGAACTTCGAAAACAATGCTTGTTTGCTTACTGGAGCTTATTCTTACTGGTTAAATTTTTCAACTTTCAAATCGTATGCGCAACATGCATAATATTCACTTTTGCAAAGAATTACCGGGGTCTTTGTTTTTTTTTTTTTTTTTTCGTTAGTCCATAAACGTGTGTAATGAGGAAATAAGTAAGTAAGGTATGCTATAATGACTTGTGGATGTCAACAAAGTGGAAGATTGTTGAAATGTCGAGGGAGCAGAACTGCATGGAGGTATAACTCCTTGTAGGACTGAGTTGATTTATTAGACATCAGTGTACCAGGATCATTGGAAGTCACACATCTTCTCGCTCTGAAATTTTACCTGTGAAGTGTCATTCAGTATGTGACCAATAATAACAAAAAAAAACGATAAATTCATTTTCAGAAACATGTTCTAGCAATTTGTAAGTCAGTAAACGTCATCAATAACCAGTTCTGGTGGTATTAATGTGCATTTAAACTAATACTTCATTCACTAGTTAGTATAAAAGACCACAATGCCAATCAATTAATGGCCTCAATAGCCCAGACTCTGTAAAATGGATTTTCTTCAGCAAGTATGTAAGTTTTTTTTTGTGACGGTAACTTAACCTCTGCAGCACGTACGTGCTTCTTAAATAAGTTTTGCGTATATGTTTCACTAATAATTTAATTAACAGCACGTAGTTTCAAACCAGATATTAAAACTAAATTCTGACTTTGATCTAATGCCGTTTATTCAGTTTCAGACCACCAAATTACGCAGTTAGTGGCGGCAGTCCAGCAGCTCATTAACACACTGCCACAACAGCCAGCCACATCCATGGCACCTCCTCCGTGCAATCCACCGTTCCGAGTTTCCATCGACAACAAGAGGATTGGAAAGAGCACTACCCGAGCCCAACGCTCATTGTGCTACACATAAAATCCAAGGTACTGTAAAACTTTCTTATTTCTTGTGAACGGCCAGCACAGCATTTTACCGCCTCGCTCAGAAGTTACTCTCGACTAATGAGCCAGAGTTGCTAGTTGCTGAAAATTTAGTTTCTGGCCTTACTGAGTATTATGAGGATTAGGTACAGGTTGGCGCAGCTCGTAACAAATTCTTCCAATTGCAGAAGAGATCAGAACAAACAAACAGTCATTCGCTCACTGAACTTCATGGTTTGATACGACAGTGTTGTTTTCAATGCAGCTGTGGACAGTACAATAGTGACGTAGTGATTCATGGTGCTGTTACATACAATGTACAAGACAGTAAATTTCTTGAATAAATTCTAAAACATTCTGATTCTACTTTGAAACAAGTATTAGAAATTGTTGAACATCAGTACTCGTGCGATAGTGCCGTGGAAAACTTCGAGGTCGGTTCCGTCTGCAGTAAACGCAAAGTGACAAACAGCCTTGGGACTGACAACCGTGCGCAAAGAGGGCATCGGACCGTGGCCAAAGAAACAACCGTCAATGCTTGTGTCTGCTATGAAATCATGGCCCCGCTGATTTTCCAAGCGTAAAAGACAACATCGCTCTTCGCAGAACATGAGTTGCTTTGCTCTTGGAAAACCAAGTCAGGCACAGTCTGAGTGCTTGTAACAGGAGAAGAATTCTACCCACATTCGCTCTCCTTTTTTCTTAACCGGCTACCGGTACTAGTAGTGACCAAATTCAGGACGTACCTTCAACACACTCAAGTGCTGTGTAACGACAGTCAAACAAACTGTGAAGTTAGTCATTGTCGGACGACGTGTGCGACTGTAATTAGACACTGCCGCTTCCATTGCATTGCTTAATCGAGCAGCTTATGTACAGCTGGGACTGTCACAGTTGACAAAATCGTGCAAGCAGCTTACTGCATATAACGGTCAGGATATTCCAGTGGCTTGTACTTGTAGTTTGCGTGTCTCATTCAAGTCTCTCACCAGGACGATGACATTTACAATTTTGCATTCGCGAGATTGTGACATTTTAGGAGTAGATCCTTTTGGTTTATTTGGTCTTCGTATTCAGGACATTGTACTTTCTGTTTCTGCTTTGTACCCAAAAGACGGTGTTACTTACTTGATTGAGGAGTTTTCTGACTTATTTCTTCAAGAAACTGTCAGAGCAAATAGTTCTATGGTGCACGCCACAATGGAGGACAATGTACAACCTAAGATTTTCGGTCGCATCTCATCCCTCGTGCTCTTAGAGGCAAAGTAGCAAGTGAACTTAAGGAATAGCAAGACAATGGTGTTGTTTCTCCTACCCAGGTTAGTAAATGGGCTTCTCCCATAATAATCTTACAAAGCCTTCTTGACGGCTTGGTCATTGTGTTGGCTAAATCCAGTATGAATCCAGAGATAAAAATTGATTCTTATCTGTTCTTCGCTCTGAGGAATTAATGAAGGGGCTTAGTGCACGCTACTATTTTTCCGAAATTGACTTACGTGATACGTATTTGCGAATTTCGATAGATGAGGAGTCACAGAAAATGTTTGTGGTCAACACACAGTTAGTGTAGTTCAAATTCTTGCGCTGACCCCTTGGCAACGCTTCCGCGCCTGTCATGTTCTAGTACCACTTACGACAGCTTACTGCAGAAGTTGTATTCTGTTGAAATTACTTTGACGGTATTGTGGTGTCAGGATGTACACCGGAGGAACATATGAATAACTTTTTCAGACACTTTTTCCAGCGATTTCACACGCAGAGTTGAAGTGTCGTCTGGATAAATATGACTTTTTTGAGACTGACATTCAGTACATCGGCCATATTCTTCACAGTCACGGCGTTCATTCCTTTTACTCACATGTAATGGCTATCCGGGACCTCCCTGCCCCACGGAATGTGACGGAATTGCAGTCAGTTACCTGGAAGTTGACATATTATATCCGGTTTATACGCAACGCATTCCGGATCGTGACTCCATTACATCGTCTGAACCGGAAGAATGTACCTTTTGTTCGGTCCAAAAAGTGTCAGATTGCATTCCAGAAACTTAAAAATGCCTGAGTGGCAGATGCCTCGTTCATTTCGATCCCGCTATGTCTATGGTTTTGGCAGTGAGCCCTTCTTCGTACGGAGTCGGAGCTGTGCTCTCCCAGAGATTTGGTTCGCAGTACAGGCCGATTGCTGTCACTTCCAAGTTATTGACCAAGACTCATTGTAACTATTCCCTAATTGAGAAGGGAGCTATTATCCATGGCTTAACACACTTCACCATTACACTATGTGATCAAAAGTACCCGGACACCTGGCTGAAAATGACCTACAAGTTCGTGGCGCCCTCCATCGGTAATGCTGGAATTTAATATGATGTTGGCCCACCCTTAGTCTTGATGATAGCTTCCACTGTCGCGGGCATATGTTTAATCAGGTGCTGGAATATTTCTTGGGGAATGGCAGCCCATTCTTCTCGGAGTGTTGCACTGAAGACAGGTACCGATGTCGGTTGGTGAGGCCTGGAACGAAGTCGGCGTTCCAAAACATCCCAAAGTTTGTCTATAGTATTCAGGTCAGGACTCTGTGCAGGCCAGTCTATTACATGGATATTATTGTCGCGTAACCACTCCACCACAGGCCGTGCATTATGAACAGGTGCTAGATCGTACTGAAAGATGCAATCGCCATCCCCGAATTGCTCTTCATCACTGGGATGCTAGAAGGTACTTAAAACATCAATGTAGGCCTGTTCTGTGATAGTCCGATGCAAACCAAGAAGGGGAGCAAGCCCCTTCCATGATAAACACGACCACACCATAATACCACCGCCTCAGAATTTTACTGTTGGCACTACATATGCTGGCAGATGACGTTCGGCGTTCGCCATAATCACACCCTGCCATCGGATCGCCACATTGTGTGCCGTGATTCGTCGCTCTACAGAACGTTTACCCACTGTTCAATCGTCCAATGTTCACGCTCCTTACACCAAGCGAGGCGCCGTTTGGCATTTACCGGTGTGATGTTTGGATTTTGAGCAGCCGTTCGACCACGAAATCCAAGTTTTCTCACCTCCCGCCTAACTGTCATGCAGTGGATCTTGATGCAGTTTGGAACTCCGGTGTGATAGTCCTGACAGATACCAATTCGATTCTACATAGAGTACGCGGAAGAACTTGCCCCCCTTCTGACAGCCGTGTACCGCAAGTCTCTAGAGGTACGGAAGGTTCGAATGATTGGAAAAGGGCACAAGTAGTCCCAGTCTTCAAGAAGGGTCGTCGAGCAGATGCGCAAAACTATAGACCTATATCTCTGACGTCGATCTGTTGTAGAATTTTAGAACATGTTTTTTGCTCGAGTATCATGTCGTTTTTGGAAACCCAGAATCTACTATGTAGGAATCAACATGGATTCCGGAAACAGCGATCGTGTGAGACCCAACTCGCTTTATTTGTTCATGAGACCTAGAAAATATTAGATACAGGCTCCCAGGTAGATGCTATTTTTCTTGACTTCCGGAACGCGTTCGATACTGTTCCGCACTGTCACCTGATAAACAAAGTAAGCGCCTACGGAATATCAGACTAGCTGTGTGGCTGGATTCAAGAGTTTTAAGCAAACAGAACACAACATGTTGTTCTCAATGGAGAGACGTCTACAGACGTTAAAGTAACCTCTGGCGTGCCACAGGAGAGTGTTATGAGACCATTGCTTTTCACAATATATATAAATCACCTAGTAGATAGTGTCGGAAGTTGCATACGGCTTTTCGCGGATGGTGCTGTAGTATACAGAGAAGTTGCAGCATTAGAAAATTGTAGCGAAATGCAGGAAGATCTGCAGCGGATAGGCACTTGGTGCATGGAGTGGCAACTGACCCTTAACATAGACAAATGAATGTATTGCGAAGACATAGAAAGAAGGATCCTTTATTGTATGATTATATGATAGCGGAAAAAAACACTGGTAGCAGTTACTTCTGTAAAATATCTGGGAGTATGCGTGCGGAACGATATGAAGTGGAATGATCATATAAAATTAATTGTTGGTAAGGCAGGTACCAGGTTGAGATTCATTGGGTGAGTCCTTAGAAAATGTAGTCCATCAACAAAGTAGGTGGCTTACAAAACGCTCGTTCGACCTACACTTGAGTATTGCTCATCAGCGTGGGATCCGTACCAGAGGAGATAGAGAAAATCCAAAGCAGAGCGGCGCGTTTCGTCGCAGGGTTATTTGGTAAGCGTGATAGCGTTACGGAAATGTTCCGCAAACTCAAGTGGCAGATTCTGCAAGAGAGGCGCTCTGCATCGCGGTGTAGCTCGCTGTCCAGGTTTCGAGAGGGTGCGTTTCTGGATGAGGTATCGACTATATTCCTTCCCCCTAATTATACCTCCCGAGGAGATCACGAATGTAAAATTAGAGAGATTCGAGCGCGCACGGAGGTTTTTCGGCAGTCGTTCTTCCTGTGAACCATACGCGACTGGAACAGAAAAGAGAGGAAATGACAGTGGCACGTAAAGTGCTCTCCGCCACACACCGTTGGGTGGCTTGCGGAGTATAAATGTAGATGTAGATCTAGATGAAAATGTCTGCCTATTACACACTGCGATCCTCTTCAATAGTCGGCGGTCTCTGTCAGTCAACAGACGAGGTCGGCCTGTATGCTTTTGTGCTGTACGTGTCCCTTCACGTTTCCACTTCAGTATCACATCGGAAACAGTGGACCTATGGATGTTTAGGAGTGTGGAAATCTCGCGTACAGACTTTGACTCATGTGACACCCAATCACCTGACCACGTTCGAAGTCTGTGAGTTTTGCGTAGGGGCCCCTTCAACCCTCATAATGTCTAATGACTACTTAGGTCGCTGATATGGGGTACCTGGGAGTAGGTGGCAGAAAAATTCACCTAATATGAAAAACGTATGTTTTTCGGAGTGTCCAGATACTTTTGATCACGTAGTGTATCTGTTTCATAGTAAGTTTTACCCAGAGACGGACCATAAGCCACTTTAGTGTTTGTTTCGTCCGTCCAAATATGTTCCGCAGCGCACGGCTCAGAAGCTGCAACGTTGGGCTTCGTTATTATCTCAGTATCAGTACAAAATATTGCAGCGGCCCACGTCGAAGAATGGAAATGCTGACTCTCCCCTTCCTGTGGGTCCTGATTATGAATTCGATGGTACTGCGGTCAGATCGATGCGCAGGACACTGCACTTCTGCAGACTTTTCTTCTGCAGTGTAGGAGAATTGCACAGGTCACAGATGCATACCTTTACTTGAACCTTTTGTTGCACTGCATCCGTATTACTTGGCCACCTACCATGAAACACATTCAGAATTCTTTTGTGTACGTATATTTTACTTGTCGGCATAGCCTCTCCATCCAGCACAGTGTGATTTTATTGCAGGATGATTCTGGACAGTTTCTTGTAATTATTCCTAAATTGTTTCAGAAAGATGTGTTGCTATTTCTTCACCAAGGATATTGGGGAATTGTACACACGAAAAAGTCAGCGCGTCGACACTGTACTTGGCCGGGCATGGACGCTCCCATTGAAAAGATGAGGTCACAGTGTCTCGCTTGTGCTAAAAACCTAAGTGCCCCGCCGCAAACGTTTTCAGTTTGACCAAAGTCTCAATCGCCGCGGGAACAAGTGCGTTTTGATTTTGCTGGTTCCTTTTGGAACACCTGTTGGCTTATTATTGCGGGCTCTTTTAGCAAATATCCGTTAGCAGTGCCCATGACCTCGACTATGTCGCGTAGTACCATTAAGACCTGTTCATCTACTTTTCCCTTCGGAAGTTTGCCTTAAGTGTTGGTTCCAGACAACGGAACACATTTTATGGCTCAGGACTTTGAACAGTTTTGTACAGCCAATGGTATCGCCTACCTTACCAGTGCACCATTTCATCCTCTGTCGAACGGAGAAGGTGAATGATTTTTGGGTACGTTCAAACAGCAGGTGAATAAACTAAGTGCTTTCCTCACAGTGGAGCAAGCGCTTCTGCTCTTCCTCGGAACGTACTGCTCACATCTCCGCGACGGTTCGTCGCCGCTGAGCTTCTACTTGGCCGGCACCACCGCACGCTGCTCCAGTTGCTACACACACCACAGCGCAAGGCGCCTCACACGCTTCGCGTATCCCTTTGAGCGTAATGATTCTATTTTCTCAGAGTTTCTGGTCGCAGCAGGCTCTGGAAGAGAGGAGCGATTCTTCGAAATTTGGATACTAGAATGTATTTAACTTAATGTCCGGCTGGATTGTTACGCCACCATTAGAACCAGATTCGTGATTGTAGATTGCAGATTTTCTGTCCGCAGATTTTCATCCTACAGGGATCTTGGGGCCGCTGCGGCCGCATGGGGAGCCCCTTCGCTACCGCCTGCTGAGCCGATGGAGCTTCGCCCATCACCTTCGTCGCTGCAGCAGCAAAACTTATTAGCGGTCGTTCCGGCGCCCGCTGTGGACCCGGCACCGTCGTCGTCGTCGTCGTCGTCGTCGTCACAGCCGCCGCCTTCATCATCGCTGCCCTCTCTGTTTTTCGTCGGACCGGCTCAGGATGAGGGTTGGCTCCTTTCAGGGAGTTTTCCCACCGACGTTCCGCTCCGACCGCAGGACATGTGTCGAGGCGCTGCCAGGGGCTTGGCGTCGGTCCGAAAAGCGGGTCCCAGCTCCTTACGCTACCCAGCTCCCGGCCGTGCCTCCCACCTCCCTTTCCAGTTGTCATAACATGGCTTCCTACAGGACAACGGTGCAGCATTTTGAGGGGGTGGAATGTGCTGTCCTAATGCATCAAGGAGCCGCTGACCGGCGCACCAATGGAAAGAGTGTGCAGCGCCACACCTCCAGCAAGACAGAGTTCAGCTCCCCCTGACAACGCTGATTCAACCAGCCGCCCATTGCAGGTCAGCCCCAGTTCGGACTCAGACACCAAGATCACCAGTACTGAGTAACATCAAGACGATACTTAGGCCGCGTTTTTCGAGTTGTAATAGTGAAAAGTATTTGCATGTAGTAGGCACAGAAAGCAAGTTAAGTAATGGTTCTCTTCGCTTCAGAAACACAGTGTTACATTAATCAGTATGTGATATGTAGAGATTATTTTTTATTCCTGCCACCGGCCATAGCAACTTCGCTCCTTCCTTGATTTTGTGGCGCTGACTCCTACAGTAGCCGACACAACGTACAGCTTTTTCCCTCTCCTTTTATGTTTCATCCTACAGAGCTGTAGCTTCAGGTCACTGGCTTTCCGACAATGCTTGCCAGTCACTCGACATTGCAAGCGAAGTTCGAACTTTTACATAGTTTAGTAATAAAGCAAAGTCAGTGATACGTCCGCTAAACCCGCAGAGCAGAAAAGGTGATTAGGATTGTGGAAAGGGCCCAGTAAGGTGGCCATCAGTTTCACTTCAAGACTGTAATTTATTGAAATTTAATAACAAATTTACAGCAAAACAGCACATAGCCGAACCTTTACAACTACGAGTTTCAAAATGCAATTCTTTCACGACTGAAGGCCTCCAAACAACAAATATTAAAAATCCACAAAATGAGTTTCAAGAGACTGAAAACACCCAGTTAAAATTTCATATATATATATATATATATATATATATATATATATATATATATATATATATATCACAGCTAGGCTGAAAGCCTCGAGGCAAGAGTGGATAGAACAAACATATACAAGGTGCAATACAAACGGCTAAAGGCCAGAATTAAATTTTAAAATTTAAAAATATATTATCATAATCTTTTAAGGTGGAAGGACGCAATATTTTCGCTTAAGTGGAAATTTTGAGGATAAGCGCCTGCGGGCCCACAGTTGATTATATAAAAATTCAAAACATACCCTAACCATTAAGTTTTATCTGGCCAAAAGCACTCTAAATGAAAAGGCAACGCAACGACAATAACTAAATTTAAGAATAAGGTTTTAAGCGGCTTAAGGTCCACAATTGATTTTCCAAAAATTCAAAATATCTTAAACCTTTAAGTCGCTGGCAACGCATAAATGAAAAGATAGCACAACCTCAGTAACTTTCAACAAAATATGAATTTTCCAGAATTCATACTTACTTATACGGGATGAAGGCCCTTCATTTACATAAAACACAATAATTTTTTTAAAGCATTGGCTATAATAGATTACCAACAGACCATTAAATACCAATGGAAGGACAGTATAGACAACGGCACTCAGACGACACGAGGGGCGAGGGGGGGGGGGGGGGGGGGGCTACCATGGAAACATTAACGTTCACTTTGGTGAGTCAGGTGGTGGACCCTACTACATTTGATCCGTTGGTAGCCCAACCAAGAGACAGTCACAGACCGACCGACCAAACGACTTGCTAGCCACCTATCGGTACATGAAAACTCAAAGACCAAACTGTTACGGACGTGATTATCCACAATGAAATATGTATTAAGCTGTCAAAACTACACACCGTGTTGGACAGTGACACCAGGTGAGGTAAGGACACTGTCTCAAATTATGCTAGTGGGCAGGGCAGGTAACCAGAACACTAACGCCGACAAGGCAGAAAATTCCGCTGGTGCACTTAAATTGTAGTGAACCAATATAGTTAATTCCATTGCATGGCGGCTCGAGATTTCACCACTACAAACACTCGGTGTTGCTCACAGGAAAAGCTCCCAGCAGCGAACCACCGAAACGAACGACACAACCTGAACGGACGTCCAAGGTCGGTGAGCCACGAAGCTCGTAGCGATCGGACAGCCCCACAAACACTCCGACACTGCTTAGGGACAGCCAGCGGACACAGTAGACCGCGCGGCACGGAGATAACCTCCCTGGTTCGCACCAACCGACCGAGTCGCCTCAGAATGCCGACAACATCTAAAATAGTCGTCAGTGGAAATAACGCCAACTACACACAACCAGACCAACACTTGCACGACGACCTGAACGATACCCAACGGTAACTAAGCACGTATGAAGAGAAATCGGGAGTCGATGCACACACACGCAGCCGACTCATGAACGGTCAGCGAGCCAAAACGCGTCGACCGGTAGGACGACCGACCGACGATATCTACCAAGAGCGTGGCCCGGCTCAAGTGAAGCGTGGCGGCAATGGTCGGGCGAGCCATGTCAACGCAGACCTCACTGCTCCAACCCGACTGCACTAGTGCTCCATTGCAACTCCCCGACTGGCAGGTCCGGACTGCGCTCCAGACGCGTTCCAACTGACTGGCAGTCCCAACTCGCGACTCGAACACGCTTACGACAGACAGCGACCAGGAAGTAATAGCAGTCGAGCAAAGATATTACGAAAGGGAACATATTGATACACGCTGCTAGCGCCCCTCACGGTCAGGCAAAGCAGCAACTCGGTGACACCAGTAATTTCAATTAACGTAGTGACGTGGAAGTACGTTAAAAAGCAGGGTGTAAAATACCTGACGGCGGGACATGAGCCACACACGGCTCAGTCAGATATAAAATTGTTTCAAACTTGCAGCCAACGTAGCCTGCGATAGGAGCTATTCTTGCTAAGTTGAGCACTAACATTCATGTCTTCCGTTAAAGAGATTCTGCATAATGTTATTTTATAAGTAAAATGAAGCCATCTGAAATGTCGGTGAATAAAGATAAACATTCCAATTCTGTATAGAATACAAGTAAAAGGAAAATAAATTTGTTGTATGGGGGAGGGGTATTTCTAATCCTTGAAAGGATTATGGGCAACGTCTCACACTAAAGGAGATGATTCCATGTGATTACGATTGACATTGTTACAAAATGTTACAGTTAGAGAAACGAATACATTAATGAAGGCATTAAATCAAATGATTTCCTACGATACATAGTACATAAAACTCACCTGACTACAGTTATCAGTGTAAGTTCTGGTAAAAATCCAGGTGACGGTGCATGTAATGATTTTTGCTATGTCTACAAGGTGTGTGTTAACAGAGACGGATAAATACAGGAAGTTCAGGTATGTGAACCACCATTTTGTACGGCATGACCTACAAACTTCTTATTGCTGTTAAAAAGGTGTTGGCTACCATAGCGAAAGCACATGTGGAGACCAGAGGAAAAGAGAACCCTAGACCAAATGAACTTTATAGTTTACATGGTAGCAAACGATTACATTTACCAGAATACCTCAATATTAGAAAGTTGCACCTGTTATGTTCAAAGAAAAATCCTCCAAACCGTATGCCATACGGACACAATTGACTAATGTTTGTGACTAACTACAAGTTGGGTACCGCGGAGTGGTGCCTGTTCAGTGTGTGACAAACTTAGAGCCTACTGTTCTAAACTTGATAACAGATAAACAACGAGAAATTTCCAACTCGGATGCAAGCTCTAATTTAGGACAAACAACATCTAACGACTTAAAATTAACTACATAAGAAGCTGGCTGCTCCGGCCGAACGGTTCTAGGCGCTTCAGTCTGGAACCGAGCGACCGCTATGGTCGCAAGTTCGAATCCTGCCTCGGGCATGGATGTGTGCGACGTCCTTAGATTAGTTAGGTTTAAGTAATTGTAAGTCTAGGGGACTGATGACCTCAGATGTTAAGTCGCATAGTGCTTAGAGCCATTTGAACTCTTTTTAATTATGTTGTTGTTTCATTCTTGGGAAATGCACTTAATAGATATAATCACGCACACAATTTTCATACTCCGCGAAGGGAAGGTGCCTAGGGGCGCGAAGAATAGGGAAAAACCTTTGCTATTATGTGGGTGAAAATGCCGTTCAGGATTGCCAGCCCTTCATGCTATACGACTTTTACTTCAGTTCTTACCAATCGAAAGAAGCACAACACCTGCGTTTTGGGGATACTAAGCTGGCTGATGTTGGCTTCATGTTTTTGAAGTCATGGCAGCTTATCTTAATTTTACCTCCATGGTTTGAAGGGTATTAATTAAGTTGTCTGGTTAATCGCTTTTACGGAAACTGACATAACGTTGAAATAAATTAGCTACATTTAAATAAATTTAACAAGTGTTGGAAAGGAAAAGCCCAGTATATTCATGTCTACCCATTTTGTTTTTGCAAAGTACACAGAAGTACTGTCACGTGTATTAATATTTGTAGGTACCAAATTCGACAGTAAAGTCTCTGCAGAAATTTATATGATCTATGGCATATGTTTTGAGCAGAAAAAGCAAGAGAATCGCTGCACGCTATCATAGGTACAAATAACCTAATACGAAGTATATAAACATTTTAATGACAGGAAGTTGTCTTGTTCTATTAGCTTCATTTTACAAAATCCTAAGAAGAATCTGTCATGACAAGTTTAAAACATAAGTCACAAACACAGTTATGCAGAAAGTCTACGGGAAAGACCTCTAAATTTTGACAAATCCACAAAATGATATATCACCCCTTGCGTTGAGTGAATGCAGACGCGAAATGCGGTTACGTTTTTTTTTTCTTTTTTTTTATATTAAACCTCAGTTTCGATTAAAAGGCACATTGGAATTGATGTTGTAAGTCTGTATCTCTTTGGATCCTGTCCTTTGTCTGAGCACTTAACTCGTACATTAACAATATAAAGTTGGTATCTCTTGACATATTGAATCTCACCATCTATGATGATGATGTAAGCCAAAGCAGTGAATTCCAATTTGTACAGTTCCAGGATTCAAACACCGGTCCCCTGCTTATTACAGAGATGCTCTAACTGTTATATTCAAATGTGGGACTTAACTGCTAAGGTCATCTGTCGATAAGCTTACACACTACTTAACCTAAATCATCCTAAGGACAAACACACACACCCATGCCCGAGGGAGGACTCGAACCTCCGCCAGGATCAGCCGCACAGTCCATGACTGCAGCGCCTCAGACCGCTCGGCTAATCCCGCGCGGCTCTATCTGTTATGCCACACTACCACTACAGATAGCTCAGCTACCGAACGACCCATGTATGTCTACCTCACTAAAACAAATTCCAAGTCTCACCTCAGCCCATTTCTATTCGCCTTCTAAACTCTTATGAGTATTGACAACGCTCTCCAATACTGGAACAGTACCTTATGAATGAGGAGTAGGTGACATATTAATCATATGAAATTGGTATTACTGTGACATATAGGGTCTCAGTTTTATATATGGTAATGGTGTAGGCCCAAGCAATGAATTAAAATTAGTACCAGCGCCTGGATTCGAACGCAAGTCTCTTGTCTTGGCCTACAACATTATCATAGAAAAAGATGAAACCCAATAAGTCGCAGGAATACCAACTTTATGTGATTAATACAGGATGTAACAAAAATGTACGGTGCAAACTGCCGGACACATTCCTCACATGTCAACGAAAAAATTATATTATTTGAACATGGGTCTGGAAACGCCTTGCTTCCATGTTATAAACTCATTACCTCCAACGAGATTCAGCGAGATCAGATTGTAAACTTCCACAGTCAGCATGAATGAGCAGACTTAGCTGTTGAAGTCACCAGCAAAGATTTTCTATCAATATTTGTTGGTGGCTGGTAGTGCCTCCGTTTCTTCCACCCAGGCTCAACTGCCAATGTTATCATAATTTTGTGGAGAATGTTCTACCTTATCTGTTGGCAAATGTGCCTCTAACTCGGCGAAAAAACATTTACTCCATGCTCCTCCTCACTTTAGTGTTAATGTTCATCAGTGTGGTGGCAGATGGACAGGTAGAAATAGACCAATTGCCTGGCCTCCACGCTGCTACGGAGCTAAGCCCACTGGACTTTTGTTTGTGGGGGTATTTGAAAGCTCTTATGTATGTGATGTTCAGAGTCTCTGTGCCCATGTTATGGAAGTCGGTGACACAGTATTCACTATTCCAGGGAAACATCAGCACATCCAAGATTCACTACTATCAGTGCCCAAAGAGGGCATATTAAACATCTCCTGTGGGAAAGAGATACGCACGGTATGCTGGTGCGTTCTTTTCGTACGTGTTTCCCATAGTTAACGGATTGGAGAAAGTGAGATGTAAAATGGAAACAAAGAGTTTTCAGACCGATGTTCGTATATCATAATTTCTTCGTGTACAAGAGTAATTTGCCCTGCAATTTGTGCTCTACATCTTCGTTACACACTTGTAACCTCCCCACACAATATTTTTAAATAAATAAGAAACCAAGAACCATGAACCAAGTGTAAACTGCCCTACAAAAATACTTTAATTAAATGAACCATGTGTAACCTCCCCACAGAATTATTTTTTAATAAAAACCAAGCGTAAACTCGCCAAAATATTAATTAAATGAATTTTTAAAGTATTGTAATCTCTGAACAAAACTGGTTTTAATGTGACCTCTGAACAAAATTGGCTCCCATTTACTATCTGTGTGCAGAAATGCATTCACATTCAATGTTCCCACAAAATTCCTTTCTCATTCAATGCTAAGTTCGAAACAGAAAAATTCCTAAACACCACAATAATAAAAAAAAATTTAGTAACTTGGTAAATTTTATGAGGACAGCAGCGCTGCCCTTCGGCCCTGTATTCTGAATAAAAAAAGCAAAACATTCTTACCTTAATAAAAACTGCAAATATATCTGCTCTTATGTAGAAATTTTTTGACACAGGTTCGTGCAATGCTGGCGTATATTTTTTTTTATTCTTGGAAGGAATGATCATGCATTGGAAATATTCTTTAAATTGAAATGAATGCTTTTCTTTAAAAAGTTACCTTATGTTATAAAATTATTATTGGGGCATTTTTTGAAAGAAATCAAATGACATTTAATATACATTACTAGATATGCGCAAGGCTGCTTCTTTACCTTCTACAACAATACTCATCTTCCAGAGTCCTGACCAGAGTCCCGAGCAGATCAGGCAGCCGACACGCGCCGACTACCTCCGACTCACGCAGACTACTCAAGACTACTGCTTACTACTGCTTACTAGCACGGACAGAAGACTAAAGCCGA
The DNA here is from genome assembly GCF_021461395.2 of Schistocerca americana. NCBI lineage: Eukaryota > Metazoa > Arthropoda > Insecta > Orthoptera > Acrididae > Schistocerca > Schistocerca americana. The sequence continues at coordinate 456,372,915 of NC_060123.1, forward strand.
CTGACTCCGACTCGCGCCGACTCGCGACAAGCAACAACTAACCACATACTACTCTCTGGTCAGAGATACCGCTATGTCTTCCCCATCGCCGGCAACGCATACGTCTTACACACTGTATATTACCTATACCTGAGATACAGGCAGATATGACCCCATTTCGCTCGTTTATAAGGTGCTAATCCAATATCGAGGAGCCTTGTCAATACTCATGCGAGTTCAGAAGAGGAATAGTAATATGCTGAGGCAATAGCTGGAATTTGTATCGGTGAGAGAGACATACTACAGTAGTCCAGAAGAACGGACACCACGCATTCATATAACTGATTCGCCTAGATGGGCAATGCATCCACCTTCTTCAGTGTGGATAGGCAAGTATGCCCGACCTCCTGCGGGAATCTCAGAGTAGTGAGCATGGAGGAAATGGACAGTAGTTGCAGGTATGTGGGGCTTTGCGGGAATGTGGGTCGGCTGTGAGACATGCTGAGACAGTCCACACAGTTACGATAACACTGTGTCCCAAACAGCGCAGTGGTTAAGCCACCTACCTAGTAAGCAAGAAATCGGAGATCGAAGATTCGAATCCCAGTCTGGTACAAATGTTCACTTGTCGCTGCTCATTTCATGTACTGTCTCAATGCAGATGACATCAGTAGTCCGTTCCCATTTATTTGATTTCTCCGTCCCTCAACCTTCAATTTACATATAAAGCATGTCACATCTGCATCGAAAGCGGCGGACATGGGTTCGAATCCTGGGAGTGGTAAGAATTTTAATTCAGTTTTTTGGCCTACATCATTATCATAGATAACTTTAAAATGTTTTAATTTCAGTTTAGCTTTTAAAATGAGACGTGTATTCCTTCTAATGACAAGACACCATAAATTATTAACCATTTGCTGCCGTTCTTGGGTGTAACAGCGACGCTTTACTGTAAGTACATGTGGAATAGAGTCGTGTGAGCTCCAGTTTAAGGGACTGGCTGCAGATACTGGAGGGTGAATCGTCGCTAGATTTACGCGCGGCTGGCTTCACAACGCCGCGGCTCTGCGCTCCCCTTATCTTATCTGGCGTGCCGTTCTCTCGCCATGATCCGACCAGCCACGGAGAAGACGGCACCACCGCCGATAACCTTCCCACGCGTCCCCGTCTGAGCACTCACAGACTCCCACCTGTCTTGCTCCAGGAAAATTTGAAATCAGGAGCAATTATCAAAACCACTAAGTCGCTATGGTGACGTCCAATTGAAAGACTTGAACTCGATCATGGAGCCACATGAAATTAAGAACACGGTTACTTACACAAGACATACACCTGCGTTGACTCAAGCATACTAAGATATCCACAAAATTTTCCTTAAGCTCCGTTCGGTCGGTAGTTCCCTTCTCACGCAAAAATTCTTCATAGGGTGAACTGTTATCATATAGCCTCAGGTGTACATCTGGTTGAAGGGCAGCATAAACAATAACATTCATCACTAAGATTTATCGCACAAAACTGTGCGGAGGTTTGAAAGTAGGAAGCAGGGTCACTCAAACTTAGAGGAAAATTCGCAGGAGATGGCACAGTAAATTACACCAATGAGTACGTGTGGGCAGATGCAAATCATCGAGCAGTAATACAGATACGCATTCGGGTCCCATCAGTATCAATGTAAAACCCGGACTCCACCCACAGGGGCTTGCGGGTCTATCGACACCTCCCGACTGCCCTGTCATCCTTCGCCAGTGACGTCACTGTGTATGGAGGGACGTGAGGTCAGTAAACGCTCACCTGGCCGTTGTCACTTTTTGTGACCTAGATATAGCGTCCGCTCGGCAATGCAGAATCCTACGCCCACGTTACATCCCTTGAGACTGGAAACGGGCTCGTTTCCACTTGGAGAGTGCACACACACAGATTATCGGCATGGGGAGCATTGTAAGAGCTTCTTCCTGACGTAACAGTAGAAAGAGGGGCACCGATAGTTTTGCGCCCAACAAGAACACTGGACACAGAAGTGGCACCATGTCGTCTTCTTATAGGAGTCCCTCAGACATGTGTGGAGGCTGTAAAGAGAACTAACGTTGCCAGGATATACTCGTCATCGTCATACGGGGCCAACATCTGGCGTGATGTTTTGCGCCAGAAATTTCTGAACACTGACCAAAGAATAGTCCATGTCGATTTATTGTAAATTTTCCTGTTGGATAAAAACTTGATCTGCTCGGGATCGCTTATCCAGTAAGTTAGTTATCAATTAGTTAGTTACATGTTCCTTTGACCATCTGAACGATTCTTTTATCGAAATGATGTGTAACGAGTCAGTTTAGGGGATATATATATATATATATATATATATATGTATATACATGATATATGTGTATATATATATATACACATGATTACAGTCAACATTAATGAACGCATCACCATTTCATTCCCGCTCATTCAGCTGCACTTAAAATCAAGGTTTCTTTTTCTGTTTATGGCTACCAGCTTTTGGTATAAATTCACCAATAGGATGTAAGGAGGTGTCCAGGAGAAATGATTTTAATTTAGATTTAAAACTTGCTTCGGTACTTGTCAGATATTTTATGTTATTGAGCAAATGATAAAAAATTTTACTGCTGCATATTGATCTCCGATATCAGCCACGGACAGCCTTAACAATGAGTAATAAAGGTAATCTTTCCCTCTTCTCATATTGTGATGGAGGTAACTTCAAGTTGTACCTACATGACGTCAGTGGGAGTAAACCACATATTATTCTTACTGTTCGGTTTTGCGCAATCAATACTTTCTTTCTAAGCGTTCAATTTCCCCAGAAAAATATTCCATACGGCATTATTAAGTGGAAATACGAAAACTCCGTCAGACAGTTGAAACGTTTGTTTCGAAGAATGTCAAATATATGAAGAGCAAAAGCGCCTGAACTTAATTGTTTGAGCAGCTCAGTGACATGCTTGCTCGATTTGAAATTTTCTTCAGTATCTACACACAAAAATTTGAAGCACTGTCCTATTTACCCACTCCTGCTCATGTCCTACGTCAATTGTTTGTATGATTCTGTTCGTTGCACCGAACTATGTAGTACGTTTTCTTAAAATTTAGGGATACTCTTTTTCCGAGAACCACTTAATAATTCCAGAATGAGATTTTCACTCTGCAGCGGAGTGTGCGCTGATATGAAACTTCTTGGCAGATTAAAACTGTTTGTAAAGCACTTGCCCGCAAAAGGCCAAGGTCCCGAGTTCGAGTCTCGGTCCGGCACACAGTTTTAATCTGTCAGACTGTTTCATATCAGCGCACATTCCGCTACAGAGTGAAAATTTCATTCTGGAAACATCCCCCAGGCTGTGGCTAAGCCATGTCTCCGCAATATCCTTTCTTTCAGGAATGATAGTTTTGCAGGTTCGCAGGAGAGCTTCTGTAAAGTTTGGAAGGTAGTAGACGAGGTACTGGCAGAAGTGAAGCTGCGAGGACGGGGCGTGAGTCGTGCTTGAGTAGCTCTGTTGGTAGAGCCCTTGCTCGGGAAAGGAAAAGGTCCCGAGCTCCAGTCTCGGTTCCGCACACAATTTTGATCTGCTAGGAAGTTTCACTTAATAATCCTTTGGAATCATTTACTAACTCTTTTGCTGCTTCCTCTCTACGGCATTTATTATAAAGCTAGCATCGTCTACAAAGAGTACCAACTTTTCTTCTTGAATTATAAGTAGAAGGTCATTCATACATATAAGAAATAGAAGTGGACCAAGAGCGAAACCCTGAGAGACACCATTTGTTATGTTACTCCAGGCACTATAGTTTCCTACCTTTCCGGTATTGTCTGAATTATTCAGCACAACTTTTCGCATAGGCACGAGCTTTCACTTTTCTAATGTGTTAAGACGATGATTGTGTCTAGATTCAAGGTCTCCAAGAAGTTATCTTTCAGTAAGTTTCGCCTGGTGTCCTGACCCACCTAGACACCGAGGGTACTCGACTAGTGCACTGAACTGCTCATTCTCCATAATTTCCAGCCATTCGAAACATGTTAAACGTATCCGTCAGATCCATTTCCTATATCTCGTTGTCGAGTTATTTCTTTACCTGTGATAGCCTGTACGCAACGATACTAAGCCTCAAGAACGCAAAAGAGTAGTTTGATTTGAACTCTTACCTCTTTACTTTGTATGCCAGCATTTCCTTGTGTCCTAATCTCGTGATGAAACCCAGATTGCGTGGTTATATTTGATATGATGGATATCTTCTGCAAGTACAGCCTTTCCAACGTCGATATTAAGGTAAATGGTCATTGAAGTTCACTGTGTCTATACGACTAGTTGTTGAGTTGTTGATGTAGTGTTAAAGTGGCTAGGGCATGATGTCCTTGTCTTGTCAGTTGTCCCTTCTAGAATCATCAGATGGTTCGCTAACCTCAAGGCATTGCCCGACAGTCTTGTTCTGGCTGGAGTAGGTAAGACAGTTGATCCTAGAGGGTACTCTAACGGCACAGAGAAAAGATATCAGGCTTTCTTGTACAGAGAGTTACTATCTTCATTAACATTTTCATTTTCTGTTTTTAAATCTTAGTGAGGAATTAATTAGTCATTCCTGATATAACTTTCCATGTGCACGAAGAGCTGCAACATTTCCACGTAACTGTAACTTATGTATGAACCACTATGTTTGTGAATTGAATTGCTCCTGCATGTGACAGTGTTACAAAAATACTGCGTCCTTGATCAATGATTGATACTGCAAATTCACCATGATTGCATCAAGTAAAGCAAGGAGCGTGTTTGTGATAACGCATTATTCGTTCAAAAAATGGTTCAAATGGCTCTGAGCACTATGGGACTTAACATCTTTGGTCATCAGTCCACTAGACTTAGAACTACTTAAACCTAACTATCTCAAGGACATCACACACATCCATGCGCGAGACAGGATTCGAACTTGCGACCGTAGCAGCAGCGCGGTTCCGGACTGAAGATCCTAGAACCGCTCGGTCACAGCGGCCGGCTAACGCATTACTGAGAATTCTTAGTTTTTCGCTGTATGTGGAATTTGGAAAACCTGTCACATTGTACAGTTTCATACTCACATGAGCACTACTAGGTATCGTGCCTTGTGCTCTTAGATCAGTAGTAACGCCTTGTATCCCTCGCAGCTGTCCACTAAACTGCTGTAAGCTCGATTTAATGTACGTTTTGTGGTGAAAGTAATTCGCCTGTGACCCCATTACCTCACTTACACTCACATGCTCTCACGTTTGCCTTAAGAGTCACGTTTAATGGATAAAAGAACAAATCTCAATGTTCCAAGCCGAAATAATACTTGCATGCACTTAGATTGTTAATCATTTTTTGTACTTCTCGAATTAACGTGATTTTTGGCGTTTTGGAACCTATGATCGCAGTTCCAACTCTCCGCTAGGTACTCAGTTGTATTTCATAGCTTTTGTTTATAGTGTGGAATACTATTTAGTATCTCTGATTATCGAAAGAGTGAACGAGTGGTCGCTTGTCTTTGCATGTAGACCACATATGTTACCATGTGCCTTCCACAACCTTTCGATGCGGTAAGGTACCGTGAACAGTCGTGCATATGAAGAAGAGTGCATCCTACTTGTACCCATGTGCAATGATTATATTTTATCTGGAGTGGGTGCCATTCTATTAGTCCAAGGGTATGTGTATAACATTCAGAAAAATTAAATTTTACATCCTTATAAATGCTTGGGGAAATTTATGAGAAACCTACGCTTTCTATCTCATGAACATCCAGCAGGTCATTACCCAAACTGAAATGTTAAGCTGATGCATTATTCGTTATTCATAGTTATTTGCAACATTATGTGATTAATTAAAAGGGTCTATTGCTAAAAGTTTTAAGTACTAAACTTTCAATCATCAACCCACTTACCCATACTACTAACACCCGTTTTACTGTGATCATGGGTTGCAGATATAATGGCATGCCACCACTCGCCAACCACTACGATTGATAGGTTCTCGCTTAGCGATGAAACAACATGAACTGCTGTACCCGTATGTCACATTCGATCTCAGTTTGACTAGTAACTCAGCCAGGTTAGAGCCGTCGTTGCTGCCTGAGATGGGAGCTCTGTGTACCAATCATCCACGCTGTACACCCCAAAGAATCTTAAAATTTAAAAATTTGTGCTTATTGCTGTGCAGTATAAGCACAATAAATAAAGTGTCACAGTTTATGAACCTCCAGAACTACGCAGGAAAAATAGATAAGATAACTTATTTTGTTTTAATGAAACTACTATTTGCCTAGCCATCGAGATTGCAATGTGGAATATTATTTATTGGCTGAGACCAGTTTCGGACACAACGTGGATTTTGAAACCATCGCCTTCCCCCAAAAGCATTGAAATGCTACGTAGTTGTTGTACTAAGTTTCAACACATACGATGAAGGCTATGGTTTGAAAATGGGCGTCTTGTCCGACATAAGTAACCTCTAACAAAAGGTATTCCTCATTGCAACTTCGACAGCTTCTCAAACAGTAGTTTCAATACAGCAGGGGTTGAAAATACTGCTTTAGTTGTAAATTACTTTATTTTCACACGACCGGTTTGGGACTATTATAAGCCCAATCTCAGGTGACGTACTGGTAATAGCAAAAAAGGGAGATGATTTTCACACGCCGCAACACATAATGAACTAAAATCATTTTTTTTCTAAAACGTTTTAAAAACCTTTAAAAAACATTTCAAAACCGCCGGTCAGGCTAGGTGCTGTGAAACCTATGTCAATTTGCTAGTGGCAACAGACTGTACTACGGACGACTGCTTGGGTAGGGAATATATACAAATGATATCACGACACTTACGCTGTGCTGTGGTCCCCGAGCGTGTGAAAATGAAGTAATTTACATCTGAAGCGGTATATTCAGCCTCTACTATAATGTTCAGTTGCGGATGTTCTTCCAACAGGATTGTTTTAATACAGTTTCGTTCCTGGCTACCCATCCTGATATTGTTATTTTTGTTACTAACAGTGTACCTTAATGTCCACAGATCACGGCCTTCCATCCAGGGAAATGAGATAAATTGTACCCATGATGCGCGCTGCCTGAGGATTTGCTACTGGTCACCTCTCGAGCGTATGAAGACGGCCTCCAAAGCTAGAGTCGTGACGCCGTACGTCGGCCACAGGCAGGAAGCACTCGTGCTGAGTGTGGGGAGGGAGAACACTTGTCGCGGCATGGCATTGTCCGCTCCGTATGCACCGCTCCGCCATGTTGCACTGCAGCGTCGCATTGTGCTCGCCGACGCTCCTACCTCGCCGCAGCGACGACGCCCCGCCCTGCAGGTTGTGATGGCAGCTGACTCACTATAGCTCTGGCGGAAAGTCACAGCATATGGTATAGCACTGGCAGGCGTGAATCTTTCGTCCTCAAAAAAATTAGCGCTCCTCCTTGTCCAGCTTCGCCTAATTTTAATTCATCATACCATTCACATACCTTGTGCGTTACACATTAAATAATATAACCTTATCAGTAATACTTGACTCAGACCGTTAAGAGAGCACACAGGGCGCTTGGTAGCGTGGTCAAGAACTGACAACAGTTGACCATGGTACAGTCTGCCGCAGAGGTAAGGGGAGGCAGTGAAGTGCTGCGTGTGAGCCGACCTTTTATGGGGAATCAGTGCAATGATTTCGGTCGACGAGATACCGTACATGATAGGATGGAAGAAACGAGCTAGAGTGTTTTGACGTGCGCATGATTTTCACACCGTTAGTGAGAAATGGTTCTTATGGCTCTGAGCACTATGGGACTTAACTGCTGTGGTCATCAGCCCCCTAGAACTTAGAACTTTTTTTTTTTTTTTGGTCATGTCCACTGACTGGTCTGATGCGGCCCGCCACAAATTCCTTTCCTGTGCTAACCTCTTCATCTCAGAGTAGCACTTGCAACCTACGTCCTCAATTATTTGCTTGACGTATTCCAATCTCTGTCTTCCTCTACAGTTTTTGCCCTCTACAGCTCCCTCTAGTACCATGGAAGTCATTTCCTCATGTCTTAGCAGATGTCCTATCATCCTGTTCCTTCTCCTTATCAGTGCTTTCCACATATTCCTTTCCTATCCGATTCTGCGTAGAACCTCCTCATTCCTTACCTTATCAGTCCACCTAATTTTCAACATTCGTCTACAGCACCACATCTCAAATGATTCGATTCTCTTCTGTTCCGGTTTTCCCACAGTCCATGTTTCACTACCATACAATGCTGTACTCCAGACGTACATCCTCAGACATTTCTTCCTCAAATTAAGGCCGGTATTTGATATTAGTAGACTTCTCTTGGCCAGAAATGCCTCTTTTGCCATAGCGAGTCTGGTTTTGATGTCCTCCTTGCTCTGTCCGTCATTGGTTAATTTACTGCCTAAGTAGCAGAATTCCTTAACTTCACTGACTTCGTGACCATCAATCCTGATGTTAAGTTTCTCGCTGTTCTCATTTCTACTACTTCTCATTACCTTCGTCTTTCTCCGATTTACTCTCAAACCATACTGTGTACTCATTAGACTGTTCATTCCGTTCAGCAGATCATTTAATTCTTCTTCACTTTCACTCAGGATAGCAATGTCATCAGCGAATCGTATCATTGATATCCTTTCACCTTGTATTTTAATTCCACTCCTGAACCTTTCTTTTATTTCCATCATTGCTTCCTCGATGTACAGATTGAAGAGTAGGGCGAAAGGCTACAGCCTTGTCTTACACCCTTCTTAATACGAGCACTTCGTTCTTGATCGTCCACTCTTATTATTCGCTCTTGGTTGTTGTACATATTGTATATGACCCGTCTCTCCCTATAGCTCACCCCTACTTTTTTCAGAATCTCGAACAGCTTGCACCATTTTATATTGTCGAACGCTTTTTCCAGGTCGACAAATCCTATGAAAGTGTCTTGATTTTTCTTTAGCCTTGCTTCCATTATTAGCCGTAACGTCAGAATTGCCTCTCTCGTCCCTGTACTTTTCCTAAAGCCCAACTGATCGTCACCTAGCGCATTCTCAATTTTCTTTTCCATTCTTCTGTATATTATTCTTGTAAGCAGCTTCGCCGGCCGAAGTGGCCGTACGGTTAAAGGCGCTGCAGTCTGGAACCGCAAGACCGCTACGGTCGCGGGTTCGAATCCTGCCTCGGGCATGGATGTTTGTGATGTACTTAGGTTAGTTTGGTTTAACTAGTTCTAAGTTCTAGGGGACTAATGACCTCAGCAGTTGAGTCCCATAGTGCTCAGAGCCATAAGCAGCTTCGATGCATGAGCTGTTAAGCTGATTGTGCGATAATTCTCGCACTTGTCAGCTCTTGCCGTCTTCGGAATTCTGTGGATGATGCTTTTCCGAAAGTCAGGTGGTATATCGCCAGACTCATATATTCTACACACCAACGTGAATAGTCGTTTTGTTGCCACTTCCCCCAATGATTTTAGAAATTCTGATGGAATGTTATCTATCTCTTCTGCCTTATTTGACCGTGTTGTTGTTGTTGTGGTCTTCAGTCCTGAGACTGGTTTGATGCAGCTCTCCATGCTACTCTATCCTGTGCAAGCTTTTTCATCTCCCAGTACCTACTGCAACCTACATCCTTCTGAATCTGCTTAGTGTATTCATCTCTTGGTCTCCCTCTACGATTTTTACCCTCAACGCTGCCCTCCAATACTAAATTGGTAATCCCTTGATGCCTCAGAACATGTCCTACCAACCGATCCCTTCTTCTGGTCAAGTTGTGCCACAAACTTCTCTTCTCCCCAATCCTATTCAATACTTCCTCATTAGTTATGTGATCTACCCATCTAATCTTCAGCATTCTTCTGTAGCACCACATTTCGAAAGCTTCTATTCTCTTCTTGTCCAAACTATTTATCGTCCATGTTTCACTTCCATACATGGCTACACTCCATACGAATACTTTCAGAAATGACTTCCTGACACTTAAATCAATACTGGATGTTAACAAATTTCTCTTCTTCAGAAACGCTTTCCTTGCCATTGCCAGCCTACATTTTATATCCTCTCTACTTCGACCATCATCAGTTATTTTGCTCCCCAAATAGCAAAACTCCTTTACTACTTTAAGTGCCTCATTTCCTAATCTAATTCCCTCAGCATCACCCGACTTAATTAGACTACATTCCATTATCCTCGTTTTGCTTTTGTTGATGTTCATCTTATATCCTCCTTTCAAGACACTGTCCATTCCATTCAACTGCTCTTCCAAGTCCTTTGCTGTCTCTGACAGAATTACAATGTCATCGGCGAACCTCAAAGTTTTTATTTCTTCTCCATGAATTTTAATACCTACTCCGAATTTTTCTTTTGTTTCCTTTACTGCTTGCTCAATATACAGATTGAACAACATCGGGGAGAGGCTACAACCCTGTCTTACTCCCTTCCCAACCACTGCTTCCCTTTCATGTCCCTCGACTCTTATAACTGCCATCTGGTTTCTGTATAAATTGTAAATAGCCTTTCGCTCCCTGTATTTTACCCCTGCCATCTTTAGAATTTGAAAGAGAGTATTCCAGTCAACATTGTCAAAAGCTTTCTCTAAGTCTACAAATGCTAGAAACGTAGGTTTGCCTTTCCTTAATCTTTCTTCTAAGATAAGTCGTAAGGTCAGTATTGTCTCACGTGTTCCAGTGTTTCTACGGAACCCAAACTGATCTTCCCCGAGGTTGGCTTCTACTAGCATTTCCATTCGTCTGTAAAGAATTCGTGTTAGTATTTTGCAGCTGTGACTTATTAAACTGATAGTTCGGTAATTTTCACATCTGTCAACACCTGCTTTCTTTGGGATTGGAATTATTATATTCTTCTTGAAGTCTGAGGGTATTTCGCCTGTTTCATACATCTTGCTCAGCGGATGGTAGAGTTTTTTCAGGACTGGCTCTCCCACGGCCGTCAAGTAGTTCCAATGGAATATTGTCTACTCCGGGGGCCTTGTTTCGACTCAGGTCTTTCAGTGCTCTGTCAAACTCTTCACGCAGTATCGTATCTCCCATTTCATCTTCATCTACATCCTCTTCCCTTTCCATAATATTGTCCTCAAGTACTTCGCCCTTGTATAGACCATCTATATACTCCTTCCACCTTCTTTGCTTAGAACTGGGTTTCCATCTGAGCTCTTGATATTCATACAAGTCGTTCTCTTATCTCCAAAGGTCTCTTTAATTTTCCTGTAGGCGGTATCTATCTTACCCCTAGTGAGATAGGCCTCTACATCCTTACATTTGTCCTCTAGCCATCCCTGCTTAGCCATTTTGCACTTCCTGTCGATCTCATTTTTGAGACGTTTGTATTCCTTTTTGCCTGTTTCACTTACTGCATTTTTATATTTTCTCCTTTCATCAATTAAATTCAATATTTCTTCTGTTACCCAAGGATTTCTACTAGCCCTCGTCTTTTTACCTACTTGATCCTCTGCTGCCTTCACTACTTCATCCCTCAAAGCTACCCATTCTTCTTCTACTGTATTTATTTCCCCCATTCCTGTCAATTGCTCCCTTATGCTCTCCCTGAATCTCTGTACAACCTCTGGTTCTTTTAGTTTATCCAGGTCCCATCTCCTTAAATTCCCACCTTTTTGCAGTTTCTTCAGTTTTAATCTACAGGTCATAACCAATAGATTGTGGTCAGAGTCCACATCTGCCCCTGGAAATGTCTTACAATTTAAAACCTGGTTCCTAAATCTCTGTCTTACCATTATGTAATCTATCTGATACCTTTTAGTATCTCCAGGGTTCTTCCATGTATACAACCTTCTTTCATGATTCTTAAACCAAGTGTTAGTTATGATTATGTTGTGCTCTGTGCAAAATTCTACCAGGCGGCTTCCTCTTTCATTTCTGTCCCCCAATCCATATTCACCTACTATGTTTCCTTCTCTCCCTTTTCCTACACTCGAATTCCAGTCACCCATGACTATTAAATTTTCGTCTCCCTTCACAATCTGAATAGTTTCTTTTATTTCATCATACATTTCTTCAATTTCTTCGTCATCTGCAGAGCTAGTTGGCATATAAACTTGTACTACTGTAGTAGGTGTGGGCTTCGTATCTATCTTGGCCACAATAATGCGTTCACTATGCTGTTTGTAGTAGCTTACCCGCATTCCTATTTTCCTATTCATTATTAAACCTACTCCTGCATTACCCCTATTTGATTTTGTGTTTATAACCCTGTAGTCACCTGACCAGAAGTCTTGTTCCTCCTGCCACCGAACTTCACTAATTCCCACTATATCTAACTTCAACCTATCCATTTCCCTTTTTGAATTTTCTAACCTACCTGCCCGATTAAGGGATCTGACATTCCTCGCTCCGATCCGTAGAACGCCAGTTTTCTTTCTCCTGATAACGACATCCTCTTGAGTAGTCCCCGCCCGGAGATCCGAATGGAGGACTATTTTACCTCCGGAATATTTTACCCAAGAGGACGCCATCATCATTTAATCATACAGTAAAGCTGCATGCCCTCGGGAAAAATTACGGCTGTAGTTTCCCCTTGCTTTCAGCCGTTCGCAGTACCAGCACAGCAAGGCCGTTTTGGTTATCGTTACAAGGCCAGATCAGTCAATCATCCAGACTGTTGCCCTTGCAACTACTGAAAAGGCTGCTGCCCCTCTTCAGGAACCACATGTTTGTCTGGCCTCTCAACAGATACCCCTCCGTTGTGGTTGCACCTACGGTACGGCTATCTGTATCGCTGAGGCACGCAAGCCTCCCCACCAACGGCAAGGTCCATGGTTCATGGGGCGTATTTGACCGTAAGTCCTCCAAAGATCTTTTAAATTCCGCTTCTAATACTGGATCCCCTATCTCTTCTAAATCGACTCCCGTTTCTTCTTCTATCACATCAGACAAATCTTCACCCTCATGGAGGCTTTCAATGTATTCTTTCCACCTATCTGCTCTCTCCTCTGCATTTAACAGTGGAATTCCCGTTGCACTCTTAATGTTACCACGGTTGCTTTTAATGTCACCAAAGGTTGTTTTGACTTTCCTGTATGCTGAGTCTGTCCTTCCGACAATCATATCTTTTTCGATGTCTTCACATTTTTCCTGCAGCCATTTCGTCTTAGCTTCCCTGCACTTCCTATTTATTTCATTCCTCAGCGACTTGTATTTCTGTATTCCTGATTTTCCCTGAACATGTTTGTACTTCCTCCTTTCATCAATCAACTGAAGTATTTCTTCTGTTACCCATGGTTTCTTGGCAGCTACCTTCTTTGTACCTATGTTTTCCTTCCCAACTTCTGTGATGGCCCATTTTAGAGATGTCCATTCCTCTTCAACTGTACTGCCTACTGCGCTATTCCTTAATGCTGTATCTATAGCGTTAGAGAACTTCAAACGTATCTCGTCATTCCTTAGTACTTCCGTATCCCACTTCTTTGCGTATTGATTGTTCCTGACTAATGTCTTGAACTTCAGCCTACTCTTCATCACTATTATATTGTGATCTGAGTCTATATCTGATCCTGGGTACGCCTTACAATCCAGTATCTGATTTCGGAATCTCTGTCTGACCATGATGTAATCTAATTGAAATCTTCCCGTATCTCCCGGCCTTTTCCAAGTATACCTCCTCCTCTTGTGATTCTTGAACAGGTTATTCGCTATTACTAGCTGAAACTTGTTACAGAACTTAATTAGTCTTTCTCCTCTTTCATTCCTTGTCCCAAGTCCATATTCTCCTGTAACCTTTTCTTCTACTCCTTCCCCTACAACTGCATTCCAGTCGCCCATGACTATTAGATTTTCGTTCCCCTTTACATACTGCATTACCCTTTCAATATCCTCATACACTTTCTCTATCTGTTCATCTTCAGCTTGCGACGTCGGCATGTATACCTGAACTACCGTTGTCGGTGTTGGTCTGCTGTCGATTCTGATTAGAACAACCCGGTCACTGAACTGTTCACAGTAACACACCCTCTGCCCTACCTTCCTATTCATAACGAATCCTACACCCGTTATACCATTTTCTGCTGCTGTTGATATTACCCGATACTCATTTGACCAGAAATCCTTGTCTTCCTTCCACTTCACTTCACTGACCCCTACTATATCTAGATTGAGCCTTTGTATTCCCCTTTTCAGATTTTCTAGTTTCCTTACCACGTTCAAGCTTCTGACAGTCCACGCCCCGACTCGTAGAACGTTATCCTTTCGTTGATTATTCAATCTTTTTCTCATGGTAACCTCCCCCTTGGCAGTCCCCTCCCGGAGATCCGAATGGGGGACTATTCCGGAATCTTTTGCCAATGGAGAGATCATCATGACACTTCTTCAAATACAGGCCACATGTCCTGTGGATACACGTTACGTGTCTTTAATGCAGTGGTTTCCATACTCATGTCGTTGATCATTGCTGATTCTTCCACCTTTAGGGGCAATTTCCCACCCCTAGGACAAGAGAGTGCCCTGAACCTCTATCCACTCCTCCGCCCTCTTTGGCAGAATGAGGCTGACTTCTTATACCGGAAGTCTTCGGCCGCCAATGCTGATTACTTACCAAAATTTAGGCAGTGGAGGGGATCGAACCCGGGACCGAAGACGATTTGATTATGAATCAAAGACGCTACCCCTTTTTTTTTTTTTTTTTTTTTTGGGTTCGATATAGTTCGTTGCATTTGGTCGGGGCGGACGTCACAAGACATCCGTTCGAATTGATCGTTGGTTCCTTGACTCAGTTTTTTATTCCAGAGTCCTTAGACCACGGGTAGAATTTAGAACTACTTAAACCTAACAAACCTAAGGACATCACACACATCCATGCCCGATGCAGAATTCGAACCTGCGACCGTAGCGGTCGTGCGGTTCCAGACTGAAGCGCCTAGAAACGCTCGGCCACTCCGGCCGGCCAGTCAGTGAGGGTGTGCGATTTGTTGGTGTACGAACGCGAACCGACCTATGTGTCGAAAATGAATTCTGCTTTACTCGCAGCCACGTAGCATGCCGTGACGACAATGATGGCGTACAGGTCCCAATCAACAGTGACTGAAGGTGAGTGTTACGCCATATAACTGACAATCAGTTTGAAATACCACAGGTACTGTTGCTCTAAGTGAATGGAGGTCCGTCTTATTTCCGAGCGAGTATTGCGAAAGGGAATGCATGCAATGTTCGTTCGGTGTCATGTGACTCACATAATACCATTGCTTGCAGCATCACATAAAAATCCGGATTCATAGCTGATCTTCCTAAACACATTAGAGACATACACTCCTGGAAATGGAAAAAAGAACACATTGACACCGGTGTGTCAGACCCACCATACTTGCTCCGGACACTGCGAGAGGGCTGTACAAGCAATGATCACACGCACGGCACAGCGGACACACCAGGAACCGCGGTGTTGGCCGTCGAATGGCGCTAGCTGCGCAGCATTTGTGCACCGCCGCCGTCAGTGTCAGCCAGTTTGCAGTGGCATACGGAGCTCCATCGCAGTCTTTAACACTGGTAGCATGCCGCGACAGCGTGGACGTGAACCGTATGTGCAGTTGACGGACTTTGAGCGAGGGCGTATAGTGGGCATGCGGGAGGCCGGGTGGACGTACCGCCGAATTGCTCAACACGTGGGGCGTGAGGTCTCCACAGTCATCGATGTTGTCGTCAGTGGTCGGCGGAAGGTGCACGTGCCCGTCGACCTGGGACCGGACCGCAGCGACGCACGGATGCACGCCAAGACCGTAGGATCCTACGCAGTGCCGTAGGGGACCGCACCGCCACTTCCCAGCAAATTAGGGACACTGTTGCTCCTGGGGTATCGGCGAGGACCATTCGCAACCGTCTCCATGAAGCTGGGCTACGGTCCCGCACACCGTTAGGCCGTCTTCCGCTCACGCCCCAACATCGTGCAGCCCGCCTCCAGTGGTGTCGCGACAGGCGTGAATGGAGGGACGAATGGAGACGTGTCTTCAGCGATGAGAGTCGCTTCTGCCTTGGTGCCAATGATGGTCGTATGCGTGTTTGGCGCCGTGCAGGTGAGCGCCACAATCAGGACTGCATACGACCGAGCCACACACAGCCAACACCCGGCATCATGGTGTGGGGAGCGATCTCCTACACTGACCGTACACCACTGGTGATCGTCGAGGGGACACTGAATAGTGCACGGTACAACCAAACCGTCATCGAACCCATCGTTTTACCATTCCTAGACCGGCAAGGGAACTTGCTGTTCCAACAGGACAATGCACGTCCGCATGTATCCCGTGCCACCCAACGTGCTCTAGAAGGTGTAAGTCAACTACCCTGACCAGCAAGATCTCCGGATCTGTCCCCCATTGAGCTTGTTTGGGACTGGATGAAGCGTCGTCTCACGCGGTCTGCACGTCCAGCACGAACGCTGGTCCAACTGAGGCGCCAGGTGGAAATGGCACGGCAAGCCGTTCCACAGGACTACATCCAGCATCTCTACGATCGTCTCCATGGGAGAATAGCAGCCTGCATTGCTGCGAAAGGTGGATATACACTGTACTAGTGCCGACATTGTGCACGCTCTGTTGCCTGTGTCTATGTGCCTGTGGTTCTGTCAGTGTGATCATGTGATGTATCTGACCCCAGGAATGTGTCAATAAAGTTTCCCCTTCCTGGGACAATGAATTCACGGTGTTCTTATTTCAGTTTCCAGGAGTTTAGTTCACCAATCCAATTAACATAATTAACACAGAAAATGGTATACTATTTCCGGTAGGTTGAGGATACTCTGCTACTAATAGGCGTATCCAACACTAACATCGCCGGCCGGTGTGGCCGAGCTGTTCTAGGCGCTTCAGTCGGGAACCGCACAACCGCTACGGTCGCAGGTTCGAATACTGCCTCGAGCATGGATGTGTGTGATGTCCTTAGGTTAGTTAGGTTTAAGTAGTTCTAAGTTCTAGGGGACTGATGAACTTAGATGTTAAGTCCCACAGTGCTCACACCCATTTTGAACACTGACATCCAACAGTTACACAATACGCTTGGAACCTTCAATTACGGATAAAGGTATGTAAGGCGGAAGATTGGGGCCCATGTACCATCATGTGTTATTTTCTGTTACTATCTTACTGATTTAAATACCTCTAAAACAGCTATCACTTTGGCAATAGCAATTTCGGTAAGTTACAACGCAGACTGAGTAAGATATCAAATCTCAATAATAGGGCAATGAAAAGAGGTACGCCATGATTAATTAGAGTTTCACTACTCCAAATTATAGCCCACCCGGTTAGCCGAGCGGTCTAACGCACAACTTTCCGGGCGGGAAAGCGTGCCGGTCCCCGGCACAAATCCGCCCGGCGGAATATTGTCAAGGTCCGGTGTGCCGGCCAGTCCGTGGATGGTTTTTAAAGCGGTTTTCCATCTGCATCGACGAATGCGGGCTGGTTCCCCGATTTCCGCCTCAGTTACATTAGGTCGGTGATTGCTGCGCAAACACTCTCTCCACGTAAGAGTACATCATAATTACTCTACCACGCAAACATTTGGGGTTACACTCGTCTGGTGTGAGACGTTCCCGGGGGATCCACTGGGGGCCGAACCGCACAATAACCTTGGGTTCGGTGTGGGGCGGCGGTGGGGTGAGTGGACTACTGTAGCCGTTGTGCGGTTGTGAACCGCCGAGGCCTCCAGCGGGGACGAAACCTCTCCGTCGTTACTAGGTCCCCAGCTCAATACAATACAATACAACCCAAATTATGAGACAGCTCTTAGTTTACTTAAAGGGGAACAGACAAGCCTCTTATAATAACAGCTTTAGTTAAGTTACTAAACAAAGAACAGCCAGGCCTTCAATAAAAAATGGCTCTGAACATTATGGGACTTAACATCTGAGGTCATCAGTCCCCTAGAACTTAGAACTACTTAAACCTAACTAACCTAAGGACATCACAAACATCCATGCCCGAGGTAGGATTCGAACCTGCGACCGTAGTGGTCGCGCGGTTCAGACTGTAGCGCCTGGAACCGCTCGGCTAATCAGGCCGGCCCTTCAATACTAAACAGCTTTAGTAAAGTAAAATTATCAAACAGAAAACAGGTAGGCCTTAAGTAATAACAGCTTGAGTAAACTAAAATTACCAAGTAGAAAACAGGCAGCCTTCTTTGATAACAACTTCAGTTAAATGAAATCACTGTACAGAAAAGAGGCAGGCCCTCAATAATAACAACTTGAGTTAAGTAAAATTACGAAATACCGACAGGGAGGCCTTCAATAACAACAGCTTTAGCTAAGCTAAATTACCGAATGGAAATCAGGCAGGCTTCCTTTAATAAACGCTTCAGATAAGTCTGCAAAGTCTTTCATGCCTGAAGGTATTTCTAAACCAGCACCTGGCCGAATTAAAAAAGAAAGATACATATCTGGTGTTCAAAGACGTTTGGCAGGGAGGTCGGTTAAAACTCAGAGATCTAGGTACAGCATGACGATGGGAGGGGGCGGAAAGAGGGGGGGGGGGGGGGGGGAGTTTGGTGGGGGTGGCCGGGTTGCTGGGTGCATAGAATAAACACGTTATTGCTCAAGCTCAGAAAACACCATTGGCTTACACAGCTTAACATACTCAGTTAACAAACAACCAAGGTCGGTATAATTTCTGGAAGAAGAAACTACAGATGCCCTTTAAGGAACCATGTGGTGGTGAAATAGTTGAGTTAACAAATTGAAATGATCGCAACATAGATATCAATAATAAAGAACCTAAAACATAATTGAAGTTCACAGGTCGAAGTTGAAGGTTGCCATCATCAAAGGGAGCCCAGGACTGAGCAGAGCGAAACTGGCTTCAACTCTCTATCGGTGTGCCACTTACTACAAAAATGGCTCTGAGCGCTATGGGACTTAACATCTATGGTCATCAGTCCCCTAGAACTTAGAACTACTTAAACCCAACTAACCTAAGGACAGCACACAACACCCAGTCATCATGAGGCAGAGAAAATCCCTGACCCCGCCGGGAATCGAACCCGGAAACTCGGGCGTGGGAAGCGAGAACGCTACCGCACGACCATGAGCTGCGGACGCCACTTACTACAGCTGGCCGGTCAGGCTACGTACGAAGACAGCAATCGAAGTCAGTCATGGATTCAAATCGGTCTACAAATATGCCCAGCAACCACTCGCCAGACTCTGTGTCCAAGACGCTTGCCCAAGTGCTTGCCTTATTCCTTAGGTGGACCTCCTCACACTGTTACAACTCCTCAACTTTCCAAGCCACAACACGCCCCAACCCATCAACAACCTTGAACAAAGATCTTAGTGGCGTCAAACCAGAGACACTTCAGATGACAGACAAAGCTAGTTGCGCCACGTATTCGCAAGGCGACGCCAGCAACCCTCCCACGGCTAAACATCCCTCCCCCATCTCCCCCCCCCCCCCCGCCACCGTTAAGGCAATGGAGCCCGGTCCAGCCTACAGAAGAAGAAGGGGAAGGTTAATTAACGGCGTTAATTCGATTACGGTGCACCCTGAGGACCTCTCTGGTTTTTTTCTTCTTTTTTCCTTTCGAGGGAGGGGGTCATCAGACTTCTGACTGGTTGGATGCGGCCCACCAAGAATTGCTATCTTGTGTCTACCTCTGCATCTCAGAGCAGCACTTGCAACCTAAATCCTCAATTATTTGCTGGATATATTCCAATCTCTGCCTCCCACTACTGTTTTTGCCCTCTAGAGCTCCCTCTAATACCATGTCTGAACAGATGTCCTATCATCCTGTCAGTTCTCCTTATGAATGTTTTTCACATATTTATTTTCTCTCTGATTCTGCGCAGAATCTCCTCATTCCTTACCTTATCAATTGACCTAGTTTTCAACATTCGTCTGTAGCATCACCTATCAAATGCTTCGATTCTTTTCTGTTCAGGTATTCCCACAGTCCATGTTTCACTACCATACAATGCTATATTCTATTCTCAGAAAGTTCTTCTTCAAATTATGGCCTATGTTAGATATTAACAGAATTCTCATGGTCAGGAATGCTGTTTCTGTTGTTGGTAGTCTGCCTTTGATGTCCACCTTGTTCCGCCCGTTATTTGGTTATTTTAATGCCTAGATAGTAAGATTCCTTAACTTCATCTACTTCGTGACCATCTACTTCTGTAGCATCACCTATCAAATGCTTCGATTCTTTTCTGTTCAGGTATTCCCACAGTCCATGTTTCACTACCATACAATGCTATATTCTATTCTCAGAAAGTTCTTCTTCAAATTATGGCCTATGTTAGAAATTAACAGAATTCTCATGGTCAGGAATGCTGTTTCTGTCGTTGGTAGTCTGCCTTTGATGTCCACCTTGTTCCGCCCGTTATTTGGTTATTTTAATGCCTAGATAGTAAGATTCCTTAACTTCATCTACTTCGTGACCATCAACCCTGATCTTAAGTGCCTCGCTGTTCTCGTTTCTGCCACTTACCATTACTTTCGTCTTTCTTCGATTTACTCTGAATTCATATTTTGTATTCATTACATTGTTCACTCCATTCAGCAGGTCATGTAATTTTTCTTCACTTTCACTCAGGATAGCAATGTCATCAGCGAAACTTATCATTGGTATCTTCTCACCTTGGATTTTGATTCCGCACCTGAACCTTTCTTTTATTTCCATCAACAAGCATTACTTAATAGTAATCAGAATTTAGCTGCCCTGCCTATTTTCTGTAAGGTATCAAATAAATATTTGCAATGGTAGAGATTTGCAGCTTTTGTCTAACAGTCGCTTGCGTGTAAATCACGAAGCCTTGCCTCAGTAGCGTGTTGGATGAAGGTTGCGCATCAGATAATCAAAAGAATAAAGAAAGACTCCAACAAGTCGTACATCTTGTCCAATAACTACAAATTCTGAGTGCCAGTCACAGAGTGTTCGTGAAAGTGATACCCCCTGATTTATGTAATGGAAACAGAGTAAACACCATCAACGTACTATGTTTTCCCACCCAAAATATTTTATTTCTCTAAGACAACACTTTCTGCAGATACGACTATGAAATGCTGTCCACTTACGCAGTTATTTCAGACTAAGTCACAAAGAGAGCATGGGCGATTGATATACACAACACATTTTGCTTCTTCCAAAGAAAATAGTCCGATGGAGTAAAGTCGGGCGAGCAAGAGATCCGTGTTTTTGAGATCACACGTTCCCGAAAGACGCTATCAGAAGGCGCATAGTGTGTTAGTTGTGCCATCTCGTTGAAACCGGGAATAGTTGATTTCCTCTTCCTTCAGCTGGCCAACGGTATCTTCGATCATTGAACAATAACATTCACTTTTCAAAGTTTCTTGAAAACATAGTAAAGGCCCAATAATACGGTATCTGGGTATTGTTACACTCTAATTTCGTGATGTTATGCAATGATATTTCAAACTGAACGCGAGGATTTTCTGTTCAGAGAGGTTGGAACCATGCCTCGTTTGTATAGGAGGAATACCAGCGGTCTTCCTCTCACTAAAAGACGTAAACCATTTGCAGTAGTGGATTCGCTTTTCGTGTCCCGAGTCCTTCAATTTATGTACTGCTGTCGCTTTATATTGGTGATCAGTTCGCATGTTTGCCTCACCGCTTTACGTCCGGTTGCAAGCTCGGTACCTTTCCCTTGTGCGAACTTGACTAATAATTTTGGTGGGATCTGCTGCACAGAATCAGAAATTTCCAATAACTTTGGTTCGTTTAACTTTCCAAATGATGGAGCATAACAAACTGTCGTCCTTTCCTTTCAGGCTTCATTAAAGAAAATCTAGATTTCGGTTGGCAACTATACATTATCAATGCAGTATTTCAGGGTTTTAATACATGTCCTAGTACGTCAGTCCCTGTTGTTGAGGCTAGTGTCACAGTTCACTCAAGACTACAGTACACAGGAGCCCGAACAATAGCGACTGACGTACTACTGCGACTATAGCGACTGAAATACTACATTGATATTGGCTAACTACTAACCGAAATCTAGATTTTCTTTAATAAAGCCTGAAAGGAAAGAACGACTGATTACTGTGCTTCAACATTTTGAAAGTCATACCCAGTCGTTGAGTGCATTCCACGTTCCTAATGAGGGGTAACTTGATTCGGTTCGTTTAGCTTGGGAGGTCTTCCACTTTCTTCGGGATTCACCACTCGCGAAATTTCTCAGAATGTCAACAAACCGCGTTGTGATGAAGTACAGCTGTTTCCTGGAATTTTTCAGAAAACACCTCTTGCACTAAATTTGTGTAGCTCTCGATGCGCCAAAACACATGCCAACAAGAGAAATACGTTTCTCAGTTGAAAGGACCGTAATTTCAAAACAAATTCCCAGTACTAAATATCGCTTTCATCAATGAAACCAAACAGTTAAACATAACGCAGCACGAGAACGACTTAAAAAACAACCGTGTATCTATGATAAACCAGTTCTGTCAACTTGTGTTAAGCGAACCTGCGAACCTTGTTTAGAACACCTAACGTAATGCAGTACATAGTCCAGTAAACATAGCAACTCTACGAACGCAATGTATAATCGTACTGAAAGCCGTCTGTAGCAGCAGTCGAAATATTGGTCCTTCCATTATATATTATGACACAGCGGTACACACAGAAGTTTACTGGATCGCACTTGTTACACAAGAGCCTACCGTGTGAGAAGTTTGTAAACAGGCTAGTCTGAAAATTCTGAAAATTGTTTGTCATGGTCCCGACTTGCCTACAACATTTGGCACGGAAAGATAACATCAGATACAAATGGGCGGCCTGTAATCACAGCAGTGGCTCATGCCACTCTTAACTGCAAGTGGCTTCAATAAATGGTTGCATTAATTTAGTTATTATCTGTGAATCTCTGACACAGTATATGTATAGGACAAAAATATGCACTGCTGATAAGTGAAATCATTAACAGCATAAAAATGGAATCATAAAGATAGCTGAAACAGAACAATGGAGAACATGTGGTGCCGAAAACCATCTATGATGCTCGTTTTCCGTTTCCTCAGATGTTCAATGTCAGAACAAACCTATTAATCCCCTCTGCGAAAGAAATACTTGTGTGACACGGCAGACAAAGACAAATGTAATCGAAGTAATTGTACTGTATCTACAGGCCGTATTGAGTGTGTAAAGCACAGTCCTACCCTTCTGTTTCTGGAATGAGACGTAGAGAGAGTGCCTATCGACAAGCCTCTATATAAGCTCGTATTGGTCTTATTTCGTTACACTACGCCCACAGAAAATAGGTTTTTTTTCCTAACTACGTAAGATATTCTCCTGAGCCAAAACATTTTGACCACCAACAGCGCTTGGGCCCACTTTTCGAACATGCTACAGCAGCGATTCTGCATGTCGTGGATTTGAAAAGTCCTTGGTAAGTTCCCAAGGTATGTGACGCTAGAGGTACAAGCACTTATTGAGCAATTCCCGTGAATTACAGGCCGGTGAGTTGTCAGCTCTAACATGGCGGCCAGTAGCGTCCCAGATAGGTTCCATCGCATTCACATCAGTTGAATTTGGTGGCCCACACATCGGCGTAAGTTTTCTGTCGTGTTCTTTATACACTGTTGTACGATTCAGCCTTTGATACACGGACTTCTGTGCCGCTGGAAGAAGCCATCGCCGTCGGGAACGACCTCAAACGTGATCATGTCTGTAAGCGGTCCTCAATAGTGCTCGCTTAGTTGAAAGCTATCATGGTGGTTTAGATTACCACCACAGATCCCATACATTTCCTGATGTATATCCGACGTAGCAAATGGTTCAAATGGCTCTGAGCACTATGGGACTTACAATCTGATGTCATCAGTCCCATAGAGCTTATAACTTCTTAAACCTAACTAACCTAAGGACGTCACACACATCCATGCCCGAGGCAGGATCGAACCTGCGACCGTAGCGGTCACGCGGTTCCAGACTGTAGTGCCTAGAACCGCTCGGCCACACCGGCCGGCGACATAGCGTAATATTGCTTCCAGCTTCATGGCACTATGAACGTTTCGAGCAGCTTATCACCCCTGAATGGCGGCGTTTCTGGACACGACCATTGACTTGATGCAATCAAAATGTATGATTCAGTGGACCAGGTGATAGGCTTCCATTGATCCGAGAACTAGTGTCGTTTACCTCGTACTCACTGCAATCATAATTGACGAGATCATCGTGTCGACATGAAAATACGTAGACGTCATCTGCAGCGGAGCCACACTGTCAACAGAGTGTTCTGAAAAGACTGTCGTTTGAACTAGAAATGTACTGTGTCTTCAAACCTGCCACAGATCACCTCTTGCTTTGCAGAGCGAGCAAGCGTCCGACCTCCACGTTCTGTGATGTCGCGTATATTTTGTCGCCTATTCGTGACCACGCCGTCCTTCTACAACTTTCCATATACGCTCAAGATGGTAGCAAGTGAACTGTAGATAATCTTCATCGTTTCCGTGATGCTCGTCTTCAGGAATCGGGCCATGACAATCTGCCTTTATCAAAGCCTTCACCAGCTTTGACTCCATGTGGAACCGTTGTGCACAGTGACTGCATATTATCATAAGGAAGCACAGGAATACTGTAGTGAGCCGCTACATCATTGGTTTTATATTATTCTTGTTGAGCCGTGGTGACTAGCACTAGTTATGTTCCACATTCGTCGCTGATATCTGGTCTTATGTCTCTGACTGCTCCGCCTTTGGTTTTCCGGCTTGACGTGGGATGGAGCGTTCAGCGAGCCAACATGATTTGAAGGCAAGCCCTCGTCTCTAGCCGCTGTGCCTGGGCTCCGCCGTCCAAGCCATCCTTGCCGTTTTGCCGCGCGCCTGGTGTACGGCGCTGATTAGTCGACGCGTTTGCGTACGAGACGGTGGCGGGTCCGTCATCTCAGGCTGGACATCTCATCGCGTAAATGGAAGCATTAACCTACATATGATTCATATGCTGCTCTAACCTGTGAAGATTGGTGACAATTATGTTGGCAGTTATATCTGCCGGCGATCAGCTAAGGATGGTTCTGAATAAGAGAGTGCTATACTAAACTTACGAAGTCTAAGGCTTCCAAGTGTTGTTTACTGCTTGTTTTAAAGGTTCCTTGCAGTGTTAATGTGATAGAGTATATTAAATAGTTTGCTCTTCACCCAGTTTTGGTTTTAGATTTTCTTTTAATATGAAGCTCAGAGCTTTGTAAGTCAGTGTAATTTTAATTTTTCTTTTATTCGGTAAACGTCTCAGTTTGATTGTCACGTTTGCCGCTTGAATTATTTGCTGTTGCAGAAATGGTCTGGTATGTGACTCAGATGAGATTCGTCGCCTTGGCGGGCAGGCTCAGATCGTGTATTGTGCGCGGCGTATTTTCTACCCTTGTTTGCAGCCTGATCATCTTCGAAATAGCTTGGCGGTTGTTTTCTACTCGTTTGTTCCGAGTACCAGCGTTTATAAGCCATGCTCCCATTCTTTAGTTAAGTATCTGGCCTATCGAAAGAGCTCTGCAAACTCCTAGCACAGATACCCACCTACCTCTGATACCCAACTGCTGCCCCACCAGCCCCACGCAAAAAAATTTATGGTGTCTGCTCCCATCTCACCCCACACACCTCCTCCAACAAATTCCTTCATTCTGTCACACCCAGCGTCCGATTCCTCAATCCTAACACAGCAGATCTTTTTATAAGTAACTCACAGTGACTCATTAGTGTTGTGTAAATTTGGTTACTTAAGCAGTTAACTTAACAGTGGGCTTATGTTGCTGACTGTCGGTGATCCTTTTGCAATCAGATCTAATTATTATTTTTAAAATACTGTTCGTTATATTAATTCATGATCCAATCAGATAATTTTCTAAAGTCAGTTGTATATTTTCCTAAGTGGACCCTAGAATTATTCTCCGTTTGTCTCAGCTCCACTTATATACTTTGCTTAGAGCATCATATGACCGCAACGTCATTAGGCGACATTCCGTCTCGCGATCGTCTTTGGTCGTAATTTTGCGGTCATCTACGCAAATTAAACAGCATAGCACTTTTATCCAAGATCTGATTCCATGAGAATCGTATGAATTGCATGTAGACAATAGGAATGAGCTAACGCAATCGGTAAAACAAGAACGATACCTCCGCTGAAATATCTATTCAAGTCACAGTAGGCTAAAATAATACAAACAAAATTCAGAAAAGTTTATACCGAAGGCAAGCAATCAGAGTCGACTAGAGAGGAAACGAAGTCTGAAAATATGGAACCATCAACCAAACTAGTGGCTATAAGAACAGATGAAGAAGTTTTTAGCTGCACATAACCAGGTTCTGCGTCTGGAATCAGAAATTTTTACGTTCTAACCTCGCAACGGCATAATAGTGTGGCGTAATTGGGAGCGGGCGTCAGAATTGACCGGAGTAATTGGCTGTTGTATTTCGGGATTGAGCGTGCGTCAGCTCCTCCGCTGCCCTCGCTAATGCCCTGCCTCCCATTAATGCAAATGGAGACCGGCATTGTCCCGCAAAGCTGAAAATTAGTAGCCGAGGCCGAGTGCCACAAAGTGGGTGGCATGGCGATGGCCTCTCTATGGAATTGTCTCATCGATTGTCAACGATTTTCCTTAAGCAAAGAGTTGTATGTCCCTTCCCGTCACCAGTAGAAGCACCTATACGTCGCAGTAAGTCTGAAAGGGTAAAGGGTGGAGATGTGATAGATTAAGGACGGAAGTACAGCGTAATAGTTGTATGGGATGATATTAAATAAGATTTATTATTAACACACCATTGTCATTATAGGTGGATCAAGGTGCACTTTGAGGAAGGATAGATAAGAAAATTAGCCACGCCCTTTTCAAAGGAGGCATCACACCATTTGCAAAAAGCTGTTTACGAAACGACAGACGTACTAGATGTGAATGACCAGATAGGGGTAGGGATTTGAATGCGAATCTGAGTCTGGCAGCGGAAGGGAGAGGGTGGAGAGGAAGCGGGGGAAGCGGGGGAAGGATAGGGCTGGAGAGGGGAGATTTAATTAGAGAGAGGAAAATACGGAATTAATTTTGATTGGCCATTCGGCTCTCAGCCACCAAAACTTCTTTCAGTGTCAGCCTTGAATCACAACTGGTTACGGGTATGGATGTGTGTGATGTCCTTAGGTTAGTTAGGTTTAAGTAGGTCTAAGTTCTAGGGGACTGATGACCTCAGATGTTAAGTCCCATAGTGCTCAGAGCCATTTGAACCATTTTTGAACAACTCGTTACTTTACTCTTTCACCAAGGAAAGCATTTAAATACCTAAAAAATGCGAGACGAAAGAATAGTTTTACACAATCAGCAACACAATTGTACGTGAATTAATCACCAGTATAATATCTGGATCAAGAAGATCAATCGTAAGAAGGTAATGTGCCCAATGCAATAATCTATAAAAACAATTCACGGAATTACCTGTATCAGCACAAGCTACCAATCGTAACTATGATTCATACTTTCCAGAATGAGATTTTCACTCTGCAGCGGAGTGTGCGCTGATATGAAACTTCCTGGCAGATTAAAACTGTGTGCCCGACCGAGACTCGAACTCGGGACCTTTGCCTTTCGCGGGCAAGTGCTCTACCAACTGAGCTACCGAAGCACGACTCACGCCCGGTACTCACAGCTACTGGCAGAAAGAAAGCTGTGAGTACTGGGCGTGAGTCGTGCTTCGGTAGCTCAGTTGGTAGAGCACTTGCCCGCGAAAGGCAAAGGTCCCGAGTTCGAGTCTCGGTCGCGCACACAGTTTTAATCTGCCAGGAAGTTTCATATCAGCGCACACTCCGCTGCAGAGTGAAAATCTCATTCTGGAAACATCCCCAAGGCTGTGGCTAAGCCATGTCTCCGCAATATCCTTTCTTTCAGGAGTGCTAGTTCTGCAAGGTTCGCAGGACAGCTTCTGTAAAGTTTGGAAGGTAGGAGACGAGGTACTGCCAGAAGTAAAGCTGTGAGTACCGGGCGTGAGTCGTGCTTCGGTAGCTCAGTTGGTAGAGCACTTGCCCGCGAAAGGCAAAGGTCCCGAGTTCGAGTCTCGGTCGCGCACACAGTTTTAATCTGCCAGGAAGTTTCATATCAGCGCACACTCCGCTGCAGAGTGAAAATCTCATTCTGGAAACATCCCCAAGGCTGTGGCTAAGCCATGTCTCCGCAATATCCTTTCTTTCAGGAGTGCTAGTTCTGCAAGGTTCGCAGGACAGCTTCTGTAAAGTTTGGAAGGTAGGAGACGAGGTACTGCCAGAAGTAAAGCTGTGAGTACCGGGCGTGAGTCGTGCTTCGGTAGCTCAGTTGGTAGGGCACTTGCCCGCGAAAGGCAAAGGTCCTGAGTTCGAGTCTCGGTCAGGCACACAGTTTTAATCTGCCAGGAAGTATGATTCATACTGTTACTGTTTTCGCACACTTTGCAGAAATATAGTAGCGGCAGTAATACTTAAGGGAGAGCGTTGTACCTGGGGTATTGTGTACCTAGGAGCACATCACGGTTCCTGATCAGTGCTTAAATCTGGTGACTGATTTTAGAATCACATGACGGTATGTACACTAGACATTGTTATTAGGTGTTTCAGGTATTTTTTACTGATTTTGTTGTTGTGAGACATGAGGTTGAGTTTTATGCTTCCTTTGTAAACATTACCAGTTCTAGATATTTAAGTACTGTGTAATATATTAGAGCTATTTGGAGAGCATTGTTAATTCTTCAGTTAGGTAGTTGTACGGCGAGTAAAATTCCCTATATTTTTAAAACCGCGTGAGGTCTTTTAGGTCTTACTTCGTCGGTCGTGCACAAAGTTATACACTGAGACTGAAGTAAATCTTGTATCACTGAATAAATGATATCTGCAATAGAACTGAGTTTGTCTGACCTCCTTAATTCATATAATCTTATGCGAACCGTATTCTTTCCAACGAGAGTGCAAGGGAACAGTAGAACAACCATAGACAATATTTTTGTTCATTCGTCATTATTGGAAGGGCATTCTGTTAGCAAAAAGGTGAATGGCCTTTCAGATCATGATGCACAAATTTTAAGTCTAAAAGATTTTTGTGCTGCAACACATGTTAAATATAGTACCAACTTTTTAGGAAAGCTGATCCAGTTGCTGTACAGACTTTTGTAAACCTTATCAAGGAACAAGAGTGGCAAGATGTTTATAGCGCTGATACAGTAGACGATAAATATAATGCTTTTCTCAAGACTTTTCTCGTGCTCTTTGAAAGTTGGTTTCCGTTAGAAGGTTCAAAACAGGGTACTAGCACAAACAGGCAGCCTGGGTGGCTGACTAAAGGGATAAGAATATCTTGCAGAACAAAGTGGCAATTATATCAAAACGTTAGAAACAGTCAAAATCCAAATGCAGCAGCCCATTACAAACAGTATTGTAAGGTGCTTAAAAAAGTTATTAGGAAGGGTGGTATGCAGATAGAATAGCTAAGTCTCAGGATAAAATTAAAACCGTATGGTCAGTCGTAAAGGAAGTGGCTGGTCTGCAGAGACGGGTCGAGGATATAGAATCAGTGCGTAGTGGGGATGTCCGTGTTACTGATAAGTCGCATATATGTACAGTACTTAATAATCACTTTCTGAATATAGCAGGTGAACTAAATAGAAACCTAGTTCCAGCAGGGAATCATATAGCGCTCTTAGAAAAAAGTGTTACGAGACTGTTACCTGAAATGCTCCTCCATGATACTGACAAGAGGGAGATTGAGTTAATAATTAAATCACTAAAGACCAAGAACTCTCATGGATATGACGGGGTATCTAGCAGAATACTGAAGTATTGTTCCACGTATGTTAGCTCAGTACTTAGCCATAACTGTAACTTTTCCGTTAGGAGTGGTCGGTTTCCTGACCGATTAAAGTACTCGGTAGTGAAGCCACTTTATAAAAAGGGAGACAGGGATAATGTTGACAATTATAGACCTATTTCTATGCCATCGGTGTTTGCTAAAGTTATCGAGAGGGTTGTATATACAAGGTTACTGCAGCATTTAAATTCACATAATTTGCTGTCAAATGTACAGTTTGGTTTTAGAAATGGCTTAACAACTGAAAATGCTATAGTCTCTTTTCTCTGTGAGGTTTTGGACGGATTAAATAAAAGGTTGCTAACGTTAGGTGTTTTCTTTGATTTAACGAAGGCTTTTGACTGTGTTGACCACAAAATATTACTGCAGAAGTTGGAACATTATGGAGTAAGGGGAGTAGCTTACAATTGGTTCGCCTCCTACTTTAAGAACAGAAAGCAGAAGGTAATCCTCCGCAATATTGAGTGTGGTAATGATGTTCAGTCCCAATGGGGCACTGTTAAATGGGGCGTTCCCCAAGGGTCGGTGCTGGGGCCACTGCTGTTTCTTATTTATATAAATGATATGCCTTCTAGTATTACAGGTGATTCAAAAATATTTCTGTTTGCTGATGACACCACCTTGGTAGTGAAGGATCTTGTGTGTAATATTGAAACATTATCAAATAATGTAGCTCATGATATAAGTTCGTGGCTTGTGGAAAATAATTTGATGCTAAATCACAGTAAGACTCAGTTTTTACAGTTTCTAACTCACAATTCAACAAGAACTGACATTTTAATCAGACAGAATGGGCATGTTATAAGCGAGGCAGAACAGTTCAAGTTCCTAGGCGTACGGATAGATAGTAAGCTGTTGTGGAAAGCCCATGTTCAGGATCTTGTTCAGAAACTAAATGCCGCTTTATTTACGATTAGAACAGTATCTGAAATAAGTGACATTTCAACACAAAAAGTAGTATACTTCGCATATTTTCATGCGCTTATGTCATATGGTATTATTTTTTGGGGTAATTCTTCTGATTCAAAAAGGGTATTTTTGGCTCAAAAACGGGCTGTTCGAGCTATGTATGGTGTAAGTTCGAAAACCTCTTGTCGACCTCTATTCAATAGTCTGGGAATTTTGACATTGCCCTCACAGTATGTATTTTCTTTAATGTCGTTTGTTGTTAGCAATATTAGCTTATTCCCAAGAGTTAGCAGCTTTCACTCAGTTAATACTAGGCAGAAATCAAATCTGCATGTGGAATGCACTTCCTTGACTCTTGTGCAGAAAGGAGTTCAATATTCTGCTGCATTCATTTTCAATAAGCTACCACAAGAACTCAAAAATCTTAGCAGTAGCCCAAACTCTTTTAAGTCCAAACTGAAGAGTTTCCTCATGGCTCACTCCTTCTATTCTGTCGAGGAGCTCCTGGAAGAGCTAAAAAATTAAGCAAATTCCAGTGTTACATTCTTGATTTTCTTTATTTAAACTAACGACTTGTCGCCTGAATATGTTTCTTATATTTCATTTTATCTGTTTCTACAATCGTGTTATAATTTCATGTATTGACTCGTTCCATGACCATGGAGACTTCTCCTAAATGTGGTCCCACGGAACAATAAATAAATAAATAAATAAAAGTAAATTTGTGTTAGCTGCCAACAGCTTTTATTTCAAAGTGTCTTCATTTTTGGAAATGGATTTTGATAATACCTCTTCTTAGTTTGATTGCATTGGCTGATGACTGGTGTGTAGACAACTATTAATGTAACAAATAGATTATTAAATATAGATTCACAAGATCTTCTCAATTGCAACACTACTAAATTTGCATACGCTACCAGTTCCTAGGTACAGGACCATCATCGTTTTTCACATTTAAAAAACATCTTACTCTTCCAGAGTAACTTTTGAAACCTAACAAAGACTTCAGCACTCTTAAAGTGCTTGGTGTCTTTTAAAATGGGATACGAGAGTACACACTAAGTGATCAAAAGTATCCGGACACCTGGCTGGAAATGACTTACAAATTCGTGGAGCCCTCCATCGGTAATTCTGGAATTCAGTATGGTGTTTGTCCATCCTTAGCCTCATGACAGCTTGCAGACATATGTTCAATCATGTGCTGGAAAGATTCTTGGGGAATGGCAGCCCAATCGACACGAAGTGCTGCGCTGAGGAGAGGTATCGAAGACGGTCGGTGACTCCTGGCACGAAGTAGGCGTTACAGAATATGCCAGAGGTATTCTATAGGATTCAGGTTTGGCATCTGTGCGGGCCGGTCCATTTCAGGGATGTTATTGTCGTGTAACCATTCCGCCACAGCAGGGCATTATGAACAGGTGCTCGATCGTGTTGAAAGATGCAGTCACCATCCTGGAATTTCTCTTCAACAATGGGAAGCAAGAAGGTGCTTAAAACATCATTGTAGGTCTGTGCTGCGATAGTGCCACGCAAAACAACAAGGGGTGCAAGCCCCCTCTATGAAAACACGACCACACCATAACACCACCGCCTCTGATTTTATTGTTGGCACTACACACGTTGACAGATGACGTTCACCTGCCATTGAATCACCTCATTACGTACCGTTCAAAATGGTTCAAATGGCTCTGAGCACTATGGGACTGAACATCTTAGCACATCAGTCCCCTAGAACTTATAACTACTTAAACCTAACTAACATCACACACATCCATGCCCGAGGCAGGTTCGAACCTGCGACCGTAGCAGTCCCGTGGTTCCGGACTGCAGTGCCTAGAACCGCTTGGCCACCGCGGCCGGCTTATGTACCGTGATTCGTCTCTCCACACAAAGTTTTTTCACTGTTCAATCGTCCAATTATTACGCACCTTACACTAAGCGAGGCGTCGTTTGGCACTTACCGGCGTTATGTGTGGCTTATGAGCAGCCGCTCGACCATGACATCCAAGTTTCCTCACCTCCCACCTATGTGTCATAGTACTAGTAGTGGAGCCTGACGCAGTTTTGAATTCCTGTGTGATGATCTGAATAGATGTATGCCTATTACAAATTACGACCCTCTTCGACCTTCGGCGGTCAGTGTAAGTCAACAGACGAGGTCATCCTGTACACATTTGTGCTGATCGTGTCCCTTCATGTTTCCACTTCACTATCATATCTGAAACAGTGGACCTAGGGATGTTTAGCAGTGTGAAAATCTCGCGTTCAGACGTATGACACAAGTGACACCCAATCACCTAACCACTTTCGAAGTTCGTGAGTTCCGCGAAGCGTCCGATTGTGCTCTCTCATGATGTCTAATGACTACTGAGGTCCGTGATATGGATTACCTGGCAGTAGGTGGCAGCACAATGCACCTAATATAAAAAGCGTATGTTTTTGGGGGTGTCGGGATACTTTTGATCTCATAGTGTTTAAAACTTCTATAAGAAAGTGAAAGTCTGATATGTGTTTCAATGTACAACTTTTCCCATACAAATACGAGGGCGTGCTGAAAATTAAAGCCTCTATTTTACGTGTACACTCTCAAAGCGTTTTTAATAAAACAAACGCTGTTCATGTTCTACATCTTTATTCTTCACATCTACGTGTTTCTTTCTCAACATAGTCACCGTGGCAACGAACACATTTCTCCCAACGTGAGACCAGTTTGGTGACACCTTCACTCTTAGAATGTTTGACGTCAACGGAGCCACGACATCACCACTGCTTACACCGCTTTACCACTATCAAGGGAAGTTTTAAAAGGTGTTCTTTTTTAGAAACAGATGAAAATTCTGATGGTGCGAATTTGGGACTGTAAGGAGGTTGATCGATGACAGTGATCGCAAGGCGTCGGATTGTTACAGATGAAGCAGTGGCGCTCGTGTGTGGTCTAGCATTGACATTGTGAAGGAGAGGGTGCGGAATGTGTGGACAAACGCTTCGAATTCGTGATCTCAGTTTTCCGCACTCGTCGACATAAGTCACCTTACAGACCGACAGTTTACACGCTACGACTCGGAGCCCTCCGGAGACACACAGTTTCAGATAGCGTCAACGCAGCGGGAAAGTCGACCGAGTAATATGCATGACACGTAATATTTCAACTGATATTCAGAACACAATAAACTTTCAGAAGCTTTACTTTAAAGTACGCTGTCGTGAAAGTAACTGCGGTCACACTACAACAACTACTCTTATAATCTCGATAAGTTCCGAACGTCATTTGAGTGACTGATGTCTCACAACCGTAACTGGCTCACGCCAACACGAGCTGTACAATATTATAAATGTGTTCTTCAAATTAAGGCTAAAGATTGACACTAGCAGATTTCTTTCAGTCTGGAATGTCTCCTTTCACTGTGCTACGCGGCTTCTAATGTATTCTTCGCCATATCCGTCAAGCGTTATTTTGCTCCCAAGCCGGTATAGTTCCTTTGCTTTGTCTACTTCATGGACCATAGTTTTGTAATTAATTTTATCACTAATCTCATTTCTCCTGTTTCTCTTTACTTCGTTCAATATCAGTCCAAAATGTGTCCTTATTAGAATATGTGCTTATTAGACTGTTTATTCTTCTCAACAACCCCCTTCCTCACTTTCACTGAAAATAGCAATGCCATCAGCGAGTTTACCATTGGTAAGATTCCCATCTATACTTGTTGTGTCGCAGGCTTTCTGTGGGATTTGTGTAAGAGTGGGCTCTTGAGCAGACTAATAAAAATTTCGATGCCAAAGTGCATACACAAATAAACAGCGAAGACACTTGCACTCGATCCTCAAATCAGTTAACTTCGAACGACACAATAATTAAAAAATGTCAAAATCTTGCAGCACACCAATGAAATAGTAAAAGCTTCAATATGGGGGAGCTATAACATACAATAGTACTTAATCCGAGATACATATATAGATATCACTCATACGAAACATGGTTTCCGCGTGCTGAAACTGACGTTACGAGGTCCACAGTGATCATATTGCACAACAAAGCTTACTTATCAGAAAAAACAACAACACGCAACTGCAGCTAACGCCTCGATGATACACTCGACAGGCAACACATTGTATTAACAACACGATCTCCTCTTGCAGAACAAGCTAACAAACAACGAAAAATTCACTGTAGTCAGAATTATAAAGCTTATATCTATGACTCAGTGAGACACACCAATGCATCGTGTTGCCTTTTCGGCTCGAGTACGGCTGTGTAAGTACCCCTCCATCAATTCGTTCTCCATTCGGCTCCACTGTGTTTTGACAATTCAGATCTTCGTGACACACTAATTGCTGCTTTATTCAATGACACTAGTCCCTTTTATGCCCCGTTTTAGGATCGTCGTTACGGAAGGTCTCTTACGCAATTCCTTCGAGTTTCCCTCCTGCCATATCTTCTTGACGTATGGAGGAAACCCTGTCTGCGCCCCATGCAAAAGATGTCCGCTTGACAACTGGTCACAAACCACGTTCAATTGCAGTCCCACTGCTCTGCTGCCTCCACCGGTATCCCCAACGCTATGCCACAGTCTGCTTCTTCACAGTCCACCTCGGTTCATCTACTGTTCCACTTGCGCGCCCTCAGCTAACGCGGCACCGAATCAAAGGCTTGGCCGCCAGCGCCCTTAAGCTGCCCTTGGTGCAGGGACAATTTGATATCGCGACTTCCTCTCCGTAATGCAGACTTCAGATGCAGCTGCTATCGACTATAGATGGACAAAACAGTACTTTGCAGAGATTGAATTAGAACTGCTCACTCATTGGAATGAACTAGCTTTCTTCCATGACTCATCACTCACCATTCACTCATAAAATAAAGGAATTCACATTCCCTTTACAATTAGCGCCGTTATACATGTATGTTCGTCTAATTTAGTCCTGTTTTTAAAGATTGTATAAAAAAAGGTAAATTAGTTTATGTCATGTCACTAGAAATTTTGAGATTAAAATCACCTGCTTTTTATCTGCTGTAAAAACCTGAAGTATTAGAACAAATTCCTATAGACCTTTCATTTAATGGGTAGATTTTAAAAGTAAGATTAATTTTTCTTACGTTTTTATACTTTTGCTGCAGGCAAAATACAGTATAGGAAATAGACCAAAACTGTAATTACTTTAAGTATCTACGGACTTCATTTACCATTAGTGCGGCAGTGTATGTATTCAAAAAAAAAAAAAAAAAAGAAAAAGGAAAAAATTAATCAATATTATGATTTATTAATGAAAATTTATCTATTTAATTTGAAGAGATTCAGTTCCTTTCCTTGACGTATATTTGTCCTCCTTTTGAAAAGATACATTCATACTGACATAGCTGTTATATTATATTATATTATATTATAATATGTTCAGAGCCAGTTTTGGGTACAACAATTTTCTGGTTCAAAAAATGGTTGAAATAGGTCTAAGTACTATGGGACTTAACATATGAGGTCATCAGTCCCCTAGACTTAGAACTACTTAAACCTAACTAACCTAAGGACATCACATACATCCATGCCTGAGGCAGGATTCGAACCAGCGACCGTAGTAGCTGCGTGGTTCCGGACGGAAGCTTTTCTGGTTCCACACCTGTATAAGGAATCTCTGTTTCTAGGCCAATATTCCTCTGATAAATATTTGTCTACTTCAGCAACCGCTGAGGATATCTCCCTTAGCGCTGAAAATACTCCCAAGGCAGCTGTTAACTTTTTATCCACAAACACAGAGGGGTATAATCTGTTTATATCTTCAAGAAAAACAAAAGTCCGGTCTTTCAGGGGCTAAAAGCCAATTCCCAGCGAAACAATAACAAATAATCACAAAACAGAAAGCGTAAGCTTTTCGCTGTCTCTTAGGAAATACTGTCTCATTCGTGACAGTTGTAGATGTACAACAGAAAAAGTCTTATTTACTTTTAGAGAAAAATGTATAGAACCTTCAGAACTAAGGAAAATACACCAAAGTTCTGGAAAACGATGTCAAATCCAAGTATCTTCTTCTTTTCCTTCAGCATTTGCCCCGCGTGCTTGCGGGGTCCGCTATATGGGTCCGTTGTCTCCATTTCGTTCTATCACGGGTTGCATCTGCGTGGCTGTTCACGCATTTAAGATTGTAGTGTTGTATGTAAGTTTTGTTGAACTAAATGTTCTTTTTCCAGTAATTTGATTTAATTATCGAGTAATCGTATCAGCCCAGCGCTGCTTAGGTCGTCCTTTGGTTCTACAGCCGATGACTTCAAGTGTGTAACCCGCCTTGGCAATAGTCATCACCGGCCCGAAAAACATGCCCGAACCATTGAAGACGACTCTCACGCATCTTGTCTTGGATCGGTGCAACACCAATCTGTTTCCTAATGCTATTTGGAAACATGATCTAACTGAGTCAGGCCCGCAGTCCACCTTAGCATCTTCGTTTCAATTACACTTAGGCGACGTTCTGTCTCAACTGTAGTCGGCCAGCACTCACAACCATACAAGGCGACTGGTCGGATGACAGCGCGATAGATTTTTGATTTTTAATTGTCTTTCATCCTGCGGTCGCAAGTGACTCCGGTTGTTGTTCGCCACTTCATCCGGGCTGCATAAGTTCTGGTGTTGACCTCTTCGGTAAGTCGGACGTCAACGGTGATTGTGGAGCCTAGGTACTTAAACTTACTGACACGATTATAACGTTTGTAAATGAACTGTGGTATGTAAAAAAATGTATAAATAATACAAGCACTGGAGATGTGACTCCTAAGAAGATTTTCTGGATACACTGTTCCGGTGTAACGACAAGCGTTGACACGACGATCAAAAACGGAAGAGCAGAGAGGTCTGTGGGATGACTTCAACCAATAGTAAGCTGATGAACCCCTCTCTAGGACGACACCAAGACAGGAGCGGCATCTACACGAAGAGAACGTAAGAGCCGCGCCGCGTGGCCGCGGGCGTAGTAGAAGACGAGTCGTCGTACAAACGCTAGAGCAGTGATTTATGAACTGTATTGTTTTGCTTGAAAAGAAATTGTATATACCGAAGGACATTGCTCATTTGTATGTCGTCAGTTGCTTGCAACACACATTTGTGAATACGCGAAGTTAAGTATTGTCAATTTAACGTACTGTAATAAACTCCATTAATACGATTTGCATGATTTGTTGTCTAGCGATCCGAGAAAACAGCTTCCCAGGCACCCTATCTTAGACGAGTGGGTAGAACACAATATACACACTATTCCGCAGGAGGATGTAAGCTGACATCAGAGAAGAACAGGGGAGTGATAAGGTTAAATGAGTGGATTGAGGAATAGAGGAGCAACTGAATGCATATAAACCACAAGAATGAAAAATGACGATATAGCCGAATTATTAATCAATTATTAGCAACTGGGTGTAAAGCCTTTAGGAAAATGGAGGAAAAAGTGAAAGATGAATAATTTCTACCAAGAGAATATAACAGGCAAATGTTTAATACGCACAGATAAAAGAAGAAGATGCCTTAAACTAAAAATATGGTTTTTCAATTAACTCTGATATAATGTTTTGAAATTACATTTAAATCCCTGTCCCAATCTAAGAAATGTCCTGAAAGCATTAATCTGACCAGGTTAAAGAAATAAATAAAAACAATACATACATGTACTATCATGTATGTAAAAATAATTATGTGAATACATACTGTTATTATGATGAAGAACAACATGCAGTAAAGCTAAACTCAGATGCAGAGGCACTTGAGTCGAAGAACCGAGCTGCAAGCTAAATGTTAAGCCAAGATCACAGAGCTCAAAATGTCTCCAGAATTGATTTTTAATCCACACCATGCATTCGGCCAGTGATCAGGATCGCACTGCGCATATTGTCAGCTGGCCTTCGGGATCGCCCAGCATGCAGGATCGGCTGGTGATTGCGACCGCGTGGCACGCGGATCGGCTGGCGATCGAGTTCGCTTTACAATCCACTCTGTACAACCGGTGGCTGATGACAGTTGCTTGTATTACTCACATGATCACCAACAACCTATTGTGCGTGTGATGCTATGTCAAACGATAAGAAATAACAACTAATTCAGTAGTATATAAAAAATTATTAGGCTCCAGAAATTTAAGATTTTCTTTTCAGACAAAAAACTGAAATACAGGGCAAAGACGATACCTGTTTACCACATACCACAATAGTATAGAGAAGTCGAGACCAATAATTTGATACAATTGGAAAACTACCTCAAACTTTCTAAAAAAACTATCTAATTTAAGGTAAATGCAATCACGCTAGATCTACAGTATTATCTCGCTCTCTTCATGCAAACTGTTAGTGCTAGAGAAAGAGTGAATAGAACCTTTTTGTAGGAAATTTAATTTAAGGTAGTTTAATTTTTTACTGGGACACATTTTCACTAGAGATCCCATTTTCCGTTTTACTCAAGGGAAACGTCGTACAAAACTGACCTTCAAACCCATCCACCCCCATACTCATCTTCCA
This sequence comes from Schistocerca americana, assembly GCF_021461395.2. NCBI lineage: Eukaryota > Metazoa > Arthropoda > Insecta > Orthoptera > Acrididae > Schistocerca > Schistocerca americana. The sequence continues at coordinate 456,412,046 of NC_060123.1, forward strand.
ACAGTTTGTAGCTCATGGCCTTCCCACTTACTACTGTATAAAATGTGGGATTACATGAATTTATTATTTTTAATTTTCAACCATTTTGGGCCTTTATTGACTAAGCTATTACACCATGGACTTAGTCGTTACAGTTCAGTCAAAGTGTGTATCCTTACAAGCACGTAAGTGTAGCAGTAAGAAGGACAGATGAATAAAACGATTTGATCGTTAATTTATTTCATAAAACTCTGCAGTGTACGGGTCAAAGGTCCACATTGTTAATATGAATATAAAAGGAACGTTAGCAATTGGATGTACAGGTAAGTGTCAACCGATAAAGACGCTCTCGGATACCAAGCTTACCAAACAAAACACAACCCACACCCAAAAAATATACATCTCTACATGGTTACAAAGTGGTTCCAAGCAGTCATCTGTCCTTCCACCGCTGAAAACAGCTGTAGCAATAGAGTGCATCCGCTATTAGTTCTTATGGAACAAATGCGTAAGATTGAACAATAATATTACCTTGAAACTCTTCCATTTGGTCCATGTTTCTGATATTACTCTGTGTAAGACTGATCGACGTGAAGAGGTGACATAGTGAGAGTATACGGGTATCCTGTTCAGAAGTGCCCATGACGCACTGTGAATGAAGTTGCTCAAGTTGTTGGTCTATCGAAGCCGACTAATGCAGTGTCGCAGCCATGTAACATGGAGAAAGAATAGTGGTCTTAAAAAGAACTTAATCGGCAGACACAGGAGAAATGTTAGTGGCAAATAGTTTCATGCCCGACAGGGATTGCTGCTGTCTGTAAATGTACGTCCATCTCAGTCAGTTTCCAAGCGAAAGAAGCTGCATGCAGTGTACATTTTGGTTTTGGTACTAGATAAAAGGCAGTTGTCACAGCCGTACATGAATCTGAATATCTTCGCAAGACGGGTAACTGGCCGTTCTTTCTAATTTCCTCTTTGAATTGAAAGTCAACATGGTGTAAACTAAACTTGTGATGGAATTAATGTACGTATTTCCAATTCACTGAGTTGACAAATAATAAAGGGGTTGTTTACGTACTATGCCATTACATGAGACGCATCTGTGTGGACTGAAAAGCTGACATTGCGAATGCTGCTTAAAAGGGTCTGTTGCACCTAGTGAGAAATAACATCCTCTTTTCGTCGCACCATCTTCCTCGCCTGAAGTGGATGTTAGAAGTCAGTGATGCACAACCTGGCAGACGTCATACGGCAGATATTCCTGCAAAATATGGAAGGTTTCCCTTATGATATACATGTGAATAAGGGCTTACCATATGCTGTTTCAATGACACACACTTAGCTTCCTTAAAAGAAATTGGTCGTTGTCAAACGTCTGTATGTGACATACCAGATGCCACAGGTTTAGTCGTACCTCTTTTGGAGTCTTAATTGGGTGATAGATGGAAGTCATGTCATTAAGTATGGTTTGTCAACGTTTGTATGTATGTTTTATGGCCCGTACCTCCTGGATTCAAACAAAATATGCGGTGTGTGTCTTCCGACCCTGAGGAAATCTTTTCAAACCCTTTAATAGTTGTAGTGGTGAACTGATTATCTTAGCTGTTCAATGCATTCCAAGATCACTGGTATTTTTGTGAACGTCCCGCATTCTGCTGTAATCAGTGTCCATTACGATGGTGATCTTGCTTGTATCAAAGCTACAGGTGGGAGGTTCCTACCCCATTCTGTGGCATCTAATAGTCAGGTGGTTTGCCAAGCGAGTGCAATTATTATTCGTACATCAGAAATATTTTCATGGTTATCATACCCACTGCAACTGTGCCTGAAATATGATCCCTAGTGCCTTTCAGTTAAGCTATGACTTATTATCGTCCTTACTTTTTAATGTAACGGAATGGATAACGCATCTGACTAAGAGCTATTGCACATCTCTGATGGACTCATTCCACCTTGGAAAGGCCACATTTCCTTCCTGTCGTATATATTTTATCCAAAGCTTGTACAACCCAGCAAGAAAAAGGAGGTTACGTTAAACTACCTCAACAAAATGGCTACCCATAACTCAGTAATCAAGACCACTATTTGCCTCAAATATCTCATCTCTTATTAAAATAAATTCTTTCATGCTAATGTTGCAAAAATTCTTGCATTACAGTTAAACACAACAGTAACACAAGTGATTCTCCACCCAATGGGTATGATATAACATAAGCATTTTACTATTCTATGGTCTCGTAATGTTTCTGTCTGTTGCTACTGTGCACTTTCTGGATTGGTAAGGAATCTTTTGTTACTTTATTCTCTCCCTTACTCATTCATTAGCAACATGCGAATTTACTGTCCTTCGTGCTGTACTGGGAAAAATCATGCTAGACCCACTAAATTCGCTACTGTCTCATCTAAATCACACAGATTAAATACACATAATAAATCACATTTACAGTACAAAACACATCTCCAAAAACAAAATGTTTGGTTTTCTACTCGCTCTACTTTCCCACATCAAACAATAGTCATCCCACGCTCACACGTCACTGATCCACGTAATAATTTTCCTACCACAAACTCTGCAGGATTTATGCACATCTCCCTGTGGAATGCAACCCTCATGGAATTGCCGGGAAGATGGCTGACTCACCTTAATTCACTCTCAGAGTACCTGAACATCAAGCTGGCGTCACACGAATGTACCTCATAATGGAAGTTTTGGTATCTTACTTATTTCACACACGGATCTTCAACTGAATGCTAGGACAAACACTTCTAATTCTTTTTATTGTCTCGTAGTCTGGTTGAGACTCACACTGTACTCACTATGCGGAAGTGCTTGTCTCTAGTTCAAGTTCTGAACACGGAAATATTAATTATTTTCAACTTACATTTACACACGCAAGTATTTAATCTTAATACTACCACACGCTAGTATTTCGTCTTATGATGACAACACGTGGTTTCTTTGTCACTTCCGAAGAATCCTATGTTCCCCATGAAACTTTACTGTACCCTTTTACTTTTTTACTGTAACCTTTCACAGGGAATGGACAAAAATATCGCAACACCGCAGGAAATTGCTGCGTGAACATAAAAGCAGATGTCAGCCAAGACTGCAAGTTGCGCTGTTGTATTTGAACACGAACCTATGTAATTTTCACGATAGTTGCAACTGTCACTTGTGGTCAGCACATTTTTCTGTGCACTTGCGAACGCATTGCGTCGGAGCTAAGTGAATTTGAACGAGGGCAAATTGTTTGTTCTCGGTATGGTGGGTGCTTCCCTAAACAAGAAGCCGAAGTGTTCAATATTTCAAGAAGAATAGTATTGAACGTTTATACAGAATACAGGGAAAGCAGAAAAACATTATCCGTTTGGTGATGATTTGGACAGCGATACTGCCGTGTTCGATGGGTCCCATCAGTGCAGATGATTATTTGACAGTTTTGGCTGATCAGGTCCATTTCATTGTAGAACGCTTTTTCCCCAGTCATTATGGCGATTTTGTGAGCACTAGAATTTATCGCATCTCACTTGGGTACCACAGTCCCCAGGTCTCGGATAGAGCACATACACAAATCTGTCAGCAGAGCATGTGTTTTACCCAATATATTTGACACCTCTGTACGTCGTCAAACAATACTGGCTTTTATTTTCAGGTACCCAGTCTTACATGGAAATGTCTATTCTGTAAGTTTACCTCTATGTTTCCGACAGCCAGATGGCAGTGTGCCACATATTGTGGCTTTATAACTCACGTATCTGAAGATAAGAAAGTTGTCAATCTAACTTTGCTGAAACTAGCAATGAGGATATGTATCAGATGCGAAGTGGACACTAACAATTCTGTTTTGGAATCTTTTTTACATATTAAATTTTTCCTAAAATACATAAATTATCTGGTTTTACAATACTTAGCTGGGGATTGTAACGTGGTCATCCATAATAACATTTGAAAACATAGCTAAAGAGATTCATGTAATATAAACTGTTTATCTAGAGTCTTCTTTGCTTTTGTTACAATAGCTTACTCAAGTAATAGTCACCACTTTAAACTTATGGTCTTACAATGTTTTGTTGCGCAACTGTTGTGGAGAGAGTAAGAGAGTGTATTGAGGGCATACGTAAGGTGTGGGTGTTTCATTTTATTCCAAACTATGTAAAATGCATGCTTGGAAATGTTTTTGTGCAGTCATGAATCAGGTGACTTATGTACTAGTGGGCATGCTTTGTAGAACGGTTGCTAGAAAAAATGTTACGTGTAAAATCAACGATTTCTTTTGTGGGAACAGTTCGCAGTTTGCTATTTTTATTACATTTATTTACGTAAATTACTAACTTCAGCCTGAGGTCCGTGGCGAGGTTCATCTTCGCGACCACGACACCATGCAGCGCGGTACAGATGGGTCCAACAACATACCGAATGGACCGCTCAGTATTGACATCATGTTCTCTTCACCGATAAATGTAGCATATACCTTCAACCAGACAATGGTCAGAGACGTGTTTGGAGGCTGAACGCCTTAGATACACTAGCGAGTGCAGAAAGGTGGATGTTCCCTGCTGTTTTGGGGTGGCATTATGTGGGGCCAATGTACGTCGCTGGTGATCATGGAAGGCGCCGTAACGGCTGTACGACACGTGGATGCCATCCTCCGACCGATAGTGCAATCATATCGGTAGCATATTGGAGAGCCATTCGTCTCATGGATGACAATTCGCGGCCCCATCGTGCACATCTTGTGAATGACTTCCTTCAGGATAAAGACATGAACCTTATCGAACGTGACCCACCAACCACTCTGAGGGATCTACGCCGAATCGCCGTTGAGGAGTGGGACAATCTGGACCAACAGTGCTTTGATGAACTTGTGGATAGTATGCCATGACGAATACAGGTCTGCATCAGTGCAAGAGGACGTGCTACTGGGTATTAGAAGTACCAGTGTATAAAGCAGTCTGGCCCACAACCTCTGAAGGTCTCGCTGTATGGTGGTGCAACATGCAATGTGTGGTTCTCATGATCAATAAATAGGACGGAAATGATGTTTATCTTGATCTCTATTCCAATTTTCTGTACAGGTTCCGGAACACTCGGAACCGAGGTGATGCAAACCTTTCTTTGATGTGTGTATATTTATCCAATCCGAGACGACTGGAAGCTGTTTTGGATATCAATAGGTTTCAGACTCATGATAGTGTATGGTATTTTTGGCGTTCCTGTACTTTACAGGTGTTTCCACTTTTATGCTGGCGTGTCGTTTTTCATTTATGTTTTGTTTTTAATCCCTTACGCGAATCGTATAACTCAAAGACTCTTGCCGAACTTTGTCTGGTCTGGTCTTCAGGAAGTCACACGTCAAAGCTCCGAGTGATCAGAAAATTTAAAACAGACTAATTGAGAATTTACTATTTTTAGTTGTTTGGTTTAGAAGCAGCACTTTATCTTGTAACAATTCTATGCTCGCATGTAGGAATGTATGTTCTTAAGCTGACGGGAATTTTTATTTTGGAAAGAGTTTTGTTCAATAATCTATATTAACATTTTGCCTTTCAATATAGTCGTCATTACACATAGTACATTTATGTATGCTCTTTCCCCCGTCCATGAAGCATTCCAGGTAGCAACCTTTGCTACAACTTTTATCTCTTAGTGAAGCGCTTTTAATCCAATCTATGCTCGTAAAACGACAGCTCTTAAAATCTTCCTCATTTTTAGGAGCAGAAAGAAGTCACACGGGGCCGCCTTTTAGGTCTTGGGCATCAATGCAGTATTGTATCTGGACAAAAACTCACGAAAAAACAAGGAAGTGTGCGGACGTGCTTTATCGTTCTGCAGAAGTCATGAACTATTCTTCACAAATCCGTACATGTTTGTTTCGGACTACTTTACGAATACCTCATGAGCTTGCAAGTAGCACTCGTTGTTGATCGTTACGTCTAATGACGAGAACTGTTAAAAGCGAAGAAGATAGTGAATATAAACATCACTTTATATCGTAATTTTCGGTCTTGCCAAGGCAGTATACTCCGCTGGGACGACTGAGCATTGGTTTAGAAGCCATATCCATAAACTAATATTCCGTCACCTGTTATGGCTTGGCCGGCCGGAGTGGCCGTGTGGTTCTGGGCGCTACAGTCTGGAGCCGTGCTACCGCTACGGTCGCAGGTTCGAATTCTGCCTCGGGCATGGATGTGTGTGATGTCCTTACGTTAGTCAGGTTCTAAGTTATAGGTGACTGACGATCTCAGAAGTTAAGTCCCATAGTGCTCAGAGCCATTCGAACGATTTTTGTTATGGCTTGTTGTGTCCTTTCGCCATCGTCCTAAGCAATATGCGTTCGCCAATATATCTGTTCTAAATTCAACAATGTTTTGAACAAATTTTGCTGTATCAATTTTCATACCCAAAATACCCGAAAAAAATTTATATAATGAGCCATTTCATTTGCCCACGTCATATGAAACTGCACTGATTTTGATTCAACGATCTCTCATGTTTATTTCTTTCATTTTTTTTCCACATTTTATTCGGGTGATGTGCTGGCGCATCTAGGTCGCTTGTCGTCTTTCACGTCTTCCTGGTTTTCTTCGGAAAGCTTATAACACAAGTAAACCCTAGTTTTACGGGCTCTCCAAAATAATGTTTTAGCATTTATCAAATATTCTCACACTTTCTTCTGACGTTTTAGTAAACCTTCATATGATTTATTTTGATATTAAATGAATAACGGCCGGTGCTACAAAAACGTGAGTAACCTTCGAGACACATGAAAACCGACTAGATATCCCATACTCCTAACACTATACAGATACTATTTAAACACGTTTCCTACCACAAAAACATAGAAATGTCTTTAAGAGGCTAATACAACACACACCAAAAAAAAATATTTCAGTTATTTATTACACAAAATTCCCTTACAACACTGATCCACGCAACCAGTCTCTGTCATATCCGTATAATCGTTCGCGTACCTCTCGTCTCAGAGGTAGAGTTACACAATTACTGCGTCAAATTGAAGGGTGTGCGGCAACATGACCCCACACGTGATTAGCAATGAGGATTTGGGACTTACGATCCCCTCTGACCAGGCTTGTTGAACCAACACCAACAGCCGGCTGCCACAGTCCGCTGACAGAGGCCTCCGCTGGTGTTTTATTCAGTGATCTTCAGCTCGACACGGCCCCTGATTAATTGACTGCCCCTTGTTCCGTTACGCCACTGACCCACGCGCACCAGGGGATCACGACACTATAGCTTTAATTCGTGGAAAGTAATGGTGACAGCCTGACATGGATCGAATAGTTGACACTGGAGACCATTTTTCCGCCGTGACAGTTAGGATGTAAAAGGAGTGGTTCTTAAAATCGACATATAATTATTAGCACACAGTTAATAATTAAATTTCGGACTATGCTATAGGTAAATCAATAGATTTAGTTATTTAATCATGTCATAGCTTACTGTCAAGAAATTAGTATTGTAGAAATCGTTCCGTTTTCTAGATATCTCGAATCAAGTTTTCCTTACTTCCCCTGAACTACTTTCGTCGTAATTCATATCCCCATAATCCTCTATAAGATAAAAAAAAAAAGAAAAAACAGCCCGAACGAATTATCCGACAGGGATGTAGATCGGTAGATATGATGTACACGTACAGAGAAACAAATGATCACAATTTCAAAAGAATTGGATGATTTACACAAGAGAAGATCAGTATTTCGTCGGTCCAGCAACCTGCGCTTATGCCACCAGTTATTTAACTTGACATTCAGTGATAGAGTTGTTGGATATCCTCCTGAGGGATATCGTGTCAAATTATTTCCAACTGGCGCCTTAGATCAACATCTTCAACTTGTTGGAGAACCCAGCCCTCAAAACTTCAAATGTCCTCCAATTGAGGAGAGATCCGACGATCTTGCTGGCCAAGGCAGGGTTTGGCAAACAAAAAGACAAGCATAGAAAACCTCGCTCCATGCGGGCGGGAATTACACTACTGGCCATTAAAATTGCTACACCATGAAGAAATGCAGATGATAAACGGGTATTCTTTGGACAAATATATTGTACTAGAACTGACATGTGATTAAATTTTCACGCAATTTGGCTGTATAGATCCTGAGAAATCAGTACCCAGAACAACAACTTGTGGCCGTAATAACGGCCTTGATACGCCTGGGCATTGAGTCAAACAGAGCTTGGATGGAGTGTACAGGTACAGCTGCCCATGCAGCTTCAACATGATACCACTGTTCATCAAGTGTAGTGACTGGCGTATTGTGACGAGGCAGTTGCTCGGCCACCATTGACCAAACGTTTTCAGTTGGTGAGAGATCTGGAGAATGTGCTGGCCAGGGCAGCAGTCAAACATTTTCTGTATCCAGAAAGGCCCGTACAGGACCTGCAACATGCGGTCGTGCATTATCCTGCTGATGTAGGGTTTCGCAGGGATCGAATGAGGGGTAGAGCCACGGGTCGTAACACAGCTGAAAAGTAATGTTCACTGCTCAAAGTGCCGTCAATGCGAACAAGAGGTGACCGAAACGTGTAACCAATGGCACGCCATACCATCACGCCGGGTGATATGCCAGTACGGTGATGTCAAATACACGCTTCCATTGTGCGCTCACCGCAATGTCGCCAAACACAGATGCGACCATCATCATGCTGTAAACAGAATCTTGATTTATCCGAAAAAATGACTATTTGCCATTCGTGCACCCAGGTTCGTCGTTGAGTACACCATTTCAGGTGCTCCTCTCTGTAATGCAGCGTCAAGGGTAACCGCAGCCATGGTCCATGGTGCTGCAAACGTCGTCGAACTGTTCGTATAGACGGTTGTTGTCTTGGGAACGTCCCCATCAGTTGACTCAGGGATCGAAACGTGGCTGCACGATCCGTTACAGCCATGCGGATAAGTTGCCTGTCATCTCGACTACTAGTGATATGAGGCCGTTGGGATCCAGCACGACGTTCCGTATTACCCCCCTGAACCCACTGATTCCATATTCTGCTAACAGTCATTGGATCTCGAAGAACGCGAGCAGCAATGTCGCGATACGATAAACCGCAATCGCGTAGGCTGCAATCTGACCTTTACCAGAGTCGGAAACATGATGATAAGGGTTTCTCCTCCTTACACGAGGCATCACAACAACGTTTCACCAGGCAACGACGGTCAGCTGCTGTTTTTGTATGAGAAATCGGTTGGAAACTTTCCTCATGTCAGCACGTTGTAGGTGTCACCCCCGGCGCCAATCTAGTGTGAATGCTCTGAAAAGCTAATCATTTGCATATCACAGCATCTTCTTCCTTTCGGTTAAATTTCGCGTCTGTAGTGCGTCATCTGCTTGGTGTAGCAATTTTAATGGCCAGTAGTGTATGTTGCTAAATGTAAGCCCAGGATGGCTCGCTATGAAGGGTAATAAAACGGGCTGTGGAGTATCGTTAATCTATCACTATGCATGTAACTGTGCCGCCGATAACAACTAACGTGGTCCTACTGTGAATAATGAGGGCACCGCAGACCGTCACGTGTGGTTGTCGGGCCCTGGAGGGCGGCAGTCACGTTGGTATTCCACTGCTTCACGCTGGTGTACCATTGCTGTACGAGGCTCTTCACTGAAGACAATTATACTTCAGTGAGATTCCACCCCGAGGACACGTCTGGAGACGCCCTGGGCAGCGGTGGGATACCAAAGTGACTGTCGCCCGCCGTACGGCCCGCTAATCAGAGCTGATGGTCCGGGGTGCCGTTTCTTTTCTCAGGGGAACCTCTTTACCATCCGCGTCAGCCTCAAAGCACAGCTGTTTGTCGACAATATCCTACGTCCCGTTCTATTGCCCTACATGAGAAGCAATTCTGGGATTAAATTTAAGCAAGACAATGCCCTCCCGCACGGAACGACAGATTCTACTTGCCAAACCCTACCTTGGCCAGCAAGGTTATCAGATCTCAACCCAACTGATAACGTTTGGAGCAACATGGGCATGGTCCTCCAGCTAGCTCTGGATTTTAACGATCTAAAGCGTAAAATTTGACAGAACTTCGCACGATATTGCTAAAGAGGACATACAACAAGTCTACAAATGAATGCCAAGCCGAATAACCGCTTGCCTCAGGTCTGCCAGTGCGTTACTGACTTGCTCAATTTGTGAAGCTCTTTCTCTTTAACGAATCATCCAGTTTTTATTAAAATCAAATCATTTCTTTGTCTACACATGTATCTTTTCCGTTCCATTCTTATAGTTCCTTCTTGGTGCGTCTTCTTTTTCTTTGTCTTAGTCTGAATTTTCAACGTAAGTTTACCCTATGTATTTGTAATATGCACTGCTGGCGACTGAATTTGCAACTTAGGAGAGGACTAGAAATAATGAAATTTCATTTACTGTGCGTACACCGTATAGTCAGATGAATACTTGATTCGATTTTTAGATGATTTGGTCCTGTACACAGCAATATTTAATGTAGAGCGCTGCCACCTCTTGCAGCAAAACTGAATCTCCGCCAACTATGGCCTAGCCTTTTCAATGAGTAGGAGAGCTGGAGTACTTGGTGGCCAGGGTAATAGTCGAACCGTACCCGTTTCTCACCAGGTCAGAACGGCACGGGCGAGATGCCGTCTTGCGTTAACGTGTTAAAAGAGAACAATGGATGACATGCCGTCATGAGAGATTCCGCAACTGTGTATAATTTTTAAAATATTGATTGTAAAAGTCTCAGTTGCAATTATTTTCGATCATATTTAATGATCATATTCAGACATAAAATAAAATAAATTTATAAACTACTATTAGAGTTGATAGCATAGCTTGAAAAACATATACATTTTAAAATTCTTAAAATTATACATGTGTAGGTGGATAGCGTAGTGAGATCCCCTGCTATACCCGCGGGACAGGACAGATAGTTTAGTTTGTGGAAAGGGTCCAAAATAAGTGGCTGTCAGTTGTACTCGAGCACACTATTTTATTCATTTGACAAACATTACAAGAGTAAAGGAAACATTAAAAACTGAGCAAGCCAAACATTAATTTTAGAGCTTAGTTCCCGGCTAAATGCGCCATTCAATCTTACGCCTCAAAGGCAAAACAACTTTAATTTTAAATCGGCTAGAAGCCATACATAAACAAACAATAAGGATTAATAAGAAAAGTCAGCACATACAACGGCACTCAGAAGTTTCCAAGGGTCGGCCTGGAATTCAAACACTAACGCTCGCTTAGATAAGACAGGCAGTCGGCCCAACAATTCTCAATCGCTACGGTCGCAGGTTCGATTCCTGCCTCGGGCATGGATGTGTGTGATGTCCTTAGGTTAGTTAGGTTTAAGTAGTTCTAAGTTATAGGGGACTGATGACCACAGCAGTGAAGTCCCATAGTGCTCAGTGCCATTTCAACCATTTGAATTTTCAATCCGACAACAGCCCAACCGACCGACAGTCAATGGACCAAGCGCCAAGATAACTTCCGCTTCACCTGACCAGCACACAATAGGGAGTTAAATGGAACAACGCAGAACATATCGGCGCCCACAACGAATTACACATCCAGCTGTCAAACTACACGCCATGCTGGACAGCCACAACACGACGAGGAAAATACGCTGCCTGAATTTACGTCAACAGCGAGGGCAGGTGACCGGAACGTTAACGGCCACAGGGCAGAAGATTGCGCTGGTGCACTTCAATTCAAAATAATCAGGTTAAGTTAAACTGCACAGGAGGGCAGCTACAATTTCGTCAACTTGAAAACACACGTTGTTGCTCACGGGAATGTCCCAACAGCCCACTAAGAAATTCAAACGTCGCAATGTGAACAGCTGCGGCTGGCTGGTAGATTAAGTAAAGACTCAACTTTCGTGTCCGGGATCGGTGAGCCACGGTCCTCGTAGCAATGGGAACAGACCCTCACACTCCGACCGTGCGTGGACGCAACCAGCGGTCCCGGCCATGGAGACTTCCTCACTGGTCCACACCACACGACGAACTGTAGCTCACGGCACAGCTGGAAACTATAAGCGCGAGGCCAAAGATAGTGGTGCGAATATCGATAGACGCTGCTACTGCGAGAGGATAACAGCACAATCGCGATAACCGCAGGAGACTAATCACAGAATAGCAACCAAGGTTTAATGCAAAGCATAACACGAGCCAACCACGGCTGATGTAGGTTGACGATATTTAAAATTTCTTGAAATCATAGATGATTAGTAACGAGTTAGGGAAAGAAAAATATCTTTAAATATAATACAGTGATAAGCTGTAAAGTAAAAGGAACCACTAAGAAATGATTGATCTGACGTACCCCAAAGGTGGGTGATTCGAAGTGAAAAAAAAAAAGAAAAATAAACTGCTCTATAGTACACATTTGTCAACATTCAGCTGTATCTTGCGTTTTCTTAAACTCACTTCACTTCATACACAAGCATGTGTCATGGGGTATGAGTAGGGAAAGGAGGAACGTGGGAGGAGGAGAGGAAGGCACTAATATTGTGAGGCATTAAAATGTAATATTGATAGTCTCTAAAATATGTAATACAATTAATTTAAAATTAAGAAGAAATATGGGTAAAGCACATAACATTGCTCGATGAGACGTCTTGTTAAAACTGATAACTAATCAACTGATCTAAAACAATGAGCAGACACAGTTTTCATCAGAGGCCACATGAGGTGTGTGTTTTCGCTTGTGTATACTGTGTTCAATCTACCTGCGGCAGTATAATATTTGGAAGTGTTTGTGTGCAAGAACTGTATTATGCTACGAAAATTTATATCAACGTGTGCGCGTCTCTCTTTGTGTACAGTTATTTTTTCAGTAATGTCATCGGTGACAGAAATATCTGATGATTCTAGTACGTTTCTCTGATACGTCAAGGTACGTCGTCAACTGCAGCCCAGCTGTTTAACATAAATCCAGGTAAACCCATGTAGTATTCCATGAAATGACATTTCTTTTTTATAAGTTGGACTGTAGCCCTAACTTAAATTAAGAGACATGCATGGGTACATAATTTTATATTTCATACGCTAAATTGTGATTTATCTTGAAGAAATGGTTGTTACAGTTCTTTGTATCGTGAAAGAAAACAGTTGTACTTGTTTTTGAGATTACTGAAATGGCAGTGTTCTCATCGGCACCAATGAAGCTGAGTGTACGATCGTACCCACACTTGTTGTATCCGCACCAAAACGTTCGAAGAATGATTTTCGAAACAGTGTACATGAAGATTGTAACATAATACGAAGAGCGTTTGAAATCATTATGAACGTAGACGTGCCACACTTTCACCATTTTACAAATTAAAAAAAAAACTGTATTCAGAACAACAGGACAGCGAGATGAAAAAGATCGCGCAAGACAAAATCCGTTTTTTCGCACAGAAAATAAACGGCACGTTTTCTTTTCGTACTCATAGTTTACAGTTATGAGTGTCTGAGTAGAATAAAGTAAATAAAGGGTCTGGAGGATAAGTGCACTAAATTAATACTCAAACAACGTCCTCCTGGCCAAGATATATGCATATCCTCACAGATCGAGTATTTCAGCCCAACTTTATCTTCAGACTTCACCGCATGTGACTTACTTCTGTTTTAGACAGCAGCATCGAAAAATTATTTGGAGGCGTCCCATTTTATCAGAGACTGATATTATCTCCTTTATAAACAGATATAGTTCGTAGTTCTAAACAATATTTGTAGTGAGTGGATCAATTACTTTAAATTCTAGGTAGATGGGATCCAATTTTCTCGCCATATATATCTTAAAAAGGTATAACTGAAATGTAAGGAAACTCTGGAAAATCTGGAGCCATTTTAACCCAATGTTTCTTTGGTAAAGTCCCTCCATACGAACTCATGTTTTGTGTCTGAAAACGTTTCTACTCTGACCTCTACTAATAGATTATTTGCTAGCGAGGTTTCGTAGGATAAACGTTGTGAGATGTTGTTTATTCTACTGGGTTCAGCTCATTAATATGGTCACATCTAAGAAACTGCAGACAGACACCTTTTGAGGGTAGCGGCTTAGAACATACGGGAAAAAGTGCCACGGAAAGAATGGGTAAAAAATCTTTCTGAGGACATGACGGCTGTTGGAACTGACAACAGTCGCGCCAGTTTTGGCATGGGTGTGAGGTCGATGTTGATTGGGTAATTACAAACTTTGCTATCCTCTCTCCCATTAATAAACGGACACGAAACACACAGATAGACCCAGTGGAAAGAGTCAGATATCCTAGCGTTGAAACTGGAACGAATCCAGCATCTGTCCATACAGGCATCTGCAGTAAGCAGCTGTGGAAGGAAAAGATTAATTGTCTGGAATGTATAAGGACAATTTTTATGGGATATGCATGTATCTCTTCTAAGCGAGAGTCACGTTTTTTCGCAAGGTTTTCAGCAGAGTGCCCAAGTTCTTAAATATATGCACTGGAGGCTCTTGACAAGTGTGCTTCCGTTTGTGGTAATGGAACATGATGTAGATCCTTGATTTTGCTTACGGATTTAAATATTAGAGAAAGTTTCACTGTCTTTGCGGGATGGTTTTAAAAATGTACAGAATGAGAATAAGAAACAGGAAGCATTTAAAATAAAGTGCTACTTGAGAAAGGAAAAAGGAAGTGGACGGATAATGTAGAAAGTAGAATACTAAAAGAAGAAGGTAAAGAAGGAAGGTTATTACAACCTCCCGTTGAAGAAGAGACGAATTAGTGAGACAAGTACCAGAGCTTGTAGGAATAAAATTGGGTCTTGAAGGACCAGTAGGATTCACTATGTACTATGTACTATTTATATATTAGGATAATTAATCTGTAAAAAAACGCACCACATTCTCTAATGAAAGCACGAAAAACGTCTGAAGATAAATCGTAATGATTCGAAACCGGTAACGGTAACTTTTGAATAAAGGAACTGAAAATAAATTTCCAGCTAGTTGCTGTATCAACACCATCAACATTTGTCTTCATATACCAGCCATGGCCTCCAACGATGTCATCATATGGCAATATTGCGTATAGCAAGGATTACACAGTCATCAAAAGAGCATTCCAGGCCAAGAGATATCTACTGGTATCAAACGTAGGCCTTAGTTTGAGGAAGGAATTTCTGAGAATGTACGTTGGGAGCGCAGCATTGTGTGTTAGTGGGATAACCGGAACAGAAGACAGTCAAACCATTTGAGATGTGGTGCTACAACGAATGTTGAAAATAAGGTGGACTGGCAAGGTAAGGAATGAGGAAGTTGTGCGCAGAAATGGAGAAGAAAGCAATAGATTGACAAGGAGAAGAAACAAGTTAATATGACATCTGTTAAGATATCAGGGAATGACTCACTTTTCACTCCATCATTATCATTACACGATAAAACAAGTTTCTTGTCTTTAGATTTTCGACCTCTGTAGTCGGTAAGATGAAATGACTACAACCAGACAGACTGAGA
This sequence comes from Schistocerca americana, assembly GCF_021461395.2. Lineage (NCBI taxonomy): Eukaryota > Metazoa > Arthropoda > Insecta > Orthoptera > Acrididae > Schistocerca > Schistocerca americana. Next base: position 456,427,467 of record NC_060123.1, read on the forward strand.
TCAGCATCCTTAGCTCCTACTTGCATGCACTTTAGAAGATTAAAATATCCGCTAGGCTTCTTGCTGGCCAAGATACGAAGTCAGGTCATGATGAATCTAACGGAAATCCGTTACGAAGTTAACAAAATTACGGTCACGAACAAATAATGTCCTCAAGTCCACCAACTATTAATTGCAGCCACTCATCTCCCTCATGACTAAAGCGGACTACAACTCTCCCTCAGATCGAAGTTTCTCTTTTCGTAAGTACCAATGTCTCTTTCCCCACCTCGCTACACATGTCACGTGTATTTTAGATCCAAGGTTTTGCTGATTTCAAACCGCTTTCACATTAAAACTCCATTCCGCCCAGCACCTCACCGACCATGCCTTCTCTGAACTCAACCAAAGAGCATCCATTGTACTAGAAGGAATGGGTATGTAGAGTGCAAAGCGTTTCGTTAAGGAGAGTATAGACTTTTCGTTAACTTTTTGTTACTGTGCCACCGAGATTGCATAGTGAGGCATCTGCATACCAGTACAAAGTTAGTTACAGTCGCCAATGCAGGAGAGCCGTGAAGTATTGCATGCTTACGCACAAGGAAGGTAGCATGGTGATAGGAGTGGTAAGGTGCTGAACTCAGTACATCCAGAAACAAGAAAGGTTTTTTTGGAAAATTTGTTTTTCTCGGCGTAATTCAACAATTTTGATAGCAAAGAATAATTCAGTTTTTAAGAAAATCAGTGATTCAGTCAACAGAGAACAATTTTGCCTTCTGGTCTTAAAAGAGTCACCAAAAAGTTATTAATGACTCACAAAATCAGAACGACACTTTAAGTTAAATGTTTAAGGAAAGGAAAGTTTTAAAATTTCTACATATTAGTTTCAAATTCTTCATTGGTGTGATCATATTGCATTAACTGCTTTATAACTTCTGAGGATATTTTCGTTCCGTCGCTACAACTACAGGAAAATGCATGTTTTTCTCATTAGATGCGTTTCGCTTTATAGAGGTAAAGCATCATCAGTGGTATGTAATTAAAAATATTTACAATTTGATATATTTTAAGATCTAAAAACAGTTCGTTAACAATTTGTTGGTTTTTGTATACGGTAATATCTGCTTGGTTTCTCGCCTACATGATGAAACGCTAAAACGGCGTCTGCTAGCAGTCTTTTGTTTCTTTCTTCATTAGATACTAGTACTGTAGTCTGAGTTTTCACTGCTTTGCCGAACTATGGATTTTTTTACGTTTTACGCAGCACCGCTGTTATAGTTTCTATTATGCATGTAAGTGTGTATTGGGTTTTGCAGTGTTGCCAACACTGCCACTAGTTTGACTTTTTTGTAGGTAATTATAATAGATTTGCTATCCTACTTTACTTTGTTGCTGTGCATTTATACACTGTGTAGGTGTAACTGATGAATACTGATTGAGTAGGCATCAATTTTTTTAATAGGTGGTGGAGGAGGGGAAAAGCAAAGATAAGTGGACATAAAGGGAGTGGTGTGATGGAAAGTGAGATGGAGGAAAATGTGAGAAGCAAGAAGTGAAATAAAACTGAAAGAGGGGGGAGGGTTTAATGTCTGGCTTCCAATATTTATTTGGTCACTGAGCTATGGTTTGGTTTGTGGTAACGCTTTATGTATGTGGACACTTTCTTGGCAAGGGAGGAGGTGACTGTCTTTGCTGATTCTTATGATGTTCAAACCTTTGTCAACATTGCTCAGTCTGTGGTATTCCTGTTTAAAATTATCTGGTAATGTTGAATGGTTTGTACCGTATTTCAGTGCTGTGATATATTCCGTATATCGTGTGTCAAATGTAGACAAACTAAACAGGAACACAGAGACACAAAACCTGAAAGAAAAGTAACTAAACCAGCACATACCACCAGCAGTACCACAAAAATGACACACAATGACCTACCATTACAATTTCACCTGTAAGACAGGTATATTCAAAACACAAGGCATAAACATTGCTTACAGAAAAACAACTCAATACGAAAGTGGCTCCCAAAACAGAAATCAAAGCCAGACAGATACCAGCAATCCGTTATCTATCAGGTATCTGCTATCTATCAGCTCTGTAGCAGAGATTGTGAAAAACATACATTGGAATGACTGGCAGGACATTTGACAGACTGTATCAAGAACACATTACAGTTTTGACATAAGGTGTAAACTATTCAATATTTGCTGATGGTCCGAAATAGGAGTACCTCAGACCAAGCAATACTCGCAAATGTATGAACGCCATAAGAATCAGTAAAGACAGGCACCTCCTCCCTTTTCAAGAAAGGCTATAAAACGTCACCCTAACATGCTCCTGAAAGTGCGGCTGCTACAATAAAATTAACGGCAACGGCCGCAAACAGTCCGTTATCAGCGCCTATTGCGCAACCGGAAGTGAATTGTTCTGCAACACGATCTAAGTAATACTAGAGACCGTGTTGCCCGGCAGCCTCGCCAGCGACTAAGTCCCATTCAAGGTCACCCGCATTAAGATGCGCCCAGCGATGTGTTAACGTGCCACAGCAATGCCTCTGCGACGTGGTTACCGTCGTCGCTGGCGGCGCAGTGTGCCTGTGTATCGTAGTTTGAAGGCGATTGATATTGTCTTGCCTGGGCAGTTTAATGAGCAGCAATTGATTGGAGGTCCAAATGTTTTTCGTGGACGCCATCTGAACTTTACCTGTGATGCACAAGCAGTGTTTGGAGGTAGTATCTGGTTGACTCTTGCTGTTGTATGGGGCAATCAAGCAGATTATGGTGGCCTTGAAGCATTTCCAGATGCAAACATTTTGGCTTGGAAGACATGGAGTATTGCAGAGACTACAGGACTGTTGGCTAAACAGCCATATGGTACTCCAAGCATGCCGTTTGTTTTGAGTGCGAGAAGGAAGAAGAAGTTAAATGCTGATGAGTACCTCTTTTTATGGGCGAAAGTCGGCAATGGCAATTGTAAAATAAAGATCAACGGTGATTTTATGATTTACTATAGACAATAAAGTATGTTCTGTTCTTTCCTTATCTCTTTTCCTTATCTCCCTCCCATTTTTATTAAAAAAATCTATTCACTTTTTGTTTTGGTGGCCGAGCCGCTCTTGGTCGCACGCTAGGCGGGTGACCTTGAACGGGACTTAGCCACAAGGTGACACAAAATAAACACTTATTCAATGTCCAAATAAATACTGTTAACCAGACTCTACATAAAATAATAGAAAAAACCACAAGGAAAAGAAAAGACCATTTTATATCTTTCTCGTTCTCCCACCCGACTCATCCACCTCCCTCCTTCAATTTTATTTCGTGTCTTACTCATTCACCTTTTCCTCAGACTCACTCTTCATCACACGACTATTCACTTATGTCAACTCACTTTCCCTTCTCCCTCCCATGCCCCCATCTACTTAAAAAAAAAAAAGAAAGAAAAAAAAAAAGAAAGAAACACTCTAGTACTATTCCTTCATTTACTCTTACACAGTATATAAATACACAGCAATATAATTAAATAGAATAACAGACATACAATTAACTAAAAAAAAGCGTCGTTCAGAGACAAACTAGTGGAAATATTGGAAATATCACAAAATACACTGAGGTATAAAGGTAAACAGTATACGATGGTGTACGAGAAAGTGTGCTGTGTAAACCATAAAAAAATGCATAGTTCTGCAAAGCAGCGAAAACTTAAACTACAAGTGTCAGAGTGTAATGACGGAAAGACACCTAAGACGTGCTAGCTAACGACACTTGCTGATCCGGCGAGAAACCAAGAAGAAATTACCGTAAGTAAAAACCAACAAACTATTAACGGACTGTTTTTCGATCTTAAAAATAAATTATATTGTAAATATCTTTAATAACCACTGGTGATGCCTTACCTCAATTAAGCGATAGCCGGCCGCGGTGGCCATGCGGTTCTAGGCACTTCAGTCCGGAATCGCGCGACTGCTACGGTCGCAGGTTCAAATCCTGCCTCGGGCATGGATGTGTGTGGTGTCCTTAGGCTGGTTAGGTTTAAGTAGTTCTAAGTTCTAGGGGACTGATGAGCTCAGATGTTAGCCGGCCGCGGTGGTCTCGCGGTTCTAGGCGCGCAGTCCGGAACCGCGCGACTGATACGGTCGCAGGTTCGAATCCTGCCTCGGGCATGGATGTGTGTGATGTCCTTAGGTTAGTTAGGTTTAAGTAGTTCTAAGTTCTAGGGGACTGATGACCACAGCTGGTAAGTTCCATAGTGCTCAGAGCCATTTTGAACCTGAGATGTTAAATCCCATAGTGCTCTGAGCCATTTGAACCATTTTGAATTAAGCGATATGCTGGTGGAGAGAGAAACACGAATTTTCTCGTAGCTGTAACGGCCGACCGAAAATACGCTCTGGAATATTAGTTTTAAGTAGCATAAACAGTTAAAGAATCAGTCTTCGCAGATTTTAGAAATTTCGACACAGTATTCCGATATTCAAACGGGTTAGTAACATGCCCAATTCCTACATAAACAATAGAAGCATTAAGAGTACTAAATCATGTTTAAAAGAGGTGAAACTAATACATTTGATTAATAATCAGGCTTTGACACAAGGTGGCGAGCTTCAACTTATCCCTGACATAGTTCGGTCCCTTCATTCCCCTCAGATTATGTACTCTGAAAGACACACAGGATAAAAATCAAATTCACATCGCCACAAGGTGACAACAACGGAAATGAAATGCACATCGCACGCCGAAAGATCTTATAAGGACCCTTCAAGCGGTAGCAGTGAACAACATCAGTCTTTGTCGTTCGCTCAGGAATTCTGAATTCAAAAGCACACCTCTAGCATGTTTTGAGTGCTGAACAGGCAACAAATAATTAAAAAAACATCTTCCTTTCATGACAGTTTTAGTACATAGGCCTTTAAAAAGGAAAATCAGCCGTAATTGCACCACATAGTGAAAGTATTTCAGTTTGGCGAGGAACTGATTTTTACAAATGTGCTTTGGAATAGCTTGAGCGTGGTTTGGGAATTCTGAACGCTGGTCATTATTGAGGACTAAGACAATTATAACAGTTACCAATCTAAGCTGGACAGCATTATAAGGCGAGAACACAATTAAATTCCTGATACAAAGCCTCGCCCGTAGAAAAGGGGGGGGTCTTAAGTAGCAGTACTATAGTCACTTTCCTTTTTACGCTGGTCCTTGGCTGTATAGTAAATGCTGGGAACTAGGCATCCGCAAACCGAAGCAGACGGAATGAGGAACATGCGGATTTCGTACATGCGAACTCACAACCATGAAGGCAGTGGAAAGCAGGAATTCTTCGAACATCATAGACACACTTTTTAGAGTTAAGAATCACCGTCAATAGCATGACGAACCGAAAGACCGCCCTCGGTGAACAGCTCTAGTTACCAGATTACCACAGCAGAGAGCGCGTTTATAGTTAAATCTATTAGGCGAGTAGCTATGCTGCCTCTGGAGGGATGACAGTGAGCGCATTGCTGTCATACGAAATACACAGAAGTATCAGCACGACACGTATCGTTCCTGACACACACACACACGACTCATACACATTTTCCATTGAATCGTTGCACACATTCAAAATTAAGTATTATTTGTGTCACACCCCACAAATGAAATATGTAAGAGCACAGAAGTATTGTTGCTATAGAAAGCGTTCCATTATCTCCCAAAGATCACTTTACTATCAAAAGTGCCCAGGTATGAAAAAATAGGTACATGTCTAAACTGTACACATGACATGGCCTACTCTTACTTATGCCAACATCCTCTGTGAAATAAGATTCCTTCTAGCACTCTAAGCGAAATAAGTTGTCTCCATACAAACAAAAGCATTTATTGAAGCCAAATGAAAACCAGTTAAATGAGCCATCCATCATTATTGGCTAGAAGAACTTTATATTAACATATGAACAGAAAACCTCAAAACTAGTTGGAACAACAGTCATACTGAGTGCAAACTCATCAGGGTGCATTTAGTAGCTGAGAAAACAAGTTCAGTGTTGAGGCTGTGGGCGAGCAACCGAATTTACATGATCAGACAGAAAGCTACTGAATCGTTACATAGCGAGTGGCGATGATAGATGAATCAAGGACAGCCTTTCGCTCCACATCATCATTCCTCTGTTGCATGTATCGACTTACACTGATGAGCCAAAACAGTTAGCACGCAGGCCATCAAGTGGTTGAACGTAGCCAGGTGGTGTTGCAGGCACGTATTGCCGTAGGAAAAGCTTACCAGCGGATCATAGCGGCATGGTGAATCATTCTAGTAATGACAACGGCCGCATATAGGGATATCCACTCATGTAAATCACTTCGAAGATCGGAAGTGGCGAAACTGGTATGCTGTTTGCTTACTACTTGAGGCTTGGCCTCTCTGAAAAACGGAATAAGTAGCAATCCATGACAGAATGACGAGTAAGTAGAACTCTGACGCAAGCAAACCATTCAGCACACGTTTATAAACATGGGCCTCCCTATATCCTTCCCTGTTAAACCAAATACATCCTTAAATCATTAATAGCGATTGCTGTGCGCACGAAGTCATCGCGGCTGCACTATGGATAAATCGAAACATGTCACCTTTCTCGATATATCATGTTCCTTGTTGCAGCAGGTCGTATCCCGATTACGTCGCGATACAGCCGAACAGCTGCTCTAAACACGCACCACTCCATGAACGGTAGGCCTGAGGGGAGAGGGGCAGTGCTTCCATGAAACCTATATGGCAGTAATCGAAGGCACCATGGCATTTGGTGACCGTGTGCTCACTATTATGGACGACACATAAACCTCCATGTTTCTACATCTGCATCTACATGGATACTCTACAAGTCACGTTCAAGTGTTTGGTAGAGGGCTCATCGAACCACCTTCACAATTCTCTATTACTCCAAACTCGTATAGCGCGGAAAGAGCGAAGACCTATATCTCTCCGTACGAGCTCTGATTTCCCTATTTTATTATGGCGATCGTTTCTCCCTTTGTAGGTCGGCGTCAACAAAATATTCCCGCATTCGGAGGAGAAAGTTGCCTATTGGAATTTCGTGAGAATATTTCGCGGCGACGAATATCATGTCAGTGACACTCTCTCCACTATTTCACAACAATACAAAACATATTGCATTTCTGAAAACTTTTTAGATGTACTCCGTCAATCCTATTTGATAAGGTTCCCCTATCGTGCAGTAGTATTCTAAGAGAGGACGGACAAGAGTAGTGTACGCGAGCTCCTTAGTAGATCTGATACATTTCCTAAGTGTCCTGCCAATAAAACTCAGTCTGTGGTTAGCGTTCCCCACCACATTTTTTATGTGTTCCTTCCAATTTAAGTTGTTAGTAATTGTAATTCCTAGGTATTTAGCTGAATTTACGTCCTTTAGATTTGACAGATTTATTGCGTAACCGAAGCTAAACGAATTCCTTTTAGTTCTGAAGTGGATGACCTCCCACTTTTCATTATAAAGGGTCAACTACCCCCATGAACCATGGACCTTGCCGTAGGTAGGGAGGCTTGCGTGCCTCAGCGATACAGATGGCCGTACCGTAGGTGCAACCACAACGGAGGGGTATCTGCTGAGAGGCCAGACAAACGTGTGGTTCCTGAAGACGGGCAGCAGCCTTTTCAGTAGTTGCAGGGGCAACAGTCTGGATGATTGACTGATCTGGCCTTGTAGCACTAACCAAAACGGCCCTGCTGTGCTGGTACTGAGAACGGCTGAAAGCAAGGGGAAACTACAGCCGTATTTTTTCCCGAGGGCATGCAGCTTTACTGTATGGTTAAATGATGATGGCATCCTCTTGGGATAAATATTGCGGAGGTAAAATAGTCCCCCATTCGGATCTCCGGGCGGGGACTACTCAAGAGGACATCGTTATCAGGAGAAAGAAAACTGGCGTTGTAAGGATCGGAGCATGGAATGTCAAATCTCTTGATCGGGCAGGTTATGAAACGTCCCCTTAGAAAAATTATACATGACTGTGCTTAAACTGACACACAATATTTTTAGCACAACGCAATCTGACTTTCAAAAATCGCTACAAAAAATGGCCCTGACTAACATTAACCTATACGCTTCACAAATCGCTTACCTCACAAAAATCTTGGTTACTCGAACTACTGCAATATAGCGAGCGCCACTACTGCCAACTAAATAAAAGATTCAAACTACGGAAGGCACTAACTACTGATAGGGATAGTTAACAAATGAAAGATTTTAATAGAGAACAAACAATGTTTTTACCTTAATATCATCAAAAGTCATAATATATATAGCAGTTCATGACATCCAGTCTTACAAATTTCAAAACTCCGCCATTTCTTTCCCCACATCCACCACTGCTGGCGGCTCACCTCCAACTGCGCAACGCTATGCGCTGTTAACAGCCAACTGGCCAACGCTACAATGGCATACAACAATGCAAACTAGCCACAGACTGCACACAGCACAGCCAGTGATTTTCATATAGAGCGCTACGTAACGTTGCCAATATAAAAACCTAAACAGCCTACTTACATAGCCCCCATGCTCCCCACAAAAAATTTAACAAATTGTTTTGGGCAGTGGCCAATAATGATTTGATAAAATTTTTCATAATTACAATAACAAAGATAACAAATGCACAGACTTATTGATACAATGTTGGTCAAAAGATAAAACGTTCTCACATTCCATAAAGACAGTCCTGATCGTTCATCACAGAAAAATATAAGTGTTTTTCTCAAAGTCTGAGCAGTAAAAGAAAACGCACACAGAAGTAGTGGATTTCCATGCAGTCTTGAAGAAGAAGTTTTGTCCTTCCAACAGAAAGACAGTGCTGACTCTCGACACGCAGACAGGTAATGGGCCACAACAGAACAAAGCCACAACAGAGTCAATCGAAGTTGAAGAATATTGGTAGGTAGGTCATCACAGAGCAGACCACTGTAGTCTTGTTAGAGATTACGGTATTGGTGGGCCATCAGAGGTGCAGACCCACTGCAGTCCTTGTAGAAATAATGGCATTGGTGGGTCATCAAAGATGCAGGCCCACTGTATTCCTTGTAGAGATGGCCAGCAGCCATCTGTTGTGACTGTGCAGGTGCACAATCACCATTGAAGAGTCTTGCGGATAATAGTATAGCAAGTCCATAACCACCACTTGTGCACTCACAAAGTTTTTGGAGTTGTCCTTAGAACCAGCAAAGCTGTTATCCAGTCCCTTGCTGAATTATTAACACATGTGCAAACACTAACAGTCCCAACTTCTCACATAATGTCCATATACTACGACCAACAGAAACGTGTGTAGTGAAATGTAACTTACAAGTTATTTAATTTGATGAACTGGTGTCAATTACAATTATAAATTTACAACATAAGAATACAATTACAAAGGTACAAAATACATCATTCAAGAACATAACAATACAGATAACATTTGTAGTAAAACAGGCTTTACAAAAGAATAGAAATAAATATGTACATCAGTGTTACAAGAATTATGACATAGGTACATACATAAAAGATCAGAATAACTTTCGAAACATCAACATGAGCATTAAAACAAAACTGAATAAATAATGTCTAAACATCTTTACGAAGAAAATAACATAGTATTTGAAAAATTCTACAACATAAATCTTATTAGCTAATCACTTAAAGACAGGAAAAAGACAAATACACAAGGGTACATAAACACATAGTGGGATAGCACAAGGAAAGGACAGGGTTTGTTTTACTGCAGTATTTTGCAAACAAAACTTTCTTTACTTCTCGGAGATCTCCCTTTGTTCTTCATTATTTCCAAAAAGTCCCATTTATACCTGCTTTCTATACTTTTTTCGTATAACTTCTCAATGCATTTCTTCAAATGCATCGCAACTCATTATCTTATATAGTCTACCCCCTCTTAAGCTAACTTAAATCTACTGAGCTCAGATGCTAAACTAAAGGACTAGGCAATGCAGCAGCGCTAAACAATTAATACAAACAGCAATAAAAAAAATGGAAACTGTCAAAGCAAGCTACAGTAAATATAAATTACCAAGCAAATGCAACATTACAACTAATATGAGCCAATGTGCAGCAACAAGGAATTTAAATCAGTAGTAAAACTGGCTTAACAGAGTAATAAAAAGTGAAATTTAGTAGCACTATGCCTGGCAAACAGCAGCAGCAAATGCAATAACTTATATCTAAACATGACAAAGCTCAAGCAGAAAAATATTACACTAAAGACAACAATGCAGATAAAGGAAGTGTCTATTCACATCTTAATGTCTATGTCATTAAAGTGGTGCACCACAAAAACTTATTCTATGAAATAAATTACCAAATACTTGAAAAGAAAATTATGTATGCAGTTCCTGTGAGGGGAAATGTCTTTTTGTGCTCCCTCATTTTTTTTGGAAGTATCACAAAATTATTATTTACTGGATCTGTAGACAGAAAATATCTATATTAGTACATCTATAAAATTTTATTTTAACCAGCTGCAGTGCAGCTAGAAACTAGATATTAAACAAAATAGGCAAAGCAAGGCGTGAAACGTCATTCACTAGCCATATAGCATTTCATAATGCAGTAAACAATCTTTCAACTAGCAAGACAATAGACATGAAATGTTTCTCATCATTTCATTTCAGTAAATATCATAAATTAAGAACTCTACAGTGTAATCATGTTTTCAAGTTTGAGGGTGTCGTATTTACGATGCTTTCTACAAAGGAATGGCAATAGCGAGGATAATGGCCTCTTTTTTTTTTTCTTCTCCACCTGTGCCTCTGAAAGGCACACACTAAGGGCTTTTTTCCAGGCATCTGTCACGCAGCTGGGTGCCCACGACGCATTACGTGAAGGTGGTCACTTAACCTTCTTACCGAAATATTTACGACAGCAGTTTCCGCTACAGTGACAGTCTCATATAAAAATATTTCACAGGACAAGAATTTGCGTTACAAATATGTAGACACAAAATCCTACTGATATAACAGTGTCCAAAACATTTTCGTCGGCACTGTAATACATTCACGCATTTACATACATTTCATAACTCTTAATGTATGATTCTTGGTTTCCAACAAACTTTTTCACAAACCAGAGTCCCTAACCACTGCTCATTATTCCTTACCTTATTCGTTGACACTTCTACAACACATCATCATAACAGATACGTAGCATAATCAAATAACTCATATAGCATCAGCTTATTGATCATAGACATACCTCCACAGCATAATACACATCGTCATCGTTAAAAATAACATCATAATACCTCTGTCAAATCTCAAAAACGTCGTAGCTTTCAGCAATAATGTCAAACCTAAAAAAAATTCTCCGCTCATTTCAATAGTGTCATCTACCTCAAATGTACTTTAAAAATCGTGCTTCCTTACCAAATACATCATTCAAAGCTCTCATAGTATCACAATGGTTCCAAAACAATATGAACAGTTCACAAAGTACAGACAAAATACAATTTCATAAGTGTGAAGTTACCCAACTGTGTAGTTGTGTAAACATGTGTCACTGATATAGTAAAAAAAATGTTTATCTCTCAGTTAAATCAGATAACTGTGTGATTTGTGTGTTAGAGAAATATGGTACCGATGTGTAAAGTTGTATAAGCAAATTCCATATTAGCTAGGGCTCCTTGTGCTTGCCAAACACATGGTACACAAAGTAAACGTGTACCCCCCTGAGGATTAATGTAATTATACCCTCAGGTGTTACAGATTACAGCAATGGAATGAAATGTATCACGGAAAACCTTTGTATCATTCTACTTCAAATATCTTTAAAAATAAATGATTTAAGCACAAAATTAATCACTCAAATATGTGTACTTTAGCGCTAAATGTGCGTCTTGCTGTAAGATAATCTCTGTGGAAGTGTCGTACTTATTGTCCTCCGAAAACTTCAGAAGTCAATGTACTTGCCTCATGATAAACAAATGTGAATTGCTATGCATATAGATATCGTAGTTATTACATACATTACCGTGATCAAGAAAGTACTATACTATAACATATTGTTGTGCTACGAAAAAGGCTGTCACATTGTAGCTATACCACAAAAGTTACTACTAAAACATGTTTTACTTTCCAGAATAATTCAGAAAAACTGTGCAGATATGAAACAGAAACACCGCAAAAGCAACATTGTAAATTGTCACTCATTAGTAGCACCGTGATAAAATCGTGTAGCTGTCATGTAAACTAACCACTGTGTCATCTGGTATCTCACAGAAAGTACTTTAAATCCAGAATGTGTTTTCAAGTAAACCAAAATGTTCCATTAAAATCCCATTAGCAGTACTGGTAAATGTTCTAAGTATGTGAGCCTTATAGACATTACGTAATCGTGCAACTAACAAGCAAGAATGTACACACACAATAACACTGTGTCGTCTGTTCACAATAACAATGCATTCGTAATTTCTGTATAATAAGTTCTCTTGGTTCATGACTGGATATTTAACTTCAAACATTGTTGCATGTTAACTGATTCTAAATCTGACAAAGCATGATAGCAATGTAAAGTGAAAAGTTATATGGCAAAGACAAAGTTAAAAAGCAGATTATCTTTCAATAAATGGTTTTACATGTGAAATGTGGTGTAAACCTTTACTCTTCCTAGTACGCAGAGGTTCAACTTGAACAGAATTATCATGCGGTATACGTCGATGAGGAATGCTAAAATTTTTCTCAAGGTTAGCGTCTATGTTATTTTCTCTGAGCCAGAGGGCGCACGCGGCTGCCTGCGGTGCGAGTCATTGTCTGTTCCTTTGTTGGCGCGCGTCGTTATTGGGATTAGGAGACCTAACTTCTACAAATTCACCTTGACAAGAAGGCCCTGCCCTATTTGGAGCTCGCCAGTTCTGATGGAATTCAGGTCTGTCATTTTGTCGGTGGTTTACATAGTTTCTTGTCTGTCGGTCATGCGGTGGAGAATTTCTCCAGGAATAGTAACTGCGTGGTGGACCGTTGCATCTGAAGTTATTCTGTCTCCCTTGAGAATAATTATTTTGGTTCCCATATTGTCTGTTTCTATGGTTGTCTCTGTCACATTCATTACTATGGAAAAGCGATCTTTCTCTGTAACTATTATTCTGCCAACGGTTGTCATACAGATGGTGTCTATTTCGGTCACGATTTGTGTTGTGAGAATAGCCTTGTCGTGTCCAGTTATTATTTCTTTCCTCGCGGAATTGTGACGGATGTGACCTGTAATTGTTGTGATCCTGTTTTCGCGTTCCGCGATTTCCGCGATTGTCAGTGTCAATTTGCAGTTCTTGTAACAGTCCCTGAAAAGCTTCAATGTCGTCTTTGCAACGTCCTGCTAAGATAATATGTCGTAAATGTTCAGGCAATTTGATTAAGCAAATGCGGATGAGTTCTGAAGGGCAGTATGGGTTTGAAAGATATTGATTCTTATGCAACATGTCTTCAAAATATTTCACAAGACTGGAAAATTCAGATTGTTCAAAGTGTTTCATCATCATGATGCTATGTTTTACTCGGTCTTGTGTAGCTTGAGACCAGTATGCAGAGAGGAAGGCATGATAAAATTCTCCTTCACTGTGACAATCGTGAATGACCGATCGCATTCTTACAGCTGGTTCATTCTCTAAGTAGCCACACATAAATTCTAATCTGTGCTCTAATGACCAGTTGGGAGGAAAACAATGAGAGAATTGATGAAGCCATGCTTGTGGATGAATGTCGTTGTCAGAATTCTTAAATGTTTTGAATTTACGTGTAGTAATGAACAGCTTGTAGTCAAAATCATCGTGTCGGCGAGTAGCATATCGGTCATTGTTACGTTGTGTCGGCGCCTCCATCTCAAAATTCGGTGCAACTTGCCAATTTCTTTCAAAATTTCCGAAGTGCCCTGTGTTATTATTTTGTGGCTGTTCCGTATTTCTATGTCCCTCTTCCCGTATTGGAGCGCGAGTGTCCTCTGAAATATGTAATTCTTGTATTACCTGTGTCAGCTGATCTTGTACTTCCCGGATTTCTCTTTGGTGTTGCGTATTAATTTGATTCAGATTTTTATTGAATTTTCTAATTTGTTCGCACTCTTCTGTGTCATTAAAGACTACCGGTTTTGTGTCATTCAGATTATCATCTACCTTCGTAGAAAAATAATTTAGCTGATCCGAAAGTTCTACTACTTTCTCTGATAGTGAACTAATTTCCTCCATGTGTCTTTCTGAACCAATTTTCAGAGTATCTACTGTGTCCTTTAAGTTTTCTTAAGTTTTTGCAAGTTGCGTAACCGAATCGGTAGATGCAACTGAGTCAATTTTAGCTTGCAGGGTCTCATGATTTTGATGAACAATAGTTTGCAGTTCTTGTATGGCTGCTTCGTGATTCTGTAATGCATTTTCATACCGCCAAAAAATAGGTTTAAATTGCTCACAAATCTGTATTTTTACGTCATTACAGACTTTTTGACATTTCGATTCAATGTTATGTAACTCAGTAGTTAAATCTTCACGTGTTTGTTCAAGTGTGGTGTCTAACTTTTGAAGCTTTTGCTGTGTTTGTCTCTGATTTTGTTCCATTGTGTCCAACTGTTGCTGTGTTTGTGTCTGATTTTGTTCCATTGTGTCTAACTTTTGAAGATTTTGTTCCATTGTGTCTAACTTTTGAAGATTTTGTTCCATTGTGTCTAACTTTTGAAGCTTTTGTCCCATTTGTTGCATTAATTGTAATAACAATGCACTGGTGTCTGAAACATGTTCCTCAGTGCTATTCGGCAATGCATTTGAACCGGCAATATTCGCAGTTTGTAAAGCAGAAAATGTGTCTTGACTTATTTGAGAAAACGGTGAGGACGCAATACCTGAATCTACAGTATTTGCCAGATTGTGTCCTGTCATTTCGGATTCCTGAGGCAAGCTGTTGCCGACCGATCGATCGATAATGCTTCCCTGTTCACTAATTGTTTCACTGTCTACACCATTGTTTGCAGCCCGCTCCATTTCCCTATGTACAATTACCAAATTATTACTTTGAACATTAGTTAATTCATTACTCGGTGGCGCTAACACACTGCTCTCGTCTTCACTGTCGTTTCGCAGTTTACTTTGGAGCCTAGTATTACGTTTTTCACACGCCATTATTGTCACAATATTTCACACGATAACACAGAAAAGCACAATTTGAAGAGAAAAAATAAGAGAACACATTAACGTAGCACTGAAAATAATATCTCGTTAATTGCAAGCGCAGCTGCGAAATACTTGCTGCAAATCTACATGCATGCCACAACTGTTTTACTGTACAACAATGAAAAACTACAACTACAAAGGAAATTCTCTCTATAATTACGCGCTAGCAATAAACAAAAGCTACACTAATAACACAAACTACAAGAAAAGAATCAGAAGATTCCAGTGAGGTATCCTCGGCTAAGTGTCGACATATGAAACGTCCCCTTAGTAAAATTATACATGACTGTGCTTAAACAATATTTTTAGCGCAACGCAATCTGACTTTCAAAAATCCCTAGAAAAAAAATGGCCGTGACTAACATTAACCTATATGTTTCACAAATCACTTACCTCACAAAAATCCTGGTTACTCGAACTACTGCAATAAAGCAAGCGCCACTACTGCCAGCTAAATAAAAGATTCAAGCTACGGAAGGCACTAACTACTGATAGGGATAGTTAACAAATGAAAGATTTTAATAGAGAACAAACAATGTTTTTACCTTAATATCATCAAAAGTCATAATATATATAGCAGTTCATGACAACCAGTCTTACAAATTTCAAAACTCCGCCATTTCTTTCCCCACATCCACCACTGCTGGCGGCTCACCTCCAACTGCGCAACGCTATGCGCTGTTAACAGCCAACTGCCCAACGCTACAATGGCATACAACAATGCAAACTAGCCACAGACTGCACACAGCACAGCCAGTGATTTTCATACAGAGCGCTACGTAACGTTGCCAACATAAAAATCTAAACAGCCTACTTACAAGGTAGGTTAGAATATTTAAAAAGGGAAATGGATAGGTTGAAGTTAGATATAGTGGGAATTAGTAAAGTTCGGTGGCAGGAGGAACAAGACTTTTGGTCAGGTGAATACAGGGTTATAAGTACAAAATCAAATAGGGTTAATGCAGGAGTAGGTTTAATAATGAATTAAAAGAATTGGAGTGCGGATAAGCTACTACAAACACCATAGTGAACCCATTATTGTCGCCAAGATAGACATGAAGCTCATGCCTACTACAGTAGTACAAGTTTATATGCCAACTAGCTCTGCAGAAGATGAAGAAATTGATGAAATGTATGATGTGATAAAATAAATTATTCAGGTAGTGAAGGGAGACGAAAAATTAATAGTCATGGGTGACTGGAATTCGGGAGTAGGAAAAGGGAGAGAAGGAAACATAGTGGGTGAATATGGATTGCGGGAGAGAAATGAAAGAGGAAGCCGCCTGGTAGAATAACTTAATCATAGCTTACACTTGGTTCAAGAATCATAAAAGAGGGTTATATACATGGAAGAATCATGGAGATACTAGAAGGTATCAGATAGATTATATAATGGTAAGACAGAGATTTAGGAACCAGGATTTAAATTCTAAGACATTTCCAGGGGCAGATGTGGACTCTGACCACAATCTATTACTTATGAACTGTAGATTAAAACTGAAGAAACTGCAAAAGGGTGGGAATTTAAGGAGATGAGACCTGGATAAACTGACTAAACCAGAGGTTGTACAGAGTTTCAGTGAGAGCGTAAGGGAACAATTGACAGGAATGGGGGAAAGAAAGACAGTAGGAGAAGAATGGGTAGCTCTGAGGGATGAAGTAGTGAAGGCAGCAGAGGATCAAGTAGGTAAAAAGACGAGGGCTCGTAGAAATCCTTTGCTAACAGGAGAAATTTTGAATTTAATTGATGAAAGGGGAAAATATAAAAACGCAGTAAATGAAGCAGACAAAAAGGAATACAAACGTCTCAAAAATGAGATCGACAGGAAGTGCAAAATGGCTAAACAGGGAGGGCTAGAGGACAAATGTAAGGATGCAGAGGCTTATCTCACTAGGGGTAAGATAGATACTGCCTACAGGAAAATTAAAGAGACCTTTGGAGAAAAGAGAACCACTTGTATGAATATCAAGAACTCAGATGTAAACCCTGTTCTAAGCAAAGAAGGGAAAGCAGAAAGGTGGAAGGAGTATATAGAGGGTCTACACAAGGGCGAGGTAGTTGATGACAATATTATGGAAATGGAAAAGGATGTAGATGAAGATGAAATGGGAGATACGATACTGCGTGAAGAGTTTGACAGAGCACTGAAAGACAAGGCCCCGGGAGTAGACAACATTCCATTGCAACTACTGACGGCCTTGGGAGAGCCAGTCCTGACAAAACTCTACCATCTAGTGAGCAAGATGCATGAGACAGGCGAAATACCCTCAGACTTCAAGAAGAATATAAGAATTCCAAATTCAAAGAAAGCAGGTGTTGACAGATGTGAAAATTACCGAACTATCAGTTTAATAAGTCACAGCTGCAAAATACTAACGCGAATTCTTTACAGGCGAATGGAAAAACTTGTAGAAGCCGACCACGGCGAAGATCAGTTTGGATTCTGCAGAAATGTTGGAACATGTGAGTCAATACTGACCCTACGACTTATCTTAGAAGAAAGAGTAAGGAAAGGCAAACCAACGTTTCTAGCACTTATAGACTTAGAGAAAGCTTTTGACCATGTTGACTGTAATACTCTCTTTCACATTCTGAAGGTGGCAGGGGTAAAATACAGTGAGTGAAAGGCTATTTACAATTTGTACAGAAACCAGATGGCAGCGGTTGGGAAGGGAGTGAGACAGGGTTGTAGCCTGTCCCCGATGTTGTTCAATCTGTATATTGAGCAAGCAGTAAAGGAAACAAAAGAAAAATTAGGAGTAGGTATTAAAGTCCATGGAGAAGAAATAAAAACGTTGAGGTTCGCCGATGACATTGTAATTCTGTCAGAGACAGCAAAGGACTTGGAAGAGCAGTTTAACGGAATGGACAGTGTCTTGAAAAGGGGATTTAAGATGAACATCAACAAAAGAAAAACGAGGATAATGGAATGTAGTCGAATTAAATCGGATGATGCTGAGGGAATTATATTAGGAAATGAGACACTTAAAGTAGTAAAGGAGTTTTGCTATTTGGGGAGCAAAATAACTGATGATGGTCGAAGTAGAGAGGATACAAAATGTAGACAGGCAATGCAAGGAAAGTGTTGCTGAAGAAGAGAAATTTGTTAACATCGAGGATAGATTTAAGTGTCAGGAAGTCGTTTGTCAAAGTATTTGTATGGAGCGTCGCCATGTATGGGAGTGAAACATGGACGATAAATAATTTGGACAAGAAAAGAATAGAAGCTTTCGAAATGTAGTGCTACAGAAGAATGTTGAAGATTAAATGGGTAGCTCACGTAACTAATGAGGAGGTATTGAATAGAATTATGGAGAAGAAGAGTTTGCGGCTCAGCTCGACAAGAAGAAGGGACCGGTTGGTAGGACATGTTCTGAGTCATCAAGGGATCACAAATTTAGCATTGGAGGGCAGCATGGAGGGTAAAAATCGTAGAGGGAGACCAAGAGATGAATACACTAAGCAGATTCAGAAGGATGTAGGTTGCAGTAAGCACTGGGAGATGAAGAAGCTTGCACAGGATAGAGTAGCATGGAGAGCTGCATCCATCCAGTCCCAGGACTGAAGACAACAACAACAACAACAACAACAGGGTCATCTGCTAATTTTCGCACCAAACAGATATCTTTTCTAAATCGATTTGCAATTTGTTTTGACCTTCTGGTGACTTTACTAGTCGATAAATGACAGCGTCATCTGCAGATAACCTGAGACGGCTGCTCAGATTGTCTCCCAAATCATTTGTATAGATAAGAAACAGCAAAGGACCTATAACACTACCTTGAGGAATGTTAGAAACCACTTCTGTATTACTCGAAATCATTCCATCAATTACTACTCACAGTGACCTCTCCGACAGGAAATCACGAATCCAGTCACATAACTAAGACGATGTTCCATAAGCACACAGTTACACTACAAGCCACTTGTGTGGGACAGTGTCAAAAGCCTTCGGAAAATCCAGAATTACGGAATCAATTTGAAATCCCTTGTGAACAGCACTCAACACTTCATGCGAGTAAAGAGCTAGTTGTGTTTCAAAAGTATTTTGTTTTCTAAATCCGTGTTGACTGTGTGTCAATAGATCGTTTTCTTCGAGGTAATTCATAATGTTCGAACTCAATATATGTTCCAAAGTCCTGCTGCATATCGACATTAATGATATGAGTCTGTAATTTAGTGGACTACTCCTACTGCCTTTCTCAATATTGCTTTGACGTGAAACGTTCCAGTCTTTGGGTATGGATGTGTCTTAGAGCAAACGGCTGCATATTATTGTTACGTATGGCGCTATTGCATCAGCATACTCTGAAAGGAACCTAACTGGTATACAGTCTGGACTAGAAGACTTGCACTTATTACGTGGTTTAAGTTGCTTCACTACTCTGAGGTTATCTACTTCTATGTTACTCATGTTGGCAGCTGTTCTTGACTCGAATTCTGGAATATTTACTTCTTCTTCTTTTATGTAGGCATTTCAGAAGGCTGTGTTTCGTAACTCTGCTTTGGCAGATATTTGATGCCTTCCGCGACTGTGATGCCATCTTCTTGCAGAGATTTGAGGAGCACAACAGTGAACACACACAGTTGCGTCGGCCACCTTACTAACCTGATCTAAACCTGATGGAACGTATCTGGAAGGCAACGGGGAGTCAGATCCTCGAGCCAGTAGTTTAAGGAAGCTGCATGAAACTTGGTGTCACATATGTCCAGAAACCTGCCAAGGGCTTGTCGAGTCCAAGCCACGCTCAATCAGTATTGTGTTCCATAGATGAGCAAGCGTGCCATGAAGCAGATGGTTATATTGTTTTGGTTCATCAGTGAAGTTCACGTAGGTACTTGAACTCTGCCACCAGCGTTTACCAGTGTATACCACGCCTTACCACTTCCGACGACCTGTTCTCATTAACCGGTCATCAATAGCAGCGTACTTGTCCCTATCTTAATTTCTGTGTCATGTCACATGTAATGAAAAGACTTCTGTATCCAAAATCGAGGAGATGGTTCTGACTGGTGTGGCTATTTAACTCTGTTGTTGTTAATATTCAACGACGACGACACTGAAATCTGTCTCTCCTATATTGCAGTCCTCGATAGTTGTTGGCGGTACTCGTAATGACGACGTTGTTACTCACGGCAGTCGACTGTAGCGGCGGAATATTCCCGAACGGTGTTCCACCCTTGTTCCTGCAGTACACTGAAAATGTATTATATCTTACAAACATCTCAATGCTTGGAAATGACGGCCATTGCTTGAACACCAGTTTAATGTAATCCATTCTGAGCTTCATCCACAACAGATATGATTAAGAAAACTCTATACAAAAATGAATGGCGAAACAAGAATCCTGGTCATTGCCGTGCGCTAAAGCCACACTGAGGAGAATTGATAATTTGTGTCACAGAAGTAAGTTCATACACGTCAGACCTTAGCAAGATTTTCTTTTATGATTCAGGAATTCTCTATGTTATTAAGGTTTCCATACATTAGAATAACTATAATTAAAGTGGCCTTCATTAATATCTCCAAAACGAGATACCAAAAGTTACAAGAGAAGACATAGTGTGTGTCGACGTAAGTTTCTAAAATACTTTTTTAATTGACATTGGTAAAAAGATCTGATATTTCTCGTTTCTTAATTAAAAATTATTTTCATACTGTAGTAATATTCTTTTAATTACATGGTGGATTGTGGGCCAGTGATGCTGTTGTTGAAGTATCAATTTTTTTTTTTTTTTGGGAAATTGATAAATGCATGTTATCTTCTCTACCTATCCCTGTAATTCGAACTATGATTTTTGGACTATGGTATTTAGCTGTACAGGGTGGAAATAATTCTCACGAAATTTTAGGCCTGGATAGCTGTTGCCAATGGGAACCAAGTTACTAATGTTGTGTAGGTCGACAACGCCCAATTTTTAAACTTTGGAAACTTGGCACCACGCGCTCCGATTGGTGGCGGGATTGCGCTGTTGCCAGTTGCTCTGGACAACTCATGGCCGTGAATGCTGTGCCTGCCGGAGATCGCGATGTATCCAAGACGGCACGCACTCTAGCTGGTCTCGAGACGGCCTTCCACTTTGGGGGCCTGGGGGCGAATCCGATGGTGTCCCGACGCATCCATTGTTAGTTCGCGTACAAATAGTCTTTTAAAAATACCTTCTTTACGGACGCACCTACCACACGGGCACCAACAGTCTGTCCTCGTTGAACTCCAGTTAGTACCGGCATAATTTACTGCATGGCCTAGGTGCCGTCCGTGGTCAAATGCAACAGTGCAACCTGCTTCTGCATTTCAACTCAAGTCTGCAGGAAAGTACCCGTGGTCTAGGAGTAGCGTCTTTGGTTCATAATCAAAACGTCTGCGGTCCCGGTTTCGACCCCCATCCCCCACTGCCTAAACTTTGATAAATAATCAGCATTGGCGGCCGAAGACTTCCGGCATAAGAAGTAAGCCGCATTCTGCCAACGGCCTTGTCAAAGAGGGCAGAGGAGTGGATAGAGGTTCAGGGCACTCTCTTGTCCTAGGGGTGGGAAATTGCTCCCAAAGGCGGAAGAATCAGCAATGATCAACGACATGAGTATGGAAACCACTGCACGTAACGTGTATCCACAGGACATGTGGCCTGTAATTGAAGAAGTGTCGTGATGATCTCTCCATTGGCAAAAGATTCCGGAATAGTCCCCCATTCTGATCTCTGGGAGGGTACTGCCAAGGGGAGGTTACCATGAGAAAAAGTTTGAATAATCAAAGAAAGGATAACGTTCTACGAGTCGGGGCGTGGAATGTCAGAAGCTTGAACGTGGTAGGGAAACTAGAATATCTGAAAAGGGAAATGCAAAGGCTCAATCTAGATATAGCATGGGTCAGTGAAGTGAAGTGGAAGGAAGACAAGGATTTCTGGTCAGATGAGTATCGGGTAATATCAACAGCAGAAGAAAATGGTATAACAGGTGTAGGATTCGTTATGAATGGGAAGGTAGGGCAGAGGGTGTGTTACTGTGAACAGTTCAGTGACTGGGTTGTTCTAATCAGAATCGACAGCAGACCAACACCGACAACGATAGTTCAGGTATACATGCCGACGTCGCAAGCTGAAGATGAAAAGATAGAGAAAGGGTATGAGGATACTGAAAGGGTAATGCAGTATGTAAAGGAGGACGAAAATCTAATAGTCATGGGCGACTGGAATGCAGTTGTAGGGGAAGGAGTAGAAGAAAAGGTTACAGGAGAATATGGGCTTGGAACAAGGAATGAAAGAGGAGAAAGACTAATTGAGTTCTGTAACAAGTTTCAGCTAGTAATAGCGAATACCCTGTTCAAGAATCACAAGAGGAGGAGGTATACTTGGAAAAGCCCGGGAGATACGGGAAGATTTCAATTAGATTACATCATGGTCAGACAGAGATTCCGAAATCAGATACTGGATTGTAAGGCGTACCCAGGAGCAGATATAGACTCAGATCACAATATAGTAGTGATGAAGAGTAGGCTGAAGTTCAAGACATTAGTCAGGAAGAATCAATACGCAAAGAAGTGGGATACGGAAGTACTAAGGAACGACGAGATACGTTTGAAGTTCTCTGACGCTATAGATACAGCAATAAGGAAATGCGCAATAGGCAGTACAGTTGAAGAGGAACGGACATCTCTAAAACGGGCCATCACAGAAGTTGGGAAGGAAAACATAGGCACAAAGAAGGTAGCTGCGAAGAAACCATGGGTAACAGAAGAAATACTTCAGTTGATTGATGAAAGGAGGAAGTACAAACGTGTTCCAGGAAAATCAGGAATACAGAAAGACAAGTCGCTGAGGAATGGAATAAATAGGGAGTGCAGGGAAGCTAAGACGAAATGGCTGCAGGAAAAATGTGAAGACATCGAAAAAGATATGATTGTCGGAAGGTCAAACACAGCATACAGGAAAGTCAAAACAACCTTTGGTGACATTAAAAGCAACGGTGGTAACAGTAAGAGTGCAACGGGAATTCCACTATTAAATGCAGAGGAGAGAGCAGTTGGATGGAAAGAATACATTGAAAGCCTCTATGAGAGTGAAGATTTGTCTGATGTGATAGAAGAGGAAACGGGAGTCGATTTAGAAGAGATAGGGGATCCAGTATTAGAAGCGGAATTTAGAAGATCTTTGGAGGACTTACGGTCAAATAAGGCAGAAGGGATAGATAACATTCCATCAGAATTTCCAAAATCATTGGGGGAAGTGGCAACAAAACGACTATTCACGTTGGTGTTTAGAATATATGAGTCTGGCGATATACCACCTGAATTTCGGAAAAGCATCATCCACACAATTCCGAAAACGGCAAGAGCTGACAAGTCCGAGAATTATCGCACAATCAGCTTAACAGCTCATGCATCGAAGCTGCTTACAAGAATAATATACAGAAGAATGGAAAAGAAAATTGAGTATGCGCTAGGTGACGATCAGTTTGGCTTTAGGAAAAGTACAGGGACGAGAGAGGCAATTCTGACGTTACGGCTAATTATGGAAGCAAAGCTAAAGAGAAATCAAGACACTTTCATAGGATTTGTCGACCTCGAAAAAGCGTTCGACAATATAAAATGGTGCAAGCTGTTCGAGATTCTGAAAAAAGTAGGGGTAAGCTATAGGGAGAGACGGGTCATATACAATATGTACAACAACCAAGAGGGAATAATAAGAGTGGGCGATCAAGAACGATGTGCTCGTATTAAGAGGGTTGTAAGACAAGGCTGTAGCCTTTCGCCCCTACTCTTCAATCTGTACATCGAGGAAGCAATGACGGAAATAAAAGAAAGGTTCAGGAATGGAATTAAAATACAAGGTGAAAGGATACGATTCGCTGATGACATTGCTATCCTGAGTGAAAGTGAAGAAGAATTAAATGATCTGCTGAACGGAATAAACAGTCTAATGAGTACACAGTATGGTTTGAGAGTAAATCGGAGAAAGACGAAGGTAATGAGAAGTAGTAGAAATGAGAACAGCGAGAGACTTAACAACAGGATTGATGGTCACGAAATCAATGAAGTTAGGGAATTCTGCTACCTAGGCAGGAAAATAACCAATGACGGACGGAGCAACGAGGACATCAAAAGCAGACTCGCTATGGCAAAAAAGGCATTTCTGGCCAAGAGAAGTCTGCTAATATCAAATACCGGCCTTAATTTGAGGAAGAAATTTCTGGGGATGTACGTCTGGAGTACAGCATTGTATGGTAGTGAAACATGGACTGTGGGAAAACCGGAACACGAGAGAATCGAAGCATTTGAGATGTGGTGCTATAGACGAATGTTGAAAATTAGTTGTACTGATAAGGTAAGGAATGAGGAAGTTCTACGCAGAATCTGATAGGAAAGGAATATGTGGAAAACACTGATAAGGAGAAGGGACAGGATGATAGGTCATCTGCTAAGACATGAGGGAATGACTTCCATGGTACTAGAGGGAGCTGTAGAGGGCAAGAACTGTAGAGGAAGACAGAGATTGGAATACGTCAAGCAAATAATTGAGGACGTAGGTTGCAAGTGCTACTCTGAGACGAAGAGGTTAGCACAGGAAAGGAATTCGTGGCGGGCCGCATCAAACCAGTCAGTAGACTGATGACCAACAAAAAAAAAAAAAAAAAAAAAAAATGCATCACTCGCCGTGTTTTCATATTTTGGTGCAAGTCCTGCTGTTATAGAACACTACAACTGAATTAACTTGGCTGACGCTATTTCCCTATTGAGAAGAAATGAATGTTCTTGTGTGCCACTGATCGCAGTAAGATTTAAACTTATGTGGAATGTTTGGTATATAATATAAAATTAATCTCTCAATAAGTATTAGAAGTAGTTTCATCATGATAATTGTTACTGTTTCAGTGATTGGAAGGGCTTAGGATGAGGAGGGTGTGACATACATTTAACACAACTTCCATGTATTACACTATTAAAGGGTAACAAGCATTTTGATAAGACAGTTTTAAAAATCCCGACTAACAATTTCTGTATCAGTGTTCTAAAATCTCACCATTCCCAGCAATTGTCAGCGAGTTTATTACACTGATCCATCACACAATAAGAATAATAACGATCATAATAATGTATTTGAAAGTATTTCAGATAATGTCTCACACAAAAATGGCAATAATGAGGCAGAGTTTCAGAATGCTTTATTACAAACAGTTTTTCACACAGTTACAACAAGGCAGAATTTCAGCCAAAAGAAACATTGATGTCAGCTTATGACTTAGGTTTGCAAGCCAGAACACAATATAAATGAATCTGAGAATGAACCCCTTCTACAACTGAAAAGTTTTAATGTGAACAGCACTCAGCCATGTACTCAATTTATGAAGAATGTGCCTCGATAACGATTGAGCAAGGCTAGCTTCCACTGTCAACAAAACGTGTTCAGCCACAGTAACTTCTGGCATCTACAATGCAATCAACATTACTTGCTAAATGAGAACATCGGCCATAGGCAGCACAGTGGCCTCACCGACATGTCAGCGAAGTCGTTTGTCGGAGTCCAACAGATTTAAACTTCAGCAACGAGCTTTCTTGATCATGGGCACCAACTAGTACGCAAGTGAGAAGTGTGATGGTGAGCACCACCGATACCAACCAAGTCGACATGTTGCGTCTGTATAGCAAGCGGGGTGTTTCAGTGAGAGCGAAGCGAGGTTGACCCTTCCGGGCTGTAGACCATCCAGACAGCGACTCCCGTGATGGTCCGGTAGGCCACAGCTGCTGCTAGAAGGCGCCTCATGCGGTATTGTTCGCGACGCTGCACTGCAGAGAGGTCAGGGGAGGTGGGCATGGGAACTCAAGTCGCTGCAACTTGTGTCGGCTACAGCCGGCACGGTAATTAACGTACTGATGACACTCAGACCTGTTGTGAAAACTGACGCTTATTCCAATGCTTTCTGCAGTCCAACGTGTGGAGAGCGAAACGTTTGTTGTTTTCTGATAGACCTGGGTAAGATCCAAGAACCCAGGCTGACAGGCTAAGCGCAGCATCTCACTGCATCTCAGGTTTCCTAAGCGATATATAAGGGGCAGTCAAATGAAAGGCTTCACGTCTAGAGGGTTGGATACCCTCCTTCGAAAGCGTCAGATTGCTAAGCCTGGGCTACTCTCAGGGTGGAATATCCGTCTTCGAAGATTGTCTGTCTGTCTGTCTGTCTGTCTGTCTGTCCGCTCGCCCGCCGCTTTCTGCTGTAGCTGTTCGTCCATCCGTCAGTCCACCTGCTTGCTCGCTGTCCATCGCCGTCGCCGTAACCACTGCCGCCGCCGCCGCTGCTGTCTGCTGTCCGTCCGTCTGTTCGTCGCCGACCATCGCCACCGTCGACGCTGCCGCCGTCGCCGGTTGCTGCCCGTCCGTCTGTCAGTCGCCGTTCGTCTGCAGTGAGTACTCCCACCTCCACTGTCATCTACACCTCCCCCTTCCCCTCTCCCACAGTCACTTCATGGAGTGCCGCCCCTGGCCTCCCTCCTTACACCTCCCCTCCCCTTCCCTCACTTACCCATCTCCCTATCACCTCCCCTGCTGTATACCCACACCTCTACACCCTTCCTCCAGCCTCCACACCCTCAACAGCTCCCACTACTACCCCCGTCCTCACGTACGCTTCTGTTGCCACCTCTGCTGCCGCCCCTCAGGTGGTCGGCTTCCCCTCTCTCACCCACCCCGTCACTTTGTCATCTGCATCTCCCGCACGCATCACGTCGCGCCGAGCCACCAACGCCACCACTGAACCGGCTGCTTCTCCCGGTGCCTCCACTACGCCACAGGGATCTGCCACCCACCACCTCCCTCTCCTCCCCCTTCCTCACCCCTCTTCCCAGCCTCCAGTCTCCAAAAAACCCCAAAAGCGCGTCATTACCGACTCTGCTCCCGCCACTTCCCACAAAAAGTCAACACCACCTCCCACTCCCCCTGCTGTCTCCATGGACACCACCCCTCCTCCTGCCACCCATACCTCGGCCCCCACCCTCCACACCTTTGTCCTGCCGATCCTAAGTTCCTCAATGCTCGTACCCTCACCATGGAGATACGAAAGTACTTACCTGGTGCTCCCATTTCCCAACTCGTTCCCCACAGGGACTCAGTCCTTATCAAGTCCCCGTCCCCATCCTTTCACACAGACCTCCTGCGAAAACTCCCACAAGATATGTTTGGCCCCGACGCCACTCTGACACCCTTCCTTTCCGCTTCCACCCCTCGTCAGCCCCAGCCTCCCTGTCGCCCCCCCACCTACACCGCTGTGATCACCAAGCTCAGCCTGGTGATCACAGAGGATGAAGTGTTGGCAGAACTGAACTTCCACCCAGACTTGGAAATCCGCTCTGCCTGCCGTATCCACAATGCCTCTGGTCCCACCTACCTCTCTGAGTCCGCCCCATCCATTGACCATCTCCTCACCCAGGGTGCCCTGATATACCACCGTCGCCACCCTGTTGAATCCTCCAAATCCCCTCCCCAATCCTACTGTTGCCAGCGGTGCCTGATGTACAATGACCACCTGACTCCCAACTGCAAAACCCCCCCCACCTGGGTTCCCACTTTCTTACGAACTGCCCCAACCTCGCTGCTCCTCCTTCCTGTAATACCTGCAATGGCCCCCATTCCACCTACTCCCACAGGTGTAAAGCTAAACCCCCTCCAGCCACCACTGAGCTTACAGTCCCAGTTCGTCCCGTCGATCCCCCTGTCCATCCCAACAATTCCCTCCGCCCATCCCCCATGGACGAGGACATCATCCGGTTCCTTACCGTTGTATTCCAGAACATTCACCCTTTTCAGCGCCCCCACACCTTCCAACAAATCTCCCTTGACGCTCGCTCCGTTTTCCACCTAAACACCTTCGCCACCTACTCCCACAACCAAGCCCACTTCACCTTCACCCGCCTCGACACCCTAGTTTAGGTCTCTTCCCTTCCCTCTCTGCCCCGCCTCCTTCCCACCATGACGTGGCATGAGTATCGCATCCTCTTCCTGAACATTCGCTCCTTCCGCTCCAACAAATACCTCCTCATGCACACCCTCTCCCACCACCAGGTCGACACCTTCCTCTTGAACGAAACCTTTCTCCAGCCCCCTCATTCTATCCGCACCTCTCCCTATATGCTCCACGGCACTGACGCTCCTGGTCCTCGTGCGCAGGGTGGAGTCGCGATTGGCCATCTTAAGCATATCCCCGTCCGGCCACAACCTCTCCTCAATGACCTCACTGAACACCTTATCCTTAGCGTCTTCTTCCCCTCCCTCACGATTACCTGTGTCACCATCTATGTCCACTCCACTGCTCCTCTTCCTTATGACTTCATCTCGCACATTGACCACACCTTCTCCACCTATGTGCTTGCCGCCAACCTCAACACCCATAGACGCACTCCTGCTGCCCTTCGGCGGTGGCGTCAGTTCCTCTCCACAATCAAAGATGACCATGTTCCCCTTCCCCAGAACACCCAACCCGAGAGTGACACAACCTCCAATGTTGTCATTGCCTCCGCCAACCTCCTTGGGTGTATTGCTGTCGCCGTCCTTGACCCCACAGGTAGCGATCACCTCCCTGTCCTTCTCACCATAACGTCTGCTCACTGCCCCCCTCTGGCTCCACACCCTGCACCCCCTCCCAAGGTCGTCCATGACTATCACTGCGCCAACTGGGATGCCTACCGGGACTCCATCTCCACCCAGGTCGAAAGCCACCCTCTTACCTATCGCCATCCTGATGACATCATCCACACCTCATCCTTCCTTCAGAAGGTAATTACTGACGCCGTGGAGGCCCATGTTCCTACTGAAACCATCCACCCACACCATCCCACTCTCCCTCTGCGGGCTGTCCTCCTCCTCCATGAATCCCGCCGTCTCCATCGCTCCTTCCTACGCACTCGAGACAGGAATACACTCCAACGCCACCAGCAAATACAGCAATACGTACAGAACCTTATTACAGCAATGAAACGCCGAGACTGGCGCCAGACCTGGACACGACTCAACGCCACCCTCCCTATCAACTCCTCCAAGTACTGGTCCACCTTCCAACGCCTTACTGGTTCCCTTTCCGATCCCCACTACCCCCTTCTCCATAACGATCGCCCCCCTCCTGACAACCTCAGTAAGGCCAACCACTTCACTTCCCACCTTTCCGAGGTCTTCTCCATCCCTGATGATCCCCACTTTGATTATTCTCTTTTCCCCACCGTCATGGAACGTGACGATACCTCCGTCGCTCCACTTGCTCCTAGTCTCCAGTACTTGGGGCAGTTGCCCCCCTCTGACATAAACACTCCCATCACAGCACACAACATTAAACTTTGGTCCAAACGCAACACGGACCCTGGTCACGAATGTGTCACCTACTGTCACCTTCGAGAAAGCCCCTATTCCTTCCTGACTGTCCTCGCCCACCTCTATAATGTCATCCTCTCTACTGGCTTCTACCCTGACCTGTGGAAGACCTCCCATGTCCTCTTATTCCTCAAACCCAACAAACCCCCTTCTGCTGCCTCTTCCTATGGTCCCATCTGCCTCACCTCCATCTTCAGTAAGGTCTTTGAATCCATCCTCTCCCACCATATCCATCAGCACCTTGCTCAACACCACCTCCTCCCCCCTTGCCCTGTGTGGGTTCCGACCCCCCTTCTCTGCTGAAGACCAACTCCTCAACCTCGTTCACCTTCAACTCCTGTCGCTCTGCCTTTTTTGTTTCCCTTGACCTCCAAAATGCCTATGGCCGTGTATGGCATCCCGGTCTCCTCTTTAAACTCCAAACCTACGCCCTGCCTATCAATTTTGTCCATCTGGCCGCTTCCTTCCTCTCACACCGTCCTTCCTATGTCACCCTCCACAACACCAACTCCCGTATCTTTTATCCCACGGCTGGCGTCCCCCAGGGTTCTGTCCCCTCTCCTCTCCTTTATCTCTTGTATGCAGCTGATATGCCCAAGCCACCCCCACCAGTCCACCTTCTCCAGTATGCTGATGACACCGCCTTCCTGGCTCTCTATCCTACCCTTCAACGGTCTCACCATACCCTCCAAACCCACCTTAACCAGTTCACCACTTGGTGTAACCAGTGGTTCCTCCGTCTCAACCCCTCCAAAACCCAGGCAATCATCATAGGCTGCACCACTCGCTCCTTTCGCCTCCATGATTTCTACCTCACCCTTTATGGACGTCCCATCCAGCTCACCCCCACCCTGAAATACCTTGGCCTCACCCTCGACCGACACCTCACCTGGACCCCTCATCTCCAGACCGTCCAGCAGAAAGCCCATTCCCACCTCTGCCTTCTGAAACTCCTGTCTGGCTGGACATGAGGATTGTATCCTTCTACCATCCTCCACACCTACAAATCCCTCATCCGTCCTATTCTCTGTTATGCCAGCGTTGCCTGGATCTCCGCCCCCACCCGCTTTTACAAGGCCCTGCAAATCCTTGAACGCCATGTGCTCCACCTTGCCTTCCGTATCTGCCTTCCTTCCCCCACAAGGCTCCTGTATGAACTGATCCCCTTCCCCCACCTCCTTCTGGCCCTCCAACATCATCGCATCCTTTACATTGTCTGCAGGCTTGATCCCCCCCACCCTCTGGTTTCCTCCTTCCTCTCCACCCCCCACCCATTGCCGCGCCTCTATCGCTGTATCCCTCCCTCTCTCCACCTCCACACCCTCCATCTCCTTCATCAGGGCAATTTCCAACGCCTCCCAGTCCCAGATGACAAACTTCGCCATGACATCTACCCTTCCTTCCAACTATAACCTGGCCTTGTTGCCCCCCCCCCCTCCACAGGGCCCACTTTTTCCCTCTTCCCTCCTTCTCACAGAGCGGATTTTCGTCCTTCCCTCCACCCCCCTCCCCTGAGACCCTGCACCCCATACTTGCCTCTTTCCTTCCCACATCCCTCCATACCTGGCCCTCTTCAGTGTGCCCCCCCCCCGCCCATCTCCCCCATCTCTTCCCCTCCCTCCCTTCTTCCAGTCTCCCTCATCTCCTTGTGTCTGGCAGATCCTCTGTTTTGATCATCGTCAGTGTGCCACATCAGTGTTGTGTTTAGTGCTGTTTCTCCTGTGCATCAAGAGGTGTGATTTTAATTGTGTACTGCCTAGAGGTTCGCCGTCAGTGTTTGTTATGTGCTATGCCATCCGTCGATACCTTTTATGCTCCGGTCATACAGTGCTTTGTGTTCTTTTAATTGTCGCAGTGTGTGGCTTTTTGTGTGTGCTACTTTTAAACAGTTAACAGTTTTTTATCTCCATTTTACGGTCACCCCGTTTTTTGTCTATTGCCTTCCATGATGTTCCCCCTTTTTTATATCTATGTTCACCATATTCTCTCCTTTTTTCTTTTTAAATGTCTTCTATCGTTTGTGCTATGTCTTTCAGCTGAAGAGCAGCGCATATGCTGCTGCCAGCTCGCCCTGATGGGGAATTGAAATACAATAAAGAAAAAAGGAAAGGCTTCAGCGATTTGGTTAGGAAACACTGCAACATCCTCTGTACAGCCCTGATATTTCAACGTGCGACTTCCGAATTTTTGGTGACCTGAAGAAGTACATGCGAGGCTGTTGGTTTCAGAAGGACCAAGAGGAGCAATAGTGGGTGTGGTTGTGGATCCATTAGCAGCCGACTGCTTTCTACAAATCAGGAATTGATCGTGGGATAAATATCTTAACATGTGTGGTGATTCCCTTTGAGTGGAAGCATTCCATGGTCCCACTGGCGGGGGGGGGGGGGGGGGCGATTGATTTTCACTTGATTGTCTGTCATGTGAAATTTCCAGGCAGATTAAAATTGTGTGCTTGACCAAGGCTGGAATTCGAGACCTTCACCTTTCCCGAGAAAGATATCTAACGGCGGAAGTAAATCTGCGAGAAGTGTTGAGTTATGTTCTGGTAGCTCAGTGGGTAAAGTACTTGCCTGAGAAAGACAAAAGTCCTGGGTTCAAGTCTCGGCCACTACACAGTTTCAATCGGCCAGGAAGTTTCATATCAGCGTACACTCTGTTGCAGAGCGAAAATTTCATTCTGTTTCCCCGAGATAGGTATTTGTGACAAATGCATATGAGTGAGACTCAAGCTGCATAAGCTCATGTAGGTAAATAAAAATTGTAAATGTCGTGTGACTAGGGCCTCCCGTCGGGTAGACCGTTCGCCAGGTGCAAGTCTTTCGATTTGACGCTACTTCGGCGACTTGCGCGTCGATGGCGATGAAATGATGATGATTAGGACAACACAGCACCCAGTCCCAGAGCGGAGAAAACCTCCGACCCAGCCGGAAATCGAACCCGGGCCCTTAGCATTGACATTCTGTTGCGCTTTGAGCACTCAGCTACGGGGGGCAAACAGCTGATGTAAGCAACAGCATGTAAATCCTTGCAGTGCGAAAGTGAGGGCGAACTGTGTAAGGACTCCTCAATTGCGGCACACACACACCGCAAAACTGATTCTCATGTGCTAATTAATGAAAAAAAACTTTTTTGACAATATCTCAGTAGCAACTGTAAAGAAAATCTCATGAATTAAGGTATCCATCCCATATTCGAATTGTACAGCGACATGGTTTCATACACTACTCAGACGCGAAGTGTGTCCAATACGACTGACGGCAGCAACCACTCTATAACACGTAGAGTGGATTAACAGGCCGCAGTCGCGGCCTACAGACGTTAGAGACGCGAGAAACAGGCTTCTCTTTTGTCTTGTTGCTTGGATGCCGTCAAGGCACGGGATCAGAAGTTAACTTCATTCTGCAGGGAAGATGAGCAACTCCTTTGAGCTGTCTGTCGCTTAGGGGAGGCGTAATTCTGTAGCGCTGCATCCTGTGTGAGGTCGACGGTGTGGAAGGTAGAGAGGGGGTGATGGAGAAGGGGGGCGGGGGAGTGGAGGGGCGCTTGTCATCTCTCCTCCATTATGTGCCCCTGCTTTGTTCCTCTCCTGCTTCGCTATGTTATTTGAGACGAGAGGATATTTCTGTTTTCTAGATCCCCTAGCAAACTCGTGCCTCAGTGCCTCGTATCTCTGCGCCAAGGGATGATGTTGCAGGTCGACCTCAGAGGCTGCCACGTCTGTGCGATACGGCGTCTCTGCTCGTGCCAAGGCCGTCGTGTTTTGCTTGTCTCCACCTTGTTTTGTTTATAACCTCAACCGCAAAAGAGCGAATTGACTTCTTCCTAATTTGATAAAATTACGTGGTAGGTACAATTGGCATTATATAACGTGTACGGAAAATTTTATTTAACTCGTCATGAGAACTGAGTGCCTGTAAGTTAACAAAGATGTTGTTTAACAAAACTACATATACTGAGGTGACAAAAGTCTAGGGATAGAGATATGCGCATATATACATTGCGGTAATATCGCGCACACAAGATATAAAACGGCTGTTTATTGGCGGAGCTGTCATTTGCACTCAAGTGATTCATGTGAAAAAGTTTTTATGGCCTCGGAAAGGGAGTTAACAGTCTTTGAACTCGGATTTGTAGTTGAGGACAGACGCTTGGAACATTCCATTTCGGAAATCGTTAAGTAAAATTAATACTCCGAGATCTGCAATGTCACTAGTGTTCCGAGAATACCAAATTTCAGGCGCTCTCACCACGGACAACGCAGCGGACGATAGCCTTCACTTAACGACAGAGGGCAGCGGCGTTTGCGTCGAGTCATCAAAAAATGGTTCACATGGCTCTGAGCACTATGGGACTTAACATCTAAGGTCATCAGTCCCCTAGAACTTAGAACTACTTAAACCTAACTAACCTAAGGACATCACACACATCCATGCCCGAG
Organism: Schistocerca americana; assembly: GCF_021461395.2. Lineage (NCBI taxonomy): Eukaryota > Metazoa > Arthropoda > Insecta > Orthoptera > Acrididae > Schistocerca > Schistocerca americana. The sequence goes on from NC_060123.1 coordinate 456,461,410, forward strand.
GCAGGATTCTAACCTGCGACCGCTGACTGAAGCGCCTGCAACCGCTCGGCCACACTGGCCGGCGTCGAGTCATCAGTGCTAAGAGACAAGTAATACTGCTTGAAATAACCATAGAAATCAATGTAGGACGTACAAAGAAGTTAGCAGTCTGGACAGTGTGGCGAAATTTGGCGTTAATGGGCTGTGGCAGCTGACGACCGACGCGAGTGCCTCTGTTCATGGCACGACACAGCCTGCACCACCTCTTCTGGGCTCGTGACCATGTCGCTTGGACCCTAGACGACTGGAAAATCATTACCGGTTCACATGCGTTGCGACTGCACTTGATAAGAGCTGACGGTTGAATTCGAGTGGGCCCTATACCCCACAATGTCACGGACCCAAGTTCTCAATACGGCACTCTGCAAGCTGGTGTTGACTACATAATGGCGTGGGCCGCATTTAGATGTAATCTACTGTGTCGTTGGTTATGTCCGGCTGTTTGGAGACCATTCGTAGCCATTCATTAATCTCATGTTCCTAAACAACTATGGAATTTTTATGAATGGCAATGCACCGTGTCACAGGGCCCCAGTTGTTCGCGATTAGTCTGAAGAACATTCTGGACAGTTGGCGCGAATGGTTTGGCCACCGCAATAACCCCACATGAAACCCATCTCGCATTTATGGTACATAGTCGAGAAGTCAGTTCGTGCACAAAATCCTGCACTGCCAACACTTCCGCAATAATGAACGGCTCTAGAGCCAGCATGACTCAGTATTTCTGCAGAGGACTTCCAAAAGCTTGTTCAGTCCTTGCCACGTCGAGTTGCTGTACAACGCCGGGAAAAAGGAGATCCGACACGGTATTAGGAGACACCCCATGACTGTTTTCACCTCATTATACTAATAAGAAATACGTAGCTGTTGTGAACTAACACATTACTGAAAACCTCTTAGCACGGCAGAAAAAGACTATGCTTACCTCTATCCAATTAGGTAAATAGCCATTTTCCACCGTGTTACTTTTGAATAAGTTCTAACCCTGAAATATAATTTTGCAAGTGCTGATAAATATCCTGTGACGTCTTCATTGGCATTGATTCTGTAATTTTGCCGAAAAAGTCTTTAATTACCCGGTGGTGGCGTGTTTGTCGTTGTTAGTAGTAGTTTATCCTGTAGTGAAATAGAAGTCGATAGTTCCTGTGAATTATTTAGGGTGGAGGTCACACTCAACAACCGAGCTAGGTTAATAATTGGCTCCTTCTACCGACCTCCCGACTCCGCAGTATTAGTGGCAGAACAAATGAGAGAAAAGCTGGAATACATTTCACATAAATTTCCTCACAATGTTATAGTCTTAGGTGGAGATTTAAATTTACCAGGTATAGACTGGGACACTCAGATGTTTAGGTCGGGTGGTAGGGACAGAGCATCGAGTGACATTATACTGAGTGTATTGTCCGAAAATTACCTCGAGTAATTAAACAGAGAACCGACTCGTAAGCGCAGAATAGGGAATCAGTGATCACAAGGCCGTTGCAGCACCCCTGAATATTGAAGTAAATAGGAATATAAAAAAAATGGAGGAAGGTTTATCTGTTTAGCAAGAGTAATAGGAGGCTGATTTCAGACTAACTAGCAGATGAAAACGAAAATTTCTGTTCCGACACTGACAATGTTGAGTGTTTATGGAAAAAGTTCAAGGCAATCGTAAAACGCGTTTTAGACAGGTACGTGCCGAGTAAAACTGTGAGGGACGGGAAAAACCCACCGTGGTACAACAACAAAGTTAGAAAACTACTGCGAAAGCGAAGAGAGCTTCACTGCAAATTTAAACGCAGCCAAAACCTCTCAGTCAAACAGAAGCTAAACGATATCAAAGTTAACGTAAGGAGGGCTATGCGTGAAGCGTTCAATGAATTCGAAAGTAAAATGTACCGACTTGACAGAAAATCCTAGAAAGTTCTGGTCTTACGTTAAATCAGTAGGTGGATCGGAACAGCATATCCAGACACTCTGGGATGATAATCGCATTGAAACAGAGGATGACACGCGTGAAGCTGAAATACTAAACACCTTTTTCCAAAGCTGTTTCACAGAGGAAGACCGCACTGCAGTTCCTTCTCTAAATCCTCACACGAACGAAAAATGGCTGACATCGAAATAAGTGTCCAAGGAATAGAAAGGCAACCGAAATCACTCAACAGACGAAAGTCCACTGGACCTGACGGGATACCAATTCGATTCTACACAGAGTACGCGAAAGAACTTGCCCCCCTTCTAACACCGTGTACCGCAAGTCTCTAGAAAAAAAGGTTCCAGATGTTTGGAAAATAGCACAGGTAGTTCCAGTTTTCAAGAAGGGTCGTCGAGCAGACGCGCAAAACTATAGCCTATATCTCTGACATCGATCTGTTGAAGAATTTAGAATATGTTTTTTGCTCGCGTATCATGTCATTTCTGGAAACCCAGAATCTACTCTGTAGGAATCAACATGGATTCCCGAAACAGCGATCGTGTGAGACCCAACTCGCTTTATTTGTTCATGAGACCCAGAAAATATTAGATACAGGCTCCCAGGTAGATGCCATTTTCCTTGACTTCCGGAAGGCGTTCGATACAGTTCCGTACTGTCGCCTGATAAACAAAGTAAGAGCCTACGGAATGTCAGATCAGCTGTGTGGCTGGATTGAAGAGCTTTTAGCAAACAGAACACAGCATGATATTCTCAATGGAGAGACATCTACAGACGTTAAAATAAGCTCTGGCGTGCCACAGGGGAGTGTTATGGGACCATTGATTTTCACAATATATATTAATGACCTAGTAGATAGTGTCGGAAGCCCCATGTGGCTTTTCGCGGATGATGCTGTAGTATACAGAGAAGTTGCAGCATTAGAAAACTGCAGCGAAATGCAGGAAGATCTGCAGCGGATAGGCAATTGGTGCAGGGAGTGGCAACTGACCCTTAACATAGACGAATGTAATGTATTGCGAATACATAGAAAGAAGGATCCTTTATTATATGATTATATGATAGCGGAACAAACACTGGTATCAGTTACTTCTGTGTAATACCTGGGAGTATGCGTACGGAACGGTTTGAAGAGGAATGATCATATAAAATTAATTGTTGGTAAGGCGGGTGCCAGGTTTAGATTCATTGGGAGAGTCCTTAGAAAATGTAGTCCATCGACAAAGGAGGTGGCTTACAAAACACTCGTTCGACCTATACTTGAGTATTGGTCATCAGTGTGCGATCCGTACCAAGTCGGGTTGACAGAGGAGATAGGGAAGATCCAAAGAAGAGCGCTGCGTTTCGTCACAGGGTTATTTGATAAGCGTAATAGCGTTACGGAGATGTTTAGCAAACTCAAGTGGCAGACTCTGTAAGAGAGGCGCTCTGCATTGCGGTGTAGCTTGCTGTCCAGGTTTCGAGAGGGTGCGTTTCGAATATATTGCTTCCCCCTACTTATACCTCCCGAGGAGATCACGAATGTAAAATTAGAGAGATTCGAGCGCACACAGAGACTTTCCGGCAGTCGTTCTTCCCACGAACCATACGCGACTGGAACAGGAAAGGGAGGTAATGACAATGGCACGTAAAGTGCCCTCCGCCACACACCGTTGGGTGGCTTGCGGAGTATAATTGTAGATGTAGATACAGAAATTGTCAGAAGGAGAGCAATCTCTATATCAATGTAAAAATCTTCCAAGTTTTATTACAGATCGCAATTAACACATGTTGGTTCAAATGGCTCTGAGCACTATGGGACTTAACTTCTGAGGTCATCAGTTCCCTAGAACTTAGAACTACTTAAACTTAACTAAACTAACGACATCACACACATCGATGCCCGAGGCAGGATTCGAACCTGCGACCGTAGTGGTAGCGTGGTTCCATACTGTAGCGTCTAGAACCGCTCGGTCACACCGGCCGGCTAACACATGTTCTGATTACTGGTTTCAGCGAAGTTATATTACCATTTTCAGAATATTGGCTACCTGAATTATACTCGTAAAAAACCATTACATGAAGGACTTTGCCAACAGGCCTCTGTAAACTTGGAGGGAAGCTCACAGAAAGGAGATTCCCACATACTACTAAGAATGCTAACATAAAAGCCATATCCGTACCAACATGGCGCAGAGGTGTCAAATAATTATAATGCACTTTTACTGATGTGAGATGTGTATGTGTGTGTGTGTGTGTGTGTGTGTGTGTGTGTGTGTGTGTGTGTATGTGTGTGTGTTGATGACCGGCTGTTTCTCCGGTTCAGTACGGAGCCTGTCATCAACAAGCACACATCTGACAGAGGTGCTCTATCTGGTGTGTTCGACTCCTCTGCAGAAACAGTTACGGCTCTTTGGTGTTATTGGTAATGCATGGGAGTGTCCTTTCTGGGAGGTAAGCATAATTTCAGTGTATGACGCTGAATTCACCATAAAAAATAATACTTTCTTTTACGTAACATTTTTAATTTCACAGTTTACCTACTTGTTTCCATATTCACCACATATAATGGCTTTGTAATTCACGTATGCGATGGTATGTAAAACTGAATTAATATTTTTTTATTTCGAAATTATTTAGGGTAATTGTAAACCTTGTAACATGTTTGTAACAACTACAGATCTAAAGATGGCAATATAACTTTGCCGAAAATGTAATCACAATATGTATCAACCGCGATCACGGCAATAAAACAAGTATTTTAAACTTTTTTAGAAACTCATGTCACTATATAGACTATTTGACAAAAAAAAAGTAGCACTCGGGTGGAGAGAAGCAAACGAATTTGAAACTTAACGGGCTGAGACGATATAGTATCTTGTTTCAGTGATTACAAGACTGAATCTGATTCACACTGTAGGAGAAATATGCAACACTCCCAAGGCGAGGTCATTTTATTGACAAGTTAGGTAACAGGTAATGGTTCATTGTAGAAATATATGTTAACAGATTCAGACCAAATGAAACATTCACGGCAGTAATGGATGCCCACTAAGTAGCATCCACACACAATGTACCCCCCTTCGTTGGCAACGAATGCGTGTATTCTCTCATGCAAACGGTCATAAAGGTGCTGAATGACGTCCTGTAGTAGCTTTTCCCAAGCATATTGCCTCTTTTGTTGTAATTCGTCAGTAGTTGTAGTTGGCGCTGGTGAACGGGTAAGTTCGTGCTTCAACATGCCCGATACGTGTTCAATTGGCCAGAGATCTGATGATCGTGCTGGACAGAGCAATCGCTCTACACCACAGAGAACGTTACGTCGCATCAGCCGTTTATGACTGAAAAAGAACGTCACGGAAGTAGCACTGGGATACCAGCCTATACAATGTAGCGGCCACTGGTTACTTTACCCTTCAGAAACACCAGAAGTGACGGCTAGTTGTAACTCGTAGCTCACACACCATGAAGCCTAGTTTGGGAATTGTGGGTTGTAGGACAATGCGCTCTGGAACATGCAGCTCTCCAGTTCTACGCCATACACGTGTATGTCCATCATTCACATACAGACAAAAACTACTCTCATCACTGAAAACAACAGAGCGCCATTCTGTTTTCCACTCGACTCTTTCACGACACCACAGTTTCAGTGGTAGCCTAACCAGAGACATAAGTGGCCTTAATCCTGCTGCAAGCAGATGCTTCACAAAGATCCCTGATATCACATTACAGGTGCCTGGATTCCGTCCCTGGATGATGTTTAGTCGGCCACTGCTGCTCGCAAAATGCGTCACCTTGCCGTGCGTTTCTTCTGCAGGAGTGTCCAGATCTGCAATTGTGGGAATGTTTCATAGACGGCTGTCGTCAACAGTGACGCACTATTGATACATTACGCCCAACATTTACAACAATCGTTAAATATATTCATCCATCTTACCGCAGGCGGATAGTGCGACCGCGTTAAAATGCTTGAAGCAGTTCGGCGGGGCGTAGTTGTGTGCTAGAAAGAACGTTGCAGACTCGGTTTACCTACAAATTGAGCACATCTACTGCCGGCAGAGTCAAAACAGAGGGTCCACAGACATGGCTCCTGAGTGCCATATTATTAACACTGACTTCGACTAATGAATCGCTAATACAGCAACCCTTGGTTATGCACATATTGCCTCCTTATGGCAGTTGACACAGTTCTCGTGGACTGGCAGCGTATAATGATGAAGATAGTAAAAGCCCACTTAACACTATTTTCTACCTTATTTTAGACAGGGATATGAAATTATTTTTTGATTCGCTATCGGACTTCGATATACATATAACGTAAGTCCTTTGATTTCAGCAGAACATACTTTAAAAGTTCGCAGCGTTTTTATGAAAGTCAAAGGCTAACAGGTATAGAGTTGAGTCAGCTGAGCTATTTACCTAAAATATTTATGGAATCGTTTAAGATACCTCAGTTACATTTCCACCCAGATGAAGTGTGACCAAGTACTCATACGTCGTGTTGAGTAAATATACGTCGTGTTATGTCTTTTCATAGCTACATCGATATCAGCTTCTATTTTCCAAATGGATCAGTGGTAAAGCCTGGTGCTAGTAATGTAGTTCTAGAATAGACGAAATCAGCAAAGTTTCACTTCTCTAATTCCAGTTAGCAGATTTGAAGGAACTGCAATATTTAGAACTTGGAGATTATCTGTTCTGAACATGAACACAGTTGCTCCCTTATAGGGAAGTTACTGATTTCATATCCTAATCAAGAAATACGTCTTTCCGGTTAAGCAGGGAACGGGATGTTGTACCCCCGCGACGCCTGTATTATAGGGTCGCAGAGGAAATGCTATGCCATTCACTTGGGTCAAGTGTGCATTAGTTTGAAGAAAAAAATGAAATCCTTTACAAGCGAAGAGATACTACGTATTCTGTTTGTTGTATTTGGTTACTGATAGTGCTGAAGGAAAGCGAAGACTAAAGATGAACTAAATGAGCAGAAGGATTTCAACAGACAGTGTACAACAAGAATGACAGGTGAGTGAATGTGAAAAATAGTTATCGGAAGGACTATGGAGTACTATGGAGGGGGTAAACAGCGACCCTCAACGATGAGAGAGAACGGGATGAGTTTTTTGGCAGCTGTTATTCGTAAACCACATCGTAACTGATAAAAAATGGTGTCTTTCTCTGGAATAAGACAGACTAGGTTCGTTCACATTTTATGCGCAGACAGCTTCCATAAGAATAAAGTGTCACTTCGCCAGTAGATTAAATAGCAAGATTGCAGAAGAAGCGTGATATTCTGTTAATCGCTTGTGACGCGATATCAGGACGAAAAGTTCATTTTTTAGAGAATTCTCTTTACAGATGAAGCTAACATTGAAAGCTAAATATGAATTACTGAGCCACTGGGAATCCCTTCTGTCTGAGCAGTTTGAATATCAGAGTCAGCTGAGTGTGAACGTTCGGTAGAGGAGTATCGGAAACTGTGTGCTTAGTTGACCCAAGAAACCTTAAAGGGTGAAAGGTAAGCATAATTTCTTACCAAAGTGGTACGAGCCCTCCTAGGCGAAGTGCTGCTGGAAATAAGTAGGTGCACATCGCACCGACACCTTGGATGCCCGGCTCACCCCTCGACTGTGACTAGAAAGACACACTTACAATTCTGCGCAGATCCTTGAGTGTACGCCATTGGACCTTTTCTCTTGGGTGAAATAAATACGAAATCTTCCTCCAAGTTATAACGATTCTCAAGATATCACAACGTATTTTTTGCAGTACAGGCAATGATTTCTAAGGAATCTCTTCTATCTGTCCAGGACTCCTTCCACCGGCGACTGCGAACGTGTACTGCATTACATGGTTGGCGTTTCGAGCACTTGGTAACCTAAAATGAATTTTAAGGGCGTGTTAATGACGACATTTTTCTGTGATATCCTTTTTTTGTTATTGCTGATGTAATTTTGCGAAGTAAGTGTGCATCATGACATTAAACGCATGACACGAAGCACCTGTTTGACTAACATTGCAGCTCCATTTTCTGTTTACAAATCCGTGCACTTTCCGTTATAGCGCCTGGCAGAAACAATAGCAGAACTGTTAACCTAATTAACTGGGGAACGATCCTCAGATGCCAGTTCGTGCGTCCGTACAACCACTATGGTTTAACCAAGTGTGATTAGTATCAGTTTTAAACTAATCTAGTCTCCATTACTCCGTTTTCGTAAGTTGGATCTCTAAGCTGCGTCAGTATTGGAAGTCACAGCAAGATGTATTAATAGTTCCCGATAACAACAAAAATACACGTATAAAACAGCAATAAGTTTCATGACCAAAGGAGATAAGTTCTTATTGGTTTGATACTGTAATCACATTTTGAAGAGTGAAATTTGTGTCTCTTACAGCTGTAATACTGGTTGCAGAAATTAGTATAATTCCATTTGAAAAATCGAGGCAGATACTGTTATATTAGTACTAAATACAGCTATGTATTTAGTGACGATTTTTGCTCAATTCATTTTGGTGTCGCATAATATGTTTGTCATCCGTGGCATTCTTACAACACAACGCTCCGTCGACGATATTCTATTGCCCGTTTTATAGCCCTTCATGGCAAGCCATCCTGGGCTTACATTCCAGCAAGATAATTTCCGCCCTCACATGGCGAGAATTTACACTGCTTGACTTCGTGCTTGCCAGACCCTACCTTGGCCAGCGAGGTCACTGGATCCTTCCTCAATCGAGAACGTTTGGAGAGTTACGGAGGGAGGAAGGAAGGAAGAAAGATTAGGTTTAACGTCCCGTCGACATCGAGGGCATTGGAGACGGAACACAATTTAGGGAAATCACTGGAGCATTATAGACAGAGCTCTCCAGCCACCTCGGGGTTTTGTTGATCTAACCCACCATTTGGACAGAATTTGGACGATTTCGGTCAGGAGGATATCCAGCAACACTATCAATGAATGCCAAGCGGAGTAAGTGCTTCCATAAGAGCCGTAGGTGGACCAACGCATTATTTACTTGCTCTGTTTGGGAAGCTCTTTCCGTTTAGAAATGTCATCCACTTTCACTCAACTTGTTATCATTTGTTTGCCTGTACATGTACACATCTCCGTCTCGATCTATATTTCTTTCGTGGTGAGTTTTCTTTCCTTAGAATGTATTTTAAGGTGAAACATTATGCTACAGACAAAAATGTTTAGTATATCTGAAACGTTTTACTAAGTGTATGGCGTTAGAGATGGAGCGTTCGGGCGCTGACGGAGGATAAGAGCCTTGTGGAGAATTTTATCCTTGTTCTGCACGAGAAGCTCGTGTTCGTCACTCTACCGTCAGATGTGGCACTGCACCAACTAAGGATAAGACACGGAAACGGCTAATTCATCTATTTCTTTGTCGCTTCTATCTTATCTCCGGAGATTCTCATCGGACACGGCAACTGAGAAGTATGCACGTTTATAGCCATTCTACGTTTCGTGCCGTATAGTTTCAGTTTATCTACTTTCATTTACCAGACGACAATTTCTATACTTTACTAACATCTTACAAACTTGTACTGTAAAGTATCGACAATGACCAAATAATGAGTTCCTTCTAAGAGATATTCCACTAACATCCTATAACACAAGTCTTAATTATTTTTCTGATGACGTCAAACGCCGCACCCCACTCTACCTTGTCGAAATATGTTTCTGTGACGACATGAAATGTAGCGTCAGACCTGCCTCTCTTTTGCCTTAATCTGTCTAGGTACTGCTGCTGTGGTCTTCAGTCCTGAGACTGGTTTGATGCGGCTCTCCATGCTACTCTATCCTGTGCAAGCTTCTTCATTTCACAGTCCCTACTGCAACCTGCATCCTTCTGAATCTGCTTAGTGTATTCATCTCTTGGTCTCCCTCAACGATTTTTACCATTCACGCTGCCCTCCAATACTAAACTGGTGATCCCTTGATCCCTCATAACATGTTCTACAAACCGATCCCTTCTTCTAGTCAAGTTGTGTCACAAATTCCTCTTCTCCCCAATTCTATTCAGTACCTCCTCATTAATTACGTCATCTATTCATCTAATCTTCAGCGTTCTTCTGTAGCATCACATTTCGAAAGCCTGTATTCTCTTCATGTCCAAACTATTTATCGTTTCACTTCCATACATGGCCACACTCCATACAAATACTTTCAGGAAAGACTTTCTGGTACTTTAATCTGTACTCAATGCTATCCAATTTCCCTTCTTCAGAAACGCGTTCCACACTATTGTCAGTCTACTTCGACCAACATCAGTTACTTTGCTCCCCAAACAGCAAAACTCATTTACTACTTTGTCTCACTTCTTAATCTAATTCCCTCAGGATCACCTGATTTAATTCGACTACATTCCATTACCCTCGTTTTGCTTTTGTTGATGTTCATCTTCTATCCTCATTTCAAGACATGGTCGACTCCGTCTAGTTGCTCTTCCAGATCCTTTGCTGTCTCTGACAGAATTACAATATCGTCGGCAAACCTCAAAGTTTTTATTTCTTCTCCATGGATCTTAACTCAAATTTCGTTTGTTTTCTTTACTACTTGCTCTATATACAGATTGAATAACTTCGGGGATAGGCTACAAACCGGTCTCACTCCGTTCCCAACCACTGCTTCCCTTTCATGCCCCTCGATTCTTATAACTGCCATCTGGTATCTGTACAAATTGTAAATAGCATTTCGTTCGCTGTATTTGACTCCTGCCACTTTCAGTATTTGAAAGAGAATATTGACTGTTATCTGCCGAGGTAAATGTATCTAATTCACTCTCTGGCATCATCTTTTCCTGAATCACGCACAATTCCGGTGCCCATTTCATTATCTTTTGTTTGCACGTCCCTGCGGGCTAAAAGCTCAAATGCGGTGCGCTCTAAACAAGTCACCTGTCCGATCAGTGAAGTGCTGAAGCGCTGAAATGCCCACACGACACGGACAGTGCCTTTGTTGGCAGCGGGGCAGCTGAGCGCTGAGCAGTGAGCGGAAAGCAGGAAAGGAAGCGGAAAAGGGCAGAGAGAGAGGGAGAGACGGTGAGGCTGAGGTGGGGGTGGGACTGTCCGTTGCCGGTCAGTGGCGGCCGTAAGCGGAGCATTATTCACAGGCCTGGGCGGAACGACAGCTGCAATTAAAGCCGGCGCTCCGTGCCCGCCGGCGGCGCCAAGCGGCGAGGTCGTGCCGGCTACCGACTGCCGACCGCCGACCATCGCGTCACTTTTATTTTCCATCGCCTCCGGGGCCGCCAGAGCGCGTCCGCGCCAGTTTCTGCCGCCACCATTGTTCCGACTGCCAACATCTAGTATACTGACTCTCCGCGTCTCTCTCTCTCTCTGTCTCTCTCTCTCTCTTCCACATCCCTCTCCCTCACGCTCCGGCTCTCTTTCCTACGCACAAAGACACATGCATACACATACACACACAGAACCTGCCCTGCATCGTAGGACAATAAGCTATTTGCTACCCTTCACACTACGTACAGTACCATTTGTGAAAATAGCAACACCCAGACTGAATGCCCTAACTGAAACTGAACTCGGTGAATCGAACAACAGAGTTCTAGCTGTGAATAATACTACAGAGAGATGGCACTCTCATAAGCTTATACTTATAGGTGGAACAAAATTGTTTGGCACAGACAGACATCAGTGACATGGGTAAAGTAGTGAGTGTGGTGCTGCTCTCTAGTATGTCTAGTGCTGATGCGATCGATATATACCCATCGTATTTGGGTCTTCCCTTTCCAGTCCACATATTCAGTTGGAGTGGTGGCACACTAGACTCACATATCGTACGAGAGGACTGCGGCCAAGCCGGCCAAAGTGGCCGAGCGGTTCTAGGCTGTACAGTCCGGAACCGCGCGACCGCTACGGTCGCAGGCTCGAATCCTGCCTCGGGCATGGATGTGTGTGATGTCCTTAGGTTAGTTAGGTTTAAGTAGTTCTAAGTTCTAGGGGACTGATGACGTCAGCAGTTAAGTCCCATAGTGCTGAGAGCCATTTGAACCATTTTTCACTGCGGCCAACTTCCTGTCTCGCCAACCAGATTCAGTGTTTATTTTTTACTTCATTTAATTTATCAGTTTCTGTTTCATTTTTTCTTTACTTTTTAGTTAAGAGACAACAAAAGACTATATCTCACACAACTTTTCTGCCGCTAAGAAGTATTTACTGTCTTAAATTTTTTCGCAAAAGTTGCGAATGCAACTTCATTGCCAAATAGCTTGGCCCTGTTAACGACTTGATATGCCACCCCAAGCACATTCTGTTCTCTACTGTGGTAACTGCAAGACTACCTCCCAGTGCATATATATGAAAGATGAACATGTATCACCTAGTTACCAAACTAAAGTGAGCTACGGTAAATTATCGTAATGTATTTGTCGTGCTATGTCACATCGATCTCGTTCACAAAATATCGGAAGATGAAGCTGTACTTCCTTTCAAATAAACTGTAAATAAATTGAAACTATACGCGCAGATTAGGAAGGTAAAAAGAAAGCAGTCGTCCTCCACATTGCAATATTTCACACATGATGTCCACAAGTTCCATCGCCATTGAACAATAACATACCGTTCATGTGATTTTGTGGAAAATTGAGGTTGTGGGACCGTGACTGTCTCAAAATACATGTTACTTCTTACGATAAAGTAAAACCAGCAGCCAGGTGCTATTAATAATAGTATTTATTACGAAGAAATAGTGGCGTTATCGGTTTCGAACCGACAGGTCCATCATCAGAAAGCTGTACACATTTAAACTTTAAACGTGACGAGTCATCTGCAATACCGATTTGTAAATGGACGCGGACAATGTGTTGTATGATAAAATGACGTCAGAGTGTCTGTGATATGTAATAGTGACAAGAGGGACGAAGTTTTATCTCAATAGCCATTTCCTGTCCTATTTCTGCATATGAAGACGAAACCTAGTTGAAAAGCGACTGCACCGCACAAGCGGATTCCAGCTGCATAATATAACAATTTCAGGGTATTTCTCAGATAACTTTGGGAAAAATTTTATCGTCAACGTCAACAAACATTACTCAATGAATTCGTCTTCTCAAGAACTTTCGTATGCCATAAAAAAGCAGTACCGTTTTCATTAATAAAAGCATGCTCGCCTCAATTCTGTGTTTTACGAGAAATAATAGTATTAGGGACGCCACAAAACGACGTGCTCCTTAGCGTATTATCACTACCGAAAACGTTGTCTCCTACCATGATGCCATGAACTATTAGAAAATGCAGGGGGTGTTAGGTGAGAAACTGCCTGTAAAAGGTGAAAGAATTAGCAATGATCTACGGCATGAGAGTGTAGGAGACAATGGAAACCACTAGGCTGAATACCCTTAACGTGTATCCACAAGGCATGTGACCTGGTACTGAAGAAATATCGTGATGACTTCTCGACTTCTCCATTGGCTAAAGATTCCTACTTAGTCCTCCATTTGGATATACATAGGGGACTGAAAAGAAGGTAATAATCACGAAAAGATGAAACAACCGACTATACGGAAAAGTTCTGTAAGTCAGAACTCCGAATGTCAGACGTTTGATTGTGGTAGGAAAGCTGGAAAAACTGAAAATCGATATGTGGAAGCTCTGTCTAGATGTAATACGAATAAGATATATAAAATGGGAAGAGGAGAGGTATATCGGGTGAGAGAAATGCAGAGTAAAATCAACAGTAGCACAAAATAATTTAGCCGGAATAGGAGTTGTTATGAAAGGAAATGTAGGTCTGATAGCGAGCTGCTTTGAACAACTCAGATATAGAATTATTCTCATAAGAATCGACAGCAAATCAAAGCCGAAAACAACAATTCAGATGTTCTTGCCAACATCCCGAGGAGACGTTCATGAGATAGAGAGTGTGTATGAGGACATTTATGGTGCAACTCAGTAAGTAAATGGAGGTGATATGTGATTGGAACATTCTGATAGGGGAAGGCATTTACGACAGCTATGCGAGAGAATGTTGGCATGGTACTAGGAATGAGAGGGGAGAAAGATTAGTGGAGCCGGCCGCAGTGGCCATGCGGTTCTAGGCGCTACAGTCTGGAGCTGCGCGACCACTACGGTCGCAGGTTCGAATCCTGCCTCGGGTATGGATGTGTGTGATGTCATTAGGTTAGTTAGGTTTACCTAGTTCTAAGTTCTAGGGGACTGATGACCAAAGAAGTTAAGTCCCATAGTGCTCAGAGCCATTTGAACCATTTTTGAAAGATTAGTGGACTCCTACCAGTAAACCACATGTACGGTAGCATATACACTATTCAAACTTAAAAGAGGAAGCGGTATGCATGGAAATGGCCTAGAGACACAGGAAGGTACCAACTGGATTACATCATGGTGAGACATTTAGAGTCAGTGTGGAAAGAAGTGAGATACCGAATTACCGATCATGATGTGCTTTTAAAATCCTCTGAAGGTGTAGATATTTGGATAATGAATACCATAGTAGACAATTAAGTTGCGGAGCAACGGACGTCTGTAAAAACGGAATAATAGAAGTCTGAGAGAGGAGGGTAATTGTGAAGAACGGTGGGTAGCAGAAGAAATGCTTCAATTACACAACGAAAGAAGTAGGTATAAAAGTTCTCACGAAAAGGCATGTATACAGCAGTATAAGTCTCTTAACAATGGAATAAATAGGAAGCGTAGCGAATCCAATGCGAAATGTTTGCAGGAAAAATTTGAACAAATCGGAAAGGTAATGGTCGCTGGGAGGACAGGTTCAGCATAACGAAAAGTCAAAACAGTCTTCGATTAAATTAAATGAATAGGAAGCGTAGCGAATGCAATGCGAAATGCTTGTAGGAAAAATTGGAACAAATCGAAAAGGAAATGATCGCTAGGATGATAGACTCAGCATAACGAAAATACAAAACAGCCTTCGATTAAATGAAAAGCAAAGGAGCAGCAGAGATACCGTTATTAAACTTAGAGGTGAGAGCCGATAGGTAGAAATATAAGGATAAAGCGAGTGGGACGAACTGTCTGATAGCATCATAGTAGAAAACACTGAAGTTGATTTGGTAGACACAGGCGATCCAGGTTTGGAACATTTGCGATCAAGTAATTCGGAAGGCATAGATAATAATTCCCGAAATATCTGAAACTATCTGGGAAAATAGAAATCAAACGACTACTTCATTTGATGTGCAGACGGAGTCTGGAGATTTGCGACCTGAGAGTTGCAAAAACATCATCCGCACAATTCCGAAGATACGAAGGGCAGACTAAGAGATTATTATCGCACAGGATCTCGTAGACAAGGATCTATTCGGTTTCAGGATACGTAACGGCAGCAGTTGTATCGTTGCGGTTGATAAAGAATATTCGGGATGTGACGTATACAGGGCTGCCCAGTACATAGATCGGAGACAACACTTCCGTCTTTGTTTAGCGTGCCAGATACGGCACCTGCTCCACTTACAAGGCTGTTAGCAAACAGACATTGCATACAGTCGAGCCGCCAGCAGCTACCACGGCGTCCGGGGGCGCCAGCTTCGTCACTACGTGGCGTGTGACTCACAGCATGCTACGCTGCGATTGTCGGGCACTGTTTTACGCCCATGTGGTGTGTTCCGAGTTGAAAATGAGAGAAGGGAACTTTGTAAGTTCATCCGTGACCCCAGTGGGGGATGGTAGACGGATACGGAATGGGAATAGGCAGCTTGGTTGGTTTGGAGAACGCAGTATATGCTTGGTGTAGGTGAAATTCAGGCTTCAGTGGCGTAAGAGATGTCCCGTCGGATTGAGAGTTTGTAGGTGTAGTGCTTAGTGGAGGGATGTAATCACATATTCAACCTAGTTTGAGTCTATTTGGGGCTTTGTGTTCGATATTACGAAAAGGATTCGCAAATTGCGAATACATATTGACGTTAGCTGTTTGTTTTATAAATGACACATGAAAATTTGTCCTGGACTTGGACTCAAATCCGGAAATCCCGCTTAACGTGAGCGGTCACCGTAACCAATCTGGCCGTCTGTGCTGGCGTCCCGCATCCAGCCAAACTTCCATATGCCATACACTCGCATTGTCAATAACTTCTATGCCTGCACTTTGTAAGTCCTGCGCAGGAAGAAACAATTTTATAAACGTCATTTTACTTCGTCCGAGGTTTGGATGGCTTTATGACAGTTGCAAACTTCACACAAAAATAACGTAGGCCAATGGTTAATACTGTACTGCTTCTATAAAAGAATAAAAGAATTAGGAGGGAGGCTAAAAGTATTATTTCAGTGTAACCCATCTACGCCCGAACCTCTCATTTCCTTTCAAGAGAAACACTGATGGTGCTTTGTCCAACATCAGGCATCGGACATGCAGCGTCCGAGTGTGTAATCAGATCAACAACACGAATGTAGCGTCCGGTAGAGCGCAAAGTTTCCCATATTAAATTACATTTTATCTTGTTTTTCCTCCCTTGAAGATCTACTTTCGGCTTTTATAGAATATATTTATTCATTTTGTGATATTAACATAGTCAGCCACCCCTTGTCAGGGCTTATTAGCCATCGAGTGGAGTGGATACACACACATGGAGCTGTGTGGTTGGATTGGGGCGGCTGCCTCATATTCCCATGAGCTGCAATTTACATTAACAAATAAGCACTTTTACTGTTACAGTGTTCACTGGTCATCAAAAATTAATACAGTACTGACCATTAACATTGCTACACCACGAAGATGACATGCTACAGACGCGAAATTTAACCGACAGGAAGAATATGCTGTGATATGCAAATGATTAGCTTTTCAGAGCATTCACACAAGGTTGGCGCCGGTGGCGACACTTACAACGTGCTGACATGAGGAAAGTTTCCAACCGATATCTCATACACAAACAGCAGTTGACCGGCGTTGCCTGATGAAACGTGGTTGTGATGCCTCGTGTAAGGAGGAGAAATGCGTACCATCACGTTTCCGACTTTGATAAATGTCGGATTGTAGCCTATCGTGATTGCGGTTTATCGTATCGCTACATTGCTGCTCGCGTTGGTCGAGGTCCAATGACTGTTAGCAGAATATGGAATCGGTGGGTTCAAGAGGGTAATACAGAACGCCGTGCTGGATCCCAACGGCCTCGTATCACTAGCAGTCGAGATGACAGGCATCTTATCCGCATGGCTGTAACGGATCGTGCAGCCACGTCTCGATCCCTGAGCCAACAGATGGGGACGTTTGCAAGACAACAAGCATCTGCACGAACAGTTCGACGCCGTTTGCAGCAGCATCGACTATCAGCTCGGAGGCCATGGCTGCGGTTACCCCTGACGCTACATCACAGACAGGAACGCCTACGATGGTGTACACAACGACGAACCTGGGTGCACGAATGGCAAAACGTCGTTGTTTCGGATGAATCCAGACTCTGTTTACAGCATCATGATGGTCGCATCCGTGTTTGGCGACATCGCGGTGAACACACATTGGAAGCGTGTTTTCGTCATCGCCATACTGGCGTATCACCCGGCGTGATGGTATGGGGTGCCACTGGTTACACGTCTCGGTCACCTCTCGTTCGCATTGATGGCACTTTGAACAGTGGACGTTACATTTCAAATGTGTTACGACCCGTGGCTGTACCCTTCATTCGATCACTGCGAAATCCTATATTTCATCAGGATAATGCACGACCGCATGTTGCATGACCTATACGGGCCTTTCTGGATACAGAAAACCTTCGACTGCTGCCCTGGCCAGCATATTCTCCTCTCACCAACTGAAAACGTCTGGTCGATGGTGGCCGAGCAACTGGCTCGTCACAATGCGCCAGTCACTACTCTTGATGAACTGTGGTATCGTGTTGAAGCTGCATGGACTCCTGTACCTGTAGTCGCCATCCAAGCTCTGTTTGACGCAATGCCCAGGCGTATCAAGGCCGTTATTATGGCCAGAGGTGGTTTTCTGGGTACTGATTTCTCAGGATCCATGCACCCAAACTGAGTGAAAATGTAATCACATGTTAGTTCTAGTATATTTGTCCAATGAATACCCGTTTATCATATGCATTTCTTCTTGGTGTAGCAATTTTAATGGCCAGTAGTGTAGAACTTAAAACACTGGATCCATGTATATAAGGATGGTAAAAGTTCACAATAAAATAAATGGCGTAGATTGATGTTTCACTTAATGTTCTAGGTGTCCCAGGATGCACGCAATTACGGTTGATGCTGACGAGAACAAATTAGAATTTATCACAAGAATTAGACTACGTTAGTATAAAAAATTCCAGTAAATGTTTCCGAGTATTCCACTAACAGTCGAGCATTACTGACTACGTCAAAGTCCTCGGGAAGCATATTGGAGCGAGACGCAGAGTCCAGAACGGTGATGGTGAGAAGTTGGTGACTTGGCGTAGTTAACGATGATCTGTTTGAGGTGGCTGCCCAGGCGAAACTGCCGTCCGTCTTCTCCGCGGCCGGTTATATTGCAGTAGTTTAGTTCCCCAGGCGCCCTGCTTCCGTAGTCGTGAAGTAGTTAGCATCGCTTGTGGCGGAGCCGCTAAATCTACGATGTCGATAGCCTCTGACGCATCTTCGTCCATTGATGACAGACATAGAGAAATGTGCCTAAAGCACTCTTCGTTATAAGCAGATATGGCAACTTCCACACATGTTATAGCCCCGTACGCTACGAAAGTAATTGGAAACCACAATTTAGTTTGCTACCGGCTTGTGAAGCCATACCTATTCTTCTATTTATCTCATTTCCTGTCGACCGAGTTATTGTCTTCAAATTTCATAAATA
Organism: Schistocerca americana; assembly: GCF_021461395.2. NCBI lineage: Eukaryota > Metazoa > Arthropoda > Insecta > Orthoptera > Acrididae > Schistocerca > Schistocerca americana. The sequence goes on from NC_060123.1 coordinate 456,480,118, forward strand.
CAGTGATATGTAGACTAGTTATTCAATATTATTGATTATCAGTACAATTCTGCGAACTACGTAACAAAGTAACCTACATCGGAACAGTGATTCCTTTAGTTAATACGGAACTGTTTACAAAAATGTATAACATAGGGAACCACAGGTAACATATTCTTTAACGTGTTTACAGTATGGCTTCAAAATTTACCAAGGAAGGTCTTTCTTTAGTTGATGAGGTTTGAGTGATATGGACGAAAAGAGTGGAATGTAGTAGTGGAAACGGAATCTTCCAGTAATACGGTTTTCTTCTTCGTTTTTAAAGACTACGGATATTAAAACTACAACAACAACTTCTGGTAATATTACTGGCGATGTGAAATATTCTTCCGCGACTTTTATTTTACTTCTTAATTTGACCATATGGTGCTGAATTGTGACGGAGACTGTAGTAGAGGAGAATGTTATACCCTTGTTTGCAGACTTCCGCCTCTAGCCAGCTCCGTATATTTTGTTATTCGATTTTTAAATAGTGGCAAACTCTTTTTATTTTCTGTAGCCTGTTTCTGAAATTACAAAACATTGTTCCGCCAAATTAAGGTTTTTCCAAATCTAAAACCGAGTTTCAAGGTAGAACCGAGGAAAAATACGCTAATGAGATTTAAATCTACGACACACCATAAATAGTAAATGAAATCAAATTAAACAGAAGTACTATGGAAATCTAGTTACAAGTTCAAATCACTTCGAAACTGAAGCTTAAGAGGTCCGAGCAGATGCGATTTTATGCAAGAGGTCCGAGCAGATGTAATACAGATGTAATTTTATGTAAGAAGTCCGAGCAGATGTAATTTCGCTGTATTGCTTACGCGCTGCCTGCGATATGCAAGGTATAAGAGAATCGCTGACCAGAGAGCAGTGTTGACTCAGTACGAACTGTATAGCTGTAGCAGTAAAGTTATTGCTAGTCTGCGCTAGACTGCACTAGTGTGGCGTCTGCTCTGCTCTGGTCTGGTGTATCGTATTGGCTGGCCGGTCGCGGTGCAGCGATGCCGGAGCCTGAGTGTTATTGTATAAGGTAAAAAGCAGCCTCGCGCATATCTAGTAATGTTATGTGAACTCCGATGTAAATGTTTTAAAAATGTCCTAATAATAATCTTTGCGATATAAAGTAATTTTTTTTTACAAGCACTCATTTCAGTTTAAAGAATTTACTAATTTCTCCAATCCATGATCATTCCGATTGTTGCAAAAGAAAAATCAGTTGCTTCCTTTCATAAATGACAAATCTATCGGCCAGCATTGCACAGAGCTGTGCCGGAAAAAGGTTATTTTAAGAGCAGATGGTTGGCGACTTTATTGAGGTAAGAATTTTTGCTTTTTTATTCAGAATGATCTTACAGGGCCATGACACAGCACTTATGTCGTCCAAAATTTACCAGGGTACTGAATTTATTTTTTATTATGAGGTTTAGGAACTTTTCTGTTTCGAGCTTACATTAAATGGGAAACAAATTTTGTGTGGAGGTTAAATGTGAATGAATTTCTGTAGGGAGGTTATAAATGGGAACCAATTTTGTTCTGAGGTTATACTAAAATTAGAATCATATTCATATTCATTATTATTATTTATTATAATTTTGTTCTGAGGTTATTCTAAAATTAGAATCATATTCATAATCATATTATTATATATACAATATTTTTGTGGGGAGGTTACACTTGGCGACAACCGGCCGGGATCGTATTCATTGTGAATCTCTGAGAAGTAGTCATATATCTGCTCTTATTTACTTAAATGTAGTTTGCATCTGGCACAACGCATTTACTAATTTGTCACTCTTTCTTTCACAGATCATCGGCAATTTATTGCTCTTTGTTGTAATTGTGTTTGTTCCATTTTTGCTTTGACTTTGTTTCAATTTGTGCTTAATTTTGTTTTGTGAAAAATGCCGCGAAAAACTGTTAACAGTACATCGCTATGTGCAATGAGTGAAATAGCCGACTCGAATAGTTTGACAGATAATACTAGCGACACTCAGTCCAAAAGTGATAATCCCCTAATTACAGATAAGCAGTGTGTGCCGATCACTAGTAATGATTTAGAACCTAATGGTGAACAAACACATTCAGTTATGTCCACAGTAAATGCAACAAATGATGACGCGGCTCGTTCCGATACAATGAACGCTGCCCAGTTTGACACACCCGGTTTGCAAAATTTGAATTGTGAATAGATACATTTTTCTCACGAAGATGAACAATGTAGTCAAAATACGTCAGATTTATTTGATTCCGAGGTAGTGACTAACAATGCACATTCAATTGGCGAACCTGTTCAAGAATCAGAGAATGACCGAATGGTTATACAAAACGCGACAAATGCACATACACCATTACACAGCATAGAAAATAGAGTCGCTAATTTTGCCTTGGATCAAATTATCGCAGTATTGCTACAGTCGAAGAAAGAACAAGACGAAAACATCAAACAACTTAATGAAAGTTTCAAGCAATCTAAGAAAGAACAAGAGAACAATTTCAAACGACGTAGTGAAAAATAAGACAACCTTAATGAAAATTTCAAACTGTTGAATGAAAAACACGACAACCTAAATGAACAGAACAAACAACTTAGTGAACAGATTACAGCCGTTGCCGCGCAATGTCATGATACTAAAGAACAATTACGTGAGGAAATTAAGGCTTGTGCTAGGAGTAGTAGTGAAGAAATTAGATCTGTGGCTCAAGAATTAAGTAATACACATGCATCCACAGCTAAATTACTTAGAGATGAAATTTGTGCAGTCGCTCAACAATGCTCTGAAAACGGAACACAGTTACGCCACGAGTTTAAATTAATGTCAGCAGAACTTTCACGTACACTGGATGCGAAAGTAGACGCGAAATTTGACCAACAGAACAGCGAAATTGACTTACGTTTTAATCACCACCTACAAAACAGTAAAACGCGTTACCGTAAATTTATACAGGAACAGAATAAAGTAAAGCGACAAGTCATGGAAACAATTACTGCACAGAGACAGGAAGATAAGCGTAAATTGTTTACGAAAGCAAAAACATATGTAGACAACAATATTGCTACAGTATCAGACGAAATTAATACTATCAAACAGTTGAACACCGAATTACATGATGAAATCTCTGATCTTAAAACAAAAACAGACACACGCGCAGTAGACTTTCAGACAGTGGCCGACAGACTTGAACAATTAGAACTAATACAGGATCCCGATGCTATCAAAGCAGACGTTAAAAAATTCAACGAAACCACACGTAAAATACAAAAACAAATTAACGCTTGTGGTAATAAAAACGATGATCAGGTAAAAGTGCTGACTGAAAAATATGATGAATTGGCCAGTCGTATTGATGTTATCGAAAGTAATAATGACACCAAATCAGACGATACTTCACCAATTTCGTTTAATCAAACACCCGAATTCCAAAATTTACAGCAGACAATCAGTGAGATAGGTTCGTCCAATAATACATTACGTAGAAAATTGTAAACTTTACAGCAAGAAGTGACAGAGATGAAAAATGTTTCAGCCTCTAACACGGCACAGCATACGCCACATTCCGAACGTTTATCACACTCACACAGCATGTATAATTTAGGTAATTTACAGAGAGTTCGTGAGTTAGATTCTGAACAGTCACAGACAAACAGACTAGGATACAATCATGAACCTGTTCAGACATTCAGAGACGATAATTTTGATTACAAGCACTTTCTATCCGTGAGAAAATTTAAGGTATTTAAAAATGACAGAACACAGATTCACCCCTTGGATTGGATACAACAATTTAGCTTTGCTTTTCCACCGACTTGGCCTGTAACACACAAACTTGAATTTATTTGCAGTTTTTTGGAAGGCGAACCGGCAACTAGTAAGAGACCGATCGCGAGACAATGCTACTCGGTAGAAGAATTTCAGAATGCTTTTCTGTCAGCGTATTGGTCGAAGACGACTCAGCGCGGAATCAAGGATCAACTAATTAGTTTACCGAATTATGAGAACTCAAATTTTTCCACTGTCACGCAATTTTTTGAGCACATGGTCCAACAAAACCAGTACTTAAGTGAACCATACAGTAAATCTGCACTTATTCAATTATGTTTTTCTAAATCACCACGATCATTAAGAGTATCACTTTTAATGGGTCAGCAGAAAGAAAATATTTCGGCATTCAGAGATCTGTTACAGCTTTTGGAAGTTTAGCAATCAGATTATTCCATCATAAACAAAAATTTTTCATATAATAACCAAGGTCAACAAGCATACAGCAATTACGATCAGCCACGCTATTTCAATAGCAAAGGTAATAGACGCTTCAGGAACGACAACCACCAGAACTCTAATAACAGACAAAATTTTAATTACAGTATCGTCAAAATTATCAGCAACAGGAACCACATTTTGGTAACAATAGAGGTTTTTCCCAACAACAGCAACAAAACCAACCTGTTAGCATACCAAACCAACAATGCAGTCTGCAAGGTCAACCAAGCTTTAATGTTTCGCCGCTTACACGTATAGCGTCGGCTCCGCCAAATAGTAACGCACAGCAACAAGGAAATCAGTACGTGCAGAAAACACACCATTTCAACTCATATCACAATGCACCATATAGAAATGACTATCATGACAGACGTAAAAGTAATGAGCACAATTTTCAGCTTACGTTTAATAACAGTCGGTCTTACCAGCAGCAAAATCATCCGCAACAACAGATTATCATGAATGAACCAGACAGTAGATATCATCCCGAACGTAATACGTCAGCACGAAATAACAGAACAGTTCAAATAGTCGAAATGCCACAGCATCCTCCCGCAAATAATAGCACGTCAGATAGAATTTGACTAGATACAGTACAGGTTGCATCTTCCAGCAACGCAAGCAAAACTTTTGACATGCAGAATCTTGTTCACGAAAATGTTATTACTTTTGACGACATCCGAGACACTCTTTTGCAGGAAAGACCAGTTATTCAAAAAACCATTTCCCACCCTGTCATTGAGGTAAAGATTGGATCATCCAAATTTTCAGCAGTAATCGATTCTGGATCACCTATGTCAGTTATAAATGAGGAAACTTTCAACGAATGTAACAAAGAGAATACCTATCCTACGTTACCATGAGGCAAAACTAAAGTAAAAGGAGCAGTATCTGGTAAAGGAGTAGATGTAAAATTACAGACACATTTATCATTTTGTATTGCAGGTCATACATTTCACTCAAATTTTTGAATTGTTCCCTTATTGACAACAGACGTTATTTTAGGTACGAATTTTCTGGTACAACAGGACGCAATTATTGACTTTCAAAACGCCTATTTAATGTTAAAGGATGAAAATGTACAACTGGGTTTAGAATATCAGCACTCTTTATCTGCAGAAGAACAAACAATTAATCGTACAGAGGTCATTTCCGCATCACGTAACATAGACTGTCATTCCACATTGTTCACAGATACGTACGTACACAACTACAATACTCCAGACGAAGCCGACTATGATGTTATACAGATGATTTCTGATAAAGTTAAACAGAGCAGTGCAAATACAGACGACGAACGTACGCAACTACGCAAAATTCTTTTATGTATGAATTTCAAGTTAAACAGCACGACACATTTAGAGCTAAACATTATCCCATTCCGTATATTCATAGAGAACAAGTTAAGGAAGAATTTCAAGCTATGCTTGACCAAGGAATTATTTAACCGGCAGTTAGTCCGTACATAAACCCACTCCAAAATTGTTAAGAAAAAGGATGGTTCACTTCGTCTCGTACTTGATTCGCGTCACATCAACGACATTATTATTAATGAAACAGATCGCCCACAGACGCTAGAAGAACTTCTACAGAAATTTCATGGTACTGCTATTTATTCCACGTTAGATTTGAAATCGGGATTTTGGCAAATTCAGCTCCATCCGAATTGCAGAAAGTATACGGCTTTTCTCTGTTTTGGTGATTGTTATCAATTTTGTAAATTACCGTTCGGTTTAAATATTTCTTCAGCAGCATTTATTCGCGGTTTCAATACAATACTTCCGACAGAACTTAAAGACAGAAACACAACGTATATAGACGACATTCTCATTGTAGAAGCTAACTGGTCTGAACACAATCTGATTCTTGAACAACTGTTACGAACTTTTCGTGCACAAGGACTCACAGTTAATCTCAGTAAATCGCACTTTGGCAAGACTTCTGTAAAATTTCTTGGACATGTAGTTTCAGCAGAAGGCATTGGGCCTGACCCGGAAAAACTTCAAGCTCTACGTGACATTACTATTCCTACGACGAAGAAACAACTACGCAGGTTTTTGGGTTTAATTAACTTTTTTCGTAAATTTATTCATTACTCTGCTTTAGACACCCCTAGATTATGTCAATTGACGGGTAAAAACACTATTTGGTCCTGGGATAGCCAAGCACATTCTGAATTTGTCAATCTAAAACAAGCTTTGTTGAATGCACCACTTTTATCACATCCAGATCTTACTAGAAATTTTTCCATCGCCACCGACAGTTCTAACACCGCTTTAGGCGTACACATTTTTCAGGAAATTGAAGAAAATGGTTGCACAGTAATTAAAAACATCGCCTTTGCGAGTCGCATTCTGTCACCTGCTGAACGCAATTATTCTGTTACAGAACTTGAAACATTATGTGTTGTATGGGCAATTACGAGATTTAGGCATTTTCTTTATGGAAGACACACTACCGTTTACACAGATCATAGAGCTATACAGTTTTTGCTTTCCGCAAAATTTACACACGACAGGTTAAGCAGATGGAAACTTTATTTACAGAAATTTAATTTTACAATTGTTCACATTCCGGGTACACAAAATATTGTAGCAGATGAAGTATCCCGTTCTCTCAGCAACAATCAGCAAGACATCGCAACCAACTTCTGCAAAGCAAATTTCAGCGTCATGTATATTCAACAAGTTGCATTTGAAAATTTTATTTCGTCGTCATTACTAGACATAGCACAAGAGCAGAGTAAAGACAACGTGTGGAAAGAAATTAAACACCTTTGGTAAGATAGAAATAATGTTACCATCAGAAACCTTTACACTGTACGCAATAACATTCTGTTTCGCCGCTCTCACCCTGACAGCAACAACTGGTTACTATGCATTCCTGACGAGATTGTTAGCAAATTAATTTGGTATACTCATTTAAGTTACGCACTTTACGGAGCCAGAAAATGTTTTTTTATACTGAGACAGAACTGATATTTTGCCAATATGGAGAAACGTATTCGACGAGTTTTAGCGTCATGTAAAATCTGCCAGAATGCTAGGTCAGCTATGACTTCACATATTCCTCCATTACATCCCATTGCACCTGTTAAATTGAGACACATGGCCGCTGTAGACATTTTTGGTCCGATTCCCAGAACTAATAGAGGTTTTTGCTACATCTTTGTCGCAGTTGAACTCACTTCGAAATTTGTTACCTTCACTCCGTTACGCAAAGCTACTACTAAATCTGTTTCGAAAGCATTTATAAAACATTTTCTATTTCATGTAGGACATGTATTGAGAGTAATTTCTGACAGTGGATCATAGTTTCGATCTGATATATGGACACGTATGTTACAAACAAGAAACATTTCTCCGATTTATATATCCAAGTATCACGCTTCTTCGAACCCTTGTGAACGACTTATGAAAGAAACTGGTAAACTGTATAGATTATACTGCCATAAAAGACATATTGATTGGGACACACACATACTCTCATTCCAGGATGTAATTAATTCCATACCAAATGAATCTACTATGCTATCTCCGACTGTTATACTGAAAAATGTTGAACCACCTAACAAAACTAAAGAATTAGTATCCTTTCCTACATCTCGTCGACTACGACACCATGAAATAATTGACATTGCGCTGAACAACATCAAACGTGCCGCAGAGCGCCGGAGAAGACAGCAAAAACAGGTTTGTACACGCCGTGACTTTCACATTGGACAGAAGATATTAGTACGTACACACTATCTATCCAACAGAGGAAAGAATAGATGCAGTAAATTTGAGCTTCAATACGCAGGTCCATATCGAATTCGCAGCATTCCTCACCTCAATGTAGTACACGTCGAAACTTTGAGAATCAGAAAAAGCAAAGGCAATCACCATGTCTCCAATATTAAACCCTTTATTGAATGAACATACTTTATGATTTATCACACTGTAATGCCATTTCCTGATTTTTATATGACCAATGATGCATCAGACGGTGCACATTTTTCCAGATAAACTTACATATTTTATGACCACTTAAGCAATTATGTTTATGTGACTACTTACTGATGATTATCATATTTTTTCTTGGTAAGTACCTGGCAAGGTAAGGTTAGCAGGTCGCTTTTCTTGTCGTTACACATAAGACTGTGCACAATTTTCCAGATAAACGTACATATTTTATGACCAATTACGCAATTTTATCTAGTGACATATTAATTTTATCAAATTCTTTCTCCAATTAAGTCTTCAACTCTCGCCTCTATCAACTACACAACATACAAGCTGAACACAAAGAAAGTCATTTCTTGTCGTTATATATGAGACCGAGCACATTTTCCATTTTTTATGTATGATTCTTTTACTGTTTTGTTTGTATGCACTATGAAATATTTAAGATATAACAAACACCAGTTGACTTTGATATTTTGCCTTATGACATCTCAACATCGTGACAATTTTTTTTTTTTTTTTTTTTTTTTTTTTGCTACATTATTATACTCTGTGTACATTTTTGCACCTGAACACTGTCTACGTTTTTGACATAATACGTTTTCTGTCATGCTATGCTGTATGCTTAATTATATCACTAGAAACCAGTTTTTATTTAATGGGTATATGATTTAAAAGCAAGGTATTAATCCTTATTCATCATTTTCAGAAACCAAAAACGTGTAAAAGAAATAAATTATACAAACCACAGTGGATTACTATGAAATGGGAATTTCACTTTCGGAATGAACGAAAGAAGATGCAATACCTCGTCACGAAGAGTAAATGGATCAGAATTAACAAACACTAACAAGAATATACTATACACATCTTATGATAGCAGTCTTAACTAATTTTTTCTTTCAGAATACGAGGCGATTGATGCAGGTTGTCAGACAGAACTACACATCTTAGTCTTAGTGAAGAAATATGCTAGGAATAAGGAACTCTATACTATGAATAGTTGTATGAAGTAAATGGTAATATGAATAATGAATAATGAATAATGACTTTTTTGCAGATGATAATGAATGATGATGAATAGTTATATGAAGAATATGCTAATATGAATAATGAAGTTTTTCTTTGCAGGTGATAACAGTAATGAAGTTATGCTAATATGAATAATGAAGTTTTTCTTTGCAAATGAGAATAATGATGAAGTTTATATATTTACTGTTAGTTAAGAAATGCTATGTAGTTATTTAAGTATTTGTTGCAGTTCGTTTTGACAGTACATCTACATCTATACTCCGCGAGCCACCTTACGGTGTGTGGCGGAGGGTACTTATTGTACCACTATCTGATCCCCCCTTCCCTGTTCCATTCACGAATTGTGCGTGGGAAGAACGACTGCTTGTAAGTCTCCGTATTTGCTCTAATTTCTCGGATCTTTTCGTTGTGATCATTACGCGAGATATATGTGGGCGGTAGTAATATGTTGCCCATCTCTTCCCGGAATGTGCTCTCTCGTAATTTCGATAATAAACCTCTCCGTATTGCGTAACGCCTTTCTTGAAGTGTCCGCCACTGGAGCTTGTTCAGCATCTCCGTAACGCTCTCGCGCTGACTAAATGTCCCCATGACGAATCGCGCTGCTTTTCGCTGGATCATGTCTATCTCTTCTATTAATCCAACCTGGTAAGGGTCCCATACTGATGAGCAATACTCAAGAATCGGACGAACAAGCGTTTTGTAAGCTACTTCTTTCGTCGATGAGTCACATTTTCTTAGAATTCTTCCTATGAATCTCAACCTGGCGCCTGCTTTTCCCACTATTTGTTTTATGTGATCATTCCACTTCAGATCGCTCCGGATAGTAACTCCTAAGTATTTTACGGTCGTTACCGCTTCCAATGATTTACCACCTATGGCATAATCGTACTGGAATGGATTTCTGCCCCTATGTATGCGCATTATATTACATTTATCTACGTTTAGGGAAAGCTGCCAGCTGTCGCACCATGCATTAATCCTCTGCAGGTCCTCCTGGAGTACGTACGAGTCTTCTGATGTTGCTACTTTCTTGTAGACAACCGTGTCATCTGCAAATAGCCTCACGGAGCTACCGATGTTGTCAACTAAGTCATTTATGTATATTGTAAACAATAAAGGTCCTATCACGCTTCCCTGCGGTACTCCCGAAATTACCTCTACATCTGCAGATTTTGAACCGTTAAGAATGACATGTTGTGTTCTTTCTTCTAGGAAATCCTGAATCCAATCATAAACCTGGTCCGATATTCCGTAAGCTCGTATTTTTTTCACTAAACGTAAGTGCGGAACCGTATCAAATGCCTTCCTGAAGTCCAGGAATACGGCATCAATCTGCTCGCCAGTGTCTACGGCACTGTGAATTTCTTGGGCAAATAGGGCGAGCTGAGTTTCACGTGATCTCTGTTTGCGGAATCCATGTTGGTTATGATGAAGGAGATTTGTATTATCTAAGAACGTCATAATACGAGAACACAAAACATGTTCCATTATTCTACAACAGATTGACGTAAGCGAAATAGGCCTATAATTATTCGCATCTGATTTATGACCCTTCTTGAAAATGGGAACGACCTGCGCTTTCTTCCAGTCGCTAGCTACTTTACGTTCTTCCAGCGATCTACGATAAATTGCTGATAGAAAGGGGGCAAGTTCTTTAGCATAATCACTGTAGAATCTTAAGGGTATCTCGTCTGGTCCGGATGCTTTTCCGCTACTAAGTGATAGCAGTTGTTTTTCAATTCCGATATCGTTTATTTCAATATTTTACATTTTGGCGTCCGTGCGACGGCTGAAGTCAGGGACCGTGTTACGATTTTCCGCAGTGAAACAGTTTCGGAACACTGAATTCAGTATTTCTGCCTTTCTTCGGTCGTCCTCTGTTTCGGTGCCATCGTGGTCAACGAGTGACTGAATAGGGGATTTAGATCCGCTTACCGATTTTACATATGACCAAAACTTTTTAGGGTTCTTGTTTAGATTGTTTGCCAATGTTTTATGTTCGAATTCGTTGAATGCTTCTCTCATTGCTCTCTTTACGCTCTTTTTCGCTTCGTTCAGCTTTTCCTTATCAGCTATGATTCGACTACTCTTAAACCTATGATGAAGCTTTCTTTGTTTCCGTAGTACCTTTCGTACATGATTGTTATACCACGGTGGATCTTTCCCCTCGCTTTGGACCTTAGTCGGTACGAACTTATCTAAGGCGTACTGGACGATGTTTCTGAATTTTTTCCATTTTTGTTCCACATCCTCTTCCTCAGAAATGAACGTTTGATGGTGGTCACTCAGATATTCTGCGATTTGTGCCCTATCACTCTTGTTAAGCAAATATATTTTCCTTCCTTTCTTGGCATTTCTTATTACACTTGTAGTCATTGATGCAACCACTGACTTATGATCACTGATACCCTCTTCTACATTCACGGAGTCGAAAAGTTCCGGTCTATTTGTTGCTATGAGGTCTAAAACGTTAGCTTCACGAGTTGGTTCTCTAACTATCTGCTCGAAGTAATTCTCGGACAAGGCAGTCAGGATAATGTCACAAGAGTCTCTGTCCCTGGCTCCAGTTCTGATTGTGTGACTATCCCATTCTATACCTGGTAGATTGAAGTCTCCCCCTATTACAATAGTATGATCACGAAACTTCTTCACGACGTTCTGCAGGTTCTCTCTGAGGCGCTCAACTACTACGGTTGCTGATGCAGGTGGTCTATAGAAGCATCCGACTATCATATCTGACCCACCTTTGATACTTAACTTAACCCAGATTATTTCACATTCGCATTCGCTAATAACTTCACTGGATATTATTGAATTCTTTACTGCTATAAATACTCCTCCACCATTGGCGTTTATCCTATCCTTGCGGTATATATTCCATTCTGTGTCTAGGATTTCGTTACTGTTCACTTCCGGTTTTAACCAACTTTCCGTTCCTAATACTATATGCGCACTATTTCCTTCAATAAGAGATACTAATTCAGGAACCTTGCCCTGGATACTCCTGGAGTTTACCAATATTACGTTGACTTTTCCTGTTTTTGATCTCTGAGGACGGACGTTCTTTATCAACGATGATAATGTCCTCTCTGGTAAGCCGTCAGGTATTTTATCGTTTCGCCCAAGGGGGGGTCCCTCTAACCTAAAAAACCCCCGTGTGCACGCCACACGTACTCTGCTACCCTAGTAGCTGCTCCGGTGTGTAGTGCACGCCTGACCTGTCTAGGGGGGCCCTACAGTTCTCCACCCAATAACGGAGGTCGATGAATTTGCAACCATTATAGTCGCAGAGTCGTCTGAGCCTCTGGTTTAGACCCTCCACACGGCTCCAAACCAGAGGACCGCGATCGACTCTGGGCACTATGCTGCAGATATTAAGCTCAGCTTGCACTCCGCGTGCGATGCTGCTTGTCTTCACCAAATCAGCCAGACGCCGGAAGGAACCAAGGATGGCCTCAGAACCCAAGCGGCAGGCGTCATTCGTTCCGACATGTGCTACTATCTGCAGCCGGTCACACCCAGTGCGTTCAATAGCTGCCGGAAGGGCCTCCTCCACATTACGGACGAGACCCCCCGGCAAGCACACCGAGTGCACACTGGCATTCTTCCCCGACCTACCCGCTGTTTTCCTAAGGGGCTCCACAACCCGCCTAACGTTGGAGCTCCCTATAACTAATAGGCCCGCCCTCTGTGACTGTCGGGACCTTGCCGGAAACGATGTCATCACCACTAGGAAGCACCCCGTACCTGTTGGAAAGGGGTAAGGCAGCTGCCACGCGGCCAGATCCCACCTTCACCTTTCGGCCAGGCACGCGCGAGCCCACCACTGTCCGCCATTCACCCTGGAGTGATGGCTGACCGGTAAGATGCTCACTGCCGGAAGACGCAGCGACATCAGGGGTTCCATGCGATTCCAAGGCCACCGAAGTAGGCATAGGTCTCACCACAGTTGCCCCAACGCCACTACGAGCCGACGCCTGCGCCTCGAGCTCGATGAGCCTAACAGACAAAGCCTCCACCAGCCCCCGAAGAGTGGCCAATTCTCCTTGCGTCCGCTCACAACAACCACAGTCCCTACACATGACTATGTTTACCCTACAGTATGTCTTATGTCGCATGGTATAATGACTGAATGTTTTGGAAAGGACAGCTAGAGTACATACATATTGAGTACACGTTTCATTACCTGTTAATTCGAAGTTCACTACTTTTCAGCGTAATATGCGTTTCTTCTTTCAGCTTAATAATCCATTTTGTATTTTTTCTAGGAGAAGCAATTCATGAAATTAGTGTGCTATAAGCAGTTAGTCATTAAACCTGTTCTAGTACTTGCCTTTTTTTTACCCATTTGTGTGTGTCATTCATGAATGTGATCACATATACTCTACTTGTTTCATAACCTTACTACAGCTGACTCATGGCGAATTACATTACCTATCCTCACTTGCAGCAATAAGTCAAAAGCAAATATTGTTATGCCCCAGCAATTAATTATCGATCCCAACGCAATGCATTGCTAGCACAAAAAAAAAATGTATTACCAGTCCCAAATAATACTATCAGTTTAAGAGAGTTCTAAGTAATACTGAATGATGTTTTCTAATCACAGGCCTTGAGTAATAGTTACAGTGTGTTACATTTTCAATATGTCCTATGTCACTTGAATGATGAGTTCTGAGTAATAGTAAATGATATTTTGTAATAATGCATACATGCTATGCCAATAATGTCTGTAAATAATATGTTTGTTATACTCTATAAATGCTATGCTAGTAATCAACTCTCATTTTGAATGATGACTTCTGATGGTTTGTAACTGGCCAATGAGCACCAATAATTATTTTAAATATGTTGTATGTCACTTGAATGATGAAAAATGTTTTGTAATATTCAATATTTGCTATATGTTTAGTAACTGGCCAATGAATGCCACTGTATCTTATATTTCAAATTTGTGTTATGTCACTTACATGCTATTATATATGAATACCAGTAGCTTGATGCTACACTCATTAGCTCCTGTTTTGAATAATGCATAAAAATGGTTTGTAACTGGCCAATGAGTGCCAATGTTCACTGTAATCAGATGACTTATGAATAATATTCTGTAATACTTCATACATAGTACAGAAATGTTTAGTAACTAGGCAATGAGTGGCACCAATTACTCAAATCGGTTGATAGAGTAGTGTAATTCTCAATTATGACTAGCATAAGAATGTCCTTCACCTTCTGACCTAATTACCGGAAATTACTGCAATATCCGTTTGTCCTGTCTATCCTTATGATCATGGAGCACTATATTTGGTTTCTGCACTAATTCTACGTTGGTGAAAGAGTGTGGTGTTGACACATCATGGTGTCCACCACCTTGAACAATGGAGGTGTTATTATGGTACCACTTTTTGGTGTACCTAATGTACTACCAAATGATAACATTGAATATTAATACGACATTTCAGTGTCTTGGCTACACTGATTAATACTCCAGATTGTCTCACTTGGTGTTGTACTTCTATAGAAACATATGGACTTTCAGTGCAGCTACATGCAACCTACTGTGCTACAACCATGATGCAATCCTTCGCTTTCCTATCCTAGTTCTTGTAAAATGGTAAAAAAAATACTACAGTGCGTGTGCACTTTATGTCATTTGTTAATATGTTTTGTACTCATTGCGTATACTAGTTCTTGTAAAATGGTAGAAATATATACAGTGCGTGTGCACTTCATGTAATTTGTTAATATGATTTATACTCAATGCGTATACATTTTGTCATTGCTTGATATGTTCTGAATTACAGTGTGTATGCACTTTATGTCATTTGTTAATATGATTTGTCCTCATTGCGTATCCTAGTTCTTGTAAAATGGTAAAGAGGTATGCAGTGCGTGTGCACTTTATGTCATTTGTTAATATGTTTTGTTCTCATTGCGTATACATTTTGTGATTTCTTGATATGTTCTGTACTCAGTGCATGTGCACTCTATTTAATTTCATGTTCTGCACTTATATCTATATGTATATACTCTGTGACTGTAAACTTAGTTAATTAAGAAAAATTTGTTGCTCATGGCAAGTCCAATTGACTCACCATCGCTGCCAAATTCTTGCCCCCCCCCCCTCCCCCCAGTGGAGGGTTATGTAAGATGTATGAGCAGATGTAATTTTATGCTAGAGGTCCGAGCAGATGTAATAAAGATGTAATTTTATGTAAGAGATCCGAGCAGATGTAATTTCGATGTATTGCTCATGCGCTGCCTGCGATATGCAAGGTATAAGAGAATCGCTGACCAGAGAGCAGTGTTGACTCAGTACGAACTGTGTAGCTGTTGCTAGTCTGCGCTAGTCTGCGCTTGTGGGGAGTCTGCTCCGTTCTGGTCTGGTGTATCGTGTTGGCTGGCCGGTCGCGGTGCAGTGATGCCGGTGCCTGAGTATTATTGTATAAGGTAAAAAGCAGCCTCGCGCATATCTAGTAATGTTATGTGAACTACGATGTAAATGTTTTAAAAATGTCCTAATAACAATCTTTGTGATATAAAGTAATTTTTTTTTACAAGCATTCATTTCAATTTAAAGATTTACTAATTTCTCCCATCCATGATCATTCCGATTGTTGCAAAAGAAAAATCAGTTGCTTCCTTTCATAAATGACAAATCTATCGGCCAGCATTGCACAGAGCTGTGCCGGAAAAAGGTTATTTTAAGAGCAGATAGTTGGCGACTTTATTGAGGTAAGAATTTTTGCTTTTTTATTTAGAATGATCTTACAGGGCCATGACGCAGCACTGATGTCGTCCAAAATTTACCAGGGTACTGAATTTATTTTTTATTATGAGGATTAGGTATTTTTCTGTTTCGAGCTTACATTAAATGGGAAACAAATTTTGTGTGGAGGTTAAATGTGAATGAATTTCTGTAGGGAGGTTATAAATGGGAACCAATTTTGTTCTGAGGTTATACTAAAATTAGAATCATATTCATAATCATATTATTATGTATACAATATTTTTGTGGGGAGATTACAAGCTGCTGGAAACAAGCAAGAATTTCCCTTCTCAAGAAACGTAAAACTCCTACTCCACTAATGAAACTAAATTAATTTGTAAATATCCCATGTCCCATATTACATGACCTTCTTGTGTTTCAAGATACAAAGTGGTAAGCTACAGGCAAATTAAGACTTTACCATCCAAGCGTTATACAACTAGTTTTAAAAAGTAGACCTTTAATTACACATAATCGGTTGACCAATCATACTGTATAACACAAGAGTTTATATTTACATAACATGTAAATAGAAAAATGAATTAAAAGTCCACCAGTCTGCAAGAGCGTTATTTGCTGAAGTCGACTAGAGAGTCCGACAACTGGCTTCCAAACTTTTGAGTTGGATTTTCTGGTATATATAACGCTATGTGATATAGTACAGGGAGCTATTACAGAACGTTGCAGATTAGCTGGTTAGGTAGAGTTCTCAGCCTTCCCAATTGGCGAAACCATCGTCAATGATCAGTGTCCATTCTCTGTTGAAACCACGATGAACCTGCTACTTGATCGGTTAAAGTATCTTCCTGTAGCCCCATGTAAAGCAACGGACGACACAGGTCCACTGTAACATGTGAGACTGTGGCTGCCCTAGTATAAAAAGAAAAAAAGTAGTTTCCAGGCAATTCTGTAATTTACTAAGTAGCAATATATTACAGATAGTTTTGATACATTACACAGAACATAAATGTATAGAACTCTGAATAGTTACAAATGCTGCACACAACACAAGCTCTTGTCTAACAACAGCAAAAACTCTGGAATATGAGGGAAAGTGCTTGTAGCAGTCTGTAGTCCGCACTTCTTCATGTGATACTAAAATCAAACGCTAGTCTGCAGTACCTAAAAAAAGAAAAACACGTTGGATGCTCTCATGTTCACAATCCTCTAGATAAAACACTCCCCTCTATATATTCTTAGTAATTGGTACCCTGTTTGTAAATGGTGGTAGTAAAAATTTGTAGAAACTAAACTTGCAACTTTTTCAAAACTTTCAACTTCGAAAAAAATAGTAACTGATAATTACTTTCAATATAACTTTTGTTCTTTGTGACCGACAGATTAAAATATGTCTATGCTAGTGTATATCTCGCATCAGGTTTATAAGCGGTTTTTTTTTTTTGTGAGTCCTTTCCTTGTATTAGAATGACTAAAGTATTGTTCCAATTTTCGGGATTTCCCATTTTCATATAGAATGAAACTGGATTCAACAACACAGTTAAAAATAAGAATCAAAATAATATCCTTCCAGAAATAATAGTGAATGAGGTCCCGCTCCATACTCGTATTCTGGAAGACGACTATACAATTCCCCGTCGGCTTATCGAGATTTACATGTTCCCAGTTGCATCGTCATGATGAAAGTGTCGTATGTGGGGACTCGCGAAGCCCATACACATTGCCACATTGCATTCGTCATCGTCACCTGGGCTGCTGTCGTGCAACCCGTCTTGTGTGGGATACTTCCGTAATGACTATGCGGCATCGGACGTGAAATCAGTATTGTCGTTCATCGCAGATGCTGTCACTTGGATCGCACTTCATTTACTTCCGCAAAATTTTAATTTTCTCGACGTAGGTACGTAATTCGTATCTTGAGATTAAATTGTGGGCACAATGTCTCTTTCGTTTCGCGATAATAAATATCAAAATGTTCAAACATAATGTTGCGGAAGAGGGCGTAGTTGATTGCGCTGCTATGACACCCAGCGGCAGCCTACGACGGCGGTGTCGCTATGGAACAGTAATAAGGAGGGACGGAGTTACAGTCTTACGCTGTACGTTTCTTTCGAGCTGTCGGTACCATGTTAGATGAGACTACTGTTTACGATTGCTTCTCGTTCTCAATTTCTGTCCTGTGCAGGCAACTGTAGTTTTTAATATAAACAGTGCGATCGCGAATAACAAAATATCAGGAAAACATTTTCAGGTGTTTTTATGAGCTTAAGTGCATATCTGATCCAGTAATGAGACACTTTTCGTCTACTTAATGTAACTTCGTTTTTTATGCCTTTCGAATAACCAAGGAGCGTATGTGATATGGAAAGGCAGCTTTTGTAATCCGAGATCTTGCCTAATAAGGACTAACAAACCTGATGTTCGGTCATTTCCTCTTCCCGAAAATGTAGAGAACGCCTTTTGGTATGTTTGGTTGGTTTCCAATCTTTCCTTCTCACAGCGTTCACTTAGAGAACTTTTCGAGTTGGATTCATATATAAACTAGCGTCAATTAACAAAAATAAGACCACTAAGGTACATCTGAACAGCACAACCCCAAATTATATATACAAAGGAGTCATTGCTTGAACGAGTCCACTTGCTAATGAAATGTGATTCCCCTACACTTCAGACTATAACCAGACTGCTTAGTAAACCTGTAAATGACGAATGCTGGCATCTTTGATCAAACTGCTTCCACCAAGCTAATAGTTGGGATAATTAACATATTGGACGTCAGCTTCAAGTTGTGGCGTCATGACAGCGTGTAAGATTTCCTTAGTTAATTTCAGTCAACTGTTAATTAATATTTTAAAATTCGTGTCCACTATGATCACTTGTTTTGGGGATAGTTAGTTACTACACTTATCACTGATAGACGATGTCTCGCTCGTCAAATTCATGTAATTGTAATGTTTAGTTTTCAGAAATGTTCAAAGAGTATCACTTTAGAATCGTAGCGGCCTTTTAATATTAAACAACTAGTGTCAATTCTTTGAAATATCTCCTCAATAGGCAATTTTCAAAAATGTCTTGGTTAGAATAACATCAAACAAATCACTATACAACAGATTTATGTTCCCTTCAACGCATAAAACATACATCTTGCATACATTAACATACACTGTAAGTAGGGTGTTTATGTTTTCTTATTGGCAACGTTACGTAGCAGTCTGTGGCTGCTTTACATTGTTGTAATACTCGCCATAGTAGTGTTAGGCAGCTGGAGGTCGTCGAGGGGACACTGAATAGTGCACGGTACATCCAAACCGTCATCGAACCCATCGTTCTAGCATTCCTAGACCGGCGAGGGAACTTGCTGTTCCAACAGGACAATGCACGTCCGCATGTATCCCGTGCCACCCAACGTGCTCTAGAAGGTGTAAGTCAACTACCCTGGCCAGCAGGATCTCCGGATTTGTCCCCCATTGAGCATGTTTGGGACTGGATGAAGCGTCGTCTCACGCGGTCTGCACGTCCAGCACGAACGCTGGTCCAACTGAAGCGCCAGGTGGAAATGGCATGGCAAGCCGTTCCACAGGACTACATCCAGCGTCTCTACGATCGTCTCCATGGGAGAATAGCAGCCTGCATTGCTGCGAAAGGTGGATATACACTGTACTAGTGCCGACATTATGCATGCTCTGTTGCCTGTGTCTATGTGCCTGTGGTTCTGTCAGTGTGATCATGTGATGTATCTGACCCCAGGAATGTGTCAATAAAGTTTCCCCTTCCTGGGACAATGAATTTACGCTGTTCTTATTTCAATTTCCGGGAGTGTACAAGGACTGCAGTGGGTCTGCACCTCTGGCGGCCCACAAATATCGTAATCTCTACCAGAACTACAGTGGGTCTGCTCTGTGATGACCTACCAATACTCTTCAAAACTTCGATTGACTCTGCTGTGGGTTTGCTCTGTTGTGGCCCATTACTTGTCTGCATGTCAAGAGTCAGCACTGTCTTTCCATTGGAAGGACAACACTACTTCTTCAAGACAGCATGAAAATCTATTACTTCCGTGTGCATTTTCTTTTACTGCTCAGACTTTGAGAAAAACACTGCTATTTTACTGTAATAAACGATCAGGACTGTCTTTATGGACTGTGAGAAAATTTTAGCTTTTGACCAACATTGTATCAATAAGTGTGTGCATTTGATATCTTTGTTATTGTAATTATGAAAAATTTTATCAAATCATTATTGGCCACTGCCTAAAACAATTTGTAAAATTTTTTGTGGGGAGCATGGGGGCTATGTAAGTAGGCTGTTTATGTTTTCTTATTGGCAACGTTACGTAGCAGTCTGTGGCTGCTTTGCATTGTTGTAATACTCGCCATTGTAGTGTTAGGCAGCTGGATGTGAACAGCGCGTAGCGTTGCGCAGTTGCAGGTGAGCCGCCAGCAGTGGTGGATGTGGGGAGAGAGATGGCGGAGTTTTGTAATTTGTCATGAACTGCTATATATATTATGACTATTAAGGTAAATACATTGTTTGTTCTCTATCAAAATCTTTCATTTGCTAACTATGCCTATCAGCAGTTAGTGCCTTCCGTAGTTTGAATCTTTTATTTAGCTGGCAGTAGTGGCGCTCGCTGTATTGCAGTAGTTCGAGTAACCAAGATTTTTGTGAGGTAAGCGATTTGTGAAATGCATAGGTTAATATTAGTCAGGGCCATTCTTTTGTAGGGATTTCTGAAAGTCAGATTGCGTTGCGCTAAAAATATTGTATGTCAGGTTAAGCACAGTCATGTATAAATTGTTCAAAGGGGACGTTTCAAATGTCGACCCTTAGCCGAGGATACCTCACTGGAATCTTCTGATTTTTTCTTGTAGTTTGTGTAATTAGTGTAGCTCTTGTTTATTGCTAGCGTGTAATTGTAGAGAGAATCTCCTTTGTAGTTGCAGTCTTTCATTGTTGTACAGTAAAACAGTTGTGGCATGCCTGTAGATTTGCAGCAAGTATTTCGCAGCTGCGCTTGCAATTAACTAGATATTATTTTCAGTGCTATGTTAATGTGTTCTCTTATTTTTGCTCTTCAAATTGTGCTTTTCTGTGTTGTCGTGTGAAATATTGTGACAATAATAGAGTGTGAAAAACGCTCCAAAGTAAACTGAGAAATGACAGTGAAGACGAAAAAAGTGTGTTGGCGCCACCATGTAATGTATTAACTAATATTCAATGTAGTAAGTTGGTAACTGTGCATAGGGAAATGGAGCGGGCGTCAAATAATGGTGTAGACAGTGAAACAGGTAGTGAACAGGGAAGCATTATCGATCGATCGGTCGGCAACAGCTCGCATCAGCAATCGGGAATGACAGAACACAATATTGCAAATACTGTAGTCTAAGGTTTCGGGTTCTCATCGTTTTCTCAAATGAGTCAAGACACATTTTCCGCTTGGCAAAATGTGAATGTTGCCGGTGCAAATTCACTGCCGAGAAGCACTGAGGAACATGTTTCAGACACCAGTGCATTGTTATTACAATTAATGCAACAAATGGGACAAAAGCTTGAAAAGTTAGACACATTGGAACAAAATCTTCAAAAGTTAGACACAATGGAACAAAATCTTCAAACGTTAGACACCACACTTGAACAAACACGTGAAGATTTAACTACTGAGTTACATAAAATCGAATCGAAATGTCATAAAGTCTGTAATGACGTAAAAACACAAATTTGTGAGCATTTTCAACCTATTTTTTCGCGGCATGAAAATGCATTACAGAATCACGAAGCAGCCATACAAGAACTGCAAACTATTGTTCATGAAAATCATGAGACCTTGCAAGCTAAATTTGACTCAGTTGCATCTAATGATTCGGTTATGCAACTTGCAAAAACTCAGGAAAACTTAAAGGACACAGTAGATACTCCGAAACTTGGTTCAGAAAAACACACTGAGGAAATAAGTACACTATCGGAGAAAGTAGCCGAACTTTCGGATCAGTTCACTAATTTATCTACGAAGGTAGATGATAATCTGAATGACACAATACCGGTAGTCTTTAATGACACGGAAGAGTGCGAACAAATTAGGAAATTCAATCAAAATCAAATCAATATACAGTACAAAAGAGAAATTCGGGAAGTACAAGATCAGTTGGCACAAGTAATACAAAAATTACAAATTTCAGAGGACACTCGCGCTCCAACACGGGAAGAGGGACTTAGAAATGCGGAAAAGCGGCAAAATAATAACACAGCGCATTTCGGAAATTATGAAAGAAATTGGCAAGGTGCACCGAATTTTGAAATGGAACCGCCGAAACGACGTAACAATGACCGATATGCGACTCGCCGACATGATGACTTTGACTATAAGCTGTTCATTACTACACGTAAATTCAAAACATTTAAGAATTCTGGCAACGACATTCATCCACAAGCGTGGCTCCATCAATTCTCTCATTGTTTTACTCCTAACTGGTCATTAGAGCACAGATTAGAATTTATGTGTGGCTACTTAGAGAATGAACCAGCTGTAAGAATGCGATCGGTCATTCACGATTGCCACAGTGAAGGAGAGTTTTACCATGCCTTCCTCTCAGCATATTGGTCTCAAGCCACACAAGACCGAGTAAAACATGGCATCATAATGATGAAACATTTCGAACAATCTGAATTTTCCAGTCTTGTGAAATATTTTGAACACATGTTGCACAAGAATCAGTATCTTTCAAACCCATACAGCCCCTCAGAACTCATCCGCATTTGCTTAATCAAATTACCTGAACATTTACGGCATATTATTTTGGCAGGACGTTGCAAAGACGACATTGAAGCTTTTCAGGGGCTCTTACAAGAACTGGAAATTGACACTGACATTCGCGGAACGCGAAAACAGGAGCACAACAATTAAAGATCACATCCGTCACAATTCCGCGATGACAGAAATAATACACGACGAGGCTATTCTTTCAACGTAAATCGTGACCAAAACAGACACCACCCGTCTGACAACCGTTGGCAGAGTAGTAATAGTTACAGAGAAAGATCGCACTTCCGTAGTAATGAATATGACAGAGATAACCACAGAAACAGACAATATGGGAACCAAAACAATTATTACCGAATGAAGGGAGATCTCCAAGAAGTAAAGAAAGTTTTGTTTGCAAAATACTGCAGTAAAACTAACCCTGTCCTTTCCTTTTGTATTATTATGCTGTGTGTTTGTGTACCCTTGTGTATTTGTGTACTTCCTGTCTTTAAGTGTTTATCTGATAAGACTTATGTTGTAGAATTTTTCTAGTACTAAGCTACATTCACTATGATGAGGAATCCTGTTATCCACAAATATAATTTGCATTTATAATATGTTATTTACTATGTAAAGATGTTTAGACATTATTTATTCTGTTCTGTTTTAGTGCTCATGTGTAAAGTTGATGTATCGAAAGTTATTCGATCTTTTATGTATGTACTTATGTCATAATTCCTGTAACACTGATGTATATGTTATTTCGATACAAATGATATCTGTACTGTTACGTTCTTTAATGATGTATTTTTGTACCTTTGTAATTGTATTTTCATGTTGCAAATTTATAATTGTATAGACACCAGTTCTTCAAATTAAGTTACATTTCACTGCACACGTTTCTCTTGGTCATAGTATATGGACAATATGTGAGAAGTAGGGACTGTTAGTGTTTGCACGTGTGTTAATAATTCAGCAAGGGACTGGATAACAGCATTGCTGGTTCTAAGGACAATTCCAAACACTTTGTGAGTGCACAAGTGGTGGTTTATGGACTTGCTATATTCTCTGCAAGACCCTTCGATGGTGATTGTGCACCTGCACAGTCGCAACAGATGGCTGCTGGCCATTTCTACAATCCTGGAAATGGAAAAAAGAACACATTGACACCGGTGTGTCAGACCCACCGTACTTGCTCCGCACACTGCGAGAGGGCTGTACAAGCAATGATCACACGCACGGCACAGCGGACACACCAGGAACCGCGGTGTTGGCCGTCGAATGGCGCTAGCTGCGCAGCATTTGTGCACCGCCGCCGTCAGTGTCAGCCAGTTTGCCGTGGCATACGGAGCTCCATCGCAGTCTTTAACACTGGTAGCATGCCGCGACAGCGTGGACGTGAACCGTATGTGCAGTTGACGGACTTTGAGCGAGGGCGTATAGTGGGCATGCGGGAGGCTGGGTGGACGTACCGCCGAATTGCTCAACACGTGGGGCGTGAGGTCTCCACAGTACATCGATGTTGTCGCCAGTGGTCGGCGGAAGGTGCACGTGCCCGTCGACCTGGGACCGGACCGCAGCGACGCACGGATGCACGCCAAGACCGTAGGATCCTACGCAGTGCCGTAGGGGACCGCACCGCCACTTCCCAGCAAGTTAGGGACACTGTTGCTCCTGGGGTATCGGCGAGGACCATTCGCAACCGTCTCCATGAAGCTGGGCTACGGTCCCGCACACCGTTAGGCCGTCTTCCGCTCACGCCCCAACATCGTGCAGCCCGCCTCCAGTGGTGTCGCGACAGGCGAGAATGGAGGGACGAATGGAGACGTGCCGTCTTCAGCGATGAGAGTCGCTTCTGCCTTGGTGCCAATGATGGTCGTATGCGTGTTTGGCGCCGTGCAGGTGAGCGCCACAATCAGGACTGCATACAACCGAGGCACACAGGGCCAACACCCGGCATCACGGTGTGGGGAGCGATATCCTACACTGGCCGTACACCACTGGTGATCGTCGAGGGGACACTGAATAGTGCACGGTACATCCAAACCGTCATCGAACCCATCGTTCTAGCATTCCTAGACCGGCGAGGGAACTTGCTGTTCCAACAGGACAATGCACGTCCGCATGTATCGCGTGCCACCCAACGTGCTCTAGAAGGTGTAAGTCAACTACCCTGGCCAGCAGGATCTCCGGATTTGTCCCCCATTGAGCATGTTTGGGACTGGATGAAGCGTCGTCTCACGCGGTCTGCACGTCCAGCACGAACGCTGGTCCAACTGAAGCGCCAGGTGGAAATGGCATGGCAAGCCGTTCCACAGGACTACATCCAGCGTCTCTACGATCGTCTCCATGGGAGAATAGCAGCCTGCATTGCTGCGAAAGGTGGATATACACTGTACTAGTGCCGACATTATGCATGCTCTGTTGCCTGTGTCTATGTGCCTGTGGTTCTGTCAGTGTGATCATGTGATGTATCTGACCCCAGGAATGTGTCAATAAAGTTTCCCCTTCCTGGGACAATGAATTCACGCTGTTCTTATTTCAATTTCCGGGAGTGTACAAGGACTGCAGTGGGTCTGCACCTCTGGCGGCCCACAAATATCGTAATCTCTACCAGAACTACAGTGGGTCTGCTCTGTGATGACCTACCAATACTCTTCAAAACTTCGATTGACTCTGCTGTGGGTTTGCTCTGTTGTGGCCCATTACTTGTCTGCATGTCAAGAGTCAGCACTGTCTTTCCATTGGAAGGACAACACTACTTCTTCAAGACAGCATGAAAATCTATTACTTCCGTGTGCATTTTCTTTTACTGCTCAGACTTTGAGAAAAACACTGCTATTTTACTGTAATAAACGATCAGGACTGTCTTTATGGACTGTGAGAAAATTTTAGCTTTTGACCAACATTGTATCAATAAGTGTTTGCATTTGATATCTTTGTTATTGTAATTATGAAAAATTTTATCAAATCATTATTGGCCACTGCCTAAAACAATTTGTAAAATTTTTTGTGGGGAGCATGGGGGCTATGTAAGTAGGCTGTTTATGTTTTCTTATTGGCAACGTTACGTAGCAGTCTGTGGCTGCTTTGCATTGTTGTAATACTCGCCATTGTAGTGTTAGGCAGCTGGATGTGAACAGCGCGTAGCGTTGCGCAGTTGCAGGTGAGCCGCCAGCAGTGGTGGATGTGGGGAGAGAGATGGCGGAGTTTTGTAATTTGTCATGAACTGCTATATATATTATGACTATTAAGGTAAATACATTGTTTGTTCTCTATCAAAATCTTTCATTTGCTAACTATGCCTATCAGTAGTTAGTGCCTTCCGTAGTTTGAATCTTTTATTTAGCTGGCAATAGTGGCGCTCGCTGTATTGCAGTAGTTCGAGTAACCAAGATTTTTGTGAGGTAAGCGATTTGTGAAATGCATAGGTTAATATTAGTCAGGGCCATTCTTTTGTAGGGATTTCTGAAAGTCAGATTGCGTTGCGCTAAAAATATTGTGTGTCAGGTTAAGCACAGTCATGTACAATTGTTCAAAGGGGACGTTTCAACACATTACTGCCACGATTTATCAGCATGTATGCAAAAGCACTTCCAGCTGGATCAGAACTGGAAATTTTTCATAATATTCATTAATTTATATTATTTTATTGTCTACATTTTTGCAACGGTTAACACAACAATTACACGCAGCTTCAAAGATATTCGTCATCTGCGCGGCCATCGACTCCAGGAGGCTTACATTCGGCAAACTCCTCGTGTAGCAGTGAAAACTGCCATCGAAGTCCACTTATTTGTTAAGTCCCTCATGTAACAAAGAACTAAAACGCCTGCGCCGAAGTACAATGTATCATTACAGCGCCCTGTACTTGGCGTCATAATACCGGACGCCACTGGGTACATAACAAGGTTTATCTTGAAATGCATAGTCGATAATCTGTACAGCAGTCGTTAGATTTCTGACGTGTTAAGGCTACTTCTTGTGCCATATCTTCAAGGTCTCTCTTACATAATCTTTCAACAAGATAACGCAGGATTGCTTGTTGCCTATACCGTCCTGATATATCTCGACACAGAGTGTGATCGACTGTTCATTCGGCCAATACGTTGTCTCGATCTCTCCTCTACTGAAAATGTATGGCCCTGGGATGAGACTGCCAAGTCATGAGTTGTTGGACTCTCTCATAGAGCTGAAGAGCAAAATGAACTGCTATGTCGTAAAGAAAAACTAATTAACTTGACAGATAAGACAGGTACTGTGTTTAAACTCTCTTCCGATTTCTTTCCGTAGATGCATAAATTTTTAAATTTTTTACCAGTCTAATAAAACATTTGTGAAAAAATTTGCGTATAGATGAATACGTTATCTTTGTGGCTGCTGTAAGGAAAGACTGGGTTAGGTGCAAGATGAGTTGGGGGTCGGAAGTTCCCATTTCTCCGGTTTTCACATTACACCAGGCAAATTCGGAGAAAACTGCTACAGTTCCCGATGAAAACACCGTCTCTCATAGCAGCTGAAGTACTCACAGTCACCGTAAGATCTCCTGGAAACACTTTCATAATGAGGAGGTTGAACAACAGTGGCAGTATGATATTTTGTAACAAACTGGTCGCTTAGGGAACCTCTTGACGGCGAAATATTTTTCGTCGTTCAGACTGTGATAGTAGAAGATTCGCCCAGTATAGTTAATTTGTGAAGAAATCGCTATGCACTGGATTGCTAAACACACCAGAGCTAACATTTATGACTGGGTGTTGTGTGATGTCCTTACGTTAGTTAGGTTTAAGTAGTTCTATGTTCTGGGGGATTGATGACCATAGATGTTCAAAATGGTTCAAATGGCTCTGAACACTATGGGACTCAACTGCTGTGGTCATCAGTCCCCTAGAACTTAGAACTACTTAAACCTAATTAACCTAAGGACATCACACACATCCATGCCCGAGGCAGGATTCGAACCTGCGACCGTAGCAGTCGCACGGTTCCGGACTGCGCACCTAGAACCGCGAGACCACCGCGGCCGGCACCATAGATGTTAAGTCCCATAGTGCTCAGAGCCATTTGAGCCATTTTGAAGCAGCTAACATTTAGGCCAGATGGACGAAGTTTAAAATGAGACCTTCTCCCTGCATAAACAAATGCTGTGTTCTTCCTCGATTCAAGACTTAGCATTATCTGCAGGTAAGATGTTCTCAGATCACAAGTTGAAAAGAATTTATTATCATGAAAGTTCTCTATAACCTCATTGATATTTTCTAGATGAGTGCGGACAGGACCTATAATCTTATTTATCTGTCTTGCGTCCAAAACTAGTCGAACTTTGCCCTCTGGTTTAGGGACAACCAATAAACGACTACAGTATGACCTTGTGGATAGCTGAATCAACTTCCAGTCCAACATGCGCTGCAATTCTTCATCGACAGATCGTCGGAGTCGCCAAGGTACAGGATAAAAACTTTGGCAATATGTACTACGCTTCTAAATTACACACATAGCCTTTCACTACACCCGGTTTTTCACTAAAGACATTGATATTCTGCTGCAATAAGTCTGCCAATTTTTTTCGCTGCAGATGGTCCAAACAGTTAGATTCAGACGTCTTTTGATGTACAAAATCAGCTGATGTTCATATCTGATAAACCTCTTCTGCATTTAATCTCCGATTCTTCTTGAAACACCTTACAAGCTTAATAGCTGAACCCCAACAAAATCTTCCGTGGCTATAGTCTCCTCTAATCAGCTCCACACACACATTCTCATCGTTAATCTTAAAAGAGGCACAGACTGCAGAGAAGTCGAATTTTACGTCCATCACCCGGATATTCTCAGTACCCAAAATACAGTCCTCTATTAATTTATTTATTACTAGGAACCTATATAAAGCCTCTACATTTCCTATTCTTGATTGAATAAGAGTCTGTATCTTTACCTTTTGTGCCCTGTTACCGGTTGCAACTGTATATACACAATTACTCACAGGAAAGACTGATAGTTTCCGGTGTCGTCAGCCTCTCAAACAGTGTTGCGGAGGTTGCATGAACTTTTGCTCCTGTATCAAGAATTACCCTAATGGTATGGCCATAGACTTTTTTATACATCGCCGGTATAGGAACGGTCATACGCTTGGCTGTACACTGCTGGGCGTCATGTGTAAGTTCATCTCTTAGTGTCTGTCTGTCATTGCATTGGAACATGGCAACTCTCTTGCCATAGCCTCATACATCACACCCGACCGATTCTCCGGGGCACGATACGGTTTTCTTTAGTTTAACGCATGGGTTCTGAGATCGTCAGTGACATCTGTAATCACTGGCGGTTGCTCTCTCCAGTCATTTATATTCGGAGATCGCTGGCTAATATTTTGTGATTGCCAGTTCGGGTTATTCCGGTGGAACAGGTGATTATTCTGACTATGTTGGTTGTGATGATTTCGATCGTGGTTTGCATCGAGTTGAGCCTTCGCTCCTTAGGTTTATTTTTTGGGCAGCGAGGCTGAAACTACACCTAACTGACATTCAATCTTCGGCCGCCGTTCAGCTGTCGTTTGTTATGCTGAGCTTGGAAGCCTGAGCTCTGTTGCGCCCTACTATTATTATTGCTGCTCGGTCTTGGGTGATATGCAAAGTTCTTGTTTACACTAGTCGACGACCCATTCCCATGATGTGTAGCTCGTAAGTCCTCGTTTAATAGGTCGATGGTGCCGACGACAGAGAGGAGTTCTTCAACATTGTCTTCGGGAGCATACATTAGTTTTTCACGTATCTCGACCAGTAACTTCGCTTCATAATCTTCAAAATATCCACATGCGGTACTGGAGTCTCCCAGCATCTTCTTTTATGCAGGTACTTCTCAAAGTACAGACGCAAGTTCCCATCCTTGACTGAAAATGGTTCTGGATTATAAATCTCTTTTACCAGTCGTTCCTGAATTCCCTTGGATCAATACCTACTCAAGAACGCTCGCTCAAAATCCTCGTAGGTGCCACAGGTTTCCATAATATCCGTGCACCATAAACTACCTTCCCCTTGTACGTAGCCAGCGACAAAAGAAATCCATACACGTGGTAAAACTCCTCTGAACCCGCGAATGAAAACGACGGCATTAACAGTTTTCTTCTCCAGACAGATGGCTTGGAGCTGCCGGTGCTCTAGGAGCTTCTCCTTAGGGTCACAACCACATGTGCACTTTTTGTCGAAGACGTCGGGCTACTCATCATTGATGGCGAATTCATTACATTTTGCTTCGGTTCGTCGGAAAATGTCGCAAGTGTGTCATAACCACTCGCTCTTATTTCCTTTATTGACTAGGAAAATTTTTCAGTCGATATGATTATACTGTCTTTCCACTTCAAGAACTCTTCACCAAATTGTTGGCTTATCACATCTCTATAAATCTGGATCCTTGTGGAATCCGATACATTAGCCAGTTAAACGTTTTGCACAGCTTTTTACAGTTGTTCATTAACAATATGTGTCACCCTCTCTTCTATAACTGCCACCCAATCTGATTTAACAAGTTCCAATTTGGACACAAGGGAATCTACGGTTTCGGTGACATCTTTTACTTCGGTTTGGATTTTAGAGATTTCCTAATGAGTTTTCTCCTGCGACAGCTTAAGATTTGCCATTTCCGTAGCAAGATCACTTTTCTGAATGCTTAAAATGAACCACTTCGCATTTCAAACTCAACCACAGCATTAATATCTGGCATAGTTAGCCTGATATTTGCTTGTTTAGTTACTAGTGCCTCCTGCTGCTTAACGAGATCGTCTTGTTTAGCAGATAGACTTGCCTGTTCTACTGCTACCGTATGAACTATAGTGGAAACTTTGTCTTGTTCCGCTGGCATTGATTCTTGTGCCGAAGCTATCCTAGTCTGTTCAGTTGCTACAGATTGCAGTTTACCAGACATCGATTGTTGATTTTCAGTTAATGTCTGCACCGCTTGGGATGTACTAATAGTCATAGATGTTTAAATTTAAACTCCTCAGACCTACCTGTGGTCATTACAGGTACTAAACTACCAGCGGAAAGCACCTCCTCAACTGACTGACTATTGTCCATTGTATTCTGTTCACGTTCCATTCCCGAGTGAGCGCGTGTCCTATCCATAAACTACTAAACAGTCCGCCCCAATAACTGAATGGTCGGCGTGACGGACTGCCGTCCTAAGGGGACCGTGTTCGACTCCTGGCTGAATCGGGGATTTTCTCCGCTCAGGGGCTAGGTGTTCTGTTGTCGTCAGCATTGTTTCATCCCCATCCTCGGGGATTTTCTCCGCTCAGGGGCTAGGTGTTCTGTTGTCGTCACCATTGTTTCATCCCCATCCTCGGGGATTTTCTCCGCTCAGGGGCTAGGTGTTCTGTTGTCGTCACCATTGTTTCATCCCCATCCGGCGCGCAGGTCGCCCAATGTGGCGTCGAATGTAATAAGACCTGCACCAAGGCGGCTGGACCTGCCCCGTACGGGGCCTCCCGGCCAATGACGCCAAACGCTCATATCCATTTACCTCACTAAACAAAATCTTCTCACGACCCACGTAGTTTCAAAATACACAGATAAAATCAGAACATATCTACACACGGTTTTTTTAAAATTTTCATCTATAACTAATAAAAATAGGAAGACTCTATAGAAAGTGACACTATTGGATTCCAGACGAGTAAACTTGGTGTTGCTAGTCTGCGGCCTGGACATTCGGGTGATCTATTGAGATGCACCGGCCCCTCTGACCCCTTTGTGGTCTCGAACAAGGACAAGGTATGCAACACAGAAACACACGTTATGGTACACTTCTTACCAATAGCATACATACATGGAAATGATACAAAATTCTAACAAGTTCCCTAACTTGCAAGCAGTCCTGTCATTAGGACGTCACTCTCACATTAACTGTTAAGTCGTAAAAGAAGAATTAATTAACTTGACCTTTGACTCTGACACAGAGAAAATAGGTACTGCGTTTAAACTCTCTTTAGAATTTTTTTTAGATGCATAGATTTTGAAAGTTTGACCTGTCTAATATAAAAATATGTGAAACAATTTGTCTATAGATGAATATATTTTCTTCATGGCTGCTGTAAGGAGAGGCCGGGTTAGGTACTGGTTGAGTTGGGGGTCGGAGGTTTCCGTTTCTCAGAGAACGCCAGGCAAAGTCAAAGGAAACTGCTACACCTCCCAATGAAAACTCCGTCTGCCGTGACAGCTGAAGTACTCACAGTCGCCGTAAGATTTTCTGGAAACACTTTCAGAATGAGAATGTTGAACGGCAGTGGCTGTATGGTATCTTCTTACTAACAAACTGGTCGCTGAGGGAACGTCTTTATCGCAGAAGCTGACGGCGAAATATTCCGCGTCGTTCGGACCGTGATAGTAGCAGATTCGCCCAGTATTGTTAATTTGAGAAGAAATCACTATGCACTGGATTGCTAAACACAATAATCGTTTTATGAAGGTCCGAGTATCTAACATCGAATAAAAGTTCATAGACGATATTTACCTTCTTTTTCACAAAATAAATTTCTTATTGTTGATAATTGCGATTACAAGTTGTATCTCCTCTGTACTTCAAATTACGTCTATATGCAAATAACGTATCTGACCCCCATAAACCAATGTCCAATTGGCGTTCCTCATCTCCAAAATTACAAAAGGCATAGATGCTCTTTTTAATAGAAAAGAGCGTTGTGATCTCAATTGTGGTAGCGTATCACCGCTGGTACTCGCAGCCGGAATATTACAATAATATGATTTAACCGCTTTGCTGCCATTATCAGAGTCCGTATTAACCGCTAGCCAGACGTTCTAGATCAAGATACAGCAAGCAGTGAAACTCTCCACCTCCACTGCACCTCGAAATTTGACACCCTGGACGATTTCCCCCCTCTGTTACGAGAGCTGAAGGTGCAAAAGAACCGCTACCGCCGGAGGTGGAAGCAGTTTCGTGACCCTCAGGACAAACGCCAAATGAGACACCTCCAACGCGAACTCAGCCACCGGCTCGCCGAATAGAGGTCTGAACAGTGGGAGGACAGGATGTCCACTCTCCTACTCCACCAAAAATCTGACTGGGCTGTCATTCGCACCCTGCGGCGTTCTAAGCCAGCGACTGCCCATCCTATTCGCACAGCAGCGGGCTTGTCATATGATACCCTGCAAATTGTGGAAATCCTGGCAGATGCGTTCGAGGCCCAAAACCGCCCTCTGGTCCAGGACCTTTCTCCGAACGAACTACAGGAAGAACATGAAGTCCTGACAGCTGTTGGTGCTTTCCGCTACCGCCCACCCCAGTCCGCTCCCCTTCTTACGTCCATGGCAGAAATTCAGCGCATCCTTCGACGGAAACGTGGCCGGTCGGCCCCTGGATTGGACGGAATTTTAAATGAACATCTTTGCCACCTTCCCCGCACACCACTCATCTTGTTCACCAAGATTTTAAACTGTTGTCTCACATCTTGCCTTTTCCCCCCTCAGTAGAAACAAGCCAAGCTGATTGCGATCCCCAAGAGGTTCAAAGACTCTACAGTCCCCACCAACAACAGGCCCATCAGCGTCCTAAACACCATGGCGAAGGTCCTTGAATCTGTGATCCTTCACCGACTTTCCAAACCTCTTGCAGCAGCTGGGACGAACCGTCCTGAACAGTTTGGATTCACCTCGCACCTCTCTGCTGAACTTCAGGTCCTACGGATCACTGAACACATCAGCAAAGGCTTCAACACTGCCATGTCGACAGCTGCCGTTTTTCTGGACTTGCAAAACGCCTACGACAAGATCAAGACAACCTCGTACACAAGATGCTAACGCAGACCCCTACACCGGATATTTATGTCAAGATCGTGGATGACTTCCTCCGTGGTAGGACTTTCCTAGTGGCTCAACGGGGAATGCGTTCTGGCATTCGCCAATTGTCGGCAGGCACTCCGCAAGGATCGGTGCTATCTCCCATCCTTTTTAATATCTATGTCAATGATATGCCGGTCATCCCCGAGTGCCACTTTGCACAATACGCTGACGACACAGCGCTATACACCACTGGCCGCATTACTGACGCCGTTGTCGTCCGCCTCCAGCGACAGGTGGACGCCACTATCACCTGGTGCCGGACAAACAAAATAGCTCTCAATGCCGCCAAAACTACGGCAGTTTACTTCACGAAACGGCGCTCAGTCCTCCGCCGCAATATCTCGATTGCAGGTGTGCAGGTGCCCTGGTCTCCGACAACCACCAACCCGGGGTCCAGATGGACCACAAGTTGCTCTTCCACTGTCATGCGGAGTATGTCACCAACAAGGGGCAAAAGCTAACCAGGGCTTTGTATCCGCTCTTTCGCAGTAGGGAACTTAACCTGCATACCAAGCTCCGTATTTACCGAACAGTTATCCTGCCTGCCCTCACGTATGGATCTGCTGCATGGGCCACGATTAGTGTCACCAGGATGCGGACATTGCAGCGCCTGCAGAACAAGGTGCTCAGGTGGAGCCTGCACGCCCCGCCACTCACGAGAATTGTCACTCTCCACGAGGAAGTGGATATCGTCCCCCTAAAGACGACCATACGCAACAACGCGCGGCGGCTCTATGAGAAAGTGGATGCCTTGCGGGACACTGTCCATGGGTGACGCCACGTTGGGACCACACTTCCACGCCGCTGGCATCGACATCCGGTTCCCCTAACCATCCTAGAGGAATCGGATTCCGACCATGGCTAACGATAGGTCTGGCACGCCCACCACGGACGCATCCTTTGGCAGGACTAGCCCCCATTCTACGTCCAATACTTTCCAATCATACCTGCCCATGTTAGGCTAAATTTTTCTGCCTGACTCATGTAGTACTGTCACCGTCAGAGGGTGGTACGGGACTACAAGTCCCACCGCCACACCTCCAAAGTGAATTGAGAACTGTTTAACTAAAACTTTATGATGAAGTACATTATGAAAACTACGTCATATGAAGCCCAGTTTCTGACTTCCAGTGACTACAAAAATAAAATAGTGGTCTATTCACAGGTAAATTAATGTTTGAGATTATCTACATTATTCACTGTAAATTAATCGGCTTTGCTTAGCACAACACCTGATGTGTCTACCGACACTCTTAGAAAGCAAATACAAATCAGCATATGCAGCAGCTAAATAAAAATTAAACTACACAGTGCAAAGTTTGCTTTTTATTTGTCAGAAACAATCTGTGGCTGCGTGTGGTGTAGGATATTAAAAACCTTACTAAGAATGGCAAGGAGGGTTTGCTTTAAAAATTTACGTTCTTGAAAAATTAAACGCTGATTATTGTCAAAGAAGACTGTACAACATTAGACGACTCTATCAATTACAAAATTTTCTCATTACTAAAAAATTTACAGATGTTAAAACTAATTGCGTTACTTGTGACATAATGGAAACAAAGATATCAAATTAACAATAATGTTAAACAAAGGTAGTTCTGGCAGACAAACATTTATTCTCGCGCATGCACTGTCTACCTTGAACAACTCCTTCAAAAACCTTCTCCATCCATAGTATCAATTACATATTTTTACAAACAATTTTTCATCTTCATAATAATTTCGGATCATTTATCCTACATTCGAAAATGTCACATCAGATGAAATCGCAATTGTGAATAATGACTATCATCAGCTGTAGAATGGAATGACGACAATGAAAATTTCTGCCAGCGCGGGACTCGAACCCGGTTTTCCAGCTTATCGCGAAAGGTCACCTAACCATCTTTTTAAAAAATCTCAGTTAATGTTGGTTGCATTTGTCCATGGAGTACGTCCCACGACACCAGTTCAAGTTCATCATTGATCCGTTCACTCAGTTCTTTATTGCAGCAGGCAGTTAACTCTGACCGAACAAGCTGAGCTACAGCGCCGGCCCATCATTTGCCTATCCGTGCACAACTCAAGACCAGAAGTATAGTTGACGACAAAAATGGCTCTGAGCACTTTGGGACTTAACTTCTGAGGTCATCAGTCCCCTAGAACTTAGAACTACTTAAACCTAACTAACCTAAGGACATCACACACATCCATGCCCGAGGCAGGATTCGAACCTGCAACCGTAGCGGTCGCGCGGTTCCAGACTGTAGCGCCTAGAACCGCTCGGCCACCAGGGCCAGCAGTTGACGACATATGGAAGTTTGGGTCTGACAGTGACTCATGCACTGATAGCCAAATGGCTTCATAAAAAAGGGCACAAATTTTCATTGTCGTCATTCCAATCTAGAACTAATGGTAGTCATTATTTGCAATTGCGAATTCATCTGATGTGTTTCATAACGGCTGCGGTCGCCGCATCATCAGAATAACAGGCACTGCAATATCGTATCGTAGTAAAAATATCAGGTCTCCTTCTATGAAAACTCAATTGCTCGCGATTATGTGCCAATTAAGAATGTCCCAGCGCTGCAGAAAAGACTGGCAATCAAGCGCGCCACACATTACATTCAACACAGAGTCACGAATCTTATTCACTGCCGGCCGAAGTGGCCGAGCGGTTCTAGGGGCCACAGTCTTAAACCGCGCGACCGCTACGGTCGCAGGTTCGAATCCTGCCTCGGGCATGGATATGTGTGATGTCCTTGAGTTAGTTAAGTTGAAGTAGTTCTAAGTTCTACCGGACTCATGACCTCAGAAGTTAAGTCCCATAGTGCTCAGAGCCATTTTTGAACCTTATTCACTACTCGTGCAGCGCGCTCACTCATCTTCATCCCAGTACAGTAAAAGTGAATTATTTTTTAGTTGTAGGAGACACATAAAAACCTTATAACTGGTCAGAAAATGGTGCTGAGGGATTAACTGAGTTCCCACCTGCCGAGCGCCATATCGATCCACACCTAAATGCTATTCACGGAGATAGATAATACAGCGCAGTTGGAAATACTATCCTGGATGGCTGTGCAACACAAACTTGTCCGTTTCACCGTGGTTGCTATATGGTAACAAGTCTTTTATGAAAGGCAAAACACGTTGTGTCAGAGGTGTTCGTTCGCGCGTTGTGATTAGATGGGCGGCAACGGTAGTGACTACTGCGAAACGATAGGACAGGACGTGAGTAGGAGGGCTATAACGGGCGCGGTCATCCATGTGGTGACGTCGCGGGCCATTGACTTAGTACAGCCCCCCCCCCCCTTCATCCCCCTTCCTCCCACTCTTCGTCTGGTGGCGCCTCCTTTTTCTTTTTGCGGAGGAGAACAAGGGAGGCCACTCCGCCATTAGTGAGCATCACGCGATATGGAAATTACTGGAATGCCGTTCTTTTTCTGGTGGCCGTCCGATGAGAGGAGATTAATTCCGCTCGCCTGCGAACAAATGAAACGCCCGTCAGCGCCGCCATCGACCAGGAAGCTCTGTGCGGGGGTGTTGGCTGCGAGACCCACTCTCGGCGTTCCACTCCCAATGCGTGTGTCGCGCTACGCAATTGACAGACGCACCGATGGCGTCATATTGGTGCAGCCTTCAACGATCACACAAAAACACGGACTGAGAATAGGGGAGAGCCAATAAAAGACACGAGTGATTTACTAAACTTCTGCATCAGAACGCATCAATACGAAACCTTGTTGGCTCAGCGACACATTGTAATAGCACGGGCTTTATTCTCTCGTCCGACTCGTGAATATTCTTTACCTCATCAGCTGTTAATTATTTAGTGGAAGGAGTCGGTAGCCTGGTATTTCACATATGATGTTGCTATTTTCGAGCAAAATCTGTGTGATAACAACGGCGGTAATATTTTTTTTAAATTTCGACAAAATACGAATCTGAGGTAAGCACTATGAGCCGGTTCTCAATACGGACAGATATAGACAAACGTATTTTATGAAATGTTAAGTTTATTTCTACAAGATTAATCTGTAACAAGTAGAGTCAGTCCAGTCTCACACATATCTTCGATCGACAGTGTGTAGAGTTAACATCCCTAGCCCAAGTGTTGTTATCCAGTTAGAAGAGCACACAGGACGCCCGGAGCTGTGTAGATGACACGGAACTGGTACCAGGTTGCCATGAGACACCCTGCCGTGTGTCTCATGGAAGTGATGCTGTGTCTGTGTATGGGATGTGCGTAATAAGTTCGGTCGAAGTGGAGACTCGACAGAACGGCGGAATGAGCTATCGTATTTGGTCGACCCAGTATCGTATCATGATTGGTGTTGCCTGATACGATGGTACATGGACGTAAGCTCCTCTACGTGTCTACGATGAATGATGTACCTCACGTAGCAGTGTAACTCGTAAGAACAGTGGTCGCAAAAATATTGTAACTGACAGGAGTCGAAGATAATTTACCAGTGACAAATGGTTTGCAACCCGACAGGAATCGCAGCAACTGGTCCCTGTCAACCACATTAGAAGTGATCATTGGGAGTGGGGTTCCATGATTTGAACATACATTGCCGGCAGCGGCACATAAAACTGTAGATTTTGAAAGGATCTGACATTACACAAACTCGACAGTAGATGAGTGGAAACACGTAGTGTGGTTTCGTTTTTGTCTGTTTTCAAATGACGCTAGTTGGCAAATACAAATACGGCACAATGAGGCTTTTAATTCACAGAGATTGGAGAGTATAGTTCAGGTCAGAAAACAAAAAGAAGCAAACCACGAAGGAGTTATCCGAATAGGACGGCTAAAAGCAGCTGCGATGTAAATGTACAGGCAAACAGATGTTTATGATATCAGAAAAAAATTATGATTTACTCAAAAGAAAGAGCTACACAAATAGAGCAAGTTAGTAATGCGTTGGTACACCTCTGGCCCGCTGTGATGTCTCTTTCATGTCTCAGAATGAGTCCTGTCTACCGATTCCTTCCTTTAGTCAAGATTTGCCACAAATTTCCTTTCTTCCCAGTTGTATTCAGTATTCTCCTCATTAGCTACACAGTATACCTACCTAACTTCAGAATTCTGCTGTAACACCTCATTTCGAAAGTTGCTGTTCTCTTCTTGTGTGAAGTGCTCATCGTCCACATGTCAGTTTCATACATGGTTACACTTCATACCTATACTTTCAGAAGTCTTCCTAACTCTTAAATCTATATTGACTATTAACAAGTTTACCTTCGTTAGAAACGCTTTTCTTGTCAGTCAGATGAGTATTGCCTTGCGTGTTCCTACTTTTCTCCGGAATTCAAACTGATCTCCGCGAGATCGTCTTCGATCATTTTTTCTATTATATTATAAATAATTCGTGACAGGGTTTTGCAACTATGACTTACCAAACCGATATGTCGGTAATATTCAAACGTGTTAGCATCTGCTTTCCTTGAAATTGCAATTATTATGTTTTTCTTGAAGTCTGATGGTTTCTGCCTCGTCTCGTATATTTTGAACACCAGATGCAATAGTTCTTTCATGGCCCTCCCAAGATATTAGCTGTTCTGGTGGAATGTTTTCTGCCATAGGCGCCTTGTTCCTTTTTAGATCTTTCATTGCTCTGTCATATTCTTCTCGCAGTATGATATCTCCCAGCTCATCTTAGTCTACTTCTTCTTCTCTTTCTATAATATTGCCTTCAATATCATTTCCTTCTATAGCCCTTCTTTCAGCTTCGCCTTCTTTCGTATGAGCTCTGGATATTCGTACACTGCTTCTCTGTTCACCAAAAACCTCTTTAGTATCTCGCTGTAGGCGGTATCTATCTCTCCCATAGTTAGTCATGTATCTGTAGACTTACGTCTGTCCTCTGTCCATTCCTGTATAGCTGTTTTGCAGTTTTTGTCAATCTCAGAATTTAGACGTTTGTATTCCGTCATTTGGATAATCAGCTCCTTGTGTTTACCGTGTTTGCAGTTAAAATTGTTGGATGTAAGGTCCACCATTTATGCAAAACCCCGTTATTTCAGAGTTCCCAAACATCTTTCAGCACCTCTGTGTCATCATCAGTGGGCTTCTGTTTTATTTAATCTTTACACTCGGTTTGCATCGTTTTTCAGGACCACTTGTGCCACACAAAAACATGTCAAGCTACCTAAAATAAATAATACACAAGTGGTAATGAATAATCATGCAAACCGAGTGTAATATTAAATAAAATAGAATAGATGTCGGCACAGAGCTGCTGAAACGTGTTTAGTAACTTGTAAAAACCGTGTTTTGCATAACGGGTAGACCTTTCATCCAACAGTTCGTATTCCGTCTGCTTCATTTACTACATATTTTATATTTTCTCCTTTCATTACTCAAATTCAGTGTCTCCTGCATGGCCAAGGATTTCTGTCAAGCATTGTCTTTTTATCTATTTGATCTCTGGTGCCTCAATCCTTTGCCTCATAGCTTCCCATTCGTCTTATACTGTATTCCTTTCCCTAATGCGCCCTCTGCGATTTCTGCTTCAAATATTCTAGGCTTCAGCTCCTCAATTTCCTGCGGGTTTGCAGTTATTCAGTTTCAGTCTAAAGTTCGTAACTAATTAATTAGTGATAACAGTCCAGTTCTGACCCCAGGAACAAAGTTTAAAATCTGGTACTGAGGTCTCTGTCCTACCAGTAGATAATCAGTGATAAACCTTCTACTTTCTCCAGGTCGCTACAACATATACAGCTTTCGCTCATCATTCTGAAACCAAGTCTTAGCAACGATTAACTCGTACTCTGTGCAAAATTCAACCACCGGCTTCCCCTTTCATTCCTTTTCCCCAAGCCATTTTCACCTACTGTTTTTCTTTTCCTACCTCTTCCTACTCCCGAATGTCCATCATCTACCACAGTTACATTCCCCTCTCCCTTGGCTAAGGGAATAATTTATTTTATCTCATCATACCTTATATTAATCTCTTCGTAATCTGAGGAGGTAGCTTGCACATAAACTTGTACCACTGTGGTATATGTTGACTTTGTGCCTGTCTTCGCTACGATAACGCTCATAGTAGCCTACACAGCTTCCTAATCTTTCATTCATTGTTAGTTCTCCTGCATTACCTGTATTTGAGTTCGAAATGTATTTATTACCTGAACTCACCTGACAAGAAGTCCTATTCATCTCATCATCGAACTTTGTTAATTTTCAACATATCTATCATTTTCCTGTCCATTTCCCTTTTCAAATTTTCTAATGTTCGTATCCATGCGATAAAGGTTTCTAATATTCCATCATCTGAAGTTTAATATCTGGATGTTGTGAAATTGCACCCTGAATTACGTATAGGAACAACTAGGTGTTTTCGTTACAGCTGCAACTGAATTTGATTGTTGTGGATTATCATTTATCTTCCCTGCATATGGCTCCATGCTGAGAACATATCTAACTTTAAAGTGTGTGGACACTGGTATAACTATACTATATTTTCCAGGTTATTCCTTCATGAAGACCTTTAAGTGACACTTTTCAACGGTACAATGAAACATTTCATCAATAACAGTGTGCATTCCCGCAGAATAATATCTCGGCAGTAATTCTTTCATTTTATCAATTACTTCTCGTGTTGTAGCAAAGTTATCACGTTCCCTTTGCTCATTTCGTGTCTCTGTGTTATCAGATTTTAGTATTTCTGTTCTATTTCTACTAATAGTAGCAATATAAACAAACCTTCCAAGTGTCGGACCGTAAATTGGGAACAGGTGACTTACTATCGACCTCATTATCCATATATAACCCTATATATGCTAAGAATTCAAATCTGCGTGGTTTGGGTAGGTTCTGACCTACAATGTACTCCACATAATGGATTGGAACTGTTGGCAGATCACACAAGCTACTACAGTGAACTGTAAGGGTTCTTGTGCGTGAAAATGTGCTGCCATAGTTCGTCAGACATGTGGTTG
Source organism: Schistocerca americana (assembly GCF_021461395.2). Classification (NCBI taxonomy): domain Eukaryota; kingdom Metazoa; phylum Arthropoda; class Insecta; order Orthoptera; family Acrididae; genus Schistocerca; species Schistocerca americana. Next base: position 456,521,619 of record NC_060123.1, read on the forward strand.
GCGTGGTGAAGTTAGAAGAATACTAGTGGTTCTTGTAATAGCAAATTCATTCCATTGATTGAGACAGTAGGTCCCACGGTGATGTCAGTAAGGTAGTAATAGTAGGTCTAAACTCATCTATATATTCAAGTATTTTCTCAACTATTTGAAACTGTAGTGCTAGATATGTACCATGTATTCTCAACAAGCTACACTACAATGACCAAACTCTTTTTGTAGACTGCATCATTATTCTTTAACTACACTGATATTCGCTGTAGGTATTCTTTGCTGTTCTATAAATTTCATATCAACATAGACGAAAATTAAAACTACGATCATTCTTCTTATAAACAGAAAAGGACCTATCTTCGGGACTATCATTTAATTTTCAATGATTTCTTAGCCATTATTCACATAATGTGAAAGTTAATTACTTATCACAAGACATCTAAGGTATCCAAAAGATTTGAAAATAATGACCGTTGGGGAACCTGAAGGTGTAACCTAAATGTGGAATGTGGGATAGTGGGAGTTCTACTCGTGAACTTAGACGCTGAATCATGTTCTGGCTGGCCGATGTGGCCGAGCCATTCTAGACGGTTCAGTCTGGAACCGCGCTACTGCTACGGTCGCAGGTTCGAATCCTGCCTCGGGCATGGATGTGTGTGATGTCCTTAGGTTGGTTAGGCTTAAGTAGTTCTAAGTTGTAAGGGACTGATGACCTCAGATGTTAAGTCCCATAGTGCTCAGAGCCATTTGAACCAATCATGTTCTGATGGATGCTGGTATGGTTCCGTCAACAACGACGCTTGTGTATCAGGTCTTCTGCTGGTAACGATAGTAAGTGTCAGAAGATGTGACGTGAAATGTCTGTCTCCGTGGACTTGGAGAAATTCTATAAGCCTTCTAAGTTGCTAGTTAGTTAGTTACTTACATGTCCCACAGATGATTGTTTCCGAGCGTGTTGATTAATTTGTGTAATGAAAAACTAAATTACTTTCACTACCATTTCTCGACCAGTATGATAGGAAAAAATGCTCACTTCTCTGTAAAATTGCAGTAATTTTGTAAGCTTATTGGTGATTTAAGTAAATTGGTTTACGTTGTATATAGCTTTAAGTAATTCCCACTTTAGATGCTATTATGTGCGAGACTGCTGTCGCTTGGTGGTAGTCTGCAGCAAGCAGTTATTTTGACAGCTTTCGGGAAAAACGAAGCCGTAACGTACACACATCTGACAACGGTGGATGGTCTCTGTTTTATACGTGTATTTGACACCTCTGTGCCTTGCTGATATAGTTATGTCATTTATTTTAGTGTACTACGTGTTGCACGGGAGTGTCATATCTGTGAGGTAAGCAATACTGAAGTCGACGACGGCGGACTCACCATAAACCTATGTAGCGCTTTGTGTTACGTAATACTTCTTTTTTTCATAGTTAACATCCATGTTTACAGTGCCTAGATGGCAATGAGGCACACGTATGCGCTTCATAATTCACATATCCGATGGAATGTAACACGGAAATAGCGCTATATCCAAAATTATATAATCATAACCATTGTAATATACACTCCTGGAAATGGAAAAAAGAACACATTGACACCGGTGTGTCAGACCCACCATACTTGCTCCGGACACTGCGAGAGGGCTGTACAAGCAATGATCACACGCACGGCACAGCGGACACACCAGGAACCGCGGTGTTGGCCGTCGAATGGCGCTAGCTGCGCAGCATTTGTGCACCGCCGCCGTCAGTGTCAGCCAGTTTGCCGTGGCATACGGAGCTCCATCGCAGTCTTTAACACTGGTAGCATGCCACGACAGCGTGGACGTGAACCCTATGTGCAGTTGGCGGACTTTGAGCGAGGGCGTATAGTGGGCATGCGGGAGGCCGGGTGGACGTACCGCCGAATTGCTCAACACGTGGGGCGTGAGGTCTCCACAGTACATCAATGTTGTCGCCAGTGGTCGGAGGAAGGTCCACGTCCCTGGGACCGGACCGCAGCGACGCACGGATGCACGCCAAGACCGTAGGATCCTACGCAGTGCCGTAGGGGACCGCACCGCCACTTCCCAGCAAATTAGGGACACTGTTGCTCCTGGGGTATCGGCGAGGACCATTCGCAACCGTCTCCATGAAGCTGGGCTACGGTCCCGCACACCGTTAGGCCGTCTTCCGCTCACGCCCCAACATCGTGCAGCCCGCCTCCAGTGGTGTCGCGACAGGCGTGAATGGAGGGACGAATGGAGACGTGTCGTCTTCAGCGATGAGAGTCGCTTCTGCCTTGGTGCCAATGATGGTCGTATGCGTATTTGGCGCCGTGCAGGTGAGCGCCACAATCAGGACTGCATACGACCGAGGCACACAGGGCCAACACCCGGCATCATGGTGTGGGGAGCGATCTCCTACACTGGCCGTACACCACTGGTGATCGTCGAGGGGACACTGAATAGTGCACGGTACATCCAAACCGTCATCGAGCCCATCGTTCTACCATTCCTAGACCGGCAAGGGAACTTGCTGTTCCAACAGGACAATGCACGTCCGCATGTATCCCGTGCCACCCAACGTGCTCTAGAAGGTGTAAGTCAACTACCCTGGCCAGCAAGATCTCCGGATCTGTCCCCCATTGAGCATGTTTGGGACTGGATGAAGCGTCGTCTCACGCGGTCTGCACGTCCAGCACGAACGCTGGTCCAACTGAGGCGCCAGGTGGAAATGGCATGGCAAGCCGTTCCACAGGACTACATCCAGCATCTCTACGATCGTCTCCATGGGAGAATAGCAGCCTGCATTGCTGCGAAAGGTGGATATACACTGTACTAGTGCCGACATTGTGCATGCTCTGTTGCCTGTGTCTATGTGCCTGTGGTTCTGTCAGTGTGATCATGTGATGTACCTGACCCCAGGAATGTGTCAATAAAGTTTCCCCTTCCTGGGACAATGAATTCACGGTGTTCTTATTTCAATTTCCAGGAGTGTATTTCTAACACTTACAGGTCTGAAGACAGCAACACAACTGTGCTGAATTAGGATTTGTGTCAACTGAGATAAGGGCAATGAAACTAGTTTAGAAGCTGTTCTGTACCAAAGATATTCCATGATACTGGATTTACACAAATCAACAAAAGTTTTGCGTCACCTCGATTCCGAGAGTTCTGGAACCTGTACAGAAAACTGGAATAGAGATCAACATAAACATCATTTCTGCCCTTTTTATTGCTCATGAAATCCACACATTGCATGTTGTACGACCATACAGTGAGACCTTCAGAGGGTGTAGTCCAGATTGCTGTACACACCGGTACTTCTAATACCCAGTAGCATATCCTCTTTCATTGATGCATGCCTGCATTCGTCGTGGCATACTATCCACAAGTTCATCAAGGCACTGTTAGTCCAGATTGTCCCACTCCTCAACGGCGATTCGGCGTAGATCCCTCAGAGTGGGTCAGGTCGTCCATAAACAGCTATTTTCAATCAATCCCCGGCATTCGATAGGATTCATGTCTGAAGAACATGCTGGCCACTCTAGTCGTGAGATGTCACTATCCTGAAGGAAGTCATTCACAAGCTGTGCACGATAGGGGCCCGAATTGTCCTCCATGAAGACGAATGCCTCGCCAATACGCTGCCGATATGGTTGCACTATCGGACAGAGGATGGCATTCACGTATCATACAGCCATTACGGCAACTTTAATGACTACCAGCGGCGTACGTCAGCCTCACATAATGCCTCCCGAAAATAGCAGTGAACCTTCACCTTGCTGGACTCGCTGGGCAGTGTGTCTAAAGCGTTCAGCCTGGCCGGGTTGCCTCCAAACACGTCACCGACGATTGTCTGATTGAAGGCATATGCGACACCAATCGGTGAAGAGAACGTGATGCCAATCCTGAGCAGTCGATTCGGCATGTTGTTGGGCCCATCAGTATGGCGCTGTATCTTGTCGTGTTTGCAAAGATGGAACTCGCCATGAACGTCGGCAGTGAAGTTGAGCATCATGCAGCCTATTGCGCACAGTTTGAGTCGTAACACGTCGTCCTGTGGATCCACGAAAAGCATTATTCAACATGGTGGCGTTGCTGTCAGGGTTCCTCCGAGCCATAATCCATAGGTATCGGTCATCCACTGCAGTAGTAGCCCATGGGCAGCCTGAGCGAGGCATGTCATCGACAGTTCCTGTCTCTCGCTCTCTCTGTCATCTCCGAACACTCCAAGACACCTGGACACATCCCTTGTTGAGAGCCCTTGATGGCTCAAAGTAACAACGGGGACTCGATCGAACCGCGGTATTGACAGTCTAGGCATGATTGAACTACAGACAACGTGCTGTGTACCTCCTTCCTGGTGGCATGACTGGAACTGAACTCCTGTCGGGCACCCTCTATCTGATAGGCGCTGCTCATGCATGGTTGTTTACATGTTTGGGCGGGTTTAGTCACATCTCTGAACAGTCAAAGGTACTCTGTCTGTGTTACAATATCCACAGCCAACGTCTATCTTCAGGAGTTTTGGGACCCAGGGTGATGCAAAACTTTTTTTAATATGCGTATTACGACAAAAATGCTCTTAGCCTAGCTAAAAGAGGATACCAACACGTAAAATATTAATCTTATGCAAACGGTAATAAATGTACATGAAAGAAATAGTGCTCCAACCGCTTGAAGGAAATAAATTTTACACAGTTGAACTTTCTAGATAACCGTCATTGTCACATGCTTTTCAGATACAAATGACTTGATACTTTAGGACTAACAATCGTACAGCTACCTGAAGTTTAATATTAGCTGCTTCGGTGCATGTAATTAATACGTCTTTGTTCTGATATGTAGAATCTATTAATTTTTTTTCATATAATTTCCTCCTCATGTGGATTCAATGGCAATCAACGGGTACATTAACTGAATTCTGGACATGTGTTTGATATATCGATGAAAGCTACCGTGATTTTGGGCTTCCTTTCCCCATGGACTAATATATGAGGCTCAGTAGGCCAAATATCCTCGAATAATTTGCTGAACTCACTCACTCTACGTTCTCATTCTTATTAGACATAAAATGTGTATTCATGCATTATGTTACAAAATGAATCACAGTCTTGGATAACTGGATTTAAAGTATATATAGGTGCACAATAACTGATGTCTGTGGGAGGAGAGAGGTTGTCTTTGGTGAGTGGCAACCTGTTCCGTGGTGCTAATCCCACTATCGCATTTGAATAGGGTGCCATACTGACAGTCTAGCTATTACGTTGTTCTATCCCTTGGGAGCATTACATTCGGGTACATCGTAACACTATACTATCTGGCTAGTGTACTGCACTAACCAGTCTAGTAATCACATTCGGTTACAGCGCCATATTATACGGTCTTGGTAATGTACTGCACCATCTCGTCTTCTTATCACATTCAGTTACAGAGCCATTCTATTCTTTCCTCTAACAATCCGAACTAACTCATATAAAAAAGTACTATTCTGAGCCAACACACAAGTAGGTGGTTAGGCTGCTAGAAAAATTTTTTCCCTTGGTCTTTACTAATTCACTTTTATCCACGCGTCTTGAGATTCAGTCGTCATCAGTACATTGGTCAAAATATTACGAAAGTTATATGAAACACGGTAATACGGACTTTCTGAATCACGATAGAACATTTTTATTAACATGCGGAGCATACCTCCGAACGTACCTAAGAAAACAGGCGGAAGTCTTCGTATAAAGTGCCCTATGTAACATAACTGCTCCAGAGCACAAATGAATGTGAAGCGTATTACAGCCTAACATGTTAACAGAAATGAGCTCTAGACAGCGAGTGAAGTGGCGCCACGGGTAACTAATGGTGGTCTGAAGAAACAGTTGCGCTAATCATATATAAATTAGATATAAAAGAATAATATACAAAATGTAGCAGAGCTCGAAATAATTACAGAAATTTCGTGTATGTGAATAACAGCCTTCGTCGACAGTCATAAAAGGTAATTTATCGTAACAAGACTACCAACGAAATTTACCATAGTAATGGAAGATCAAGGATATCGAAACATTTTAGATTTGAAGATAACTAGGGAAGTTTCAAGTCTGGTTACTGAGATTCATCGTAAGCCAACTATCACTGACGTTATTATCGATGTGGAATCGTATCACCTCTTCGTTCTTTAGCGAGTACACTTTTCCTCCACCTCCGACAGACTCGCTAAACTGCACCTTAGGGGAGATGCTTTCGACAAAGAAATCGACAAAACAGTTCAGGTTAGACTTTCTAACTGTTATACTGAGAATTATTATTGTAACCTTTAGTAACATTTTGAAGAGGCAGAGGAAACAAGCCCTACCAAAGGCTTTTATGACTGAATACGCCTCAGTGTCTCATTTTAGTCACTGCTGTGATAGAATACCTCACACCTTTAAGAGGGCCAATGTGAAAATTACGAAGGTAAGTCAATTATTATCCGCAAAGTACTTGTAAAATTTGATTGTAATCAAATAGGAAACTTACAAGAACATCATTTTTCGACATAGTCTCCTTGCGTTTAAACTCACTTGGTCTAATGTTGTACAAGCTTCCTGATGCCCTCATAAAAGAAGGTTCTCTGTTGAGCTGCGAGCCAGGAATGCACCACTTCTTTCACTGTCAGAGGCAAATCGACGGCCCCTTAATGCCCGTTTGAATGGACCAAACAAGTGATAGTCAGATGGGGAAAGATCGGGACTATATGGAGGATGATCGAGTACATCAAATTTGAGTTTCTGGAGGGTTTCAGCAGTGTGGGCAGCAGTATGTGGACGGGCATAGTCGTGCAACAACACATTTTGACAGCAGTCCTCGGCGTTTGTTTCGAATTGCAGGCATTAGCGTGGCAGTAAGCATTTCACTGTAAAGTACGCTGTTTATTGTTGTGCCCCTTTCCCCACAATGTTCCAGTACTGGACCTTGTGCGTCCCAAAAACCGTAAGCATCAGTTTTCCTGCGGACCGTTGGATCTTGAACTTTTTCTTGCACGGCGAATTTGGATGTTTCCATTCCATACTCTGCCGTGTACTCTCCGGCTCGTAATGATGGATCCATGTTTCGTCACGAGTAATGATCCGGAGAAGTTGTCTTCTGCGTTATCATAGCGATCCAAAAGTTTTTGCAGATGTCCAAGCGCGTTTGTTTATGCAACTGTGTGAGTTGTTTTGGGACCCATATTGCACAAACTTTATGAAACCCTAGTCTGCTGTGGATGCTTTCGTAGGTAGAACCATGACTAATTTGCAGACTATGTGCCACTTCGTCAACAGTTAATCGTCTGTCTAAGAGAATCATTTCACTTGAACGCTCAATGATTTCTTCACTTGTGGCGGTAAACGGTCGTCCGGGACCTTCATCTTGCGTACACTTCTGCGACCATTTCGGAATTCTTCCATCCATTCGTAGACACTCCGTTGTGGCAAAACACTGTTCCCGTACTTTAACGAAAGTCTTCGATGAATTTCGGCCCCTGATATTCCTTCCGACCACAAAAAACCTATCACTGAATGTTGCTCCACTTTGGTGCAAATAGACAGCGCAGAAACCACGATTAACAGCACGGCAGCGCTAACGAAACTACCTAGCATCTGGAAAATTGCAAAGATGTAACAACAAGAAAACAAGGCATACGCCATCAACATAAAACCACAATACTAACAAAATAAAGAAAAATACAACTAAATTGCGGATAATAATTGACATACCCTCGTAGTTTCATTACACGTAAGAAACTTATTTTGCTCTTGCACCCTTGCAATGACGAGAAGTCATGTGACTTTAAAAACCCTAGGATATGTAAAATTCGTTATGATGTTCAGATATGTGTGAAACGTTATGGGACTTAACAGCTAAGGTCATCAGTCCCTAAGCTTACACACTACTTCACCTAAATTATCCTAAGGACAAACACACACACCCGTGCCCGAGGGAGGACTCGAACCTCCGCCGCGACCAGCCGCACAGTCCATGATTGAAGTGCCTAAGACCGCTCGGCTAATCCCGCGCGGCAAAATTCATCATGGATAGTGAGTGTCTGCATAGGGAAAACAGGGATATCTGGAGTTGATACGGCAACTTATGGTCTAATTAAAACAGCAATAATGCTTTTAGGTGTCACCTAAAAAATGAAGGTCACGCTTCGCCTATTATAAACGAGACCATCAACCTAAAGGATGTGAGCTCAACATTCCCGAGGACCGGGAAGTTTGTATACACCTTCCTACTATGCCTTCTATAATGATTAATAAAGAGACAGGTTCCACCAGCCAATGGATTTTTTGTATTTTCAGCAGCTTGTTGATGATATAACTTTTTTCTATTCATGATCATGCGATGACTGCATACCCATTTTTACGGTTCGTTTCATTTATGCGCCTACTTATGTTATGAAGCGCTCGTTGCTTTTTCATTCTTCTTCTTCTCCTTGCGTTACGGCCTCTGCAGGACCACTGATAGCCCCTTCGTGGACTGCATTTTCTTCTTCTTCTCCCAGAACCTCTTCATTCTTTCTCTTCTCCTCTCCCGGTCTTTTTCCGAGATCTTCAATGTCCTTTTCTCCTGTCGGTTCCATTGGTGACACACGAACCTTTTCTTGTATTCTTCTCTGTCGTAGATCTCCGGAATATTTGTCGGTGTATTGTTGTTCCTCCAATTTTCCTTTCCTTCGACCTTGATCCCCAATTACAATTCTTATCTCTTATAAACAGTTATCTACCCTTGTATCCAATCAGACTCTTTCTGAATTTCCCGAAAAAGTGTCTGCTATTTTTCATTAAGTTGGTCTCAATCTCGTCCATTTCCTGCTTCATCTTCTGTCTTCTGGTCTATCTTATTGTTCTGGCCGCTTTCTTTCTTGCTCCTAAGAAAACGTCCCATATTTCCGGGTCCTTCTTGCTGATCCAGTCTCTCCAGGCTTTCCTGCGAGTCTCTGCCGCTTCCTCACATTCCTTGTTCCACCACCAGTGCTTCCGTTTCTTTTCTTCCTTTCCCCATAGTTCAGCCTGTTTCGCCATATTTCGCTTCATGTTGTCTCATTAATTGAGTGATTCAGTTGCTTCCTCATATCTCGATCGATTGTGTCTTAATTTTTCTCTGTCTACCTTTATGTTTTCTGTTCATTTATTCGTCTGTGGCAGTCTCTGTTTGGTATCCAACGGCACTTAACTTCTGTAAAATAGTGATCCTATTCTATTCTTGTGTTCTTCCTGACCTTTGTGTTCATGATCTCTTTAGTGTTTGTCCGGCTGATTGCTATGTGGTCAATTTGGAATTCCCGAAGACGGGTGCATGACTTTTTCTTACATGGTTTGGCGCTGAAGTGTATTGTCATCAGTTTCATTTTGTATTATCGACACCAATAAGTCTTTCTCCAATTTTGTTTGTCCGCTGGTGTGCAGGGTACTCGCCCACTACTCCTTTATGTTGCTTCTCTCTTCCAATCTGTGCATTATAATCTCCTACGAGTATCTTTACAGGTCTATATGATATGTTTTTCATTGTATCGTCTAACTCCTCCAAGAAACTGCCTGCAACTTCCTTGTCTTTCCTGCTCTTGTCATTTGTAGGTGCATGTCTATTTATTATTGTATACTTTTTGTTCAATGCTTGAAATGTCTGTGTTGATACCCTTTCTGACCTGCTCTTCGCTAGCCACTGTGGCCGAGAGGTTTTATGGGCTTCAGTCCGGAACCGCGCTGCTGCCACGGTTGCAGGTTCGAATCCTGCCTCGGGCATGGATGTGTATGATGTCTTTAGGTTAATTAGGTTTAAGTAGTTCTACATCGAGGGGACTGATGATCTCAGACGTTAAGTCCCATAGTGCTTAGAGCCATCTGAACCATTTGTACATGCTATTCATTTCAGTTACGCCCTCTTCATATCTCTTGTCTACTATGAACCCGTACCAAAGCATCTAAGTGCATGTCCTTCCTTTCCCACTCCAAATCCTGGTTTCCCTTTCAGTATTAAGAAGCCTTCTGATTCAACTGTATCTTGTTTCTTGCATCGCTGATATTTCAATACTTCTCCCTTTCATCTCATCTATTACCTGTTTAAGTTTACCAGTCCTAATAAATGTGTGTACATTTATGGTTCAAGTTCTGAATGTCTTTTTAGTTTTAATCTTCTTTGAGGTTTTTGGGAGCTCCGACTCTTCCCTTATGCACTTTTTGGCAGGTCCCCAGAACCCCAATGCCTGCTTGCGTCGCCCTTGGTCAACGGGGGTTGTCCCCCTGGTGTAATTTCGATTCCATAGTGTGATCCATTCCATGAGCTAAATTTTTTTTTTTATTTTTTGATAGGACGGCTCGTGTCCGTCCAGTTAACGTCTGAAGTTGTTAGCCCCAAAAGATGTGTTCAGGCCGTCCCTAACATGGGGCACAGACGCCTTTGGTAGCCGCCCCTAACAAGGAGTACCGCCACTACCTGATATGTTTCAGTGACTCTTCCGCTCTCTCTGCCGTTGGGAAGTGACGTTCCTGTTCCGCATTCGAGACCGTTGGCCGGGCTTCACCTATATCCTAAGGTAGGGGCCCTAACTGGGGGCCACCATCCGGAACCAAATGGACCCGGGATTTTTGACGTTTCTATTCCTCCCCCTCCTCCTTCCCCCTGGATTGGGACTGGCAATGGCGGAGTTCATCCCACCTTATCGTTTGAAAAATCCTTCAATTAAATTTATTCTAACAAAACAAATCAAAGAAACTAAAGCAGTAATATTTGGTATACTGATACAAGCCCTTGTGGTACATATTGCTTCGTAATGTGTCAAGCATAGTATTATGCATGCTGGAATAGCTGTGAGTCAGTAACTCCTGTTAATCAGTACGACGAAAAAACCAGTCCCAAGTTGCAGATTTCACTTTTTTTATTCACTCGATGACTAGTTTCCGGCCGCAACCCATTTTCAAATCATCGTAACATAGTCAAAAATGGTATATCTGGAAATGCAAAAATCATTTCAAAATGTGCAAACGAACAGTTACAGTGCATACATATAATTTTTGATATGTTACGATCATTTCAAAATGGGTTATCGTGTGGATTAAAAAGTAGATAATAAAAAAAAATTGCAGCTTTCGACTGGATATTTCCTTGCACTTCCATAATACTTCTTCACGTTCAGCATAATTTTGTGTAATCAATAAAAATGGTATTCTTCGTTTTATCCCCTTGCCCAATTTCTACTTTTTTTCATTTGGCGTATGTCTGTATGACATCCATTCATTTTTGTCGCAATCTCTTTCTACTTTTACAATTCTTATTTATACAGTTATTTGTTTTTATCGCCTCTTTTGATACCTAGTTTGCATTTTTGGCTGTTTTTGATGTACATGACATTTCTAACATTTTTTGTGCTTTTTTTACATTTTGTGTATGGTTAAGTATTTATCGTTTTATTTTACGTATTAACTCAATTGTTTCTTCTTACTTCTATTAGTATTTTGTAGAGCAACTTGTATTTGGCGGTCATTTCTGTTAATTCGAGAATCACATATGACACCGTACTGTATGTGAAAATTCACACTTTCTTCTTAGGTCTGTCCGTAGTTTGCCCAGCATGTTTAAAAGATGTTACGTTGATACAGAAAATCTTTGTTGCTCTGAGTCTTATGACTTTTTTAATCCTTTTGCAGTTGTTCTGATGATGAGTTAGTCTCGAAATGTATCAGTTAATGTTAATTACTAAAGACGCACTAAAAATAAAATTCTAGCGACCTAATGAACATTGTTACAAGTTTCAAAATTTTCTTTGGTACTGTCAATAGCATGTAGCCCTGGTCGTATCACTCCATGCATACTCTCTTTCACATGATGCAGGAGCTGCAGCGAAAACCTATGCTGACTACGCACGTCGAAGAGGCTCTTCCTATTGCTACGTTTGTTTAAATAAAGACATAAGCATTCCCACCCTACCCCTACTGTAAATGTTTAAGATGGGGAAAAGTGGACTCTGAATTATAACTTTATAGGATCAGGCAAAACCAGTGACTTTTCCAGCTGCGCACCGTTTTTCATTTGCTCACTGTCCCAATTAAATCGAAGAGACTCTGTCCTAACCTAGTGCAGCCATCGTCTATTGTGACAATTCACAGCTGCAGAAATATATGTATCATCTGTTCGTCCCTAATCCTACCTAGACCATACCTCTAACGAATTCACACCATTTTGAAATGTATATTGGGAAAACTTCAGTGTTCTAGGACTTACTGAGACAGTCAGATTCCACCATGTCCTTCATGCTCCAAATACATTTCGCTACACAAGCCAGCAGTATTGGGAAACCCATTGTTTCCATTAGTGACGGGTGTCAACAGGAAAGTGTTTCGTATAGATTATAAGTGAGATGCGAAGTTTGTACGAAATAGCTAAGTACGCCTATTCTCAAACACTGGTTGAATAGTGTCCGGGTACTGGCGCCCTGGCAGTTAAGCTGTTTCAATACCCATTGTTTCTAATTGTAATACTTGGCATATTGTTTTAAACTTTTAACTTAAGATTATACTTCTTAATGAGTAGATTATAACAAAATTTTAAATTTTTAAATGTGGCCGTTATCTACGCGAAATATAGAAAATAATTTCTTTGTTACATCTGGAAGCCGTTAAGTAAGCAACTTGCAAATAAAATTTCTCTCCGTATTACGGGATAGTGGCTTAGTGATATAGATTATAACGTATCTCTTAGAATACGTTGTTAATTTAATATTTTCGCTATAGTTCACACGAAATCCATTTATCAAGCGGCAACATTGAATGCTTTGTTATCTGCTGTTTACAGGAGCATTATGGTTGGTTGCCCATTTTTGTACATATCTGCAGATGTTAGTTGTTCATTAGTAAAGGAAGAAAGGAAATAATCATTATCATTTTTTATCCGAGCACTTCGTTCTTGATCTTACGCTCTTACTGTTCCCTTTTGGCTTTTGTACATATTGTATATTACAAGTCTTTCCCTATAACGTACGAACCCCTGTTTTCTCGGAATTTCCTAGATATTGCACCATTCGACATTGTTTACCATTTTTTTTCAGATCAACAAATTCTATGAACGTGTCTTGAGTTCTCTTTGGTCTTGCCTCCATTACCAACCTCAACATCAGATTTCCCTCTCTGTGGACTTTATTTTTCCTAAAACCAAACTGATTGAATGTTTCTGTCGTTCCTGCCGTATTCGATCTCGCGGAATTAATTGTATGCTACAATGAAAAAATTTCTAGAGGTTGTCCGACCCACAGTCGGGTGTACTGAACGCGGCTACATTTACTTTTTTGTGCTCGCATGCCTCTCAGATATCCAAAAGCGGCTCTTCTCTGTGCTCCAGTTATGCGTCTCGTCGCTCATGTAAAGAAATGTTGACTTCGTGTCAGCCATTGTCACATTCAGGAGCACGAAATAACACGACTAGAATACTGAACAGACTGGTTTTTGTACGAGAGCCTGCAGGCATGGAGACAAAACCTGTCAAGGGCGTACTTGAAGAGATCCGCTGCGAGGACAGGGGTGTCTACGCTCTGCGCTCTGCGCTGTCGCAGCTAGCAGCGGCGGGTGCCAGAGGAAGTGCCGAGGCAGCTGAGAGGGCGAGAAACGCCGGACTGTGAAATCTCTTTTGGAGCCTTTGTTTTGTGCACTCTACGTTTCTGGCTGACAGCTTTGGCGCCAGGTGAATTACGGGAAAATGGGTGCTGCTGCGGGAAAGTGGGGTGCGGAGGAGAGCGAGGGAGGGCAGTCCGTGTGGAGGGGAGGAGAGAGTGGAGAACCGGTGAGAGCCAACACTGTGTCCGGCAGTCCCCGAGCGCTCACAATACTGGGCCGTGCTGGACAAGCGCAGTCGCCAAGCCTGCATATTTGTTCATCATTGCATCACGTGGCAGCTTCCGTGTGTGAGACGATGCAACCATGCGTCGGAACAGACAATAGCACCAACTTGGAATTCTTTAAATAAACAGTATCGATATGATTTTATTTACTTCCTTACTTGCACTTTTAAGGGCTTTTCCACTCATCAACAGTTGCCCTGTATTTCCATTCGCCAGCTTTCACGACATTTCAGTCTTCCTCTTTCAGATTCTCTCTTCCTCATCATTCAATGTTAATCTCATACATCCACGCTTCCTCCTTCCTGGCGACGACAATTGCTTTCGGCCATCGTCCTTGCTCCGATCGCCGTACTTGGCCACAGGATTGAAGAGTTCTAGTCTCAGTTCTTTGCAGGACCGGTTATTCCACATCCATTAGCTTCCTAATTTCCTCATGCCATCTCCGTTCTTTCCAGGGTATTCCGGCTGCCTGGTTATTCCATCCATCTCTACTGCCTGTTATTTTCTTAACTGGCGCTCCCCCAGGGTCCAGTCTTCTGCACCGTACGTTAGTATACTTTCCACTCCGTTTTCCGAATCCTCTTTTTTTGTTTCATTTGATATGACCCGCTTCAGCAGTACTCTATTTAGCTTGCCTGCTGGATCCTGCGTTCCACATCGGCTTCACAGCTTCCAGAGGAGTGGATCGTAAGTATTTAAACTACTTTACGGATTTAACAGATCCTACGTATTTAAACTACACTCCTGGAAATTGAAATAAGAACACCGTGAATTCATTGTCCCAGGAAGGGGAAACTTTATTGACACATTCCTGGGGTCAGATACATCACATGATCACACTGACAGAACCACAGGCACACAGACACAGGCAACAGAGCATGCACAATGTCGGCACTAGTACAGTGTATATCCACCTTTCGCAGCAATGCAGGCTGCTAGTCTCCCATGGAGACGATCGTAGAGATGCTGGATGTAGTCCTGTGGAACGGCTTGCCATGCCATTTCCACCTGGCGCTTCAGTTGGACCAGCGTTCGTGCTGGACGTGCAGACCGCGTGAGACGACGCTTCATCCAGTCCCAAACATGCTCAATGGGGGACAAATCCTGAGATCCTGCTGGCCAGGGTAGTTGACTTACACCTTCTAGAGCACGTTGGGTGGCACGGGATACATGCGGACGTGCATTGTCCTGTTGGAACAGCAAGTTCCCTTGCCGGTCTAGGAATGGTAGAACGATGGGTTCGATGACGGTTTGGATGTACCGTGCACTATTCAGTGTCCCCTCGACGATCACCAGTGGTGTACGGCCAGTGTAGGAGATCGCTCCCCACACCATGATGCCGGGTGTTGGCCCTGTGTGCCTCGGTCGTATGCAGTCCTGATTGTGGCGCTCACCTGCACGGCGCCAAACACGCATACGACCATCATTGGCACCAAGGCAGAAGCGACTCTCATCGCTGAAGACGACACGTCTCCATTCGTCCCTCCATTCACGCCTGTCGCGACACCACTGGAGGTGGGCTGCACGATGTTGGGGCGTGAGTGGAAGACGGCCTAACGGTGTGCGGGACCGTAGCCCAGCTTCATGGGGACGGTTGCGAATGGTCCTCGCCGATACCCCAGGAGCAACAGTGTCCCTAATTTGTTGGTAAGTGGCGGTGCGGTCCCCTACGGCACTGCGTAGGATCCTACGGTCTTGGCGTGCATCTGTGCGTCGCTGCGGTCCGGTCCCAGGTCGACGGGCACGTGCACCTTCCGCCGACCACTGGCGACAACATCGATGCACTGTGGAGACCTCACGCCCCACGTGTTGAGCAATTCGGCGGTACGTCCACCCGGCCTCATTCGGTTCACGTCCACGCTGTCGCGGCATGCTACCAGTGTTAAAGACTGCGATGGAGCTCCGTATGCCACGGCAAACTGGCTGACACTGACGGCGGCGGTGCACAAATGCTGCGCAGCTAGCGCCATTCGACGGCCAACACCGTGGTTCCTTGTGTGTCCGCTGTGCCGTGCGTGTGATCATTGCTTGTACAGCCCTCTCGCAGTGTCCGGAGCAAGTATGGTGGGTCTGACACACCGGTGTCAATGTGTTCTTTTTTCCATTTCCAGGAGTGTACTTTACGGCTTTAATAGATCCTTGCCGCCGTTCTATGCCCCTTCCGTATCCTTCCACTACTAGATATTCGTTTTTCCTCGTATTTACTCTGAGGCCACCTCGTTCAAATACTTTAACTAACTTTCTTATCATATATTTGATATCCTATCTATTTTGTGCTACCAGTATATGATCATCGGCAAACAATAATTCGTAGATAGTTCCATGCTGTAAATGATATCCCGTATCCCCGCATTACTTATTCCACCGTTCCAATACATGCTGCATGTATATTTTAAACGGGGTCGGAGACGTATTGTAGCCTTGTCCAAGTTCTCTCAATGTTTGGAATTTCTCACTCGACTTCTCCCTACTTAAACAGCTGCGTACGATTGGTGGTATATTCTTTGAATTAGGGATACCTCTTGTACTTCTACACCTGTGTCCTCCATCGCTTCTCAATATCTAATGGCGGGCACATAATCTTAAGCATTTCCTAAATCCACATATACACTACTGCCCATTAAAATTGAAATGCAGATGATAAACGGGTATTCATTGGACAAATGTATTATACTAGACCTGATATGTGATTACATTTTCACGCAATTTGGGTGCATAGATCCTGAGAAATCAGTACCCAGAACAACCATCTGTGGCTGTAATAACGGTCTTCATACGCCTGGGCATTGAGTCAAACAGAGCTTGGATGTCGTGTACAAGTACAGCTGCCCATGCAGCTTCAACACGATACCACAGTCCATCAAGAGTAGTGACTGGCGTATAGTGACGAGCCAGTTGCTCGGCCACCAATGACCAGACGTTTTCAATTGGTGACAGATCTGGAGAATGTGCTGGGCAGGGTAGCAATCGAACATTTTCCATATCCCGAAAAGTCCGTACAGGACCTGCAACATGCGGTCGTACATTATCCTGCTGAAGTGTAGGGTTTCGCTGGGATCGAATGAAGGGTAGAGCCACGGGTCGTAACACATCTGAAATGTAACGTCCACTGTTTAAAGTGCCGTCAATGCGAACAAGAGGTGACCGAGTCATGTAACCAATGTGAGTTTACCACGATGTCGCCAAACACGGATGCGACCATAATGATTTTGATAAATTGATTGATAAATTTTGTTATGAACGCATGTGTATATTCACGAGGCTCTGATGTCTCATAATATCTCTGAATTGGAGATTAGGAGCTATGATCTGTGCTAGTAAAGTTCTGCAGAACATTTGAGGTCAACAGTGTACACGTCACTCAGCCTTAATGAGTGGACACAGCCAGTTAATTTAGCAGGGAAAAACAATTTTTCACTTCATGAAAACATAGGGCAGCTTACGACTGAATATCCAGCTAAGCGCATTGTAGAAGTGTCAGGCCTACAAATTCGCAAGGCTTCGGCGCATCCCCTGCCGACATACGCCAAAGCCACCAAGGCCGTCCATGTAGCCGTAGTCTGCACGACGTAAACACTGTGTTGCTCAGGCGCTAAGTGTGGGAGTCACTAGAGTGTGTTCAGATCTGCTTTAGATTGGAGTTGATTTGCGTAGTTTTTCTTATTCCCTCGTGTTCATGTCAGCCTCGTATTGCAGGTGGGAACTTCGGGTTTAAATTCGCACAAGGCGTTTGGCAGATAGACGATACCGTCCAGCTACCATAGATGTCAGGCAGTGAACAGTCAGCTGTGTGATTTTATAATACTGTCAGTGTCATATTTTTGGGGTAACATTTGTGTGCTCAGTGTGCTTAAAGTTACGCTAGTATTTGATTTTCTCTTGAGATTACGCTAGTGTATGCTTTGGTAAATTTTCATTTGTTTATCTTTCTTGAAGTTGAATTCATTAAGATTTTCTTGTGTTAATTACGAGATCGTCTTGTGCACATAGGATTTTCCTCCATCGCCAAATATGCAACCTGAATTCACTGTGAGTGGTGATTATTATAAAAAAATATTTAGGGCAGGTAATAATTCGTTAGTATGATCTAAAGTAGAGGTTACCCCTTCCTCACTGACATATTTTATGTCATGTATAGCAGCTATCATTCTGATGTCTAAACGTCATTGTGTCTGGGATCTCCTAACTTGGCAAAGTCTGAGTTCACAGGCACTTTGAACTTGTCGCAGCTATCCATGCGTGATTAATGGTAAGGACAGGGCACACGAAACTCGACGAGTACGTTAGAAGCTGAGGAACCCTTACAGGTGTATCTGGACGATATTCCACGCCCTGTTTTGTTGGCCTTGGCCATGGTCTATATTTCAGGAAGATAATGCATACCCACAGATGGCAAGAGTTTGTAAGGCCTGTCTTCATACTTGCCGAACCATACCTTGGCCATCAAGGTTATCGGATTTCTCTACAATTTAGACGACACAGTGGGCTAAATGAACACAATTTTTCATACTAGACCTCAGGTAGATACCCAAAAATCTGTCCAATGTGAAACCGAGTAACTGTTCGCATAAGGGCCGGAGGTGGACCAAAGCATTACTGACTTTCTCTATTTGTGAAGCTCTTTCTCTAGAGTAAATAACCCCATTTTTCTAAAAACAGTAATTATTTGTTTTCTGTGCATTCAAATCATATCGACTGATTTCTGTCCCGCTCGCACAGTCCTTCGTGGTGCTTCGGTTTCTCCCTCTTTCTTTTGTGTTTGTATTATTCTTCACTTGGCTGTGTACGGTTACATCACACACCGTGAGCCACCACATAGGCTTGTTTGCAGCTATGTCGTATCCACAATGGCAGTATAACGACGTACGGATTTCTGTCCGTCCAACATGTTCATGGGCGGCACAGTAAAAACAAATATGCGGATTCAATGAAACATTGATATTTAATTTTGGCAAGTAACTCCCAGAGTCTTTAATATCGGTAGAGAAATAATTGTACATTTGAGCCAACTACCGTAGTTCATCGTCTAGATAAAACCGGTAGCACGCTAGAAACAGTTGTCTATGAACATACTGACGTCTGCATATAGCCACATTGTAATTTTCAAATGTTTATGGACCTGTCGAGCGAGGTGTTGCGTCACCTAGTGACTAATCATAGCCCCTTGTATGTTGTTCTTGAGATGGTCAGCTAGGATGGTTAGAGATCCGCCCTCAGCTTGTGCTGCAGCAGTTCACCTTGCCAGTTTTAAGGACCTGTTATAGCCACCAGACAGAGACTGCTCATCCTCCGTTTTTCAGAAGTCGTTTGTGGTGACTAATCACGCTACAAGTCCACCGCAGCTATACATCACTGCAAAGCCGACGGAAATGATTTCTTGAGTAGACCACACTGGTTACCCGTAGTTTTGGGAACTGTTCAGTTTAAACAGGTAGTTTTTTGCTAGTGAAGAATGATGAAGCAGTCGCCGTTTTGTGACCACAAAGTTCCATTACACCAAATCATTGAAATGGTACACGTGCCATTGCACGGACTGTGGTTCTGTGCAAGGGATACGTGAGTCAGCGACTGCTAATTAACACAGCACTAAGTAAAGCTAGAAGATCACCGTGCCACTGCTTATCGGCCATTCCAGATGCTGGCGGCAACTCCCAGTTATTCCGATAACGAGATGCCGTCGAGCAGAGCAGAGGTATTCCGCAAGCGCGCAGGTCCCCGTCTGGTGTTCCATCCATCCTTTCAGACACTATGCTACAGCGCGATGCGGTAATCGGGAATTCCGGAGCAGCCAGCTTGATTCAGAGATTCTGTAGCTGCCGAGCAGCATTCGCAACGGGACGGCAGAAATGAGCAGAACGGGAAAAAGTCTTTACTCATTTCTACTGTTTCCTGAAATGGCAATCTCTTGAATTTCAGGTATTTATTGAGGCAAAAATAATTCCGGAGATTAAAGGCATAAGGTTAGATGTTAAGTCACCGAATCTGAGAATATTCGGCAGGAGTATACAACATACCTCAGGAATCATGAAAACATATATGTTACACTAGAGACTTATTATTTCCAGGTATGTAATTTTATCACGATATCAAAGATGAACTGGTGGGACAAGTGTGAAAACTCCTGATATATTACTTTGGTGTATGTTTTGAAACTCACACCTACAGTAATGCAACACTGTACATCTGCGGAGTACATTGGTATAAACGCTGACCAGTGATAAACTTAGAGATTTTTCAGTTTTGCTATCTGATATGTTTCTTGGAGAACCGATAAGCGAAATGGTATGCAAAATAGTGCTAAACATCAAGGATGGAATAAAAATGCGTGGGTTATTAACCAATATTAGATCAAAGCATTCGACTTGAAAGTCACTGAAGATATATCACACTTGTTGGAAAGAAAGGACAATATCAGAGTACAATATTTCGTAAACAATGAAAGTTAGGTAAAAACTAAGGTCATAAGTGTAGCAGAAGCAGAACGACGACTTGCATGACATCAGCACAAAGAGAACAGCAGTAGCAGAAGCGAAAACTACCTGTTACCAAGCCGGCCGCAGTGGCCGAGCTGTTCTAGGCCCTACAAAAATGGTTCAAATGGCTCTGAGCACTATGCGACTTAACTTCTGAGGTCACCAGTGGCCTAGAAGTTAGAACTAATTAAACCTAACTAACCTAAGGACATCACACACATCCATGCCCGAGGCAGGAATCGAGCCTGCGGGCGTAGCGGTCGCTCGGTTCCAGACTGTAGCGCATAGAACCGCATGGCCACTCCGGCCGGCTAGGCGCTACAGTCTGGAGCCGCGCGACCGCTACTGTCGCAGGTTCGAATCCTTCCTCAGGCATGGGTGTGTATGATGTCCATAGGTTGGTTACGTTTAAGTAGTTCTAAGTTCTAGGGAACTGATGACCTGAGATTTTAAGTCCCATAGTGCTCAGAGCCGTTTGAACCTTTTTTTTTTTTTTTTTTTTTTTTGCATCACAGTTGCCTCGTGACCAGCTTTGATTACGTTACTTTGTCATACATGGCGTACTTTAATGACGACGGCACCCGAACAGTTCACGAACTTAAGCGTTTTGGAACTACTTCCAACGTTGTTCCCAAAAGCCAATGATCATATCCTTTTGCCCGAAACATAAATCGCTCCCTTATACCATTACAACAAAACTAAATTGTTCTCCACCTCTCCACGATCCGCTTAATACACCCTACGCCGCTAAGTCTGCGATCTACCATTTGTGAATAGTTATAGCACGTTGACGTACTGCGGAAGTGCCTTCGCAGCAGGATCTTGGTTCAAGCACCCGTACTGACTACCGTACATCGGCGACGTGGGCTAGAATTGGAACGCCATTACCACAACGGGACGTTCACTGCGTGATGACAGGTGCCCTTTTCAGATTGAGCTCATTCTATGATCCATCGGAGAGATGGCCGTTGGCGTGTACGGTGTGAAACGTCTGATAACAAACACCCTCTAACAACCGTCGGACGGGTCCAGGCAGGAGGAGGCCCGTTATGGACACGGCAAGTTTCGCGGCGTTTTATGAGTGATTGTGGAAGGAAAAATGGATCAACACTAACATGTCGTTATTATCGGAGAACTTCAGGCGTACTTCTTCACTACTAAGTTTAGTTTCCTTTATTTCAGTCATCAGTCTTCTGACTGATTTGATGTGACTGGCCATGAATTCTGTGTCAGTCTCTTTATATCAGAGTAGCACTTACAATTTACGCCCTCAGTTATTTCCTGGATGTGTCCTATCCCTTCTTCTTGTCGGTGTTTTCCATACATTTCTTTCCTTGCCGATGCTATGGAGAGCCTTCTTACCTCATCTTTTCACCTAATTTTCAATATTCCTCGGTAACACCATACATCTTCAATTTCTTTTTCCGTTCTTCCGTACATTATTATTCTTGTCGGAAACAGGGATGCTTCAGTTGTTAAGCGAATTCTACGATAATTCTGTCACTTATCGGTTCTCGCAATCTTGGAAATACTGTCGATGATGTTTTTCCGAAACTGGTCTACACACCAACGTGAGTAATAGTTGTATTCCTACTTCCCACAACGATTTTAGAAATTCGGATGCAGTGTTATCTATCCCTTCAGACTAATTTGATCTTATCCTTTCGAAGCTCTCTTAAATTTTTATTCTAACACTGAACCCCCTACCTTTTCTATATTGACTCTTCTTTCTTCTTTAATCACGTTATCAGACAAGTTTTCCCTACCATAGATGCCTTCAACATACCCTTTCCATCCATCCGCTCTCTCTTCTGCATTTAGCAGTGGAATTCACATTGCACTCTTAATATTACATCCCTTGGTTTTAACTTCCCCGAAAGTTGTTCTGCCTTTGCTGTAAGCTGGGTCAGTCCTTTCTACAATCGTTTCTTTTTTGAATTATTCACATTTTTCATGCTACCATTTCCGCTTAGCTTCCATGCACTTCCTATTTACGTCATTCCTAAGTTCTCTGTATTTGATCTGTATTTCTGTACTCCTGATATTCGTGAACATTTTTGTTCTTCTTCTTTGCGTCAATCAATAGAAGTATTTCTTCTGTTACTCATGGTTTTTACGCAGTCACCTTCCTTGTACCTATGATTTTCTTTCCAATTTGTGTGACAGTCTTTTTTAGAGATGTCCATTAATCTGATATTGTCTTTATCCCATTATTTATAGTCTCAGAGAACTTCAAATGTATCTCTTCATTCCTTAGTACTTCCGAGCCCTACTGCCTTGTGCATTGATTGTTTTAGACCAGTCTTTTAAATGTCATCCCTCTCTTCATCACTACTAAATTATGATCTGAGTCTATATCTGCTACTAGGTACGCCTTACAATGCAGTATCTGATTTCGAAATCTCTGCCTATCCATGTTGTAATCCAACTGAAGTTTTCCTGTATTTCTCGACCAA
Source organism: Schistocerca americana (assembly GCF_021461395.2). Taxonomy (NCBI): domain Eukaryota; kingdom Metazoa; phylum Arthropoda; class Insecta; order Orthoptera; family Acrididae; genus Schistocerca; species Schistocerca americana. The sequence continues at coordinate 456,544,365 of NC_060123.1, forward strand.
GTGAGCCTTCCCCTCTTCTGATTCTCGAACAGAGCATTCGGTATTACTAGATGAAACTTACTGCAGACATTACCTAGTTTATTTCCTCTCATTCCTAGAATCAAGCATAAATTCTTCCTTAACCCTATATTTTACTGCTTCCCTTACAGCCGTATTCCAATCCACAATGTCTATCAGGTTTTCAGCTCTCTTTACGTGCTCCTTTACCCGTTCAATATCTTCACATACTTTCTCTGTCTCTTAATCGTCTGTTGGCGACACCGGCATGTATACCGCAACGTGTTGATTTGCAGTCGTTTCTGATGAGAACAACCCTATCAATGAATTGTTCATAGAAACACACGCACTGCCCTAGCTTCCTATGCACAACGAATACTAATCCTGCTTTAACATTTTCGGCTGCTGCTAATATCACCCTAAACCCCTCTAACCAAAACTTGTTGCCTTCTTTCCATTTCACTTCACTGCCCCTCCTGTATCTACATTGGGGTTTAGCATTTCCATTTACAGATTGTCTAGCTTCCTCATCATATGAAAATACTAGACATACGCTTGACTTTCTCTGAGGCTGTAGATGTTACGATAAGGAATAGCTCAGTAGGTAATTAAGTTGAAGACGAAATGGAGTCTCTAGAAAAGGCCCACACAGAAGTTGGGAAATAAATATAGCTAGGAAGATGGTAACTCCAGGGAGACGTGGCTAATAGAAAAAGTGCTTTAGCTGATCGATGAAAAAAGTACAAACATGTTCAGGTAAATTCGGATTACGGAAATACATGTCGCTTACGAATAAAATAAATAGGAAGTGCAGGGAAGCTAAAGCGAAATAGATGCATTACAAATGTGCACTAATCGGAAAAGAATTTACTGTCGGAATTACTGGTTTTGTACATAGAAAAGTCAAAACAGCCTTCGGTGAAATTAAAGGCAAGACTGGCACATTAAGAGTGCAACGGGAATATTAAAAGCATAGGAGGAGGGAGTGGATGGATGAGAAAAGTATACTGAAGGCCTCTATAAGTGGGATGATTTATCTGAAGTGACAGAAGAAGAAACACGAGTCGATTTACAAAAAAAAATATGGGATGCTGCATTAGAATTAGAATTAAGAGAGTTTTGGGGGTCTTAAGATCAAATAAGGCCGAAGGAACTTTGTTCAGAGTAGAATGTGTAACTGGATTAGTTGGGTTGGTAAATATTGCAGACGCGGTAGCTATTCAGTATCAAAAGTTACATCTGGGCGACTATGTGTCTAAATGACAGATCGTCTCTTTTGTTAATTGAAGGTAATTTTTTTTTCAGCTTTACACACCTACAGCTCACATTCGAAATTATTTTCTGTTCGAATGTTGAAACCGTGAGTCATATTCCACTTGTATAATGTTCCATAGCTTGGGCAAACCTTATAATCTCTTTTCTCTCTAAATTAACATGTAAAATAGCGCAGATGGTGTTCATAGGAATCACAGTGTATTAGTTGAGGCAGGACAAGTTACTCTCTCACCTATTTCTCGCATACAGAAAATTATTGAAGATTTTATTACAACCTCACGCACCTTAAGCGAGACTCTAGAAAGTTAACGGCCTGAGCAGATGGAGCCTGGTAGGACACTAAAAGCATGAGGTATTTTTATAACTCTTAGCTCATAGAAATGCCATGCAGGGAGTTGAAAGCAACTGGTGGAGAGCCCATCCATTAGTAAATCTTGCTGGATAGGTCCGCAGCCATACAGGGCAGACAATGTAGACCCTCATCAAGACAGGTCTCCAGCGGTATAGGGCCGAACTACCTGCCGCGGCGCCAGCGGTAGCCTGGGCTGGGGGCGACCGTCTGATGGAATGCGTCTGCAGAGTGGAGTTGTAAACCGAGCACTGTGTGCAGAGCCACACGTAATAAAAGTTCACAAGTCTTCGTGTGCGCCAATAGTGCAAATAGGCCAGTGAACCACTTTCCTGCCGCCTCGGTTGCATAAGAAAAATCCGGAGTCTGAGAAACTTTTGGAGATAAAATCTTTATTAGATCGTATAGCTAGGACTAACAAGCACCAAGGTACAGGTGATTTAGATAAAGACGTTTAAGTCTGTATCTGTTTCCTTGTTGCCATGGGAACCGACATGACTTCGGAGAAAATCATCTTCCTCCTCTGCGGAACCTTAAAAAAGCCATTAATTGTCGGTCTCTTTTTTTTCCAGAGACACAGGTTTCTTAAGTCTTGCCCTGGTTCGACATGAGTTGGTGCTGTCGTGTGGGAGGCGAGATTTAGCGCCTCTAGAGCCCTGTGATTGCCTGAAATTGGGTGAAGGTGGTGTGGTTTTTACACTTTGTGGGAAAACGGAATTTTTTTCTAGATAGGTGGGAGGCACTCGGGTGCAGGACTTTGGTCTGGTGAGACTTCTAGTAGAGGCTCTGGCATGTGTGGCTGATACTTGGGACCTGTCCTGAGACTGACGTCACTTGTGAGCACTTTAGACTGGGGAACCTGCGGCAAAACTCTTACTGTACTGACAGTGTGACTTCAAACATTTTGGACATCTCGTTTGCTGAGCGCACGCTCATTCGTTTTTGGTTTACCAGCCTTGACGTTTGATTTCCTTGTGTGCTCTGTCACATAAGTGAGCCGGATTTGTCCTTGGTATGACCAGCGAGCAGGTGTGTCACACACTGAAATCTACCGTGATTTCAGAGCTCTGGTAGAGAGTAAATTGCGATCCGTCTGACTGATCGCTAGACTGTCAGATTTTTGCATTTCTTTCATGGCCTCGACGTCTCATCTCCGCAGCACACATCTCTCCAGCTGCAATTTACATCGCCGCACAAAGCAAACTGGGTAACATACTGCCGCTCCGGCATAGCAGTGCGTACAGATCTCAATCTCCACTAGCTCTCAGCTGCATCTATATAGTAGATCTGATCAATCAAAATCTGCTCAGCCTCAGATCAATTCAGATTGCGCTATTCATATTTTCAGGGCAAACCCAGGATCCTTGTCCAGTGTAGTCTTAAACCACCTGTTATTTGTTTACGGTACTCAATCAATAACTTGTTTAGCGTAATTTATGTCTGTTTTTTTATGGAAAAAATAAATGTTCTTTGAATATTAAAATTATGGCAACGCAATCAATTATTTAAACAGTCCCCACAGGGTTACTTTACATAGTGTCCTCTTGATGAATCTCCTTTGGATATTTGATTTACCGAGTACTATTTGCTTTTTCTTCCCGACGTCTTCTTCAGTGATAATCAAATAAACCCTCTTCCTTGTAACTTATGGTTTTTCTTCTCTTCTTTAAAGTCTGCACCATCTGCATACCTCTCGCTAAAAGTCGTCTTCTCGAAATATTGGCAAGTTAAAGTAACAATTGCTGAACAATTAATTTCCAGAACGTACTGAATTCTCCTGGACTCTCCACGTAAATTTCTGCTTTCTGAATCTCGGTGCACTGTCCAAGAGGTCTTCCACGCTTATCCACTCTCCGCTGCTATTGAACCTGATCGGTCTCAAACGAAAATAATTAATTTTTCCACCAGTTAACCTATCAGTCACGACTGTCGGTCCATTTACGAAAGCGTTCTGCAATAGATTTCCTCTGCTTATCAGCTGTTACTATAGTGTTCACTTTTTTTACACGTAAAAGATACACAGAAGTTACAAATAAATACAATGAAAGAATAATATTATAAATGAATATAATACTGTTCTGTACATATCCATTCACGTAAACTATGAAGAAAATGCACGAAACGCATTTAAAAGAAAGGATTATACATTCTTTTATAAGTCTTCCTAGTAAGAGGCTGCTGTGTATTACAAGGAAGGATGAAACTACGTTCGTTAGAAAGTGTCTTATATTAAACCGTTAATCTTGACTTGCCCTCCTCTGCTGCGACCATACCGCATACGAGACGATTGTTGATTTTTACACAAGCACAGACATCGTAATGGTCAAGTGAATGTCTTACAAAGCATTCATTTACAAGAGAAGGAAACTCAAGATTCTGGTGTGCTTTAGGCATCCTGATTGCAATGCCATAATCAAAAGAATAGGTCAACCAAGAAGACAATTTCAGTAATCGGAACATACGACGTGCGTTCTGTAAGTAATGCAACGAATTTTTCCCTGAAAGCATTCCGGTTTTATTCAGGATTCCAATACACCCTACTATTCCCCACATTTTTGGCCATAAAATGCTATTTTTCGGCATTATATCCTTTTAATGGAATGGTCTTATGCGACCTCACTAGGAGAAGATCAGTGACCGTATGGTACTACTCTACTGTTCGACGTCTGACCCAACATCTTGCTGCATCAAAAACCTCCCTGTTATCCACGTACTGCTTCCGTCAGAGTGCAGCCTTCATTGGACCGAAGAGATGGAAGTCTGAAGGTGAAATCCGGCGCGTAAGGCGGATGAGGAAGAACAGTTCTATGAGGTTTTGTGAGTTCCTCTCTGGGGTGCTGACTTCTGTGGGGCGTTTGACAGTTATGGAAGAGAAGTTCGTTTGCGTTCTTGTGGTGCCGACCACTCTGAAATCGTTTCTTCAGTTTCCTGGGGGTTCTACAGCTGTGTGTGGCCGGCGGGCTCGCGGGAGGTCGGGTATGCTTGCGCAACCTGGTTGCGATCATGACAGACGCCTCGCCGAACAACTCATCGAGCTGTTGTGCACTGCAGGTCTCCGTAGACATTCTGCAAGCGTCCATGAACGTGTGGCCAAAGAAACTCAATAACAGGTTTCTGCTTGGTACCACCGCCGCTACAGACGCCATTATGAAACCTACGTAAAGCGCCGCGGCTTGTCGCAGCTTCATGAAACTACAGGAATTGAACAGTGTATATTCCACTATGTATCGAAACAAATTTCACATCTATAATCATATTGGCTGAAAAAGAAAGTGTTACATTACACGTTGAAGGCCCCTCGTATTTCGACAGTAATAATTTCAACTACAGTGGTTGGACAGTACCAACCATTGGTAAATAGAGTTCGTATTCACAAAATCCTGCGAAGATTATTTTCACCTACCTGTACATGCTCAGCGCTGGCTGCCTTCACGCGAAGTTGGGCCTGCCGCTATTAGCCAGCCGGTAATTAGGTGTGCGCTGGAAGCAGGTGTTCGGGCTGGTCCCAGTCAGTCGGTGGATCAGGCGCGCATAACTCACCTGCCCAGGCGGCTGCCCCGTTATCGGAATACCAGCCGAGTGGCGGCCGTACCTGCAGCGAACCGCGCGTGCGAATTCCAGGGCGCGGCGGCGGCGTGCAGGCGAATTGCGCGCCGGGTGGCCTGCTTGCCAGGCGGTAGGTGCCAATCCTCCTCAGAAGCTCTTCTTCTTGCTTTTTCCCCACCCTAATATGCTATTATACAGTCGTCTCGTTACTTTACACTTTCACTCCATAGACAACGTCCTTTGGATTAATAAGGGACGAGAAATCTAATGTAGCGTCTACAGTGAATTTTTTGAGGGAGCTGGGTACCTGATAGGGGCTGCCTGGAAATGTTTTATTCATTGATTAACGACAACATAATGGAAATTGATAAAAATGGTTCAATTACAGCACAAAAGCAGCCATCATACTGCTCTATTTTATCAAATCTCTACCTTACTTACTGAAATCAAACAACCTTAGGCAGCCGACACATTTCCATTTAAATGAGATGTTTGTCACTTATGATGTCATGACCAAGTGATAAGCTGTAATGACACTGGAGACAAAAGCGTTATTTACATAGCCCAATATAGTGCACGGAGAATCATTTGCGATGATAAACTGCGGAATTCTTTCAACTAATGATCCAGTTTGCATAATCACGTGATTAAATTTGTTATGTAATAATATTCTATCCGTTTTGTGGAAAGAATTAAAGGAGTAATATGGTAGCAACCACATAACGAACTTAGATCCTTTTTCTTCGGTCACCCATTACATATTGTCACAAACACTCACCAGATGCAAAAACGGAGAGCACTGAGAACGAAACTAAGCGGTAAATTTAATGGGCCCTACAGACTTCCAGATCAGACAACGATTCAGATTTTAACTTCGACAATTAACTGCTCATTTAAACTAACATGCGTCTCTGTGTAATAGAGTAATATAGTGAACACTTTTGTTGGTTACGTTTCCGTAGAACATTTGTAACCTTTTTAACGGAAATGAAACAGAACGAGTTAAGTTTCAATGTATTCATGTCTTCTTTGTCAATGTGGATACATGCCACCCATCTATAGGCTACTAAATTACACACTGGCTTGGATTTAATCAGAATGGACATATTAGTATTTAATTCTGCTCATGTAATCAGCAATATACGTAAATTTTAAACTGTCTAAGGAACAAATAAGACAATTTTAGGTGCAGTTTCTAATCTGCTTAGCTGTCAGACGTTTCTATGTTACTGGTCAAATGTTCAAAGGTGGTTCAGGCTGCGCATTGAACTTCTTTATGAGACATTGTTGTTGTTGTGGTCTTCAGTCCTGAGACAGCAATTAAACAGAGAAACGACTCGTGGATATAACATCTTGGACCTACTGATAACAAACAGACCCGAACTTTTCGACTCTGTAAGTGCAGAACAGGGAATCAGTGATCATAAGGCCGTTGCGTTTTTGGAAACCCAGAATCTACTCTGTAGGAATCAACATGGATTCCGGAAACAGCGATCGTGTGAGACCCAACTCGTTACGGGATACCAATTCGATTCTACACAGAGTACGCGAAAGAACTTGCCCCCCTTCTAACTGCCGTGAACCGCAAGTCTCTAGAGGAACGGAAGGTTCCAAATCATTGGAAATGAGCACAGGTAGTCCCAGTCTTCAAGAAGGGTCGTCGAGCAGATGCGTAAAACTATAGACCTATATCACTGACGTCGATCTGTTGTAGAATTTAGAACATGTTTTCTTCTCACGTATCATGTCGTTTTTGGAAACCCAGAATCTACTATGTAGGAATCAACATGGATTCCGGAAACAGCGATCGTGTGAGACCCAACTCGCTTTATTTGTTCATGAGACCCAGAAAATATTAGATACAGGCTCCCAGGTAGATGCTATTTTCCTTGACTTCCGGAAGGCGTTCGATACTGTTCCACACTGTCGCCTGATAAACAAAGTAAGAACCTACGGAATATCAGACCAGCTGTGTGGCTGGATTGAAGAGTTTTTAGCAAACAGAACACAACATGTTGTTGTCAATGGAGAGACGTCTACAGACGTTAAGGTAGCCTATGGTGTGCCACAGGGGAGTGTTATGGGACCATTGATTTTCACAACATATATAAATGACCTAGTAGATAGTGTCGGAAGTTCCATGCGGCTTTTCGCGGATGATGCTGTAGTATACAGAGAAGTTGCAGCATTAGAAAATTGTAGCGAAATGCAGGAAGATCTGCAGCGGATAGGCACTTGGTGCAAGAAGTGGCAACTGACCCTTCACATAGATAAATGTAATGTATTGCGAATACATAGAAAGAAGGATCCTTTATTGTATGAGTATATGATAGCGGAATAAGCACTGGTAGCAGTTACTTCCGTAAAATATCTGGGAGTATGCGTGCGGAATGACTTGAAGTGCAATGATCACATAAAACTAATTGTTGGTAAGGCGGGTACAAGGTTGAGATTCATTGGGAGAGTCCTTAGAAAATGTAGTCCATCGACAAAGGAGGTGGATTACAAAACACTCGTTCGACCTATACTTGAGTATTGCTCATCAGTGTGGGATCCGTACCAGATCGGGTTGACGGAGGAGATAGAGAAGATCCAAAGAAGAGGGGCGCGTTTCGTCACAGGGTTATTTGGTAACCGTGATGGCGTTACGGAGATGATTGGCAAACTCAAGTGGCAGACTCTGCAAGAGAGGCGCTCTGCATCGCGGTGTAGCTTGCTGTCCAGGATTCGAGAGGGTGTATTTCCCGATGAGGTATCGAATATATTGCTTCCCCTTACTTATACGTCCCGAGGAGATCACGAATGTAAAATTAGAGAGATTCGAGCGCGCACGAAGGCTTTCAGACAGTCGTTCTGCCCGCGAACCATACGGGACTGGAAGAGAAAAGTGAGGTAATGACAGTGGCACGTAAAGTGCCTTCCACGACAACGTTGGGTGGCTTGCGGAGTATAAATGTAGATGTAGATGTAGACTGGTTTGATGCAGCTCTCCTTGCTGCTCTATCTTGTGCAAGCTTCTTCAACTCCCAGTACCTACTGCAGCCTACATCCTTCTGAACCTGCTTAGTGTATTCATCTCTTGGTCTCCCTCTACGATTTTTACCTTCCACGCTGCCCTCCAGTGCTAAATAGGTGATCCCTTGATGCCTCAGAACATGTTCTACCAACCGATCCCTTCTTCTAGTCAAGTAGTGCCACAAACTCCTCTTCTCCCCAATTGTATTCAATACCTCCTCATTACTTATGTGATCCACCCATCTAATATGCAGCATTCTTCTGTAGCACCACATTTCGAAAGCTTCTAATCTCTTCTTGTCTAAGCTATTTATCGTCCATGTTTCACTTCCATACATGGCTACATACGAATACTTTCAGAAACGACTTCCTGACACTTAAATCAATATTCGATGTTAAAAAATTTCTCTTTTTCAGAAACGCTTTCCTTGCCATTGCCAGTCTACATTTTATATCCTCTCTGCTGCGACAATCATCAGTTATTTTGCTCCCCAAACAGCAAAACTCCTTTACTACTCATTTCCTAATCTAATTCCCTCAGTATCACCCGACTTAAATTGATTACATTCCATTATCCTCGTTTTGCCTTTGTTGATGTTCATCTTGTACCCTCCTTTCAAGACACTGTCCATTCCGTTCAACTGCTCTTCCAAGTCCTTTGCTGTCTCTGACAGAATTACAATGCCACTGGCGAACCTCAAAGTTTTTATTTCTTCTCCATGGATTTTAATGCCTACTCAGAACTTTTCTTTTGTTTCCTTTACTGCTTTCTCAATATACAGATTGAATAGCATCGGGGAGGGGCTACAACACTGTCTTCCCAACCACTGCTTCCTTTTCATGTCCCTCGACCCTTATAACTGCCATCTGGTTTCTGTACAAATTGTAAATAGCCTTTGGCTCTCTGTATTTTACCCCTGCCACCTTCAGAATTTGAAAGAGAGTATTCTAGTCAACATTGTCAAAAGCTTTCTCTAAGTCTACAAATGCTACAAATGTTGGTTTGCCTTTCCTTAATCTTTCTTCTGAGATAAGTCGTAGGGTCAGTATTTCCTCAAGTGTTCCAACATTTCTATGGAATCCAAACTGATCTTCTCCGAGGTAGGGTTCTACCAGGTTTTCCATTCGTCTGTAAAGAATTCGCGTTAGTATTTTGCAACCATGACTTATTAAAATGATAGTTCGGTAATTTTCACATCTGTCAACACCTGCTTTCTTTGGGATTGGAATTATTATATTCTTCTTGAAGTCTGAGGGAGTTTCGCCTGTCTCATACATCTTGCTCACCAGATGGTAGAGTTTTGTCCGGACTGGATCTCCAAAGGCTGCCAGTAATTCTAATGGAATGTTGTCTACTCCCGGCGCCTTGTTTCGACTTAGGTCTTTCAGTGTTCTGTCAAACTCTTCATGCAGTATCATATCTTCCATTTCATCTTCATCTACATCCTCTTCTATTTCCTAAATATTGTCCTAAGGAACATCGCCCCTGTATAGACCCTCTATATACTCCTTCCACCTTTCTGCTTTCCCTTCTTTGCTTAGAACTGGGTTTCCATCTGAGCTCTTGATATTCATACAAGTGGTTCTCTTTCTTTCCAAAGGTCTCTTTAATTTTCCTGTTGGCAGTATCTATCTTACCCCTAGTGAGATAAGCCGCTACATCCTTACATTTGTCCTCTAGCCATCCCAGCTTAGCCATTTTGCACTTCCTGTCGATCTCATTCTTCAGACGTTTCTATTTCTTTTTGCCTGCTTCATATACTGCATTTTTGTATTTTCTCCTTTCATCAGTTAAATTCAGTAGCTCTTCTGTTACCCAAGTATTTCTACTAGCGCTCGTCTTTTTACCTACTTGATCCTCTGCTGCCTTCACTATCTCATCCCTCAAAGCTACCCATTCTTCTTCAACTGTATTTCTTTCCCCCATTCCTGTCAATTGTTCCCGTATGCTCTCCCTGAAACTCTGTACAACCTCCGGTTCTTTCAGTTTATTCAGATCCCAGCTCTTTAAATTCCATTAATTTAAGATTTATGAGACATTGGCGGCCTTAATTATGAGAAGTAAAGGTTGTTTCTCCTTCTAGTCATATACATCACTGACCTTCTCAAATTATCCTTCATGTTTTATGACGAATTTCGTTAGCGCGGACAGGCTGCATATTGCAAACATATTGAACATACTCCTACAAGATGACAATGAGTGAAGATAGAACACTCTCATCTATCGTACTTGTGCATCTGTATTTTGTTTCAATGTTACCCCAGATAATTGTGCCAACGATACTAAAACGTGGATATATGCGCAATGGGCTAGTATGGTGATTTGTTTGTTCCAAAAGCTAGATTATCTATAGGCATTAATCAAAAAGTGAGAGTGACCTGTCATAGTAACGGGTTAGACAGATGGTTAATGTATGTCCACTTTATGAGGTGGAATACCGCTTTTCTAAAACAATACCAAACATTTATTGTTACCACCAGTGAGTCCAAGAGTACCAAACCTGTCCTGAGCATAGTTGAATAAATTTACACATGTGTTACGATGTATATAATATAGAAGTAAATACATTCATACATAATAGTGTATAGAAGTCTACATATAAGTATATATAAGTGTTAGTAGGCAAACTGGTAGAAATTTTCGGTTAGCTTCTAAAGACCACATAAAATTTGATGATAACGGTACAAGTACCTTTGCACTCCATCTCATAAACAACAAACGTACATAAAAAACCATTAATGAAAAGCTACAAATTTTACATTATGCTGGCATATGAATATCTTAAAGGAAATCTAAATTTTCTGTTATTTAAAAAGTCCATTTAGTAAACTACTTTATCAGCAAACAGATTCTACAGAATAAAAAAGAGTCTTCGATAACTTCAGTCATGTTCTGTTACTGACTAATAGGAAGTCGTCCATACAGAATTATGGAATTTAAAACTTAATCTCATCTCATCCTATACTTAAATATTTTTTAAATTTATATTATTTTCTTCTATTTTCCATACTATTATATTTCTTACTCTGTTTTAAATTTCCTCAACTACACACACAAATATAAAACCACAGTATTTGAAATTATTGTCTTTAGCTTTACTCTGTGTTCTGTATAATAATTTTATAAATGTCAGTCTGTCAATGGAACAAGGCAGCACTTGTGAAATAAAACGAATAGAAAACACAAATTTAAAAGGGCTGACATTTTGATATGGAAGGTATAGCTATCAAATGCAGGTAAACATATTTAAAATACGATTAAATTCAAATTGTTATATGTTATTTGTAGAAGTAGCATAAGATATGCTATTTTTTAAAGAACCACAAAACCACTTGCGAATGGCCAGTATGGCTGAAACTAGTCATGAACGAATGAAATTAATACAGCATAATTAGGAGAATGCCTCCTTTTGTAAAAAACTATATTATGTAATGATGCAGTAAACGAGACTATTTTCTAAACAACCACGTTCATGAGATACTTCTTTGCACTGTAGTCCCACAGGAAATTACACTGAAATCGATAGTATTCGTAAAGGCATGAAGTCGAATTATATTATTTACTTACCTCACTTTTAAATACAATCTACCAACGCAAACAACGACTACCACTTTCGATTACAATATATTTTACTGCAGTGCTAGTTGTAAGCGGTCACATTTACCTTAAAATTATTTCTAACAGAAATTTAGTTCACTCACATGAAACGTGCAAAACCCAAGCGTTGTGCATGCTAAAATTTACGAACTACGGTGTATTTGCTTTTGACGTTCTCCCTGTCGACAGTCACTTGCTCTAGGAAAAGAGAAATAATTTGATTTCTTCCTTGACAGAATAGATTTCGGGAACCGAAAGAAGTATCTTCCACTTGTAGTCCTTTTGCCTGTACTTGGTTTAACTGCAGCAAAAGTCTTGAGAGCCGTAAATTCATGTTGCCCTTCTTTATTATCAGTCTGTCCGATAAGATATACAGGGTGTTCATTTTAACTGAACACACTGAAATATCTCGAAAATTACACATCGGATCAAAAAGGTTTTAATTCCAATTGTTTGTCTCGGAGAGGCACATCCAGCGATACCATACTCGTTCCACCACTCCATCATGCGCGTAGATGTGGCGGAAAGCTTTTCTATTGCAGATTACGATTCTACGCCAAATCTACATACGGTTCGTCCTCAGCATTTTTTTCTTTTCGCTACAAATGGCGGTGAAATCGGAGATGAAATGGTACACAATCGTAATTTACGACCGACTACTTAATGGCCGTTGAATGTCCAATGGCAAGTGGAACCCCACCACCATGCTGCAAGGGTAGGACCGGCCAGTATTTCATAGCTCCTAATTGGAAACCCCATTCGCTACGTGTTTTCCTCCGATATATCGAACAGGTGGACTGCTCGATGCGCCACCGCGATCGCGCTGCGGACTACGACGCATCATAACAGACAGTAAACTGCGACAGGAGATAATGTGTCGTGCAGACGCAGGACAGACAGCAGCCCTAGACATTACACTACTTCGGAAGCGTTTATTGTCTGCACACCTATCTATCATTTGGAGAAGACACGTGCAAGAGGACGATGAACGTTGCAGCCACAGGAGAAAAGAATGAAAGGATCCTGATGTACGGAGAATGTAGGAGAAATCTTAAGGCTGCTGTGGCTTTGTATGCCGACCGTTTTCTAGACAAAGCTCTCTCCCGTTCGTTCTCTTACAAGGTTGTGAACGCTTTAAGGTCTGATGGCGGGGTACAGACCGGCAAAACAAAATGAAGCAAATGTGTTACAACGGAAGCCAGCGAAATAGCTAGGCCGGCAATTACACGGCGATTCTGTTTCGTCCGTAGGTAGTACTGCCACAATTCTGCATCTCGCAAGTATCACCCATAACACGTGTCACTGCACCAAGAACGTCATGGGGCCGATTACCATAGCCGTGTAATGTTTTGTGAATGGGCACGTCAATAAATGCAAGCGACTCCCGTTCTTTGCTGAGGTACTATTTTCCGACCGAGCGAGGTGGCGCAGTGGTTAGACACTGGACTCGCATTCGGGAGGACGACGGTTCAATCCTGCGCCCGGCCATCCTGATTTAGGTTTTCCGTGATTTCCCTAAATCGCTCCAGGAAAATGCCGGGATGGTTCCTTTCAAAGGGCACGGCCGACTTCCTTCCCCGTCCTTCCCTAATCCGATGAGACCGATGACCTCGCTGTCTGGTCGCCTTCCCCAAAAACAACCAACCAAATATTTTCCGATGAGTCTACATCCACGAATGATGTTAACATTAACTGGCGTAGCATGCATTACTGGAGTGTACACAATTTCCACTGGTTACGGCAAGTTGGTCGGTTAACGTATGGTGTGGCATCATGATGAACAAAATCGACGGCACGTTGATTGGACGCAAATATCGAAAGTTTTTGTAACAGAAACTATCGATACTACTCCAGGATGTTGCCCTGGACGTTCAGCAATGTATGTGGTTTCAGAATAACGGCTGCTCAGCTCCTACTGAAGCACGGGAGACTTAGATCGTGTTTACACTTATGGGAGGATCGGCAGAGGTGGCGGGATTTGACGTTGCCAGGCTACTTTCTGCGGGGATACTTAAAAGATAAGGTGTACCAGGAAGTGACTACAGGCCATGAAGGTACGGTCAACCGCGTCAGGAACGACCGTGCTGATGGTACCGCAGATATGCTTTTTTCCTGTGTACGGTCATTTGAAAGGCGCATCACTTAGTGTGTTGAAGTTGGCGATACTACGTTTGAACACTTATTCTAACTGGAGAAAGCAGAGTAGCTTTCGCCTCAAGCCACGGCCACGGTGGCGCGTCGAGTAGTCCGCTATTCGATATGTCGGAGGAATACTGAGTTGCGAAAGGGGTTTCTAATTATAATTATGAAATACTGGTCTGTCCTACCCATGCTGCATGGAATTTGGATTCTACATGCTATTGGATATTGAAGGGGCATTTACCAGCATGTGGTAGATTACGATCGTGTGCCAATTTTTATTCCTCCGATTACATCGCCATCTGTGGCGAAACGAAAAAAAAAATGCTTCAGACAAAACGTGGGTAGATTTTACTGCAGAATCGTAATCTGCATAAAAAAGGGGCTCTCATCGAAAATTTAAAAAAGTTGCCACCCACCACCCAGGAGAGGGGTGGGGTGAGGGATCGAGTGGTATCATTGGGTATCCCTCTTTGATACAAACAAATTGGAATTGTGACTTGTGTTGGTCCTATATGTAGTTTTCGAGATACTTCAACGTCTTAAGTTAAAATGAACACCCTGTATACAAAAAGCCTTTAATCTGGCGTGTTTGTGTGTTAATTAGTTCCCTATTACTTGTGTACTTATATTGTTCATAGACGGTAACACCAATAATATGAAGAGCTGGAGTAAATAAAACCTACAGAATAATATACATGTTTCCGACAGAATCTTAGAGCACTAATAAACTTTGACTCTCAATGTGCCGATTTTCGCGTGTATACCGTCATTACTTAGTCTGAAAAAATTGCCTGTACAATAATCATCTTAGGGCCACTTGAGTGGTCCGCAACACAGCTGTATTGGGGATCTATACCTGTGATGTGGCCCTATCAGAGGAAACCTAGTGATAACAAACATTTAGTAACAGTATTTTATAGTAATTTTCTAATCTGAAGCCCATAAAGTGGAGTTTAATATTCAAATCACTCGCTAAAATTTTACTTTCCCTTTTTATGATTTCTTAAATAGATAGGATTTTAAAAATATGAAAGGAATTAAAATAATTATGTTAATTACAACTATTTACTAATATCGCTATTAAATACTATATGTTTCTTTATTGGAATTCCATCACTGGTTCGTTTTAGTAAATTGGTGATTAGTTTAGAACTACTACATTCGCTTTCAAGCCAGGCCTATTAAAGTTGCATTATGAGTATTACATTACACGACAATCATTTCACGTATCGGTAATATAAAAATGATCCAAAGTCACATGGAATACCTCATCAATTTCACAATGTACACGTATTCTTGAAGTGCAATGCAGAACAGTCTAGTTCAACTGCACTTCGTGAATGCATCTACATTGTGAGATTGGTCCACATTTCATGTCCATATATCATGTCCACGTATCATTTCCACATATCATGTGCATACCACCCATGTGTGAATTGATGTTCGCATAATCTAATACTATTAATGCTACTTTAATAGACCTGACTTGAAAACGAACTTGTTAGTTCGAACCAAGTAGAAAGCTTAACAAAATTCAGCTGTGACGGAATTGCAATAAAGAATTAGTTCTCGGGGTTACTCGTCCCGCCCTGACTTGCGGTTGGAAATACGTAGCGACTATACTTTTTTTTAAAAAAGGAAGAACGAAACAAGGTGATTTTATGCCAGCTCTAAATTCAGTATTTCATTTAAAAATAATATACTGTATCGTTAAACAAATAGGTTTGTTAAAAATTTCAACATAGCAAACTGGCGTCTCGACCAAGCAATTTTTTTCAAATACAGTGAACTCACAACTAATCAGCTTAAAATGAAAGTGTATATAATAGTATTGGCTAACTGCTTGGTTCGTACATTTCACATTAATGAATCTAATTATAACACCTTCGTAACTTGGGCAGTGTTAAAATACCGTTCTCAACAGTATGGAAAACTAGAGGCTTCGGTTTGTCTTCTAACATGTACGTTCCAGGCCTATTTTTGATCAATTCCATACTAGAAATGAATTTTAACTACCACTGTTTCTGACCATAAGTGATATGTACACTCTTTGACATAAAACTCGACCGGCGGCCGGCCGCTTCAGAGGCTAAGTCCACGCCGGTCGCGACATGGGACAAAAAAACTGGCCAACTCGCTAATTCTCTAAGTCCGGTTATCTGCACAATCTGGCAACACTGTAGACTGCGGCACTTCCTGGGGGAAAACTTGTCTCATGATAGAGAAACCCTAGGCTGATTACGCCTGTGGTCTAGCGGTAGCGTGCGTAGTTTCTGTTCATAATGTCAGTGGATCGAGAGCAGCTGGCATAAAAATTTTTTATAGCCTCTTCTGTTTGAATGCTGAAGACGTGAATGTAATGGTAGCGCAGATTCAATCTCTTTCGCTTTCTGACACACCGATATCAAAATTTTATTCAGTAACCATTTTGCGGCAGATTTCCTGCAGACTGTCCTCCTCTGGATACCGTACGCGGCAAAGCTCCGGGATCGACTGGCTGGCTACCGGCAGCGGCCGTGGCGACAGCAGCGGCGCTGCACTCCCCCGTTCTTTATCGAAAGCGCCTGCTACCGCTCATCGCTTTTGATGATTTAAAACGCTTCATTATTAAATGTTGCTCCACAGAAAATTTCTACAATTTCCATTCACGCTCAAAAGCAACGGAGACATACGTCCTGATTAGTAGGTTGGTATTATACTACATTAATCGGCAAGAGCTGAGTATGGCCCGAAATTAATTTTAGAGACTAGGGCGAAATTAAACCACCTCACAACATTCGATGACTTTATGAATGCTTCATACCTCGTTTCTTTTCCTTTCAAACTTAATTATTTGTGCAACTTTTGGTCGATGTTCCGATGTTTTCGTCAACCCAGAGTGAGCGTCTGTGGTGTAAAGTGTATTACAGTTCTTGTTTCATTCCTTATGGTAAGTCTATGCGATAAACTGTGTGAATACCTTGCAATGCATGCTCTGTAGCGGTGCAGGAACACTGCACATTTGGAGTTCCATGTATGGGTTCATGAAGTATTTATTGTTGATCGGAAGTGATAGGTAAGGTCATCAGATTTAAACCAGAAAAATTTGTTGTTTTGGAGGTTTTAGAGAACGGAAAGGAATTGCTAACGCCGGTGTTAGAAAACGTCTACAGTTAAATGCTACTGGAAAAATTTACAAGAGGGAAACTATATTAATCAACACGTGCACTTCATAAACAACCTTCTGACATGTTAGGCCTATATGAGGAACAAAGCTCAAATTTATATCGTTTACAGTCGGTTTGAATCTTTTCATGATCTATTTTACAGTGAAGCACCTTGGCATTTGCAAAGCAGACATCCATGATATTAAATTAATTTACTAAGTCGAAATCGGACGAAGATTGATGTTTAAAGGCATTATTCAGGTTTCGTATAAGGAATTTTTACTAGCAGTTTGCAACTCCATTAATTAATGTGGAAAATAAAAGGTTGTAGTCAGCGGCTTCCACCGAGATTGGAACTGCTATGTCATACAGTACGAGCACTGCACCGCACAAGGGAACCTCTGAGCTAACGACACACTGGCGCCAAGAGGCGGACTATAGTTACTGCAATTTTGCCTAAGCCTCAACACGCAACCTTAAACGCACAAACAGAGGGCGAGGAGATTACTGTTTTCACGTCCCGTCGACAACGATGTCATTAGAGACGGAGCACAAGCTCGTATTAGTGAAGGATGGGGAAGGAAATCGGCCGTGCCCTTTCTAAGGAACAATCCCGGCATTTGCCTGAAGCGATTTAGGGAAATCACTGAAAAACTAAATCTGGATGGCCGGGCGCAGGATTGCAACGTCGTCCTCCCGAATGCACACACAAACAGGTGTTACTTATGTGAAGAACGCCGTTCTTGGAGTCCAGAAATTAAATATACTTTCTAATTGTGTCATCTTACAGTGGATTATATCGTACGAGTCTTCGATGTAGAAAACGTATGTCAAGTTAATATAGCGAGGTAATGCCGGCCTACACCCGGAGGTAAATGCGCTATCAGAGTGTTGACAAAAACTTGCTACGACGCTGTCATTTCTCGGCTCTCTTACGAGGCAGCTCTTCAGCGAAATGCATGCCGTGATTCTCCGATACGGTTCTACAGAGTGGAGACGCGCGCGCACGTTTCGTTTTTCAAAAATGGTTCAAATGGCTATGAGCACTATGGGACTCAACATCATAGGTCATAAGTCCCTAGAACTTAGAACTACTTAAACCTAACTAATCTAAGAACATCACACACACACATGCCCGAGGCAGGATTCGAAACTGCGACCGTAGCGGTTCCGCGGCTCCGGACTGCAGCGCCAGGACCGCACGGCCACCGCGGCCGGCCGTTTGGTTTTTATGCGGCGTTCTCCCCTGATGGTTTCTGACGTCGCCTTGTGGGCTATGTATACATTTGAGACATTCAATTATCATTAATCCAGAATGATACAAGTTTCAGCTTCCGGCGTGGAAGAAGGCTGTTGACGCCGACATTATATCATTTCAGCGTAGGGAAAGCAAAACGGGTCATTCAATGTTTCTCATTCAACACAAAGCATGTGAGATAACTTTCCGTAACGTTCATAAACATCTAAAAATACAAACGAAGTATAAATACATGGAAGTTTATTCGAATTGAATATAATGTAAGATACCAAACGCTTTGCACCTCGATGTCGAATTTGTCCACGTGCAATCTTTTGCAGCATATACATAGAATGTCAATATTACCACGAGAATGAAGAAATATGTTGGTAAGGATGCAAGCAAGAAGAGACGCAGTCAACAAATATTCGATTCCTCATGGCATTCATTTCATTTGAGACGTAGGAAGAGGTAAAGCGGTATATTACTTTCGTTAACACGAAAGATATGCCGCACATATTGATAACGAAGAAGTCTGCGTCTTCATACGTTTCCTCCTTGAAATCTGTATGCTTTATTATATACTAAGTAGCCCGATCATTGTTTCAGTAATGTTACCCTCTTGTTTGACCCAGTAACGATGAACAGATTCCAAATGCATGTCTCTGCATGAAATTAGCTGTTCGAACCCTTCCTGGGTTATTTTTTGTGTTTTATTGCTTGGATTCCTCAAGCAGACCACTGTGCCTTCCTCCCTCGTGGGTTAGCTCTCAAAACTAAACCGCTTTTTATCCAATGGCATAATTTATTCAGACAGCATCAGCACAAGACTATCAAACAAAGCCCTCCATTTACAGTTGCAACACGGCACGGTCCGAAATTAGCAGCTGTCTGCTACTGTGGCAAAGTCCGTACTACATTTTCGATTCCGCAGCACCATTTTATCTGGTAACACTGTGTAGTTGCAGAGTTGTGCCAGCATGTCTGTCCCCACACTGTCAACTTTATGTATCTCACTTCTCCTGTAGCGTTGATCACGAGGAGCCGAAGTAAATGAGTGTATTCTGCATGACGTAGCATTCAGTATTCCCTTCTTTCATAGCCACTCTTCATGTGCATCGATACCAAACAGGAATGTGAAAACTCTTGCGAGTGAGAGAATGACAAGAACAAGCAAATAATGAATGATGTTTGTTACAACGCAGAACGAGAATGGCTTTAAATTTAAAAATATATATTTATATCTATATCCATATCTATTGATCTTTGAGTTGGCACAATGCAAATATATTCTTAGCATTTAGTTACTGAATTTAGTTCTGGATGTTTACAGAGAAAAGGAGAAGTCGGTACTTCTCGCTAGTGTAAAATAATGTGAACCAGCAACTACCTATTCCCTAGAACACGACTCAAGCAGGTCCCCAGGTAGGTACCAAAGCACTGCTGCATTCTGTTCCCTGACATTGCTCTGATGACGGTTAATGCAAATAGTTCCGATTATGAAATACAAAACGTATTGCAGATTAGTTCCTAGGACAGTAACATTAAATTTGCGTTGTAGACGGGACATGAACGTGACGACTATCCATATTACTCATCAATATAAAAAGACAATATTATGGGAATTTAGCAGGATTACTCAACATGAATTCTGAAATTGGGTGACTGACCGCACAGGTGCTAAACGTCGTCAAGAGTATACGATGTCCTAATCGCATTAGGAATATGAAGATCGTCTTCTACAGCTCACAACTTTCACATTGCTATCTCCACCCTACTCCAGACAGCCCTCGGTGGAGTTGCACTACGTTGCCGGTGTAATGGAAGGCCTTCAAACCGACAACAGACCACATATTGAAAAATACAAGCGAATTCTCTTGCAATGTAAGCTCATTGTAACCAATCTAAAAATTATTCGAGAGGAACGTTATGCTATTCAAAAAAAGTAAAATGTTACACTCTGTTGACGTCAAACGGACATTATCTATTTCCTGTCTTGTGTCCTACTCATCTATAATATCAAATGTACTCTCAAAATGATTATGTATAATGGATGATAATGTAATGTATTGATACCAGATGGTGGGTTCACAACAGTATTGATGCGAAAATAAAATAGAAGTTCGCAAAAGTGCAGGTGTACATTATCCTACGTTTCACCTCAAGATGAACAGTCGTGCTCAAAAGTATCCGAACGACCTGAATTGCATTTCGCCTGATTCGCATGCAACCGGCATAACTCAGCTGTCTAGTAGGTCCTCTAATGGCTCCTTGGTACAGTCTTTTGACTATTGAAAATGGTTCCAATAAGTCACCACTAGAAAACACTGCTTTGTATCGCAGTAACTCAAGATGTAAAGTAATACCACGATATTACAAATATCAGGGAACACCTTATCACAGATAAGACTGTCCTTAAGGCTTGTAAGCTCACATTTATTACAATAAATGACATACCTGAAATGTTAACACTCTCATTATTACGTCAGATTAGTAATGCACTTAGTAAGTTCGTCGTATTCATGATTTCCTCTTCAAAGTAACATACCGTACATATTATTTAACACAATGTGACATTAAAAATTTAAGTTATTCACGAGCAGCTAGTTGAGAATATGTATGAATTTCAAATGACACGACGAAACGTCTTGTTCCGCATATGGATTCAAACCCAGCTCATGCAGACTAAGCAAAGATTTCGTGACTGACGGAAATCAACAGTTACTCCTGATTAGGCATACAGAGTGTGATATGCCTCGATTTTAGACAGTATCAGTTAGCAAATATCAACTTTAAATTGCATAACGCAAACATTTTTAACGGACGCGAATTCCTACCCAGCATCTATTGTCCCTGTTAACGAACTGCGAGAGATGTTAAATATTGCTTCTTCACAAGTAACTTACTTGAAATGCCGTGAGGTAAAGCTTTGTGTTGGACACGGATTCGAACCCAGAACCTAATCGGATGGCTATCGAAGCACAGTCAAATGTGACATATCGGATTTTCGCGGCAGTAGCTAGATGTGTTAACTGAAATGACGAGACGAAAAATTAATTTTTTCTTTCCCAGGACTCCAACCCGGCAACTATCGCTGTTACATTCTAGAGAAAACGGACGTTGAATATGAGTTTGTTGCACCAGCAGTGACATGTGAGCATGTTTGAACTAGAAATAATATGACGAAGAGTTCAGCACTCACTGGGAATAGAGCCCCACACATGTCGTTGTTGACTACACACAAAGAGACGTCAGTTACCGAATATTTCTCCACCAGCTGATCAGAATAACATCTTGAACTTACAGTCATCTCGCAAATAGTTCTGTGTCTCACTGGGAGTTAACAACGTCAGATATCGTTAGTGTTGGCAAGGAATGAAAATACATTAAAAATCGAAATTATTATCCACCAGCATATAGGTGTTCTCATGCTAGAGCTTGATAATACATAATTAAATCTTTACTGCTGGGCCAGGACTCGATCCCATTCACACGTAATATGTGGAGATGTTGAGGAATCTGCAGTTTTGAACAAACAACAAATTGTAGCCGACCTGTATTGCCACGAAGGGACCAAATTTCGCGTTAAGGGCGATCTGAGTTGCATTCCCAGTTCCGGACCAATTTTATCGACATAAAGAAGCTCGGATAAAAGATGGAACAAGTGTCCTGTGACCATACATAGCGTTTGTTTCGTCACTTGAAATAAATAACTAGTACAAGAAAGGTTTCTGGCGATAGAGTTTCTACATGTCGCCACTCCAGACTTTGTTGAGGTTCAACCTACCGTCTACTTGGTAGAGAAGGAATATCATCTTTAATGTGAATTTTAAGACCACAGTGCCATGATATTTTCTTCACTTGGTGTAGCCAGGAGAGATTGGAATCCGTCTCTCCCTATCTAAAATCATTGGCAGAAGTGGGAATCGAACCCACACCATAGGTATAACAATCTAGCATCCGTCCAACAATCCACGAAATCCTCTTCCCTGCGGCTTATTTTTCTATCGTAACGCGGTTGCACCACACTAGATGAGAATTCTGACACACAGGCTCCCTGTGGTAATTGGCAGCATGTTCAGTAAAATCATTTAGTTGGTTGACCGAATCACCATGAACTAGCTGCCTCGGCTACCCAGTGCATACATTCGACTCTATTTTGTGATCACCGAAATAAAATCACGTGACTGCCACCTACACAGAACTGCCAACAGTGTAGGATGCAGAAGTTTAAATAGGAAGTGTTCCTTTCCACTTAAGCAATTCTATTGCGCTATCTGTTTGTAGAAAACGTCGTTCAGTCCAAAAGAAAAGCTGTAACTGTTTGTCTCTCAGAAATCAAGACCTAGCCATATGCATAATCTCACAGTGCTTTGAAATCCAAAAGTTCTGGTGGAATAGTTGTCGAGCTCTGGAGCTGTTGTAGCTACGTGTCAGCTAGTAGCGTAGATAATATGTCGCGAGTTCGAATACATTCAGTGCTACATTTTTTAAAACGCAGTTCTCCTGTGTGCTGATGTCATCAAACTAATGTAACATTCAACATAATTCCCTTCACTTCTCAACCCAAAGTAGTCGCATGTGGAAAAAGGGCTAACTACTGTGACATTTTGTTCTATTCAGGTTTAATAGACAGCATGCAGCAGATGCATCTCGAAGATGTGTAGGGAGAGCGCATCATTCCATAATATGTCAGAAAAGTATTTTCTACATTAGCTGTCGTGTGGTAGTGAGATTTCATTCTTCTTCAAACTTTGTTTGACAGCTTTAATTCTGAACAAGTTTTCTTCATGCATGTAATCAATAAACTGCATGTGCATTGTCAGACTGTGATAGGTATCATCAGAGAATTCGCATTCTCATATGTCGTTGATGTTTAATTTCTCTCATGTTTACTATTGTTTTAACAACACTAAAGGAAACCTTACGAAAATTGTACACTGTATTATAAGAAATGAAATAAAACTAACCACAATAACCTTACGACGAATGTCTGTTTTAATAAAACCGAGTATCTGTACACAATCGTGCCTCTATCGACACGAAGTAGTATAATACTATTCACTTAGGTTTTGATTAGGTCTGTATTTAATTGGTATGCTGTGTCATACTCAAAAGGTATGCAAATTTGGCGTTTCATATATATAATTACGTATTCCTAGAAACCCAAAATTCACTTGTCAGCAGCGGAAAGAGGCGTTTCCTGTTGTGCAGCATTGTAAGTTTTTCAACATTGCGCTATGAGCCGAAAGCATTTTCTTGCGATTTCCTTATTGATGTTTGATCCGACTGCTTGTAACTCTTTCACAGAAGGGATAAAGACGTTGCAGTTAGTGAAACTGCGAACCATAACAGACGCTTTTTCACAGGTCAACACGTTTCCACAGAGCTGGCGAAGAGGTATGGGTTTGAGCTTCCTCTTACGAAGGCAATGGTGACTAGAACTCGTAAACCACTATTTAAAGGTCGATATTAGTTGCGATTTCCACCTACAACGACTTTCCTGGGCTGAAAACCGTAAATTTACAATCTTTTGTTACCCTTCAAGCGATAATAACTCAGATTATTCAAGGCTAATGACAGGTAAAATCAAGTGAACTTTGAGGCTTAATTCCGTGCACACCAGGAAGTAACTCGTCGATCACAGAGTTGCCAAACATACGTTGCCTTGTTGCCAAATCTCAGTTACAGTACCAGCAGGAAGAAGACGAACCGATGTGCTGCTACAGCGGGCTGGGAAGTCACCATAGCTGGTGTCTCCAAGTCTCGGCTGCTATGGCCTGGAATACGTAATGCGTCTGATTCGCTTTCTGTAACTAACTTTAGGGACTGGAGCGTAGTTACTAATAATACTCTGAACTGACTGCAAACTAAGCATCATAAATCAGTAACTTTTATTGTTGTTTTTATATTTCTTTCGTAAGTGTACTCAAAACTAAGAAACTCATTCACAGTCGAGCACAACAAACAAATAAAAATAAAAACGAATGTGTATGTGTAAGTGTGTGTGTGTGTGTGTGAGAGAGAGAGAGAGAGAGAGAGAGAGAGAGAGAGAGAGAGTGAGACAGAGAAAGAGAGAGAGAGAGAGAGAGAGAGATAGAGAGAGAGAGAGAGAGTGAGACAGAGAAAGAGAGAGAGAGAGAGAGAGAGAGAGAGAGAGAGAAATAAAAATCAATGAGAGACAGTGTAAAAAACTGTTGTAAGGAAATTGAATCACGGTATTTAAAGAAATCTTTCATTAAAATGATACCTTCCACATCATTACGAAACGTCGTATTCATGATCTATGGAACAAGAATTAATCTAATGTAATCTAATCTAATCTAATCACATTATATTGATGACTAGCCATGAAGAGTCACGAATTACCTAAATTTTTTTCAATATCAGTAACCAAATCTAAACTTGAAAATGAAAGACAACAATTTTTGTAATAAACCGTGGCTCGTATCAAGACCCTTGCGTCCCTGTTATCTAACCACGAAAGATGTCTGATATACCTCCATTCTGAAGTAACAAAGTGAAGATGAAGTGCATGATGTGAAGTTTTGTGACGCAGATACGAACCCAATCGGATTGTTAACTAAGAAAAATCAAATGTTACGTATCGGTTTTTCTTACGAGCCGCTAGGTGTCTGAATCTAAAATAAGGATACAAACGTTTGTGCCTAAGCGACAATCGAACTGCACACCGACTATGCATCCACGAATATAGCTTACGTATCAGTTGCTTACTCATGAACAGTAAGGAGAGCTTCTGTAAAGTTTGGAAGGTAGGAGACGAGGTACTGGCAGAAGTAAAGCTGTGAGTACCGGGCGTGAGTCGTGCTTCGGTAGCTCAGTTGGTAGAGCACTTGCCCGCGAAAGGCAAAGGTCCCGAGTTCGAGTCTCGGTCGGGCACACAGTTTTAATCTGCCAGGAAGTTTCATCACGTTACTTCATTACCAACTGGACACAGCCGGTTTCCGTTGGGAAATGACATTTCGGAAGTCATGGTAAACAGAAATACAGTCGCCAGTAAGCTTACTTACATTAGAAAATTTTATTTTATTTGATGAACCGATAGCCATTTAAAGGGACAGGGCTCTTATTTTACTTGTACTTCATTGAACTAGAGACGTTGAAAAATTTGGTGCTGGACTGTGATTCGAATTCGTACCTCCTCTTTCGAGGATCTGAATCTCTCGGAACAGTATAGTTCAATCATTTCGTTCCTTTTCCCAAGACTGCAATCTTCTCTAGGTCTCCTCCAAAGGTAAGTATGTGGGTCTGAAACCTGATCCAGTACAAATAAATTCATAATTTCATTTCAACCTTTAGCAACTGCACACCCACCTGCTAGTGAAAATTAACGCGCATTTTTAATGTCTGTTCATGTGTTGCCAACAATCGCAACAGGTGTCGTTATTTCTGGTCAAACACTCACACATCTTACTGTTCATGAGTAAGCAACTGATACGTAAGCTATATTCGTGGGTGCACAGTAGGTTTGCAGTTCGATTGTCGCTTAGGCACAAAAGTTTGTATCCTTATTTTAGATTCAGACACCTAGCGGCTCGTACGAAAAACCAATACGTAACATTTGATTTTTCTTAGTTAACAATCCGATTACGTGTTGGGTTCCTATCTCCGTCACAGAACGTCGCATCATGCACTTCATCTTTAAATGCATGCACACTTTGTTACTTCAGAATGGAGGTATATCAGACATCTTTCGTGGTTAGATAACAGGGACGCAAGGGTCTCGATAGGAGTCACGGTTTATTACAAAAATTGTTGTCTTTCATTTTCAAGTTTAGATTTCGTTACTGGTATTGAAAAAAATTTAGGTAATTCGTGACTCTTCATGGCTAGTCATCAATATGATGTGATTAGATTAGATTAGATTACATTAGATTAATTCTTGTTCCATAGATCATGAATACGACGTTTCCTAATGATGTGGAAGGTATCATTTTAATGAAAGATTTCTTTAAATACCATGATTCAATTTCTTTACAACAGTTTTTTACACTCTCTCTCATTGATTTTTATTTCTCTCTCTCTCTCTCTCTCTCTCTCTCTCTCTCTCACACACACACACACACACACTTACACATACACATTCGTTTTTATTTTTATTTGTTTGTTGTGCTCGACTATCGGCGAGGCACGAAAACGCCTGTGAATGAGTATCTTAGTTTTGAGTACACTTACGAAAGAAATATAAAAACAACAATAAGAGTTACTGATTTATGATGCTTAGTTTGCAGTCAGTTCAGAGTATTATTAGTAACTACGCTCCAGTCCCTAAAGTTAGTTACAGAAAGCGAATCAGACGCATTACGTATTCCAGGCCATAGCAGCCGAGACTTGGAGACACCAGCTATGGTGACTTCCCAGCCCGCTGTAGCAGCACATCGGTTCGTCTTCTTCCTGCTGGTACTGTAACTGAGATTTGGCAACAAGGCAACGTATGTTTGGCAACTCTGTGATCGACGAGTTACTTCCTGGTGTGCACGGAATTAAGCCTCAAAGTTCACTTGATTTTACCTGTCATTAGCCTTGAATAATCTGAGTTATTATCGCTTGAAGGGTAACAAAAGATTGTAAATTTACGGTTTTCAGCCCAGGAAAGTCGTTGTAGGTGGAAATCGCAACTAATCTCGGCCGGCCGAAGTGGCCGTGCGGTTAAAGGCGCTGCAGTCTGGAACCGCAAGACCGCTACGGTCGCAGGTTCGAATCCTGCCTCGGGCATGGATGTTTGTGATGTCCTTAGTTAGGTTTAACTAGTTCTAAGTTCTAGGGGACTAATGACCTCAGCAGTTGGGTCCCATAGTGCTCAGAGCCATTTGAACCATTTTTGAACTAATCTCGACCTTTAAATAGTGGTTTACGAGTTCTAGTCACCATTGCCTTCGTAAGAGGAAGCTCAAACCCATACCTCTTCGCCAGCTCTGTGGAAACGTGTTGACCTGTGAAAAAGCGTCTGTTATGGTTCGCAGTTCCAGTCTCACTAACTGCAACGTCTTTACCCCTTCTTTGAAAGAGTTACAAGCAGTCGGATCAAACATCAATAAGGAAATCGCAAGAAAATGCTTTCGGCTCATAGTGCAATGTTGAAAAACTTACAATGCTGCACAACAGGAAACGCCTCTTTCCGCTGCTGACAAGTGAATTTTGGGTTTCTAGGAATACGTAATTATATATATGAAACGCCAAATTTGCATACCTTTTGAGTATGACACAGCATACCAATTAAATACAGACCTAATCAAAACCTAAGTGAATAGTATTATACTACTTCGTGTCGATAGAGGCACGATTGTGTACAGATACTCGGTTTTATTAAAACAGACATTCGTCGTAAGGTTATTGTGGTTAGTTTTATTTCATTTCTTATAATACAGTGTACAATTTTCGTAAGGTTTCCTTTAGTGTTGTTAAAACAATAGTAAACATGAGAGAAATTAATCATCAACGACATATGAGAATGCGAATTCTCTGATGATACCTATCACAGTCTGACAATGCACATGCAGTTTATTGATTACATGCATGAAGAAAACTTGTTCAGAGTTAAAGCTGTCAAACAAAGTTTGAAGAAGAATGAAATCTCACTACCACACGACAGCTAATGTAGAAAATACTTTTCTGACATATTATGGAACGATGCGCTCTCCCTACACATCTTCGAGATGCATCTGCTGCCTGCTGTCTATTAAACCTGAATAGAACAAAATGTCACAGTAGTTAGCCCTTTTTCCACATGCGACTACTTTGGGTTGAGAAGTGAAGGGAATTATGTTGAATGTTACGTTAGTTTGATGACATCAGCACACAGGAGAACTGCGTTTTAAAAAATGTAGCACTGAATGTATTCGAACTCGCGACATATTATCTACGCTACTAGCTGACACGTAGCTACAACAGCTCCAGAGCTCGACAACTATTCCACCAGAACTTTTGGATTTCAAAGCACTGTGAGATTATGCATATGGCTAGGTCTTGATTTCTGAGAGACAAACAGTTATAGCTTTTCTTTTGGACTGAACGACGTTTTCTACAAACAGATATCGCAATAGAATTGCTTAAGTGGAAAGGAACACTTCCTATTTAAACTTCTGCATCCTACACTGTTGGCAGTTCTGTGTAGGTGGCAGTCACGTGATTTTATTTCGGTGATCACAAAATAGAGTCGAATGTATGCACTGGGTAGCCGAGGCAGCTAGTTCATGGTGATTCGGTCAACCAAGTAAATGAATTTACTGAACATGCTGCAAATTACTACAGGGAGCCTGTGTGTCAGAATCTCAGCTAGTGTGGCGCAACGGCGTTACGATAGAAAAATAAGCCGCAGGACTTCGTGGTCTGTTGGACGGATGGTAGGTTGTTATAACTATGGTGTTGGTTCGATTCCCACTTCTGTCAAGGATTTTAGATAGGGAGAGACAGATTCCATTCTCTCCTGGCTACACCAAGTGCAGAAGATATAATGGCAGTGTGGTCTGAAAATTCGCATTATAGATGATATTCCTTCTCTACCAAGTCGACGGTAGGTTGAACTGCAATAAAGTCTGGAGTGGCGACATGTAGAAACTCTATCGCCAGTAACCTTTCTTGTACTAGTTATTTATTTCAAGTGACGAAACAAACGCTATGTATGGTCACAGGACACTTGTTCCATCTTTTATCCGAGCTTCTTTATGTCGATAAAATTGGTTCGGAACTGGGAATGCAACTCAGATCGCCCTTAACGCGGAATTTGATCCCTTCTTAGCAATACAGGTCGGCTACAATTTGTTGTTTGTTCAAAACTGCAGATTCCTCAACATCTCCACATATTACGCGTGAATGGGATCGAGTCCTGGCCCGGCACTAAAGATTTAATTAAGTATTATCAAGCTCTAGCATGAGAACACCTATTTGCTGGTGGATAATAATTATGATTTTTAATGTATTTTCATTCGTTGTCAACACTAACGATATCTGACGTTGTTAACTCCCAGTGAGACACAGAACTATTTGCGAGATGACTGTAAGTTCAAGATGGTATTCTGATCAGCTGATGGAGAAAAATTCGGTAGCTGACGTCTCTTTGTGTGTAGTCAACAACGATATGTGTTGGGGCTCTATTCCCAGTGTGCGCCGAACTTTCCGTCATATTATTTCTTGTTCAAACATGCTCACATGACACTGCTGGTGCAACAAACCCATATTTAACGTTTGTTTTCTCTAGAATCTACCAGTGATAGGTGCCGGATTGGAGTCCTGGGAAAGAAAAAATTAATTTTCCGTCTCGTAATTTCAGTTAAGATATCTAGTTACTGCCGCGAAAATCCGATATGTCACATTTGACTGTGCTTCGATAGCAATCCGATTAGGTTCTGGGTTCGAATCCGTGTCCAACACAAAGCTTTACCTCACGGCATTTCAAGTAAGTTACTTGTGAAGAAGCAATATTTAACATCTCTCGTAGTTCGTTAACAGGGACAATAGATGCTGGGTAGGAATTCGCGTCCGTTAAAAATGTTTGCGTTATGCAATTTAAAGTTGATATTTGCTAACTGATACTGTCTAAAATCGAGGTATATCACTCTCTGTATGCCTAATCAGGAATGATTGTTAGTTTCCGTCAGTCACGAAATCTTTGCTTAGTCTGCATGGGCTGGGTTTGAATCCATATGCGGAACAAGACGGTTCGTCGTATCATTTGAAGTTCATAAATATTCTCAACTAGCTGCTCGTGAATAACTTAAATTTTTAATGTCATTTTGTGTTAAATAATAAGTGCGGTATGTTACTTTGATGAGGAAATCAAGAATACGACGAACTTACCACGTGCATTACCAATCTGACGTAATAATGAGAGTGTTAACATTTCAGGTATGTCATTTATTGTAATAAATGTGAGCTTACAAGCCTTAAGGACAGTCTTATCTGTGATAAGGTGTTCCCTGATATTTGTAATATCGTGGTATTACTTTACATCTTGAGTTACTGCGATACAGAGCAGTGTTTTCTAGTGATGACTTATTGGAACCATTTTCAATAGTCAAACGACTGTACCAAGGAGCCATTAGAGGACCTGTTAGACAGCTGAGTTATGCCGGTTGCATGCGAATCAGGCGAAATGCAATTCAGGTCGTTCGGATACTTTTGAGCACGACTGTACATCTCGTGGTGAAAACGTACGAAAATGTACACCTGCACTTTTGCGAACTTCTGTTTTATTTTCGCATCAATACTGTTGTGAACCCACCATCTGGTATCAAAACATTACACTAACATCCATTACACATAATCATTTTGAGAGTACATTTGATTTTGTAGATGAGTAGGACACAAGACAGGACATAGATAATGTCCGTTTGACGTCAACAGTGTGTAATATTTTACTTTTTTTGAATAGGACAATGTTCCTCTCCAATAAATTTTAGATTGGTTACAATGAGCTTACGCTGCAAGAGAATTCGCTTGTAATTTTTAATATGTGGTCTGTTGTCGGTTTGAAGGCCTTCCATTACATTGGCAACGTAGTGCAACACTACCGAGGGCTGTCTGGAGTAGGATGGAGACAGCAATGTGAAAGTTGCGAGCTGTAGAAGACGATCTTCATATTCCTAATGCGATTATTACATCGTATACTCTTGACGACGTTTAGCACCTGTGCGGTCAGTCACCCAATTTCAGAATTCATGTTGAGTAATCCTGCTAAATTGCCATAATATTGTCTTTTTATATTGATGGGTAATATGGATAGTCGTCACGTTCATGTGCCGTCTAGGAACTAACCTGCAATACGTTTTGTATTTCATAACCGGAACTATCTGCATTAACCGTCATCAGAGCATTGTGCCAACTCAAAGATCAGTAGATATGGATATAGATATAAATATAGATTTTTATATTTAAAGCCATTCTCGTTCTGCGTTGTAACAAACATCATTCATTATTTGCTTGTTCTTATTATGATTGTTCTTGTCATTCTCTCACTCGCAAGAGTTTTCACATTCCTGTTTGGTATCGATGCACATGAAGAGTGGCTATGAAAGAAGGGAATACTGAATGTTACGTCATGCAGAATACGCTCATTTACTTCGGCTACTCGTGATCAACGCTACAGGAGAAGTGAGATACATAAAGTTGACAGTGTGGGGACAGACAAGCTGGCACAACTCTGCAACTACACAGTGTTACCAGATAAAATGGTGCTGCGGAATCGAAAGTGTAGTACGGACTTTGCCACAGTAGCAGACAGCTGCTAATATCGGACCGTGACCGTGTTGCAACTGTAAATGGAGGGCTTTGTTTAATAGTCTTGTGCTGATGCTGTCGGAATAAATTATGCCATTGGATAAAAAGCGGTTTAGTTTTGAGACCTAACCCACGAGGGAGGAAGGCACAGTGGTCTGCTTCAGGAATTCCAAGCAATAAAACACAAAAAACAACCCAGGAAGGGTTCGAACAGCTAATTTCATGCAGAGACATGCATTTGGAATCTGTTCATCGTTACTGGGTCAAACAAGAGGGTAACATTACTGAAACAATGATCGGGCTACTTAGTATATGATAAAGCATACAGATTTCAAGGAGGAAACGTATGAAGACGCAGACTTCCTCGTTATCAATATGTGCGGCATATCTTTCGTGTTAACGAAAGTAATATTCCGCTTTACTTCTTCTTACGTCTCAAATGAAATGAATGCCATGAGGAATCGAATATTTGTTGACTGCGTCTCTTCTTGCTTGCATCCTTACCAACATATTTCTTCATTCTCGTGGTAATCATGACATGCTATGTATATGCTGCAAAAGATTGCACGTGGACAAATTCGACATCGATGTGCAAAGCGTTTGGTATCTTACATTATATTCAATTCGAATAAACTTCCATGTATTTATACTTCGTTTGTATTTTTAGATGTTTATGAACGTTACGGAAAATTATCTCACATGCTTTATGTTGAATGAGAAACATTGAATGATCCGTTTTTCATTCCCTACGTTGAAATGATATAATGTCGACGTCAACAGCCTTCTTCCACGCCGGAAGCTGAAACTTGTATCATTCTGGATTAATGATAATTGAATGTCTCAAATGTATACATAGCCCACAAGGCGACGTCAGAAACCATCAGGGGAGAACGCCGCATAAAAACCAAACGTGCGCGCGCGTCTCCACTCTGAAGAACCGTATCGGAGAATCACGGCAAACATTTCGCTGAAGAGCTGCCTCGTAAGAGAGCCGAGAAATGGCAGCGTCGTAGCAAGTATTTGTCAACACTCTGATAGTGCATTTGCTTCCGGGTGTAGGCCGGCATTACCTCCCTAAATTCACTTGACATTCGTTTTCCACCTAGAAGACTCGTACGATATAATCCACTGTAAGATGAGACACTTAGAAAGTATATTTAATTTCTGGACTCCAAGAACGGCGTTCTTCACATAAGTAACACCTGTTTTTGTGTTTTAAGGTTGCGTTTTGAGGCTCAGGCAACATCGCAGTGAATGTAGTCCGTCTGTTGTCGCCAGTGTGTTAATTAGCTCAGAGGTTAGTCGTCGTAATGTGGCTTTTCTAACGCGGTACATTCTGAATCGGAATACTCCCCTTTCATTATTAGTTTCGGGACGTGACTATTTTCCTCGGACAAAAACCAATTCTGTAAATAGGATTCGCGGACATGCCATTCACTACCTATTTGGACAAAAAGTAGACTCTGTTCTCGATAGTTGGAAATACCTCAACGACCGTCATTAAGTCGTTGTCCGTCACCCTAAATACAGACAATTTTTCTCGAACTTGCTTCGGAGTGCTTTCCACAACCCGCCTCGTAGCTGGAATGTGTTAAGCCAATAGTGAAGAAGGTTTCCTGTTTGAACCAATGATCATATTTGAACTATTGAACGGAACACATCAATTTCGAGAAGACGTGACCCAACATACTACCAGCGGTGCGCAGAATGCGTCAGATCAATTACACAAGAAAAATAAACAAAAATAATGAAAATAAAAATAAAATTCAGAAAAAGGAAGAGTTTGTTTTGTTTGTAAGGATAGCCCTAACCTTGAATTCCCATATTTCCCCTGGTATATAGGCAGCTCTCTGGGGTAGGTTTACTCAGGAGCCAACGCCTGAAGTGGACCAGATTTTTTTTTGTTATAGGATGAAAAGTGGCGGTGGCACTTAGTTTCATTTTTTTTAGTGCCATTTTCCTGAGGGGCTTTAAAATAAGAGAGAAAAAAAGGGGTAATCGTCAGAAAAAGGTAAAAGAAAAAAAGCAAAATTGAAAAAATAGAGGTTCCCTTGTGCGTTGCGTTGCTCGTACTGTATGACATAGCAGTTCCAATCTCGGTGGAAGCCGTTGACTACAACCTTTTATTTTCCATTTTAATTAATGAAGTTGCAAACTGCTAGTAAAAATTTATTGTACGAAATCTGAATAATGCCTTTAAACATCAATCTTCGTCCGATTTCGACTTAGTAAATTAACTTAATATCATGGATGTCTGCTTTGCAAATGCCAAGGTGCTTCACTGTAAAATAGATCCTTAAAAGATTCAAACTGACTGTAAACGATATAAATTTGAGTTTTGTTCGTCATATAGGTCTAACATGTCAGGAGGTTGTTTATGAAGAGCACATGTTGATTAATATAGTTCCTTTCTTCTAAATTTTTGAAATAGCATTTGACTGTAGACGTTTTCTAACACCGGCGTTAGCAATTCCTTTCCCTGCTCTGAAACTTCCAAAACGACAAATTTTTCTGGTTTAAATCTGATGACCTTAACTATTACTTCCGATCAGCAATAAATACTTCATGAACCCATACATGGAACTCCAAATGTGCAGTGTTCCTGCACCGCTACAGAGCATGCATTGCAAGGTATTCACACAGTTTATCGCATAGACTTACCATAAGGAATGAAACAAGAACTGTAATACACTTTACACCACAGACGCTCACTCTAGGTTGACGAAAACATCGGAACATTGACCAAAAGTTGCACAAATAATTGAGTTTGAAAGGAAAAGAAACGAGGTATGAAGCATTTATAAAGTCATCGAATGTTGTGAGGTGGTTTAATGTCGTCCCAGTCTATAAAATTAATTTCGGGCCATACTCAGCTCTTGCCGATTAATGTAATATAATACCCGCCTACTAATCAGGACGTATGTCTCCGTTGCTTTTGAGCGTGAATGGAAATTGTAGAAATTTTCTGTGGAGCAGCATTTCATAATAAAGCGTTTTAAATCATCAAAAGCGATGAGCGCCAGCAGCCGCTTTCGATCAGGAGCGGGGTAGTGCAGCGCCGCTGCTGTCGGCACGGCCGCTGCCAGTAGCCAGCAAATGGATCCCGGAGCTTTGCCGCGTACGGCATCCAGAGGAGGACAGTCTGCAGGAAATCTGCCGCAAAATGGTTACTGGATAAAATTTTGATATCGATGTGTCAGATAGCGAAATAGATTGAATCTGCGCTACCATTACATTCACGTCTTCAGCATTCAAACAGAAGAGGCTATAAAATTATTTTATGCCAGCTGCTCTTGATCCACTGACATTATGAACAGAAACTACGCACGCTACCGCTAGATCACAGGCGTAATCAGCCTAGGGATTCTCTATCATGGGACAAGTTTTCCCCCAGGAAGTGCCGCAGTCTATAGTGTTGCCAGATTGTGCAGATAACCGGTCGTAGAGAATTAGCGACTTGGCCAGTTTTTTTGTCCCATGTCGCGATCGGCGCGGACTTAGCCTCTGAAGCGGCCGGCCGCCGGTCGAGTTTTATGTCAAAGAGTGTACATCCGTACAGTTCGTACAATATGAAGTACGGAACATTCAGCTTTTCGCGTAATCGAACTCTTTTCAGACTGCCAAAATCCTTTTAACCATTCTTCTGATTTAATGGTTTTTCCATCTCAAGTGAAATCGAGTGTGAGTGGCAATTTGAGACCGGGTAGCGCGGTGTATGAGAGATGAGTCTTTGCTTGGTGCTTATCAATTGTCACCTGAAATGTTTATTCGAACAGGTTCATAAAAATTATTACGTTTACATCTTGTGTGATTATAATGAAAAACGTACCACAGTATTAGAAGAAGGAATCTCTTTTGTTATAAATTTCTGTTAAGTGGATCCACTCGATGCAGCTGAGGTAGCACGCGCGTAAATACGAACCTGCTGAACGAAGGAGGAAACTTCAAATTAAGTTCCCCGTGTACTGCAGCAACGACTCTGAAGATGTGATATGAAAGGAAGCTTTTTGAGAATTTTTTTCCAATCCCTGACTGTATGATACAGCAACCAGTGAAAACAATATTAAAAAACAGCTCTAGCTGTAGATCTGGATGTATTATTTTATTTATCCTCCAATGATGCGTTTCGCCTTACAGAAGGCATCCTCAGGATAGACCACGTGAAAAAGTACAACCTTGCATATAAGTATGATCTCAAATTAGCAGACTTGGACTAGTCGGAAAAAGTAAAATAACTTACTGGCAAAAAAAGGTTTAAGCACATAGGATGCCGCGCTTACAAATGTTCCAGCAGGAGATGGTCATGGTAAGATATTGAATATCACCTCCAGAATAACAGGAACTATTCATAACCTAATAACTGGGTCCGTCAAATATATATATATATATATATATATATATATATATATAGAGAGAGAGAGAGAGAGAGTGAGAGTAAATAGGCAGAAGATTACGTTATCACATATGCAGTGCCGTCCACATCCACTTTTTGTATGCTGCAAGTGGGGCAGTCTTTACGGCCGAAGTATGCAGCCAATCTCCCACTGCTGGAGCTTGCATCAGCTCTCTATGAACCAAAAAGAAAATTCGGCAGATATGCCCCGTTTATAAACTAACAAGTGACATCCTAGCATTTTCGTCTCACTGGTGAAGACATTGTAGACTATTAAGAACGTTTAAGGACAGTGATAATAATCATACGAGACATCGAATTGACCTAGATAATGATCATAAGTAACACAACATGAAAATGCGTATTTGATGTATAGTCGGAATAGCTTGATTTTTGTAAGTGTAACGTAATTCAAGAGCTTCATATTAACGGACAAGACAAAATTTCACACACAAACGTTTACGAAATACGCAAGAAAGAATGTAGTCGCCTGAAACAAAACGCACCATGGTTCCCCATTGATAGCGCTGATGACGAATTCTTGTACATGTTTGTAATGTTAGATCCGTGGAGAGATAAAAGGAACACGGTATACAAAATGATTCACATAAACTTTTCGCCTCAGATATTTCCGGGACCATGTAAAACGACGTAATTATGTTTTCATTCATATGAGTTGTGAGAAAGACCTCACAAAATGTGGTGCAGCCTTTCGCCACAACTACATTATTTACGGAGTTATAGGTATCAACACTGCCTTTCAAAATTAAATTATGGTACTTTCTGATGCTAATACGGCTTGTATAAAGAGGTATATTCAACAATGTTTGACTATTTAAAACCTGATTACTGATTTCGGAGTAACTAAAAATGTG
Organism: Schistocerca americana; assembly: GCF_021461395.2. Classification (NCBI taxonomy): domain Eukaryota; kingdom Metazoa; phylum Arthropoda; class Insecta; order Orthoptera; family Acrididae; genus Schistocerca; species Schistocerca americana. The sequence continues at coordinate 456,581,174 of NC_060123.1, forward strand.
TGGAATTTAGGATTTGCTTAACTCGACCTCGATGCCGATTGCTGCCTTACGCAGAAGTTCTTGGTTTTATGCCTGGATAAGGAGATCCGCTATACCGCTTATGATACCAATATAAACGGAAAAGAGAAAAAATGTGCACACATCAAAAAAAGGTTTGCATCACCTCGGTTCCGAGAGCTCCGGAATCTTTACAGAAAATTAGAATAGAGATCAACATAAACATCATTTCCGCCCATTTCATTACTCATGAAACCACACATTTCATGTTATGCCACCATAAAGCGAGCTCTTCAGACATGGTGGTCCAGATTGCTGTACACACCGGTACCCCTAATACCCAGCAGCACGTCATCTTGCATTGATGCAAGCCTATATTCGTCGTGGCATACTATCCACAAGTTCATCAAGGCACTGTTGATCCAGATTTTCCCATTCCTATACGGCAATTCGGCGTAGATCCCTCTGAGTGCTTTCTGGGTCACGTCGTCCATAAACAGCCCTTTTCAGTCTATCCCAGGCATTTTCGATAGGGTTCATGTCTGGAGAACATGCTGTCCACGCTAGTAGAGCGATGTCGTTATCCTGGAGGTAGTCATTCACAAGACGTGCAGGATGGGGGCGCGACTTGTCGTCCATGAAGACGAGTATGTCTCGCCAATATGCTACCGATATGGTTGCACTATCGGTCGGAGTATGGCATTCACGCATCGTACAGCTGTCACGGCGCCTTCCATGACCCCAGCGGAGCACGTCGGCCCAACATAATGCCGCGCCAAACCATTAGGAAACCTCCACCTTGGTGCACTCGCTGGACAGTGTGTCTAAGGCGTTCAGCCTGACCAGGTTCCCTCCAAACACGTCTCCGACGATTGTCTGGTTGAAGCCATACGCCACACTCATCGGTGAAGAGAACATGATGCCAATTCTGAGCGGTCCATTCGGCACGTTGCTGGGCCCATGCTTACCGTGCTGCATGGTTTCGTGGTTGCAAATGTGGACCTCGTGATGGACGTCGGGAGTGAAGTTGCTCATCATGCAGCCTCTTGCGCATAGTTTGAGTCGTAACACAACTTTCTGTGGCTGCACGGAAAGCATTATTCAACATGGTGGCGTTGCTGTCAAGGTTCTTCCGAGCCATAATACCTTCGTAGGTATGCCTGAACGAGGCATGTCATCGACAGTTCCTGTCTGTCTGTATCTCCTCCATGTCCGAACAACATCACTTTGGTTCACTTCGAGACGACTGGACACTTCCCTTGTTGAGAGCCCTTCCTGGTACAAATTACCTCCTTCCTGGTGGAATGACTGGAACTGATGGGCAGTCGGACCCCCTCCGTCTAATAGGCGCTGCTTATGCGTGGCTGTGTACATCTTAGGGTAGGTTAAGTGACATCTCTGAACGTTCAAAGGGACTGTGTCAGTGATACAGTATCCATAGTCAACGTTTTTCTTCAGGGGTTCTGGGAACCGGGGTGATGGAAATCTTTTTTTGATGTGTGTAGCTTTCGCTCTGTAAGTGGTGTTCACGAGTGTCGACTCCACAGCTATTCTAGTCGTTCGTAGGATATCGTCGCTGCCTCTAGATCACGGGGTTCCGCTTTCGACTCCCGGCCCTGACGAAGATTTGCTTCGCTAGGCGAGTAGTTCTACCTGTTTCAATCATTTCACCTCATCGCCTTTAACAATCTTCTGAGTTTTAGGTACCGCACTGTCGATACGTACTAATGAGTAAACAAAAACACCCTGAAGAACGTCTCTTTCAACAGTGACCTAAATTTCTGTAGTTTCACATACTGACAATGCGCTCACAAACACAGAAAAATTTTGTTGACTGTTGCAATAGTCACGGAAGCCGACTTTCATATTTCATCTCATCTTCATCACATAGACTCGCAAGTCGCCGAAGTGGCGTCAAGTAGAAACGCTTGTATCAGGCAGTCGAACCACCACTGACGACCAATAATGACACAGAGTAATTTATTATTTATTATTTTACTGGCGGCGAGAGCTGGTTAGTTCGATAAAGTAGCTGTCTTTAACGAACCAAGATAAAGTAGTTTTACTGCTTAAATGGGAAAGCGAAGAGAACAGCTGAGTTGTACGAGCAATGGTATACCGATAAACGATAGCCAAAAATTCAGCCGACGTGCATAAAAAGTGTTACTGAACGGGCGCTAGAACACTTTGCAGAGGGCAAGGAGCAAGTCTCCAATGTGCATAGCGAATGACATAGATGTTCTGGCAGCTGTCGCTTATAATCAGCTTGTTTAAGACCATAGAAACTGCGAGATCCTCTGGAAGAAGTCAGTCTAGCGCTGTTCCAGGTTTTGCAAGCAGTCAGCTTCCATTCGTATAACGCGTCACTGCAACCACAGATTAACCAGTTGTATTGCAGAAGATATAAGGATATTTCATGCACTGTTCTGACGCAACATGAAGATAATCGACTCACTCTTCAAAGGATTCTCTTTCACAATAAAGCTAACAGTACGTCATGGAGAACTGAATGTAAGAAACCTACATTACTGTGACGCCGAGATCTGAAATGTTTAAGGCAGAATGAACATCAGAGAAAGCAGGGGGGCAAACATTTGAATGACGCTGGAGTGAATGCAATCATGTATGCATTATGTTGTGAGGTACCGAATGTAAATTTGTGGGATGAAGTTCCATGCGTTTTGCACTTAGTCGGTCGGTTAATGTTGGTGTACGTCCCACATGTGCTCGACTGGAGACAGGTCTGGTGATTGAGCAGGCCAAGGCATCATGTCGACACACCATCATGTCGACACACTGAAGAGGATGTTCGGTTACAACAAAGGAATGCGGACAAGCGTTATCCCCTTGGAAAATACCCTTCAGTAATATTGTTCATGCAGCGCAACAAGTCGAATCACCAGAATGAAGTACTAATTTCCAGTCAGCGAACATGGTATAACCACGAGAACGCTCCTGTTGCCATAAGTAATCACACCGCAGAAAATAACTTTAGATGTGGGTCCAGTGTGCCTCGCACGCAGTGTGTCTACCAAGCTCTCAACTGATCTAAATAACATACGGCCATCGCTGGCTCCGAGGCAGAACCAACTTTCACCAGAAAACGTAACGGACCTCCACCCTGAGCTCCAATGAGCTCTCAATTTGTACCACTGGGATTAGTGGAATGCGTGCTGCATAGGGTCGGGATCGGAGCTACCTTTGAAGTGACACATCTGCAACACTTCTTCGTGTTACTGTGGTGCCAATTGCTGCTTACATTGCTGCTGGAGATGCAGCGTGATGTGCCAGAACCATACGGGGAACACGATGGTTTTCCCTCTCGGAAGTGCCACGTGGCCGCCCGGAGCCCCGTCTTCTTGCGACCATACATTCTCGTGATCACCGTTGCCAACAATCATGCGGTGCCTGCATTCCTGCAAAGTCTTTCTACAACATCGCAGAAGGAACATCCAGCTTCCCGTAGACCCATTACACGACACCGTTTAAACTCAGTCGCAGGTTCGAGTCCTGCCTCGGGCATGGATGTGTGTGATGTCCTTAGGTTAGTTAGGTTTAAGTAGTTCTAAGTTCTAGGGGACTGATGACCTCAGAAGTTAAGTCCCATAGGGCTCAGAGCCATTTGAACGATTTGTCTCACTTAAAGGCATTCTTGACTAGCATCAGCTCACAACATCCGATTTCGAAGATAACTAACGCCCACCACCGTTATAGCGTGTATGTAAAGCAAACGTGATTTATATTCACATAGTGATTTGTATACAAATCCACATAGTGATCTGTATACACATACTGGAATTTTATGCTACTGGCATGAAATTTTGATAGTCATTATCTTTCATATGTAGAACCACGCCTACCAACTTTCGCTTACGTCGCACAACTCGTTCTTGGTATCGCAAAATTCTTTCTTGGGTCAGTGTATCAATAACAGAGAAAATATGCTGCCCTGATACTTCAGGTGTTCTACACAGTCTGTCACTATGTCAGTGTAACTCACAGAACGTTCATGCAACTACGTGGACATGTCAGAAAATTCCTTTTTTGGGACAGTATTCGACTCACGCGTGTTTGGCCTGAACGTCGGTTTATGAGTTCAAAGAGTTAACCCTACACATGAAATTTTGAGCTTTGTCGTTTTGTGATAAGTAAGTATCGATAATTCTAATTATCGTCAACCGTGACGGTCTTTTTCCAGAAAATAAATGTCTGCGTTTGGCGTTTCAATCAAGTGCATCCACGTAGTCAAAGTGTGCGTGACAAGCTTTGCACTTTCCTCTTCTTCAAAACATTCTAGAGAATGTGTTGAACACCTGATCTAGAGCCGGCCGCGGTGGTCTAGCGGTTCTAGGAGCTCAGTTCGGAACCGCGCGACTGCTACGGTCGCACAGGTTCGAATCCTGCCTCGGGCTTGGGTGTGTGTGTGATGTCCTTAGGTTAGTTAGGTTTAAGTAGTTCTAAGTTATAGGGGACTGATGACCACAGATGTTAAGTCCCATAGTGCTCAGAGCCATTTGAACCAACCATTTGAACCTGATCTAGAAATGTTGCCCCATTCGGCCCCTCCCGCCGGAGGTTCGAGTCCTCCCTCGGGCATAGGTGTGTGTGTGTGTGTTGTTCTTAGCATAAATTAGTTTAAGCAGTGTGTAAGTCTGGCGACCGATGACCTCAGCAGTTTGGTTCCATAGGAATTCACAAACATTTGAACATTTTTGCTGCCCCATTGCGATTTGTGACACTACGGAATTGACACGGTATGGTCACATGTCCAATTATCAACACTGCCTGCTACAACTGACTTGTAAAATGCACATGTGGTGTTCACAGTTTTTAGTTGATGCTACCACTGTAACTACTGCACTGAACTCACTTACACGGCAGCAATATAATCCATTCAAAACTTTCTGGACGGATGGTGTATCGTAATTTCTGTTAAACTATGATTCGCACTTCAAAAACTGGGACTCTGTTGAATTTGTCTCTTTTAGAATTGCGATGTTAGCACCAGAAAGTAGAATAATTTCATGTTGAAGGAAAGGTTGGTAGCAATATCTTTTCAATCACTATGACAGTGTACATCTTTTAGTGAGGACGTATTCGCAATTCGTTTTGGTGGAAACAAAGGTACGATTCCTTCAAAATGGATCAGGAAGAATGAGGTGAACAAGTCAGCCGAGTCATAAGGAAACCGGAACAGAAGAGAATCGAAGAGTTTGAGATGCAGTGCTACAGAAAGATGTACAAAAATTGTGTGTATTAATGAGATAATAAATGAGGAGGTTCTCATAGAATCGGAGAGCAGAGGGTCACTAGCAGGAAGAAGGGACAGGATGACGGGACGTGTGTTAAAACATTGGGAAATTAATTCATAGAACTTGAAGAAGGAGCAGAGGGTAAAGCCATAGAGGAAGTCAGAGACTAGAATACAGGGAACAAATTATCGAGGATGTAGTTTGCCAGTGCAGCTTTGATATAAGAAGTGTTGCGACCAGGCGAAATTACAAGCATCCGACAAAGCTGTAGGTATTTTGACTGCTCTGGGAGATGGTTTTTATTTATTTACAACAGATGAAATATTACTTCATTTTATTGCATGCATGAATAAAAGATTTACTTCATTTTGGCACACATCTTTGCCACAGGGCTATTTCATAATTTACAAAAGTCATTGACTATGAAAGTATCACTTGTTGCACGGATTAACAAGCTGTTACCTTGCAGTACAAGATGTAACATGTATAAAAGTAATCTTTATCCGAAACCTCACGATCGTTGTACCTTGACGATGCTGTTGACTGCTGGAACTTAGGTCACAAACTGCGCAGTGCTCTCGTGTTCTCAACGCTGTATTGACCTCAGCATGAGGGCGCTGCTATGAGAGAGGAGAGACGTGGACTTCAGGGGTACCTCCCACACGTTGTTGCGAATTGCAGCTAGGCCTCAATAAATTCTGTGGTATCGATTTGCGTTGCCGACTTTGGTGCGACACCGTGATCTCTGCTAGATACCACAAAATGGTTGCCACAGGGGAGGAATTCGTGGTGGATCGCATAAAAAATTATGTAAGTAAAGAAAACTGTTTTCGTTGATATGGTTCTATTCACCTTCTCCTACTATAGTTATGTAGTAGTGGCAGGCCGGCAAACGATGCTGTCGCAGCCACTGAGGCCATCCTTGAAGTAACGGTTGGAGCAAGTCTAAGAGCGACGACACGCTCTCCATAGAGGGAGCTGAGCTGCAGTAGCACCAAATTGCCCTCTGTGTGAGCCGTCTCCGCTCACGCCAGCACGGCGTCTGAGAGCACTCTGAAAAGGGCACCATCGACTGACATATGGATTCATTCTGTGGCAGGAGAATCAGTGAAGCCTGTAAAAGCCACTCTTTAACAGAGTGTGTTTTATATTGTGATGAGAGTGCAGAAGCCAATTTAGGTGTGCATCTGTCTTCTATTTTAGCGAAACAGAAAACAAGTGTGGTAAAGCTTTAGAATTTACTGTATTGTGAGCCCTCCAGCCAATGAAGTTGGAATTTTTAGAAATGTCACAGAGAGGTTGGCTCATCCTCATTTATTCCAGTGATCAGTCATCCACAGCTATTAGTTTTACTTTCACTGACTTCTCTATTTTATCACAATTTATAGAATCGACTAATAAGCTGATTATAGTGTTTGTGTGTGTGTGTGTGTGTGTGTGTGTGTGTGTGTGTGTGTGTGTGCGCGCGCGCGCACGCGTGTGTGCGCGTGAACGATGTCTGAAGCTTTCTCACATTTTAAATCTTGTTGAATATTTACTATGCTACCAACTTTAAGCACACTCCACTCGTGAAGAACCGTTTTGTCATGCTCCCAAATCAACAAATAATCGTCATCACCATCATAGAAACATCATTAGCTGGAAGTAAAAAAAGAGTAAAAACTCTGTCTCCTTGAAGAAGAGGTCTTTCGGAACGTGGCAGCCAGTAATAATAAGACAGAAGAATTAATATTAACATATGTTTCCCAGTCATCATAATATAGTGGCTATGCACTGAAGGACTGACGTACGTCCTTGGCGACCGTGACAGGATACACGCATGCGCTCCAGCTGCTGGGCAATGCGGTTCTCCACGCGACTAATCCAGCCAATGGGGCGAGTAGCTTCCGATCGGCGTCATCTATCAGCCGGGAGAGCCAGTTAACAACGGCTGCGCTGCCTCGTCTGTTTGACGTTCTTTACTGGCTGAATCACTCGTGCTGCATTTGGGGAACGAATTTATGGCTCATTAGTGCTAGCACAACAGGCGAGTGCAGCAGCGCATGCGCAGCCCACATTATACGCACAGTAGCACCGAGTGTTGCTGAGGACAGCACCAGCGATGCATAACCGCACTCTGCCTACGGACGACGGATGTGTACACTTCTGTACATCAAGTGTTGCGGCACGCTGACCCGTATCCTGCACACGTCAGACGGAATTTTCGGCCTCTGTAATTGTCTATAGAGTATTTAAATGAAAAACTACGTGGATAATATTAACCAACAAGTTTAATAATCGTCATAAATAGTTCCTCAACAGCCACCAACAATACGCTGACATGCTGAACTTGACGTCATCTGAACAAATCAAAAACAGAGGAGTCAAAATCACTCAGAAACCACCGGCGGAGGGTTACACGCGGCCCTGGCGCTTTAACAATAATAAATTTGTGAGAATTAGATGCAGATTCTTTCTTATAACATTTCAACAAGATGACTTCTTAATTCCCACTGGCACTGATAAACGGCATAGTTATTTCGTCAAACTTCGTTACAGGCATTCCTTCATTTGAGCAACCTTCTCTTTTATGCGAACTATTTTCGATTTGATGTGGCTTCGCGCCATTTTTCTTCCACGTTTAGCACTGGAAAGTTAGATGGAGGTTTTCCCAGGACATTTCCCAGCTGCACAAGCAGTTCGGGCATGTGCTTCGAACAACACCTGACACTGACTGCGCTGTTTAACCGCGAGCTCCATTTTGTGTTGCATTCAGCTGGTCGCCAAACATGTCTGCTCCTTTCACCCACTCAAAGAGCGAATTACTCTAAGAAGACCAAGCGGGAGTTGTGCATGCGCAACCATGTAAAAGTGACGCATTATTTATTATGTTCACAAAATATTTGAACTAATAACACTGTTAATAGGTAAAAAGTAAACATAAATGTGTATATACCAGTTCACTGAAAAACATCTAGGCAGATTAAAATGTGTGTCGAGCCGAGACACGACAATGGAGCCATGCTTACCTCTTGCTGTTATTTTTTTTTTCTCAGTCGAAGCAACAGCTGCTGGGGAGCAGGACGACGGGTAGGGCACCCGAGGCCTGGAAATGCCTTCGCCACGCCGGCCGCGGTGGTCTAGCGGTTCTGGCGCTGCGGTCCGGAACCGCGGGACTGCTACGGTCGCAGGTTCGAATCATGGTGTGTGTGATGTCCTTAGGTTGGTTAGGTTTAAGTAGTTCTAAGTTCTAGGGGACTTATGACCTAAGATGTTGAGTCCCATAGTGCTCAGAGCCATTTGAACCATTTTTTGCCTTCGCCACGCCCACACATAAGTGCTCTATGATCATGGGGAGGATTTAGCAGGTTTTTATATTTTTAATTATCTATTATTATTCCTTTTACTATTTATTTCTTTGTTAACAAAAGATACTAGAACTGCCATAGCTAGCGTCCGAGTCTTCATCTTGTAGGGGATCAAGATGCTTTAGGACTATTCTTCAGGTACAGCGTCTCATACCTTGAACTCGTCAATGAGCAGGAGAGTCCGCAAATAATGAGTCTAAATAAACAGCGATGTGTCATCATCGGTATTGACCAGTGTGTGCATCATTAAATCTGTAGTAAAGTGGGCAGCCAGCAGCCGCTGGTCGCGTCATAAGTCAGATGGTGCTAATCCGAACCAACGACTGAGCATCTCCGACTCAAGGGGTCATCCGTCACATGAATGGAGTATAGCCGCTGACGAGTAGCGAACTTCTTAGCGAACTTCCTGTTCAGAACCATGTACCACAACGAACGCTTCGTCGTAGGTAGAAAAGGAGTGCATACTGCTGACCAGTGGTGTTCCAGACAACTTCGGGGTGCTGCTGTGCGACCGTATTGATGTTTGTTGCTGTTGGTAAAGCGATAATAGTCTTTCGTGTTGGTCATCCCCGTCCATGGTACGTTCGATCGTAAGAAGCTGAAGTCAATCAAGAACTCTGATATTGGCGAGTGCCGGTGAAACGAGTCTGAGCGTGGAGCCACTTCAGCTATCATGGTGCCCGTCCGACTGACGTGGGAAACGCATAGTGTAGCGATAAGGCGAATGCGCACGCTTACGGACATGAATTACACCGATAACACCCGCCTTCTGGACTCTCACCAAATGTCCATTTGCTGCTGTAAATCCTGTCAGCCATCCTAACCGTCAAGGGAAGGACCTGAGCAGAATAGTTTAGCTTGAATAGGTGTTGACGTAACGTGTTTGTAGGAGCATGTCCATTCGACACCATTTGTTGCCCTGTATCAGAGCACGTGTCTGGAGTAGTAGTCAGCGGTATGTAGTTGTCGCTGTGCGGTGAACATTGCTGTAGAACAGCAATCCCAAACATTTGATTTCTGGCACAGCAGTTGCTTGAGGAAGACCCCTCTCCAACATCCATGTACTTCGTCTTCTTCATGACGATGACTATCCCGGCGACCGCCCTGTACTGGCGTAGCCACTGAAGCGCCATATGAATTTCACCCCCTGATCTGGCCAGGAACATTACATCATCGGTGGATGCACCGCAATGAAATGTCACGTCCCGCATGCAGATGCCTGCCAACCGAAGGACCATCTTTGCAGAGTGTGGTAAGTTGGTAAGTCTCCCAAGCATTCCAAAACTGCGCGTAGGTATCCGTGGTCGACTTTGTCAAATGCGTAGTGGAAATCAATGGCGACAGGGGTGCCTAATATTTTTCAGGCCGCCGTCAATACTATAACGTCGCAGTATATTCCTAACGCTGTATGAATGTTGCTGACACCACCTAAACATGTCTGATAGCATTGCTTTCCCGATACTCGTGTGGAGGATGTGGGCGATGATTTTGTAGTCGTAGTTGAGAACTGTGAGTGAGCTAAAGTCCTACTACCTACAACCACCATTCGGTACCGGTACTGGAATCACGATGCCAACTCTGAATTCCATAGGGACTGCTAAATAAAATATCTAGAGCCACTTGTCAGGGAAACTGCAGTAGAATTCCTGGGGTGCACCGTCCGGCCCTAGCAATTTGTTCAGTGCTCCTCTTGTCAAGGCCGATGTCAGCTAGTCGGATGTGACTGGCAACAGCAGATTATCATCTGGTGCCACTTACCTGGAGGCAGGAAAAATCATGCAGCAATCACGTACATTTCGCGGATCTTCCATGTACAAGGTCTCATATTACCATGCGAGCGTATGCACTACGTCCGTTTGTGTCACGGGGCATCAGCTCGGCTCCGTGTTTATCGCCGTGATGAGCTGACGTTTGCGGTGGTGCCTCTCGCGCACAACGTGATAGACTGGCGCCATTTTCTTGGAGATGCAATCCTATACAGATGCGAACGCCTTCTAGCTGCTCTGCCCTGATCCCTGATGCATAGTAGTCGGGCTTTGATGCATAGACTTCTGAAAGTCGTGCAACGGTTAATGTATCGCCAGCTCACGTAACACTGTGTAGTAAAATTCAGATGTCATCCTTTGCCATGAAGGTCTGTCATGTCCGTATGCCACCAGAGTCTTTCGGAGTGCAGTCACCAAAGCAACGTGGAAGCATATGTGGGCAGCTGCCTGAGGCAATGGCGACAAGTGTGAGCAACTGCTTGCCGACAAAGGAGAGTGATGGTTAGCGTCGATGGGCCTCTGCTGCATCGGGTGAGTTATTGGGATTGGTTGACAGCGCAGATACAAGCGAGGTGATCCATGAAGGCCATCGGCCAGATTTCTGCATCGTGGGTCGCTGTGTGGAGGCCACACGAGACATATCCAGTCCAGGCAACTGGCAGAGTGGTGGGTGAAATCCGTGTAATCCGCGCTGTTTCACATGACGTAAGAGCCTCGTGTCGTGAAGCACGAAGTCACATGCCATTACATGTAGAGCTGGGCATGGAACATAATGTAGTATCTGGTCCTCAGGCAGCAGGACACTGTCAAATTCGCCGCCCACTTTGCAATAGTCCATGTTTACCTGCAGAAGTGGCGCTACCTCCTCCAAAAAGAAGACGTGCCTGTCACTGTGATGTGAAGTACCGGAGCCCACGTAGACGTTAAGAATACGAACCATGACAAGTGTGAGTGCAACACCTTGAGCATTCGGCAAGTACTTCACGTCTGTCTCTTCAGCGCCATCTCAAAGAAGGATGGTCGTTCTTCCTGCGCCATCATCAACTGATAGGCTGTAGATGGTGTACCCATAAAGGTCTAAGCTCTGGACGTCTTGGAGGACGACATTGTCCTAGTTTGGCGTTCCTGTCTTGTTGTGTAACATCCGTATCTTGATGCAGAAGTGGATACTACTGACATTGACTGTTCCCACAAGGTAGCGTTGAGACATCGACGGTGGTTGTAATGCATAAGTGGAAGCCCATGGTGGGGTCAGACACTACACATTCAACCAACCACGTCACGTGCATTAATGCCATACGGTCCTCCGACGGGCAGATCCTTAGGACTCTGTGGTGTCACCGCCAGACACCACACTTGCTAAGTGGTAGCCTTTAAATCGGCCGCGGTCCGCTAGTATACGTCGGACCCGCGTGTCGCCACTATCAATGATTACAGACCGAGCGCCGCCACTCGGCAGGTCTAGAGAGACTTCCTAGCACTCGCTCCAGTTGTACAGCCGACTTTGCTAGCGATGGTTCACTGACAAATTGCGTTCTCAATTGCGGAGACGATAGCATAGCCTTCAGCTACGTCATTTGCTACGACCTAGCAAGGCGCCATTATCAATTGCTATTTATCTTGTGATGCATGTACCGTCAGACTGATGTTCACCAATTCTGCATTAAAGTTCAGTATTCCAGAAGCTACGTACTATTTTTGCTACTATAAGACCTTTACCTGTTCCAGACCTTACGCCAGCCTGCGTGAGCTTAAACGCGTGCCTTTCAGCTTCCTCTCATAGTGACTTGGCTGTCTTGCCAAATCACAACAGTTTGACGATGAGGATTTTGCGTTCGTATTGATAGACAGATTTACTTGTGTAATGGCTCGCCACCATCTGCAGATGTACTGTCCGAATTTTATCGCTTACAGAATCAGCAGACGCAGGCCCTACTGGATGCTCATCCAGGGTCAACATGCACTGCAAACCGATGCGGCCGCCGCCGCTCCACCGCTCAAGCAGCCACAACACGCAGTTGCACCACCTTTTCGTCCTTTTGATGCTGCACTGGAGAGCTGGACGGAGTGGTCACGCCAATTTGGATTCCATCTCGCCACCTACAGAATTCAAGGTAATGAGTGGCAGCCTTTTTTGCTTTCTTGTGTCGGGGTGTCCACCTACCGTGTGATAGTGAAATTATTTCCCTGACACGACGTAGAAACTCTGTCCTACGAAGAAATTTTGTCTGCATTGGATGCATATTTCAAAGAATCAGTCAATGTAGTTGCCAAACGGTATACGTTCTTTCGTACAAAACGTACGGCCGGTCAGACTAATAGGGAGTGGGTTGCAACCTTCCAAAGCCTTACTAGGGATTGTGCTTTTGAGTGTCAATGTGGACTCCCTTATTCAGATACTATGGTACGTGATGCTATTGCACAGAAACTAGTCAATCCCTCCCTTCAACAAGTGATAGACATATTGGATCGGCAAGACACACTTGACTTTGCTCAGGAATCATTTGAAACTTCTCCACCCATGTGTCAGGTTAACCGGCCCGCCGGGCGAGCTGCACGGAACAGTAAACAGCCCTCGCCCCCGTCCGCGCAGCTTCCACCAAGCTCTCTGCCACGTGTGCAGCGCCAGCAAGCAAATGCAGTGCTAAAATCATGCCCGTGGTGTGCTACTAGACATTTGCGTGAGAACTGCCCGTCACGCCAGGCTATTTGCTTTTTCTGTAATAAAAAAGGACATGTTCAAAGTATTTGCCAGAAAAAGCTCATAACGGACGTTCACAACCATTCCAGGCCCTTTGCCTCGCGCCGAAATCGGAATCGAACCCAGAATCCTCAGGCTTGTGAACCTTCGCCCATGGAAATTCATGTAGTTCATTCCACACCGCCCAGTGCCACTCTCTCTAACAATGACTGTGTTTGTCCCACGAATAGTGTGCGTCGACATCGCCGGAAATCCCGTCAAGTCGCAAGTGATTCTGTACCAGTGTCAGTTCACATTGTACGAGACAGTCGCTCTTGTCGTCAGCAGGACAATAAACTTTTTGTAGACTTGGACATTCACGGCAACGTGATAGCATTCCAGCTCGATACCAGAGCTGCAGATTCGCTGATCAATCACGACACGTACAAACAGCTGAGCACACCTTCGTTGAGTGCCGCAAATGTTAAGCTAACTACATATTCAGGTCACGGGCTCCCTGTGTTAGGACAGTGCAGCCTTCCTGCATCATACAAGGGACAAACGAAACTTGTGTCATTGTACGTCCTTCGTTGTTCTTCTGCAGTGAACTTGTTTGGTTTCGATTTGTTTCAGTTGTTTAACTTGTCTATAGTCAATCAGGTCCAATCAGTGAACCAGACTGTGCCTTCAGACAGTGTTTCTCGTCTATGTGAAGAATTTGCGGACATTTTTGCACCGGGCCTTGGTTGCGCTAAGAACTATAAAGCACATTTGGAACTGAAAGTAAACGCGCAACCGAAATTTTTCAGAGCGCGCAATGTTCCCCACGCATTGCGTGATGAGGTCGCAAGAACATTACACGATTTGGAATCACAAGGTGTAATTGAACGTGTGCAGGCTTCTCTCTGGGCCTCACCCTTAGTAATTTTGCCAAAACTTTCCGGAAAATTGAGACTTTGCGTGGACTTCAAAGCTACAGTGAATCCACAACTAGTGATTGCACCTTTTCCTTTACCCCGCCCGGAAGATCTTTTTGACAAACTGTGCCCAGGTAAATATTTTTCGAAGTTGGATCTCGCAGATGCGTACTTGCAAATACCGGTGGACGAAGACTCCCAACGCGTTTTGGTGGTTAACATGCATCTTGGTTTGTACCGATTCAAACGATTGCCATTCGGGTGTGCATCCGCCCCTGCATTGTTTCAGCAATATCTACAAACTGTTTGTGCGTCGGTCCCTAGTGCAGCGAACTATCTGGACGATATTGTGATCTCCAGACAGACGGAAGAAGAACATTTAGCCAATCTCAGAACATTATTTCAGGTCTTGCAACAAAATGGTCTTCGCTTGCAGAAGGACAAATGTGTGTTTTTTGCTCGTGACTTACCCTACATGGGGCACGTACTCAATGCCCAAGGCATACATCCCAGTCCAGAGCACCTCCGTGCCATACAAGACTTGCCTTCGCCGCAGAATTTGAAGCAGCTACAGAGTGTGCTGGGAAAAATCAATTATTATCATCGCTATGTGCGCCACACCTCTTCCATTTCAGCTCCGCTTCATCGCTTACGCCGTAAAGGTGTTTCGTTCGTCTGGACGACGAAATGCGATCGTGCCTTTCGCCAGTTGAAATCGGCGTTGCTTTCCAATACTTGCCTTACGCCATTCGATCCCCGGAAGCCCCTTTTGTTGATGGTGGATGCATCGGATTTCGGGATCGGTGCTGTGCTTGCGCACAAAAATGGATCGCATGATCGCCCTATTGCCTTTGCGTCCAAATTGCTCTCGTCTGCGCAAAGAAATTATTCACAGATTGAGAAAGAAGCATTGGATCTCGTATTTGGTATTACAAAGTTTCATGATTTCTTGTATGGTCGTCACTTTACCATCATCACAGACCACAAACCTTTGTCATCCTTTTTTCATCCGAACAAGCCTGTACCTCCACGGAAAGCGCAGAAATTCATTCGATGGTCTATTTTCCTCTCGCAGTACCACTACGATATCTTGTATCGGTCCACTGCTAAGCACGGAAACGCCGATGCGTTGCCCCGTTTGCCTGGTGCTGAGGATAGAGCATTCGTTTCTTCCGAACTTGCTTGCATGTTCATTGATGCGGAAACCGATGACATGATCGAATCGTTTCCAATCGATTTTCGTCGTGTAGCTGCAGCCACAGCTGCTGCCCCTTTTCTTGCTACCGTTTTGCGTTTTGTTGTTAAGCAATGGCTCTTGTCAAAGTCACGGATCGGGGATCCGTTAGTTTGCCGATTTTTTGCTCACAAGGAGAGACTTTTTGTTCGACGTGGTGTTTTGCTGTTGCGTTCTGATAATGATCAGTCCATGGTCGTGGTCCCACGTTCGTTACAGTCCTCTGTCTTACGGCTTCTCCACCAAGGACATTGGGGTATAGTGAGAACGAAACAACTTGCTCGTCAGCACTGTACTTGGTTCGGAATCGATGCTGCGATTACGCATATGTGCTGTTCTTGCATGGCGTGTGCCGCACAACAATCCGCACCACCGCGGAAATTCTTTGCATGGCCAAAAGCCACTTCCCCTTGGCACCGCTTACACACTGATTTTGCTGGTCCGTTCTGGAATGCTCGATGGTTGGTTGTGGTAGATTCATTCAGTAATTTTCCTTTTGTTGTCCGGATGTCTTCCACAACGTCATCTGCCACAATCCAAGCGTTATCCGCTATCTTTTGCATTGAAGGTCTTCCGCAGACTATTGTTTCCGACAATGGCCCTCAATTCATGTCTGCAGAATTTCAGTCATTCTGCAAGGCCAATGGTATTCAACATCTGACGTCCGCGCCGTTTTCGCCACAGTCAAAAGGTGCCGCTGAACGACTGATGTTGAAGTTGAAAGAGTCGCATTCTCGGGAGGACGCGTTATTGCTCTTTTTGTCCTCGTATCGCACTCAGCCTCGAGATGGTCGCTCGCCGGCTGAGTTGCTCCACGGTCGTCCTCATCGAACCTTGATGTCTTTGCTACATCCGCCGCATCAGGTTCCTGTGCAGCGGCAGACACCTGCTTTTGCCCCAGGCGACGTTGTATACTACCGAAACTATCGAGGTTCACGGCGTTGGCTCGAAGGGCGCATTCTTCGCTGCCTCGGCCGCGCTATTTATCTGGTTTTGGGTGCCTCTGGTGAGGTGCGTCGGCATCTCAATCAGCTGCGCCTCTGTCGTCGCACGGGATCTGCCGCTCCCCGTCTGCTTTCAGCGACGGTGCCGTCCGGTCAGCGCCCTGGGGACCCATCTACTGGCTCGCCTCAGCCCCAGGTGTTACCGACGATGCCTTCCATTTTGCCCCATGGCGACGCGCTGCCGCCGCCGCCTGTTCTCCCGCCGGCGACGCCCGCAGTGGACGCGTCGCTGCAACCGCCGGGCGTCTCCCTGGGTCACGCGCCGCCGATCGCTTCCCGTGGCCAGTTGTCCACCGCCATGGACCTCTTGCCCGCTCTGGACCATCAGTCGTCTTCGCCCGTCGGGTGCCCCGACCCTATGGAGGTCGACCTTTCGGCCCCTCCTGTCTCTTTACGGGCGCATACACCGCATGTTGGCGTGCACCCTGGACTAGGTTTTCAGGTGTTTCCTAGCTTCCTTCGGACCGAATGGCAGGGTGCGGGTGGCACAGCCTCGCCTGTTGTTAGGCTCCCCACCTCGTCGCATACGTCAACATGGGGTCCTCCCCACGGCGGGCGGAAGCCGTATAACACAACCGTACGCCGATTTGCGGGGGAGGAATGTGGTGTCACCGCCAGACACCACACTTGCTAGGTGGTAGCCTTTAAATCGGCCGCGGTCCGCTAGTATACGTCGGACCCGCGTGTCGCCACTGTCAGTGATTGCAGACCGAGCGCCGCCACACCGCAGGTCTAGAGAGACTTCCTAGCACTCGCCCCAGTTGTACAGCCGACTTTGCTAGCGATGGTTCACTGACAAATTACGTTCTCATTTGCCGAGATGATAGTTAGCATAGCCTTCAGCTACGTCATTTGCTACGACCTAGCAAGGCGCCATTATCAATTGCTATTTATCTTGTGATGCATGTACCGTCAGACCGATGTTCACCAATTATGGATTAAAGTTATGTATTCCAGAAGCTACGTACTATTTTTGCTACTATAAGACCTTTACCTGTTCCAGACCTTACGCCAGCCTGCGTGAGCTTAGACGCGTGCCTTTCGGCTTCCTCTCATAGTGACTTGGCTGTCTTGCCAAGTCACAACAGACTCATTAGCAGCTATGGGTACCGGAGGAGTTATTGATGTGTGTTGCACAACATTTGCCGCCATGTTGTCTGCCGAGTCATCAAGAGAGTACTAGGAGATCAAAGGTAGCTGGCCGCTTTCGAAGGAGCTCACTTTCTAGGGGGGTCAACCCAATGCGCCTCATTTCCAGGACTACCAGGATCGAGTGTTCCATACCGTCTGGCGCCTGCTAGTGAATGAGGCAGCAGGAATCCGTTGCAGCAAGGCACTGCCCCGGAGCTGTTGTCTTTGACCACTCTCGCATACCCGCCCCCATTCTTCTTGTGCTGCTTGGATGACTTTTGCTTGCGAGTCCGCTACTCGACACTCATTTGAGGGCGGGGCCTGACACGGCCCTCGGGAATCCCTGTGTCCGATCTCGACAGTGACGGTGGCTGGGTGCTCCCGACACTGCACTGTGAAGCGGCTGCAGGACCCTCGACACCGTTCGGAGGAGGTGGCGTCGTCGATGCCGTCGGCGCCCGATCTCCAACGGAACTTGTAGTGGCTTAAGGTGGTAACAGGTTGTAATCATCCATCACATCATGTCCTGCCTCTTCTAGAGAAGTCATCGTGGATCGCTGCGGAACTTCACTGCGGGGCACCCAGGCGAAGTGGCGCTGCAGGCAAGCAGTTCGGACAGGCCCTCCTGGCCGCAGCCTGAGCAGGTCCACGGTTACGCCGCCAACGAAAACGTATGATGTAATGTGTTACTTAAGTTCTATGCATACTTGATGTTCCCCGGTAAGTACAGGGTACTTTTCAACGGTATTTAATTTCACTTCTGTGTGGATCAAAACTGTGCAAGGTGGCCGCAGCGCGTCAACGACGTGTTTGCCGGGAACTTCAAACGGCAGTTCATAGACGCGTATGGTCACATTACCATCAGCGTGGGAGAAGCGAAATCTGTTGGTAGGCCGTTGTAGGAGTCTGCCACAGGCCGCTTCGTCAATCCGTTTGAGATAAACTGTGCTGGATGCAATAGATAAATGGATGCCTATCAGTTCTTGTGGGTCTACGTGTATCACGTCTCGAGGAAATCGTCGTATTTCATGGACCTTCGGTCTTGTGTATGATGCGTTGAACGTTAGTTTGATTGTTGCTCGTCAATATGATAATGCCATGGCGGGTCGGAACCAATACTGTTAGTCAATATACACTCCTGGAAATTGAAATAAGAACACCGTGAATTCATTGTCCCAGGAAGGGGAAACTTTATTGACACATTCCTTGGGTCAGATACATCACATGATCACACTGACAGACCCACAGGCACATAGACACATGCAACAGAGCATGCACAATGTCGGCACTAGTACAGTGTATATCCACCTTTCGCAGCAATGCAGGCTGCTATTCTCTCATGGAGACGATCGTAGAGATGCTGGATGTAGTCCTGTGGAACGGCTTGCCATGCCATTTCCACCTGGCGCCTCAGTTGGACCAGCGTTCGTGCTGGACGTGCAGACCGCGTGAGACGACGCTTCATCCAGTCCCAAACATGCTCAATGGGGGACAGATCCGGAGATCTTGCTGGCCAGGGTAGTTGACTTACACCTTCTAGAGCACGTTGGGTGGCACGGGATACATGCGGACGTGCATTGTCCTGTTGGAACAGCAAGTTCCCTTGCCGGTCTAGGAATGGTACAACGATGGGTTCGATGACGGTTTGGATGTACCGTGCACTATTCAGTGTCCCCTCGACGATCACCAGTGGTGTACGGCCAGTGTAGGAGATCGCTCCCCACACCATGATGCCGGGTGTTGGCCCTGTATGCCTCGGTCGTATGCAGTCCTGATTGTGGCGCTCGCCTGCACGGCGCCAAACACGCATACGACCATCATTGGCACCAAGGCAGAAGCGACTCTCATCGCTGAAGACGACACGTCTCCATTCGTCCCTCCATTCACGCCTGTCGCGACACCACTGGAGGCGGGCTGCACGATGTTGGGGCGTGAGCGGAAGACGGCCTAACGGTGTGCGGGACCGTAGCCCAGCTTCATGGAGTCGGTTGCGAATGGTCCTCGCCGATACCCCAGGAGCAACAGTGTCCCTAATTTGCTGGGAAGTGGCGGTGCGGTCCCCTACGGCACTGCGTAGGATCCTACGGTCTTGGAGTGCATCCGTGCGTCGCTGCGGTCCGGTCCCAGGTCGACGGGCACGTGCACCTTCCGCCGACCACTGGCGACAACATCGATGTACTGTGGAGACCTCACGCCCCACGTGTTGAGCAATTCGGCGGTACGTCCACCCGGCCTCCCGCATGCCCACTATACGCCCTCGCTCAAAGTCCGTCAACTGCACATACGGTTCACGTCCACGCTGTCGCGGCATGCTACCAGTGTTAAAGACTGCGATGGAGCTCCGTATGCCACGGCAAACTGGCTGACACTGACGGCGGCGGTGCACAAATGCTGCGCAGCTAGCGCCTTTCGACGGCCAACACCGCGGTTCCTGGTGTGTCCGTTGTGCCGTGCGTGTGATCATTGCTTGTACAGCCCTCTCGCCGTGTCCGGAGCAAGTATGGTGGGTCTGACACACCGGTGTCAATGTGTTCTTTTTTCCATTTCCAGGAGTGTAATACAATAAGGCTGCGGCTATGGTTCGTGAGTGATGCCTGTAAATACCGGTCGATAGTGTTACTATCCAGAAATGAATTTACCGGTTTCGACTCCCGATCTGCCACAAAGATTTAATGTGCCAAAACGTTTCAGAACTGAGTAAACTCCGCCGTATGGTGGAAAACGAATCATAATCTAACAAGATCCAAAAGAAATTTAGCACTACAGGAAAATGTGCGCTGACCTGAAACTTGCAGCTGGATTAGAACTGTGTTCTCGAACGTGGGATCTTTGATTTTCGCGGGGAGGTGCCCTACCTAGCTGTTTGGATGGATTGTCAGTGGCGCTTGGATAGCTTTTTGGTAGACATGTTGCCAGTGAAATGCAAAGGTTTCGGGTTCGACTTGCGGTCTATCACACAATTTTAATTTGCCAGGATATTTCAAGATCGAAAATGTTAATTATTTCGTGGTTGGCTGTTAGGGGAGACCAAGATCACAAATAAATTGCTTCTGTTGGTGAGTCCTGGGCAGTTAAGGAAAAATGTATGAGGCTTTAAGTGCAATGTAAAGGCTCAAAATGAAGGGAACTTCGTGAGGAAACTAACAGATTGTTCTCTTACTAGCAAACAAGGATCATTCTTCCAAAGCATGCAGTAATTCCTACATGGTGTAATTAGTACATTGCGAACACTGCACACAGGTGGGTCTCCTCGGTAGAGTAGGAATTTATGTGTTATCTGGAGACGGCTCAGAAGGACGTTTGATCGCCTCAGTGGCTGGAAAGATAGTACCAGAGCAAGACAGTTCAGTAACTTTAGTGGGATGTGATTACAATCCTCAAACCAGTCACAAAGGGCAATCACTAGAATACGCAAACACAGGCTTGTAGTTCTCAAATATTTAGAACATGTATCCCCAAAAGCAGTTTTTAAACAATCTTTTACAAAACCGGCCTTCCAATAGCCACCAATAACAAATATAATTAAAAAGTTTATACAGTTCTTAGAAAAGTATGTGAAATGAAACAAGTTAAGTAAAGATCATTCCTTTTATAAATAACAAGTAGACCCAGATAAATATAGATGAAAAGCATAATAACCAATACATTTAACAGGAATTTACCGGAACTAAATCCGCATTGGTAAAACAAGCAACATCTCAGAATATTAAATAATAATTCTAAGTAAAAGAGCAAATCCTGAACGGGAATTTAAGACCAATAAACAGATCATAAGACAAAATAATTCCAATAATTAAATGATGACTTCTTGCACTGAACTCACTCGTGATATCCCTTACAAATATAACAACAATATTTAGGCACAAAAGACAGTTACCTTAATAGTCAGTTAAGTTCAGCGCAACAGCGGGCACACCCCAATGAATGACTCACACTAATACAAGAGTGACCACACTACAAGAAACAGGGGGCGCGCCTTGGTGCAACCTGAACACATTAACGAGAGGAATCTCCAAATAATTATAAGAGAGAATACTCAACTGCTGTCAACTATTGGGGCGAGCAGCGACTCTGATAAGATACAGCCAAGTAGCGCCGAGTGTCACCAAAATGTAACTGGCCGAGCTAACGACGTCCAAAAGTATTTAAATCAAGGCGCCGTCCCCTGTATTGATCAATCCGGAACTGATTGTGGCCGCCGCTCGTAGTACACTGTAATACTTAAAAAGAAAACAACGGACACACAACCAAACCGAAGGACACAACACAAATTCTCTTATTTCAGAGTTATGCCCCCCTTTAAATTAATACGCTTAACACATGCAAGACGTTAAAAAATAGCATGGATAATTAATGTCTTCTTTACACTTGCAGGCAGACCCCAATAACAAGCATAAAGTCTGGAGAAGTTAACGGCATGCCGAACCAGGAGCATAAAAACCCATAATACAAGACAGCAAAGTCACGGCCCCTTCAAACGGAGACCACAGAATAAATCATAAGATGCTCAAGTAACATTACAAGCACACTGACTTAACACTAAACATGACCTGTGCACTATCTTAGAAAGACTCACTCATCCTTCACACTACTCGCGCTTAGTGCTCCCACCACTGAGCAGTGTTTCACACTCTTAACACCACTGCTCAACATAAACCGGAACCAAGAGTGAATTCCTTATTCCCGCCACGGCGCGGAGAATCATATACACATCATGGTCTCCGGCTGTGAACACAAATTACGATCAGTTTGATCACAAAATACAACTTTAAAGAAGTAGCAGATGCCCCGTTAGTAGCAGCAAACGACGAGAATCCACATAGCATACATAGACATCCAGCATCATGTAGTACAATATACACACTTGCTAGTGCATTGGAGGACATCACCACCAGCCCGTCGCCGACGCACTCCTCAAATCATAACACAGCGCCGCGAGCAACAAACGCTCCTCCGTAAAGGTCACTCCAAGAGTCGCCAACAAGCAACGGGCAAGCACCACCACCAGGGCCCCGGAGCGGAAAACCATGACAGCCATAACCGGAAGCGCCGTACTTAAATAGCGGCCAGAAAGAGAAACCGCTCTTGCCAGAAGGAGCGGGATTACTTCCCCTACCAGATAAGAGAATCACTGGCGCCAGCGACTCCCCCACGGCCCATACAGATTGCTATACCCAACTGAGAAATTTTCCTGTCCCTCCCAATTGTACCAGAACATTGGTGCGCAAAAGGAAATGTCAAAGGCTCCTTGGCTGCTGTATTCTCCAATTCTGTACAGGGAATTCCTTCGGAACATGATACTTCGCTGGATGCCACAGTCTTTTCTAATTCTTAGAGATGAAGGAATAAATTTTCGATGAACTGTTAAGGTTTACCTACAGGAAACCTTGGTTCGTAATCAACAGTTGCAATAGAGCGGGACATGCGCATCTTTAGCCTGTCAACTATGTTTTTTTATTTTTATTTCCCATTTATTACTATTTACATTGAAACAGCAAGAAAAATAGCTGTATTCAAGCGCTGCAGCAACTCATTTTGAGAAATTTCAAATTTTAGCCGGACGCTCAAATGGGGATTTGTGTTCGTTCTACACACATTTTACACTGATATGAAAAAAGCGCTATTATCGTAGCCAAAGCTCACCGAATACTAACAAAAATCACCACGACGAAAATAATCTTTGATGTGCAACGTCTGATCTGCCTTCAAAACTCACACATGTGTGACGACACGAAGTGAGTGTGCCGGAAAAATTCTAACATGTGCTCAACACAAAGCATGAAAGTGATCATTTTAGATTCACTACTACACACGACATCCCGTATAAGAAGTAAACGTCCTACTTTCTCCAATACAGATAGATATTGTTACTAGGTGAGTTAAAATATGTGATCCACAAGTGTCGACCGCGGCAGCTAATGGGTTGCACCGAATAATGGACCTGCAAATGTAGACGCTGACTTTCTTCGATAAGCGACTCCTGAGGGGACTAACTGAGATAAATACTAGCTACCCCTACAGAATATGTTTTTTGAACTTATCCGTATCTATAGGTGCTCTTTTAAATGGCTGTATACGGAGACAAAATGCTTCGTAATATTTTCAATGAAACGATGCGTAAAATGGTGGGAAAAGAAGGTAGATCAAAACATGGAAGAATACTGGTTAACCCAAACCGGCCGGCCGGAGTGGCCGAGTGGTTCTAGGCGCTACGGTCGCAGGTTCAAATCCTGCCTTGGGCATGAGTGTGTGTGATGTCCTTAGGTTAGTTAGGTTTAAGTAGTTCTAAGTTCTAGGGGACTGATGACCTTAGAAGTTAAGTCCCATAGTGCTCAGAGCCATTTGAACCATAATCCAAACTGTCGTGTAAATGAAATATAGCATACACAGAACTGCAACAATCCAGTAAGCGAGGTCACTTTCACCGATGCCTTTAGAGAGCTTAAATTACAGAAAGCACTGCCGCAAATAGAAAGTGTTTCATCATGAAATATCAGTCCGACATTTATCATTTTTGTGGAGTTCTTCACCATAAAACTGGTATTAAATTATTAAATTCTCATCGCATTCGAAATAGATGACTATCCTCAATACCAGTATCAGTTTCCACCCCCACTGTCGTGAACCATGAAAGCAAACAGCCTCCAAATTCCGTGTTGAGAAATTTCTTGCGATGTCTGAAACAAATCCGGTGTCAGTTCACGGACTCGTCTAGGGGTCACAAATAATAAGAAAAAAGCAGAACTACATTGTAGGGCATTGTATTATTCCGCGGGAATTTGCCATGTGGAAGCCATTTCATTAAGTGTATGACGAAAGAGTTAACCATTCTTGCCTCTACTCTAAAACTACCCAATCGTTCACTTTGTAAGATCCAATTGCTTCCCACACACTTTCTCCAGCAATTGGATAGGTACTAACTGTCACAAGAACCGGTGCTTCATGTATCCTATTGCGAGGATTCTTAACAAATTCGTCGATGTCCACCTTACCACCACAAACAGAAGCGACACATATAAATGTTCCAGTCGACTGTGGCTCTACACCAGGGAACACTTTCTGTGGCGTGGCGTCAGCGGTAAACTCGATAACTCAACCCAGTTTCCAGAAATCTGTTCCCTATATAATGACCCGCTCCCCTCATGAACCATGGACCTTGCCGTTGGTGGGGAGGCTTGCGTGCCTCAGCGTTACATATAGCCGTACGGTAGGTGCAACCAGAACGGAGGGATATCTGTTGAGAGGCCAGACAAACGTGTGGTTCCTGAAGAGGGGCAGCAGCATTTTCAAGAGTTGCAGGGGCAACAGTCTGGATGATTGACTGATCTGGCCTTGCAACACTAACCAAAACGGCCTTGCTGTGCTGCTACTGCGAACGACTGAAAGTAAGGGGAAACTGTAGCCGTAATTTTTCCCGAGGGCATGCAGCCTTACTGTATTGTTAAATGATAATGGCGTCCTCTTGGGTAAAATATTCTGTAGGTAAAATACTCCCCCATTCGAATCTCCGGGCGGGGACTACTCAAGAGGACGCCGTTATCAGAAGGAAGAAAACTGGCGTTCTACGGATCTGTGGGTGGAATGTCATATCCCTTAATCTGAAAAGGGAAATGAATAGGTTAATGTTAGATATAGCGGAATTTAGTGAAGTTCGGTGGCAGGAGGAACAGGACTTTTGTCAGGTGAATACAGGGTTATAAATACAAAATAAAATAGGGGCAAAGCATGAGTAGGTTTAATATTGAATAAAAGAATAGGAGTGCGGGTAAACTACTACAAACAACATAATGAAGGCATTATTGTAGCCAAGATAAACGCAAAGCCCCCGCGTGCTACAGTAGTACAAGTTTATATGCCAACTAGCTCTGCAGATGACGAACAAATTGATGAAATTTATGCTGAGATAAAACAAATTAATCAGATAGTAAAGGGAGACGAAAATCTAACAGTCATGGGTGATTGGAATTCGATAGTAGGAAAAGGGAGAGAAGGAAACGTAGTAGGTGAATATGGATTGGGGGTAAGAAATGAAAGAGGAAGCCGCCTGGTAGAATTTTGCACAGAGCATAACTTAATCATAGCTAACACTTGGTTCAAGAATCATGAAAGAAGGTTGTATACATAGAAGAAGTCTGGAAATACTGGAAGGTGTCAGATAGATTATATAATGGTAAGACAGAATTTTAAGAACCAGGTTTATACTGTAAGACATTTCCAGCGGCAGATACGGACTCCGACCACAATCTGTTGGTTATGAAATGTAGATTAAAACCGAAGAACCAGCGAAAAGGTGGGAAATTAAGGAGATGGGATCTGGATAAACTGACTAAACCAGAGGTTGTACAGAGTTTCAGGGAGAGCCTAAGGGAACAAATGGCAGGAATGGGGGAAAGAAATACAGTAGAAGAAGAATGGGTAGCTTTGAGGGATGAATTAGTGTAGGCGGCAGAGGATCAAGTAGGTAAAAAGACGACGGCTAGTAGAAATCCTTGGTTAACAGAAGAAATATTGAATTTAATTGATGAAAGGAGAAAGTATAAAAATGCAGTAAATGAAGCAGGCAAAAAGGAATACAAACGTCTCAAAAATGAGATCGACAGGAAGTGCAAAATGGCTAAACATGGATGGCTAGAGGACAAATGTAATGATGTAGAGGCTTATCTCACTAGGGGTAAGATAGAGACTGCCTACAAGAAAATTAAAGAGACCTATGGAGAAAAGAGAACCACTTGTATGAATATCAAGAGTTCAGATGGAAATCCAGTTCTAAGCAAAGAAGGGAAAGCAGAAAGGTGGAAGGGGTATATAGAGGGTCCATACAAGGGCGATGTATTTGAGGGCAATATTATAGGTATGGAAGAGGATATAGATGAAGATGAAATGGAAGATATGATACTGCGTGAAGATTTTGACAGAGAACTGAAAGATCTGAGTCGAAGCAAGACTCCGGGAGTAGACAACATTCCATTAGAACTACTGACAGCCTTTGGAGAACCGGTCCTGACAAAACTCTACCATCTGGTGAGCAAGATGTAAGAGACAGGCGAAATACCCTCAGACTTCAAGAAGAATACAATAATTCCAATGCCAAAGAAAGCAGGTGTTGACAGATGTGAAAATTACCGAACTATCAGTTTAATAAGTCACGGCTGTAAAACACTAACGCGAATTCTTTACTGACGAATGGAAAAACTGGTAGAAGCCGACCTCGGGGAATATCAGTTTGGATTCCGTAGAAATGTTGGAACACGTGAGGCAATACTGACCTTACGACTTACCTTAGAAGAAAGATTAAAGAAAGGCAAACCTACGTTTCTAGCATTTGTAGACTTAGAGAAAGCTTTTGACAATGTTGACTGGAATAATCTCTTTCAAATTCTCAAGGTGGCAGGGGCAAAATACAGGGAGCGAAAGGCTATTTACAATTCGTGCGGAAACCAGATGGCAGTTATAAGAGTCGAGGGACATGAAAGGGTTGTAGCCTCTCCCCGATGTCATTCAGTCTGTATATTGAGCAAGCAATAAAGGAAACAAAGAAATATTCGGAGTAGGTATTAAAACTCATGGAAAAGACATAAAAACTTTGAGGTTCGCCGATGACATTGTAATTCTGTCAGAGACAGCAAAGGACTTGGAAAAGCAGTTGAAGGGAATGGACAGTGTTTTGAAAGGAGGATGTAACATGAACATCAATAAAAGCAAAACGAGTATAATGGAATGTAGTCGAAGTAAGTCGTGTAATGCTGAGGGAATTAGATTAGGAAATGAGACACTTAAAGTAGTAAAGGAGTTTTGCTGTTTGGGGAGCAAAATAACTGATGATGGTCGAAGTAGAGAGGATATAGGATGTAGACTGGCAATGGCAACTAAAGCGTTTCTGAAGAAGAGAAATTTGTTAGCGTCGAGTATAGATTTAATAGTCAGTAAGTCGTTCCTGAAAGGATTTGTATGGAGTGTAGCCATGTATGGAAATGAAACATGGACGATAAATAGTATCGGCATGAAGATAATAGAAGCTTTCGAAATGTGGTGCTACAGAAGAATGCTGAAGATTAGATGGGTGATCATATAACTAATGAGGAGGTATTGAATAGAACTGGGGAGAAGAGGAGTTTGTGGCTCAACTTGACTAGGAGAAGGGATCGGTTGATAGGACATGTTCTAAGGCATTAAAGGATCACCAATTTAGTATTGTAGGGCAGCGTGGAGAATAAAAATCGTAGAGAGAGACCAAGAGATGAATATACTAAGCAGATTCAAAAGGATGTAGGTTGCAGTAGTTACTGGGAGATGAACAAGCTTACACAGGATAGAGTAGCATGGTGAGCTGCATCAAACCAGTCTCAGGACTGAAGACCACAACAACAGCAACATATAATGACCTGCGGTTAACGTCTGCCCACGTTTCAGATGTCATCCTTGTGCTCCTCAGAGTCATCGAATAATGCTAAGATTTTCCCGCCGTGTAGGTATCCTGAAGGACCTGAGCAAACTCTTCTAGCGACATGATCATCCTAAATGAATCTCCTCATCCCTAATACAGCAGTTGCTGAACTAATGTCGTCACATATGTACAAATGATGCTCCAAACCCCCTAGTGCCAATGATTCCACCCTTCTCTAAGTCCGAAAGATGGCAATGAGTAGCACATGCACTTTCTGTGGGCGTGCTTGGTTACGATCTCCACCTGAAAGAAAATGTGTGATATCTTATGGGACTTAACTGCTAAGGTTATCAGTCCCTAAGCTTACACACTACTTAACCTAAATTATCCTAAGAACAAACACACACACCCATGCCCGAGGGAGGACTCGAACCTCCGCCGGGAACTCTCCATCTGAAATGCACCAGTGGATTTACAGAAACATTATGACCATGATTTTCTCACAGCATTCTACAACTGTAGGAATAGCTCTTTGCTGTAATTAAAATCAACTCACATTAAGATGGAACCCAATAGCCACACCCAACAGTAATGGAAATAATGGCGCATCCGTTTGGCAGCGATAGGTCAACGTGTTCCTGCTGTCTGTAACATATTGTTTTGTAGGGCGGGCAACCACAGCCAAACTTCAACATTTTTCCAAAGAAAATGATTTTTATTAAATCTGCGACCAATATCGCACCAATTATCGGTGCATCCTCAGGTAATATACGCTATTTATAACATGGTAACGTTGAACATTGCCATGTAGCCACTCGCCATCATTCACGTGCCAATATACCATCATCTGGTGAAAGCGATAGTTAAATTTAAAAATCTATTTATTATTTTTTTTTAAATTATGGGAGCGGAAATGACCTGGCAAGCTGAGAGGAGCCGCGCGGCAGGGGACACGGCCTTATTGAGTGGCCAAAAAGTTTTAAATTTTTAAAAAAATTTTTAAATTTTAACTACCGCTTTCACCAGCTGGCGGTATATTGGACGTGAATAGTGGGTAGTAGCTACAGGGCAATGTTCAACGTTACCATGTTATAAATAGCGTATATTGCTTCAGGATGCACCGATAAGTGGTGCGAAATCGGTCGCGAACTTAATAAAAATCATTGATACAGCCAGTGCGTAATTTTCTTTGGAAAAACGTTCCTGCTGTAACTGTTTCCATTATGATCACTGTATTCAGGAGCTTCATATCAAGCTAGCCCCAATGGGTGTAGGCGGGCTGCTACAACCATGACATTACTTTTTAGCCTCTGAGGATGAATGAACCATGGAACTCGAAAAATAAATACCTAAATTAACAAAAAAATTGAAATCTCAAAATGAGTAAAATCGGATTATCGATGGAAATCGTTCTGATCTAAAGAAATGCAAATCATTTAGTCGGCTTGAGCTAGTCGACGACACTGTCTTTAGAGGGTCTATGTAGCCACTCGTAAAGGGTAGCAGACGCAAAAAGCGGTGCTGAAGATCGTATAAATTTTATATGTAATTTAATGTGAAATGATTTAAATACATTCAAACGTTCAATGGAAGCTGTCTTTACTCACATTATTGAAATGTTCTGTTCATAAGGACCGCAATGGACGACCAAGAACGAAGTGCTCGGATTAAAAAGGGTGTAAGACAGGAATGTAGTCTTTCGCCCTACTGACCAATATGTACATCGAAGAAGCAATGAATGAAAGAAAAGAAAGGTTCAGGAGTGGAATTAAAATTGAAGGTAAAAGCATATCACTGATGAAAATTGCTATACTGAGCGAAGACGAATTACATGATCTGCTTAATGGGATGATCAGTGTAATAAGTAAAGAATATGGGTCGAAATTACATTGAAGAAAGACGGAAGTGATGAGAAGTAGCAGAAATGAGAACAGCGAGGAACGTAACATCAGGACTGGAGGCCACGAAGTAGATGAAGTTAAGGAACTTTGCTACCTAGGCAGCAAAATAACCAATGACGGACGGAGCAAAGAGGACATCAAAAGCAGACTAGCACTGGAAAATGGGCATTCCTGGCGAAGAGAGTCTACTAGTATCAAACATAGGCCTTAACTTGAGGAACAAATTCCTGAGAAAATACGTTTGGAGCACAGCATTGCACGGTAGTGAAACATGGACTGTGGAAAAATCGGAGCAGAAGGGAATCGAAGTATTTGAGGTGTGGTGCTACAGCCGAATGTTTAAAATTAAGAGAATTGGTAGGGTAAGGAATGAGGAGGTTCTGCGCAGAGTCGGAGAGGAAAGGGATATGTGGAAAACACTGAAATGTAAAAGGAACAGGATGACAGGACATGAGAGAATGACTTCCATAGTACTAGAGGGAGTTGTAGAGCGCAAAAACTGTAGAGAAATGTAATTTTAGACTTGAGAACCACCTACAGCAAAAACCGGTAGTGTTCTAAAAGCAAAACCGCCAGATTGACCGAGAACTTCTGAAGATGTTGTTGAACAGATTCGTAATTCGTGTGTTCGGAGGCGCAAATGGGGCTTGTGTTTTTACAATAATATGGCACCCCACCTCATTACAGTAATCATGTGCGTGAGGCTCTTGAACTCGCTTTCCAGGAAGGTGGATAGCCGGGGCTGGCCCAATACCTTGGCCACCATGAAGCCCAGACTTAACTCCACTGGACTTTTGCTTTTGGGTCCACATAAAAAATGTGAAAATATCAAAGACATCAATCATTTACGGGAAAGAATCATAGAGGCGGTTGGAACAGTTATACCCGAAATATTGGTGAATACGTGGCAGGAAATAGAATATCGTCTCGGCTGTGCAGGGCAACAAATGGATCCCGCGTTGGCATCTACCAACATCAAACAAAACTTTAACGAATGATCTTTAATGATATCTACTCATTGATGTAATTGTTCATTAATTTCCCCACTAAATTTATACTTTAATCTATGGAGTTCTTTTGCAAACTGCCTTTATATGATGGTATTGCATGTATACTCACATATATACTTTTCTTAAGCCTCTAGTAGGAAAATAATATTATATGAACTTTTTACTTAATTTATTCACCTGTAATTCTGACTGTGGTAATTTAATAATGTAAATCACATGTAATTACTATATATATATATATATATATATATATATATATATATATATATATATATATCAACATTAATGTCTTTGAAAAAATCTGAATGTCATTCAATGATGCTGTATGTCTCACAGATTGTATGTTCTGGATCAAAACATATACTTCATGGCACACTGCGTACTGTACCATCACAAAATTAATTTGTATGGAACAAGCTGATCACCATGTGGTTGGCCTGGGTTTATTATTTAGAACTGTACTTCAAGAAACTTTCCACACTTATGTAATTATCTGTGGCTACACTTATTTAGAATCGTTTACTGAGCACTGAACGCACATGATGCAAATTTTGTGTTCAAGGACATATAACTTACTATCATTCTTTTATTCTCTGTGTTTCACTTCTGTTATTGTGACACATATGAGACTTTTGATCTTCTTTGTCTATTACTAGAACCTGTTTTCTCAAAGAGATAAAACCTGAATGCTTTTATGCTCTTGTCATGAATTTTTTGTACTAAACAAGGTGTACTTGTGCGTTATACTATCAATATTGATTCTGTATGGCATCTTTATTCGAATAAGAAACGAAGTGACTCACTAGGACTTTTTGGTGTGGTTGTCAGTGGAAATAATGTAAGTAGCTATTCCTTGCAGCTGCTTACACCTCAATCTTGTGTCTCCTGAAATGAATATTTTAACATTTTAGTTTGGTTGTCAGTGGACATAATCTATGTAACTAGTCCCTGAGTCTGCTCGCACTTGAAACGTGTGTGTCCTCACCACAATACGTTAACTTTTCGATGTGGTTGTCAGCGAACATAGTGTGAGCTGTCCCTTAGTTTTCCGCACCTAAAACATATGTTTCTTTACCCGGTTTTCTATTTCGAGATAATTTTTTCTCTCTTCAAGGACTTTAAGTAACATTTTATTGTCAAGTCAAATGAACTAGTGCCAATGTCGTGCAGATATGACTGCTTCCGTGCACAATTATACTTGTATATTTATTTTCTTTCTCTACTCTTACGTATTTTTTCTTTAGAAACTGAATGATCAGGAGGGGTTTGGTCAACAAGCCTTAAGCGGTGTAAGAAATGAAAATAACCAACAAAAACTTTTACTTTACTATAAGCTGAAAACTAAGATTAATACATATACAAACTTTACTCACACCTATCTTTTCCTTCAAGAGTTTGAAAACTTTAATTATTCGACAATATCTATAGTCAATAATTATGTTTCTGTTCACAATAAAGATACGAATATTAGTCTCAATGTATGCACATACAAATCTGACAAATTCCCTCGAGTGCATAATCAAGCAACAACTACGTGCAGCAAAAAGGCAAGTTACCAAAAATCCTCAATTAATACGAAAACCTCCTTCGGCGCTACTAGCACAGTCAGGACAGGCTGCGACCTCTTCTGAGGCGCGTCTTCTCTCCAGGCCAAGCTGCATCGGATTGCCACTCAACCACTGTTCGCTCGCTATCGCTCTCGATAGTAATGTCTCAAGACTCAGAGTTTGCTTATGCACGCCACAGAAGGATCAGTGGCCAACTTCCCAAAACATATGAACGTCAAACTTTCAGTACATTTCGACTTGTGAAACATTATATGTATGAGCGAATATTGGGAGAACTTAACGTGGAAATCTCGTAGAAGGATGTATAATGTGCAGCATATCGACCTACGTCTAACTACAAAATTTATAAAATTCGTGCCTTACCTGCACAGACTGCGACAGTCAAACAGTGATTAAAAACCTGGGCCCGTATCTCGTGGTCGTGCGGTAGCGTTCTCGCTTCCCACGCCCGGGTTCCCGGGTTCGATTCCCGGCGGGGTCAGGGATTTTCTCTGCCTCGTGATGGCTGGGTGTTGTGTGCTGTCCTTAGGTTAGTTAGGTTTAGTTAGTTCTAAGTTCTAGGCGACTGATGACCTCAGCAGTTGAGTCGCATAGTGCTCAGAGCCATTTGAACCATTTTGAAAAACCTGGATACCTGGTTTGCAAAATCAGATAACTGTGAACGTAATTGTAGTTGGAAGTTCTCCATATTCAGTAAACATACACTGCTGTGAGATATTGTGCCAACCCTCTGTAGAAAGCTGCAGTACATTTGACGCATGTGTCTTGAGTGCTATGGATTGGCAGAACTCAGATCCTTGTTGACAGTCTATCGCCAGAGTACTATCGTATCTCTGCTCTTTAACTGTATTTTACTCTAAAAGCACTCCTTCAGGCCACGAGTGGCCTACCGGGACCATCCGATCGCCGTATCATCTTCAGTGGAGGATTCGGATAGGAGGGGCATGGGGTCAGCACACAGCTCTCCCGGTCGTTAAGATGGTATTCTTGAACGAAGCCGCTACTATTCGGTCGAGTAGCTCCTCAATTGGCATCACAAGGCTGAGTGCACCCCGAAAAATGACAACAGCGCATGGCGGCCTGGATGGTCACCCATCCAAGCGTCGGCGTAGCGTAGCCCGACAGCGCTTAACTTCGGTGATCTCACGGGAACCGGTGTATCCACTGCGGCAAGGCCGTTGCCAACTGCATTTTACGGGTTTCTTAAAATTTTTATTCGAGTTGGGACAGAAACATTGTTGTTGCTCGTCAGTCTTGTCTCAGACTGATTTAAGCATCGGCGAGGGACAGTACAGAGACCGTTTTGTTGTTGAGAACTGCTGCACGTCGCGATATATTATTTATTGTAAGGGAATGATTTTAACGTTCTTGAAAGTGAATTCTATCGTTGCTGTCTTGTCGGACCACTTCATCATCACGTCGATTGGCGTCAGCGACACATATCTGCAATATACGTTTCTCTATTACCAAACTTCTTCACCCAAGGCTGTACATTGGTGATATCTTCACTAAGGTATTTCAAACAAAGTATACTGTTTTCTTTTTAGTTTGTCTCACTTCTGTCACGTTTTGAGTCAAGTGGGAGGAGAGAGAATAGGTTATTTGTATAGTACGTGCGTATGTGCCGAGAGGAACTGAGGAGCTACTTGATTGAGAAGTAGCAGCTGCGGTCTCGTAAACTGACGTACGGCCGGGAGAGAGGTGTGCTGACCACACGGGCCTCCACATCCGCATCCAGTGGGGTCTGTGGCCTGAGAATAGCACAGCGGCCATTCGGTACCGTTGGGCCTTTGTGACCTGTTCGGATGGAGTTTAGTTTATGTGCCGAGAGGGGGTGGGGGCTAAGGGACGAGGCTGCTGACTGTAAGAGAGTATGTGTAGGTGACGTTTTGTTTAGTTGGAACTGGGATGAGGTGGAATCAAGTATGCGTGTGGAGGATGAGGAAGCCCTCTGTGCACTTGCCATGGGCCTCCATGACCGCCATTACACCACTGATGGCCCATATTTTCAAGGCTAACGGAACGCTGCTGAAAGTTTACAGCTACACATCATGTTGAAAAATCTTTTTCCATCTGTATTTCGGTCATGGCTAATTTATAAGCTTTAAATAAGCAGATACCCTCCTCCCACTTAAATTCCACCTCTTCGGCACAGTGAACAGTTAGGTGAATATTATGTCTGTCTGACTTCACACAGTTTCAGATAAACTAAGCTGTACTCGTCCGATTTAGCTGTCCTTCAATGAACAAAGTAAAAATTACTGTCTGTATGGATCCATACTCGCCCACATCTCTCGTATCTTCTCCACAAGATATAGTCTAGAGACATGTGATGGTGATGCCTTCTGCGAATAGATAGAGACAACTCCTATGAGTGAATAACGTGCCAGTCTTTCCAAACGCACGTTGTATGCTTTTTTATACTTCTCTGCACCGTCCTTTGAGCCATGCAAAGATATGTGTTCAGTAACGGTGCCGGTTTAGCACTGAGCAGCATTCTCTCAGTACGTTCGTAACATGAAAGTTAGTGAAATTTCGAAAAAAAAACTTTGCATGTGGAAGATGGTCCAGTTTAAGCTCCTCGTTTTAACTATTTATGTCTGATATTTCATTCACTTTTACACTACGGACAGTTAACACAAACATTCTGCATCGTACAAAAATGTTTCTCAGTTTATAAAAGCAGCTTACGTGATATTTCGTTTAGAAGGCAGCATGAATGCTGCTCCAAAATTTAGCACCGGTAGTGAAGGACTTAATGTCCCTCCAGCAGCCTTTCAGAGACGAGGAAAGATCTACACGGAAGTGGCGGCTGCAATAAAACGCTCCCGGAAAGGAATCCTTATATGCTGCGTAGCGCATTACCAAGCAGGGGCTACACCCTGTCCCACTGCGGCCCCAGCGACACGCAGCAGTTCATTGCGAGAGTGCCGACGTATCTGTGTAGCGACGAGCAGCGCGCCGGGGCGTCGCAACGTGCTAATGCGAATAAAACCCGATACCACACCGCACTTAAGACTCGGTCGTACATAACAGGCCTCGAAATCCTTCCGGATCTATAGATAAAATGATTGTAATATCAGTCTACACCAATGTAAAACTGCAATAATAGTGAAGCGCCAACGTATCTGAGACTTTGCACAACAGCAACAGTTATAGGGTACGAACAAGGAAACTTTTGTCTTTGAAAATGAAAAGGTGTTATAATTCAGAAACAGTAAAATATCGCGTAGGGTCCACTTTCCTGACAGTAAATTAGGGCTTGATATACGACTACTCCCTCCATAAAGAATATAACATACCTTCAGGTCTTCTAGGATCAGAGCATTGTCGCCACTCAAGTTCACGTGCTTGGGAATTAAGTCGCACTGTCTGATTCACAGGATAAGCAATGTTACTTCTGGGAAATATACTGCAACTGTAAAGACATTTCATTCATTGGAAACTCGTTATTGGAATCCAACACCTACTTATCTTACGGTAGTCGGTGTTCCTAAATCAATAACCCAACTTGTAATAGTTTAATCTGAAATATTATGGATGTACTGGAAACTATTTCTCTTCGTACAAGCCTCTGTACTGACTATTTTGTCTAAATGATTAATAAGTTACCTCTCCCATGAGGAATTTTTAAGTGCGACTAACTGGCAAATAATCGTGTTGAGTTTCCGTATTCATTGATATCGAGAGTCGTGAACCTCTTTAACGAAAGATTAGTGTTGTAGATTGGCCAAGCTTTCGCACAACATTATTCGTAACGCTCTTTGGTCGAGCATAATTAAAGTTTATACAGTTTTTTCTTTATGTTTGGATAATAGAAGTTTCTCGATAGTCTGTAAATGGGAACTTTCTCTTTGTTAAGAACGTAAGTTAGTATTCTACCTTTTCGTAAGAAAAAAATTATTTTGAGCGAGTTGCGCCATAATCTAGATTTGTGTAGTTTATCAGACAGGTTGAGTAGATATGTTGTGTGTTCATGCGGGTTAGATTCATTAACAATGTTTGGCCGAAATGCTAGATGCATTATCACACGAAGCGTGTTCAAAGAGAAGCATACCGGTCAACACTGTGGGTGTAATTGAAGTCCTTATCTAAAAGAAATAACCGAAGCCTGAGTACGACCGTCGCACTGCTTCGCAAGCCTAAGGATTCCCCATTCCCAGAACGTCTGTGGCTGCGACAGCTGTCAGTACTCCACTGCGTCCTTCCGTCCGTGGTCAGAGTCGAAGCGCTTCCCTCTAAAATGTTTTTCTGGCACCCCAAACACACGGAAGTAACCGAGCGACATGTCCAGGCTGTAGGGCAGGAGCGCACTTGAACTTACCCGTTACATATTGTCTGACCTTTGAGACGTGAGGATACGCGTTATCATGGAGTGGAATCGCTTCCTCCGTGAAGAGACCAGGCCGTTTACTCTTGATGGGCGTACGTACGCTACAGAGTGTCTCGCAACACGCACACTGTTAATGGTTTTATGTGCTCGAAGCATTCGGTGACTATCGGACCTCGGACATCACAAAAGATGTTGGGCATCGCCTTGCCTCCTGAAGGAATAGCTTACAACTTTTTAGGGGGGGGGGGGGGGGTGGAGGATGATGATGCATTGCTTAAACGCTTTAGACGTCTTATTATGCTATCTCAAAGCGGCATATGCAGATTTCAACTGATTTATTTATTACGACGTTTTGCACCTTTTAATTTTAACCCTCATTATACTTCTTTCGTCAGATAGTTTACACGAACACAAGCAGATAGCATCATTAACTTCAGTGTTTTTCTTGACTCTTCATCCAAGAAAATCTGGGGTGTTATTTTTTTGAGACATTTACTGTGAGAAAGCCTCACCGCCAGATGCCCTGAAAAAGAGCTCCTCAGGGCATGGGACTGGGTAAAGACCAAAAATTGCCTGATATCTGATTGAAAAGCTGATTTTACATTTTGTGTTAAACTTGTGTGTGATATGCACTCTTTAACCCTTCCTCTCAAAGTTCTTCCATCATCGCCAATACATACTCTGCACAATACGTGTAAGGTGGCATGCTCTCCTGACCTCCATTTCTTAAATATTCCGTCCTCACAATCGTATTCTGCACACCAAGTCACTTCATTCGAACCCAAACTCGATAAGGTAGAGTCAATTTTATATGAATTCACGTAAGCAAAATGCAAATCTAATAAGTTGATCGCAAGTGCACACCGACGGTGAAAAAGTCGAGGCTGGTGTACACAACATGATGGCCACAGGAATTTTCATTCTAAAGAGGCAACCAGCCCACTGGGAGGCCTATCCCTTCAGAGGGGTGAGAGACAGCGAAAGGGGCTGTTCCATTGTCGATTTTGGAGCAGGAACACATAACAAGACCGAGTGCGCTCGTACGTGTACGCAAAGAGCAAGGAACAAAGTCTCTCCTCAGTACTTCACTGGGAGAGCACCTCTGTCGTTAGCATATCGGAGTGATACTCTATATTGAGTCGCTCGCGATTAAGCATTGTTCACTGTGATTGCCGCCACACTTATTGTGCAGTGTGAACACAGGTAGAGTACTTGCGAGCGAATATTGAGTGGCTTCGTGGTGGACTGACTATCTGACTGTTGTACCACACCAATAGTTAGGCTAGGGGCAAATAGGAGTCCTTGACTTCACCAAGGTGTAGGTAGAGTTTGATTGGCGAAGGTCAATCCAGATAGAGGTAGTTGTGTCATTTGTCAGCAGCGAGCGATGCAGGCAGCAGTCATCGCAGCTCACGGTATTGTGTGCTACCATGTATGTGCGCCTCATCTATACTCCATAACAGTACACTCCACCACATTTCTCACACGACAGCCTTGACTGTACCTAGAAAAGTTATTCAAGTTGTGTAGGCACGGCTCTCAGCCATTCTGCTGAGTAAATAACATTCTTAAAGAAAAGGGAGAAAAAAACCTTTCCATACTTTGTAAAATAATAGCATTCCTATCCATAAGAGGCAATCTACTGTTCTGAAAAGAACCTAGAAATTTATTATTTTATAAGAAAAAGTTTCAATTGATTTCTCAGAATTTTTTGCAATAAATAATATTTTTCGTTCGTTTAATGTTTTTCTTACACTAATTAGCAATACTCCAGTACCCAAGTATGCCACTAGTTACATAAGAAGCTAGAATATTTTTGTGTCTTTTCCTCACAGCAGATGACTCCAGAAGATATTTGTTGCTGAATGTTTTTCAAGCAGTTCTTGTTGGTACTTTAGGAGCGTCTGTCATACTTCTGTACTAGTGTGAGGTAGAAATTGTTCCTTGCAGGAGCCAGGGGACTTGTTGGATCAATCCATTGCGCAACTTGACAAAATAAAACTCACACACTCACACACGTCGCTCCTACATTGTGGAGGCGGTAAATGCTAGCTGAGCACCAAGAAGAACATGGCCAAATTATGAATTTTAAGAACATTCGTGTGGTAGATAAAGAAACTATTTATAGTAAGAAAGTCCTTAAAGAGACGAAATATCGAATAAAGAGGACAATTTCACTGAGGATACGGCTGCAGGTTTCTGTATTCGTCACTACCCGCTATGTCTGAAGTACACACCCAATCATTACGAGCGAGCACCAGAAAACAAGCAAGGCAGTATTCTGGATTCTCCCTCTCTGTCAATACCTCCTTTCGTGATTTAACCAATGACGACGTTCCACCAAGAGCGGCGGGATGATTTTTACGCAGTGACTCCAGTTCTCCGGATAAGCGCGGGAAAATTGCCCTTGTTAAGAGAAAGCGAAACTATCTTTTGGCAGTCTTATGCCATCCAGAGACATCAGTAGAATTTTGAAGAAGATCTCACCAGACTGGTTGGAACTCCGTTCAGAGAAGAAGTATGATGAGATATATGACACGACCCAATGGCTCAGAAGATTTCATCACCCAATATTTCAATGACTGGAATAATTTGATCGAGCTCGATGTCCAAAGCACTACGGAATACTGTCTCAGGAAGTGTAGATATACGTCTCAATCCTCTTTTTCTCGTTATTTTAAAGAGATGGTGTTATTTTCAAGAGCTGGTGTTATTTTAAAGAGAAAAGAGATTTTAAAGAGAGGTATCGGACTACGGAAAGAGGGTGGACTTTCCGGATTTGCTCCATTGTGTTGCTTCTGCTGTTGTTGCAGCTGTGGTAACGTTCATGTTGCTGTCGCAGGAGGGTAGGAAATTAGTTAATTTCGTTGCTTGTTTTCTGGTCTTGGCCAGCAGGTTTAACAGAGCACTCCTATGCAGGTACAGGTTGCCATCAATGAATCTGAATACAAATGCAAGCACTGTCTCGGCGGTATTTTAAGTTGAAACATTCTAAGAAAGATATTTTTTGATGAAGGATTCATTTTAACAATTTTATATGTTAAGTGCAGGCAGTGTCGCCAAAGCCAGATTGGCGAGGGTCCTTAAAAGGAAAATATTGGTTGTTTTATGGTTCTACTTTCCTTTGTAGTACAGGCTAACCCTAGGGTTACTGTAGTCAGGCTATGTGGATGATCATGAGAGCTGAAGTTGCAAACGAAGCCTTCTGAAGACTAATAACTAAATATTACGCACTGGGAAAACCACTGAGTATAGGGTGTAGGAGAATGTCCGCTACCAATCACAATAAAAGGTTATTTATTTGTCACACGACAAGTTCCGGGCTTGCGCACATCCTCAGGCGTTTATACATTCAAATACATGTCTATACTGTTGGAGATCACTGTATAAATACAAAAAAATTATTTGCTGGTGACTACACAGATACAAGTGGGACAATTGTAAGTGGCAAGGCAGCATTTGACGAAAATATATCTGTACCTACATAAAGATGAAGCACCATTATTACAGTTACGCTGTGGTAAAAGTTTTGCCACTTAGTTACACACTATTATCATTTTCACGTTCATATTTCAGTTTTACCAAGTATAGCTTTATATTTCACTATTACGATGTGCACTCGTGAAACACACTGTGTTTATATACAAACATGTGGGCTGTGGTCAAAGAACTCAAACGTCGCAGATGTAAAGATGCCAGTATCACAGCAGTTGAGCTAGATGCTCGTATATTCCATTTACGAAGTAGTGTGTTGACTGGCCACATGCGACACGCTTCATCCGGCTCTCAAAACATCTGGCGAGTAACTGCATGAAGAAAGCCTTAGCTTGGCGGTTAGAAGTCACGTGAAGTCGCGCTCGTCAGGTAAAACACTTGCTTAACTTCGTGTAAACTGCGAGCTTTGCAAAGACATCGATCCACGCTGCGACAATCGAAAGCAGCAGGTAAAGGGACGACAAAGATATATTTCTGTGTGCGGCAGACCGGCAAACGCTGGACTGCTGTAAGAAAAAGAGATAAATGGAAAGCTGCGCCAGATACAGTCCCTTACATCATCAGTGCGAAAAACGCATCCTCGAAAACAAATACCATAATACAGTCAGCCACGGTACAGTGAGCAGACGATAATAAAAATCTGAAGGAGAGATTCCGGTCACAGCTTTGTCAGTTACTTAGCACACTTTGATATTCAGACACGACGTGCCGATAGCTGGTTTCGGCCGAGGTCGTTTGCGGCCACGGGGAGCGGCACCGCTTAGATCACGTGGTGCCAACGGTGTGGCCAGATCACGTCAAACTTGATTGTTTCTTGTTTGCTGTGTTCTCTTTGTGCAGGTACTGGAGTTCGGGTGAAAGTGCTCCCCTATTTCCAGAATTAGCTCCACGTTTATGTCTTCCGACTGTACACACGCTTCGGAATGGCCCTCAGTTTTGCTATAATCATACTTTGCAGCTAGTTATATGTTTATGCATCAAGTTCGGTGATGGGATACAGGATAATTACGTGTTTTGTTGCAAACTACTTTTACTGCTCTTGCTGCTTCCTTCGACCTCATGAAAGGAGGTAATACACACGCTGTTATGTTGTTCGTTGGGTGTGTGTATGGGGAGCTTCTGCCTCTGTCATAATGGGAAGGTACAACGTAATGCAGAGGAGGTTACAACGGTCCGCGCATTTCATGTAGTTGACGTGCACTAAGTTATTCAGCTGCCCGTGCAATTGGGTTTTCTGCAACCAGCAACGCCTTGAAGTAACAGCCGCAAGACATTAATTTCCTCTCGCTAGCTGCTCACAAACTAACAGTCCTACAGCAAAAGTTAACAGGACATTTTTTGTAGGAAATTTAATGCAGTTAAATTTTGTATCGGCATACGTTTTCACTAGAGGCAACGAGTTTCGAGTTATTCGAGAAAAACACGTTTTAGTCTCTATTGCTTGTTTCTCTTGGGCAATTCGAAAAGTACGACCTCTAGCGAAAACGTATCGCAGTATAAAATTTAACCACGTAACATTTCCTACATTAAGGTCCTATCCACTTCTTCTGTAGGGCCACTAATTTGCATCATAGCGAGTAATAGAATATGAAAATCTTACACTTCGTATTTGAAGGCGGTGTGGGTTGCATAAAACCCAGCGGTGGGGGCAGTTGAATCAGCCTTTATATTGCGCTGTCACATATCCGACGTCAACTTTGCAAGTAATATCACACATCGCATCCTGATCCACTTTCTTTGTACGATTGTCGTACAGGCTCAGCTCACTTGCATTAAAGCTGCAGAACTAACCGATATCAACAAAATCGTGAATGCCAGAAAAGATCACGTGGACAGTATCGGTTCTTTTCACGTCCTGTGTGAGCCTAATTTGCATATTACACAGATTATCTTATTACATTTTAAGCTGCCAGTTCTTCTGAGTCAACGGTGACGTACAGTAGATTGAGTTTTCCCCATGTTATTTTCTGGCAAGTAAATAGAAGCCTATACTAACTAAATCCGGTAAATTTACTTCCTTGGTCCTTATGAGTAATTCAGAATGTCACAATTAAAGAAATTCTCATTGGCGAATGACTGCGCAGTTTGGTGCCACAGATGCGAAGCTTTTTTTGTGACATCTCATGGATGGCCAGATAAGACGTTTCAGGAAGCTTGCTGATGGTCGAAACGTCGAGTAGGGAGATTTGATATCTGAAATAAATTCGCCAGTTTACAACGATGAAATGGAGTGAACTTTCGTATACTGGTGGAATGCGTGGACTGCTAAATGAACTTTGTTCCAGCCATGTTATGCGACAAATATTTACGCTAAGACATTCGACGGAAACTACGCGCGACTTGCTACGTCACATTTATCAACAGATATGGTTTGCGAATTGATGCTAAACTGTACAAGTCAATCAAAACAGTTAAACTCAGCACATTGAATAGATTATTCACTTGCTAGAGTAATTACACTCATTTAATAAAAGACTGTCCCAGCATACGTGAGTCTCTTTTGTCATCCGACCTGTTTTCTGCATCCGCAGTTAACCGAGTTAAACACTGCAAATAATTTTACCCTTTGTATGCTACAATATCAAGTAAACTGAATAGATCTCAGTTGGTGGGGTGGCAGAAATCACCTAGGTGCCTCCATCTTCGCTGGCTCATGTGATGAGTTGAACATCGTCACAAACTTATGTGTATAGATGAAAGCATTATTTCTTTAAACTGTCATCTCTCCTTCAGGCAGCTATTTACATCAAAGATAAAATTCAATACAAGTGAATGTAGTACAGTCTAGAACGCAGTTGTTACGTGATCACACGTGGAGGTACGCAACTGTGCAAGATTAGCTTGAGTACAGACTTGGGGAAATGAACATAGAAATATAAGAAAACCAAATTTTGTTCACACTTGATAACTGAATAAAAGAGTTCGTGTTTCATAAACAAATCCAGTGCAACGGATCATGCACCTTTCATAGATAACATACAAAAGAAAACAGTCACATATTAGTAATAATTCCCGAAATATTATTTGATGAGTGGAAAAGTAATAAGCTAAACAACTTGACACTTGTAACTTCAATCTACAATCGAAATATAGCCAAAAATACATATTTAAAGTAGGTGATAGGCATAAAACAGCGTCCTAAATTGGGCTAACTGCTTTCTCTGAAAATTATTTGCATCAATTCGGAGTGTAATTCTTTGCGAAAACAAACTTGGCCGCTTAGCGACAAATAATCCTGAGCAAATAGGGAGCATCTTGACGGACAAATGTGGGTGATCACAAGGTCACTGTAGCGAAACTAAATACCGTAACACCCAAAGGCAACAAATTTAAAATTAAAATATATATGCTTTAAAAATATTACATAAACATTCGCTTGATGCTTTCCTAACTGCATTCTGCTCTTCTTTCATACTATGTAAGTGTAGGCCAGTTGTGGCCTGTATTGACAAAATAGACAGGTTTATAATTAATAAGAGACTGAATTCATACCCAATGGCAGAAAAAAACAAATAGGAACATCGTTGTAAAAGCAAGAAAAATGCATGGCAAACTTAACGGAGAAATCCAAAACTGACGATGTGTTACAGAAGATCGAAATTTTGCGCGGGGATTCAATACTAGATGCTTTTAACAGTTTCCATATCGCTGTCTCGAAATCTGGCTGAAAATCCACAGAAATTCTGTTCTTATATAAACTACACTCTCTGCAAGACACAATCAATATCTCCACTGGTAGCAATGGTAAAGTTACCGATGACAGTGCCACTAAAGTGGAGTTTATGAACAAGGTTCTCCGAAATTCCTTCACCAAAGACGAAATAAATATACCAGAATCCGGATCAAGAGCAGCTGCTAACGCACGAAACATAGATGTCTATATCCTCGGTGTAGCGAAGCAACTTAAATCTTTTAATAAGGACCAGTCTTCCGAGCCAGATTGTATGCCAATTAGTTTCCTTTCAACTCCATACTTAACAATCATATACAACCGCTCGGTAGAAGATTGATCCAATACTAAACGACTAGAAAGTTGCACGGGTCACACTAAGAAAGAAGAAAGCAAACAACAAATTCGCTGAATTACATTCCCATATCATTGACGTCGATTAGCAGTAGGATTCTGGAACACATGCTGTGTTGGAATATTATCAGTTACCTTGAGGAAATAGATCTCTCAGCACATAGCACGATTTCATAAAATATCATTCATGTGAAACACAGCTAGCTCTCTATTCACATAAAATAAAGAACACAATCAACAGGGGATATTTCCTAGATTTCCAAGAGACTTTGGACACCTTTCTTCAGATGAAATTGCTTGCCTATAGCGCATCACCTTAGTTGTGCGACTGAATTCGTGATTTCCTGTCAGAAATGACACACTTCGTGGTAACTGAAGGATAGTCATCGAGTAAAACAGATATCTGTCGT
Organism: Schistocerca americana; assembly: GCF_021461395.2. Classification (NCBI taxonomy): domain Eukaryota; kingdom Metazoa; phylum Arthropoda; class Insecta; order Orthoptera; family Acrididae; genus Schistocerca; species Schistocerca americana. Next base: position 456,625,627 of record NC_060123.1, read on the forward strand.
TCCCCAAGGATGTGTTACAAGCCGTCTGCCGTTATTAAACTATATAAACGATTTAGGAAGCAATCTGGGCAGCCGTCTTTGATTGCCTGTAAATGATGATGTCGTTTACTGTCTAGTAAAGTCCTCAGGAGGTCAAAAGGCCAGTTATCGCTAGGGTGGGAAAACAGGTAATTGACTCTTAAATAGTAAAAAATTTAGTCATCCACATGAATGCTGAAAGGAATCAGTTACATTTCGGTTACGTGATAAATCACACACATCAATTCACCTAAATATCTAGAGATTAGATTTATCATCAACTTAAAGTGGAACGACCACGTGTAAAAAGTTGTGGGGAAGGCGAACCAAAGCCTGCGTTCTATTCATAGGACACCGAGAACATGTAACTGATCTACTGAAGAGACTGCCTACACTGCGCTTCTCATTCTTCTTCTGGAATAGTGCTGCACGACATTGGATCCTTGCCGCATAAGATTTACAGTAAACATAGAAATGTTCCGTTTTGTATTACCACGGAATAAGGAAACGAAAGGCACGATTATGATAGGCGATATGTTGTGAAAATCATTAAAACAAATGTGTTTTACATTGCAGCGACATCTTTTCACAAAACTTACAGAGACGAAATTTATTGCAAGTGGGATCGAACGGACAGTTCGCAAGCTCCCCAGTGAAAGAGCGGACGAAATACAGCGTGAAGCTAGCGGTATTCTCACGGAAGCAGACCTACCAGCACCCAACATTGCCAGGGCTGAGCGCAAGGGTTTGCGTGCTACGCAGTGATCAAAACACTGTGGTCCTTCGTGCTGACAAGTGTAATGCAGCCGTAATTATGTGATATGCAAACTATGATACGAAGACCTGCGCACTACTGGACGTACATACTTCCACGCGACTTCCATGCGACCAACATCGACAATAATAAGAAAGACATCAAACCTTCTGAAATGGTTTTGGATGGAAGACAAGTATCTTCTCCCTCAGGACCTAGACCATCTATTGCTTGTGCTTTACCGAAGGTCCACAAGGATCGGACACCCTTCCGCCAGATAGTGTCCACCATTGGTTGGCCGACATACAGGCTGGCGAAGTACTTGGCCAATCTCCCAGCTCGACACGTGGGACACTGTAAAAATTCAGTCGGTTTTATCAGCTGAATTAACCTCTTTCGACTTACCGAAGATGACATTTGGTCGTTTTTGATGTGATGGCACTGTTTACGAATTTGTCTCTCAAACATTGTCTGTCCTTACTATCCCACGAAGTCACGTGATCGAACCATTTATATATATTCTTACTTGTTCTTATTTTCTGTGCAATGGCCAGAATTACGATCGGATGGATAGAGTGACCATTGCAACCCCCTTTAGCTACAGCTTTTGCAAATCCCTTCATGGCGAATGTTGAGGATATTGCCTCAGATATGGTGCTACTAAAGCCTGGTTGATTCTTCCGATACCTTAAAGAATTGTTATTGGCTCAACGGCCGTGAGGATCTTGACGAATTCTTGTAACGTCTCAACAGCAACATCCAGTGTACCACGGAGAAGTAAAAGGTAACGTTTTGCCCTTCCGTGTCGTCCTCTACCACCGCAAATTAAATGGATGCTCTGGTCACAGTGTCTATAGAAAACATACATCGATTTGTACTTGCACGTCATCATCACCCGGCACAGAAGCACACTGTGTTACAAACAATGGTACGTCGTGCAAGAATGACTTCAGACGCCGGTAGCCTACCTCATGAGATGGGCCATCCGCGCAAGGTCATCAGGAACAAGGACTACAGATGTCACCTAATAAAAGAAGTGACCTCAAGCAAGAATCACAATAAGACCACCGGCGAGAAGCAAGAAAAGCTATTTGCTTTCTTGCCGATTTTTGGCTCCCTGTCTGACAAGAAGTTTGCTGAAAAGACAGGAGGACACAAAGATCTTTTGCCTCCGCCAAAAATCCGGCAGATGCCGAGACTAATTAAAGATGCAGCAGGTCTCAGAACACCTGAGCTCAACAAGATACCTCACAAGTGTGGTCATTCTTTCGTCGGAAAACAGCACACGCCATAGAAGGACGCACAACGGCGCATGAGAGCTTTTATAGTGTGCGCTTCAGATGAGCGTGCTTAGAAAACAGTCATCAGGCCAACTTTGACTAGACTCATTCATGGCTGGCACTAACGACTTGTGGTACTCTGTAATTAAAGAAGTCATCGAAATATGAATCATCAATAACACTCTTAATGCAGACGGTGGCTTACATCTCAGTATGGGGTAGGATCCCGCGATCGCGAGGCTGAAACGGGTACATGGAACTCCTGATGAACGATTACCCACATATGCCGCAAACGCCAGTAACATCACAGCAGGCAGATATATTACATAAGATAGTACCAAAACGTCACCGGAAACACACCACTTGACCATGGCCAAGGAGTGCTTGGTCGAAATCTCGTGGAATTTTAACCACTTGATGCCGCTGGAAACCCGAGAACCTTTTATTCTCTGTTCGCGTCCCGAGGCTCTGCATTCTCGCTTATAGAGTTCACTTGTGGTCGACCGTACCTTTGAGGACGAGCACGCCCCTGCCGTCACATTCCCATGCAGTCAACCATCGGTACATTGCCACACTCTAATACTTCACAAATGTGGGTATTGCACGATTGGACCAACCGGACCAAATGGAGACCCATAGTGAGGCATGTTCGAAATTCTGCCTGTTGCTATTAACGCTGTCTCGTACGAATATGTGGTATCTTCTTCTCTTCCCCAACGATAACGTACGCCGCTGTTCTCACCCGTTATGTGCCCTACCAGCTCTGGTACCAATAATAAACGTGAAACACAATAATGCAGTCTGATGGTCGTTCTGCCTCTCACAGACAATTGCAGCTCTAATCATTTGAGTACTTACGGATGTTGTGTATGACTTCTGACCATGTCTTCCTGGTGCTTCACATTTTATGTCAGGCTGTGTATATCCCATAAAGAACTGGGTTCCTTAACTAAATTTCCAACACGTATTTTTGGAACTAAGTAGCAAAGCCTGTGAGTGATGTACACCTTCTTGTAATGTAATCCACTGATGATGGCGTATGCTCCCGAAAAGATTTTCGGGAGAAAACAGGAGCGTATGAAACAAAATAGGGAATTGTTTTATCTTACCTTTAAATTCACATGGTTGCAAAAATACCAACAATTATTGGAAAACCTTGTATAAACTGATAAATGTACCTCGTGGAGCTGTTCGAAAGATTAATCAAAAAGATTACCGCTGCACTTGCACTTCCGAGGCAGATTTTTCTGACACTTCTGTGGGAAACCAACAGTTGTCCATATCCACCTTCTTGATAGCAAAATACCGGTAAGGACAACAAGCTTCATGGATTACTCCTAACCCCTCGGGGAACTGCGTTTGAATAAAATGTCATGATAATCATGGTAATTTTTCTGATGTCCGGAAGGTTTCAGAAGTGAATTAAAACAATATGCTGGTCGGAGAGTCGATCAAGAAGCGACAGTTTTCGTGAGCCGTGCTCTTAACGACTGAGCTACCCAATCATAAATTACTACCCGCTACCACAACTTCATTTCTGCAGGATCGAGACCCGCTGTGACGTACAGTTTGACTCTACCAGGTAGTGCATAAACGACACACACTCCTCTTAAGGGCGAACAATTCATTACGGAAATTCAAATTTGTGCAGAAATGGCGTGTATGGAGTTAGTTCCGTTGTACTAAAAGTATAAATGCTGTGATTTTTTTTAAGAATCGTATATTTTTTAATAGGATGAAAGGAGTTTTTGCTCATATCGTTCTACATCTCAACTGTGCGTTGCCCTTTGCGAATGCCGGGAATTTCGAGCGTGAGTATCCAATATGATCTTGAACATTATTAATGGGGCAGGAAACGTAAACGGTTTATCTGCAGGACAGCTGGTGAAACACTTGTACAGCTTAATTTCACTACACAGCTGTATGTAGACGGTACAAATGGTTTGTCTGCTGCATGTAGCCAGTTCTCTGCCATGGTATAAGGTATAGTTAAAATTCGTAACTAATATGGTGCTGAAATTACAAATTTTAAAGAAGTATATAGGAACACAGTACCTTCTAAGTCAAATAGTATTCATTACCAACATACATTCGAATCAAACATATGGATAAATGCATAAAAGTCTTTAAATTTTTACAGAATTTTTGCTTAAGACTGTTAGTAGCTCAAAGAAATATGAAAGGTAACTCTCACATCTTGCAAGTCTGGATTGTTAATGATCGGTTGCTTGTTTTGTTAGTTGTGCTCATGCTTTAGATCACTCAAAAACATATGGTATAAAACGCTACTGGGCGTCGTCCAGTATGCTTGAGAAGTTTCTAAAAACTTCAATGACACTGTCTCAGCTTTGTCGTTGAGTATATTTTACTCATGCTTCCGGTCGTCAATTAAAATTTAAAATTCTTCATTTACTTTTGAGATCGAGTACTGGGATCTCAAGAAATAGGCAGCGGACTAAGGTGCCTAGATTTGGAGTGAACGCGAGAGGGGAGGAGGTTTCGGTTGAAATGTACGTTTCCTCAGAACGGGTTTGTCAGTTTCCGTTGTTATGTAGTTAGCATTTTGGCTTCGTGGCAAGAATTCTATGAAAACATGTCGGTTGTTGTCACGCAACATTAATCTTAAATTACACCTCATAACGTGTTTCGTTCCTATAATTATTCTTAATCTCCCGAAAGCTTAATTAGTAATTGCATGCATACAGTGCCAGCGAATGAGTGGTTTGCGTGGCGGTTTTCCCTACTGGAGTTGATGTCTACAAATGCACGCACATGTACACGCACACACACACACACACACACACACACACACACACACACACAAGCCTCCAAAAATATATCAGGAATGAGAAAATATATCGAGGTGAGGCCATAGCCCACCGTGTGGCGAAATTTCTAATGTGCGTAAGTATGTTGTAATGTTTATACGCCACATAACAAAATAATGTGAAGCACACGGAAGGGGAAGAGGAAACGAAATGGAACTTAACAGTTTGAGTGGGTACGCGATGTTACTGCACCTATAACAAAATCCAGTGAATCCGATAAAGGGTTTGATAGTATAAGCCCACGCATCACTATGACGTCTCACACCCTCCGGCCTAGAAGCATGCGCTAATTCGACCGAGGATGGTGTTATTAAGGCCATTCTATCCCCTTCTGAGGCAATCTGGCCCACAACTGCAATAACTACTCCTTGAAATCATTGATATTTTTGTTGGAACATATTTAATATCCTATCTCGTCCCACATGTTTTCTATCGGAGACAGATATGAGGATTTTTCTGACCACAGAAGTATCTCAACGCCAAGAGCACAGGCCGTAGGAAAACGTGTCATGTGTAGAGGAGCATTGCCCTGTTGAAAATTGACACCACAATACTGTCACACCAGAGGTAGCACATGTGGACGCATAATGTACGTGACATAGCATTGTGCCGTCAGGGATCCCTCAATAACTACCAATCGCAAGCAGAAGTCATACCCGGTGGCTGTAACTCTCCAAGACATTAGAAGAGTGGGACCTCTCCACAGGTTGTCACCATACTCGCCGACGATGTTCATCCGGATTGTGCGGTAACCTGATTCATCGCTGAAAGCAATCCGAAACTTTTCATCAGCGGTCATCCTACCGCTTTAAACTGCACCTTTTGTTTTGTGGTGTCAACAGCAACCTGGACGTTGGACGGTAATTTGCTAGTCATCTGCTGCTCCTCTCCTACGAGCAGTACGAGATAACACAAAATGTTGCAACTAGTCCATTATTTGTTTTCGAAGGCAGGTGCATGTGTGCTGGCGTTACGATACGGCGATCCTCCCGTGTGTTGGCCACATGTTGTCGGGCGCAATCTTTATTACACTACTGGCCATTACAATTGCTACACCACGAAGATGACGTGCTACAGACGAGAAATTTAACCAACAGGAAGATGATGCTGTGATATGCAAATGATTAGCTTTTCAGAGCATTCACACAAGGTTGGCGCCGGTGGCGACACCTACAACGTGCTGACATGAGGAAAGTTTACAACCGATTTCTCATACACAAACAGCAGTTGACCGGCGTTGCCTGGTGAAACGTTGTTGTGATGCCTCGTGTAAGGAGGAGAAATGCGTACCATCACGTTTCCGACTTTGATAAAGGTCAGATTGCAGAGTATCGCCACTGCGGTTTATCGTATCGCGACATTACTGCTGGCGTTGGTCGAGATCCAATGACTGTTAGCAGAATATGGAATCGGTGGGCTCAGGTGGGTAATACGGAACGCCGCACTGGATCCCAACGGCCTCGTATCACTAGCAGTTGAGATGACAGGTATCATATCCGCATGGCTGTAACGGATCGTGCAGCCACGTCTCTATCCCTGAGTCAACGGATGGGGAGGTTTGCAAGACAGCAACCATCTGCACGAACACTTCGACGACGTCTGCAGCAGCATGGACTATCAGCTCGGAGTCCATGGCTGTTGTTACCATTGACACTGCATCACAGACAGGAGCGATGGCGTACTCAACGACGAATCTGGGTGCACGAATGGCAAAACGTCATTTTTTCGGATTAATCCAGGTTCTGTTTACAGGATCATGATGGCCGCATCCGTGTTTGGCGGCATTGCAGTTAACTCACATTGGAAGCGTGTATACGTCATCGCCATACTGGCGTATAACCCGGCGTGATTGTATGGGGTGCCATTGGTTACACGTCTCGGTCACCTCTTGTTCGCATTGACGGCACTTTGAACCGTGGACGTTACATTTCAGATGTGTTACGACCTGAGGCTCTACCCTTCATTCGATCCCTGCGAAACCCTACATTTAAGCTGGATAATGCACGACCGCATGTTGCAGGTCCTTTACGGGCCTTTCTGGATACAGAAAATGTTCGACTGCTGCCCTGGCCAGCACATTCTCCAGATCTCTCACCAATTGAAAACGTCGGGTCAAAGGTGGCCGAGCAACTGGCTCGTCATAATACGCCAGTCACTACTCTTGATGAATTGTGTTATCGTGTTGAAGCTGCATGGGCAGCTGTACCTGTACACGCCATCCAAGCTCTGTTTGACTCAATGTCCAGGCGTATCAAGGCCGTTATTACGGCCAGAGGTGGTTCTTCTGGGTACTGATTTCTCAGGATCTATGCACCCAAATTGCGTGAAAATGTAATCACATGTCAGTTCTAGTATAATATATTTGTCCAATGAATACCCGTTTATCATCTGCATTTCTTCTTGGTGAAGCTATTGTAATGGCCAGTAGTGTACTGTACATACATCCCTGCCCTCACGTTTCCATGCCGTCCAACAATGGGCCAGTGCACGTCGGAATTCTCCTGTAATCTGAAAATTGTACAATTTGACCAGCCGGTCAAACTGAGAGCGACAATAAGGTCCCTTTACACTCCGTCAGTTACTGATAACACTTTGCCACACGTGTACGCAGCATCGTCTGTCTCAGTAGCTGCATGGTTAGGGTGGCAGGCTACTAACCAAAGCGATCCAGATTCGAGTCCCGACCGAGCTGGAGATTTCTCCGCTCGGTGATTGGGTGTTGACATTCCATTATTAAGATGGTTGTATGGACAAAGCCAGAGTGCCAGTAAGTCAAAGACGTAAAAATACGCAGCATCTCCGTGGTGTCCTTCACAGTGACACTGTTCACGTCCCCTACTATACCCTACCACGTCTGGTAGAAGCGCTAAACATGAAGAACTGTAGTAGACTGTGGTGGCCGTTTTGCCTGCCACAGAGAACTGTAGCCCTAAAAATTTACATTCTCACCGATGACGTGAATGCGAACGAAGTTACACTAACAACAATCCATTTCTTGTGGGTGTTGCACTTTTTTCTCAATCAGTTTAGCATAATCGTAAAATATTAATCACTTTTGAAGTGGAAATAGTTAATATTTTCAGAGGTATTCGAAAAGGCGTGCAAGTGCGTTTCAGAAACATAACAGGTATGAGTTTTGTTGAAATAGTAACAAGATATCCACCAGAAACCACTGTCCCACAATAGAAAGGGACCAACAAACGTCTCTACCAAATATTCTGAAACGCATAACTCAAATATCACGCGGCAAAGCAAATTAACCATGACGGTTACTTCCGAAATACTGGGATACGTACACTCCAATTTCCATGTAAATGGAGGACCATCACTCGCTACACGTCTATGTGCACAGCACAACACTTAATCACACCACCAGCACTTCTGTTGAACAGAAAAGCTCCCTCTCCATCACAGTGGCAACATTATGCCAAAGTTTAATAAACAAATGAATGGTTTAACTATGAGACTTCATTTTATCGTTCGTAGGAATCTAATGTTGTATGGAGTTTTTGAAACTACGTCATCTCATTCGGAGATGATGATCTATTAATTTCGTCACCTTTTAAACAAAAATTGCAATTTTTTCTTATAACTTCCTTGCTAGCCTTGATGTCCAGTTCTGGTCAACAAAATACGTCAACTTTTTCCGAAGATGATATTTCACACGACAGAGAAGTGTGATGTTAGACGACCAATAGGTATACTAGAGACAATGCGCAACACATCTTCGCAAAGCTCCATCGGATTTTCATTGTGGTTTTAGTTTTGCGACCAGTCGGACGTTGATAAACAACTAACCCTGATACATAGAAACATCGACGACTGTCGACGACATTAAATGTTGTATAAGACCAACCTGTGCTATGATAAGTGAGTATGAAGTTCAATATCGAGCTTGTGTCTCTCTAGAATCAGTTGGAGGCATGCATAAATGCTAAAGATATAAAAAAAGAGTCGTTTATGAGACCGTCAATGTAATAAACACACAAAACTGTATATCAGTTACGTGATGGCAAACATTTTACAGAAGTACAGTAGAGCAAACGTTTGTGGGATGTCTTCTCCTTTCGGCTGGACATCTGTTTGTGGCACGTTTGTCTTGTTAGCATTTGGTCACGTTCCAACCATGTTAACTCTCTGACGCCCTCTTCCGACATTCTTACAGCACTGCAGAGAAAAGTGAACAATGTTATCTCTACATATAAAAGGCAGTGTTCTAACTGACTTATCATCGCCCAGCCTAAAACACTATGAACAGAGACTTGAAATTTGGAAAAGATGTGGATCTTATACTGTAGGCGTCGTTTCAGAAGGGAGTTTTCGAAATTCCAGCCCAAACGGAGTGAAATAGGGGACGAAGTTTTTATCCTTTTTTAATGTCGGTATTAAGGCCGTTTTGAAGCTAGACCTATGAAAATTGGTATTTGGTTTCTCGCGCAGAAACAAAGGAATATATGGTTCAGCATTTTTGGAATTCAAGTATATGGGGATGAAGTAGTGGGTGAAAGCTTTCTTTGAAATATATCATTGTTGAAGAACTACTTAAGTATATTTAAACCTACATCTATTAACATTTGTGTTTGACCTTTGAAAGTTGAACACCCAAGGGTGTTAAATAGGGGGTGAGACTGTTTACTAAAATATTTTATTACGAAAGCATCTTTAAAAGTAAATCTATGAAAATTATTCTTAAAGTCAGATCTTTGAAAATAAGGGTTTGGCTTCTCAGTTAGAGATGAGAAAAAATACGTGTTTCACTGTTTTTGGAAATGCAGCCCCTAAGGGTATGAAATAGACTAATTCACTGACTCATCATCATCTAGCCCAAACCGCTAAGGACAAAAACTTGAATTTTTGAGAGGGTGCAGGTCTTATAATGTACCCAGCGTTTAAGAAGGGATTTTCCGAAATTCCATTCCAAAGGGGGTGAAACTGGGGATGACGCCGTTAAGGGAATATCGCTGTTAAGAGCATTTTAAGGCTCAACTATGGAACCAGGTATTTGGCGTCTCAGTGCGAAAATAAGTACATATTGCGGAATTTTTGGATATTTACTAATGGGTAAAATAGTTGCAGAAAGGTTTTTGAAGATAAATAAGCATTTGTAAGCCTACATCTATGAAACTGGTATTTGGCTCCTTGGTTAGAAATTTAAAAAAATACTTGCTTCGGTGTTTTTGGAAATTCAGCTCCTAAGGAAGTTCAGTTGGGGATGAAACTTTTTAAGAAAATGTTTCATTACATCAGCATCATCTTAAAGCTAAATTTATGATAATTATTATATCACTTCTCGGTAGATGTAAAGAAATATTTGTTAGTTGATATGGAAATATGTCCACAAAAACGAAAAGGCATGATTAACTAAAACGTTGGACCCCAGCTACCAGAAACGCATTTTGGTCAGAAGAATATTCGAAAAATATCATGCTTATATGGGATTAATTAGCTCGAAACGCTTAGAAGGTGCGGCAGTTTGTGAATAACAAAAGAACTCGATTAAATAAAATCGAAAAAGTCACTGCCGGGCATACAGTCTATTCGAGCGAAGCAGCGAGCGCTAAGATAGTCAAAAAATAGTTCATCGCTGCATCTACGAACGCAAAAAATAGCTTGTGTACTTTAGGATATTTCCCAGATCGTCCCCTACAGCTTAACAAAAACTATGTTACTTGAAAGTCGACATTGGGGCTATTAATGCTCAGTCTCCACGAACAGTTTTGTTTTTTGGGTAACTCTGTCGCACTTGCGCTTTCTCGAACAGAGTCGATGAAAAGTAAGGTGCCGAGCGAGGGCGCAGCTGCCACCAGGGGGCAAGTGGCACTGAGCGCCGGCGGGTGTCGTAAAGGGGCCACGTTCCCGCCCTCATGGCCGGCTGTGAAACTGCAAACGGCGAAATATTTTACAGCGACGCAGCGGTGACCTCAAGATCGTGAATACGTACTCATATAGCGCAACAGCTTGCCGTAAAATCACCTCGTACTAAAAGCAGAAACGAACCTACTTTCCCGAAGCTCTCGCAGTTGCAACGAGAGCTCCGTCGTGTCGTCTAGTAAAAATTCCTGGCAGTAAACCCATAGATAGGTCTACGATGTGTGTTGAACGTGAGGACATTTTCAGGGGCCTACGACAGAATTCTGGCGGAGGCAATCTACAGAGTGGCCCAAAAGTCTTTAGTATTTGAAAATATACTAAATCACGGAATGTCGCAGGCAGAGGGGCAAAAATTGATATAAATGCCTGAAATAACATGGGATTTAATTGAAATCGAAGACGAGTTAAAAAAAAATGCCAACGGATGTCGCTGCAACAACACATCACAGACGCCGCGCAAGAATTGTGTGTAAAGTGAGCTGTAGAGAGAGATGGAGTCAGATCTTCCCTAGCCTGGCAAATGTGCAATGCAGGGTAGCGCTCCACCCCACATTGATCCAGGTGTGTAAGATCTCTTTCGCACATCGTTTGGTGAGAATCGCATGCTGAGCAGCCACGTCCGTCATGCTTCGCCTCACATATCCCCAGACAACAATCCATGTGGTTAGCTGAAGTTCCAGTTCTACCGCGACCGGCCGACTTCATTTAGGATGCTAAAAGGCAACATCTGACTCAAAATTCTCACCATACATATGTAATAAAATTCACCGACACGGAAGTTCTGGCTGTGGAGAAGCACTATCACATCCGCTTGTTTAGAGAAGCTGTAGCAATACACAAACAACGGAACAGCTTCAACAAGAAAGAGGAAAGACTTAAGGTAAACAGATCCTGGCTTCCCGTACTGCAGCCAACGAATGTCGCAGGCAGCAAGAGGAGAACCGCACCGGAAATGACCGCGGAGAAGCCCTCGGACGTTGGCGCGCCAGGTATATACAGTCTGCGGCCGCGAGCTCGGCTCCAGTTCACCACCGGCAATGGAGGGTGAAGCTATCACAATGCCAGCCACTCGTGCTGGCGAAACGTCAGTAAAATTGTAAGAGGTCCGAGCAGATGTAATTTTATGTAAGAAGTTTTCCGGCACAGCTCTGTGCAATGCTGGCCGATAGATCTGTCATTTATGAAAGGAAGCAACTGATTTTCTTTTGCAACAATCGGAATGATCATGGATTGCAGAAATTAGTAAATTCTTTAAATTGCAATGAATGCTTGTTGGAAATTACTTTATGTGACAAAGATTATTATTAGGACATTTTTAAAAGATTTACATGGGAGTTTATATAACATTACTAGATATGCGTGAGGCTGCTTTTTACCTTATACAATAATACTCAGGCTCCGGCATCGCTGCACCGCGACCGGCCCAGCCAACATGATACACTATACCAGACCAGAGCAGACTCCAGACCAGACACAGACTAGCGCAGACAAGCAACAACTTACTGCTACAGCTACACAGTACCTACTGCAGTCAACACTGCTCTCTGGTCAGCGATTCTCTTATACCTTGCATATAGCAGGCAGCGCATGAGCAATACATCGAAATTACATCTGCTCGGACCTCTTACATAAAATTACATCTGCATTACATCTGCTCGGACCTCTTACAAAAACCGAGCGAGGTGGCGCAGTGGTTAGACACTGGACTCGCATTCGGAAGGACGACGATTCAATCCCGCGTCCGGCCATCCTGATTTAGGTTTTCCGTGATTTCCCTAAATCACTCCAGGCAAGTGCCGGGATGGTTCCTCTGAAATGGCACGGCCGACTTCCTTCTCCATCCTTCCCTATTCCGATGAGACCGATGACCACGCTGTCTGGTCTCCTTCCACAAACCAACCAACCAACCAACCAACCTCTTACAAAATCACTGGATGAACGTCGGCTGAAGAAACCGGTACAGAAGCCAATAGGCAGTTTGACGGCCTACATATAGAACATTTCTTATAAAATCAATTTTTTTGGAACTTATTGCTTTCCTATCACATAAGAGGTATCTGATTTTCACTTTGTGCGTCTTTTTTTCGGTTTCAGTAAAACCCTATGTAATTTCAAGCATGTGTGTCAATTTTTTATCTCTGTACGTTCATTATTCCATGAAGTATTGAATTTTCAAATGTTAACGGGCTTCAGAGTCGCTCTGCATTTTGCCACGCAATCATGCTTATTTACAGTTCTTTCCCTTATCCATATTTTGAGACAATGTGAGATCAAATTTGGTTCTCCGTCAGTCTGAGGGACAATCAAACACCGCTGCCATACGACCCTGCTTCTGCTTCCTGTAATAGTGACACAACGGTTTGGGCTTGTCTCGATGTCAAGGTTATCGACACACGTCACATTAAACCAGTGTTATTAGTTTGATCAAGTTCAGAAACCCTTTAATGTCCATTTGGACGAGAGACCACTGCAAAAAGTAATGAAGGAGAGAGAAAAATACTCAATTATCCTCCTAATGGCTCAAATGGCTCTCAGGACTATGGGACTTAACTATCCTCCTAAGTTAATTACTCGAGGAACGTTTGTACGTCCCCGTCACGGTATAGGAGCTCAGAATTCACGTTGACTCGAAATGCACACTTGTAAAATTTACGTAAGGCAAGTACGTAAGGTAAGTGTTTGAGGGGTTGGAAGGAGGAGGGAGGCGAAGGATCATTGCCAGAAGGAGCATCGTCACACTTCTGGACGGTTGTTTGGAGTTCCCTAGCTTGGCTCGTGTCGCTAACCTCAATTCTGATACTCTTCGCTAGTATAGTCTTCCTTCTGTTTACTCTCAATCCATACTGTGTGCTCATTAGACTATGGTTTCGAAAGAACAAAGCGTATGCCTTACCGCTGTCGCACTCAGCCTTATGCTACCATGCCACCACGATATTCACATTTCCAGAATACTTCTCGTAAACAACTGAATTCAGTATAAGATATCTACAAACTGAAACATACTGGTATTTCAACATGAGTAATTGTGCGCTCTTTGTCACCGTGCTTGGATGTTATCCCTATTACCAATGTTACGTGAGAGACATGTTCATGACTGTATCGCACTTTGAGAGTTACACAGACACTCAGAAAATCTCCTAATTCCAGTGGGATGTCTACGTCCAAAATATTAATTATTTCACGTTTACCCTGTGATGCAATCTTATGTCTACTTAGATAACTGATCATATTCACGAAATTCCTATCATGTCTGTTGGCTACACAAATATGTGTATAATAACGGTAGTTATATTTTCTGATAATTACTGCAATGACTTGGCAGTTATTAGTTTTCATAACTTGAACATATTTACATAAATTTACATTTATTGGACTTATCAACTATTATACATACTTTGAACGTGTTATTATTCTAAATTTCGGAGTGAAATTCGCTATTGTTAATTCTAATACGATTTCGTGTGGGACAGTTGGTTGTACGTGTATCTTTCGTACTGACGCAAACTCATGTCTATATTTCGCAACCTTTGCCGTTCAAACGACTCGGCCATTATTGACGCACTCTACAGTAGTTAGGTGGGAATTTACGTTACTTCCAGCTAGATGGGCTCACCTCTTAGCGGCTGCTGTGCGGCGGTTACCTGCTCAACTTATCAGAGAGCTCTTGCCGATCACCAGCTGACTGCCGATGTCCGGGTAGTCTACCAACAGCGCACAGTGTATACTACAATTTGTGGTACATCCCTCTCAAGGTCTCCGCCACAGATCGGTTAATTATTCAAGGCACCGGCATGCCGGTGTGACTGGTTGGAGTAACTGAATAAATTACAGCCGCCAAATAATTGTTAGTGAACGGTTTCAATGAAAGTGCAATCACTCACACTAATCAGAAAAGAAATGCTCAGCATCAAATGGCATTAGTTCTTACTTGCTACGATGAACAGCAATAAGACGACTACGGATCTCTTACAGAGTTGCAAGAAAGGTGCGGTAGCAACTTACACAAGGTTCAACATGGTTCAAATGGCTCTGAGCACTATGGGACTTAACTTCTAAGGTCATCAGTCCCCTAGAACTTAGAACTACTTAAACCTAACTAATCTAAGGACATCACACACATCCATGCCCGAGGCAGGATTCGAACCTGCGACCGTAGCGGTCGCGCGGTTCCAGACTGTAGCGCCTAGAACCACTCCGCCTGGCCTTACGCTAGTTACGGACACCTCCAAATAATGTGTCGGACTTCCAGCTGCCCGATGTAGAGCAGCATCGACGTGGGATGAACTCAACAAGTCGTTGGATGACGTCTACACAAATATTGAGTCATGCTGTCTCTGTAGTCCTCCATAATTGTGAAAGTGTTGCCGGCGCAGAATTTTGTGCGCCAACCGACCTCTCGATTACCTCCCATAAATTTTTGATGGGATGCATGTTGTGTAACCTGGGAACCCAGATTATTCGCTGGAGCTGTCCAGAATGTTCTGACATGGCGCATTGTCACTTACAAAAACTCCTTCGTAGTTTCGGAACATGAAGTCCGTGAAAGGCTGCATATAGCCAATGGCTCCCAATAGCCAACCGTAACCATTGCCACACTCGAGCCATCAGCTCTTACCAACTCTTACCAACAGAAATCGGAACTCGTCTGACCATGCCACTGTTTTCCTATCACCTATAGTCCAACCGATGTGGTGACGAGCCCAGGAGAGGCGCTGCGGGCGATATCGTGCTGTTCGCAAAGTCAGTCGCTTTCGTCGCCTCCAGCCATAGCCCGTTAACGCCACACTGTCCAAACGGATACGTTCGTAGTACTTCCTACTTCGATTTCTTTGTCTGTTAGCACGAATAGCGCATGCAGACGCCGCTGCTTTTGGTCGTTAAGCCGGCCACTGTGGCCGAGCGGTTCTAGGCGCTTCATTCCGCAACCGCGCGCCTGCTACGATCGCAGGTTCGAATCCTGCCTGCGGCATGGATGTGTGTGATGTCCTTAGATTAGTTAGGTTTAAGTAGTTTGTAAATCTAGGTGACTGATTACCTCAGATGTTAAGTCCCAAAGTGCTTAGAGCCATTTGAACCATTTTTTTTTTCCTCGGTCGTTAAGTGAAAACCGTCGGATACTGCGTTGTCCGTGGTGACACTAACGGTTGAAATTTGGGATCCTCGGCACACTCTTGACACTGTGGATCTCGGAATATTGAATTTCCTAAGGTTTTTCCGAAATGGAATGTCCCATGCGTCTATATCCAACTACCATTCTGCATTCTAAGTTTGTTAGTTCCCGTCTTGCTGCCACAATGACGTCGAAAACCTTTCCGAATCAGCTGAATACAAATAAGAGCTATGCCCTTTCATAGATTGTGTACGTGATACTGTCACCATTTGTATATGAGCATATCCCTGTATCATTACTTTTGTCACCTCAGTGTATTTTTGGGCAGGTAATTCACAAGTGTTTCCGAACACAGACATTATCCTGAAGCTACACCTATATCTGTTAATAAGTAATAATGGCGAAACCACATCGAAATTCGATTTCAAAGAGAGATCGTACGTATCCGATCAAACAGTGGGCAGGTATCGCGAGAAGCATTGTGAGGGAAGTCCACTAACGCACTTGAGGTGGCGTGATGCATGAGGCAGCCGCTGCTCGCTCTGTATACGTTGTTCATTAAGAACTGACCGAGAATTGAAAGACAAATAGCAAAAGCAAATGTTTCGCAGCCATATTATTCCCAAACATGTACACTGGTCTCCAAAATTAAAGCAACAAAGCAACAAACATAAATTTTCCAATTATTTTTCGACTAACCACTATAAACAGGTGATAGTAAAGTAGAAACAATGCAAAGAATACAGAACGAAAACAACTGCAACATGCATAATGGTAGACAAAAATGTCCTTCAATTTCATCAACATAACAGATTTGCACAAACATTCCGACAAGTGATTAATGCGCTCAGTATGGGGTGTGACCACCTGTGCCAGCAACACAGGCCTGACAGCGACGGACCCATGCTGTGAATTATGTCACCAGTCCCACGTTAAGGCAATAACGTCTATGAGCTGCTCGCAAGTCTTAGGCAGTGGTTGGTCGATGCTGACGTGATGCAACCCGTCTCCGTAGTGCATCCAAGACATGCTCTATGGGATTCAAATCGGAAGAGCGAGCAGGCTGCTTCATGCGTGCTATATCTTCTGTTTCCAAGAAGTCGTCAGCTACCTGTGGTCTATCAATAACTCACACATTCCTGACACTGTGGTCCCGGCGGAGGTTCGAGTCCTCCCTCGGACATGGGTGTGTGTGTTTGTCCTTAGGGTAATTTAGATTAAGTAGTGTGTAAGGGGACTAATGACCATAGCAGTTAAGTCCCATTAGATTTCACACACATCTGATTTTTTGACACTGTCAGCAGAGAGAATATGATGGAATTATGTACGGCGACGTATTTCCTGCCCATCGACCTGGCGACGTCACTGTGAACAAATATTGTGACTATAGCACTTCCTTATTACAAAACATCTCTACGGTTGATATTTATCATATTCACCAAAGGAATAGCAAATTTTTAATCTCCTCATTTTAATTTTCACTTTCGTTTCTAATCTAAGATCCCTTATCTCATTTATCCTTTTGAACTTCTGTGTCATCATATGATACACATATGTCACAAAAATTTTACACAACAAAATTAAAAGATGCAGACTTTCTCGGCGAAATTCGTTGATGAGCTCCACTGAGTTTATCAAGAAGTCACAACATTTTGACGAGTTTCCTACTAGTGATATTCAGGCGAATACTGAAACTATATCAAAAGCAGTACAGAACTTACCACTGCATGTACGATGCAGATTTGTTCGCCTCGTACACGACTATGTAAAGGTAACAAGTGATGTGTTACGTCCAGAATTTGAATTGCTTATTGTATATTGTGGATATACGTACAAATATTTTATATACCAGGTTTTAACACCTCTATAACTTCTGTTATTTTGTGCTTATCTTTTCATTCCTATGAACTTTTTATACTTAAAACTTATGATAGCTCTTTTCTTATTGTAGTCATTCTATATCACTATAAAATTTTGTTTCTCCATCGATTGCAGATTATTCCTCATTTCCCACTAACTACTCCGTTTGATGCTTAGGGCATTCAGTTTATTACTTGGTAATCATTCTTTCCATGGTCTTTCCATTTCGTACACATAGCATTTTATGCATTCCTCATTAACCGAACGCATGACGTCATACAACCATGTTTATTTCTAAGGTCAGTAGGAAGACAAAATGCAAGGCTGATAATTTCTGCGTCGTAGAACTTACATTCAAAGGTTACGCGGCGAATACGCCAACGTATGGTTCTTCGGGAACTGATAATCCCACTGAAAAATCACAGGAACAAGATTTACACAAAAATACTGAACAGCCTTGGGCAGACAAGCTGCACCTCCTAATCTGTATCACTATATCTCTTAAAAACGTGTTTATCTATCTTCAACAACTAAATTATTGGATAGGCTTAAGACAATCTTCATTCATGTAATATTTGCTATTCGTATACAGGGTGAGACACGAAGTTTTCCCCCGGTTTCTGAGGGGCACTCCTTAGGTTATTTGGAACAAAAAATGTACATAAAGTAATGGGATAAGATCCATAATTAAGGAGCTACAGTAATGGAAAAACTCAAGAAAATGGCAGAAAAACTTTTATTGTAGGATTTCACTAACAAAAATGGACATAATTAATTTAAACAGTTTTGGAGCAGTCTCTTGCATTCAGAGTGGATTTAAAGCAAGTGTTCAAAATTTCCTCCCTGCATTTGAAAGAAAAGATTCGCACGGGAGTGAACCGTGCGAGTAGCACTTCGTAATTTCACATGTCCGTTCCTTATTGACGTTACGGCATCGAAACGCTTTGTATCAATTCTTCTCGTGTTTCCACCTTAACTTCGTACAAGATGTCTTCCATCCAACCCCAGATGCAGTAATCTAGAGGTGTTAAATCTGGAGGTCTGGCAGAACAGTTGATAGGACCCCCGCGACTTATCAATCGATGTGGGAATTGCTGATTGAGATAAGCTGTTACCAAGTGGTGGATGTGTGCAGATGCCCCTTCATATTGGACATACATGTGGCGTCTTGTTTCCGGTGGAACATCTTCAAGAAGCTGCAGTAAGTCCTCTCGTAAAACGTTACCGTACATCTGACCATTTAAATTTCCCAGGAGAATAAACGGCCCCAGTAACTGGTCACACACAACACCACACCAGACATTGACACTTAATCTGCCTTGAGGTACTACCTGGCATGGGGATTTTCGTCTGCGCAGTCATACATGTTATGCATGTTGTTGATGCCATCTCTTGTAAAAGTTGACTCATCACTGAACATTATGAAGCGATAGAGCTGCCGATTTAGCCAGTTACAAAAGAGCAAAAGGTTGGTACATTCAAGTGGCTCTTAATGGTGAACTTTCTGCATATGAAAAGGACACAGCCCATTCTCATGAAGAGTCCTACATACCTTAGATTGTGAAACTTTCATTCGGGTAGTTAGGCGTCTTGTACTTGAAAGAGGACTACGCTCTACTTAATTTAGAATGTTTTCCTCTTCTTGAACATCACGATGTCTTTCGGAATGAATACAATTTCTGGGAAGAGTATGAGTTTCTATCAATGTTAGATATGCACCTCTAAACGTTTTGGCACTAGGAATATTACCATTAGGATACCGACCGTGTTATTCGGCAACAGCAGCTTTCGCATTACCATCACGGAAGCCCAGAAGTACACCATCTCTCCATACTCTTGCGATGAAACCTTGTACCTCATCGCAAAGTGTACTGTACACAGGAGGCAATAACTGTAAGCAGTGATTGATGTATCAACAACGTGGTTGTTATGCAAACTTACCACTCGCTGCACTTGTCTACGTAAGACTGATCGTGTGTCCTGTGAACACAAGCGTAGCGATCCATACACCATGGCATGTTTCGGAACTCTGTTGTAGCTCTTTAATTATGGATCTGACCAAATTACTGTATTTACGTTTTTTGTTCCAAATAACCCGAGGAATAACCTCCAGCGGTAAACCTCCTGACTCATCTTGTATTACTTGGTAATAATCACCTACTTTTGAGGTGGGTTGGGGTGGGGATGAGGAAGAAGCGTAACGCACCGCGCGCAAATACCCGGAATGAATTCATCCTTATTTGAGAATGAGAGCATTTAGCGACTTGCAACGACCTTCACATGTAATTACAATATTTTTATGAAACTATTCCTCATCCCCTGCCCCCTCCCGTCCCAAAGCGATGAAAAGTAAAAATAACTTATCGCTTATTACATCGCGATACTGGAGCATCAGGAGTTACGTTTTAATTCATTACTTATTTACTATTACCTGTATTCTCACCGTATTTCCCAAACAATATCTACATATGCAACTGAATGTATAGCACCTGTAAAATTATATCATTCTGCGACAGACAGTTCAGGAGATATGAAATCAAAAACACTGAGAATCGTGAAAAACTAGGTTTTATTAAAACGGATCGCAGATTACCCATGCTACATTCATCTGGTGTTTGATGAAAGCACTTAGCAAATTCCAACAAATTTTAAACTTAATCACGAATCTTTTCCAAACTTTCTTCGCTTACATGCACAACATCTAATATTTAACACATCTCATTTTTAGAGTAATGGATAGTTTGAAGTTTTTTATGCAGAGGAGTTCGATTGTTCAAAGAATCTGGGGTTTAAATCATCTGAAAAGAAGAACTGTAAGTTAAAGAGCCACCTGTATCCCTTAGGGGTGCTAATGGAAAGTGGATGAGGCTGAAGCGCTACTCAGGAACAACTGGAGCAATGGAAATGAGATTCTGCACACAACTAAGGGTAGGGATTGGGATCAGAATGAATGTCGCGCCATTTTTCTGTTATTTTCGTTGGTCAGTTTGTCAACAAGATCGAGGAATGAGGACTACTTGTACATGTGTTTCGGTACCTACCATCAAGCCAATCAGCTTTATACTACTTGCCACGTGGAATAAAATAGAATAAAATACTGGCTCGATGAAAACCATCTACCTCCCATTGAGGTACAGGTGGGGGAGGGATGGGCTAAAGTAGGAGGAGGTGACAGAGACAGGGGGAGACGAGCAGATGGACAGATGGGGAAGAGGGAGAAGATGGACTGAGAGACAGGGGGGGGGGAGGAGAATCACAGGGTGGAGGGAGAAGACGATGGACAAGGGGGGGGGGACAGGAAATGGACAGAGAAAGGTTGGAGGAGGACTGGGCAGTGGACGAGGAGAGGAACAGACAGAAAGCGAAGAGTAGATGGATGACAGAGCGGGAGGAGGAGATGGGCAGAGACAGGGGAATGGGTAGAGGAAGAGGGGTGGTAGAGGTGGAGGGGGAAAGGAATAGGTGGACAGAGAGTGTGGAGAGGAGGAGATGGACAGAGAGAAAGAGCAGTAGGAGATGGACAAAGAGCAGATTGGAGTTCAAATGGTTCAAATGGCTCTGAGCACTATGGGACTTAACATCTGAGGTCATCAGTCCCCTAGAACTTAGAACTACTTAAACCTAACTAATCTAAGGACATCATGCACATCCATGCCCAAGGCAGGATTCGAATATGCGACCATAGCAGCCGCGCAGTTCCGGATGAAAGCGCCTAGAACCACTCGGCCACCGCGGCCTGCCACAGATTGGAGCAAATAAATGCCTAGACAATGTACCCCCATATGACGAAAGAGTTGTGACATAAAATGCACCCAGAAACATTGTCGAACAAGGTCACTTTTGTGGTTCAGGTGTTCCGATGTGGGGAGGCATTACGTTTGATGGGCATACTAGCCTCGGGATGTGTGAAGAAGATACTTTCACCGGGCGAGCGTTATTGTGACACTGGACTTCTTTCCCAAGGTGCATTTCGACCGGACTTCATATTTATGTGTGACAATAGATGACTACACTTATCAGCGCTGGTGCAGAACCTCTTGGAACGACAGCATATTCGGCAAATGGTCTGGCTTGCCCATTCCTGATGCTTAAATCCCAAGGAGGAAGTATGGGATTCGATGGTGAGACAGAATGTCTACACGCCCCAGCGATAATCCAAGAGTTTTTAACTGTGCTGGAGGAGAGATGGAAAACCCTATCACAAGAAGTCATTACTAACCACTTGATCAGCACGGAAAGACGTCGCAGAGCGAGAGTTGCAGTCTTTTCCGTTGACAAGTCCTATTAAAAACTTTGACGACAAAAACAGATTAGTGTTTAACACCCTGTCGACATTGAGATCATTAGAGACGGACCACCAGTGCGGACTGGAGAAGGGTGGAATAGGAAAGCGGCCGTGCCCTTTCGAAGAAACCACACCCATGATTGCCTTAAGCGATTTAAGAAAATGACGGAGACCTATATCAGGGCGGACGGCCGCGGGTTTGAACCGAATGAACCGAATGCGAGTCTAGGTGTCCTGACCACTACGCTAGCCTGCTCGATTTGTATTGTCGATTTGTATTGTCAAGGGACCATTCTAAATCACGGGGCGTCAGTGTAGTTACTCCATTTGAATGAAATTTCCATTGCTATTAATTTCATGGTGTAGTTGTTCTCGTCATCCTTTACACTATACTATACAATACTGTCGTAGTTCTGTCTGTATCTCATCCGACTCTCATCGAGCTATGTTACTTGGCAGTCACAAATCATGTTAAAGTAACTTTCATTCTTAAGTTTTGCACACCAGCATTTACTGGGTAAACCAGAACTCCACCGACAAACTTTCAGAGAATGTTCAGGGATACCTTCTGAATGTTTTAGTACAAAGGATCCATGGTCTCCGGCGGATGGTTGCGGAGTAATAATGTAATAACCAGTTGTTGGATTCATTATCGCAGTCGGCCTTTTCCTGTGAAAAAGCTGATAATTTTACAAGTCTTGAACATGCAGTAACCAAAATTTGCAACACAAAAGGTACAACATAGAGAAATACAATAAAATTCACAGAAATGAAAAATTCCCGTGATGCGGTTGTCGTCGATGCAATAGCACTCCAGACTCAGAAAGCAGAGACTTATTTTACTTACATAAATGATAGGATTACACGAATTCATACCTTATACGTGAAAGACAATTTCAAATAAAAACATATATTACACTGCAGTTTGAGGTGAAGTAATGAATTTCACTCCTAAGGAAAACAAATACTGACACGTCATCACAGACAGTTCGCTAATAATATGTATGCCTGAGGCGGGTACTTAAATTCTTGCTTCTTCATGTACAGGAAAAAAATGTAGGAATGCGAGATGCGAGGCATGAGAAAATCTGCTTAATCTTCTTTTTTTTCTTTATTTTTTTTCCTAAGATAAATTTCGTAGATGTTTAAATGAACGGTTGTCTGAGTTGTAAATAATAAAAATTATTTCACCCGTAGTGTCACACACTGAGGCACAAATGTAAAATATCTCTCGTATTATCATGCCAATAAAAGGAAATAAAAATTAATATCGTAAAATTGATAAATGTGAAGCGAACTTTTGAGTGTTCCTGAGCTCTTAAGCCAACACGAAAGAGCTTGCCAACGCTCTAAACAGCACCCACCGTTGAGCAACAAGACGGTCATTTCGTTCAACAGCCCCTGCTTTACAAACTTATTCACTCTGTCCGTAATCTGTGGTTCACGTGTTTTTATTCGATCGCTCGTACTCTATGATGAACTACATACCTATACCACGCGAATCAGGTACGTAGTGTGTCGTGATGTATCTCCGGAGAAATACTTATTAAGATTTTGAAAGTCTTCTTTGTATAATTAAATGGCTGACTTTTTACCTTTTTTTGAGCATGAAGTCCAGAAAGAGGAAAAAAATCAAAGGTTATGTACTTGTTGCGCATAGCAGCCTGTCTTCTAAACACTTTACTTCATTTATGGCTCACCTTGGGAATATTATCCATCATACGTAACACTATATCAGGATGTGTTTAACAATTACTCTTACATCTAGGAATGAAATTCTATCTGTAGCGTCTTGTATAGGTAGTTGTAGGTAGTCTGGTTTGATACATTGGTACATAGGTAGAATGTCACGCTAGATGTATCTACTGTATTATTCCTCCTACCATAGTATAGTGTTTAATAAGGGGTGGATGGCGTAACAATAGTATTTTATAGCCATGCAAATGGAATAGAGCCTGGTGCCATGAAAGACATTTTAACACGAACTTTTGTAACTTCATCTGCATGATAGTTTCATAAATTATATGTCGGAGGAAGTAACATATTCCATGCCTCTGGGCGTTTTAACTGTATCCCTTTACACTCTGCAAAACATGTTTTGTGCAGAATGTGCCGCTATAGCTTGTTGGCCCTTTCTGTGATAATGTCGCTCTCGTAAAATAAGATCAAGACGAGTCGCACAATCATTGCCTAAATCATCTCCTTTCTTTCATTTAAACCCGCTTGGACAGAGTTCCTTGTGAGAGTACATGACTGTCAAACTCTTTTGACGCAGTGAAGGTTGGCTGACTCCCAACGGATTGTCCTTAGTTACTCATTACAGTCATTACTGTAGCTCTACTGAAGTAGCAACTCAACAACTCGTGGTTAAAATACTATTTAACCTTCACTCTTTGTACAATAACTCACTCTCGCTGCATTTTACGGATAAACTCTAAACATGAACATACTAAGAAGTCTTAATGCCGTTGACATTCTTATCCGTCGAACGTTCAGGTAGTCGGTTGTGCTTGGAGAAGTATACCGCTCAGACGTGTCTTTGCTGCACTTGTGGATGACGTAAAGCGCAGCTCGGCCAAACTCAGTGGTGCACAAAGCCCAAAAGGAATACCTTAGACAGGCAGCCCAAAACGACAACAACAACAACAAAATATAATCTAAAGAAACTATGATCCGAAATAGGGATAATTTTAATTTTAAAGTTACTCTTCCCACTACCGCTAAACTTGTCACACTTTTTCGTTTGTACGCTACTACACTACGTGATTTTCCCTCCAGTCCACTACATCCATCACTCTTACTTAGATAACATGAAAAATCTCACGCACTCACATCTTCAAGGACCAACAGTACTTAGGAATCGACCGGTTGATTTCCAAGGTAATTACTTCATCAGCGAATTATTATCCTTATTTAGAATTCCTTCAATTTATCTCAGTTATAACGGCTACGCTTGCCCTATGTATTACGGAGAGAAACAATATCCCATACCTCCTCTTGTTTATTTAAATTAGTTTATGTTTAGTATCAGAAGTCAGTATTCCAGTCAAGTATTGATAATTTTCAAGTTTTCTGCTACGTTTTCATAATGATACCAACTCCCTGTATCTAAACGTACACCTATGTAGCATTGGTTTTCTTCTTATGTAGGTAATTGGTAGAATTTGGGCCAAATTTGATGGGAACTTAATCAAGAACTTTGCATTTCAATCGTATTTCTGTTAACTGGGGTAATATTTCATTCTGAATTCTGTGACGGCTCGCGATCAAAAATTCGCACTTATTTCTCAAACTGTACCTTAGGACACCCATGTTTACTATAATGTTTTTGCTTCTCTTATCATGTACTTTCATCGTTGTCAGTTCTTGCTATTAACTATGATACTTTGTGCCAACAAAGTCACTTACAAATTTACACATATGTTCTTTTTGCTGTACTGAATACACTGAACAAGTAAAAGTTCATTATTTGTTTCCCGTCCTTGTGTCTCAAGTTTAATGGGCAGCACTCCGTGTTTCGCAATGGGACCAACATATACAGTGTTGTGTTCTTTCGAGTTTGTCGCCCTTGAATGAAGTGTTTTCATGTCACTATTAAACACTTTCAGCAGTATTCTTCCTTAAATACAAAAAAACTGAGCATCCAATTCTCGGAAGTGCATGAGGAGCTGCCTCCGCCACAGCTAGGAGTCAGGGGGAAGGTTTCGTGGGGCGGACATCCGTGGGCAGCCACGCCCGCAATATCGCTGACACACACCCCCGCAGTCCCTGCTTCAAAGGCGAGTGGCCGCCGCGATACGCCCACCGTCTTGTGAGGACGGGACTCCTATTACGGGAAGCCCCTGCAGCGGAATGAATCTGTCCGGCAGCAGCTTCATAAAGCACTGCACCGCATCACTTACCACAGAGTCTGTGACCAAAGAGACCGGACGCCACAATGCCGCCGCTTTGACGTTACCACTATGGAACGTACCCGTCTTTCTCTTTGTCATCTAGTTTGCGCATTAGTATCACAGTTACTTAACCCTGCCTACTATATGCACAGCGATTCTGTGAGTGACAATGTAGTTTTCCTTCATTCTTCAACTGTACTTGCTAGTTAAAAGTTATTACATTCCTATAAATAGTTCTTTATTAGCCGGCCGATGTGACAGAGCGGTTCTAGGCGCTTCAGTCTGGAACCGCGCTGCTGCTACGGTCGCAGGTTCGAATCCTGCCTCAGGCATGGATGTGTGTGATGTCATTAGGTTAGTTAGGTTTAAGTATTTCTAAGTCTAGGGGACTGATGACCTCACATGTTAAGTCTTTTCGTTCTTAGAGCCATTTGAACTGTTTAGTCCTTTAGTGCTTAGAGCCATTTGAACCATTTGAAACAATCCTTTATTAGTCGAGATCGCAGAAGGACAGCTAGCCATCTTCAGGTCAAGTAAGACGTATACTGCAATATCTACTCTCCAGGCCGGTAGGGGACGCATTCATAAGTAAAATACGAGGAGCGTTCCATAAGTAATGGAACACACCTATTCTGAAAGTAGTGCACCATGTTATTTCCCGCTGTTTTAGCTACAAAACACTATTTTTCAACATATTCTCCCTTCAATGCGATGTCCGTATGCCACCTTACTCAGAGAGGCTATATACCTGCATTCTGATACTTTACTGGCTGACGAGTATGTCAGTACTACCAACACAAACGTCCAGTTGAGCAGTGAGGTATTTGATTATGATCCGTCGGTCACGTCGAAACAAAGTGTCCGCACGTTACAACTCTGCACAGCTCACGTATCTGTGCGACCGGCCGGCACGTACGAGATCTACCAGATTTGCATGACGTTGTTCCGATGATGATAGATGTCTTGCCCAACGACTCACCGTCGTTTTGTTCGCTGTCAGATGTCCGTAGACATTCTGCCTGTCAACAACTACGATGCTCTGGTTTTCCACGAAGAGAACCTCAATGACAGCTCTCTCCCAGAATGCACCTCCATAACGGACACAATTTTGAAAGCTAGGGATAGCGCCACCAGCAACCTGAACTTCTTGAAACTACAAGAGCGGAAGCGAGAATATTTCACGATGATCCACAACGATATCCGCATTTTTTTAAACCAAAACTGTCAGATAAAAATACGTTGAACTACTTATTCAACGAACCTCATATGTACGATCGTTGTAAACACTGTACAAAAGCATTGAATCAACTAGTATCCACATGTGAAGAGCGTGTGTCACAAAGTGGCGATCGGATTTACTTCTGCACATAGCTCCCATGAACAAGACAATAAGAAACCCATGTCAGATTAGGCAAACACTCGGTAGTAGCTTAAATGTTGCGTATGTTGTGTATGCAATGTATGCATTGCGCAGAGGCAGAGGGCTGCTATTGGTGAGGACAGCCTGTTGTTCAGCGCGTTGGGGGCATGGTTGCAATAGTATGTTTTACTCCATAAGAAACCATTACTGTGGTAGTGGAACTGTGAGCAGACCGATGCCCTCCAAGACGATGGCTGAGCTCTGCCTGTGACAGCAAGCTCAACTCCGCACAACAGTGGGTGGCGTCCGGCGAAGCGATGCAGCAACTCAGTGGCTGTACTGGCTTACTCTGGTCTACATCTGCATACGCAACTCCGCAAGCCACCGTAGGGAGCGTGGCAGAGAGTACACTGTACAAGTTACACTACTGGCCATTAAAATTTCTACACCACGAAGAGGACGTGCTACAGACGCGACATTTAACCGACAGGAAGAAGATGCTTTTCAGAGCATTAACACAAGGTTGGCGCCGGTGGCGATACCTACAACGTGCTGACATGAGGAAAGTTTCCAACCGATTTCTCATGCACAAACAGCAGTTGACCGGCGTTGCCTGGTGAAACGTTGTTGTGATGCCTCGTGTAAGGAGGAGAAATGCGTACCATCACGTTTCTGTCTTTGATAAAGGTCGGATTGTAGCCTATCGCGATTGTGGCTTATCGTACCGCAACATTGCTGCTGGCGTTGGTCAAGGTCCAATGACTGT
The DNA here is from genome assembly GCF_021461395.2 of Schistocerca americana. Lineage (NCBI taxonomy): Eukaryota > Metazoa > Arthropoda > Insecta > Orthoptera > Acrididae > Schistocerca > Schistocerca americana. Next base: position 456,653,652 of record NC_060123.1, read on the forward strand.
TAGCAGAATATGGAATCGGTGGGTTCAGGAGGGTAATACGGAACGCCGTGCTGGATCCCAACGGCCTCGTATCACTAGCAGTCGAGATGACAGGCATCTTATCCGCATGGCTGTAACGGATGGTGCAGCCACGTCTCGATCCCTGAGTCAGCATGTGGGGACGTTTGCAAGACAACAACCTTGCACGAACAGTTCGACGACGTTTGCAGCAGCATGGACTATCATCTCGGAGACCATGGCTGCGGTTACCCTTGACGCTGCATCACAGACAGGAGCGCCTTCCATGGTGTAATAAACGATGAACCTGGGTTCACGAATGGCAAAACGTCATTTTTTCGGATGAATACAGGTTCTGTTTACAGCATCATGATGGTCGTATCCGTGTTTGGCAACATCGCGGTGAACGCACACTGGATGCGTGTATTCGTAGTCGCCATACTGGCGTATCACCCGGCGTGATGGTATGGGGTGCCATTTGTGACACGTCTCGGTCGCCTCTTGTTCGCATTGACGGCACTTGAACAGTGGACGTTACATTTCAGATGTGTTACGACCCGTGGATCTACCCTTCATTCGATCCCCGTGAAACCCTACATTTCAGCAGGACAATGCACTACCGCATGTTGCATGTCGTGTGCGGGCCCTCCTGGATACAGAAAATGTGACCAGCACGTTCTCCAGATCTCTCCCCAACTGAAAACATCTGGTCACTGGTGGCCGAGCAACTGGTTCGTCACAATACGCCTATCGCTACTCTTGATGAACCGTGGTGTCGTGTTGAATCTGCATGGGCAGCTGTACCTGTACACGTCATCCAAGCTCTGTTTGACTCAATGCCCAGGCATATCAAGGCCGATATTACGGCCAGAGGTGGTTGTTTTGGGTACTGATTTCTCAGGATCTATGCGCCCAAATTGCGTGAAAATGTAATCACATGTCAGTTCTAGTATAATATATTCGTCCAATGAATACCCGTTTATCATCTGCATTTCTTCTTGGTGTAGCAATTTTAATGGCTAGTAGTGTATTTCCTTTCCTGTTCCACTCGCGTATAGAGCCCTAATCGCTCTTATCTTACTTCTGGTTTTTACTTGAAATGTTCATTGGCTGCAGTAGAATCGTTCTGCAGTCAGCCTCAAATGTCGGTTCTCTAAATATTCTCAACACTGCTCCTCCAAAAGAATGTCATTTTCCATCTGAGTTCCCGAATTATTTCCGTAATACTTGCATATATTGCGGCCCGCAGACACAAGAACGGGTCGAACTAGTGTCCTGTATTTGATCTCTCTTAAAGATGAACCACACTTTCCTAAAATTCTCCCCGTCGACTATTCGCCTTCCCTACAAAAATCGTTACAAGTTCATTCCATTTCATATTCCTTTGCAGCGTTACACTTGGATATTTATTATACGTGACTGTGTCAAACTGCACATTCGTAATGCTGTACTCGAACATTTTATTCATTTAGAGGTAGTTCATGCGAACTAGAAATTTTGTCTAAGCCATCCTGATCTTCGTACATTTACTCAACGACGACACCTTCCGATACACCACAGCAGCAAACAGTCGCATACTCCAACTTACCCTGTCCGCCAGATCATTTATGTATACAGGGTGTAACAAAAATGTACGGCACACATTGCAGGACACATTCCTCACATGTAGATGAAGAAATTACTTTACACGAACATAGGTGTGGAAACTCTTTGTTTCCGCGTTACAGCTCATTTTCTCCAGTTCATTAATCGTGAGAAACACACAAGAACGTAATGATTGAATCAGGGTAACATGCACTCTTCGCGACATCTAGTTATATTGTGTACCGCCAGTGTTTTGTTTCATATGTCCCTGTTGCATGTGGCTTACGTCGTTGTTTGTTTATAGGTAACGTCAACTGCTCCAGCGATCCGTACGACAGTTGCAAGCACGCAGATTACTACGTAGAGTTAGTCACAAAATTGTCCCGTGCTATAAGCACTTCGTCTTTAAGCCACAAGTGCCCCATCGGGACCATTCGACGGCCGTGTCATCCTCAGATGAGGATACTGATAGGAGGGGCGTGTGGTCAGCACACCGCTCTCCCAGTCGTTGTGATGGTTTTCTTCGACCGGAGACGCTACTATTCGGTCGAGTAGCTCTTCAATTTGCATCACGAGGCTGAGTGCACCCCGAAATCCCGTGCTATAGCGGAGTAAAAAAATGCAGAAATTGTAGATGCCCGTTTGACGTATGCATTAGCTGACAGCAATGGTGCCCGCTCTCGACGTTTGTACCAGGAAAGATTTCCAGGACGAAGGTGCCCCGACAATAAAATGTTTGAAGCCAGTGATCGGTGTCTTGGGGAATTCTGGGAATTTAAGAGTAATATTCGCGACCGGAAATGCCTAGAAGGACGAGGAGACCGTAACGGGAGGCGGCAATTCTTCATGCTGTTGACGACAACACTTAACGTTAAGCAAACGACTGTCTGAAGAGTGTTACACGAGGACCAGCTGTATCCATACAATTTTTCAGCGTGTGAAGCCGAATTTCCTACTTGGCTACCATCTTGCGAATAGTTTATTCAGCAAAGCACCAATCCTCAAATAAATGTTGAAGCAAATCATCAACAAAGATTTTCTGTCGATATTTGGGCCAACATTGTTGGTGGCTGACACTGTGGCCAGACTCTCTTCCACCCAGGCTCAACGGGCGAAGTTACCATAATTTCGTAGGGAATGTTCTACGTGATCTGTTAGCAGATTTGCCTTTAGCTATGCGACAAAACATGTACTTCATGCACGATGGAACACCTTCTCATTTTAGTGTTAATGTACATCGGCTTCCAAATAATACATTCAGTGACAGACGGATTGGTAGAGATGAACCAGTTGCCTGGCCTCCAAGTACAGACCTATGCCTAGTGGACTTTTATTTGTGGGGGCATTTGAAAGCTCTTGTGTACGGAATCCCAGTTCAATATGTTCATAGTCTCCGGGCCATATTGTGGAAGTGCTGCGAAACCCTACGCAATACTCCAGGAACACATCAGCGTACCCGCGATTCACAACGAGTTGTTGCATGTATCAGTGCCCACGGAGGCCGTACTGAACATCTCCTGTGAGAAAGAGTTGCATGTGAGATGCTGGTGCGTTCCTTCCGTGTGTGTTTCCCGTGATTAATGAGTTGGAGAAAATGAGTTGTAACATGCAAATAAAGCGTTTCCACACCCCTGTTCATATACTATAACTTCATGGTCTACGTGTGAGGAATGTGTCCTGCAGTTTGTGGCGCACAGTTTTGTTATACCCTGTATAGAAGGGCACTCCTGACGATACCCTTGTCCTTGATGAACACTCGCCGTCAAGGACAACGCACTGGGTTCTGTTACTTAAGAAGTCTCCAAGCTACTCACATGTCCGGGGCTCTATTCTGTTGGATTGTACCTTCTTTGCCGGCCGGAGTGGCCGAGCGGTTCTAGGCGCTACAGTCTGGAACCACGCGACGACTACGGTCGCAGGTTCGAATCCTGCCTCGGTCATGGATGTGAGTGATGTCCTCAGATTAGTTAGGTTTAAGTAGTTCTAATTTCTAGGGGACTGATGAGCTCAGAAGTTAAGTCCCATAGTGCTCAGAGACATTTGAATCATTTGTACCTTCTTTAACAGTTGGGCAATTTGACTCCGATTAAAATGCTTTATAGAAATATCTGAATATGGATTCTGCTGTTCATTCATGGTTCGCAGTATATCATCTCAAGAAAGGGCAAACAGAGTTTCGCATCAGCGATGCTTTCTAAAACTGGGTTTATTCCGGTACTTAGGCATCTCGTACTGAAGAAAATTAATTATGTTTGAACTGAGAATATGTTCAAGGATTCTTCAGCAAATTGGTCTGCAATTTTTCGGGTCCGTTATTTTACACTTCTTATGCGTAGGAGCCACCCGAACTTTATTTACAGTCGTAAGAGACTTTACGCTGGGCGAGAGGTTCGTGATAAATGCAAGCTAAGTAGGGGCCATTGCCTTGGATGATCTCTGCAACACCGAATAAGGATTCCATCCCGACGTGGCTACTAATTTGTTTTCAAGTCTTGCAGTTGTTTTCCTGCAATAGGTCTGCTTATTACTATGTCCTTCATACGAGAGTCTGTTCGATGGTCAAACGAAGGTTTGTATGTACAATTCCCCTGCGTCAACGATTTCTTAAATGCGACGTTTAAGACTCCAACTTTACTTTTGATACCTGCTAATGCCACACAAGACGGCGAGCAAGTGACTCGAAAGAACCGTTAGATACACTTAGAGATTTCATGTTCACCGAGTATTTTTTTCGGATCCGGTCAAGATCTTTTGCTAAGGTATGACGCAGGCTTGGCGACGTTCAACTGCAGCAGACGCCACCTGCGGCAACAGGATTACTCGTGCTGCTCAGCACGAAGCACACCAGGGCAGGGGGAATCAAACTTCCGTCCCCAGCATGGGCAACGGTGGATTCAGCGTTGGCGTGTGTCCGCACAGGCGATTGTAAACAGCGACAGTGTCTTCATGCTCAGGTAGTGACAGCTGGGCCGCTAAATGGCCTGAGCTTGATACTCGGATCGCCAGGTTTGGCGACCAGCAGTAGCCATAACGTCTACGGCTGGCCAGGGTCTCAAAAGTCTCCAGGTCAACAGCATCCACACTTAGCGCAAGAAGTAGGTCCGCAGTTTGCGGATATGAAGTCTAGCAGCGGCCGCTTGAGGAATCATTCCGAACCGTACACTAACGTAGACTACCCCTCGTGGCTAATAGTTGGCGATGACTGCATGGTTCTTGTCTAGAACTCACGGTATGTATACAACTGTTGTCCCCTATCGTGTCTAAACCGGTAGGCCATTATATCATTGGTCTAACATTCCAGTCGTGCCAGCAACTTCGCAGCCATAGCGGTGTGGTGATAGTGTGGCCACCTTTCAAAAGCCCTCGGTGGCGACTAGGGGCAGTTGCAGCTTACTCGATATGTTTTCTACTAGTAGGATGTCTTAGGACATTCTTTCTATAACAAGTTTTTGGTGACAGTCAGGGGAATTTGCTGCTTCGCCGGAATAGGCCGAGGCACATCAGCTGATTATAGTCTCAGGTGAGAAACTGTCCGAAATGTTGGTAAGATTGTTACAAGGAAGGTTGTGCTGAGAAATGATTGTTAAGAAAAAAATTCATACATTAATTCACTCCTCAGCTGATTAGCCACGTAGTTAGCCAATAAAGCCGTTGCGGGCGCAAATTCAAGCGGCCCGCCAGATACAATTAGTGTGAGTTGTTCTCATAGCGTAGATGATAGTGCGCGAGACTGTTCAGCCCTTAGCTAGGATCCGATCCTTACTACAGTACGACGTCAATTTTCGTATTGCTCTTGATCGGATTTAGAAAACCAAACGAAGAACAACTTTTGTGTCACGGTCTCTGGCAAGTCACTTGGATTTATACGCGCAACTTCCTCATTAGCTAACTTCTACGATAAGTAACTTGGAAACGGCACAACGTTTCGAATGTTTTCTGAATAATTATTTGTGAGCACAATCTTCTGAGTAACAATCTTACAAGATTTGCAGACTGTTTCTGATCACCTTTGATATGAATGATGTGATAAAGGTTTTTGTTAGCGAATAAATATTCCTCTTTTATCATGAGTACATGATCAAGTATTGAAAGCAATGTGTAAATGTTTCCTGTTCAGTCGACACATTCAGTTTTTACACTATATTTCTCTTTTAGTAGATCGCTACAGTTATCTCTGCAATACTTCACGCGTTTCTCTTATTGCACGCTTTGATTAAACGATACAAGCATACTGACAAGGGAACCTCCCCATCGCACCCCCCTCAGATTTAGTTATAAGTTGGCATAGTGGATAGGCCTTGAAAAACTGAACACAGATCAATCGAGAAAACAGGAAGAAGTTATGTGGAACTATGAAAACAATAAGCAAAATATACAAACTGAGTAGTCCATGCGGAAGATATGAAAGATCAAGGATAGAATGAGCTCAGGAACGCAGAGGCCCCGTGGTTAGCGTGAGCAGCTGCGGAATGAGAGGTCCTTGGTTCAAGTCTACCCTCGAGTGAAAAGTTTACTTTCTTTATTTTCGCAAAGTTATGATCTGTCCGTTCGTTCATTGACGTCTCTGTTCACTGTAATAGGTTTAGTGTCTGTGTTTTGCGACCGCACCGCAAAATCGTGCGATTAGTAGACGAAAGGACGCGCCTCTCCAATGGGAACCGAAAACATTTCATCGCAAGTTCATAGGTCAACCGATTCCTCCACAGGAATACGACACTATTGACGGCATGTGCGTCACATGGCAGGAATATGTTGTCGACCCACATAACTTATACACTTGGCGAATGGGTAAAAATATTCTTCTACCTTGCCCGATTTAGGTTTTCTTGTGGATGTGATAATCGCTCCCAAAAAAGTGATGAAAACATAAGAGTTTGTCACATAAACTACAACAAATGAATGCACAGTCGCACAGTTTTCCCTGTGCTCTGTCAAAACATACGTTTTTAACGTTTTCAAATTTTTCCGTGTGTAGACCGTCAAATCCTGCATATGTACAAGCAAATCCGAACATGTCCTGGAATTTTGGAGAGCGAAGTTGATTACGTGTGAGTGCCTGAACTTTGATAATTGACACACGATCACGTAAACAACACTGCACTGTGTACCTGTGCAGCTTCGCAAAATCATAGAATCTTTTCACAAAGTATTTCACTTGTCAAAAAACGAAACACATCTAACTGTTGCACAAGAGGTGTACAACCTGGAGGAATGGTAATCACGTCTACTCTCACACTAAAATTGTATAATGCCCCATCCTTATGCCCTGTATGGCTGTCAAGGAGATAATAATTGTCTGAAAATAAGAAATTAAGCTTTTCACTCGAGGGAAGACTTGAACCAAGGACCTCTCGTTCCGCAGCTGCTCACGCTAACCACGGGACCACGGCGCTCCTGAGCACATTCTATCCTTGATCTTGCATATCTTGCGCATGGACTACTCAGTTTGTATATTTTGCTTGTTTTTTTCATAGTTTTACACAACTTCTTCCTGTTTTCTCGATTGATCTGTGTTCAGTTTTTCAAAGCCTATCTACTGTGCAACTTGTAACTAAATCTGAGGGGGGAGCGATGGGGAGGTTCCCTTGTGAGCAAACCCTTTGCATGGGCCCGAGGCGATTTCGCATCTTGGGGAAGGTGTTTTTGACGAATTCGAAGCTTTTGTGGGTTATAAACCTCAAGGTCGTACTTGTTTGAAATTGTATTGGCCACTCTTTGCTCTGCGTTCCGATGTAGAGTGGTGTTGTTCTGTGTTTAGACTTACGACGAACACTCCTTTTGTCTGGTTGCGATCCTTGCTGGATTCCACAGTGGTAAGGAATTAGCTAAGGTCATTGCCATTACTTGGCGTGGCGAAGCTTAGGTAAAGAGGTTATTTTGACTTTGCTTACCACGATAAGTCCGCAATTAGGAAACTCGAACGCAGCGCATATTGGACTGAATGGAACCTGACTACAATGACGTCTGTTATCATTTCAATCAATCATGCTACAGATTGAAAGTTACTACTCTTTTTCAAATTACGAAAGAGTTATTACTTTACCAAGCACAAATAATTTATTTACTAACGCGAATGAGCTTGCACTCTTGAAGCTACTGCAGTATGGGAGTCTCTGATATTGTCATCAGATGGTAAAGTCTGAGGCTCCTTGCCAGTTGTAATTTGAGGGTGGTTGTTCCGTCACAACGGGTAGCTGAATTTTCGTCGTTGCAGGTGGAAGGAAATCTGCATAACAGGCCAGATTCGAGTTCGTAGGGACCCATTCATGTCAGTGATAACTGTTGCAGCGTGTACATAAGCCGTACCAAACTGACAAGCGATCTGAAATAAGGCCACAGCCCTTCCAGGCTTAGATCTCTCCTATTTAAGTACTTCGTACTCGTAATATAGGCTCAATTGTTTCATAAATGATCCACCCAATGGCTGCAGTCTAAGACAACAATGTAATGAAAAACCCAATAGAATTACTCCATTTTTCCGTGCTAGGTCAATCAGGGTCAAAATTTTGTACGCGTTGAAAGTAATCCAATAGATGCAGCATTGATCTTTATTTTGTCCCTCCTGTTAACGAAATGAACTTTTCAAACCACACTATGCAAAGGTCATCAGCCGTCCAACCTGTTTCATGAACTTAACGCAGATGCTCGAGGAGGCAGTTCAGTTGGGAATTCTTGTTGTATCCCTTTTCTTGGAAAGACCAGCATAGGCGGGACATACGTTCCAACAGTTGAGATAAAAATTTCAGTTGTCACCGTTTCTCCCCTTTCGGCTGATGTTATCGTTCCAACCTGCCGACGTTCTTTTTCTCGTATAAATTTTGCATGGCCTGAATGATGGCAAACTGTCGTGTGGTAGAAGATAGCCACGCGATGTCAATGTTCTGCACCACTTACAGCGGTGATAAGAGTTGTAGCTCGTGCTGCCCCCACCCCCTCACCCCCTCACCCCCCACCCCCACCCCCACCCAAATTTTCCCCGTCTATCTTTTTCTTTTTAGTTATTATTATTATTATTATTATTTTTTTTTTGGAAGCAACAGTTTGAAGGATAGGTCTTTCTCAATCCTATTGGCGAATCTGTATCACACTGACTACTCTGATCATTTGCAATCTAGAAGCAACTGTAGTGATAATCAGTTCTCATCTAATAGTTCCACTTTAAGAACAAATATGAATAAATAATTAGTAATTATGTACACCGCTCCATTACATGTGCAGATAAGGTATCTAGGCGAGTGCTGTTTCGATAGTTGCTGATTGCTACATATTATGCGAACTGATTTCGCAGGTTACTTCGATGTTATATAGAAATGGTATTCCTAAACTGTGTATTGATTCTGGTGTTTTAATTCTTCGTTTTGTTTAAAGTTAGTGATTTCAAAACTGAGGAAACATCCCTAATCGCATTGCTGTGAGCTACAAGCGGGACGCTAACACTTGTTCAGATTTGGATCATCGTCTTGATGAATCATTACTCACTGCTTAGTATTCGAAATGCAACTACTAAACATAGATTTAAAAGGCGTGTATCTTCACAGGTTTGGAGCAAAAATCTCCGAATCTTTCTGCTTAATTGTCTAGCTTACTTTATTATTGAAGCCCATCAGGTGTTATGACGTAAACTTCTTTAATGGTTCAACCGGGTAAATTACTAAGAAGGAACCAAATGCATCGGAAATCACGACAGTTGTAAAGATAAGTTACAGGAAGCTGGCTAGTATGTATGGAGTATAGTCCCAATATGCCAACTTAAAATATGGATTCCAACTAATCAGGTCATTGATAGTTTCCATGTTTCCACTAATGCTCTGTGGAGAAAAAATGTATTGATAATTGCCATCCAATGTCTATATCGATACTCCGCAAGCTCCAAGTCCGCTTGTGGTACGTGGTGGAGGGTACTTTGTGTGTCAGTGTGTCTTATGAAAGCTTTGAATGCCAAAACCTTACATAACCACATAACCTTTTCCGGATCGAAAATGTTTCTTATTTGACGACGCAAAGCTTCCTAAGACCATTCCCATACAAAACATTTTGATGTTAGATTAGTTTTGTAGTAATACCTAGTAAGATAGGCTTGAACCCTCCACTGCTTCACTAGGGATTGTTCTGTTGGTTGCGGCCTACCTCCACCAAACTACAACTTTTAAACTGACATATCCAGACAGTGACAGGGGGACTGAAGTTTAACATGGACACCAAAACACGGCGCAAATGACGTATCGCTTATTCTTAGAGTGAAAAGAAGCGATTGACAAAAACTTTTAGAAATAACGATATGATGTGTCAGCACAAAATGGAATTCAAATTTTACATGACTACACAAGCTCATCAGAATAGGCTGTACGGTGGTAGGGCTGGACCAAGTGACACATCAGGTAATCACCATCGACAGTTGCACTGAACATTTATTTGGCACATTTAAACAAGACAAATAACAAATAAAATCACCAACACATACTTAAAATTACCATTTAGATGAGAGAAAGTTACTTAAAAATTTAAACATTCACAAACCACGGCACTTATGGCCTATTACACATTTGGTGAAATGAGTTAAAAATTATTTACCCAAAAACTACGATCAACCTGAGGAACAATTTACTAAAATTTAAAGAAGAAATGTAGTCTTTCGTTACTGCAGTAATTGGTATCACCAAAGTAATTAAGAGTACAGGCAACAAAAAATCAGATACCATGGCACACAACCACGTTACTTAAATGGCAGGCACTCTACAATGTTGGACATAAGATATGAAATTTCATGTGACCAAGCAACCTCGTTGGATTCAACAAATTACGGCCAGAAGCGGACGCCCGCCCACTCAGCTGCTTCCAATACAGGCTCTGCATGGACCTAAAACGGGAGCAGCAACGGTCACGAATAGGCACGAAAAGTCCCAGAAGTGGTGGGTATCTACAACAGACTGACACCTGCCTTAAGAAACTAGAAACACAATCATTCATTACAACACATCATCTGTAGAATTAATCAACTTATTAATGAACATCAGTCAAGCAGTACAAATATCTTATGTGCGTAAGGCCAATTATACATTAAGCCGGAAGCGAACTAGATACACGGCCATCCGGCACGCGCGGGCAAACGGGGCGGAAAATACACAACTGCACAAGCAGGACGAAACCCAGGACCCCGCACCCGCCACCAAGACAAACAGCAGATGTCCCGATGAAACGAAATCAAATGCAAGTAACTGGTGTGCAGGCTAATGGTACATCGAGACCATTCCTTCCCCCTCGACGCAAAACACAAGGCGTCTTACAGCAATTTTTGGTTAAATAAGATTTCATTACCATATCCACATACTGTCATTGAAGGAATTCTTGTACTTTCATTAATACAATCACTTTCAAACTATTTAAACTCAAAATAACAACTGGCCTCTCACTAACTTGTAAGAATTTATGAAACTACTCAGCCGGCCGAAGTGGCCGTGCGGTTCTAGGCGCTGCAGTCTGGAACCCCGAGACCGTTCCGGTCGCAGGTTCGAATCCTGCCTCGGGCATGGATGTGTGTGATGTCCTTAGGTTAGTTAGGTTTAACTGGTTCTAAGTTCTATGGGACTAATGACTTCAGAAGTTGAGTCCCATAGTGCTCAGAGCCATTTGAACCATTTTTTTTTTAACTACTCATTTAGAATTAGGCACTTGTCTCTCAGACACACTATAATTTCAGATAGAAATGTAACAGTAATGTTACAGCAATTCGCAGCAAGATATATCCAGGGAAAATTTCATCCATGTATACCTATAGCAAATGGCCACCTTAACTCCGTCGTGTGATATAAGTACAATAACCAGGAGGCACTTAGACAAGGACCAGCCAAACCGTTTACAGTGGCGGTTAACACTGACAGTAGCAATCTACAAACATAATGTGTCAGCACTCCAGGCCCTAGTAAATGTTAATCATCACGTCACATACAGCTCTCAGTAGAACCTTGCGCACTAAGCAAGTTGAAATTAACACATTCGAGGACAGACTCAGTACGAGTAGCAACGGCCGACCAAGAAAATGAAGTCAACAGCATTGAACCCAGTATTCGATTCTGGCCACAGTTTACAGCACAAGCAAGGCCCTTACCCTCTTGCTTGTTGGACGAAGCCAGCCGCCCCAGATCCCATCGACAGGAGACATGCAGAAGGCGAAATACACCAACGGCTTCCCAGTAACTTGACTGATTCCACGCCGGGGATATTTGCTACGGTGCCGTCTCCCGGGTAAACAGCCCCTTTTAGACGTGATCTGCCTGCTGCCTCGCACGGCGCCTGTACTGTCCGCCAGATTTCCCAAACGACATTACTGCTAGACGTCCCAAAGCAAAAAATCCTCCATACTTGGTAGAGCTTCTGCTCTCGCTCCCCAGTAGGTGGCGCCACCGCGCGCTCTGCGCCCACCATCGGAAAGATGACCCATACCAGCGGCAGCAATATCGCTAATGGAGCCACATGACTCAAATGACAAATCAAACTCCAGACCTTTATGTCATTACTTAGGTTTTATTAGCGCGATTGATTAGCAGTTTCATTCAGGGCACTTTGCCAAGCTCTTGATTCCGTGCTATCCACTGTTATGCCGGTATGTTGTTTCATTTTTAGAAAACAGCAACTCGGTAGCACAGAGCAGGAAGAGAACTATTAATCCAGACCCTTACGTTTGTTTCTTACTACCCACCAGCGAAGCTACCGATTTGCGCTTACGTAGAAAATAATAATAAATTTTGTATCAAGCAAAAATAGACATATGGCACAGGAATTAAACTTGTTACAGGTGGAAAATTCTGTTCGACAAGTAAACGAAGAAAATGCAGTCGTATTATACCCCTTCCTTATTTACGTTACGAAAAATAAATAACTAATTATTATTTGTATGCGCAGGAGGAAATATAGCATTAGCCTTGAATAATTCATGAGGAAATCAAACGTTTTAGGGATGCAATTAGTCAAATAGGTATCCAGATACAGAATGATTCACATAATCTATTAATAAAGAAAATGAGTTTGCTCCATGAGTCCGCGACCATTGTGAATAAAACCATCCTTATCGCTTTTTAAAATTTATAATTACCCATGAATATTACAAATATATAGTTGTTTCTAGGAAACCTGCCTACTCAGTTCACTACACAAACAAACAAACAACTCCTTTTAATGAGTTTTTTACAACAAGGAAATTACAATACTTAACTATGTGTCGCAAGCAAAGGGCGACATACAAAATAAACAGAATAGACAAATACAAGTCTGTGCTACGGAGAGGTAGCTAACATGTCCCTAACGCGGACACTGCTGTCAAAGTTCCTAACATTGAAGCTGCTATACAAATGGCCGCCACCAATGGGGCGCGTCCTCTTCACCTAGGGGCCGCTGATGTCGCATTGTCGTCTTTGAAGGGAGGTTGGTCAGCTTGAGATCGGCTGATTTCTCACAGTCCTCTGTTCCCTGTCGTTCAAATGGCGTGTCGGCGCTGAGTTTACGCCGTAAAATCCTCGCGCCTTCCTCCCCTCTGCCTCCCTCAAAGCGACGGACCGTTTTACAGGGTGTTACAAAAAGGTACGGCCAAACTTTCAGGAAACGTTCCTCACACATAAATAAAGAAAAGATGTTATGTGGACATGTATCCGGAAACGCTTAATTTCCATGTTAGAGCTCATTTTCGTTTCGTCAGTATGTACTGTACTTCCTCGATTCACCGCCAGTTGGCCCAATTGGAGGAAGGTAATATTGACTTCGGTGCTTGTGTTGACATGCGACTCATTGCTCTACAGTACTAGCATCAAGCACATCAGTACGTGGCATCAACAGGTTAGTGTTCATCACGAACGTGGTTTTGCAGTCAGTGCAATGTTTACAAATGCGGAGTTGGCAGATGCCCATTTGGTGTATGGATTAGCACGGGGCAATAGCCGTGGCGCGGCACGTCTGTATAGAGACAGATTTCTAGAACGAAGGTGTCCCGACAGGAAGACGTTCGTAGCAATTGATCGGCGTCTTAGAGAGCACGGAACATTCCAGCCTATGACTCGCGACTGGGGAAGACCTAGAACGACGAGGATACCTGCAGTGGACGAGGCAATTCTGCGTGCAGTTGACGATAACCCAAATGTCAGAAGTTGCTGCTGTACAAGGTAACGTTGACCACCTCACTGTATGGAGAGTGCTACGGGAGAACCAGTTGTTTCCGTACCATGTACAGCGTGTGCAGGCACTATCAGCAGCTGATTGGCCTCCGCGGGTACACTTCTGCGAATGGTTCATCCAACAACGTGTCAATCCTCATTTCAGTGCAAATGTTCTCTATACGGATGAGGCTTCATTAGAACCTGATAAAATAGTAAATTTTCACAATCAACATGTGTGGGCTGACGAGAATCCGCACGCAATTGTGCAATCACATCAGCAACACAGATTTTCTGTGAACGTTTGGGCAGGCATTGTTGGTGATGTCTTGATTGGGCCCCATGTTCTTCCACCTACTCTCAATGGAGCACGTTATCATGATTTCATACGGGATACTGTAGCTGTGCTGCTAGAACATGTGCCTTTACAAGTACGACACAACATGTGGTTCATGTACGATGGAGCTCCTGCACATTTCAGTCGACGTGTTCGTACGCTTCTCAACAACAGATTCGGTGACCGATGGATTGGTAGAGGCGGACCAATTCCATGGTCTCCACGCTCTCCTGACCTCAACCCGCGTGACCTTCATTTATGGGGGCATTCGAAAGCTCTTGTCTACGCAACCTCGGTACCAAATGTAGAGACTCTTCGTGCTCGTATTGTGGACGGCTGTGATACAATACGCCATTCTCCAGGGCTGCATCAGCGCATCAGGGATTTCATGCGACGGAGGGTGGATGCATGTATCCTCTCTAACGGAGGACATTTTGAACGTTTCCTGTAACAAAGTGAAGTCACGGTGGTACGTTCTGTTGCTGTGTGTTTCCATTCCATGATTAATGTGATTTGAAGAGAAGTAATAAAATGAGCTCTAACATGGAAAGTAAGCGTTTCCGGACACATGTCCATATAACATATTTTCTTTCTTTGTGTGTGAGGAATGTTTCCTGAAAATTTGGCCGTACCTTTTTGTAACACCCTGTATATGGAGCACGTCAACAGAGGGGGGAGGGGGAGGCAGGACCGTCGACGTTCAGATGGACCCGAAGCTTTGGCTGCAGAGGACGTCGGACATCCTGTAGTACCCCGTCATCTGGCATTCGCTCTGTTGGAAATGTCCCCTGGAAAACGCCTAGAAGGGTGCGAGTCAACCTCCTGAGGCCCATACTCAGATGTCGAAGGTGTCGGCCGCTGCGGCGTGGGCGGATGCAGTTCAAACGGTGGGATGAGGGGAGGCGGAAGACGCGAACGCTCATTCTCCATTGGGTCGTCCCGCTGTGTCATGACGACACCCTCTGGCGGCTGCTGTAACCACACTGTCCTGAGGATCCGTGAATCTGGAGGATGGGTTACAGAAGGATCACCGTGCACTTTCCAGTGGAGAATTTGATTGTGATGTCGGCGCTGCAGTCCGTCTGGGCCTGAAATGAGATACATGTATGTGCCAGTCAATGAAGGACCTCGCCTCGCGACTACCGCCAGCTGCCCTAAAAACCTTGAAAAATAGTATCATACGGCGGGAAGCGATACTTGCGGCCTTCTTTTTGGGCCGGATTCTAAGGAGTGTGGAGCAGGTGATGCAGCGTCCGATGGCTTGTTCCCTGGTGTGTGCTGTGTGAAGTTTGGACGTCTGCTGCTTGCAGTTTCTGATAGAACGATCCGCTTCGCCGTTGGATTGTGGATGCAACGGTGCACTACTTAGATGCTGCATGCCATTGCGTTCACAGAACGTTTCAAATTCGTTTAACGTTAACTGAGGGCCATTGTCCGACACTATGACTTGAGGCAAACTTTCGAGGCAAACAATACACGATAATGTCTCAACTTGCTACTTGGCGTTGTCGAGTTCATTGGCACAATAAAAGGGAACTTGCTGTAAGAGTCTACCACAATTAACCAACGAATGCTACCAACAGGACTCGCAAAGTCTAAGTGAACACTTTGCCATGGTGATTGCGACTTACCAAGCAGAGAATTTTTGTGGCGGAGCGGACTGATTTTCCACCGATGTGCGAACCTGTGACGTCATTCGTTCTATTTGGATATCCATACCCTGGCAAGTACAGTGTCGACGCGCTTACTGTTTAGTACGAACAATCCCCCAGTGTCCTTGGTGGGGTAACTGCATCATTTGTTTTTGAAAACTTTGGGGATCAACTCTCGTGACTGTTCGCTGTCATTTTGAACAAGAATCACACCTTGCTGTATAGCGAGGCTATACCCACGTGCAAAGTATCGGTTAACTACTGAGTTCTTTCCTCGATGCAATGAGCGAGACCGAGATGTGCGAATGTATTTTAGCAAATTATTCAGATCTGAATCAGCTTCCGTGGCCTGTGTAATTTTCCCATAGTTCAGAGGAAAGGATTGAAGCCATTCAAAATCGTGAGCACGTATGTGACAACAAGATGCAGCAGAAGCGCGGAAGTCTGTATCGCGGCCACTCGGAAGTCGTGAAATTGCGTTCGCATTACGATGTTGAGCTACACAGTCTCGTACTGGTATTTAAACAACATAAAAGCCCATTTTTGCAATTTTTGGGCAGTTCGTACAGGAACCGGGCTCATTGGATGAAACAAGGTCTGCAGTGGCTTGTGATCCGTTACTAACAAGGGAACCTCCCCATCGCACCCCCCTCAGATTTAGTTGTAAGTTGGCACAGTGGATAGGCCTTGAAAAACTGAACACAGATCAATTGAGAAAACAGGAAGAAGTTGTGTGGAACTATGAAAAAATAAGCAAAATATACGAACTGAGTAGTCCATGCGTAGGATAGGCAACTTCAAGGGTGATGTAAGCTCAGGAGCGCCGTGGTCCCGTGGTTAGGGTGAGTGGCTGCGGATCGAAAGGTCCTTGGTTCAAATCTTCCGTCGAGTGAAAAGTTTAATCTTTTATTTTCGCAAAGTTATGATCTGTCCGTTCGGTCATTGACGTCTCTGTTCACTGTAATAAGTTTAGTGTCTGTGTTTTGCGACCGCACCGCAAAACCCTGCGATTAGTAGACGAAAGGACGTCTCTCCAATGGGAACCGAAAACGTTTCATCGCAAGGTCATAGGTCAACCAATTCCTCCACAGGAAAAGACGTCTGATATATTCTATACGACACTGGTGACGGCATGTGCGTCACATGACAGGAATATGTTGTCGACCCACCTAACTTGTACACTTCGCGAATTGGTAAAAAGATTCTTCTACCTTCCCCGATTTAGGTTTTCTTCTGGATGTGATAATCACTCCCAAAACAGTGATGAAAACATAAGAGTTTGTCACATAAACTGCAACAAATGAATGCAACAGTTGCAGAGTCGCGCAGTTTTCCCTGTGCTCTGTCAAAACATATGTTTTTAACGTTTTCAAATTTTTACGTTTAGGTGTACCGTTCCCACACTACGGCGCAGTTACCTCGAATCTGACGGGCGGACGGACAGATAATAATTGTCTGAAAACAAAAAGTTAAAATTTTCAATCGAGGGAAGACTTGAACCAAGGACTTCTCATTGCGTAGCTGTTCACGCTAACCACGGGACCACGGCGCTGCTGAGTTCAAACTATCCTTGATGTTGCCTATCTTGCGCATGGATTACTCAGTTTGTATATTTTGCTTACTTTTTTCATAGTTCCACACAACTTCTTCCTGTTTTCTCGCTTGATCTGTGTTCAGTTTTTCAAGGCCTATCCACTGTGCCACCTTATAATTAGATCTGAGGGGGGTGCGATGGGGAGGTTCCCTTGTAAGTAGAATTTTCTGCCAGACCAATAGCGGTGGAATTTGGTGACACCATACGCAATATCCAACGCTGTATTTGTGAATAGCCTTGGACAATACGTTTGATGCAAAAGCAATAGGCCTGCATTTATCACCAAACCTGCACGAAAGCACTGCACCGATTCTGTAAGGAAAAGCGTCAAGTTGCAACACAAATGGTTTGTCATGATCATAGTGAACCAAGCATCGATCACTGAGCAATGCATCTTTCAGTTTTTGAAAAGATTCTTGGCACTCATCAATCCAAATAAGCGATGCAGTGGAGCTGCGATTTGTGCAGCATTCGGTGTGAAACCAATGTAATAGTTCATTTTTCCAAAGACTGACTGCAATTCTGTGACATTGCGAGGAATCGATCGGTCACGTATGGCTAACAAATGTGACTGAAGAGGATGTACACCTTGACTGTTTGTGACATGACCAAGATACTGCAATTCAGGTTAAAAAAAACACGCCAATTTGCAAGTTCTTTAAGTGTACGACCTGCCCACTTGTGCAGTCAGCCGTTCCAGTTACCGTTGGAAAATGGCGGGTGTGGAAGCACAACCAAAATGCAAAACGCTAATATTTAAACACGCTCCAGTGAGTGTCCACAACACACACGGTTTGAGATTCTTCATCTAGCGATATTCGTGGGTATGTATCGCGCAAATCAATTTTTGAAAAGTAGCGACCGGCGCTTAATCTCTCCATGAGACCCTCTGGGCGTATCATTGGATAAGTATCAACAACAGTTTGTGGGTTGACTGTAGACTTACAGTCAGCAAAGGGATGAATACGATCTGAAGGTTTGGGGAGCAAAACCAATGGACTTGCCCACTGACTAGCTTGTATGGGCACAATAGCTCCGCTATCTTGCAATTCTTTAAGTTCAACAGCCACATTGTCCAGTAATACAATGGGAACAGTTGTGGCCCAGCAAAATTTCGGTTGAGCATTGTCAAGTAGTCAGGGAATTCTTTCATAAAGTTAGCTACTCTGTCTTTGGTACAGAATGCAGTCACTGACAACACATTGTCCAGAATTTGAAAGCCAAGCAAATCACACGAATCAAGGCCAAATACACTCCTGGAAATTGAAATAAGAACACCATGAATTCATTGTCCCAGGAAGGGGAAACTTTATTGACACATTCCTGGGGTCAGATACATCACATGATCACACTGACAGAACCACAGGCACATAGACACAGGCAACAGAGCATGCACAATGTCGGCACTAGTACAGTGTATATCCACCTTTCGCAGCAATGCAGGCTGCTATTCTCCCATGGAGACGATCGTAGAGATGCTGGATGTAGTCCTGTGGAACGGCTTGCCATGCCATTTCCACCTGGCGCCTCAGTTGGACCAGCGTTCGTGCTGGACGTGCAGACCGCGTGAGACGACGCTTCATCCAGTCCCAAACATGCTCAATGGGGGACAGATCCGGAGATCTTGCAGGCCAGGGTAGTTGACTTACACCTTCTAGAGCACGTTGGGTGGCATGGGATACATGCGGACGTGCATTGTCCTGTTAGAACAGCAAGTTCCCTTGCCGGTCTAGGAATGGTAGAACGATGGGTTCGATGACGGTTTGGATGTACCGTGCACTATTCAGTGTCCCCTCGACGACCACCAGTGGTGTACGGCCAGTGTAGGAGATCGCTCCCCACACCATGATGCCGGGTGTTGGCCCTGTGTGCCTCGGTCGTATGCAGTCCTGATTGTGGCGCTCACCTGCACGGCGCCAAACACGCATACGACCATCATTGGCACCAAGGCAGAAGCGACACTCATCGCTGAAGACGACACGTCTCCATTCGTCCCTCCATTCACGCCTGTCGCGACACCACTGGAGGCGGGCTGCACGATGTTGGGGCGTGAGCGGAAGACGGCCTAACGGTGTGCGGGACCGTAGCCCAGCTTCATGGAGACGGTTGCGAATGGTCCTCGCCGATACCCCAGGAGCAACAGTGTCCCTAATTTGCTGGGAAGTAGCGGTGCGGTCCCCTACGGCACTGCGTAGGATCCTACGGTCTTGGCGTGCATCCGTGCGTCGCTGCGGTCCGGTCCCAGGTCGACGGGCACGTGCACCTTCCGCCGACCACTGGCGACAACATCGATGTACTGTGGAGACCTCACGCCCCACGTGTTGAGCAATTCGGCGGTACGTCCACCCGGTCTCCCGCATGCCCACTATACGCCCTCGCTCAAAGTCCGTCAACTGCACATACGGTTCACGTCCACGCTGTCGCGGCATGCTACCAGTGTTAAAGACTGCGATGGAGCTCCGTATGCCACGGCAAACTGGCTGACACTGACGGCGGCGGTGCACAAATGCTGCGCAGCTAGCGCCATTCGACGGCCAACACCGCGGTTCCTGGTGTGTCCGCTGTGCCGTGCGTGTGATCATTGCTTGTACAGCCCTCTTGCAGTGTCCGGAGCAAGTATGGTGGGTCTGACACACCGGTGTCAATGTGTTCTTTTTTCCATTTCCAGGAGTGTATGTTCGCATGACCGCGTGTTTGTAGCACAGTGAAAGTTACAGTTCGCGTATGTGAGCGATACATGGCAGGTAAAGTACATTTTCTGAGAATGGGAATATCTTCCCTATTAAAATAAGCCGTTAGATGTGTGCTAGAATTAGACAGGAGTGGGGAGTCCAGCAGTTCATATGTGTAACGATTCAGCAACCCAACCGAGGCACCAGTGTCCAACTGAAACTTCACCCGTCTTCCACTAAGATACAAGTGAACAAAAAGTTTGTTGGGTTGACGTAACAATGAAGAAACTGCTTGTTCGCTAGTTTCGCTAATGCCTGCTGCAGGCTTTGAATACACTGCATTTATAACATGGACCTTGTCACTAGATTTTTGTAAGTGGGCAGAATTCATATGTTTGTTCCATTGCAAACATACGGGTTGTACGTGACCTTTCTTGCCACAAGCGTAACACTGTGCTTGTCTGGAAGGGAAATCATGACGTTTGTTCCGTGAGTAGCACGAGGGCATGTTTTACTTCTGTTCATCGATATGTCCGCCTGTTTAGAAAACTGTTTACGTGGCTTGGTGTACGCGTGCTGTTGCTGCCTACTGGGCCAGTATGCGCAAGGGATGACTCAACCCGACAAAGTGCTGGCTGCTCTAATTTATCGGCCGCTACGGCACCTGTATCATACTGTTCTAGAATTTGCACCACATGATGAAATGACTGTTTTAAAACAGGCATCAGTTACATTGCACACTATGGTACTCATTCACCTCGTCGCCAATGTTGTGGACCAGCCTTGTGGTCAATGTTGTTGTTTTGCAAAAACAGACATAATGTCTTATGGGACAACCGCAATCAGTGATTTTATAATGTTACTTAAAATCCGTCTTGATTGCAAATTTTTTTTTTATTATTCATATGACCGGTTTCGGTTCATTCAAAACCATCTTCAGATCTGTAAAAATAATTATACTAATTTACTATTTCACGAAAGCAAATCTTTTTCATCCTATCTTATCAACATCAAATGTACCAGAACGTACCTGATATTTAAGTTACAGGAGTAACCCGTCCAATTCAGCAACTTTCACATGCTACGTCACATAAAATTGGTTGGCAGAGTGCACGTCATTTATATTAATTATAACACTATTACCGACAGGTGGCGTCTGGTACATTTGTTACATTCCATTTGCACATACTGTATTCAGTAGATCTTTTTTATATTAAAAATATTTAATTAAAATATGTAGATGTCAAAGCTAAAATCTGTACTTGTCAGGATTAAAAAACAGTAAAATTATCATTTTTATACAATCTAACAGGCATAGGGCGATTTATATATCTATGGTGCTGGTGTGAACTTGTTTTCTTCTACGGTCTGCTTCCGTGGTTCCCGCCACTTTGGTGTTGTGCCGCGGTCCGCTCAGTCGTCTGCTGTCCATCACCGCGGGCAAGAGGGCCGCACAGGAGGGCCCCGTCAACGACGCCAGGCGTTGCACGCGTCTTCCGGCTTCTCCACCGCGCACCATCTCTCATCCCTCGGCCTGGATCTCCATACGCAACAGTTGTCATCTTAGTAGGTCGTCATAAATGCTAAAATAGGCGTTATGATTGAATTCGCTTTGTTCGTTGAGGATTAAATCCGAATCTTTATTTTTGTGGGTGTATATTTCGATCTCTTCTAAAATGTTAAGGAACCGTCCCTTGTGAGCTCTATGCAGGATGTCTAAGTTGTTTTCAATATTCGTAACTGAGTGCTTTGTCGCAGCCATATGCGCCCCAAAAGCTGTTTTGTTTTGAGAGTAGGTGTGCTCCCTGAATCTGGTTTCAAAGTTCCTACCAGTCTGCCCTATATATTGCTTACAGCAGTCATTACATTTGATTTTGTATACACCTGAATCCTGAAATTTATTCCTACTATTACACATTCTATGCCGGAGCTTCAATTTTAACGTGTTATTTGTTCGGAACCCTATTTTAACGTCGGATTTACGAAAGCATCTTTCAATTTTGTCTGCAATTCTTCCATTGTAAGTGAGAGCTACATATTTTTTCTTGTTGTTCCTCTTAACTGCTACTTGCCTTCCTTCTGTTTGTTCCATTTGCCTCTTCTTTATCTTCCTATAAATATTCATCACCTGCTTACACGTATATCCGTTCGCTACGGCCACTTGTTTTAAAATACTTAACTCCTTTTCTACTTCGTGTTGGCTTAGTGGCAATCTTAGTAGCCTGTATACCATCGAAGTAAAATATGCCCATTTGTATCGCGGTGGGTGACAAGAGCGCTCGTTGATAACTAGATCTGTACACGTAGGTTTTCTGAATATGCTAAATTCATGCTTCTCATTTTTCTTTATTAGTGTTAAAACTAAGTAGTCTATACGGTTGTTTTCTTCTGATTCCATGGTGAATCTAATTTTCGGGTGTTGAGAGCTCATTTTTTGTGCTAAGTTTTCGATATCATTTTTATCTCCTTTGTATAATAAAATGGAGTCGTCCACATATCTCCTGTAATATACAATTTTCTCAGCGATATTAGGATTTTCATCAAAGAATTTGTTTTCTAAGTGATTTACAAAAATGTCAGCCAGCGTCCCAGCTAAACTGTTCCCCATTTCCAGCCCGTCTTTCTGTTGATAAATTTTACCATTGAAAGTAAAGTAATTGAACGACAAGACATGTTCCAACATTTCCACTAGTTCAATCACTTCCCCCAGTGCCAATTTACCATGAGTGAGGAGATTGTTCTTAATGATCTCAATCGTTTCTTTTACGGGAATGTTTGTGTACAGATTGGTGACATCCAATGAAGCTAGTGACGCATTCTGAGGTATAAGTACGTCTTTAATTTGCTCGGCAAATTCGTAGCTGTTGCTAATGTTGAAAGTCCGACGATATGTATATGCCGCCTTCAATCTGTTATTTAGCTCTTTATTTAATTTATAACTTGGGCTGCTGGTGTTATTAACGATTGGGCGAATCGATTTTTCAACTTTATGGAGCTTTACTTGTGATCGTAATTCGGGGATTCGCGGATTCATTACTCATGGTAAATTGGCACTGGGGGAAGTGATTGAACTAGTGGAAATGTTGGAACATGTCTTGTCGTTCAATTACTTTACTTTCAATGGTAAAATTTATCAACAGAAAGACGGGCTGGCAATGGGGAACAGTTTAGCTGGGACGCTGGCTGACATTTTTGTAAATCACTTAGAAAACAAATTCTTTGATGAAAATCCTAATATCGCTGAGAAAATTGTATATTACAGGAGATATGTGGACGACTCCATTTTATTATACAAAGGAGATAAAAATGATATCGAAAACTTAGCACAAAAAATGAGCTCTCAACACCCAAAAATTAGATTCACCATGGAATTTGAAGAAAACAACCGTATAGATTACTTAGATTTAACACTAATAAAGAAAAATGGGAAGCATGAATTTGGCATATTCAGAAAACCTACGTGTACAGATCTAGTTATCAACGAGCGCTCTTGTCACCCACCGCGATACAAATGGGCATATTTTACTTCGATGGTATACAGGCTACTAAGATTGCCACTAAGCCAACACGAAGTAGAAAAGGAGTTAAGTATTTTAAAACAAGTGGCCGTAGCGAACGGATATACGTGTAAGCAGGTGATGAATATTTATAGGAAGATAAAGAAGAGGCAAATGGAACAAACAGAAGGAAAGCAAGTAGCAGTTAAGAGGAACAACAAGAAAAAATATGTAGCTCTCACTTACAATGGAAGAATTGCAGACAAAATTGAAAGATGCTTTCGTAAATCCGACGTTAAAATAGGGTTCCGAACAAATAACACGTTAAAATTGAAGCTCCGGCATAGAATGTGTAATAGTAGGAATAAATTTCAGGATTCAGGTGTATATAAAATCAAATGTAATGACTGCTGTAAGCAATATATAGGGCAGACTGGTAGGAACTTTGAAACCAGATTCAGGGAGCACACCTACTCTCAAAACAAAACAGCTTTTGGGGCGCATATGGCTGCGACAAAGCACTCAGTCACGAATATTGAAAACAACTTAGACATCCTGCATAGAGCTCACAAGGGACGGTTCCTTAACATTTTAGAAGAGATCGAAATATACACCCACAAAAATAAAGATCCGGATTTAATCCTCAACGAACAAAGCGAATTCAATCATAACGCCTATTTTAGCATTTATGACGACCTACTAAGATGACAACTGTTGCGTATGGAGATCCAGGCCGAGGGATGAGAGATGGTGCGCGGTGGAGAAGCCGGAAGACGCGTGCAACGCCTGGCGTCGTTGACGGGGCCCTCCTGTGCGGCCCTCTTGCCCGCGGCGATGGACAGCAGACGACTGAGCGGACCGCGGCACAACACCAAAGTGGCGGGAACCACGGAAGCAGACCGTAGAAGAAAACAAGTTCACACCAGCACCATAGATATATAAATCGCCCTATGCCTGTTAGATCGTATAAAAAATGATAATTTTACTCATAGCGTGTAGGCTTTCACGGCCGGCGTCTTCAGTAATTAAAACTTCCGGGCTAAGAGGCCGTGGTCCAATAGTAGAATTACTTCTCCCTGACGTAGACTCACCTCAGATGATGTTGCCCGCAGCTGGCAACGAAACGTCAGGGAGAAGTAATTCTACTATTGGACCACGGCCTCTTAGCCCGGAAGTTTTAATTACTGGATAATTTTACTGTTTTTTAATCCTGACAAGTACAGATTTTAGCTTTGACATCTACATATTTTAATTAAATATTTTTAATATATAAAAGATCTACTGAATACAGAATGTAACAAATGTAGCAGACCTGTCGGTAATAGTGTTATAATTAATATAAATGACGTGCACTCTGCCAACCAATTTTATGCGACGTAGCATGTGAAAGTTGCTGAATTGGACGGGTTACTCCTGTAACTTAAATATCAGGTACGTTCTGGTACATTTGATGTTGATAAGATAGGATGAAAAAGATTTGCTTTCGTGAAATAGTAAATTAGTATAATTATTTTTACAGATCTGAAGATGGTTCTGAATGAACCGAAACCGGTCATATGAATAATAAAAAAATTTGCAATCAAGACGGATTTTAAGTAACATTATACAATGTTGTTGTGTCTAGGAATCCTGCCTTATCAGCTCGCCATACAAACCAACAAACAATTAATTTTAATTAGTTTTATTACAACAAGAAAATTACCATACATAACTATGCAAGCCGTGTCGAAGATATGACGTCATAATCACTGAGATGCATGAAAAACGCCCCATGATGCATCAATTTTTAATAGATTTATTCATCACATTATATTAATACATTATTGATACATTACTTCTAAGATGCTGCTACAGTCGACTCAGGGAAGTCCCTGACACCTGGCAGCCTTTGACAGTTTTCAACTGCAAAGCGCAAACGGCTGTAGGTGAAAATACGTGTAGAGCTACGAAGAGACGTTGCCATAGCGACGTTCACTGATTCGCATTGTAGGCAGGCGAAGCAGCTGCGCCCAGCGTTCAGAAATTAGTTATATTACACTACAAACACAGTTCTTTTTGTTTTCGTTTCTAGTAGGAAATTGGCAAAATGAATATTTGGGCAATGACGGGTTCTCAGTTAGTATTTATATACATAAATACATTTTAATAGACCTTCTGGAATGTTCGATTTACAAAATTATTCAAATAAAGCGAACCTCTGTTAGGAGGACGCAACGTACTGGTCTATTCATCTTTGGATCTTCTACGTTTTCTCTACGAATCCTATCTTGTGGACCCCAGAGTGATAACATGTATTCAAGCATTGGCTGAAAGAAGGTTTTGTAAGCTACTTTCTTTGTAGGTGGAGTGCACTTCATGCGGATTCTTCCAATGAATCTCAGTCTGGTATCTTCATTTCCTGTGAATAATTTTATGTGGTCGTTCAATTTTAAAAACCTCCTTTCGCATCATCCCAGAATTTTAATGGATGTGACTGCTTCCAGCAACTGCTGGTCAGTCGTGTAATCATACTACACGAGT
The DNA here is from genome assembly GCF_021461395.2 of Schistocerca americana. NCBI lineage: Eukaryota > Metazoa > Arthropoda > Insecta > Orthoptera > Acrididae > Schistocerca > Schistocerca americana. The sequence goes on from NC_060123.1 coordinate 456,679,645, forward strand.
CTGTAGTTCCCATTTCTGAGGGTCAACTGGCTATCCCTGCACCAAATATCTCTCCTCTCCAGGTCTTTCTACATTTTTCAACAACTTCTTTATAAACAACAGCATCATCGGCGAACAGCCGTTGTCTTATTGACCCCATTGGTATACACCCAGAGTTACTTTTACATTTTACATCATGTTGTTAATTCTTGCAGAAAACAGGATACAAATTATGATATTGGAGGTCTAGTTTAAGTTATTATTGTAACAGATTATTTGATTTTGACAGCAAACCTAAGACTGTGATAAGCAGAATGACATGTGCGATAGGAACCAAGTAGCTGGTGATCACACGTAAGTCTTAGACAAGCCTGCTGAGCATGTCTCCCCTGAAATAGCCAATGGCGGAGCTGCAGCTGACGTAAACAGAAGGTCCAGTTACCATCCCAAGAGGGTAGGCGAGGGGTACGCTCATCTTCTGAAAATTCCGACATAACTAGCACGGTGAACTTCGGCTTAGGGTGAAAGGCCAAACGTAGGAAAATGACGCTGAAAGTACGAGTAAACGTTCGAGTTAGAGGGCAGAAATTGTGGAGCTAACGAAATCAAAACACAGCACGTAATGCAAAGCTTGACCGTAGCATAGAGTCCTCGTTACCACATTAAATGTCTTAAAAGTTATGAGTAAACGTGGTTATTACAAGGCCACAAAAAGTGCAAAAAACAGCGTACTTCAAAGACTATCAGAAATTGTGGCACTCTCAGCCAAAAACATACTCGTATCCTTTCAGCTGGCAGATGTGAAAATCTGATAACAGACTGTGCACTTAAGATATATATAACGACTATACAAATATACACACGCAGCAGTACTCGTTACAGTAAATTAAAGAATTAGGGGTAGCTTAAAAGCATGAGATTTTTATACACAATATATAATTAATTATTTTTAAATTATCAGCTTAATTAATATGATAACAGGCATCGCTTTGATACCAGCATTTGGAAAAAAGATTGGAAATCCTATACATTGATATATTACAGATACATACAAAGAAGCGACAGATGCGAACTGCCACTGATATCTATGAGAGCCAAATATTGTAACGCCTCTTGCGGTCTTAGAAACGAGAGAGAATCAGCAATGATTGAAATAAATAACTGCTTTAGAGCCTACATATTCTCACTGTTTCTGTAGAGCTACAATCTCATACCTGCTGAGACAATAATTAGGTAAAAATATTTGCATTCCCGCAATATCAGCTGGTTAGTGTCAAGTAAAATAAATGGGTGAGAAATATAATATTATAATTATTCTATAAAATATCAAATTAAGGACACAAGTTACATAAACACATTTCCATTGGCAAGGAAGTTACAAAAAATAGGTGAACAGTGTTAAATAGGACTGGACGCAAACCACCCAAAGGGCAAGCGAATGCAAACTAATTTGTGAAAAACGGTTGGTGCATGTGAGAGGCAAACAGTACCAGAATAGACCATACTTACGGGGACCAAGGACTTATACGATGAAAACATAAATTCATTATTTCAGAGAGAACACGTATTGAAGGATTGTCACAAGACGTAATGTCCAGCAAAATGATGAACAGAAGACTTTATTTCGCAAGAGGAACAAGATCGAGGGACAGCGTGTTGGATTACCTTGTCATACTGTAGTCTAAGATCCCAATTAAAACTGACCTTCCCTCGTCCAGTTACCTAATGTATATTACATTCCATATAATGTATAAATAAACAATACGTAGCCCTCATTGGGTTGCCGTCCCTTATCCCTGCACAATTGTTTATATTTAAAAATGATTAATATAATTTCTTTCATTATTTATCCTCATACAGTTTGTTAAAAGGTTACCGTCAATCGAGAGTAAAAGATGTAAATAAAACGCCAAAGTAAGGTTGTATAGGTTTCACGAACCAATAATGAAAGATTGCTAGGTGCAAACACTTAAGCATGTAGGAGTAAATTACCGTCATGCTTTGTCCAATCGTATATAATATGTAGCTCATTATAATACGAACACAGCGGTATAGGGTTGCCTTAGCAAAAAGCGGTCTGTATTGGGCTTGTCACATTTTTAAGTTTCAAATCCTGAGTGCGAGAGTGTGTCGCGATGGATAAACATCGAACGTACAAACCTATACGACAGAGAAAGACGAAGAATAACAGTTGCGTGCGAGACAGTGAAACAGACGAAACTCTCAAAGGTTTCTTTCAACCACTACCGCAGCGCTGCCAAGCGACTGCACTGAATAAACACTGCGAAATGCTTGTGCTCTGTATCTACGGAGTATAGGAGCACTCTCAAAACGCAGAACTGTATTCACCGTATAGTGTTTGGAAGCATTCAATAATTACCTCAATATAAATGCATAATTTAGTACCTATAAGGAATATTCACTTACCTGGAGGTTTTATGAATTTATTTGTAAGATATATTTAAGAAATGAAGAAAATCGATCAACATTTTCAAAACCGATTGACACGTTTGATTAATGAAGGGAATCTAATTTATTTTACAATTTAAAATACAAAGATTTCAAACACTAATAGTTACTCAGAATCCGATGTATCAGAAGTTGAAATTTTGAAATCATATTCTAAGGGATTATCATCATGACTATCTTTTCTTTAACCAATAAAATTTCGTTAACTTGTAAGCGAACAGGGTCCCCTACGACTGGCTTTAAACGACCGTTCATGTACCACCCAAAAGATTAAGGGTGTAATTTCACAAAACTTGGATCGGTTGTAGAAAACTACACAGAACTTATGTATATCGTGCACAAAATTACATGTTTTAACGTCTTCCGGTATGGTGTAATCCTATTTGACTTGAAGTTTTTCATTTTTTAATAAGTTATTCATTATCATTTCTGGCTGAATAATTCGTTGGAAAAGATTGAATCTCACCTCATTTCTTTTGCACTGATTTGTGCCATACTCTTTAACGACGGTTTTTCGTCAATGAAAGCGTCGGCATACATAAGTTTTTTATAGACTTCGATATTTACAAAAAATTTAAGCGGTCTGACTTTTCCCTTAGTGTAGAAAGCAGCGGTGTAATCGCAGCTTATAAATGCGTGTATGCTGGTAGACTTTAACGTATTAAGAATCCTAAACTCAATGCTAATCCTGTGTGGCTGATACAGTTAAGATCTTTATTGTTTTTTGTTTTAGTTCGCCAACCCTACCAACCAGTTCCACATTCAGGAACGTTATGCGTATTGGTCAGCAAAATTATGAAAACATCAGCGTCAGGGGTTTCTACTATATTTTTTTTATGTTGGTGGCATTTTGCTAACATGAAGCATAATCTTCATATCCACTACTTCAAGTTGACGATCATCATTAATTTCTTCAATTTTTACGATATGATTTTTGTTTATTTGTTAAGAGTAGTACTGTATTTCTAAGGTTAGAAAGACTTAGATAGTTTGCTTCATTGAAGCCAAATGTCGTTCTCCCAATAATCGGCTAAGAACAGCACGAAAGCTCCCTTAAAACTAGAACACTTAAAATACCAAAAAAAACCGTTGTTTGGGTTACAGAGGTCATGTAATTCTATGAAAAAATTTAAATCATTGTCGATATTGAAATTCAGAATCTTTGGCTGAGGGCCTGAAACAGCGATCAAATAAGATACTTATCTCCGTAGTGTTAGTAGAACAAAGCTTTAAGAGAATAGATTCAATTACTTTGTCAAAGGTTTGTGGCAATGAGGATCCGATATGGTATAAAAAGTAGAAACCATCTACTATTTCAACGTTGATTTGGGTCGGTTGAGAGACGAATGTGAGCCGGCCGGAGTGGCCGAGTGGTTCTAGGCGCTTCAGTTTGGAACCGCACGACCGCTACGGTCGCAGGTTCTAATCCTGCCTCGGGCATGGATGTCTGTGATGTCCTTACGTTTCTTAGGTTTAAGTAGTTCTAAGTTTTAGGACACTGATGACCTCAGATGTTAAGTCCCGTAGTGCTCAGAGCCATTTGAACCATTTTTTGTGTCGGCTGAATCATGTTAACTTTACAAATGTGGACTTGCCTGTCTTCAACATTACACCAGTACACGAGAAAAGATCAGACACTATTTCTGCTAGTGAACATGCCAAACAGTGTTCAGAACTTTTTATTTTTCTCAAGACTAACTGTGAGTAGCCGACCAAAGACGCCTCGTTCCATTTTCAGTACTCTCTTTTTATCTACAATCATTCGAACTTTGGAGGTAGTTTGTGTTAAAAAATTAAGAAACCTGTTTGTTAGTATCGTTTTTCTTTTCTATCATGAAATCTGCCAATAATAGAAATGAATTCAGAAAAAAAACTTTCGGTGACTGCAAACAGACTTAATTGTAAGGGGAAAATCAGTGACATCGGCTGACCTATAGAAATCTTAAATAAAACATTTTTATCGATATTGTCATCCGGTGAATTGATGGCATTTTAATCGTTTTAATAATCTTGCTTCATTTTTATCGTGGTTATTTGCAAACAATATGATATATCATCTTGTTGTGACAAATCAAGAACTTTCTTGACAGCAGTCAGTATTGTCGCTCCCATACTACGGCAGAGAGTCCATTTTCGACGCGGAGATGTGAAGCCACGGTAATATTATTGGCGGAGATCTGCGATTTGAGCGCGCTTCTTCAAAAAATGGTTCAAATGGCTCTGAGCACTACGGAACTTAACTTCTAAGGTCATCAGTCCCGTAGAACTTAGAACTACTTAAACCGAACCTAAGGACATCACACACACCCATGCCCGAGGCAGGATTCGAACCTGCGACCGTAGCGGTCGCGGGGTTCCAGACTGTAGCGCCTAGAACCGCTTGGCCACCCCGGCCGGCGCGCTTCTTCACTCCATACATGTAATACACAATCACATCGCAGTACCAGTCGCTTGGCAGAGCTGCAATAGCGGTTGCAAGAAGATTGTGGGAGTTTTCGTGACAACACTAAGGTAGGCCAACTGCTGCTGAGGCAACCATTTACCATCGTGATAGCAATTAAATTATCTACATTTTGAATATGATTCTATATGAAAATTCGAAGAAGGCAATTTACTCTTTCACGCTTACCTTTTGGTACTGGCTAACTTTCATTATTGGCCAGAAAAGGTAGGGTACCTCACATTGGCATTTATTTACATCTTCTGCTCTTGACAATACTACTATTTATAAGAAACTTTATGAGAATAAAGATCGAATAAATTAAATTACTCAGTTTTTAACTAAAAATAGTTGAGCAGACATACGGGGTGGCAACAGTAGCACTTTTAGTTTATTTATGCATTTACAATGTATAAAATACGCATTTTGTTAGGAAACTCGTTGAAGGTCGGTTTAAGTCTGGATCTTAGACTACTAGAGGTAGAGAAAAGTTGGTAACAGAGACACCTGGAAGTACATTGTTTAGGATGTTCGTCAAGAGCGTTAATGGCAGGGAAGAAGTAAAAATGTCTGCTAGAGCAATAAACATAAATAACCTCATTGAGCACAGAGAAGCTGAATGATGTTCCTTATATTGTACTAAATCACATCTCCACTTTCCCTAATTTTCTGTATATTCGTTACTCCATAACTCTGTGACTGGAAGCAAAAACTGGAATCCACAGCAATCTCCATCACCCTCTATTCAGATACGCGTTTCGCTAAAGCCTTTTTGTCTGTTCGTACCTGACGTTATTACACTCTCTAATTTTGTAGCTCTATTACCGCACCTAATCCATTCGCAAAATGTAGCAGTGAATTAAATACATCGCAAGTTGTAACTCACACGAAGTGGTGTCTGATACCATCAGACTTTACGGTTAGAAGACAAACTGTGTATGCTATCTGTGTACTGCGCACTGTCGTTTGTCACAAAAATGGCGTAGGTGTAGCTAATGTGGGCGATAAGCGCTATTTACGAGTGTGGTGCAAAGGCTGTTCGCACGGAAGCTGCAAACGGTTTCCTACACGTTGAAAAACTCATGATAGCAGAATTACACATGCAGTACAGTCGATCATTATTTTATTCTGCTGTGTAATTTTTTGAGTCCAGTACTGATTAAATTTGCCCTTTATGGCATTTTTACTTAGCAATGAGGGTTATAGGTGCCTCAAAACCATACAAAGTATTAACTGCACACATTTCAAAGATATGTGATGTAATCGAAATGTATCTTGTGAAAGACGAATTTCATCCCGTTTCTGCCCTGATAACATCGAGCTCTTTCTTTACTTAATGTAATACAGATTCTTAATTCTGTTCCTGTACCGGTGTTATGATTAATAGGACCAGCCATCTATCACCCAAAACCTACATACTTGTGGCGTCTTCAAAGGCTGTTACATCATTTCTCTTGCAAATACAGACATTAGGAAACTGAAATTGTGAACTATCGGTACTAAATTTATCACCATTATTAACGTTATATCTTTACTAGAGATTTCAGAAGTGCTTCCCTATTGGTAAATGTGTATGGGAATCTGATTTTTCATCCTAAGCTGGGGCTTTCCTGTGATTTGTGTCATGAGGCTCCTCGTTTCGAGTTCACCTACCTGGAAGTTATGGCTCTAGGAATTACGAGGGCAGTTCAATAAGTAATGCAACACATTTTTTTTCTGAATCAGGAGTTGTTTTATTCAGCATTGAAATACACCAGGTTATTCCCCAATCTTTTAGCTACACAACACTATTTTTCAACGTAATCTCCATTCAGTGCTACGGCCTTACGCCACCTTGAAATGAGGGCCCGTATGCCTGCACGGTACCATTCCACTGGTCGATGTCGGAGCCAACGTCGTACTGCATCAATAACTTCTTCATCATCCGCGTAATGCCTCCCACGGATTGCGTCCTTCATTGGGCCAAACATATGGAAATCCGACGGTGCGAGATCGGGGCTGTAGGGTGCATGAGGAAGAACAGTCCACTGAAGTTTTGTGAGTTCCTCTCGGGTGCGAGGTCTTGCGTTGTCATGAGGAAGGAGAAGATCGTTCAGATTTTTGTGCATACGAACACGCTGAAGTCGTTTCTTCAATTTCTGAAGAGTAGCACAATACACTTCAGAGTTGATCGTTTGACCATGGGGAAGGACATCGAACAGAATAACCCCTTCAGCGTCCCAGAAGACTGTAACCATGACTTTACCGGCTGAGGGTATGGCTTTAAACTTTTTCTTGGTAGGGGAGTGGGTGTGGCGCCACTCCATTGATTGCCGTTTTGTTTCAGGTTCGAAGTGATGAACCCATGTTTCATCGCCTGTAACAATCTTTGACAAGAAATTGTCACCCTCAGCCACATGACTAGCAAGCAATTTCGCATAGATGGTTCTCCTTTGCTCTTTATGGTGTTCGGTTAGACAACGAGGGACCCAGCGGGAACAAACCTTTGAATATCCCAACTGGTGAACAATTGTGACAGCACTACCAACAGAGATGTCAAGTTGAGCACTGAGTTGTTTGATGATGATCCGTCGATCATCTCGAACGAGTGTGTTCGCACGCTCCGCCATTGCAGGAGTCACAGCTGTGCACGGCCGGCCCGCACGCGGGAGATCAGACAGTCTTGCTTGACCTTGCGGCGATGATGACACACGCTTTGCCCAACGACTCACCGTGCTTTTGTCCACTGCCAGACCACTGTAGACATTCTGCAAGCGCCTATGAATATCTGAGATGCCCTGGTTTTCTGCCAAAAGAAACTCGATCACTGCCCGTTGTTTGCAACGCACATCCGTTACAGACGCCATTTTAACAGCTCCGTACAGCGCTGCCATCTGTTGGAAGTCAATGAAACTATACGAGACGAAGCGGGAATGTTTGAAAATATTCCACAAGAAATTTCCGGTTTTTTCAACCAAAATTGGCCGAGAAAAAAAATGTGTTGCATTACTTATTGAACTGCCCTCGTATAATAAACCACACAAACTGTTAATGAAGAACTCCTATGTTTTTGTTTTTAATCTTTATTTTTTTAAATTTGTTGTCCACAATACAACTAACGCGCCCATGGTCTAGGGGTAGCGTCTTTGATTACTAATGAAAACGTCCTCGATGCCGGGTACGATACCGACCACAGTTTAAAGTTTCTTTAGTAATCAGCTTTGACGGCCGAAGACTTTTGGCATAAGAAATCAACCTCATTCTACTAACGGCCTTGTCAAAGAGGGTGGAGGAGCGGGCAGACGTTCAGGGCACTTACTTGTCCTTGGAGTGGGAAACTGGCCCTAAAGGCGGAAGAATCAGCAATGATCAACGGCATGAGGATGTAGAAGACAATTGAGACTACTGCATTAAACAGATATATCATACATCCACAGGATATGTGGCCTGTAACTGAAAAAGTGACATTACTATCTCTCTGTTGCCAAAAGATCCGGTAGTCTTTCCCCATTCGGATCTCTGGAAGTGGAGGGCTTAGGGGGCGATGGCCATGAGAAAAAGATCGAATAACCAATGAAAGGATAGCGTTCTACGAGTCAGAGCATGGAGTGTCAGAAGCTTGAACGTGGCACGGGAGCTAGAATATCTGAAAACGGAAATACAAAGGCTCAAACGTGATACAGTAGGAGTCAGTGAAGTGAAATGGAAGACAAGGCTATCTGGTCAGATGAGTATATAGAGTGATATCAGCAACAGCGGAGAATGCTATAAGGGGCGTAGGATTTGTCATGAATAGAAAGGTAGGGCAGAGAGTGTGTCATTCTGAACAGTTCAGTTATAGGGTTGTTCTTGTCAGAATCGACAGCAAACCAACACCGACAACAATAGTGCAGGTGGGCATGCCGACGAAGCAAGCTGAAGATGAAAAGATAGAGAAGGTATATGAGGATATTGAAGGGTAATTCAGTCCGTAAAGGGACACGACAATCTGAGAGTCGAGGGGGATTGGAATGCAGTTGTAGGGGAAGTAGTGGAAGAAACGGTTACAAGAGAATTTGAACTTGGAACAAGGAATGAGAGAGGAGAAAGACTAATTGAGTTCTGTAACATGTTTCAGCTAGTAACAGCGAATACCCTGTTCAAGAATCACAAGAGGAGGAGGGATACTTGGAAAAGGGCGGGAGATACGGGAAAATTTCAATTAGATTACACCATGGTCAGACAGAGATTCCGAAATCAGATACTGGATTGCAAGGCGTACCCAGGAGCAGATATAGACTCAGATCACAATACAGTAGTGATGAAGAGTAGGCTGAAGTTCAAGACGTTAGTCACGAAGAATCAATACGCAAAGAAGTGGGATACGGAAGTACTAAGGAATGACGAGATACGTTTGAAGTTCTCTAACGCTGTAGATACAGCAATAAGGAATAGCGCAGTAGGCAGTACAGTTGAAGAGGAATGGCCATCTCTAAAAAGGGCCATCACAGAAGTTGGGAAGGAAAACAAAGGTACAAAGAAGGTAGCTGCGAAGAAACCATGGGTAACAGAAGAAATACTTCAGTTGATTGATGAAAGGAGGAAGTACAAACCTGTTCCGGGAAAATCAGGAATACGGAAATACAAGATGCAGAGAAATGAAATAAATAGGAAGTGCAAGGAAGATAAGTAGAAATGACTGCATGAAATATGTGAATAAATCTCACAAGAAATGATTGTCAGAAGGACTTACTCAACATGCAGGAAAGTCGAAACAATCTTCGGTGAAATTCAAAGCAAAGATGGTAACATTTAGAGTGCACCTCTGTGATAGTGGATAGGTAAAAAAGAATACATTGAAGACCTCTGTGAGGGGGAAGATTGAACTGATGTGATACAAGAAGAAGTAGGATTCAATTTAGAAGAAATAGGGGATCCGGCATTAGAATCAGAATTTAAAAGATGTTTGTTGGACATAAAATCAAATAATGCGAAAGGGATAGATAACGTACCACCAGAATTTCTGACATCATGGGGGGAAGTGATAACAAAAAGACTATTAACGGTGGTGTGCAGGATCAATGAGACTGGCAAAATACCATCTTAATTTTGGAAGAATATCATTCCCACAATTCTGAAGACTGCAAAGCTGCCAAGTGCGAGAATTATCGCACAATCTGCTTAACAGCTCATGCATTCAAGTTCCTTACAAGAATAAGGTTCAGCTGAATGGAAAAGAAAATGGAGGATTTGTTAGATGACGATCAGTTTGGGTTTAGAAAACGCAAAGGAACCAGACGGGTAATTCTGACGTAGCGGTTGGTCATGGAACCGAGGCTAAAGAAAATCGAGATACCTTCATAGGACCTGTCGACCTGGAAAAGCTTTCGACAGTGAAAAATGGTTCATGATGTTAGATCTCATGAGAAAAATAGATAAGATATAGGGGAAGACGGATATATTCAGTATATACCGGGTGATCAAAAAGTCAGTATAAATTTGAAAACTGAATAAATCACGGAATAATGTATATAGAGAGGTAGAAATTGACACACGTGCTTGGAATGGCATGGGGTTTTATCAGAACCAGAAAAATACAGAAGTTCATCTGATCAGAATAGCAATAATTAGCAAAACAAAGTAAGACAAAGCAAAGATGATGTTCTTTACAGGAAATGCTCAATATGTCCACCATCATTCCCCAACAACAGCTGTAGTCGAGGAATAATGTTGTGAACAGCACTGTAAAGCATGTCCGGGGTTATGGTGAGGCATTGGCGTCGGATGTTGTCTTTCAGCATCCCTAGAGATGTCGGTCGATCACGATACACTTGCGACCTCTGGTAACCCCAAAGCCAATAATAGCACGGACTGAGGTCTGGGGACCTGGGAGGCCAAGCATCACGAAAGTGGCGGTTGAGCACACGATCATCACCAAAAGACGCGCGCAAGACATCTTTCACGCGTCTGTTTGTGATCTTCAGATTATACAGCATTTTTCATTTATTCGATGCCGTGTAGTAATAGTATGAACTGGTCTTCTGAACTACCACTTAATCAAATGACTACATAAAACTAACAACAAGAAAAGTTCGTGCAGATGTTTAAATGCAATGCTGTCGTAGTTATAACCGCCTGCGAGGAAGAAAACAAACAGCACTTTTTGGTTTGAAATAATATATAGCTTATACTCTAATAGTATACAGTTCAACTGAACGAGTAACCATATGTACATCTACACCAATATTATGCAAGCCACGTGAAGGTGAGTGGCGGAGGGTACTTCGGATACTACCAACTGACCCTCCTTCGGTGTCCATTTGCGAATGGCGCGAGGGAAGAATGATTTTCGATGAGTCTGTATTTCCCTCTCTTTGTGGCGATTTCGTGAGACATATGTGGGAGGGAGTGATATGTAGCCCGAATCTACCCGAAAAGACCTCTTTCCAAATTTTGTCAGTTAAACTCTCCATAATCTCAACGCCTCTTGTAGTGTTTACCACTGGAGTCTCTTCAGCTCTCCCGTCGACTACAAGATCCCGTGATGAAACGCGGCACACTTCGTTGAATCCTCTCTCTCTCTCTATCTCTTTCTCTCTCTCTTTCTTATCAGTCCTGCCTGGTAAGAATCCCAGATTGATGAAACGTATATAATAATCGGTCGTACAAGCAGCTTGGAAAGCACTTATATAGTGGGTGTTACATTTCCTGAACAATCTTACTGTGAATCTCAGTATTGTATCTTCCTTTCCTACTATTTGTTTCATGTGGTCCCTCAGTGTCGCTTCGGAAAGATACCCCATATATTTTAAGGTGATTATTATTCCCAGCAACTTTTCATGAATAGTGCAGTTGTAGAACAGTAGATTTCATTTCATACGTTAGTGTAGTATGTTACATTTATTTACGTTCAGAGACAACTGCCAATGCTTGCAACATTCACGATGCCTCTGTATGTCCTTCTGCATTTCGTTGTTATCTTCCGGCGTGGCAACCTTGTGATAGGCAGCCATATCTGCTAACAGCCTTAAAGGGCTCCCGAAGAATTCGACTAGGTTATTTACATGAACCATGGACCTTGCCGTTGGTGAAGAGGCTTGCGTGCCTCAGCGATACAAATGGCCATACCGTAGGTGCAACCACAACGGAGGGGTATCTGTTGAGAGGCCAGACAAACATGTGGTTCCTGAAGAGGGGCAGCAGCCTTTTCAGTAGTTGCAGGGGCAACAGTCTGGATGATTGATCTGGCCTTGTAACATTAACCAAAACGGCCTTGCTGTGCTGGTACTGCGAACGGCTGAAAGCAAGGGGAAACTACAGCCGTAATTTTTCCCGAGGACATGCAGCCTTACTGTCCTCTTGGGTAAAATATTCCGGAGGTAAAATAGTCTCCCATTCGGATCTGCGGGCGTGGACCACTCAGGAGGACGTCGTTATCAGAAGAAAGAAACTGGTGTTCTACGGATCGGAGCGTGGAATGTCAGATCCCTTAATCGGGCAGGTAGGTTAGAAAATTTAAAAAGGGAAATGAATAGGTTAAAGTTAGATATAGTGGGAATTAGTGAAGTTCGGTGGCAGAAGGAACAAGACTTTTGGTCAGGTGATTACAGGGTTACAAATACAAAATCAAATAGGGGTAATGCAGGAGTAGGTTTAATAATGAATAAAAAAATAAGAGTGCGGGTTAGCTACTACAAACAGCATAGTGAACGCATTATTGTGGCCAAGATAGACACAAAGCCCATGCCTACTACAGTAGTACAAGTTTATATGCCAACTAGCTCTGCAGATGATGAAGAAATAGATGAAATGTATGAAGAGATAAAAGAAATTATTCAGGTAGTGAAGGGAGACGAAAATTTAATAGTCATGGGTGACTGGAATTCGTCAGTAGGAAAAGGGAGAGAAGGAAACATAGTAGGTGAATATGGATTGGGGGGAAGGAATGAAAGAGGAAGCCGCCTTGTAGAATTTTGCACAGAGCATAACTTAATCTTAGCTAACACTTGGTTCAAGAATCATAAAAGAAGGTTGTATACCTGGAAGAATCCTGGAGATACTAAAAGGTATCAGATAGATTATATAATGGTAACACAGAGATTTAGGAACCAGGTTTTAAATTGTAAGACATTTCCTGGGGCAGATGTGGATTCTGACCACAATCTATTGGTTATGAACAGCAGATTGAAACTGAAGAAACTGCAAAAAGGTGGGAATTTAAGGGGATGGGACCTGGATAAACTGAAAGAACCAGAGGTTGTAGAGACTTTCAGGGAGAGCATAAGGGAACAATTGACAGGAATGGGGGAAAGAAATACAGTAGAAGAAGAATGGGTAGCTCTGAGGGATGAAGTAGTGAAGGCAGCAGACGATCAAGTAGGTAAAAAGACGAGGGCTAATAGAAATCCTTGGGTAACAGAAGAAATATTGAATTTAATTGATGAAAGGAGAAAATATAAAAATGCAGTAAATGAAGTATGCAAAAAGGAATACAAACGTCTCAAAAATGATATCGACAGGAAGTGCAAAATGGCTAAGCAGGAATGGCTAGAGGACAAATGTAAGGATGTAAAGGCTTGTCTGACTAGGGGTAAGATAGATAGTGCCTACAGGAAAATTAAAGAGACCTTTGGAGAGAAGAGAACCACTTTTATGAATATCAAGAGCTCAGATGGAAACCTAGTTCTAAGCAAAGAAGAGAAGGCAGAAAGGTGGAAGGAGTATATAGAGGGTTTATACAAGGGCGATGTACTTCAGGACAATATTATGGAAATGGAAGAGGATGTAGATGAAGACGAAATGGGAGATAAGATACTGCGTGAAGAGTTTGACAGAGCACTGAAAGACCTGAGTCGAAACAAGGCCCCGGGAGTAGACAACATTCCATTAGAACTACTGATGGCCTCGGGAGAGCCAGTCATGACAAAACTCTACCATCTGGTGAGCACGATGTATGAGACAGGCGAAATACCCTCAGACTTCAAGAAGAATATAATAATTCCAATCCCAAAGAAAGTAGGTGTTGACAGATGTGAAAATTACCGAACTATCAGTTTAATAAGTCAGAGCTGCAAAATACTGACGCGAATTCTTTACAGACGAATGGAAACACTGGTAGGAGCGGACCTCGGGGAAGATCAGTTTGGATTCCGTAGAAATGTTGGAACACGTGAGGCAATACTAACCTTACGACTTATCTTAGAAGAAAGATTAAGAAAAGGCAAACCTACGTTTCTAGCATTTGTAGACTTAGAGAAAGCTTTTGACAATGTTAACTGGAATACTCTCTTTCAAATTCTGAAGGTGGCAGGGGTAAAATACAGGGAGCGAAAGGCTATTTACAATTTGTACAGAAACCAGATGGCAGTTATAAGAGTCGAGGGGGATGAAAGGGAAGCAGTGGTTGGGAAAGGAGTGAGACAGGGTTGTAGCCCCTCCCCGATGTTATTCAATCTGTATATTGAGCAAGCAGTAAAGGAAACAAAAGAAAAATTCAGAGTAGGTATTAAAATTCATGGAGAAGAAGTAAAAACTTTGAGGTTCGCCGATGACATTGTAATTCTGTCAGAGACAGCAAAGGACTTGGAAGAGCAGTTGAACGAGGATAATGGAATGTAGTCAAATTAAGTCAGGTGAAGCTGAGGGAATTAGATTAGGAAATGAGACACTTAAAGTAGTAAAGGAGTTTTGCTATTTAGGGAGTAAAATAACTGATGATGGTCGAAGTAGAGAGGATATAAAACGTAGATTGACAATGGCAAGGAAAGCGTTTCTCAAGAAGAGAAATTTGATAACATCGAGTATAGATTTAAGTGTCAGGAAGTCGTTTCTGAAAGTATTTGTATGGAGTGTAGCCATGTATGGAAGTGAAACATGGACCATAACTAGTTTGGACAAGAAGAGAATGGAAGCTTTCGAAATCTGGTGCTACAGAAGAATGCTGAAGATAAGGTGGGTAGATCACGTAACTAATGAGGAGGTATTGAATAGGATTGGGGAGAAGAGAAGTTTGTGGCACAGTTTGACTAGAAGAAGGGATCGGTTGGTAGGACATGTTTTGAGGCATCAAGGGATCACAAATTTAGCATTGGAGGGCACCGTGGAGGGTCAAAATCGTAGAGGGAGACCAAGAGATGAATACAATAAGCAGATTCAGAAGGAATTATGTTGCAGTAGGTACTGGGAGATGAAGAAGCTTGCACAGGATAGAGTAGCATGGAGAGCTGCATCAAACCAGTCTCAGGACTGAAGACCACAACAACAACATTTACATCCGTTGAAACAGTAACGGTCCATCATATTTCCATGGGGTATTCCCGAAGTTACCTTTGCATCTGCCGCTTTTGTTCCGATAACAGTGACGTGTTGAATTCTGCCAGGAAAAGAAAATTCTAGTCAGATACTCGTAAGCTAGTATTTTTTTCAGTAAACGGTAGCACAAGACAATGGCAAATGCCTTCCTGATGTAGAGCAATGCAGCATCAAGCTGAGCGTCGATGCCTACAGCGCCGTTGATCTCATGAAGAGCTGAGATCCGCAAGATCCCCTGTTTGCGGAATCCATTTTGATTTTCATGGAGGAGATTTTCGTTCTCCGAAAACACCATAACACATGAGCGTAAAGCATGTTCCATAATTCTACGACAGAGAAACGCTAACGTGTAGGCATACAATTATGTGAATCTGTTCCAAAACCTTCTTGAAAACGGGAATGTTCTGCGCTTTTTGCCAGTCCCTGGTATCCTTCGTTGCTATAGTGACGTAGTGTAAACTGCTGTTAGAACGGGAGCAAGTTCTTTCGCATAATCTCTGTACAATTATACAATTATCGCGTTTGGTCCACTACAAAGTGAATATAGTAATTTTTCTGCTCCGCCATCAGTTATCTCAATGTCAGCAATGTCCAAGTTCTTTCTTTGATTGTGTGCAGGGACCGTATTGCGACCATCCGCGATGAAGGAATTTCGGAAGACCGGGTTCAGTATCTATATCTTCGCTGAGTCATATTCCTGTATGTTCACTCATTGTTCTCCTTGCGCTCATTAATGCTTCTTCAGACTTAGTTTGACATTTAATTCTTGACTTTTGACTGTAGATTTTTGTGATATCAAAGCGACAAAAACATGCAGTTATGAAAACTAGAGAGACAAAACTGAGTTTTAAAATGTTCTTGTGGCATAATATGATTCTGAAGACAAACGGATTAATTCCACCTAACTGAAGAGGCCATAATAAAATATATAAAATATTTCGTTTCACATGTGTGACAAGGTGTAAGGAGGGGGACGCCATTTTGATTTTTGTAAGTTATCGGTGTGTAGGTCAGAGAGAGAGAGAGAGGAGAGAGAGAGACAGAGAGAGAGAGAGAGAGAGAGACAGACAGACACACAGACAGAGAGAGAGCAAGTTATGTTAAATAGTCTTTGGTCTTGTTGTGGCACAGACTTTACCTCTGCGCAGTCTAATACATTCTTTGTTGAAGTGTGGTTGGTGATGGACGTATTGATTAGTGCTGTGTTGACTTGTCATTACATCTGTTGGATGAACAAAGGACAATAGGGATAAATATGTTGTGTATATTGGAAGGGAAAATTTTTGAGTAGTGTTATTGTATGAAGAGAAGAAGTTTGATGTAAGACAGAAGTGCGTAGGTAGTTTGTGGGAGTGATTATTGTCAGCTAGTTATCTTGCTTAGAGCTGAGAGAAAGACCAGCCACTTCCATGAGTCATGCATTACGATTTCAACTGATTAAGCTCTTCGGTTTTTGTGGAAATTCTCTGTTAACGTTGTACCCTTTCACTTTGTCAAGCATAATATTGTTCAGACCAATGTTATGTCTGAAGATCACGGAAAATATTACTCTGTCTTTTTGAATACATACTCCATTCTAAAATCATTGCCTTGGAATATCATTTCATAGGAATGGTTACTGTCCCCGTCCCACTGTTTATCATTAAGCACTGCCACATAGCACCATATCGTATGCAACACTTTGAATAGTGATTGGAAATTTTATTTAAAACAGTAATCTAGTTCGGCCGCTGCCTGCTTGCTGTTCGCTGTTGTGCTTTCAATAAATCTGCAACAATGTTGTCAAGACGAGAGGTAGCTGGATATTTTAATTAGAGGTGGATAATTTTTTTTTTACTTCAGTTACCCATTTCATATAAAGACAAACTGTATTCAGATCAGTAAGAGTTCAGTTCAGATTAGGTTCTGTTTAGTCTAAGTTTAGCATACGACTTTTAGTTGAATAACAGTTTTTGGGTACATAGTTATGCTAATACGTAAATGTTTTACAGCGCGGGAGGTAAATTTTGGATAAATTTCGTACAGAAATGTATAGTGGGAAGTTTTCCAGGCACAATAAAGAAAAAAGACTGAATGTCTGATCTTTTTTTTTTTTTTTTTTTTTTTTTTTTTTTTTTTTTTTTTTTTTTTTTTGACAAAGTGAGATCAAATATTCCTCAGATAATTGTGGTATCGAAATAAATTTCATTCTCTGATACGTAATCTTATCGCTAATATCATCGGAACACAAGAGATGTTACACCACCCCTCTGAGTGGGGGAGACATTATGGTACATGGATGTGCCAGTCAACGTCTCTTTTCTCATTTCACTCAGGGGTCAAAATAGTCGACATATGTAAATTGTAATCACGCGGTCATTGCTGAGGAAACATGGAGTAGTTTCGTTAAAGCAATTGTCTGGTTTTATTATCTTAATGACTTCTTGAAAACAGTTCAGTAAATTAATGTGATAAGGATTGGTCTCTTTGTCATAAGAGTCATGCACTTCATAAGCACCGCAGATTTGCTGAAGTTCTGCAGTAGAATGCTAGGTGTCATGATTTAGACTTTTCTGGGCGTAGTCAACAGAAAACCTGAGAAAATAGCGACAGGAACTTCACATTTTAACAATTTTTCAAGGATTAAAGACAATACAGGTCGAGTGAATCCACAGTTATTGAAGAGTCTGTACGCAATGCAACACAAATTCCGAAAACTTTAGATACTGTCCTTGCAACGAAAAAATGTTAATTTAACAGAATATGTTACTTAGGATGATAGTATTCGGCACGCTTATTCAATGTCTCTTTTCTGCAATTTATACTCGTCTGAATATTTTTCACACGAAGATATCAGTACTGGTGTAAGTGTCTCTATATAGTGCCATTGTTTCAGTTCGTTTGCTGGCACATGGAAATAGCATAAGTGATATATATGACATGTAGTGGCGGTACAAGGTGAAAATTATTTCGGATCACACTTTACGACAATGGAAAGAAGGAGTTGAAGGTCGATTGTTTTGGTAGTCAGATGGTTCAGCTGATGAAGACGAGGTAAAATTGATCCTAGAAGGGGATGTAGGTGGCGGCTGTCGGCTGCAAAAGGACCCTTCGTGATGGATAGGATGCGGACAGTGAGGTCGCTGGACATAACAGCGGGTAGGATTTCTCGGAGTAGTTTGGTTGCTTCTCAGACAGGCTCATAGACATTCCATGCAACAGTTGTACAAAGGAATCGGAACTTACTTAGGTTGTGCTGTAACATACAAATAATTTTTCACACAAGTGCTAATAACAGAGACTAACTGAAATACATGAAATGGTTATGTTTAGTTTGGGGGTGACCTCTTATTTTAATTTACTTTATTTTATTTTTATTTAGTTTTACTGCTTAGTTTCGAGTATACTGCTATTTAAACAGTCAATTATCGCTTTGAAACAGCAGATGCAGCCAATATCAGTCTAGTACAGGTAACGCGACAACATGCACCAAGAAAATGTCTCTCTTGGGCAAATTTTCATTTATGTACACTGTACAGTTTAAGTCAATAATAACAGAGCACAACATACTTCACGTTGTCAGTCAAGCTTTCCTGCAAGTAGCTGGGACTGTTTGCTGATCTTGACTCAAGTAACTGCCAAATTCTTCATAGTGTTCTTGTCAGTGTACTAGCCTGGTTGTCGCATTTCAACACGCACTAGGACCATATTTTTCTTCCAGTGTCTTACAGTTTCACAACGGAATCGCTAATGCTAAGACATTTTTAAAACTGAGTTCACTGGAACGTACGATTTCAGTACTTATATCTTATAAAGGTGCACGTTAAAGTCGCCCCCACAGATAGCAATATTTTGTTGAAATACATTACAAGCAGAATATTTACAAGATAATGTGGGAAGGATAGCCGCAATAAATACTAATATATGGATTCCATAAAAGCGGTTCTAGGCGCTTCATTCCAGAACCGCGCGACCGCCACGGTCGTAGGTTCGAATCCTGTCTCGGGCATGGATGTGTGTGATGTCCTTTGTTTAGTTAGATTTACATAGTTCTAAGTTCTAGGAGACTGATGACCTCAGATGTTAAGTCCCATAGTGCTCAGAGCCATTTGAACCATTTGATTCCATAAAATGACAGTTTCTTTCTACTCTGAGCTGCAAAAAGTCAGTATTCCTTAGAATCTTATCATTCAGGTAGGCCAGGATAACATTATTTATTTACAGCAAAAATAACATTTTCGCAGTAAATTACTTGAAAATCCAGGAAGAACAGAAAGCAAGCTTAAACGTTGCAAAATGTACACTTTAAAATTGTGAAATTCCAGTTCACTGTAATCGATCAAAGTTCACATGTATTTAGTGATACTAATATTCACATTACCTTAAATGTTCTTAACACTGTTTCAAAATTGCATCCACATATCATGATAACAAGTTATATTACGTATGTGCAAGCGATTAGTAATGCAGACATTTCCTTCATATACCAAGATCTTATTTAGTTTAGTTCAGAGGTGCTAGGGAGTAATGACAAATAAATACTTAATACAGCTAAATACTAACGCTGTGAAAGAGAGAAATTATTTACACAGGCCAGGATCTAAAGTTATACACACATGCGTCCTTTTGTTCCAGTCATGACTTTGTACATAGACGTTGTGGAATGATATCCTGGAGTTCTCAGTTTGATAGTATTTAGTAGATTCGAGTTACATACTAATATTAAAACTGTCATTCAGGATTGGTTCTCTGCTCTCCATTATTTACATAGATACATTTCAGTCATCCATTGTGAGACACAGCCAGTGATGTGCCTAGTATTTATTCCATCTGATGAGAGCAGATATTAGGGCAAAGATTGCTGAATCTATGAGCTATGAAGATATGCACGTGGAATAAGTGGTCAAGTACAAATAGCATTGCTGGGACAGACTTCCCCAGTTGGATCATGCCGATCGAAGGGCGTAAGTCCACCGTCTTCCACGGGAACAGCTCCTTGACACCTGTACTGCCAGAAGGAGAAAAGATGGCGGCGTCTCAGTTATGCTCTCCGGAACATTCACGTGGGCATCCACGAGTCAAATGGAGTTAGTGCAAGCACCATGGCAGCCAAGGAGTGTCGAACAATGATTGCAAGCCGGCCGGGGTGACCGAGCTGTTCTAGGCGCTACAGTCTGGAATCGCGCAACCGCTACAGTCGCAGGTTCGAATCCTGCCTCGGGCATGGATGTGTGTGATGTTCTTAGGTTAGTTAGGTTTAAGTAGTTCTAAGTTCTAGGGGACTGATGACCTCAGAAGTTAAGTCCCAAAGTGCTCAGAGCCATTTTTTTAATGATTGCAGCCCGGTGCGGCTATCATGTTTCCCGACGGCATTGTCATTTTTCATCAAGGTAATGCGCCATGACACAAGGCCAGGAGTGTGATGGAGTGGTTCGAGGAACACAGTGGCGACTTCCAATTGATGTGCTGGCCCCACAACTCCCCAGATTTGAACACTGTCGAATACATATGGAATGAGATGGTAAGTGGAGTCAGAGCTTATCGCCTCCTCCCTGGAATTTACGGGAATTAGGTGGCTTGTATGTGAAGATGCGGTGCCAACTCCCTCCAGCGACGTACCAAGGCCTCACTGCTACTATTCCACAAGGCGTTACCTACGTTATCCGTGCCAAAGATGGACGTACTGTTACGGCGTAAAGTCAAGTTCCTACACGTCAGTCGGGAACGAGAGAGCAGAGAGGGCTGTGAAGAAGACGTCACCCAATTGCACACTGACCGACCCCTCTCCAGGACGACAACGCGACAGCAGCGACCTCTATGCGAAGAGAACATACGCGTTGCACCAGACTGGCCGCGGTCCAGTTCAAGAATAGCTTCAAGACTAGTCATGTCCCTTGTCCTATGCAGCATTGTCTATACTTAAGAAACTTGCTCAATTGGTCTGTCGCCCTTTGCTTGCGAGACGTCTGTTTAACACAAAGTTAAAAATTGTCATGTTTCCTTTTGTAATAACGCTCATTAATCCAGTTTGTTTCAGTGTTGTCTAGCGATCCGAGAAAGGGGGTATTCTAGACACCCCACCATATTCGACAGGATTCAACACATACCGGCTATTACCTATTGGTCAGTTCTGGCTGATCAGCGTATGTTTGCTTTGGTTTTCGTAAGTAATCACTTACCGAAAAAAAGTTTGTGTACATTTTTGGAGGTTTCCAGTTCATTCAAGTGCTATTTGTGCGACAAAGCTATGGAGTACATCAGATGATTACATTTACAGAACAATAGCACGGTACCAGGTATCGACCGATGCTGAAAACCCACATTAGTATACGGTAAAGCTTCCAGGGCGACAAAGCTTGTTCTGACTCTGTTATCCAATCGATCGTACAGATGGCGAATAGTGTTCTGGAATACGCTGTACCACTCCTGCTCGACCTGTCCATATAGTTATGTGAGAGTTGCTGGTTGGGAGGAGTCGCAAGAGTCACTGCTCGTCCCGTCGTATCCCACACATGCTCGATGGGAGACATGTGCGGAGATCGTGCCGGACAGGGAAGTTGCTGCACTTATTGAAGAGACGTTGAGTTTCACGGGCAGCATGTGGGCGAGAATAATTCTGTTGGAACATTACTTAAGTTGCAAGACCGGCAAAGTAACGGCTCAAACAACATTCCGCAAGTACCGAGCGCTGTTTAGCGTCCTCCCTGCCCCACGAGAAACACCAAAGGTGAACGAGGGTTGTAGCTTATCGCATTCCAGACGATAAGGGGTGGGGCGTGGCCAGTGTGTCTTGCAGGAAGGCACTCTAAGAGACAGCGCCTAACGGGTCTACTTCGTACGGGTAAACCACCATCATTTACGTCAGACAGAATCTGTTTTCGTCGTTGAAGACCACGGTGCGCCATTCCGTCTTCCAGGTGATCCTCTGACGGCACCAATCGAGCTGTGCACTTCATTCTGTGGCGTAAGTAAAAGGCCGGCTAGAAGCTTGCATGCCCGTAGTCCCACTGCTAATAATCTGTTCGCAACAGTTCGTGTTAACAGGTCTGGGCTCACAAGCCTTTTATTCGTGCTATCTGCCCTTACAATACGACCATTTTAGCGGGCGACTGTTCTGCAAGGACGTCTAGAACACAGTCTACAGGCGTGCGAATGGTCACGTAACCACTAATAGCACCATCGTTCAGAAGCGACGAAGCACGTCCAACTTGTACGACATTTCTCCGAGAAGAACATCCCGCCGCTCGGAAGTACACAATATGGCCCCTCTAAAACTCTCTCTCTCTTTTGTTTGAAGCACAGGCGCATCTCTGTCGCATGGTTGCAGACTTGCTTCACCCGTTTGCAGCACACTGGGTCTTCTGGCTGTGAGCATTCCCTGTTAAAGGGTAGACAAGTTGGCGCTCTGGTAGTTATTCAATTACACCATCTGTTAGCGAACGACATTCAAACCATTATCAGTACATCTACTATCACCTATGCAGCATGTGTCGTCAACGGATCAAAATCTACATCAACTTTACAAGTGCACTAATCTTTTCCGGTAGTGTATTTCTACTTGCTGACATAAATAAATGTAAACTGTACTGCACGCACGTGTCTAATACGGCTACCAAATAATTTACTAGTCACTGACGGCAGCATTGGAGAAAAATTTTAAACGCCTTCAGATCAATGGGCATAGCAGATAATAACGAGGCTAAAAGGCTTTATCGGTGCTGGAGTAGATTGGTGACAACACCAAAGCAGCTAGCGAAAAGTACTGCAAGCCACGCATCCTGCAACAGCCCGTAGTGTTCAGTTCAGGTCGTCCAGTAAACATGGCGAGCCATTACAAGAGTATCCAGTCTGATCGTTCCAGGTTTACTGATTTTCTTAGGTTAATTGCGTATCTTCTCAGTGTTCAGAATACACTGTCCGAAGAAAAGTATCCGTACACCTCTATTTAAGACGGAATTTACCTCTAGATGTCTTGGAGTACTGTGTTGTCAGCAGTGAAGCAGTACCAGTAGAATCGGTGTCACGACAGCTCAATGACTTTGAATGTGGACTTCTCATTGTATGACACCTGAATAACAAATCCATTATAGACATTTTAAACATTGTAAAGCTACCAAAGTCGGCTGTTGTTGAAGAGAGTATATGGAAACACAAACGAACAACCACAGCTAAAGCAAAACCAGCTAGACCCTATGTACTGAGCTACAGAGACAGTCGAGCATTGTGAAGCGTTGTTGCAAAAAAATCGCATAAAATCACCGAGATCCGAAGTTCTACCAGGAGTCCGGTTGACTCAGTGAATGTACATCGGGAATTGAAAAGAACACCTTGGAATGGTAGACCAACTCCTCACAAGTCACTCGTTTCTGTAGTCACTACCATGCGACACTTGCTTTGGTGTAAAGAGGGATGAACTGGATAGTGGATGATTCCAAAGGAGTGATTCGGCGTGATGCATCACGCTACACCCTGTGTGAGTCCGATGGAAGTCTTTCGGTTTTACTAACTCCTGGAGAAGATTAGCTGTCATTATGTGTAACGAAATTACAATGAAATGAATACCCCTAGCTGCATGGAGGCGTTGATATAAGTCAACGGGCACAGTGGAAAATGTGTGCCCCGACCGGGACTCGAACCAGGGATCTCTTGCTTACGTGCCAGACGCTCTATCCATCTGAGCCACCGAAAACCTAAAGGACACTTTGACTGCGGGGACGTATCTCTGGCACGCCTCCCGTGAGACCCACATTCGCCGGCCCCGGTGGCCAAGCGGTTCTAGGCGCTTCAGTTCTACATCTATATCTACATTTATACTCCGCAAGCCACCCAACGGTGTGTGGCGGAGGGCACTTTACGTGCCACTGTCATTACCTCCCTTTCCTGTTCCAGTCGCGTATGGTTCGCGGGAAGAACGACTGTCTGAAAGCCTCCGTGCGCGCTCTAATTTCTCTAATTTTACATTCGTGATCTCCTCGGGAGGTATAAGTAGGGGGAAGCAATATATTCGATACCTCATCCAGAAACGCACCCTCTCGAAACCTGGCGAGCAAGCTACACCGCGATGCAGAGCGCCTCTCTTGCAGAGTCTGCCACTTGAGTTTATTAAACATCTCCGTAACGCTATCGTGGTTACCAAATAACCCTGTGACGAAACGCGCCGCTCTTCTTTGGATTTTCTCTATCTCCTCCGTCAAACCGATCTGGTACGGATCCGCGCGACTGCTACGGTCGCAGGTTCGAATCCTGCCATTTGAACCATTTTTAGACCCACATCCCCAACTTCTTGTCCCACTATATTCTTAGTGCCCCTACCCATTATACTCGTTACTCGCGGCTTTTTTGCCGATTCCCGTAAGAGTTCGCTCACTGTTTGTGCATCCGGACGGAAGAAGATGGTCAAGTGGCCGGTGAGCCTTATATATGGTATCTGTTCTTTCGGACAGCCCGAACGTACGAGAATCGGCAAAAAAGCCGCGAGTAACGAGTATAATAGGCAGGGGCACTATGAATATAGTGCGGGACAATAAGTTGTGGGTGTCACGGGAGGCGTGCCGGAGATAAGACCCTGCAGTTGCACTATCCTCTGTCCTCGGTGGCTTAGATGGATAGAGCATCTGCCATGTAAGCAGCAGATGCTGGTCGGGGTACACATTTTCAACTTTCCCCGTTGACTTATATCAACGCCTGTATGCATCTAGGGGTATTCACTTCATTGTAATTTCATTCTAATGAGCTGCATGGTCACCGGTCGTATCTGCCCTTGCGGACATGTCCGAAAGAACAGATCCCATCTTCATATATATATATATATATATATATATATATATATATATATATATATATATATATATATTATGTGTAATGCCAACAGTGAAGTACAGAGAAGGTGGTGTTAATACGTGGGGGTGTCTTTCGTGGTTATGGTGTGGTCTTCTTATTGCACTTTCTTAAGCGAGGCAGTAAAGAAACAGTTCACAGTTGATAATTGCATCACAGTCAGCCTGCATAGCTGAGTGGTTCCGTGCTTGCCTTCCATGAAACGGGCCTGGGTCGGTTACCGGCCAGGTTGGAGATTTTCTCCTCTCGTGGACTGGGTGTTGTGTTGTCCTCATCATCATTTCATCCTCATTACCGGCACGGAAATCACCCAATGTGGGGTCAACTGAAGTAAGACTTCGCCTCAGCAGCCGAACATCCCCGGATGGGGCCTTCCGACCAACAATGCCACACGTTCATTTGCATTGCATCAGAATTACAACGTGTCCTGCCATGAAGCAGGATATGTGAATGAAAGTTTTCTGCCATTCCTCTACAGACTTTCAAATACCTCATGGATCAACCGAAAGCGGTAGGAAATAACTGATATGTCAACAAAGCGAAAGATTCAATTACAGAATGGGAAATCCGTACATCTCGCGAAGACCCTGTAAAACAAGAACGGACACATTTGATTTGCTTCCCATAAAATGGGACTACCTTGGGGACCACGCCGGATCCTCATCACTGATGGCGTCCAGATTAACGCTTGGTCAGAAATGAAAGTAACGGGTGGGATTTCCAGATGACCAAGTGTTCAGAACAAACCAGAATTTTTTGTGAGGGTCGGGGGAAGGCCGAGCCATTTATATTTGCATAGCTTCCAGGCAGCGGTTTGCGGAGAGGAAGGAGTACAGAACGGTAATCAAAGTGTCGGTGGGTCGAGTCAATGCGCAAAAATTACCTTATTTGGTTTTCAGTTCAAAAATGATTCAAATGGCTCTGAGCACTATGGGAATTAACTTCTGAGGTCATCAGTCCCCTAGAACTTAGAACTACTTAAAGTTAACTAACCTAAGGACATCACACACAGCCATGCCTGAGGCAGGATTCGAACCTGCGACCGTAGCGGTCGCGCGGAACCCGATTGTAGCGCCTAGAACCGCTCGGCCACCTCGGCCGGTTGGTTTTCAGTGTTTACGTTTCGTAGACTGCAAATAAACCGAAATAATGCTCAATGCTTTGCATTTATTAATATTGTCACACAAGACTTGAAAAGGATAGGCAAAGGCAAAACATGAGAATGTCGTCATTAACATCTGGGAGACTTATAACAGCTTTCAACAAAAGATTTTGATTGATATCAAGATGCCCTACCATCAGGAGCACAAATTTCTTCCGTTAATTAACTTGTGACGAGGTAAAAAAGTCGACAACTATACGACGAGAGTTTTCAAGATGAAAAAGGATTGTCAGAGTGATATTTTAAAGTGATTCGTTACCCCAAACGCACTCCGATAGTGAAAACCTGCGATGTCTGTTTTTATCAAGCAAACAATTTTATCAGAAAGCTTTCAAACTCTTATTATCTGTTCGATTTTCTCATCCAGATATTGCATATCGTCGTCCACATATGGCAACGTGATGCGTTACACGTAGTTTGCTGCCAAACTGTGCTGTGAGACAGAATCTTACATACATGTAATCTGAATTTCTTCTTCTATATAAACTTTTAAACAACCATATGATTGGAAAATGCTATGTTTATTATCTATGTAAAATGGCGAGTAAATTAGATATATATTTACGATAAATACTTCTTGAGCAATTGTAAATCAACTCCGAATTAGTGAATCTCATCTTACATACAACTCATGCACGGCATAGAGTATTATCCTGGAAATCTATTTGCAGTTTCAAATTTTTCGTTGTTTTCATTCTTTTTTATGAAAAATTTATAAATACAACCCACTGAACAGGAAGACATTAAGCACTTCAGGCTGCCCGTGTTAGGAAGGACTGGGCCAAATGTAGGTTGAACCTCCATCTGAGCGTTATCTTCAGTTCAACAGAACACATTCAGTTAGA
Source organism: Schistocerca americana (assembly GCF_021461395.2). Lineage (NCBI taxonomy): Eukaryota > Metazoa > Arthropoda > Insecta > Orthoptera > Acrididae > Schistocerca > Schistocerca americana. The sequence goes on from NC_060123.1 coordinate 456,706,625, forward strand.
TTTATTAAACATCTACTGGAAAAACACTTCCAGTGATATTGAGTACTAAGAAATAGAATATTTTACAATCATAGAACTGTATCAGTCTGATTAATAGCAAACAGATTAAATACATAATAAAAAATTAGCAGTACAGTGAAGGAGCTAAAAATCCTTTCTCGAAAGTAACTTTAAGATTTACAATCCAAATTAGAAGTATATTCCACAAATAAGCACCATATAATCTACACCGCTGGATGGCAAAAGTGTGTAAGGCACGGAAGACAAATAACCAGACAAAAGTGACGATAAATATTGCGTCCTGAATCGTACAACTAGTCAATGAGAAACTTCATGAAATTAACACATCTTAAATCTCCTAGTGGTTGACCAATTCAAAAGCTAACAGTGCATAAAAAGAGAAAGATTAGTAATCATTCAGCCGGGAGAGTCACATTCGCATAAACACATTTAAGTAGATAAATCTAGTAATTACTCAGTTGGCCACTTATTTAGTAAACACTGCAACAATTTAAATGAGCTAAAGAAAAAGAATTAAAAGGGAAGATTCATTTGGAGAGCAGTGATTATGAAACAAATAAATACTTCGATGTGCTTTACAATCATGTCTTGGCAAGGTGTGGGGGACTCGGAAAGTTTAAGTGCTGCAGGACCACCTGCACACGACTGGCCGTTTGGTCGAGAACGTACTTGGCTCCACTTTTCTGGCGCTGTGACTGCTCTACCAACCAGGCAGATTTCACACAAGTCCCACCAAAGGAAACAGAACTAGCTAACAAACAAATACAGAAATAAGTACAGAAATTGGACCAGGCTTGAACCAGAGACCGAACGCCGCCGTACGACCATCAAAATTACAGCAACAAGGAAAACACATAAATAATTCATTGAGTTAAAGCAGTGAAATCAATGAAACTTGTAAGGCATCCAAAATCTAAACACTGTTCCTAATACAACTCCCAAGCAGGTAGTTCAACTGTCAATCACAAATTGTATGGAACTCGCTCCACGTACAATAAAGCTAAACATGTAACTCTCACGTGGAGCGGAGAACTAAACCACAATCTAAAGCGTGTACTTGTCTAACAGACTTTTGACTAACAGCACACAGAAAATAACCTTTGGAATAACATTACAGCCACGTTTAAGGTAGTATTAACCACACCGCACAGCAATACTCTAGAATAGGGCGGACAAGCGTGGTGAAAGCAGTCTCTTTAGTAGACCTGTTGCACCTTCTAAGTGCTTTGCCAATGAACAGCCGTCCTTGGTTTACTCTCCCCACAATATTATCTATGTGATCGTTCCAGTTTGGGTTATTTGTAATTGTAATCCCTAAGTATTTAGTTGAATTTACAGCCTTCAGATTTCAGTGACTTATCGCGTAATCGAAATTTAGCTGATTTCTTTTAGTACACATGTGAATAACTTCACACTTTTCCTTATTCAGGGTCAACTGCCACTTTTCGCACCATACAGATATCTTATCTAAATCATTTTGCAAGTCGTTTCGATCATCTGATGACTTTACAAGACGGTAAATGACAGCATGATCTGCAAACAATCTAAGACGGCTACACAGATTGTCTCCTAGGTCGTTAATATAGATCACGAACAATAGAGGACCTATAACACTTCCTTGGGGAACGTCGGATATTACTTCTGTTTTACCCGATGACTTTACGTCTATTACTACGAACTGTGACCTTTCTGACAGGAAATCACGAATTCAGTCGCACAACTGAAGCGTTACTCCATAGGCACACAGTTTGGTTACAAGACGCTTGTAAGGAACGGTGTCGAAAGCCTTCTGGAAATCTAAAAATATGGAATCAATTTGACATCCCCTGTCGATAGCGCTTATTACTTCGTGAGTATAAAGAGCTAGTTGTGTTTCACTTCATAATGTCCGAATACAGTATATGTTCCAAACCCCTACTGCAAATCGACGTTAGTGATATAGGCCTGTAATTCAGAGGATTACTCCTACTTCCCTTTTTGGGTAATGGTGTGACTTCACCAATTTTCCAGTCTTTAGGTACGAATCTTTCTGTGAGCGTGTGGTTGTATATAACTGTTAAATATGGTATTTTATCAGCACACTCTGAGAGGAACCTGACTGGTATACAATCTGGACCGGAGGCCTTGCCTTTATTCAGTGATTTAAGCTGCTTCGTTACTCCGAGGATATCTACATCTATGTTTCTCATCTTGGCAGTTGTTCTTGATAGGAATTCAGAAATATTTACTTCGTCTTCTTTCGTGAACGAGTTTCGGAAAACCGTGTACAATAACTCTGCTTTAGTGGCACTGTCATCTGTGACATCACCGTTGTTATCGCGCAGTGAAGGTATTGATTGCGTCTTGCCACTGGTGGGCTTTATGTATGACCAGAATCTCTCTGGGTTTTCTGCCAGATTTTGAGACAGAATTTCGTTGTGGAAATTATTAAAAGCATCTCGCATTGAAGTACGCACCATATTTCGAACTTCTGTAAAACTTTGCCAATCTTCGGGATTATACGTTCTTTTAAATTTGGCATGCTTTTTTTGTTGCTTCTGCAACAACAATCTGACCCGTTTTGTGTACCATAGGGGATCAGTACCATCACTTATTAATTTATGTGGTATATATCTATCAATTGCTGTCGATACTATCGCTTTGAAAACATTCCACTGTCTCTTCAAAAGGTGTTAAGAGTATTTTTATCAGCTATTTTAAATAGACATACCCACCTGAGTGTCTGTCCCTGATATCGCTGCTGCCCTCAGAGCCTGTGACTGTTAACTGCCGAAGCTGTACTAGGCGCCAAATGCCGCTGCACTACTCGCTTCATCGCCAGATTCCAACTCGACAACCTCATCTCGAGCGAACTTTTCCACCTTTCCTGTCTCACTGTGAGTTCGCTCGCCACCGATCTCCACACAAATCACTCCTTCCTAAGACAAAGGTTTTCTACTAGAGACCGTAACGTGACCTAATGGTCGCGCAAAGGCTCCTGCATGTAATGTCGGTTTATTGTCCAGTACACGTAATAACCTGTAAATCGAAAATTAAAAAGATGAAAGTGATTTAGGCTTCATGAAAGTCCCACGAACAGCTAAGGAAATAGCGTCCACCAAACAGAGACCCATTTGCCCGATTGAGCCAAATACAATTGAGGTGCGGCAGGTTCCCCAATGGTTGGCTACTGACTGTTCCACCTCAACAAACATGTACCTCATTCCAACGCAGCATCCCTTGAGATTGAGGTTTTTTTTTAATAAGCTTTCCCAGCCTCGCGATACGGGCGATAAAAAACCATGATACCCACTCCCTGTGACATACATTGTTCCACAACCGTGTCAGAGGGTGGTCGCTGAAGCATGCCTAGAGCTACAGTGACAGAGGAGTGGAACAAGAATGTGGTGAGATTTACTCCATGATGAATGACTCACAAGGCAGAAACCTATACTTATCCTACTGAACAAAGAGAAACATGTGACAGACGCAGATATGATACATTGAAGCCAGAACAAACGAACTGCTTTTGACAATGTAAGTAATAAAGACAATATAATATTAAGAACATTTCAGGACATAATAAAACTGAAGTAAATAAGTACAGAAACATCAGTTTCAGATTATACGTATTAGTGTGGTCTCACTGAACAGAATATCAGCGATTCTAAGACACCTACCGACATCTCCTGTCGTAGAAAAGTTGATTTATACGTGCCAGGACAAAACATTAAAACAATGACTCTAAAAACAACAGAACTTCTTTCATTCATGTCATGGCTACCACAAATTACCTTCACGGAATCATTGCTGGAAATGCAGTGAAAGCCTAGGAGCTCCAAGCCCGCATCTCGTGGTCGTGCGGTAGCGTTATCGCTTCCCACGCCCGGGTTCCCGGGTTCGATTCCCGGCGGGGTCAGAGATTTTCTCTGCCTCGTGATGGCTGGGTGTTGTGTGCTGTCCTTAGGTTAGTTAGGTTTAAGTAGTTCTAAGTTCTAGGGGACTTATGACCACAGCAGTTGAGTCCCATAGTGCTCAGAGCCATTTGAACCATTTTAGGAGCTCCAATTGCTGAGTTGTCATTGAGCCGCGACAAATTCGACAAAACTTTTTATTGCCGTCATGTCAATGTCAAGCTGAAAATAATTCAGCTGACAACCTCAGATGTCATGGAGAGACACTAACTTTTAGTTTACCAAAAACTGACGTGGAACGAGAGAGTTCAACGGTGATGAACTTATGCTATTGCTCAAAGGAAAAGGCAGCTTCAGACAATACATATTACCAAATAAAGCCTATTAAAGTTAGCACGAAGTATGGTGTGTAGCAGGATACATAGAGAGATTTCATGTTTATCAAGGAAACAATGTGAAATAGGATGAAAATTTAGCTTTGTATGGAATTACAGAAGGCATTTTTTCTAAAACTGATCAAGGGATTTTTGGAATATATACAGGAAGGCATATATTTCTAGATCCCCACAAGTTTTAAAAAGACTGAACCTAGCTGACATTTTTGCTCTTGGAACTAATCAAGCTACTAACAAAGCACTGACAAAAATGTGAAATCAAACTTCTTATAATACCTTCCACTGAGTTATCAACTTTTCATAGGAAAGACAATTACGTTGTATTGACAGCTTTAAATTCCAATAGTATTGAACAAAACACTGCGCATAGATGCTAAAGAATGGTTCTAGACTAGCTGCTACTTGCTTCATAGTGGTTAAATATTACAACAATTCCGTCGTCGAATCATTGATATCTGCGGTTGTTTCACACAGTGTTGCTTGTTCCTTAGCACTGACAATTCTACGCAAACACCGCTGCTCTCGGTCGTTAAGTGAAGCCGCCGGCTTCTGCGGTTGGTATTCTCGGCACACTCTGGACCCTGTGGGTCTCGGAATATTAAATTCCCTAACGACTTCCGGAATGGAATGTCCCACGTGTCTTGCTCAACTACCGCTCAGCGTTCAAGGTCTGTTAATTCCCGTCGTGAGGGCATAATCGCCTGAGTCCAAGTGACAGCTCCGACAACGCACTGCCCTTTTATACTTTGCGAACGCAATACTACCGTCATCTGTGAACGTGCATATCGCTATACCGTGACCTTTCTCACCTATGTATATAACAGACAGCGTGTGAGTGGGCTGTACACACAAAGGAAACTACCACGTGCTTGCTGGTAGTCTGTGAAAATCTTTCCACGAAACACGAGCGATGTTCAGTATGGATGTGCGAAAAGGTACACTGTTTATCTCTGGAGAGCCCGCATGATGAATGCTTGTGATCGACATCCAACGTAAACGACTGAATCTAGGAATTTATTACAGCTCCTATGTATCACTCTCATGGGAATGTGAAGACATGATCAGACAAATTACAACCCGCTTAAAAGTATTTAACCGATCATACTTCTGCAATCCACACATGAATGAAACAGGAAAAGCTCTAATAAACTGGTACAGTGGGACGTACCCTCTGCCAGGCACCTAACAGCAGTCTGCAGAGTACAGATAGAGGTAGCCAGAGGGGACTCGTCACCAGCCGGTTTTCACTAACACTGCGTCTCCATCAGACCACAATGCGGCAGTGAATTCCTTTGCTGAAGCCACCTGAAGACTACTGCAATTGGTAAACTTGTTTGCGACGGGCCACGAACTGTCATTCTGTGACATTGATGCAACATCAATATCCGTTCTTTTTATGTTTTATCCAGAAAGGCTATCGTTCCTGTAAGCCAGCAATCAGTTAAGATCGGTAGCATTCCCACCCCACAAAACGACAGATGGTGATGAAGCTTGAGGAAGAAGCTTCAAGAAGGAGTCACGTCGTACTGGAGAGTACGACAACGTGCTGATTGACACTGCAACGCTCTCTTAATCAATATTGGTTACCTAAATGCTTGTGCTATATAAGGATTTTCTAAGCCCGGGGACTGGGTGTTTGTATTGTCCTCATCATTTCGTCATGAAAATGGTGAGACTGGACAGAGTAAAGATTGGGAATTTGTAGGGCGCTGATAACCATGCAGATGAGCGCCCTACAATCCAAACATCATCATCATCATCATCATGTGCTATATAGAACTCCAGCTGGACTGTCGACACTATCCACAACGACAGCTTCCTACCCCTGATTTCAGTAACTACAAAATCAAGGTCGAAGATTAATTACAGTCTTATATAACGATGTCACTCAATGGTCGACTGAACCGGCCAATTACAAACGCGCTGAATGCAGGTAGGTGCGAAACAGTGAAGCGAACTTGTTATACAGTCTAGTATTCAATCAGTCCAGAACCAATATGCACGCCGGCACTATGTATTTATTGCGATTAGGTTTTCGTGTAATTCAATATAAGTGGAAGCCTTACTCAACCTCGGAACGTTTATATGAGATCTTACGAGTATGCGACCGTATGGTAATTACATTCCAGTCGAGATTTTTGTAAATGATGAATGGGACTTGACAATCGAGGATTTGACGCGGCGAACGTAGATTTAAGGATTATTCTTAGATGGATTCTAAGGTCTATTTTTTCCAACTGGGCCAGCTCCAAAATAAACGATGTAACGTAACCTTCCCCTGTCTGAGCTGTTTAAATTGCAAGAAATTTTCCGGAAATTCTCGTCACAAGTTGGTCAACGTAGCTCTCCATAGGCAACATTTCGTCTGTGCTGTTTGCATGTCCGGCACAATAATGAGCCACGACACGAGCGTTCCACATCTCATGCTCAATAGTTAATTACTTGAGAAAGGCAGGAACCAGTACAACTGCGGGAGAAGTCCGTGAGTACACTTGCTGGTTGTGTCTACCTGAAAGTCATCCTCAGCAATACAAAGTTGACACGCTGGAACGAGGAATCGAGAGGAGCACGAAGAATCGCCTATTGGCTGAAAGTGGTATATGCTCAGCCAGTGATATGATGGAAAAATTTCAGCGCTTTAGAGTGCCAGAGGGCGAAGATTTGGATGGAGTACCGCCAACATGGTAAGTGGGGAATGGTTTCCAGTAGAGTGAAGACTGAAAACTTGGCCAAGATCGTTTCGGGAGATTCTGTGTTGGGGTTTATTCTTAAGACTGAGGGATCCAAATTTGATCTGCACTTGCCCTTGGTGCTGATACGATTCCGTGATAACTTCAGTCTTCTCCAAGTTTTTCCGATTTCCATTCCAGTGCTTGGTGGTTTTGAATGCAGTCCGATGTTTATCTTGACGAGCATTGGACTTGGTCTTTTCTGAAACCAATCTTCCGTCGTTTGATTGCACAACAGATCCAGCTTTTGACTCTGCCGCCGCGTCAGGTTCAAATTCTATCAGCACAGTGCCTCGAAATTCGTTACAAAGCTCACGTTAAAATGTCAAATGTGTAAGATTATGAACTGGATAGAACACGGTTCCGAGGAATAGTGCATAATTCTGTGCCATGTGCAATTTAGTGAAACCTGGTGACACAATGGTCTTCTTTCTTCTTTCTTGCGCATACGCCTTGATCCCGGGGTTGCGCAAAGTCAGCATGGTAAGAACCGGATTAGGCAAGGTTAGAGTTAAGGGGTGCCCGGATGCCCTTCCTGCCGCCGCTGGTGACAGAATGGTCAAAAGACACTAAAGTACACTTGCTTAATGATGGACAGTACAAAACCTAAAATAGCGACATTCTTTGGCGTATGCTATGAATACTATCGTACCTGATTGGGTTAAACATCATGACAAGATTCTGTAATTACAAATATGCTTTGTCACATGTTAGACGAAGGTACTGATAAGGCACACTGAACGGGTATACAAAATTGTGATACGTTTATTGGTTCAAATAGCTCTGAACACTATGGGACTTAACTTCTAAGGTCATCAGTCACCTAGAACTTAGAACTACTTAAACCTAACTAACCTAAGGACATCACAGACATCCATGCCCGAGGCAGGATTCGAACCTGCGACCGTAGCGGTCTCGCGGTTCCAGACTGTAACGCCTAGAACCGCTGGGGCACTCCGGCCGGCCGATACGTTTATTCGAGCTTTATTAACAGTATAAACCAAATAATCTGTATAGCCACGAAGTATTTTTAGTGTTGCAGATCAGAGTGGAACAGGAAACAGAATCAAAATTCTTGCACCATTTTTTCATATGCAGCATGCAACTAGAATTTGCCAGGTGCTTTCAAACGTCCGAATACAACACACTCCTATGTCAGTGACGTATCATATCCAGTACAAAAAACTACTGTAAAACCCTGAGCAAATAATCCAGAGGAATGTTAACGAGCTCCTATTCAAAACAGATAGCGCTCAATTTTCCGCCCACCCGCGGAAATATAAACAGTGCAATGTGAGACCCCTGAAATAGCGGTTGATGTAGCAAGTGCAGCTTGTACTGTATGTAACTGACAAACCGTCTCCGCTTACAAGCCATCTGAGCTTCTGTTTTTCGTGCACTGCTCGGTAAATTAAAACTTCAGCATGAAACGCACTGTAACCGTAGCAGACTATTAGTTGCTGCATTTCATATTTCTTAAATTACATCGATATTCGAGGTTTTTGAAAGCAGTAACGTTGTCTTTCAATATCTGACTTATTTATTTATACGAATAATAACTATTATAGCAAGTTAGCTCGCGTACCCAATTTCAAGTGAAATACAGCACAGGTTTTGTGCTCTCAACATACATTGAAAATTTTAAAGTGTGTACCATAGTTCTTTCCATTAGTGGATTCTTAAACTAAATCATTTTGCCATGTTTGCTAATTATGACTTTTGAAGAGTTTTGTAATAGGACACGTGAAAATTTAATTTTCGATGTGTTACGTCACTTATGGCGTCTACCGAGATATATCAGGGCATAGTTATGAACTGGAGAGCCATTCAAATATTTAGGCCAGTGATCGTCAAACTGCAGCCCGTCGACCTACGCTGCTCGAATCGAGTAATCGGACCGCCTGGGTTTTTAGCTGTATTGCGTAATAATATCTGTAAGGCCGGGTGATAATGGAAGATTTCAGTTAGATTACATCATGATCGCACAGAGATTCCGACATCAGATAAAGGATCGTATGGCGTACCCAGGAGCAGATATGCAATCAGATCACAGTGCGGTAATGATGAAGAGTAGGCTAAAGTTTAAGAGACTAGACAGGAAGAATCAATACGCAAACAGGTGAAATGCGGAAGTACTAAGAAATGGCGAGATACGCCTTAAGTTCTCTAAGAGTACAACTACATCAATAGGGAATAGGTCAGTAAGTAGTACAGGTGAGGAGGAATGAACATGTCTAAAAAGGGCCACCACGGAAGTTGGAAAGAAAACTATAGTTACAAAGAACGTAACTGCGAAGAAACCATGGGTAACAGAAGAAATACTACAGTTGATCGATTAAAGGGGTAAGTACAAAAATGTTCCGGGAAATTCAAGGACACACAAGTCGCTGACGAAGAAATTAATAGGAAGTACAGAGAAGCTATGAGGATATAACTGCATAAAAATGCGAAGTAATCGAAAGGGAAATGATTGTCGGAAGGACAGACTCAGCGTACAGGAACGTCAAAACAACCTTGGGTGACATTAAGGGGTGATAACATTAAATGGAGGTAACATTAATACTTCAACGGGAATTCCAATGTTAAATGAAGAGGAGAAAGCAGATAGGTGGAAGGAACACACTGAAAACATCTATGAGGAGGAAGTAATGTCTGATGTGGTAGAAGAAGGAACAGGAGTCGATTTAGAAGAGATAGCGCATTCAATATTAAGATCAGAATTTAAAAGAGCTTTGAAGGATTTAAGATAGAATAAAGCAGAAGGGATAGATAACATTCCATCAGAATTTCTAAATTCGTTTGGGAAAGTGTCAACAAAACGACTATTTACGTTGGTGTGTAGACTGTATGAGTCTGGCGACATATCACCTGACTTTCGGAAAAACGACATCCACACAATTCCGAAGACGGCAAGAGTTGACAAGTGCGAGAACTATCGCACAATCAGCTTAATAGCTCTTGCATCCAAGTTGCTGACAATAATAATATACGGAAGAATAGGAATGAAAATTGAGCACCTACTACATGACGATCAGTTTGGCTTCAGAAAAGGTGAAGGCGCCAGAAGTTGCGGTTGATAATGAAAGTAAGACAACAGAAAAATCAAGACACGTTCATAGGATTTGTCGACCTAGAAAAAAAGTTCGACAGCATAAAACGGTGCAAGATGTTCCAAGTTCTGGAAAAGCAGGGGTAAGTTACATGGCGACTGGTGTAATATACGATACGAACAAGGTCGAAGAGTGAATAAAAAGAGTGGACAACCAATAACTAAGTGGTCGAATTAAAAGGATATAAGACATGGTTGTAGTCTTTCACCCCTACTGTTCAGTCTGTACATCGAAGAAGCAATGACGGAAGTAAAAGGAAGGTTCAGGAGTGGGATTAAAATTCAGTGTGTAAGGATATGAATGACAAGTTTCGCTGATGACATTACTGTCCCGAGCGAAAGTGAATAAGAATTACATGACCTGCTTAATGGAATGAACACTGCAATAAGTACAGAATACGGATTCAGAGTATATTAAAGAAAAGCCAAAATAATAAGCAGTACCAGAAATGAGAACAGCGACAATCTTAACATCATCACTGACGTTCACGAAGTAGATGAAGTTAAGAAATTCTGCTACCTAGGCAGCAAAATAACCAATGAGGGACGGAGTAAGCAGGACGTCAAAAGTAGACTAGTGCTGGCGCCGGCCGAAATGGCCATGCGGTTCTAGGCGCTGCAGTCTGGAACCGCGAGACCGCTACGGTCGCAGGTTCGAATCCTGCCTCGGGCATGGATGTGTGTGATGTCCTTAGGTTAGTTAGGTTTAAGTAGTTCTAAGTTCTAGGGGACTAGTGACCTCAGAAGTTGAGTCCCATAGTGCTCAGAGCCATTTGAACCATTTGAACTAGTGCTGGCGAAAAGGACATTCCTGGCCAAGATAGGTGTACTAGTATCAAACTTATACCTCAATTTGAGGAACAAATTACTGAGAATTGGGGTCAGAGTACAGCATTGTATGGTTGTGAAACATGGACTGTGGGAAAACCGAAACACAAGAGAATCGAAACATTTGACATGTGGTGCTACAGGCGAATGTTGAAAATTAGGCAGACTGATAGGATATGGGGAGTTTCTGCTTTGAATCGGAGAGGAAAGGAATATGTGGAAAACACTGACAAGGAGAAGGGACAGGAAGATAGGGCATCCGTTAATATACCAGGCAATGATTTACATGGTAGTGGAGGGAGACGTAGAGGGCAAAACTGTAGAGCAAAAGAGAGACTGGAATGTTGTTGTTGTGGTCTTCAGTCCAGAGACTGGTTCGTTGCAGTTCTCCATGCTGCCCTCTCCCGTGCAAGCCTCTCCATCTCCGACTAACTACTGCAACCTACATCCTTCTGAATCTGCTAAGTGTATTCATCCCTTGGACTCCCTCTACGAGTTTTACTCTCCACGCTTCCCTGTAATACTAAACTGGTGACCCTTGACGGTTCAGAATGTGTTCTACGAACCGATCCCTTCTTCTAGTCAAGTTGTGCAACAAATTACCCTTCTCCCCTGTTCTGTTCTGTTCTGTGCCTCCTCATTAGTTACATGATCGACCCATCTAATCTTCAGCATTCTTCTGTAGCACCACATTTCGAGAGCTTCTATTATGTTCTTGTCTAAACTATTTGCCATCCATGTTTCACTTCCATACATGGCTACACTCCGTACAAGTACTTTCACAAAAGTCTTCCTGACACATAAATCTATACTCGATGTTAACAAATTTCGCTTCTTCAGAAACGCTTTCCTTTCCATAGCCAGTCTACCTTTTATATCCTCTCCACTTCGACCGTCATAAGTTATTTTGCTCCCAAAATAGCAATACTCATTTAATACTTTAAGTGTCTCATTTCCAAAACTAATTCCTTTAGAATCACCTGATTTAATTCGACTACATCCCATTGTCCTCGATTTGCTTTTGTTGATGTTCATCTTATATCTTCCTTTCAGGGCAATGTCCATTCCGTTCAACTGCTCTTCCAGGTCCTTTGCTGTCTCTGATACAACTACAATGTCATCTGCAAACCTCAAAGTTTTTATTTCTCAAAGTTTTTATTTTCTTCTCCATGTATTTTAAATCATACTCCAAATTTTTCGTTCGTTTCCCTTACTGCTTTGCTCAATATACAGAATGAATAACATCGGAGATAGGCTGCAACCATGTCTCACTCCATTCCCAACCACTGCTTCCCTTTCATGCCCCTTAACTCTTATACCTGCCTCCTGGTTTCTGTACAAATTGTAAATAGCCATTCGCTCCCTTTATTTGACCCCTGATACCTTCAGAATTTGAAAGCGAGTATTCCAATCAATATTGTCAAAAGCTTTCTCTAAGTCTGCAAACGCTAGAAACGTAGGATTGCCTATCCTTAATGTATGGTCTAAGATAAGTCGTAGGGTCAGTATAGCCTCACGTGTTCCTACATTTCTACGGAATCCAAACTGATCTTCCCCGAGGTCTGCTTCCAACTTTTCTTGCATTCACCTGTAAAGAAGTTGCATTAGTAGTTTTTAGCCGTGGCTTATTAAATAGGTAGTTAGGTAATTTTAACACCTGTCAGCACCTGCTTTCTTTGGGACTGGAATTATTACATTCGTCTTGAAGTCTGAGGGTATTCCGCCTATGTCATACATCTTGTTAACGAGATGGTAGAGTTTTGTCATGGATGGCTCTCCAAAGGCCGTCAGTAGTTCTAAAGGAAGTTTGTCTACTCCCGAGGGCTTGATTCAACTTAGGTCTTCCAGCGCTCTGTCAAATTCTTCCTGCAGTATCATGTCTCATATCATATTCATCTACGTCCTCTACCATTTCCATAATTTTGCCCTTATGTACATCACCCTTGTATAGTCCCTATATATACTCCTTCCACCTTTCTGCATTTCCTTCTTTGGTTAGAACTGGTTTCCCATCTAAGATCTTGATATTCATTCAGGTGGTTCTCTTTTCTCCAACGGTCTATTTAACTTTCCTGTAGGCGGCATCTACCTTACCCCTAGTGATATATGCCTCTACATCCTTTCATTTGTCCTCTAGCCATCCCTCCTTAGAAATTTTGCACTTCTTGTCGATCTCATTTTTGAGACGTTTGTATTCCTTTTTGCCTGCTTCATTTACTGCGTTTTTATATTTTCGCCTTTCATCAATTAAATTCAATATCTCTTCAGCTACTCAAGGATTTCTACTTGCCCTCGTCTTTTTACCTACTTGATCCTCTGCTGTCTTCACCATTTCATCTCTCAAAGCTACTCATTCTTCTTCTACTGTGTCTCTTTCTCCCGTTCTTTTCAATCATTTCCTAATGCTCTCTCTGAAACTCTCCACAACCTCATCCAGGTCTCGTCCCCTTAAATATTCTCCTTTTTGCAAATTCTTCATTTTTAATCTACAGTTTATAACCAATTAATTGTGGCGAGAGTCCACTTCTGCCCCTCGAAATGTCTTACAATTTAAAACCTGGTCCCTAAATCTCTGTTTTATGTAATATACAGGGTGTCCCAGCTATCTTGTCCACCCAAAATATCTCTGGAACAGCTATTGGAAAACAACTTTCACCGGTATCAATGTAGGGCTGGGGCCCATGAATGTACATATTTGGAAACATTCTAAAACGAAAGCATATGTGTTTTTTAACACAAACTTATGTCTTTTTTTAATGGACTTCCTATATTTTTTCTTCAGCAATCCATAGCATGACAAAGCACATACACAATGGCGTTGATTGCATCGCAATATTCCCATTACATCCCGAGATATTAAGACGCGAAGTTGACGCTTGAAACACCCGACATGCGCTGCCAGCGCACGTCCTGAGGCTCAGGCGTGAACCCCATGCTGCCCGTAATCGCGATGTGATTGACATGCGTAATCACACTTCCATACTTATCAAGATGTCCGAAACGAATAATACGGTCTGCTGCCATCCTGCATTAACGTCGTAAATTCCAGCAGGTATTTATCCCATAGGCTAGGGGTGATGCGGTTCTGTAACATATCTGTGTACCGCAACGTTAGTCACAAAGTTAACTTCGCTTATCGTTAATCCGTTACTAAAAAGGTAATGCCGATCAACGTTAAAACTTTACTTTGCTGTAGATCTAGCGCAAGTGACAGTTAATCATTCACTCGTAATAGTAAAATTCATGTTGATGGTTTTAGTGAAACGAGCAAGTGGACTAAACGTTTTACCGTTGTTTAGTTAAAAATGTTTTGATTTGGGAAATTAAGGTAGGACAGAGAAGATGAATGTAAACATGTTTAACCAATTAGTTTTATTATCACATAATTATCAATGTTATGTTTATCTAATGCGTTAAATGACAAATTGTTGCAAACAAGCCGGCCGAAGTGGCCGTGCGGTTAAAGGCGCTGCAGTCTGGAACCGCAAGACCGCTACGGTCGCAGGTTCGAATCCTGCCTCGGGCATGGATGTTTGTGATGTCCTTAGGTTAGTTAGGTTTAACTAGTTCTAAGTTCTAGGGGACTAATGACCTCAGCAGTTGAGTCCCATAGTGCTCAGAGCCATTTGAACCATTTTTTTGTTGCAAACAAATGTTTCTTAACATTGCTGGGTAAAATGGCCCTTTGTAGAAACTTCCACTGTGATATCAGAACTACATACTAAACATAGCGTTCACATCTCATGCTCAAAGTGATGCCCATTGGCTTGCATACATAGGGTCACTCTGCGGATGAAGGATGCCTACTTCGTGCTACTGTTTCCTCTTTGATGGCTGAACAAGCATCAATAATAATGTCCTCTGGTGTTGTTGGTTCATGTTGGTAAACAGCATCCTTCACTGCTCCCCAAAGAAAATAATCCAGCTGTGTAAGGTCCGGTGATCGGGCAGGCCACCTAACTGGGCCACCTCGTCCAATCCACCTACCAGGGAATTTACGGTTCAGAAGTCGTCGTGCTCGTAAGGCGTTATGTGCAGGGCATCCGTCATGCTGATACCACATGACCATTCTCCGGTTCAGAGGCACGGTGTCCAAGAGAACAGGAAGATTGTGTAGTATAAATCTGGAGTATTGTCTGCCATTTTGGATGCTATTTATAAAGAAAGGTCCGATAATGGTATCTCCAATGTCCCCACACCAAACATTAACTTTCCACGGACGTTGATGCTCCACCTGACGGAGCCATTTTGGACTGTCTGCGGACCAATAATGCATATTCCTCATATTGACAATTCCTTTGTTGGAGAATGATGCCTCGTCGGTAAAGAGAACATCTGCAAAAAAATTTGGATTAGTCAGAAGTTTTTGCTGAACCCACCGACAAAATGATACCCTATTGCGGAAGTCATTTCCATGAAGATCCTGGTGTAAATGAACATGGTAAGGATGAAATTTATGACGTTTAAGAATACGCTGTGCACTTGATTTCGACACACCAACTTCACGTTCAATTTGACGTGTGCTGATTTGAGTATTCACAGCTATGGTAGCGAGCACAGCAACTTCAGCACGTTCATCTGTGCGTGTTCTAGGACGATGTCGAGGTCTTGGATTTAAGCTTCCCGTTTCACGTAGACGAGATGTGAGACGACCAAACATCCGGCGCGAAGGCGATGGCTTGTCAGGGAATCGTCTTCTGTACAGTCGTTCTGCCTGAACAGCATTTCGTCCACCTACAACAGGGTACAGTACAGGTATGAGAGTAGGGTACTAAACAGACATATTAACTTAATAATCATAATGTTCGCTAACAGTACTATCAACAAACAAGCAATCTCATAACGTATTTCCCGTCAACGTACATTCTCCATAGCTCAGCAGCATTTCTACCATATCTTCATGCGTGTACATTATACTGTACAGTATAAGTTCCACAACACAGCGTTTATTTACAATGTGTACTACCTCCGTGCCGTCGCTAGATTACTCTGATGCACGACTACACTGGCAAGCGGTGTACTGCACGCCAAAGCAACAACAAATGGGATGCTCGGAGGGTGGTGGAGTACAGGAGTTTGCATGGGTCGCAAATCATAAACAAGGCGAAGTGGTAACTGTGGCAGTAGTGGGAACTACGTTGGACACTTGACTAGGTAGAGCCAGGCCCTGCGCGACAGGCACAATGGGTCATATAATGCATTAGATAAACCTTATTTTCGGTGTGCAGGATAAATAAGACCACCTGACGGGTGTACACCGATCGGTACTGGTTCATATTGTGTACGCAGATACGTGAAACGTGCAAGAGGGAAACCATTATGTGCTTATGAGATTTGATGGCAGCAGACCATATTATTCGTTTCGGACCTCTTGATAAGTATGGAGGTGTGATTACGCATGTCAATCACATCGCGATTACGGGCAGCATGGGGTTCACGCCCGAGCCTCAGGACGTGCGCTAGCAGCGCATGTCGGGTGCTTCAAGCGTCAACTTCGCGTCTCAATATCTCGGGATGTAATGGGAATATTGCGATGCAGTCAACGCCATGGTGTATGTGCTTTATCATGCTATGGATTGCTGAAGAAAAAATATAGGAGGTCCATTTAAAAAACATAAGTTTGTGTTAAAAACACATATGCTTTCGTTTTAGAATGTTTCCAAATATGTACATTCATGGACCCCAGCCCTACATTGATACCGGTGAAAGTCGTTTTCCAATAGCTGTTATTGTTCCAGAGATATTTTGGTCTGATAAGATAGCTGGGACACCCTGTATATGAGACCTTCCAGTGTCTCCAGGCTTCTTCCACATATATAACCTTCTTCCACAGTTCTTAAACAAAGTTTTAGCTATGGTTAACTTGTGGTCTGTGCAAAATTCTACCAAGTGGCTTCCTCTTACATTCCTCACCCCCATTCCATATTCACCTACGACTTTTCCTTCTCTTCCTTTTCCTACTATCAAATTCCAGTCCCCAATGACTATTAAATTTTCGTCCGCCTTCACTATCTGAATGATTTTCATTATCGTGTCATACATTTCTTCAATCTCTTCATCATCTGAGGAGCTAGTTGGCATGTAAACTTGTACTACTGTGGTAGTCGTGGACTTCATGTCTGTCTTGGCGACAATAATGAATTCACTAAGATGTTCGTAGTAGCTTAACTGCGGCCCTATGTTTTTGTTTATTATTAAACCTACTCCTGAATTACCCTTATTTGATTATGTATCTATAGCCCTGTACTATGCTGACCAGATGTCTTGTTTCGCCTGCCACCGAACTTCTCTAATACCCACTATATTTAACTTAAACCAATCCATTTCCTTTTTTAAATTTTCTCATCTACATGCCCGACTGAGGGATCTGACTTTCTACGCCCCGATCCGTAGAACGCCAATTTTCTTTCTCCTGATGAGGATATCCACCTGAGTAGTACCCGCCCGGAGATCCGAATGGGAGACTATTTTACATTCGAAATATTTTACCCAAGAGGACGTCATCATTATTTAACCATACGGTAAAGCTGGTTGCCCTCGGGAGGAATTACGCTGTAGTTTCCCCTTGCTTTCAGTAATATATCCAGCAAATAATTTAGGACGTAGGTTGCAAGTGGTACTCTGACCTGAAGAGGTTGGCACGGGTGATAAATTCGTGGCAGGTCGCACCAAACCAGTTAGAAGACTAATGACGCCAAAAAATTCCGTATAACAACTAACAGCCTAATCAAAAAAACTTCAACTAAAGGTAGGAGATTCTCCAGAGTATAGTTTTCATACACAGTAACAAGCAAAAATACGTGAAGACAGTAGTACTTTGATGTACGTTTAAGTTTGACTGACGTTGCTGAATCTGGCCGTGAATTCGGCCGGTTGCCTTAGAGGCAAAGGGGTAGTAGCGCGACTACTGCGAGATCAGAGCATGTGAGTGGGAGAATATTTCATTGTTTGTATTCCAGCAGTGATGACTCACGAGCGTGTGCGACCTGTACCTATCAGCTGCCAATCTACAAAATTTGACGTTGAACTAACATGGACTCGTGAATGAGCATACACCTACAGCTATCTTCAAATGCGGTATTTCATTGTAGCAAGAAACATTCAGATGAGAAATGTTATTATAATACAATGCAGTGAGTAGAGGAAAACTTCCATTTAAATAATTTATCAGTCTTCTATGATGATGTTTCATATTCAAATCTTCATTTAAATATAATTACAAACACTATTATTAATAATTTAATCATTCTTTCACATTACTGCGACAAAGACTTGGGGTCGCTGTAATCTGAATCGGAGAACAGTCAACATGAAGTGTGGCAAATGATGCCGACTTTTAACTACGGGGACGTGGGGGCCGGCGTCAGCGTATCGCACCCTCATTATTGCTAGTCTGTTGGGAACTCACTAAGCACTTCGGACTTTGGGACTAATAACATACTAATTAATGAAGGTTATCAATTAATAATAAAATAGGTACGCATGCGATCTGAGGTGCAGCCAGACAGTGTCGCTATTGGCCCTTAAAAGAAAAAAAAAAAAAAAAAAACTTTGTAGGCCACTGATTTGGACGAAAAGTTACAAAATCCCTGAAAGGAGAAATATTTTTAGCATTCGAGAAATCTGGTCTGATGATGAACTGATGCAGTCGAAACTGGTTATTTCTGTCATGTGATTTTCATATTCAATAAAAGAATTTGTAATGAAGACTCGTTTTTCACATCATATTTTCGAAAATCATTAAAAAAGATCTAAAAAGTTTTTTTGTAATTTTCCACTTGAAAGATGCTACTATATGCTTTAGTTGAATACAACACTAATGTACGGTTACTGGACCCACAATTTATAACCAGGAGATTTGGTTGAGCGGATTGTACCATTCGACGTGCTTTCTGTTGTGGCTAGGATATAGTGCCCTTCCAGGGATGAATTCCCACTCGAAACTACGTCTACACAGGCTCAAATGGTTCGTTTTGAAGTGTAAAGTGAATTTATATTCATCTGTTTTTGTCAGCGGCTACTCCGAAGTACTGGCGCAGCTAAAGTTCGTACTAAAACGACGAAAGAGAAAGAGAGAGAGAGAGAGAGAGAGAACGTCGTAAAATTGGTGACGTGTCGGTGTATGAGTCTACATACAGGCAGCTGATCCGCTGTGTGCGCTCCTCTGGCGAGGTCATGCGGGACTGGGCGATGTCTCTTTGATGTCGCCATCACGAACGCTCTCGTGGAAACGCGGCGTCACTAACTAAAGTTTACGGCATTTAGGGAAAAGGTTAGCGCTTGAAAAGAAAATTTCCAGCGGCTATGGGGGTGCTGCTAATGGGATCAAGGCCGCCGGTAACCGCGTTATGTCGCAAGTGTTCACGGGTAAGCCCATTACCCGCGGCTAACGCTCGAGCTCTGCACGTGGGGATGCCCGGATGTGGCAGGCTCCTGCACGCCTACACTGACCCGGAACAGCTGTCTGTGTATCGTTAAAACGCTTCTCGAAATTTACTTACCTTTAAATTCACAGGGACATTTGCTTGTTTGTTAAGTTGGTACAACAACTTCGCGAGGGGCAATGTAGTTACAACTTTCCACGGACCTTAACTTACATTAACAAGATACGGTCTACAAGTACAATCTCTGTTTCATTAACATCATCATATACAATCACAGTTCGTTTATGTAATTTGCTTTGAATGATCGTTCATTTCCGTTTACTTATTTGTTCACTTTACTTCACATTACAGCCTGCATTTTACATTAGACCAGTTGTTATTTCCACAGTCACTTTAAATAACTTAATAACGTGAGCTGATCCGTTACAAACGGTGTGTGAAGGCCTGCTATTGCGAAAGCAATAGATTGGTTTATAAATAACTTTTCTGCTACCAGGGCGTCGCACATCAAAAACATTACGTAAAAATTCCGTAGTACGTGGGGAAAAGCGAACTTGAAAATGGGAATCATTTCGAAAGTCGCGTCATGCAAAGTACAAGCAAAAGGAAATCCTGACTGGTACAACACAGTTGTTTGGAAACAGGTCCAAATTAGTAACGGATATATGCTTAAAAAGAAGTGGATATGTCCAACGCTATGAATGGCAAATCCGAAATTTGTCAGGAGAACCAAATAATTGTTACAATAAAAATTAATTTTTAATACAGGGTATTACAAAAAGGTACGGCCAAACTATCAGGAAACATTTCTCACACACTCAAATAAAGAAAAGATGTTATGTGTACATGTGTCCGGAAACGCTTAATATCCATGTTAGAGCTCATTTTAGTTTCGTCAGTATGTACTGTTCATCCTCGATTCACCGCCAGTTGGCCCAATTGAAGGAAGGCAATGTTGACTTCTGTGCTTGTGTTGACATGCGACTCATTGCTCTACAGTACTAGCATCAAGCACATCAGTACGTGGCATCAACAGGTTAGTGTTCATCACGAACGTGGTTTTGCAGTCAGTGCAATGTTTACAAATGCGGAGTTGGCAGATGCCCATTTGGTGTATGGATTAGCACGGGGCAATAGCCGTGGCGCGGCACGTCTGTATAGAGACAGATTTCTAGAACGAAGGTGTCCCGACAGGAAGACGTTCGTAGCAATTGATCGGCGTCTTAGAGAGCACGGAACATTCCAGCCTATGACTCGCGACTGGGGAAGACCTAGAACGACGAGGATACCTGCAGTGGACGAGGCAATTCTGCGTGCAGTTGACGATAACCCAAATGTCAGAAGTTGCTGCTGTACAAGGTAACGTTGACCACCTCACTGTATGGAGAGTGCTACGGGAGAACCAGTTGTTTCCGTACCATGTACAGCGTGTGCAGGCACTATCAGCAGCTGATTGGCCTCCACGGGTACACTTCTGCGAATGGTTCATCCAACAATGTGTCAATCCTCATATCAGTGCTAATGTTCTCTTTACGGATAAGGCTTCATTCCACCTTGATAAAATTGTAAATTTTCACAATCAACATGTGTGGGCTGACAAGAATCCGCACGCAATTGTGCAATCACATCATCAACACAGATTTTCTGTGAACGTTTGGGCAGGCATTGTTGGCGATGTCTTGATTGGGCCCCATGTTCTTCCACCTACGCTCAATGGAGCATGTTATCATGATTTCATACGGGATACTCTACCTGTGCTGCTAGAACATGTGCCTTTACAAGTACGACACAACCTGTGGTTCATGCACGATGGAGCTCCTGCACATTTCAGTCGAAGTGTTCGTACGCTTCTCAACAACAGATTCGGTGACCGATGGATTGGTTTAGGCGGACCTATTCCATGGCCTCCACGCTCTCCTGACCTCAACCCTCTTGACTTTCATTTAGGGGGGCATTTGAAAACTCTTGTCAACGCAACCTCGGTACCAAATGCAGAGCATCTTCGTGCTCGTATTGTGGACGGCTGTGATACAATACACCATTCTCCATGGCTGCATCAGCGCATCAGGGATTCCATGCGACGGAGGGTGGATGCGGGTATCCTCTCTAACGGAGGACATTTTGAACATTTCCTGTAACGAAGTGTTTGAAGTCACGCTGGTACGATCTGTTGCTGTGTGTTTCCATTCCATGATTTATGTGATTTGAAGAGAAGTAATAAAATGAGCTCTAACATGGAAAGTAAGCGTTTCCGGACACATGTCCACGTAACATATTTTCTTTCTTTGTGTGTGAGGAATGTTTCCTGAAAGTTTGGCTGTACCTTTTTGTAACACCCTGTGAAACACATTTTAAATTGGACTGAAAAGCATGAAATAATTTCTCATAAGCCTATAGTGATTCCTATCTCCATGAAGCCATTCTCCAAAGTTTTGGATTGTGAATTTTTGACTGCAACGGAAAAAATCTTTAAAAAATAAAAAATTAAAAAAAAAGAACTCGTATAGGATCACTTTGTTGTTCGTCTGTCTCTATATCTGTCGAAATAGAAAAACCCTTTTTTCTCAGGAACGGGTACACGTATCAGGCTGACAGTCTACGGTCCCTTAACTATGCAGAAAGGTGAAGCTTCTAAGTCAATGCACTCAAGAGAGATGGCCATCTATCTTCACACTCGCAAACTCACTAATGAAAACTTGTAGAGTACTTCCTGTTGGCCTAAAATTATAAACTTAGCAATAAGTAATTTTCGTACTAAATCCAAAGAAAAAAAAAAAAACTCCTGCCGCGTTGAGTAACCGCGTGGTCTAGGGCTGCTTGTCACCGTCGGAGGTTCGAGTCCTCCCTCGGGCATGAGTATGTGTGATGTGCATAGCGTAAGTTAGTTTAAGTTAGATTAAGTAGCGTGTAAGCTTAGGGGGCCGATGACCTAAGCAGTTTGGTTCTATAAGATCTTACCATTTTTTTTTTTTTGAAACCTATTAATCTGTTACTACATCACACGCAAATATTTCTATGTCCTTTGATATCAGACTGCCTGTCCGTCTGTTAAGGCTCCATTTTCTGAGTAACGGGTGGACACATCAAGTTGAAATTTGCGTCACATACTGAGAGATGTAGTTCTTTGGTATTATAACAATACTTAGATTTTGAGTCTATACAATCAAAAGATACGGCCATTTATGTCACCATTCTGGTATTTGCAAACTTATTACGAACCATGGGATATTTCCTTTTGATGTAAAATTATCATATTTGACAAGATGGAAGGTTTGAGGGTACATTAAGGTAAGAAAGCGTGAAATCATTGCTTTGCAGTGGTCAAGGATTATTGTCTTTGATCAATGATCAAAACGTCTTCGGTCCCGGGTCCGATTCCCGCCGCTGCTTAAACTTTGATAATAATCAGCATTGGCAGCCGAAGACTTCCGGCATAAGAGGTCACCCTCATTCTGCCAAGGGCCTTGTCAAAGAGGGCGGAGGAGCGGACAGAGGCTCAGGGCACTCTCTTGTCCTAGGGGTGGGAAATTGCCCCTAAAGGCGGAAGAATCAGCAATGATCAAGGACATGAGGATGCAGAAGGAAATGGAAACCACTGCATTAAAGGCACGTAACGTGTATCCACAAGACATGTGGCCTGTAATTGAAGAAGTGTCATGATGATCTCTCCATTGGCAAAAGATTCCGGAGTAGTCCCCCATTCGGATCTCCGGGTTGGGACTGCCAAGGGGGAGATGACCATGAGAAAAAGATTGAATAATCAACGAAAGGATAACATTCTACGAGACGGAAAGAAGACAAGAATTTATGGTCACATGAGTATAGAGTAATATCAACAGCAGCAGAAAATGGAATAACAGCAGTAGGACTCGTTATTGAATAAGAAGGTAGGGCAGAGAGTGCGTTGCTGTGAATAGTTAAGGAGCAGAGTTGTTATTATCAGAATCGACAGCAAACCAACACCGTCAACGATAGTTCAGGTATACACCCCCACGTCGCAAGCTGAAGATGAAGAGATAGAGAAAGTGTATGAGGATATTTAAAGGGTAATACAGTATGTAAAGGGAAACGAAAGTCTAATAGTCATGGGTGACTGGAATGCAGTTGTAGGGGAAGGAGTAGAAGAGAAGGTTACAGAGGAATATGGCCTTGGGGCAAGATATGAGAGAGGAGAAAGCCTAACTGAGTTCCGTAACAGGTTTTAGCTAGTAACAGCGAATACTTTGTTCAAGAATCACAAGAGGAGGAGGTATACTCTGAAGAAGGCAGTGTGATATGGGAAGATTTCAGTTCGATTACATCACGGTCGGACCGAGATTCCGAAATCAGATATTGGATTTTATGGCGTACCCAGGACTAGACATAGAATCAGATCAGAGTAGAGAAGTGATGAAGAATAGGCTGAAGTTTAAGACATTAGGAAGAATCAATATGCAAAGAATTGGTTTACGGAAGTACTAAGGAATGACGAGATCCAGTTCTCTAAGGCTATAGATACAGAAATAAGGAATAGCGCATTAGGCAGTACAGTTGAAGAGGAATGGACATCACTAGAAAGGGCCATCACAGAAGTTGAGAACAAAAACATAGGTACAACGAAGGTAGCTGCGAAGAATCCATAGGTAACAGAAGAAATACTTGAGTTGATCGATGAAAGGAGGAACTACGAAAATGTTCCGGGAAACTCGGGAGTACAGAAATACAAGTCGCTGAGAAATGAAATAAAGAGGAAGTGCAGGAAAGCTAAAACGAAATGGCTGCAGGAAAAATGTGAAGCAATAATTGTCGGAAGGACAGACTCAGCATACAGAAAAGTCAAAAAAACATTCGGTGACATTAAAGGCAAGTGTGATAACATTAAGGGTGCAACGGGAATTCCTCTGTTAAATGTAGAGGAGAGAGTGGATATGGTGAAAGTATACATTACAAGCCTCTACAAGGGGGAAGATTTATCTGATGTGATAGAAGAAGAAATAGGAGTCGATGTAGAAGATATAAGGGATCCAGTATGAGAATCAGAATTTAAAAGAGCTTTGGAGGACTTACGAGCAAATAAGGCAGGAAGGATAGATAACGCGCCATCAGAAATTCTACAATCATTGGGGGAAATGGTAACAAAACTACTATTCACGTTGGAGTTTAGAATGTATGGGTCTGGCGACATACCGTCTCACTTTCGGAAAACCATCATTCACACAATGCCGAAAACGGCAAAAGTTGACAAGTACGAGAATTATCGCACAAACAGCTTAGTAGCTCATGCATCCAATTTGCTTACAAGGATAATATACAGAAGGATGTAAAAGAAAAATTGAGGATGCGCTAGATGACGATCAGTTTGGCTTTAGGAAAGGTAATGGCACGAGAGAGGCAATTCTGACGTTGCGGTTAATATTGGAAGCAAGACTAAAGAAAAATCAAGACACCTTCATAGGATTTGTCGACCTGGAATAAGCGATTTACAAAGCAAAATGGCGCAAGGTGTTAGAAATTCTGAAAAATTTGGGGTAAGCTATAGGAAGAGACGAGTGGTATACAGTATGTACAACAGCCAAGAGGGAATAATAAGAGTGGACGACCAAGAACGAAGTGCTAATATGAAAAAGGGTGTAAGACAAGGATATCGTCTTTCGCCCCTATTGTTCAATCTGTACATTGAGGAAGCAATGATGGAAATAAAAGAATAGTTCAGAAGTGGAATTAAAATTCAAGGTGAAAGGATACGATTCGCTGATGACATTGCTGTCCTCAGTGAAAGTGAAGAAGAAATACATGATCTGCTGAATAGAATGAACAGTCTAATGAGTACAGAGTATAGATTGAGAGTAAATCGAAGAATGACAAAAGTAATGAGAAGTAGTAGAAATGAGAACAGTGAGAAACTTAACATCATAATTGATGGTCACGAAGTAGATGAAGTTATGAAATTCTGATACCTAGGCAGTAAAATAACCAATGACAGACGGAGCAAGGAGGACATCAAAAGCAGACTAGCAATGGCAAAAAGGGCAATCCTGGGCAAGAGAAGTCTACTAATATCAAATATCAGCCTTAATTTGAGGAAGAAATTTCTGAGGATGTAAGGCAGGAGTACAGCAGTGTATGGTGGTGAAACATTAACTTTGGGAAAACCGGAACAGAAGAGAATCGAAGCATTTGAGATGTGGTGCTACAGACGAATGTTGAAAGTTAGGTGGATTGATAAGGTAAGGAATGAGGAGGTTCTGTGCAGAATCGGAGAGGAAAGTAACGTGTGGAAACACTGATAAGGAGAAGGGACGGGATGATAGGGCATCCCTTAAGACATGACGTAATGACTTCCACGGTAGTAGAGCGATCTGCAGAGGGTAAAAAATGTAGAGGAAGACAAAGACTGGAATACATACAGCAAATAATTGAGGACGTTGTTTCAAGTGCTACTGTGATATGAAGAGGTTCGTACAGGAGAGGAATTCGTTGCGGGCCGCATTAAACCAGTCAGAAGACTAATGATTAAAAAACGGTTATATCATAAGAAAAAATATTTATTTTGTCATTTTTTTATCCGTCTCAAAACATTACCGAAAGTCTTGAAATCCCTGGGATCGATATCTTGCCAATATCAGTGTCGACAACGGGCAAAATTCGTCGAGATCCTCCTCGATTCCCGACATGAATGAAGTGTCTCTAGACGTAATTAAGTTTGTACGGAACGCTCAGTGCACGATTCCTACTCGCACTTGGCGTTTTTTTTAATCGTAGAAGTATTTTAATAAATATTAAAAATTCACAAACGCAGATTTCCATGGCCATATGTGTGGCGTTAAGAATTTGAGTGGGACGAGGAGATATTGTTTTACACTTTTTTGTCCGATTACGAAATGATTTGTTTTTGAAATTCAGTTTCATTAAAAAATTATTTTCAGCTTTTCATAGCCTTTCGCGTGTGAAATTTTTCATTAGATATCAAATATACTCATGCCACTTTAACAGAGAAGTGTGGTATAGTTCAGGTTTATTTCAGTTTTTTTCCACCTGAGTCGACCACTATATTGCTTTCTTCTACGTATATTTCGCGTAAATACCGCGAAGATTAAAAGTAGAGATTGTAGCCCATGTAGAGGCTTACCAGCAATCGTTCTTCCCACAACCCTTTCGCAATTGGCACAAGAAAAGGGGGACATGTCAGTGGTCACAAAGCACCCTCCGTCATATACGACACACGACAGCGAATTAACATGCATTGCCACCCTGATATGAGCTATGCTGAATGCTTCAGCTGTCCAGTTCATGGGGAAATTGGTTTAAAATCAACTGCAAAATATGTGCCGAACAGACAGATAGAAAAGAAAACGACCTAATTAAAAACAAAAAATTTAAAAGTCTTAAAGACAACGTATCTCATTTTGTACATAACTTAACAAATTAAGAAGATGTTTTAAAAGCACAGTATTATGCTGCTCACCTCTTCACTGCAAAAAGAATGAGACAAATTAGAATATAAATAACTTATGAACAACCTTCTAGGTGACACAACAATGAACTGATTGGTTGTAAGTGCCAGTAAGAGCATTTTTCTTTCACTGCGTTTCATTTTTTATTATGCAGTTACAGAAATACAGCAGTATTTTCTTTATTGGTACAGTTGTAGTCCCTAGAATGCGTTTCTCAAATGTTGTAAATACTTCGCAAGATGATAATTTAATTAAATTCAAGAAAAAATTTTCAGTATTAGCTTCTGCTTCTTATTCCGTTCTTGGGATCAGATGTTGCAAAGTTTACTACAGGTCTATCTAGGCTGTTGAGGAAAAACGGCTTACGTGGTTGGTTTTGTAGGTTAAGTACGGCGTTGCATACATCATCCATGGACTTTCCTCTTATGAATACATGGCCAGTCTTTGTTTCAGAGTAAGAATTTTAAATAGCTGTTTGAGGTGGATGGGTGTGATTCACTTTGATCATACTGTAATTCGAAATCTGACAATCGTGCATTGATAACAGTGTTTCAGCAGCATCTTTAAATTCAGGGAACTCAGCGGTACAGAGTGATTATAATTGACGTTAAACTTTCACACCGGTGTAGAAATAACACCACCTGTCAGAATTACGTCATATTGCAACAGAATATACTTGGAGAAGGCGGAAAACGTATGTCAGAAGAAACGTAAATAGGGACAAAATGTAGCAATTTCTTTCAAATCAGTCCTGCCGCTTCAGCGTGTAGCAGTAACAAAAATACCCAGAAACTTCCGCATTGTTAGTAAAAGTTATATGGGATGAGATCTTGTCGACTATGTGATTCCGGTTTTTTTTTTTTTTTTTTTTTTTTTTTTTTTTTTTTTTGTCATCAGTCTACTGACTGGTTTGATGCGGCCGGCTACGAATTCCTTTCCTGTGCTAAACTCTTCATCTCAGAGTAGCACTTGCAACCTATGTCCTCAATTATTTGCTTGACGTATTCCGGTCTCTGTCTTCCTCTACATTTTTTGGCATCTACAGCTCCCTCTAGTACCATGGAAGTCATTCCCTCATGTCTTAGCAGATGTCCTATCATCCTATACCTTCTCCTTATCAGTGTTTTCCACATATTCCTTTCCTCTCCGATTCTGCATAGAACCTCCTCATTCCTTGCCTTACCAGTCCACCTAATTTTCAACATTCGTCTATAGCACCACATTTCAAATGCTTCGATTCTCTTCTGTTCCGGTTTTCCCACAGTCCATGTTTCACTACCGTACAATGCTGTACTCCAGACGTACATCCTTAGAAATTTCTTCCTCAAATTAAGGCCGGTATTTGATATTAGTAGACTTCTCTTGGCCAGAAATGCCTTTTTTGCCATAGCGAGTCTGCTTTTGATGTCCTCCTTGCTCCGTCCGTCATTGGTTATTTTACTGCCTAGGTAGCAGAATTCCTTAACTTCATTAACTTCGTGACCATCAATCCTGATGTTAAGTTTCTCGCTGTTCTCATTTCTACTACTTCTCATTACCTTCGTCTTTCTCCGATTTACTCTCAAATCATACTGTGTACTCATCAGACTGTTCATTCCGTTCAGCAGATCATTTAATTCTTCTTCACTTTCACTCAGGATAGCAATGTCATCAGCGAATCGTATCATTGATATTCTTTCACCTTGTATTTTTATTCCACTCCTGAACCTTTCTTTTATTTCCATCATTGCTTCCTCGATGTACAGATTGAAGAGTAGGGGCGAAAGGCTACAGCCTTGCTTGCACCCTTCTTAATACGAGCACTTTGTTCTTGATCGCCCACTCTTATTATTCCCTCTTGGTTGTTGTACATATTGTATATGACCCGTCTCTCCCTATAGATTACCCCTACTTTTTTCAGAATCTCGAACAGCTTGCATCATTTTATATTGTCGATCGCTTTTTCCAGGTCGACAAATCCTAGGAAAGTGTCTTGATTTTTCTTTAGCCTTGCTTCCATTATTTGCCGTAACGTCAGAATTGCCTCTCTCGTCCCTTTACTTTTCCTAAAGCCAAACTGATCGTCACCTAGCGCATCCTCAATTTTCTTTTCCATTCTTCTGCATATTATTCTTGTAAGCAGCTTCGATTCATGAGCTGTTAAGCTGATTGTGCGATAATTCTCGCACTTATCAGCTCTTGCCGTCTTCGGAATTGTGTGGATGATGCTTTTCCGAAAGTCAGATGGTATGTCGCCAGACTCATATATTCTACACACCAACGTGAATAGTCGTTTTGTTACCACTTCCCCCAATGATTTTAGAAATTCTGATGGAATGTTATCTATCCCTTCTGCCTTATTTGACCGTAAGTCCTCCAAAGCTCTTTTAAATTCCGATTCTAATACTGGATCCCCTATCTCTTCTAAATCGACTCCTGTTTCTTCTTCTATCACATCAGACAAATCTTCACCCTCATAGAGGCTTTCAATGTATTCTTTCCACCTATCTGCTCTCTCCTCAGCATTTAACAGTGGAATTCCTGTTGCACTCTTTAATGTTGCCACCGCTGCTTTTAATGTCACCGAAGGTTGTTTTGACTTTCCTGTATGCTGAGTCTGTCTTTCCGACAATCATATCTTTTTCGATGTCTTCACATTTTTCCTGCAGCCATTTCGTCTTAGCTTCCCTGCACTTCCTATTTATTTCATTCCTCAGCGACTTGTATTTCTGTATTCCTGATTTTCCCGGAACATGGTTGTACTTCCTCCTTTCATCAATCAACTGAAGTATTTCTTCTGTTACCCATGGTTTCTTCGCAGCTACCTTCTTTGTACCTATGTTTTCCTTCCCAACTTGGCCCTTTTTAGAGATGTCCATTCCTCTTCAACTGTACTGCCTACTGCGCTATTCCTTATTGCTGTATCTACAGCGTTAGAGAACTTCAAACGTATCTCGTCATTCCTTAGTACTTCCGTATCCCACTTCTTTGCGTATTGATTCTTCGTGACTAATGTCTTTAACTTCAGCCTACTCTTCATCACTACTATATTGTGATCTGAGTCTATATCTGCTCCTGGGTACGCCTTCCAGTCCAGTATCTGATTTCGTAATCTCTGTCTGACCACGATGTAATCTAATTGAAATCATCCCGTATCTCCCGGCCTTTTTCAAGTATACCTCCTCCTCTTGTGATTCTTGAACAGGGTATTCGCTATTACTAGCTGAAACTTGTTACAGAACTCTTTCATTCCTTGTCCCAAGCCCATATTCTCCTGTAACCTTTTCTTCTTCCCCTACAACTGCATTGAAGTCGCCCATGACTGTTAGATTTTCGTCCCCCTTTACATACTGCATTACCCTTTCAATATCCTCATACACTTTCTCTATATGCTCATCTTCAGCTTGCGACGTCGGCATGTATACCTGAACTATCGTTGTCGGTGTTGGTCTGCTGTCGATTCTGGTTAGAACAACCCGGTCACTGAACTGTTCACAGTAACACACCCTCTGCCCTACCTCCCTATTCATAACGAATCCTACACCTGTTATACGATTTTCTGCTGCTGTTGATATTACCCGATACTCATCTGACCAGAAATCCTTGTCTTCCTTCCACTTCACTTCAATGATCCCTACTGTGTCTAGATTGAGCCTTTGCATTTCCCTTTTTAGATTTTCTAGTTTCCCTACTACGTTCAAGCTTCTGACATTCCACGCACCGACTCGTAGAACGTTATCCTATTGTTGATTATTCAATCTTTTTCGCATGGTAACCTCCCCCTTGGCAGTCCCCTCCCGGAGATCCTGTTAGATTCTGTTAGAGATGGCAAAGAAATTGTAAATGCAGGTGAATGGAATTAGGGATAACTTGGGAAGAGGTCACTAGATGAAAGTGTTTTTAAGATTGTATTTGTCGGGAGTGTATGTCAAAAAAATGGTTCAAATGGCTCTAAGCACTATGGAACCTAACATCTGAGGTCATCAGTCCCCTAGACTTAGGACTAAGTAAACCTAACTAAACTTAGGACACCACACACATCCACGTCCGAGGCAGGATTCAAACCTGCGACCGTAGCAGCAGCACGGTTCCGGACTGAAGCGCCTAGAACAGCTCGGCCACAGCGGCCGGCTGTCTGGTGTGTAGCCTTATACTGATGTGAAACGTGGACGATAAATACTTCAGACGAGACGTAAATAAAAACTTTCGAAATGTGGTGCAACAGAAGAATACAAGAGGTTAGATGGACTTGAGACATCAGTGAATCGTCAAATTGGCTGTGGTGGGAAATATGAAGGAGAAAGATTGTAGAGGAAGACCAGAACAATTTCAAATGCGAAGTAAACTGTAGTAGATGTAGGCTCCAGGAGCAATGCAGAGATGAACAGGGTCGCACAGGAGCAACCTTCCGAAAGATGCATCAAACCAATCTTTGGACTGAAGAACACAACGGGAAACAATAGAGATTCTTGATAGCCTGAGTTACCCAAGTCCGTAGGTTCAGTACTGACTCCGTGCACCTTTTGGGCTGTGTTTTGATGGAATGACAATTCTTCAGACATTTCAATTTACGATGTAGTCCTTCTCCATGGGCTCTTCTCCTATTTGGACAACATGGTTGTGGAGATGAAGCAGCGATTAGTATGATTAATTCATTATTCAAAAACAGTCTTAATCGCATTCATTATTATTATACCGCCAACCGGTTTCAACCTTACGTAGGGGTCATCTTCTGGGCGTTTACACTGTGAAATTATAGATATCCATCAGAAAGACTCCATTATACAGTGCTAAAATTACGTTAATTTAAAATATGTTTCCCATTGGTCGACTGCTGGTGTTGTCACTCGTGTCTACATAACGGCAGGAAACTCTGCGAGACTTACCCTTCGTATGGGCTTAAATAGCGTGCTGAGATCACATGAATAGACGGTTGGCTGTATAAAAATAATAAATGCGATTAAGACTGTTTTTGAATAATTCACTCTTCTCCTATGCTCCTTGCTTACTGGGACTTTCCCTTGGTCCTAAAGCGCAATGCCACGTTCAGTGTCAATCTTCGCTGTATCACGACCTGCATGATCCCGATCTTTAAGATATCTTGGGTGTGCAGACCTGCATTCCGGTAGCGCGGGAAAAGCGTGTTGCTTCAGATGGTGACTGTGCCTCCCATGTCGGTTTGGACGTTTCATAAGCATTGTTGTCGAGGATACGTCAGGTTGGTTCATGGCGCTGGACGTCCTTCAAATCTGGTACTCTATGTTGAGTCCGTTGCAGGCGCTCAGTAGTAGCTACGTCCGCGTATTGACAGCATTACCAGACACAATGTGCTCTAGAATTCATTCTTCTCCACACGCATATTCGTTTGTTTCCAGCCTTATAAATAGGGGCAGATATGTGGTATGTGGAACGTGGCCCGTCAAAAAGTGAGCCAGTCCTGTTTTGTGATTTAACTGTCTTAGTTCGAGCAGTTCTTTAATATCGTGTGAATGAACGATAATAAACAGATTCATACCAAAAAAAAGTCGTTCAAATGGCTGTGAGCACTATGGGACTTAGCTTCTGAGGTCATCAGTCCCCTAGAACTTAGAACTACTTAAACCTAACTAACCTAAGGGCATCACACACCCATGCCCAAGGCAGGATTCGAATCTGCGACCGTAGCGGTCGCGCGGTTGATTTATGGCAGCTTGGGTAATGTGTTAGACAGCCTTCCTCTTTCCTCGCGTTAATTCGTCGTACAGGGGCAATTGTTTTCGTGATTTGGCCAAATTATTTTATTTTGATTCTTCGTGTCACCGCAGTCGTGAATTTATGGACATTGAACTGTGTGCGCCGGTTACGTCTCACAAACTAGCAAGCCGTGCTTTAAGCCCTACGAACAGGTCGATATAATTTGCCGCGAATTGTTACATAACCAACACACAGATTTGGAGAAATTTGAGTGAATGTATGTCAATATTACGTTAGCATGCTACTCGTCCATAACAAGTGTGCAACTCTGATGAAAGTATGTGAACTTGCCGTGGAAATGAGATTTACCACTTGTTGTTGCGACAAAGAATTCCAATGATGCGACTTTGCGGATTTCAATAAATCTTAAAAATATGAAAACTTGTAACTGTAAAATAAATAAATACTGATTAAACTGTTTCTTGGTTTCAAAACGCGTGGTTGTTTTTGATTATTTGGCTGCGTTTGATATATAGGGGGATACCAATGCACTTGTTGTAACGCCTTGATAATTTGACACATTATTGTTCAATAAATTAATAAAATACAGGCAGGATTTTACTATGCGGTAAGAAACAATGTTCACAGCTCACTAAGCTTTTGATATAAATACAGATATAGTTTACTGATTCTTTATCTTAGCTGAACCAAATTAACGACAGCAACTGTAGCTTATTATTGAATAAAAAACGCTGTAAATACAGGCATAGTTTACTGATTCTTTATCTTAGCTGAATCAAATTAACGACAGCAACTATAGCTTATTAATGAATAAACCAAAGCTGTACGTCTCGTCAACTACTAAAAAATGCTTCTAAATTCAATCAAGTGCGTTTAACGTAAAGTTGCACACTAGCTAACCAGTGTGCAGAACTCACGAAAATGTTTCTGAGATCAGACCTTTTCGCCTTTCGGGAATTATTCTATGCTCTCACTCTTGGTAAAAAGCCGAAATCTTTTTAAGTCCACTCCACTATACGCCTAAAGAATCAATTTATAACTGTTAGCTAACGATGAGCGCGAATTTCACATGTCCCCGACTTGTACTTACGAAATTCTGAACATGTGCACTACCGACATGGAAATCACAAGTAACAAAAAAATGGTTCAAATGGCTCTGAGCACTATGGGACTCAACTGCTCAGGTCATTAGTCCCCTAGAACTTAGAACTACTTAAACCTAACTAACCTAAGGACATCACACACATCCATGCCCGAGGCAGGATTCGAACCTGCGACCGTAGCAGTCGCACGGTTCCGGACTGCGCGCCTAGAACCGCGAGACCACCGCGGCCGGCAATTGTAATAGCATGTTCTGATAGAGCTGCACTACCTTCATCGTTGCATATTTAGTTTGTAAAAAGCTCCTAGGTCGTTGAAAAGATATTAATTTTTAAATATTTTGGTCTTAATTAGCTTAAAAATTATTTATTTGGTTCAAGGTGCGTTTCCACAGAGGCACTCGTCTTAACTTTCTATTTTTATAGGTATTACTGATTTTTCTATTCTCTCTCGAATCGGGTGATATTGAATTTATCTTTATTTAATTGGTTATTCATTTTTGGTATGGTAGCTAACCTCTCCCAAGCCCCATTCCAAGGACCAAGACCACCAACTTCTCGTAGCTACTACGCCAAATTATGAGTTCACCAGCGGGACTTTTCGTTCTATCACCGTCCGCCAACACTGTATCCCCAGTGCCCTCAGCTGCCTGCAGGGACGAGTGACAGCCCTGCCATCACTTCCTTGCTAACTCTGCCGCCCTGATGCTGCTTTCCGTTGAGACTAGTGCAGCGTGGCTGACAAATACCCGTGCCCCAGTCATGCCTCCTTATCCCATGACGATAAAACTCACGTGCACAACCGCAACTGCTTCTTAGGATTTTGGTGTTTGGTCGAATAGATGAGTGTCTTCTCAAGCTAGTGTGATGGTCATGTCACATTTTTCTGGCTTTTAAGGGAGACATCACGTTAGACCAGTATCGATATGGAGTTAGTTATGAAAACGTTTAGACTGTAAGGGCCGTGTAACCTTACACAAAGCACTTATTCTTGATACTATTTCCAGTTTTATTTCCTGTCTAGCTGGCTATCGATGGTAGGTGTGCGACAAGTCAAATAATGTGAAGCTGTTGAAAGATTAAGAGAATTATATCCCTTACCTGTAACTATGCGCTACAAAGAAGTAGTGTTGGATGTAGCCAAGTTTGTAATACTTTAGTGGAAGACAAGGTGTCACGTAGTTATAGAGAAGTTCTATTCTGGTTATTCGATTAAGATTTGAACAGAGCATGAGACAACAAAATTTAACATCACCGTGTACATTGAAAGCAAACACGCGAGCCAGAATTTCAGTGTGCAAAGTATTACTGGTACTTCATGAGGCGGAATCTATTCCACTTTACTGTCATTCTTTGCAGAGTCCCAATTCATAATATAACCGTTATTGATTCGACGAGGATCAATACAGAAAATAACGTCACGAACCATAGGAAACACCTTAAGACCGTGATGTGCTACCAGTGCTGTTCCAACAGGTCAGTATCTGTCGACAATTACATCACCCTGGGTACGCCACGGTCCACAAAAGATATATAAAAAATTGTCTTGAATCCCAGAGACCATTAAGGTGGGAAATAAATTCTGAAGGAGCTCAGATGAATTTATCGTCTCGCATATCAACGCGAAGTGATTATACACGATGATATTGGTGAATAAGCCCTTCCACAATGAGGCCAACAAACAAAAATGGTTTCTCGGAGGCTTCTAGGCTCACAGTTTAGCTGGAAATTGTGGTTATATACAGATCCACTGATGGATGAAGTAATTTATGCATAAAATAACAAAGTAATATAATGTGCGGATCACAGAGCTCCATTTTTGTTTGTTCATGTAGCTATCTAAAAACACTATAAGCCTAAAAATCTCATTTTCAAAGTGAGGATCTTTAGCTGAGTTGCAGTTATCCACATCATCCTCAGACTTGCAGAAATCGTCCCTGAAAAGCATTTTCCCAGCAGGAACACTGCATACGTTACTAGCACTATAATCCATGTTCTTAGCAGTAATCACTTCTCATAAGCACATATCCTCACAAATCAGTCATTAGTGACAATATCAGTTTAGAGATCGATCTGCAATTTCTCGGGTCTGTCGTGAAACTATCTACTAAACTGAATAAAATACATCAAATACCATGCTTTAAATGCAATAACTATGATTCTTCAGTTTCTACTGGCGTATATGATGAGCAAACTGTTCATGGCGGTTCTGCTGGTCCATAGTGTCCAACGAGTATAATATTTCGGTGACGAGACATGTCGCCATCGTCAGATGCGTTAACGAACTAAGTTCCTGAGGGCACCGGCCGACTAATATTCCTTCCACCGCAAGCCGTTGTCAAAAGCTTTCTCTAAGTCTACAAATGCTAGAAACGTAGGTTTGCCTTTCCTTGATCTTTCTTCTAAGATAAGTCGTAAGGTCAGTATTGCCTCACGTGTTCCAACATTTCTACGGAATCCAAACTGATCTTCCCCGAGGTAGGCTCCTACCAGATTTTCCATTCGTCTGTATATAATTCGCGTTAGTGTTTTGCAGCTGTGACTTATTAAACTGATAGTTCGATAATTTTCGCATCTGTCAACACCTGCTTTCTTCGGGATTGGAATTATTATATTCTTCTTGAAGTCTAATGGTATTTCACCTGTTTCACACATTTTGCTCACCAGATGGTAGAGTTTTGTCAGGACTGGCTCTCCCAAGGTTGTCAGTAGTTCTAATGGAATGTTGTCTACTTCCGGGGCCTTGTTTCGACTCAGGTCTTTCAGTGCTCTGTCAAACTCTTCTCGCTGTATCGTATCTCCCACTTCATCTTCATCTACATCCGCTTCCATTTCCATAATATTGTCCTCAAGTACATTGCCCTTGTATAGACCCTCTATATACTCCTTCCACCTTTCTGCTTTCCCCTCTTTGCTTAGAACTGGGTTTCCATCTGAGCTCTTGATATTCATACAAGTTGCTCTCTTTTCTCCAAAGGTCTCTTTAATTTTCCTGTAGGCTGTATCTATCTTACCCCTAATGAGATAAGCCTCCACATCCTTACATTTGTCCTCTAGCCATGTCTGCTTAGCCATTTTGCACTTCCTGTCGATCTCATTTTTGAGACGTTTGTATTCCTTTTTGCCTGCTTTATTTACTGCATGTTATGTCGTATGGTATTACATTTTGAGGTAACTCTTACCATTCCAAAACTTTGGCTGAGAAACGGGCGGTTCGGGCAATAAATGGCGTAAGTTCACGAACCTCTTGTCGACCCCTGTTCACGGGTATGGTTATTTTGACATTGGCCTCTCTGTATATATTTCCTTATTGTCATTTCTTATTAACAATATTATTTTATTCCCAAAAATAATCATCCTTCACTCAGTTAATACTGGGCAGAATTAAAACCTGTATTTGGATCGGACTTCCTTAACTCTTGTGCAGAAAGGTGCGCTACATCCATTTTCTGTAAGCTACCACTCGAATTCAAAAATCTTAGCAGTTATCCACGCGGTTTCAAACCGAAACTGAAAAGTTTCCTCGTGTGTCATTCGATCTTGTTGTAGTGTTGATTGCGTTTACTTAAACTT
The DNA here is from genome assembly GCF_021461395.2 of Schistocerca americana. Lineage (NCBI taxonomy): Eukaryota > Metazoa > Arthropoda > Insecta > Orthoptera > Acrididae > Schistocerca > Schistocerca americana. Next base: position 456,743,763 of record NC_060123.1, read on the forward strand.
ATGGATAGACTTTTTCGGGTTCATAAACATTTTATTTTTATCTTTTATTAGTTTGATGTTGCAATTTAATGTACTGACACTTTCCATGACCTTGGAGATCTGCTCCTCAATGTCCTTCTACGGAACTTGACGTGTATATAAATAAATGAAGGATTTGTTAGATGACCATCAGTTCATCAGTTTGACACTAGGAAAGGAAAGCACTAGAGACGTCTAACAATGCGTTTGATAATGGAAGCAAGCCTGAACAGGAATCTAGACATGTTCAGATGATTCGTACATCTGGAAAAAAGTATTCGACAATCTAAATGGTGCAAAATGTTGAAAAAAATTTTGTTGACCTGAGAAAATCATTCGACAGTGTAAAATGGTGCAAAATACTCTAAAGGAATTTTTGACCTGGAAAAAGCGTTCGACAGTTAAAAAGGAGCAAAATTTTCGAATTTCTGAGAAAATAGGAGTAAGCCATAGGAAAAGAAGAGTCATGTATAATACGTATAAGAATCAAAACGGAACAATGAGACGGGAAGACCAAGAACGAAGTGCTCAGATTAAAACCGGATGTAAGACAGGAACTAGTCTTTCGTCACCACTGTTCACCCTGTGCATCGAAGAAGCCGTGATTGAATTAAAAGAAAGATTCAAGAGTGGATTAAAATTCCAGGTGAAACTCAATGTGGCAGGATATTAATGATAAGATTCGCTGATGACATACCTATTATCAGTGAACGTGAAGAAGAATTACATGATATTTAGAATGGAATCAAAAGTCCAATGGATACGGAATATGGTCTGAGAGCAAAATGAGAAAAGTCGAAAGTAATGAGAATTGGCACAAATGAGAACACCTAGGAACTTAACAACAGAAATGGGAGTTATGGAGTACACGAAGTTGAGGAATTCTGCTATATAGGCAGCAAAATAGACAGCCTGGAAATGAGAGCATTTGTGTCCAAGAGAATATTAGTATCAAAATATGCCTTAATTTGTGACAGAAACGTCCGAAAATGTACATTTTGAACACAGTATTGTATGGCAGTGAGACACAAACTGTGCGAGAACCAGAACAGAAGAAAATCGAAGAATTTTAGGTCTGTTGCTAGGCACGAATGTTGAATGATAATAAAAGAATGAGGAGGTTTTCTGCAGTATTGGCGAGGAAAGATGTATGTGGATAACACTGACAAGAAGAAGGGACACGATGATAATACCTCTGTTAAGACATCTGGGAGAGAGCTACAGAATATAAAAACTATAGAGGGACATAGAGATTGCAATACATACAGAAAATAATGGAGGGCTTAGTTCGTAAGTGCTACTCTGAGATGAAAAGGTTGAATCAGAAAGAAATTCTGGGCGGGCTGCATCAAACCAGTCAGAAGACTAATGGCCGGCTGGTGACGCATGGTCGACATATGGTGAAGTAGTTATCCCCAGGACTCTCCGTTACGACAAATCGGCAGACAGTCTAGCCTGTCAGATACCCACATTCACAAGGAGTACATTACCATGCTAGACGTAATTTAGGTGCACGGAAGACTCGCTTCTCACAGTGCCCAAGCCGGTGCGAGTCAGAAAGTGAAATGAGAGGACATCGAAAGCTTAGTGGAACAGGGTTTTTCAAGATGTCCTTGCTCCGTAAGGAAACAGTGCGTTATGTGAAAATGTATGTTAGGGACGTCTCTTACAAGCGGTGAAAAGGTTTAAAGGTCACAGATGGGATCCCAAATCTGCCCACCAATGAATAGAGAGGCCAAGGTGGGAACATAGGTGATACAGTGGAAATAAAATGAAGGTGTAATTGACACCAAAATGATTTATTGGCAAGAAGAGATGCCCAGGCCCTACTAGGGGGAGGCATTGCTGAAAACCTTAATCTCACCCAGATCAATTCAACACGTACGGAGGCCAGCCACGCAGAGAGCAAACTGCCCGCCAGGTGCGCTATAGTTAAAACTCTCCCGATCTGATTGGGGAAAGCTCATTAGTCGGCTTGGAATCGCCGCACTGTCAGCTCTGTCACCGTAGGTTCGACACTTGTGGTGCCGCACGTGTACCCTCGCCTCCCACCTCCAGTCTCGAAAGAAGAGTCGAAAATTTCGAGGCAATTACAATACTTCATAATAAACTCAAAGAGAAGAAAACAACGCAAAACGAAGGAACTATCCGTATCGATAGATGCGATGTACAGCTTCATAAATTGAACAATCAGTAACACATAGGTACAACTCTGGCCCTTATGAAAGAAGTTAGTCGGCTTGGTACTGTTGTATAAAGTTGTTGGATGTCTTTGTGAGGGATATCGTGCCAAATTCTGTCCAATTGGCATGTTAGATCGTTAAAATCCCGAGGGTGTTGGAGGGCCCTGCCCATAACACTCCAAACGTTTTCAAATGGGATTAGATCCGGCGACCTTGCTGGCCAAGGAAGGGTTTTTCAAGCATAAAGACTAGCGGCAGAACCATAGTCGTGTGCAGGCAGGCATTATCTATCTGAAATGTAAGATTCGGATAGATTATCATGGAGGAAATCAAAACCAGAATAGAATATTGTCGACATGCCGCGGATACTGAACAAAGGAGTCCTGGTATGAAACGAAATGGTACCCCAGAGAATCGCTCCTGGTTGCCAGCCGACCGACAGTCGTGATGGGCATCCCTCCGCAGCCCTGGGCGTCTGCAGATACGTCTGTGCTGGTCATTGGGGCTCAGTTGCGATCGTGACTCTTCACTGGAGACAAATGTACTCCAGTCAGTGATATTCCAGGCCGAATGGGCATGACACCAATGCAAAGGGACTTGTTTGTTTACAGAGCTCTGTCTGTGAGTCCCCTATTGATGTTCCCCATGGTTAGTGAAGCACCAGTTGCACATGGGATCGATGGTAATGATGAATTTGGGGCTGTTAGTGCCTCTAGCGATTGCTCGCTCCTCACGTTCTCTCGGCTCTCTGAGTCTACCGCTTCCTTCTTGACGCTGTTCTCGGCCATGATTCGTCCATTCCTGCCAACATCGTCGTATGATGGCATCGCTTCAATTGACATGTCGAGCGATTCGCTGATTACTCCAAAAGCCTTCTTTTAGCTCAGCTGCATGTCCTCTCTCAAATGTTGACATCTGCGTGTATTGCTCACGCACCTGTTAGCGAGGCAGAGTTGTTGTCCTACATAAAACGCCAAATTAAATTCCGCTACCATTTTATGCCCTGGTGTCGATGGAGTGTAAATACAGATTGAACAGTTGAAACTGCCTACCACTTTATGTGTTTGCCTTTTTATGTATTAGCGTAATATTTTATCCCACAAGTATTTTCCTCACTTATGTGCTCGGCAAAGTTTATTTTGGTACAAAGCCTCGTTTAGGTTCAAAATGGCTCTGAGCACTATGAGACTTAACGGCTGAGGTCATCGGTCTCCTAGAACTTAGAACTACTTAAACCTAACTAACCTAAGAACATCACACACATCCATGCCCGAGGCAGGATTCGAACCTGCGACCGTAGCTGTCGCGCGGTTCCAGACAGAAGCGCCTGGAACCACTTGGCCACCAAGGCCGGCCCTCGTTTAGGCCTAAAAGAGACTAATATTGTGCCCAGGCTAAAATGAGGAAACCAATGATTTCCGAAACTATATTTATTAGAGTTTTTGCTTGATACATTCTCCTGTATTCACCCCTTTCGCTTATATGTATAACAGTCAAATACACTGTATAAATATTGTAGAGTTTTTAGAAATTTTATGGTGCTTTCAGTTTCGTATACAACTAGTAAATAAATGTTGGCGATTGAAAAAAAAAAAAGAAATCCCGCAATTATACCGAAAATAACAAGGTGAAATTTAACAAACCCGACAAATTGCGGGGACAATTTCCTGACGGGAAGTGAAGGAAAACAGGTGCCACGACCATGCATCCGGAAATGCCTGCATGATAGATGGGGCTGACGAATGACCCTTCCTCTGACCACTTGTCGTGTGTTCCTTGTATGTTGAAGCCCTTTTGATTGACGCGGTGTACAGTAATCAGCAGAATGGTCTGATATTCTTGTCGGGATCGAGCTTAGTTGGTGCCTCTGTAATGCCAAGCAGAGGGAAATAGTCAAGAGGCAGTACGGCTATATCAAAACAAGTATTCTCACAGACACCGACAACATCACACAACATTTCAAGCTGCTTTTGCTCGTTTGTGCGATGATCGGTCCTTTGAGAAACACGAATGTATAGTGAGGTGGCTGACGCCAGATCTGGAGGACCGGCTCTACAGGTTACGGAGAGAACCCTAGTACAAGCTCTTGGCAAGTGCCCCGCCAACATGGTGTAAGCGAAAATACGGTTATGTGTACCTTCCATGACAACAGCTACGATTCCTATCACCTGCAGTCTCATGGAGACCTCTTTGAACACCTGTTGTTACGTGGCTACAGTGCAGCTGTGTACACTCTTTGACATAAAACTCGACCGGCGGCCGGCCGCTTCAGAGGCTAAGTCCGCGCCGATCGCGACATGGGACAAAAAAACTGGCCAACTCGCTAATTCTCTAAGTCCGGTTATCTGCACAATCTGGCAACACTGCAGACTGCGGCACTTCCTGGAGGAAAACTTGTCCCAGGTTGATTACACCTGTGGTCTAGCGGTAGCGTGCGTTGTTTCTGTTCGTAATGTCAGTGGATCGAGAGCAGCTAGTATCAAATATTTTTATAGCCTCTTCTGTCTGAATGCTGAAGACGTGAATGTAATGGTAGCGCAGATTCAATCTATTTCGCTTTCTGACACACCGATATCAATATTTTATCCAGTAACGATTTTGAGGCAGATTTCCTGCAGACTGTCCTCTGGACGCCGTATGCGGCAAAGCTCCGGGATCCATTTGCTGGCTACCGGCAGCGGCCGTGGCGACAGCAGCGGCGCTGCACTCCCCCGTTCTTTATCGAAAGCGCCTGCTCCCGCTCATCGCTTTTGATAATTTAAAACGCTTTATTATTAAATGTTGCTCCACAGAAAATTTCTACGATTTCCATTCACGCTCAAAAGCAACGGAGACAGACGCCCTGATTAGTAGGCGGGTATTATATTACATTAATCGGCAAGAGCTGAGTATGGCCCGAAATTAATTTTATAGACTGGGACGAAATTAAACCACCTCGCTACATTCGATGAATTTATAAATGCTTCGTACCTCGTTTCTTTTCCTTTCAAACTCAATTATTTGTGCAACTTGTGGTCAATGTTCGGATGTTTTCGTCAAGCCGGGGTGAGCGTCTGTGGTGTAAAGTGTATTACAGTTCTTGTTTCATTCCTTATGGTAACTCTATGCGATAATCTGTGTGAATACCATGCAATGCATGCTCTGTAGCAGTGCAGGAACACTGCACATTTGGAGTTCCATGTATGGGTTCATGAAGTATTTAATGTTGATCGGAAGTGATAGTTAAGGTCATCAGATTTAGACCAGAAAAATTTGTCGTTTTGGAGGTTTCAGAGAACGGAAAGGAATTGCTAACGCCGGTGTTAGAAAACGTCTACAGTTAAATGCTATTGCAAAAATTTAGAAGAGGGGAGCTATATTAATCAACATGTGCACTTCATAAACAACCTTCTGACATGTTAGACCTATATGACGAACAAAACTCAAATTTATATCGTTGACAGTCGCTTTGAATCTTTTCAGGATCTATTTTACAGTGAAGCACCTTGGCATTTGCAAAGCAGACATCCATGATATTAACTTAATTAACTAAGTCGAATCGGACGAGGATTGATGTTTAAAGGCATTCTTCAGATTTCGTATAAAGAATTTTTACTAGCCGTTTGCAACTCCATTAATTAAAATGGAAAATAAAAGGTTGTAGTCAGCGGCTTCCACCGAGATTGGAACTGCTATGTCATACAGTACGACCACCACAACGCACAAGGGAACCTCTATTTTTTCAATTTTGCTTTTTTTCACGATTACCCCTTTTTTTCTCTCTCTTATATTAAAGCACCTTAGGAAAATGGCAATAAAAAAAGAAACTAAGTGCCACCGCCACTTTTCATCCTATAACAAAAAAAAAATCTGGTCCACTTCAGGCGTTGGCTCCTGACTAAACCTACCCCAAGAGGGGTATATACCAGGGGAAATATGGGAATTCAAGGTTAGGGCTATCATTACAAACAAAACAAAACCTTCCTTTTTCTGAATTTTATTTTTATTTTGATTTTTGTTTTGTTTATTTTTGTTGTGTAATTGATCAGACGCCTTCTGCGCCCCGCTGGTAATATGTTGAGTCACGTCTTCTCGAAATTAGTGTGTTCCGTTCAGTAGTTCAGAAATGTTCATTGGTTCAAACTGGAAACCTTCTTCACTCTTGGCTTAACACATTCCAGCTGCGAGGCGGGTCGTGGAAAGCACTCCCAAGGAAGTTCGAGAAAAATTGTCTGTATTTTGGGTGGCGGACAACGACATAATGACGGTCGTTGAGGTATGTCCAAAAATCGAGTACAGAGTCTGCAGTTTGTCCAACTAGGTAGTGAATGGCACGTCCGCGAATCCAATTCACAGCATTGGTCTTTGTCCGAGGAAAATAGTCACGTCCCGGAACTAATAATGAAAGGGGAGTATTCCGATTCTGAATGTCCCGCGTTAGAAAAGCCACAATATGACGAATAACCTCTGAGCTAACGACACACTGGCGACCACAGACGGACTATAGTCACTGCGATGTTGCCTGAGCCTCAAAACGCAACCTTAAAACACACAAACAGGTGTTACTTATGTGAAGAACGCCGTTCTTGGAGTCCAGAAATTAATTATACTTTCTAAGTGTCTCATCTTACAGTGGATTCTATCGTACGAGTCTTCGATGTGGAAAGCGAATGTCAAGTGAATTTAGCGAGGTAACGCCGGCCTACACCCGGAAGTAAATGCACTATCAGTGTGTTGACAAATACTTGCTACGACGCTGCCATTTCTCGGTTCTCTTACGAGGCAGCTCTTCAGCGAAATGCTTGCCGTGATTCTCCGATACGGTCCTTCAGAGTGGAGACGCGCGCGCACGTTTGGTTTTTATGCGGCGTTCTCCCCTGATGGTTTCTGACGTCGCCTTGTGGGCTATGTCTACATTTGAGACATTCAATTATCATTAATCCAGAATGATACAAGTTTCAGCTTCCGGCGTGGAAGAAGGCTGTTGACGCCGACATTATATCATTTCAGCGTAGGGAAAGCAAAACGGGTCATTCAATGTTTCTCATTCAACATAAAACATGTGAGATAATTTTCCGTAACGTTCAAAATCATCTAAAAATACAAACGAAGTAAAAATACATCTGAAACTTATTCGAATTGAATATAATGTAAGATACCAAACGCTTTGCACCTCGATGTCGAATTTGTCCACGTGCAATCTTTTGCAGCATACAAAAAGAATGTCATGATTACCACGAGAATGAAGAAATATGTTGGTACGGATGGAAGCAAGGAGAGACGCAGTCAACAAATATTCGATTCCTCATGGCATTCATTTCATTTGAGACGTAAGAAGAGTTAAAGCGGGATATTACTTTCGTTAACACGAAAGATATGCCGCACATATTGATAACGAGGAAGTCTGCATCTTCATACGTTTCCTCCTTGAAATCTGTATGTTCTCTTATATACTAAGTAGCCTGATCATTGTTTCAGTAATGTTACCCTCTTGTTTGACCCCGTAACGATGAACAGATTCCAAATGCATGTCTCTGCAAGAAAGTAGCTGTTCGAACCCATCCTGGGTTGCTTTTTGTGTTTTATTGCTTGGAATTCCTGAAGCAGACCACTGTGCCTTCTCCCCCTGTGGGTTAGGTCTCAAAACTAAACCGCTTTTTATCCAATGGCATAATTTATTCAGACAGCATCAGCACCAGGCTGTCAAACAAAGCCTTCCATTTACAGTTGCAACACTCTAACCAGCACTGACCGAAGTGTAATCCACGGTCATGGTCCCAAATTAGCAGCTGTCTGCTACTGTGGCAAAGTCCGTACTACACTTTCGATTCCGCAGCACCATTTTATCTGGTAACACTGTGTAGTTGCAGAGTTGTGCCAGCATGTCTGTCCTCACACTGTCAACTTTATGTATCTCACTTCTCCTGCAGCGTTGATCACGAGGAGCAGAAGTAAATGAGTGTATTCTGCATGACGTAACATTCAGTATTCCCTTCTTTCATAGCCACTCTTCATGTGCATCGATACCAAATAGGAATGTGAAAACTCTTGCGAGTGAGAGAATGACAATAACAATCGTAACAAGAACAATCAAATAATGAATGATGTTTATTCTAACGCAGAACGAGAATGGCTTTAAATATAAAAATCTATATCTATATCCATATCTATTGATCTTTCAGTTGGCGCAATGCAAATATATTCTTAGCATTTAGTTACTGAATTTAATTCGGGATGTTTGCAGAGAAAAGGAAAAGTCGGTACTTGTCGCTAGTGTAATATAATGTGAACCAGCAACTACCCTTTCCTTAGAACACGACTCAAGCAGGTCCCCAAGTAGGTACCAAGGCACTGCTGCATTCTGTTCCCTGACATTGCTCTGATGACGGTTAATGCAGATAGTTCCGATTATGAAATACAAAACGTATTGCAGGTTAGTTCCTAGGATAGTAACATTAAATTTGCGTTGTAGACGGCACATGAACGTGACGACTATCCATATTACTCATCAATATAAAAAGACAATATTATGGGAATTTAGCACGATTACTCAACATGAATTCTGAAATTGGTTGACTGACCGCACAGGTGCTAAATGTCGTCAAGAGTATACGATGTCCTAATCGCATTATGAATGTGAAGATCGTCTTCAACAGCTCGCAACTTTCACATTGCTATCTCCACCCCACTCCAGACAGCCCTCGGTGGAGTTGCACTAAGTTGCCGATGCAATGTAAGGCCTTCAAACCGACAACAGGCCACATATTGAAAAATACAAGCGAGTTCTCTTGCAGCGTAAGCTTATTGTAACTAATCTAAAAATTATTGGACAGGAACATTGTCCTATTCAAAAAGAAGCTGTCCAGCAGGTCCTCTAATCGCTCCTTGGTACAGTCGTTTGACTATTGAAAATGGTTCCAATAAGTCACCACTAGAAAACACTGCCCTGTACCGCAATAACTCAAGATGTAAAGTAATACCACGGTACTACAAATATGAGGGAACACCTTATCACAGATAAGACTGTTCTTAAGGCTTGTAAGCTCACATTTATTACAATAAATGACATACCTGAAATGTTACCACTCTCATTATTACGTCAGATTGGTAATGCACGTAGTAAGTTCGTCGTATTCATGATTTCCTCTTCAAAGTAACATACCGTACTTATTATTGAACACAAAATGACATTAAAAATTTAAGGTATTCACGAGCAGCTAGTTGAGAATATGTATGAACTTCAAATGACACGACGAACCGTCTTGTTCCGCATATGGATTCAAACACAGCTCATGCAGAGTAAGCAAAGATTTCGTGACTGACGGAAACTAACAGTCATTCCTGATTAAGCATACAGAGAGTGATATACCTCGATTTTAGACAGTATCAGTTAGCAAATATCAACTTTAAATTGCATAACGCAAACATTTTTAACGGACGCGAATTCCTACCCAGCATCTATTGTCCCTGTTAGCGAACTACGAGAGATGTTTTGCTTCTTCACAAGTAACTTACTTGAAATGCCGTGAGGTAAAGCTTTGTGTTGGACACGGATTCGAACCCGGAGCCTAATCGGATTGCTATCGAAGCACAGTCAAATGTGACATATCGGATTTTCGCGGCAGTAACTAGATGTTTTAACTGAAATGACGAGACGAAACATTAATTTTTTCCTTCCCAGGACTCCTACCCGGCACCTATCGCTGTTATATTCTAGAGAAAACGAACGTTAAATATGGGTTTGTTGCGCCAGCAGTGATATGTGAGCATGTTTGAACTAGAAATAATATGACGAAGAGTTCAGCGCTCACTGGGAATACAGCCCCACACATATCGTTATGGGTGACTGGAATTCGAGTGTAGGAAAAGGGAGAGAAGGAAACATAGTAGGTGAATATGGATTGGGGGACAGAAATGAAAGAGGAAGCCGCCTGGTCGAATTTTGCACAGAGCACAACATAATCATAACTAACACTTGGTTTAAGAATCACGAAAGAAGGTTGTATACATGGAAGAACCCTGGAGATACTAAAAGGTATCAGATAGATTATATAATGGTAAGACAGGGATTTAGGAACCAGGTTTTAAATTGTAAGACATTTCCAGGGGCAGATGTGGACTCTGACCACAATCTATTGGTTATGACCTGTAGATTAAAACTGAAGAAACTGCAAAAAGGTGGGAATTTAAGGAGATGGGACCTGGATAAACTAAAAGAACCAGAGGTTGTACAGAGATTCAGGGAGAGCATAAGGGAGCAATTGACAGGAATGGGGGAAATAAATACAGTAGAAGAAGAATGGGTAGCTTTGAGAGATGAAGTAGTGAAGGCAGCAGAGGATCAAGTAGGTAAAAAGACGACGGCTAGTAGAAATCCTTGGGTAACAGAAGAAATATTGAATTTAATTGATGAAAGGAGAAAATATAAAAATGCAGTAAGTGAAACAGGCAAAAAGGAATACAAACGTCTCAAAAATGAGATCGTCAGGAAGTGCAAAATGGCTAAGCAGGGATGGCTAGAGGACAAATGTAAGGATGTAGAGGCCTATCTCACTAGGGGTAAGATAGATACCGCCTACAGGAAAATTAGAGAGACCTTTGGAGATAAGAGAACGACTTGTATGAATATCAAGAACTCAGATGGAAACCCAGTTCTAAGCAAAGAAGGGAAAGGAGTATATAGAGGGTCTATACAAGGGCGATGTACTTGAGGACAATATTATGGAAATGGAAGAGGATGTAGATGAAGATGAAATGGGAGGTATGATACTGCGTGAAGAGTTTGACAGAGCACTGAAAGACCTGAGTCGAAACAAGGCCCCCGGAGTAGACAATATTCCATTGGAACTACTGACGGCCGTGGGAGAGCCAGTCCTGACAAAACTCTACCATCTGGTGAGCAAGATGTATGAAACAGGCGAAATACCCTCAGACTTCAAGAAGAATATAATAATTCCAATCCCAAAGAAAGCAGGTGTTGACAGATGTGAAAATTACCGAACTATCAGCTTAATAAGTCACAGCTGCAAAATACTAACACGAATTCTTTACAGACGAATGGAAAAACTAGTAGAAGCCAACCTCGGGGAAGATCAGTTTGGATTCCGTAGAAACACTGGAACACGTGAGGCAATACTGACCTTACGACTTATCTTAGAAGAAAGATTAAGGAAAGGCAAACCTACGTTTCTAGCATTTGTAGACTTGGAGAAAGCTTTTGACAATGCTGACTGGAATACTCTCTTTCAAATTCTAAAGGTGGCAGGGGTAAAATACAGGGAGCGAAAAGCTATTTACAATTTGTACAGAAACCAGATGGCAGTTATAAGAGTCGAGGGACATGAAAGGGAAGCAGTGGTTGGGAGGGGAGTAAGACAGGGTTGTAGCCTCTCCCCGATGTTGTTCAATCTGTATATTGAGCAAGCAGTAAAGGAAACAAAAGAAAAATTCGGAGTAGGTATTAAAATTCGTGGAGAAGAAATAAAAACTTTGAGGTTCGCCGATGACATTGTAATTCTGTCAGAGACGGCAAAGGACTTGGAAGAGCAGGTGAATGGAATGGACAGTGTCTTGAAAGGAGGATATAAGATGAACATCAACAAAAGCAAAACAAGGATAATGGAATGTAGTCTAATTAAGTCGGGTGATGCTGAGGGAATTAGATTAGGAAATGAGGCACTTAAAGTAGTAAAGGAGTTTTGCTATTTGGGGAGCAAAATAACTGATGATGGTCGAAGTAGAGAGGATATAAAATGTAGACTGGCAATGGCAAGGAAAGCGTTTCTGAAGAAGAGAAATTTGTTAACATCCAGTATTGATTTAAGTGTCAGGAAGTCATTTCTGAAAGTATTCGTATGGAGTGTAGCCATGTATGGAAGTGAAACATGGACGATAAATAGTTTGGACAAGAAGAGAATAGAAGCTTTCGAAATGTGGTGCTACAGAAGAATGCTGAAGATTAGATGGGTAGATCACATAACTAATGAGGAAGTATTGAATAGGATTGGGGAGAAGAGAAGTTTGTGGCACAACTTGACCAGAAGAAGGGATCGGTTGGTAGGACATGTTCTGAGGCATCAAGGGATCACCAATTTAGTATTGGAGGGCAGCGTGGAGGGTAAAAATCGTAGAGGGAGAAATGGTTCAAATGGCTCTGAGCACTATGGGACTCAACTGCTGAGGTCATTAGTCCCCTAGAACTTAGAACTAGTTAAACCTAACTAACCTAAGGACATCACAAACATCCATGCCCGAGGCAGGATTCGAACCTGCGACCGTAGCGGTCTTGCGGTTCCAGACTGCAGCGCCTTTAACCGCACGGCCACTTCGGCCGGCTCGTAGAGGGAGACCAAGAGATGAATACACTAAGCAGATTCAGAAGGATGTAGGTTGCAGTAGGTACTGGGAGATGAAAAAGCTTGCACAGGATAGAGTAGCATGGAGAGCTGCATCAAACCAGTCTCAGGACTGAAGACCACAACAACAACAACAACAACACATATCGTTGTTGACTACACACAAAGAGATGTCAGCTACCAAATTTTTCTCCACCAGCTGCTCAGAATAACATCTTGAACTTACAGTCATCTCGCAAATAGTTCTGTGTCTCACTGGGAGTTAAAAACGTCAGATATCGTTAGTGTTGACAACGAATGAAAATACATTAAAAATCAAAATTCTTATCCACCAGCAGATAGGTGTTCTCATGCTAGAGCTTGATAATACATAATTAAATCTTTAGTGCCGGGCCAGGATTCGAACCCATTCACGCGTAATATGTGTAGATGTTAAGGAATCTGCAGTTTTGAACAAACAACAAATTGTAGCCGAGCTGTATTGTCACGAAGGGATCAAATTCCGCGTTAAGGGCGGTCTGAGTTGCATTGCCAGTTCAGAACCAATCTTATCGACATACAGAAGCTCAGATAAAAGATGGAATAAGTGTCCTGTGACCATACATAGCATTTGTTTCGTCACTTGAAATAAATAACTAGTATAAGAAAGGTTACTGGGGATAGAGTTTCTACGTGTCGCCACTCCAGACTTTATTGTGGTTCAACCTACCGTCTACTTGGTAGAGAAGGAAAATCATCTTTAATGTGAATTTTCAGACCACACTGCCATTACACCTTCTTCACTTGGTGTAGCCAAGAGAGAATGGACTCTGTCTCTCCCTATCTAAAATCATTGACAGAAGTGGGAATCCAACCCAGACCATAGGTATAACAACCTACCATCCGTCCAACAGACCACGAAATCCTCTTCTCTCATTTTTCTATTGTAACGCCGTTGCGCCACACTGGATGAGAATTCTGACACACAGCGTCCTGTAGTAATTTGCACCATGTTCAGTAAATTAATTTACTTGGTTGACCGAATCACCATGAACTAGCTGCCTCGGCCACCCAGTGCATACATTCCACTCTATATTTTGTAATCACCGAAATAAAATCACGTAACTGCGACCTACACAGAGCTGCCAACAGTGTAGGATGCAGAAGTTTAAATAGGGAGTGTTCCTTTCCACTTCTATCTGTTTGTAGAAAACGTCGTTCAGTAAAAAAAAAAAAGAAAAGCTGTAACTGTTTGTCTCTCAGAAGTCAAGACCTGGCCATATGCATAATCTCACAGTGCTGTGGAATCAAAAAGTTCTGGAGGAATAGTTGTCGAGCTCTGGAGCTGTTGTAGCTACGTGTCAGCTAGTAGCGTAGATAAGATGTCGCGAGTTCGAATACATTCAGTGCTACATTTTTTAAAACGCAATTCTGCTGTCTGCTGAAGTTGTCAATCTAATGGAACTTTGAACATACTTCCCTTCACTTCTCAACCCAAAGTAGTCGCATGTGGAAAAAGGGCTAACTACTGAGACATTTTGTTCTGTTCAGGTTTAATAGACAGCAGGCAGCAGATGCATCTCGAAGATGTGTAGGGAGAGCGCATCGTTCCATAATATGTCAGAAAAGTATTTTCTACATTAGCTGTCGTGTGGTAGTGAGATTTTATTCTTCTTCAAACTTTGTTTGACAGCTTTAACTCAGAACAAGTTTTCTACATGCATGTAATCAATAAACTGCACGTGCATTGTCATACTGTCATAGATAACATCAGAGAATTCGCATATATCGTTGATGATTAATTTCTCTCTCATGTTTACTATTGTTTTAACAACACTAAAGGAAACCTTACGAAAATTGTGCACTGTATTATAAGAAATGAAATAAAACTAACCACGATAACCTTACGACGAAAGTATGTTTTAATAAAACCGAGTATCTGTACACAAATGTGCCTCTATCGACACGAATTAGTAAAATACTACTCACTTAGATTTTGATTGGGTCTGTGTTTCATTGGTATGCTGTGTCGTACTCAAGAGGTATGCAAATGTGGCATTTCATAAATATAGTTACGTACTCCTAGAAACCCAAATTTCGCTTGTCAGTAGCGGAAAGAGGCGTGGCCTGTTGTGCAGCATTGTAAGTTTTTCAACATTGCATTATGAGCCGAAAATATTTTCTTGCAATTTCCTTATTGATGTTTGATCCGACTCCTTGTAGCTCTTTCACAGAAGGGATAAAAACGTTGCAGTCAATGAGACTGGAACTGCAAACCATAATAGACGCTTTTCCACAGGTCAGCACGTTACCACAGAGCTGGCGAACAGGTATGGGTCTGAGCGTCATCTTACGACGGCAATAGTGCCTAGAACTCGTAAACCGCTATTTAAAGGTCGAGATTAGTTGCGATTTCCACCTGCAACGACTTTCCTGGGCTGAAAACCGTAAATTTACAATCTTTTGTTACCCTTCAAGCGATAATAACTCAGATTATTCAATGGAAATGACAGGTAAAATCAAGTGAACTTTGAGGCTTAATTCCGTGCACACCAGGAAGTAACTCGTCGATCACAGAGTTGCCAAACATAAGTTGCCTTGTTGCCAAATCTCAGTTACAGTACCAGCAGGAAGAAGACGAACCGATGTAATCCTACAGCGGGGTGGGAAGTGACCATAGCTGGTGTCTCCAAGTGGCAAAGTGAACTTTGAGGCTTAATTCCGTGCACACCAGGAAGTAGCTCGTCGATCACAGAGTTGCCAAACATACGTTGCCTTGCTGCCAAATCTCAGTTACAGTACCAGCAGGAAGGAGACGAACCGATGTGATCCTACAGCGGGCTGGGAAGTGACCATAGCTGGTGTCTCCAAGTCGCAGCTGCTACGGCCTGGAATTCGTAATGCGTCTGACTCGCTTACTGTAACTAGGTTTAGGGACTGGAGCGTAGTTACTAATAATACTCAGAACTGACTGCAAACTAAAGCATCATAAATCATTAACTCTCATTGTTGTTTTTATATTTCTTTAGTAAGTGTACTCAAAACTAAGAAACTCATTCACAGGCGTTTTCGTGCCTCGCCTATAGTCGAGCACAACAAACAAATAAAAAAAAAAGAATGTTTATGTGTGTGTGTGTGTGTGTGTCTGTGTGTGTGTGTGTGTTTGTGTGTGTGTATGTGTGTGTGTGTCTGTGTGTGTGTGTGAGAGAGAGAGAGATAGAGAGAGAGAGAGAGAGATAAAAAAGAATGAGAGTGTAAAAAATTGTTGTAAAGAAATTGAATCATGGTATTTAAAGAAATCTTTCATTGTAATGACACGTTCCACATCATTACGAAATGTCGTATTCATGATCTATGGAACAAGAAGTAATCTAATGTAATGTAATCTAATCTAATCACATCATATTGATGACTAGCCATAAAGAGTCATGAATTACCGAAATTTTTGCCAATACCAGTAACCAAATCTAAACTTGAAAATAAAAGACGACAAGTTTTGTAATAAACCGTAACTCCTATCAAGACCCTTTCGCCCCTGTCATCTAACCACGAAAGATGTCTGATATACCTCCATTCTGAGGTAACAAAGTGTGCATGCATTTAAAGATGAAGTGCATGATGTGAAGTTCTGTGACGGAGATACAAACCCAACACGTAATCGGATTGTTAACTAAGAAAAATCAAATGTTACGTATCGGTTTTTCTTACGAGCCGCTAGGTGTCTGAATCTAAAATAAGGATACAAACTTTTGTGCCTAAGAGACAATCGAACTGCACACCTACCGTGCATCCACGAATGTAGCTTAAGTATCAGTTTCTTACTCACGAACAGTAAGATGTGTGCGTGTTTGACCAGAAATAACGACACCTGTTGCGATTGTTGGCAACACATGAACAGACATTAAAAATGCGCGTTAATTTTCACTAGCAGGTGGGTGTGCACTTGATAGAGCTGGAAATGAAATTATGAATATTTTTGTACTGGATCAGGATTCGGACCCACATATTTACCTTTGGAGGAGACCTAGAGAAGACTGCAGTCTTGGGAAAAGGAACGAAATGATTGAACTATACTGTTCCGAGAGATTCAGATCCTCGAAAGAGGAGATACGAATGCGAATCACAGTCCAGCACCAAATTTTTCAACGTCTCTAGTTCAATCAAGTACAAGTAAACTAAGAGCCCTGTCCCTTTAAATGGCTATCGGTTCATCAAATAAAATAAAATTTGCTAATGTAAGTAAGCTTACTGGCGACTGTATTTCTGTTTACAATTACTTCCGCTATGTCATTTCCCAACGTAAACTGGCTCTACCCAGTTGGTAATGAAGGAACGTAATGCTTAATGCTGATTCTGGATTATAATGTCTTTCTCTTGAGGTTACCAGAGGTAAAATAAATCTGTTTGTGCGTCTTAAAACCAAATGCCTGAACCCACGCATTGCACCGGTGATAGTTCGTTCCACCAGACCATTGTGGCCACATTTCCCAGCCCCTGGAGTGTGCTGTAACGGATGATGTGCTTAGCTTACAAAATTAATCACGGTGGAAAAAATGCGAGTCTATTAAATGGTTAAGTAGAAGCATGCTTCTGACGCAGAGATTATGCTATTCTCATGTCAGCAGGACTCTTCTAGGCATCATAGGCTGGATGTGAAGCCATTTTGATTTTTCACAAATTCAGCAAATTTCTTAGTTCGAGAAAATCCACTGTGAAGTGTGAAGTTGCCGGATAATTTGATTATTACTGTTATCAATATGTGCGGCATATCTTTCGTGTTAACGAAAGTAATATCCCGCTTTAACTCTTCTTACGTCTCAAATGAAATGAATGCCATGAGGAATCGAATATTTGTTGACTGCGTCTCTCCTTGCTTCCATCCGTACCAACATATTTCTTCATTCTCGTGGTAATCATGACATTCTTTTTGTATGCTGCAAAAGATTGCACGTGGACAAATTCGACATCGAGGTGCAAAGCGTTTGGTATCTTACATTATATTCAATTCGAATAAGTTTCAGATGTATTTTTACTTCGTTTGTATTTTTAGATGATTTTGAACGTTACGGAAAATTATCTCACATGTTTTATGTTGAATGAGAAACATTGAATGACCCGTTTTGCTTTCCCTACGCTGAAATGATATAATGTCGGCGTCAACAGCCTTCTTCCACGCCGGAAGCTGAAACTTGTATCATTCTGGATTAATGATAATTGAATGTCTCAAATGTAGACATAGCCCACAAGGCGACGTCAGAAACCATCAGGGGAGAACGCCGCATAAAAACCAAACGTGCGCGCGCGTCTCCACTCTGAAGGACCGTATCGGAGAATCACGGCAAGCATTTCGCTGAAGAGCTGCCTCGTAAGAGAACCGAGAAATGGCAGCGTCGTAGCAAGTATTTGTCAACACTCTGATAGTGCATTTACTTCCGGGTGTAGGCCGGCGTTACCTCGCTAAATTCACTTGACATTCGCTTTCCACATCGAAGACTCGTACGATAGAATCCACTGTAAGATGAGACACTTAGAAAGTATAATTAATTTCTGGACTCCAAGAACGGCGTTCTTCACATAAGTAACACCTGTTTGTGTGTTTTAAGGTTGCGTTTTGAGGCTCAGGCAACATCGCAGTGACTATAGTCCGTCTGTGGTCGCCAGTGTGTCGTTAGCTCAGAGGTTATTCGTCATATTGTGGCTTTTCTAACGCGGGACATTCAGAATCGGAATACTCCCCTTTCATTATTAGTTCCGGGACGTGACTATTTTCCTCGGACAAAGACCAATGCTGTGAATTGGATTCGCGGACGTGCCATTCACTACCTAGTTGGACAAACTGTAGACTCTGTACTCGATTTTTGGACATACCTCAACGACCGTCATTATGTCGTTGTCCGCCACCCAAAATACAGACAATTTTTCTCGAACTTCCTTGGGAGTGCTTTCCACGACCCGCCTCGAAGCTGGAATGTGTTAAGCCAAGAGTGAAGAAGGTTTCCAGTTTGAACCAATGAACATTTCTGAACTACTGAACGGAACACACTAATTTCGAGAAGACGTGACTCAACATATTACCAGCGGGGCGCAGAAGGCGTCTGATCAATTACACAACAAAAATAAACAAAACAAAAATCAAAATAAAAATAAAATTCAGAAAAAGGAAGGTTTTGTTTTGTTTGTAATGATAGCCCTAACCTTGAATTCCCATATTTCCCCTGGTATATACCCCTCTTGGGGTAGGTTTAGTCAGGAGCCAACGCCTGAAGTGGACCAGATTTTTTTTTTGTTATAGGATGAAAAGTGGCGGTGGCACTTAGTTTCTTTTTTGCCATTTTCCTAAGGGGCTTTAAAATAAGAGAGAAGAAAAGGGGTAATCGTGAAAAAAAGCAAAATTTAAAAAAAAAGAGGTTCCCTTGTGCGTTGTGGTGGTCATACTGTATGACATAGCAGTTCCAATCTCGGTGGAAGCCGCTGACTACAACCTTTTATTTTCCATTTTAATTAATGGAGTTGCAAACGGCTAGTAAAAATTCTTTATACGAAATCTGAAGACTGCCTTTAAACATCAATCTTCGTCCGATTCGACTTAGTTAATTAAGTTAATATCATGGATGTCTGCTTTGCAAATGCCAAGGTGCTTCACTGTAAAATAGATCCTGAAAAGATTCAAAGCGACTGTCAACGATATAAATTTGAGTTTTGTTCGTCATATAGGTCTAACATGTCAGAAGGTTGTTTATGAAGTGCACATGTTGATTAATATAGCTCCCCTCTTCTAAATTTTTGCAATAGCATTTAACTGTAGACGTTTTCTAACACCGGCGTTAGCAATTCCTTTCCGTTCTCTGAGACCTCCAAAACGACAAATTTTTCTGGTCTAAATCTGATGACCTTAACTATCACTTCCGATCAACATTAAATACTTCATGAACCCATACATGGAACTCCAAATGTGCAGTGTTCCTGCACTGCTACAGAGCATGCATTGCAAGGTATTCACACAGTTTATCGCATAGAGTTACCATAAGGAATGAAACAATAACTGTAATACACTTTACACCACAGACGCTCATCCCGGCTTGACGAAAACAGCCGAACATTGACCACAAGGTACACAAATAATTGAGTTTGAAAGGAAAAGAAACGAGGTACGAAGTATTTATAAATTCATCGAATGTAGCGAGGTGGTTTAATTTCGTCCCAGTCTATAAAATTAATTTCGGCCATACTCAGCTCTTGCCGATTAATGTAATATAATACCCGCCGACTAATCAGGACGTATGTCTCCGTTGCTTTTGAGCGTGAATGGAAATCGTAGAAATTTTCTGTGGAGCAACATTTAATAATAAAGCGTTTTAAATCATCAAAAGCGATGAGCGGGAGCAGGCGCTTTCGATAAAGAACGGGGGAGTGCAGCGCCGCTGCTGTCGCCACGGCCGCTGCCGGTAGCCAGCAAATGGATCCCGGAGCTTTGCCGCATACGGCGTCCAGAGGAGGACAGTCTGCAGGAAATCTGCCTCAAAATCGTTACTGGATAAAATATTGATATCGGTGTGTCAGAAAGCGAAATAGATTGAATCTGCGCTACCATTACATTCACGTCTTCAGCATTCAGACATAAGAGGCTATAAAAATATTTGATACTAGCTGCTCTCGATCCACTGACATTACGAACAGAAACAACGTACGCTACCGCTAGACCACAGGCGTAATCAACCTAGTGTTTCTCTATCATGGGACAAGTTTTCCTCCAGGAAGTGCCGCAGTCTGCAGTGTTGCCAGATTGTGCAGATAACCGGACTTAGAGAATTAGCGAGTTGGCCAGTTTTATTGTCCCATGTCGCGATCGGCGCGGACTTAGCCTCTGAAGCGGCCGGCCGCCGGTCGAGTTTTATGTCAAAGAGTGTACAGCGTTCCGGGACGATTTGTTGTCGTTGCACGCACACCGTCCATTTCAGGACACATTTTGATAGGACCTTTTTTCTTCCGTTTCCAGTCATGAGGCCGTCCCTGCAGCACATCGTTTTTATTAATGTTCAATCTTCATCATGTCTCAAATCTGATACTAACGTTAACATTATTATACACTGTGTCCGTGCATGTTTCGGTGTAACTCGACTCGCCGCAATCACTGTGCTTTTTGACGCTATGTTATTGTTAAGATAAAGCCCTACAGTATTGCGGGACTTGGTAGATTATCAGATGTTTAATTATATGGCCCACAACATGCAGTAGTCAGCCTCGATAGATGAGTGTTCAGTGCGGCAAAATACCATGCAAGGGGCCCCTAATTCGATTCCCTGTTGGGTCGGAGATTTTCTTCGGTCAGGGACTGGGTGCTGTGTTGTGTTGTCTTCATCATCATATCATCTTCATGGACACGAAATTTTCCGAAGTGGTGTGAGCTAAAAAGAGTAGCAGCAGATGATAAATCTACGCGAGGGGCAGCCCTAGCCACACGACATTTCAGCATGAAGTACCAGCAGTGTAAATTCCAATAACAAACAGCACTACGATTTATAAAGGACAATTTTCAATATATGTTTAATAAATATGAGGCAACAGTAACTGCTGTTGCTGTTAGCTGAAAATGATACTCCACTTGCTTTTGATGCGGTTTACTCTTCAATTGTTTACATTCCTTTGCACCATGAAGTTCCCTGTGGGTCATTTAATTAGCAATGTCATCTATAGGTGCCCACGGAACAACGTTTATAAATGCAAATCGAAGGTTTACAGTTAAATTGCCGTTTGTATCATATTAAATACGAGAAACATTGACGTGTTCGAATCAGTAGCTGGAAACAGCTTATTACGGACAAATCTTTCATTGCGCAACTGATGCAGTCACATCTAGAAAAGAAATAGTCAAATACCACCATAGCAAAAACAAACCATTATCTGGCTGTTTATGAAATATACTAGGTTATTCTGTGATTTTAGAGTGTCTCGGTTGACGCTGTTCTCGTATCCCGGATTCTGCAGTGTAGCTTCGAGGAACGCCTGGACGCAAAAGGCTGCCTATGTTCGTTTCGGTTCCGCCAGCGGGCTTTAATCTCCCACGCCTTTCGCTGTTCGATTCCAATCTCCTCTAAGGCTCTCCAAGACAAGTACTTCGGGGCATTGGGGACCGCCGACCAGAAGAGGACGACGGCGGAACAAGGTGCAGACGACTCATCTGCTGTTGTGGGATTTATTTTCCCCCGACTACGGAGTGCGTGTTGACTCCCACTTACAGCAGGAAATTAAAGCCGGGAAGCGAACGTAAATCACGTCGCACAGCCTCTCTGAAGCGGTACTGCATCACATAATGCGCTCATTCGAAGTGATAATGAAACTGACTTCCTGAGTCTCAACGCTAGAAAACTGTTTGTTGTATATTTACTTGATGCGCATCACAGACGCCGTACTGCCACAAAATTCTTGACCCTTTGCCTAAATATTTACCGACTTCCTTTAAAATTACTTTCTTTCGCCTGTCACTAACACAGAGTTTTATTACCTTTGTTGATTTGAAAATAGTGTTCTGGAAGCGTAACCAATCTACACTGCTCGGCGCAAAATTTATGACTATTGCAGTCATCCTCGCTTTATTATATCAAAT
This sequence comes from Schistocerca americana, assembly GCF_021461395.2. Classification (NCBI taxonomy): domain Eukaryota; kingdom Metazoa; phylum Arthropoda; class Insecta; order Orthoptera; family Acrididae; genus Schistocerca; species Schistocerca americana. The sequence goes on from NC_060123.1 coordinate 456,765,881, forward strand.
AATCATAGCATCCTGTGTATTGTACGTCATTACAGAGTATTGTAGTATGTGGCAAAGAGAACGAACACGTGTCGTTTGCACATCGTAGTTTAGTGGGCACATTTATTTTATTTATTTATTTATTTTTTTAATTTTATACGTGATGTTCCGTAGAACCAAATTGAGGAGCAAATCTCCCTGCTCATGAACCGACTGAATACATGAAACTAAAACAGTATTAATGGATAAAATGAAACGTATGTGAATTTTAAGCAGACGACAAGCCTAAAGTTTAAATGAATATAATAAAAAATGTGACTGAGGAATTAGCTTAATTTGTAATTTTTCCTGGAGTTCATCGACAGAGTAGGACTGAGTCATGGTGAAACTCATCAGTTTAGACTTGAAAGTACGTCGATTTTTGTTAAGAGTTTTGAATTCTTGTGGCAGCTTACTGAAAATGGATCCAGCAGGATACTGTACACCTTTCTGCACAAGAGTTAAAGATTGGACTTCTGCCTAGGATTAATGGAATGGAAGCTGCTGACTCTTGGGAATAAGCTGATACAGTTAACAGTAAACGGCATTACAGAAAATATGTACTGAGGGTGAAGTGTCAGAATCTCAAGGCTACCGAACAGGGGTCAACAAGAGGTTCGCAAACCTACGCCACGTATTGCTCGGACTGCTCGTACGTGAGCCAAAAAACTCTTTTTGAATCAGAAGGGTCACCCTGACAAATGATCCTCGTGTTTATCGAATCACAGTACAGGCAGCTACAAATCTCGCAACTAATTCCATCTCTGTGTCCACTGGAGTCTCACACGCAAGTGACTTTAGATATCGTCATGGGAAAAATCAAGGGGATTAGGGTCAGGTGACCACGCAGGCTGTGGAAAACTACCTCTCCTTCCAATCCAGAGACTGGAAAATACAGTACTGACACTGGCTGCGGATATCCACAATATGTGAGTTGGTTCACCATCATGTTGCATTCGCATCCTCTTACGAACAACCAAGGGTACGTTCTCATGAACAGCCAATGGTAAGTTCTCCAATAAACGAGGTAGAACTTTTTGCGCGAATTTCAAGTACAGGTGGCCATTCAGAGGGTCAGGTAGAAGATATGGCTACAGTGATGGCCCAGATATTCACAGCAAAACGTACTTGACGGTGTGACTGTACTACAGCGCGAGGATATTCTCCATGCCACACGTGGCTGTTTCTGCTGTTCGAAATACCATCACAATCAAACGAGGCCTCGTCGGTAAACAGCACGGTCTGGAGGAAATCTAATCGATCATTCCACTGTTGGAGCAATGGCACAGTGCGACCCTTGGTTCACTGATGCCCACAACCCTTCCGTGGACTTGTTACGAGTGATGTGTGTGTAACTGATGTTCGTGCAGTACTCCTCACACGCTAGTATGAGCAGCGCCCATTTCACGCGCATATGATGAGTATTCGTAGTGGGGTCCGCTGCAACACCTCCCAGCACTTCGTCTACAAAATCCGGCGTGTGAGTGGTCGTCAGGTTTCCAGGTCTCTCGTTTCTTCTTGCCAAGGAACTAGTCTTCCGCGTTCGTTGATCGAGAGAAATAAACACTCATTATCATCGATGACGCCTGTTAGGAAATTGTTCCCTGTACAGCCTTTAGGCAGTGAGAGGATTGCTAACTGCTCCCCCATACCCAAGATTTATGTTAGTGAATTCTGTGAAAGTGTACCAGTACTGCTCCATCGTACTGCACTGTACGTCTCTGAATAGCACTGAATAACTAAATGGGTCTGTCGTTGACTCATAGCACATCTCAAAAAAAAAAAAAAAAAAAAAAAAAACTGCATCATGACTCCCTAGTAATCAGGCTCATCCTCCTTGTCTTCTTGCAGGAAATAAAGAATGTACATGTAAATAAACAGCCCAGTACCCGTAAACTTTTACGTATTTTAGTTGTAAGTAAGGTGGAAAACAGTAATGCTACACAAAGTGGTAGACAAGGTTACTTCCATATCTCCTTAAGCTGGCTTATCCGACACCAGGTTCCCCGCCTCAAATTGTTCACTGCACCATTTTCTATGTCCCTTTACATTTTTACACGCTTTTACGGATACACCCTATATTAAAACAGAAAAGAAATTAAGAAAAAAGAATTTGATAAAAAGATATCGTAGTGAATCCTGGGAAAGAGTCAATGCCAATATTGAACATAACACTTCTGGGAGAAAGCTTATATAGTTTAAACTTATGGAATATAGGAATCAGAAGGAGAAAGATACGCATACATGAATAAAACAACAGCGTGTGTGTCTGTATGTTTGTATTTGGAGCTTACAGGCGCTCAACAGCGAGGTTACCAGCGCCCTTACGCATGTTAAAAGACGGGAATGTGGATAAAGTTAGGATAATTGTTATTATACAGTGAGGAGGAAGCCAATAAAACGAAACTCGTGCACTCGCTACCACCTCGCTCTGATTCACTCTCACAAATACCCTATCGCACATGCCTTAAGACGAAAGAGAGAGGGTGAAAGCTGCTATAACAGACGGAAGTGAAACCATAGATGAGCTACAAGAAAGGCACAAGGACATGTGAGTGGATGACCACTTACAAAAAAATTACAAAGATGGGAGTGCCAGATCGTTATACAGGAAACAGATCATAATTTTCAAAGAGCAGAAAAAATTGAGACAAAACGTGATATACTGCAACTTATCTTAATCTTAAAATAAGAAAAATATATTGGCTTTCAAAGGAAATAGTCCATCCGGATCGAAATTATTAATAAATGAAAAAATTTTATATCAGATATCTCACTTCTGTGACCTAGAATGTGATAGTATTTTTAATTATAACCAAGACACTGAGAAAAAGATTAGTAAGTATCTACCTATCTGCAGATCAGTTTTAAGAACTTTGGGAAGAAAAACGACGAAGAAAACACAAATGAAGTTCTATAAAGTTATGGCTATATCTACTCTCTTTGTATATGGCTCCTAATCATGGACAGTAACATAATAAGAAAAAATCATGGTATAGGCACCAGAGATAAAGTTCATGGGATATTGCAAGAAACTGTAATAAAATTCTTAAAATAAGAAATGAAGCAATGAGATTAGATTAAAAAATTTGTCCACTTAATGACAAGACAACAGAATAGACAGAAATGGAAGGGTAGTGTTGTTAGAATGATCGAAAAAAGACTGCCAAAAAGATAACGAAATATTGGCCACCTGGAAAGATAGAACTAGGTATATCTCGGAAGAGATGGATGGATGGATTATAGAGATGGGAACAGATAACTACAACACCTATTCCTTGGAAGGAGATGATAGTGATGATGATGATTAATATGATTATGATAATATCTGCCCACAGGTCACGCAGTTACCACAAATAATGGACAATGATTTGTGGGATGCTTAACCAGTACGTGCTAGCGTTCTGGATGTGTTATATAGGTTTCAGATTAGACGCTATGGTGGGCAAGACACCAACTTGAGTCCATTAGTATACTCATCGAACCATTGTAGCATGATTCTGGTCTTGTGAAATGGACAGTTCTTTCCCCGGAATATGCCACCGCCACTTGGGAGAACATCATGCATGAAGAGATGCAGATGGTTGCCAGTAAAATTTACATATCGGACAGCCGTCATAGTATCTTCAGTTTCTATCACACATCTCATGAAACTCCAAATGATTGTCCCAGTCGATCTGCGTCTGTGGCGCATTCACGTTTAGAGCAGCCGTTTGCCGACATCCAGATTCGACTGCTGACCTGGCGTAAGAAGAAATTTTATTTATACGACCAGGCGACATGTTTCCATTGATTCACGGTCAGCTCTCGATGATCCTGTGCCAATTGGAGTCGTAATTCTGGATGCCTCTGGGTGAACATGGGAACAAGTATGAGCCATTTGCTTTGGGTCCCCATATCGACGAATGTGTGTTGACCGATGTAATCGTAAACACTTGTGCCCTCTCCAGATCTGTAATCTACCGTCCAATCTCTTATAGTTCGCCTCCTATCGTGCTTCACAGTTAGTGAATCCTCTGATCGTGACGTTCTGTGATGCAGCATGGACATATAACATTCTGTCACCTACAAGTGTTTCAACGTCCTTCAACTGTCCTTCAACTACTTTCGTAGGCGCTCACGACAGTAGGGCACGACAATCTACCAGACTGATCATTTCCAAGTTGCTTGTTCCATGACGCCGGCTTACAACAGATTGCGCGTTGTCGAAGTCACTTATGTCAGAAGACATCCCCAGTTTCCACATTTTCTGCCGCATCGTCGCCAGATTGATTCCCTACTCGTGTCTGCTTCGCTAGTACACATTTCTCACCAAATAACTTGCTCGCATGTGGTGGCATTCAGTCACACACCGTGTAGCACTCATACAGCCTTGGATCATCATTTCATATCTACTAGTAACCACTTCGTTCACTTACTTGCACATAAGGTATTTGTAGACAGTATGTCTACATTTCTGCATACTACTGACATTTCATTTGTATGTTCTATTCTGTAGGCGACTGATTCTCAGATACACAGTTGTATAGAGTTCATATCAATAACATAGTGTGCCGCCCGGTGTGGCCGTGCGGTTCTAGGAGCTTCAGTCTGGAAACGCGTGGCCGCTACGGTCGCAGGTTCGAATCCTGCCTCGGGCATGGATGTGTGTGATGTCCTTAGGTTAGTTAGGCTTCAGTAGTTCTAAGTTCTAGGGGACTGCTGACCACAGATGTTAAGTCCCGTAGTGCTCAGAGTCATTTGAACCATTTTTTGAACAACGTAGTGTCGTATAAACAGAAAAAAGCAAGTATCCGTTTGACTCCACAGATACGGTGTTGTATAACTTTGATATCCATAACATATTGTCAAATAAATAGAAAAAACAATTACACGGATGAAACTGAACGCTATGTTAATGTAACCTAATGGCAAATAACGAGATGCCCTTGAAACACTCCAAATATGTCTTGGAAACAACAAGCAAAATTACATGACACCATCTTAAATGACAATAATTACAACATTTAGAACAGTACCATTTCTGGATTTAACAGAAGCTTATATTATAAAATATTCAAGAATACACACACATACAGCATCCGCATGCACATACACAGACAAAAAGGACATTGCCTCTGTCTTTCTTTTTTACCAAAAATTAATTATTTAGTTGCAGGTTCCCCTTATAGTTCTAAATGAGCAATTGACATGCCTGTTCCCCATATTCGCCCTCACACCAAAAGCTTTTCCATTTGTCAAGTCAAGAGTATATAAAAGTGTTTACAATATCAATGCTACATTAGATACTTCAATTTATACTTCGTTTGTTTGTGCAGTAATTAAAACAATTCCACCTACATCTACGTACATATTCCAAAAACCACTGAGTGGCGCATAGCGGAAGTTTCCTGTACCACTACTAGTCATTTCCTTACCACAACCAAGTGCTACCTCAACCACTGCTGAAATATACTGTGTAAGAGATGGAAGCATAACAGCTCCCATTTCTGTAATAACTGGACTATCCTTCTATCACTCCTACTCACTGCTTATATTATGTCTCTCAATCCTGGTCATCACATGCACACCCACTCTCTCTCTCTCTCTCTCTCATACACACACACACAAACATACACACACACATGACAGAAACTGTGATCAGTGGAGATATTAATATTTGCGGTTTGGTTCATCTGTGCTACCAGTGATCTCCACAATTTATGTATGTTTGCAGTTGTGGATATTCTGCCACCAAATAATTATTAAAATTCATGGTGAAACCATCAACTGTCCTTTATTGTGCACAATTCGCTACTAAGGTTGCTAATGGTCATTGAGTTCCTAATGGTCATTGACCGAAACTATTAGCGAATTGTGCAAAATAAAGGACAGCTGAAGGTTTCTCCATGAATTTTAACGATAGTCACAGTGCTTGGAGCTTGTTGCTAAGTAGTGTTTTCTTTTTATTTTTGTCGCTGTTGGCAACATAAATATTTTGTTTTGTCACATTTATATTTTACCTCTAACGTTCTTAATTGTGAACGTTTTAGGGTAAGGGTGGTATTTCACATCAAACTGTAAACGTCAGCAAATGAAAAGGTATAAACATATGCTTTACTACAAACAACAAGATCGATCAAATGTGACATCCCACGAGCAACACAAATAATCCACTTCGCTACAGAGGTGTGTACAAAACTGTATGCTTGGACTGTGACAGTTTTTGCATAGGGAAGACAAAGAGATCATTTGATAATAGATTCAAAGAACAAATGGAAGCACTAAAATAATACACTCATCGGCAATAGCTACTGAAGTGAAACACCATGCCAACGACACAAGTATCATCATCCTACAGATCCAATACAAAGACAGCGGTCAAACACTTTAGATATACAAACACAAAAACAAACAACCTGAGTCCGCCTTAAATGACAAAATGACCGCATTTACAATAGTATCATCTCTGTTTTTTGACAGCAGCCTACATTATTAAATTTGCAAACGATGCACACAAACAAAAAAATACACACTCAATCCTCTTCATCATATTTACGACAAATACTTAGTTATAGTACCCAAATTAAATAGAATGATCTCATTTGTAAGTACACCAAAATACCTGCACTTTGAAGCCCCTGTCACCTCGAGAATATATGTATATGAATTAATGGTACAAGTAGTATATCTATCTGCATGTTTTAAAGTATAATCAAAGTATTACTTCAACCTTTTCTTGTAACATGTACCAGATATATTCTTAATAGCCCCCTACTCTGGAAAACTTCGTTGTCCTTCAATGTCCCCTTGCACCTTCTGTATCTAAATCTCTCACTCTGTCTTCTAACGCACAAAACTCAACAGATTCACCCAAATAAAACCAACAGTTCGTACCCTTCTCAGAATGATATTACTTCGTATTATTCGTATTATTAACAGTATATTTTCTGCATATCGTTAATGCGGTATCAGTGTACTACTTCACCATTTACTTAAAAATAACACGAAACAGATGTGCGTTGAACAAACCTACAGCTCAAGCATATCTTAAAGCTTAACTCCTTGTACTGCAATCCTTCCACCCTCTTTCTCTGAATTACAGCTAAAATTGATATCTGCGTATAAATTTAGCACAGTTCACAACATAGATTTTTCACATCTCACCTGATAACACAGACGATTACAAAGGTTAAGCTACATAAACTTGACAGAAAAGGACTTGTAAAACACTTGAAGAATTTACCCCAACGTATGTACTGAAGAACTCAAACAAAGATGTGCACAATGTTTTAAAACTGATCACGAAATAACCGTGCTGTTTTTCTATATGTTCTCTGTACTTCGAAATAATGTTTGTTTGTGTTATATGTGCTTTGTATCTAATAATTACCAGCTGGTTGATAAAGTGCTTGCCTCCCGTGCAGCGGGCTGGAACGCAAGTCGCCCAATGTGGCGTCGACCGAAATAAGACCTGCACTTGGCGGCTGAACTTCCCAGGAGAGGGCCTCCCGGCCAACGAGGCCATGCTCTCATTTCATTTCATATCATTACCAGGCACAATCTTTCATTACACAATGTAACAGTTTGTATGTTATGTATTATGACAGAGAAAGGAGAACTACTGGAAGTATTTTATTTTAGTTACTTTATTTTTACGTTCACATCCACGTTTAGTTTTCCGACAAAAGCTTTCCGAAAATTAAGTTCTGAAATAGTGTCCTGTTCCTTCACTAAACACAAGTTACCTCAAAGTCGTGACACATCACACATCTGTTGTATTAACACATTAGCACTTCGTCTTCAGGCCACAAGTGGCCCATAGGGACCACGCGACCGCCGTGTCATCCTCAACTGAGGATGTGAATAGGAGGGGCGTGTGGTCAGCACACCACTCTCCCGTTCGTTATGATGGTTTTCTTTGACCGAAGCCGCTACTCTCCGGTCGAGCAGCTTCTCAATTGGCATCACGAGGCTGAGTGCACCCCGAAAAATGGCAACAGCGCATGGCGCCCCGGAAACTCACCCATCCAAGTGCCGGCCACACCCGACATCACTTAACTTCGGTGGTCTGACGAAAACCACTGTATCCACTGATGTAAGGCCATTGCGTATTAACACATAGGAGGACATAGATCAAACTAACGGCAGAAGTTTAAACGTTTGAAAAGAAAAACTTGTTCTTTCATTCGATTTTTGTTCTATCACACAGTCAAATTCCTCCTTAAAAACTACGAGCCCTGCAAGAAAAGAGTTTGTTGTTTGCTATTGGTCAGTGTCACAAGTTGGCGCTAAAGGTACAACACATACATGCCGTATGAATTCACTGAAACTCATTCGATGATGTATATTTATAACTACTCCAGTACGTTGCAGAAATGAAAGATATTGTGTCTGGTACAACTTCATTAATATAACTGACTGGAACATACACTGGTAACGAAGGTAGTATCTGATTAGCCTGTTCGCTGAACTGTAGTAGATAATCTACGGGACATAATATACGAAATCTCTCCTTTCTGCCGGCCGGAGTGGCCGAGCGGTTCTAGGCGCTACAGTCTGGAACCGCGCGACAGCTGCGGTCGCAGGTTCTAATCCTGCCTCGGGCATGGATGTGTGTGATGTCCTTAGGTTAGTTAGGTTTAAGTAGTTCTGAGTTCTAGGGGACTGATGACTTCAGCCGTTAAGTCCCATAATGCTCAGAGCCGTTTGAACCATTTCTCTCCTTCCTACTACGTTTCAGAACCGCTTATCCGTACGTCAATATGTTTGGCTGCATTTTAATTTTATTTTTTAATGAAAATTTTACGGGTTCAAGGCTGCGGTACATCCAAGCTTGTATGAATTTCCCGAAAACTACGGGGTGGCGTCTTTAGCGTTACTTCATTGTGCCTGAGGAACCGCTCCATATGCGCGGCAGTTTACTTTATCGGGTTTCGATTCAGTAGGATTTTGCGATCCGTACGCAGGAAAAGGGCTTTGTTTAATGGCAGAGGATGACCAGCTATAGCCTGTTCAAGGGAAGAGCCACGTATAATCACGTGGGATTTCCCCCATGTGCGCTGAGTCCCTGATGCCAGGAGCTAGCAGTGGGCTCTCGCCAGCTAATGCGATATTTTCCTCCAGCAGAGCCTAAATGCGATACCACTTACACACGCTTGTAAGTAGTATGCACCGGGGGAATTTAATAATCACTTCAACTAATACTATTAAAAGTCGACCTTCATTTCTTTCCGTTCTGATTGTTCGGCGTACTCGTCATCATTTCCTTTGAGGTCAGCGGAAAATACAAACCATCCCGAAACCTGTTGTTGGATAGCAATCTATGGCAGAAAACTCACTCGGCTGAGATGGAAAGAGGGAGAGTTACTATAGGTGTTACCACATGATGAAAAATTTGTAAACCAAACTACTTACGTGATGCGACTGGTCTACATCTACGTCTAAATCTACATGGTTACTCTGCAATTCAAACTTAAGTGCCTGGCGGAGGGTTCATCGAACCATTTTCATACCACTTCTTTACCATTCCGCTCTCGAATGGCGCGTGGGAGAAATCTTTCCGTTCGAGCTCCGATTTCTCTTATTTTATTATGATGATCATTTCTCCTCATGTAGGTGAGTGTCAACAAAATATTTTCGTATTCGGAAGAGAAAGTTGGTGATTGAAATTTCGTAATTATATCTCGCCGCAAAGAAAACCGCCTTTATTTCAGTGACTTCCACACAAACTCGCGTATCATATCCTTGACACTCTCACCCCTATTGCGCCATAACACGAAACGAGCTACCCTTCTTTGAACTTTTTCGATGTCCTCCGTCAATGCTACCTGGAAAAGATCCCACACCGGGCAGAAATATTTCAACAGATGACGGATAAGTGTAATGTAGGCTGTATCTTCAGTGGGTTTGTCGCATCTTCTAAGTGTTCCGCCAACAAAGCGCAGTCTTTGTTTCGCCTTCCCCTAAATATTATATATGTAATCTTTCTAATTTAAGTTGCTCGTAATTGTAATTCCTTGGTATTTAGTCGAATTGACAGGACTTAGATTTGTGCAATTTATCGTATACCCAAAATTTATCGGATTTCCTTAAGTAACTATGTGGATGACCTCGCACTTTTCTTTGTTTAGTGACAATTGCCACTTTTTGCACCATACAGAAATTCAAAAAATGGTTCAAATCGCTCTGAGGGCTATGGGACTTAACTTCTGAGGTCATCAGTCGCCTAGAACTTAGAACTGCTTAAACCTAACTAACCTAAGGACACCACACACATCCATGCCCGAGGCAGGATTCGAACCTTCGACCGCAGCAATCACGCGGTTCCGGACTGAAGCGCCTAGAGCCGCTCGGCCACAGTGGCCGGCTACAGAAATTCTCTCTAGATCATTTTGTAATTGGAATTGATCGTCTGATGATTCTGCTAGACTGTAAATTACAGCGTCATCTGCTAACAATCTAAGGGGGCTGTTCAGATTATCAACTTAATCATTTATCTAAATCAGAAACAGCAGAGGGCCTATGACACTACCTTGCAGAACGCCAGATATCAGTTGTGTTCTACTCGATTATTTACCGTCCAACACTACGAACTGTGACCTCTCTGAGAGGAAATCACGAATGCAGTCACACAACTGAGACGATAGTCCATATGCACGCAATTTTATTAATAGTGGCTTGTTAGGAACGGTATCAAAAGCCTTCTGGAAATCTAGGAATATGGAATCTATCTGAGATCCCTTGTCGACTGCACTCATTACTACATTACACGGCACTACACTGCGTTGCACAAGAAAGATATTTTCTGAGTCCGTGTTGGTTATGTATCAATAAGACATTTTCTTCAAGGTGATTCATAATGTTCGAGTACATTATATGCTCCAAAATTGAGGTCAGTGATATGGATCTGTAATCCAATGGGTTAGTCCTATTTTATTTCTTGAATATTGGTGTGGCCTGTGCTACTTTCCAGTCCTTAGAAACAGACCTTTTGACAAGTGAGCGGGTGTATATGATTGCTAACAAAGGCGCTATCGTGTTCACATACTATGAAAGGAACCTGATAGGTATACCATCTGGACCGAAAAACTTGCCTTTCTTAAGTGGCTCTGAGCACTATGGGACTCAACTGCTGAGGTCATTAGTCCCCTAGAACTTAGAACTAGTTAAACCTAACTAACCTAAGGACATCACAAACATCCATGCCCGAGGCAGGATTCGAACCTGCGACCATAGCGGTCTTGCGGTTCCAGACTGCAGCGTTGCCTTTCTTAAGTGATTTGAGTTGTTTCGCAACACCTAAGACATCTACGTTTATGTTACTCATGCTAACAGCTGTTCTGGTTTCGAATTCAGGAATATTTACTTCGTCTTCTTTCGTGAAGGAATTACGGAAAACTGCATTTAGTAACTCCGCTTTAGTGGCACCATCATCGGTAACATTTCCATCGCTATCGTGCATTGACGGTATTGACTGTTTTTTGCCACTGGTATACTTTACATAGGACCAGAATCTTTTTGGGTTTTCTACCATATTTTGAGACAATGTTTCATTGTGGAAACCATTAAAAGCATCTCGCATTGACGTCGGCACTAAATTTCGAGCTTCCGTGAAACTTAGCCAGTCTTGGGGATTTAGGATTCTTCTGAATTTGGCATGCTTTTTTCGTTGCTTCTGGAACAGTGTTCTGATGTGTTTGGTGTGCCATGGTGGATCAGTCCCGTCTCTTAGTAACTTATGCGGTATGAATCTATCTATTGCTGTCGATACTGTATCTGGTCTACACTTAGATAATTAGCTTGGAAGGAATGGAGACTCTCTCTTCGGAAGGTACCAAGAGAATTTTTATCTGCTGTTTTAAATAGATATATTTTGCGTCTATTTTTAGTGGTTTAAGTTGATATGGTTTTGAGCCTCGCTACAGTGACTTTGTGTTCGCTAATCCCTGTATCCGTCATGACGCTCTGTATTAGATCAGGATTATTTGTGGCTAAGAGGTCAAGAGTTAGCGATAAAATGAGTGATTACTGTTCAAAATGACATCTATTATTTTAGTGACAAAGGCTCTGACAATATCATGCTACTGAAAAATATTCATACATAATGTGCACAGACTGCCTCAGCAGTTTTCAAAACACAACTAACAATTGATAATGAGTGCTTTCACTTCTGGGAATAATATTTCTTCTCACGCACATATATCTATGTATCAGCAGTTTGCAGAAACCCAGTTCCATATCGTGCTCCTTCATCATCAGGTAAAGCACAGCACACAGGTGGATAATTTTTCTTATCCCATAAAACTTGACGTCATTATCATCTGACCATGATACCAATAATTACAAGAATATATGTGGCAATCTGCGACGGATTTGCAAATTAAATTTCTATCGGCACCACTTCCGGGATTCGGGAGGGACTTCTATCCGGCATCGGCTCTGCCCGGTGTGCCGGCCATCATATGTTGTTTCTATGCGGTTTTCTACATCTGACTAGTTAAACGCTGGGCTTTTTTCCACGCCTCACCTCAAATACACGACTCGAAAACATTTAAATAACGATCACGCACTTGAACGTGAGCTTTATTATAGACGCAGTCAAATAGGGTGGGCGAATGGCTGTCTCTCTTCTGTCAACACAAAACTCTCCGCCTCCTTTCATACTTGCCGGTCTGCCTCTCGTGAAATAGAGGTAGTCTGTTTTAACTTGAGGCAACTAAATATCTCTAAACGAGTCATCGGAAGAGAATAAAATTTCTGCGTGATGAGTTATTATTGGTAAAGGGGATATCTGTATGTGCTACAACTAGCAACCTCTTAACTACGCCTTTCTGTGTGAGCGGGGGTAACTTCGTATATTCCAATAGGGACTCCCATTTTTTATTGTATATTGGATTTCTACTCCGAAAAACACGCATGGATTACTCAAACAATCGTTTCGCATTTGTGCTAGATGGCGTTGTAATCGAGAAATTTCATGTGTGCCTGTTTTTGCGATAAAGAAACGACTCATTTGCTTCTAGATTTCATTTATGACGTAAATGTGAACTTTTCGTTGTAACGCTTCTTGAGTGCTGCAAATATGATTGTAGAATACAAATAATATGGTTAAACACATATCCGGCATAAAGCTACGTGTATTGTGACGTAATTTTCTGTTAGCTACGGGGCTGATGTGGCGAGTCCCCAAACCATCAGAGTGCTTCATTTCGGTAGCCCCCTTAGAACCACAAGCCAGGATGATTGATTTCAGTGTGCGTTTCCATCCAAACGTCGCTAGGCGGCTACCATCGGAATACAAATACAAATGTAATAAGGTAAAATGTCCATGAAGTGATAGTGACAGGCATACCTGCCACGGATACTAATCGAAATGAAGCACTTTAAAGGTGACAGCCAAGGTGACTCTCTAATATCAAGCATCCGAATGATGAGAGGCAAAAGGACCCAACCAATATCAAGCATCCAGGAAAATGTGTTACATCCACGTTGTTGTTTCTGGATAGGACTAAAAGTAGTTTCGAAAGAGACGTTGAAACGGCTTATCGTATTATACCATACAATCAAATTTACGACACCAAAGTGAATTTCTAACACAAACACGTACCGTTAGAACACAAAGGTTTAAATTTAAATCGTAAACGAAATGCAGAAGCAAATGCGTGTGTTCTTAGTTGCAAATATTAGCACACATGATATTTATGTCATAATTAATAATAATTTTTTTTACCCAGAACATCTTTTTCATACAATGCGTCGTTTTCGAGGTGCTCAATTGTATAAATTTAAAACAAATACCTGTATGGTGATTTATTCCGCATTACAAAAAGCGGTCAGAGTGCTTTTGATCAGATAGTGTAGGAATAACAAAAAACTAATTTGCCCTTCAAATAGGATCTTGCAAAGGGATTTATTAACGTTCGGTATCCACACCTGAAACTAAAGCCGCGAACTAAGGTAATCCCAGTTAGTAACAGACATAATGATAAGCACTGTGGAAAAACTATGTACAAACGCCAATGTACCACTCACAAACGCTCTCCACCGACAAGTTACACCGTGACATCGAACGGTTGGTGTGTATGCCAGATGCGGCAAAATAAACTTTTCATAACATTATTCCTCTGCTGGATGTGAAATAGAGAGATTTCACTGTAGTAAATAAAATGTCTTCCTTCGCATGGAAATGTGATTAACCCAGCGTGACGCTCGCCTGCAAGCTTTTCTCTAGGCCAGTGTTTGCAAACAGAAACACAGTTTGCCAAGAACCTACCTCTGGACCACAATGACAGTTCAAAATAAATGACAGTATATGTAAGAGTGGACAGAGACTTCATGAAACACAGTTTCTACTCAGTTGGAAGTCTTGACAAGAGGGGACACCCAAATTTTTCAAACATTGACAAGAGAGGACAATCATATCTACAGTCTTATAATTACCATGCACATAGGCTACCACTTGCCTACACTGAGTTGATTGAATTCCATACCTCCTCATAAAGGTTACTTTCCGATAATCCGTTTGCCGGGCGGTGTGGCCGAGCGGTTCTAGGCGCTACAGTCTGGACCGCGCGATCGCTACGGTCCCAGGTTCGAATCCTGCCTCAGGCATGGATGTGTGTGATGTCCTTAGGTTAGTTAGGTTTAAGTAGTTCTAAGTTCTAGGGGACTGATGAGATCTGAAGTTAAGTCCCATAGTGCTCAGAGCCATTTGAACGATATGATAATCTGTTTACTATCGAACAAATACACCAACTTTCGTCGACAACATCTCAGTCCAGTACATACGCAGCGCACCGTCCAAGTACAAACACAAGCAATTCGACGGATTACCATAGATACTACAACACGCCACTCCGCTTCCCTTACAGTACAATGGTACTCACGGTGTTTAAGTACGCTAGCCGCTACTCGAACTGTGTTTCTCCTCCGTAAAGGGGAATCTTCCCGTTCCAACTCAGAACGAAGTGTCCACTTTTTGACGCTCTATAGAGCCGCGCCATTCTCCCCGATGTTCTTGAAAAAACCTCTCATGGTCCAGCAGTGGTTACCGCGTCAATCATGTTTTCTAGCAAAGGAGACCCAATCTTCCTCAACCAGTCACTACAGTACAGTACCCATTCTGTTCTCCAAAAATACGGCACACAATGGCTGGAGGCCCTGCAGCCAAGCCCAAAGCGCATTTCGCAAGACGACGAAAGTTTTAAGTGAAAACAAGCTCTGTCTCGTCCATAAAACGATTTAGTGGGCACCGTTTTGGCGAGGCACAGCAGAATCGAAGAAAGGCGACATCCGGAGAAATTCTCGTCCCGTCTCACGAGGTACTCTGTTCCTGTAATAAACACATTAGCTGGGCACCAGCCCAACGCTGCTTCACCTGGACCCGCACGTGGGATAAGAAGATCAGACTCCCACGCCATGTCTACTCACTAAAAAAGCGGTAAGGCCAGCGCCAGGATAGCCGACGCCGCCAGTTTCTAAAGAAGTGTCATTCTGCATTCAGCCATGGCATTTCAACCCTCTTGCTTGGCTGCCCGCGGAACAAGGCGGACTGCCAGAATGGCGGCCCATAATCCACCTCCCTGCAGGGCCCATGGCCAGGTTTGGTGACTACAAAGAGAAAGCCAGCAATGGGAAGGTGCTGAGAACCTGCCTGTGCTCAAGGAAAGTTCTAAAGCTGCCTCTAATGCAATGGTCATCTCCAGCATCCAAAACTCTGTCTCTATAGCCGAGTTTATTTCTACTACTGCTGCTCAAGTCATGCAGGTACTGTGAGATCAGTAAGTGGTTTACCCTAACCGTAATAGCCCATCTTTTTACTACTAAACAGGGAAAACTAAGATACACCAAAGGCGAATGAAACTGTATGATAATCACCGAAACAAAATGAAACGGGAAGTGCTCGGTGGGCATTACCATGGCAGTGACCTGCCCAGAAGGCACCACCACCTTTCATTACTCCCCCCCCCCCCCCCCACCACTCACAGTAGATCATTTTTCGCCCTTTGTGGCTCACTTAACACAAGGGATAGTTGTAGTGTAACGACGTAAGTTTGTATAAATGATTTTCTTTTGACATATGACAATGTGCAGACTTCGTCACCTACGTCAGTTACAAAATACTTCAATATTATTTAAATTCTTTTTAAAGTTGTCACTGAATGGTTCTTGAACGAAACTGTCATTAAAACATCATCATTTGAGTCGTATGCGCAGAATTACGTCACTCAGACCAATTGGTTTGCACAAACTTTTTTTTTCAGTTTAGATGTCGTTTGTTTCTTCTCAGAAATTATATTAATGCAAGTTAGCTGCTTTAATAAACATTAAAACCACATTGAATAAACTTTTAAGACTAAAACTCGCGATGAACGTTGTCAAATATTAATAATCTTGTCAAATAAATCAGTAATACTTCATCCTTAATATAATTCTTCATAAATAAACTCTCGGAACACGTATTTAAACTTTTGTACTATAGTTTATTATCTTCATATATACTACATATAGACGTGAACATGAGCCTTGACAAGATATGACTGAACATTTACAACATGATTAAACTTTCTGTGACGTCATTGCTGTAGAAACATTACAAATTCTTATTTTTTCAGTTTTTAGAAGCACGACGCAACAACTCGGTTTCAGGATTTTCTGTTGCTCATTGGCTGTCGACCCGCGACGTATAGTGGCCAGCAATTTTCTCTCTGGTCCCGGCAGTGCAGATGCTGTCTCCGTTCGTTGCGCCGCCCTCTCCATACATGAAACATAAAAATAAATAGAAAACTTTAGATAACTCACTAACATTACAAATATTACAAAACACATAAACAAAACACTAAATTAAACTTATATTCACCTGCAAAGTAGGCTGACACTGGTGGATGGGAGACGCTTCAATTTCGCGTCCCACTACATAGTGTTAGACAACACAAGGAAAATGTCTCAATTAAAACTTCATGACAGCCACTAGTCGTGGTGAAGCAAGAAAGGGCAGAGACCACAGAGGCGAATATTGCCAAACCCACAGCCAATTTTACTCTCATTCCTCAAGTGACGCTCATTCATTCGCAGGGATACTCACATGCACACACATCCTCTCTTCCAGTTGCAACGAAGTTGAGCATTTCTGTATGTCGCCATTGTCAGTTCCATGGACCACATAGTTCGGCAAATATCCAGACTTAATTAACAATGAATAGTTTAATTGTGCCCAGCGCAAACACACACATTCACTAGAAGAAGGAAAGGGGAAATCCTTACAAATGATATTTCTCCCTATGTGAAAAGTTTCCACATACATTCGGTATCCCTGAGCGATGAAGAGAGACAGCCATAGTGACGCGACCTATTTGCCCTTTCACACTGATTCATTCATGAAACATGACTATTACGCAACTTGCATTCACCTTTCATTAATGCTGTACATGGTGGAAACACTTGTGTAGCTGGATTTATAAAATGTGCATCACAATTTACACATGAAGAATATGTTGTATTACAAGACTAACAGTAAGTGAACAACTGGTGAGGATACATACAAAAATAAATTATCTGGGGTACATAAAAGAAAGAAATCAAATGAAATCTGGTAGCAACGTTACATGAAACACAAAACTAGTAATATTTATTGCAGAAACTGAGCGACAGTGGCCAGTTGTGGTTTAGTGGTTACCAACAAAAACAATACATATATGAGACATACTTAAATTTACGACGAGGAAGCAAACGGGCAATTGTAGCGTGTAATGTTCATCAGTGAAATAAATGATGAAGAGAAACTAAGTGTCACTGAATATTTGTGCATACAACAACAATGAAATACAGTTTTTTGTTTACGAAATAAGTAGTGGATGATAGCGACCTTGGACTCGATCTATCTCGTGTTGATATCGACAGAATTGTTTCACACAAGACACTACATAACACAAGCTCACAGCACAGTTGTCTTGGTGAGAGTTGGAGGTAGTCATACAGACCAGGCCCATGTGTGAGTCAGTGGGTGTGGTCATTAGTGGCCATGACCCAAGACGCTAGATCCACGTCATGACCTGGTGATGCTGCTGGCTGCTGCGGGTTGTGGTAGGTCACACAGACCATGAGCACATGAGAAGCAACTGCACACATGACCGCCACAGTTTGTCACAATGTGTTACACCTGACGTCTCCCTCCAGATGGCGTACCAACGGGAGGACCAGATGGCACGTCTCATAGAGCTGTGAGCTGCCAGTGGTCAGAACAGACTGCAGGCGGTAACGCGGACCACCTCACATGTGAACCAGCGGTCTGGCATCATGTACGAGGCACTCCAGGACGTCCCGTGGCCGATGGGGACGCACCTTCAGGGGCGATGTTCACGGATAACCACGTTGACAGTGGTGCAACCTGGGCGCCTCTCCTTCCAGCTCACGCAGCTAGTCAGGTCGGACTACTGGCTGGCATCAGCTAGTCCGCCAGCTAGATCCACAGAGTGTGAAGGTGTGCGCCAGGAGACAGTGCCCCGTGCTCGGGGATCCCCCAAGGTCAGTTCTCTCTCGTCACCTGTTGGCGAAAGTGAGTGTGACATGTGGCGGCCATTGTATTCATTTCTCCCGGCATGGGTAGCCCTGGTCATATGCCTGTCACAGCCATGTCTACTACGTTGGTTGCCTGGTGTGTTATACCAACCGCTTCTCTTCAATGGACCTCCTCACACCTCCACAAACTGTGCCTTTACAGTACTCACCGAAACCCAATTGGTACTCTATCCACACCTTTTACAAGGTCTTGTACATAGTTAAAGTAGCGGATTGCGACTCACAAAAAAGTAAAACATTTACAGTCTAGATGATATTCAAAAACACAAAAGAGATGAAAATATTTATTCACGGATTAATACCATATATATAGGTAAGGCAAAATACAAAAATATGACACCAATAGACATGAAAAATCACAATAATTAATCTAATATCTAACAGTAGGCAGGGTACACCTTAATAATTACCTTATATGTAAATTCGCATCCCTTAGACTTTATTTGTACTGAAAACTACCCTCCAATAACTTTTATATCCTAAACACTCAGGCATTAACAGTGGTAACAAACGGAGACCAAATCTAACATGCAAAACTAAATGATTAAGCCCAACATGCAACAGCAAGTCTAAAAAACATAGTCTTACTACGCGGTGGCGGCCTCTTGGAGATCTGTGAACATTTTAAAGACAAGCACAGTGGTCGACAGTAACAAAACAAAGCGGCAACGCGAAAAAGACACTGAATACCGGCAGTAAAACTACGTGAAGGAAAACAAAATTTCGATACTTATGTGTCCATCTCGCCCGACCTGCGACAACCGAGTCGTGGAATGCCGTCACCCAGTCTCGCCGAGACATTGATGTTTCGTTGGTAGTTCTCCGATTCTCCAGGTTTCTATGTTTGTGATTAGGTATTCATGTAGCCTCGAGGAAGAAATGGGTAGCAGGCATTGATACTCCACAGGCAAGCAAGTCCAGACGTGTGCGGTTATACCAAGACCTACAACCGCTACAATGAGACAGTAACCGATATGCATGAGAAATACGTAGTCCAGTCCCATGTCACGGTTTCATTGTTGGGGTGCTACTCACTATTCCCCACTAACTATTCTCCACGATGTAGTTGCACACACACACGTATTTGAACGAGGGGGTTACTCAAACGTCTCACAACACGAAAGTATGACCCAACGCACAGCGGCGAGGGAGGGCTCGGTGGCCTCCTTAGCATTTCACGAATCCAAACTCAGCACACGCAGCTCGGGAGTAGCTACGCACTCTCGCAAAAACACCACAAAAAATTGGCGCAACGCTTTAGAACGTGCCCATACACACTCGAAACTGATCAGGAAACAGGTGTCAACGCAATGAGTGCGTGCCCCACTCACTGTCATATGCATTCATAAGAGTGGTAAGCACTCCGCAACGCCACCAGAGGCACAAGACCGCCTCAGGTTTCACACATGCCAGATGACGATCCCCCCCCATCAAGGACGGTACCATTTATAATATGGCGTTCACATTCTAGATCAGCGCTCCTAAAGAAAAGCAGTTACCGAACGGAAAGGAAATAAAATAAAAACGCAATTTTAAGATGGACGTGACGCTAAAAAATGACAAAGTTAAAATGCCGTAGTGAGACACAAATGTCCATTACAATCTTGTTTTCACTGAGCCCATATAATCAAAACTAAACACCTAATTTTACCACAATTACATTTACAGAACATGAAGCAAACAAATTCTTCTGCTACTAAACAGATTGCGATACATTACGAAGACCCTATTCTGTGAAGTGCTTCACGTGACAAACGTGATGAAGGCCGATCGACCTTTCCGTCTTCAATGATTCCAACTGCAGGTCGTTCTCGTGAGCGGCTCTGCGCGCTCGGAGATTGCGAACCTCTTTTGCGCCCCCCTGGCTTCAGTTTCGTGGAGGAATACGGTTATATGTGTTGTGAGAGGGATTGGGTGGACGAATCTCAACCATCTCTCCTACCCACTGATTCCTGTCTGGATCGAGCCAACCACCAGAAGCTGGCTGGTTCTGTTCAGCTCCCTCCAGTTATGATCGTAGTACCGCACATTATCCCCTGCTCTGCTCTGGTACCCGTAATTTCTGCGGTCGTGTCGAGGTGCTCTTTCCTCTGTTCCTCCCTGTGGACCGTGGTGTTTAGTGCGCCAGTCCTTGTTCTTACGCAGTTACTGGTTGTTGCTGTCACTGTTTCTGCTTTTATCCCTTACATTATTTCTCTCATATATCCATTACAGCTCTGTGAGGAGACACATGAAAGTTTCAACGTTGTCTCCACACCTCCCGCCTGTTGGTACTGCATGAGAAGCTTCGAGAAACAGAAACAATTTCCGACAGCCTGCTGGGTGCGTCCAAGAACTGGTTCTTCTTTAATAACGCCTCGAAAATTTTTACCGGTCCTTTGAATCCCAATGTTTCGAGTTGAGGCCACATCCTAATCTCCTGTTCTGCTCTATCCTGTATTTCTCGTGACCAATAGGTAGCGAGAAATGCTTCCTTGAATCCTTGAATGTGCTACACTTTGCCGCGACATCTCGCAGTTTTTCGGCGGCCGTATCCTCAATTTGAGCGCAGATAAATTTCAGCTTCGCAATGAGGTGCCATGGAGTGAATCGTTCAATCCAAATTTTACGATGTAATCCGCCGCCATTTTCCCTAAAATTTTGAAATTTTAGGACGGACAGATAATGGATCTGGTGGAACATAGGCTCGACCCTCGCACTTGAAAATATGTCAGATGCTGTCACGGGGATTTGGCCCAGATGATGGGACACCCTCGGGTCCTCTGTGGCCGTCACATCTTCCAACATTCTCCGCGAACGTGTCCGGGAGTATTCCTACCCATCGCCTAAAAGGTATCGCGTGAGTGCGCACAACACTCGGCAGAAGACACGGCACGCGTCGCATTGCTCTGTGAACCTCCCGATGGCATCACTTATGCCGTTAAGTTTCACAGCTAAGTAATTGTCCCACCGCGCAGGGTCTCGAAGTCCTTGTCTGTAACTTGTCCTCTAAATGAGATAGCCGATCGTTTACTTTTCCAATATTCTCCGTGTTGGCGGTCACTGCCTTATGTCCCCGCGCCAAGGGTTTAGAACTTCTGTTTGCCATGTAGCTCGTTAGTTTTGCTCAGATGTCAGCAGCAAGAGCGATCTTCTTCGCACCTGATGCATCTACTTGGAAAAATGGAACGTCTTCCTTCGCCTCCGTCCCGAGTTTGCGTACCTCAGAAAGTTTTGCCCCAAACTCGTCATTACGTTCGCTAATCTAATTCTTTAATGTCATCGCCTCACGCTCTCTTTTTCGTTCCTATTCTTTTACCTCCTCCGTTTTCTTCCTAATTCTTCTGCCTCATGATTTCGTTTTCTTTCTAGTTCTTCTCCCTCTTCCCTTTGTTTTCTTTCTAATTCTTCTACCTCCTCCTTTCGTTTTCTTTCTAATTCATTCATGTAGTTGTTAAGCTGACCTAGGTGAGCGATGACTGGACCAGGTTCCGGTTCATAATGCATGCCAGCCACTGGCAAAGGAACCCCGATTTCGGAGCGCAGCGGCATTGGTGTCGCACTGTGTGGCTGCCTTCTCTCTCGCTTTCCGAATTTCTACTCGTGACAAACACGTCTAAATGGTCAAGGTCGTCTCCATCATCAGACTCGCCACCAGTGTTAATTACCTGTTCCAGCCGCACATCATCTATTGGTACCGAATGTCTATCATACATGTTTGGGCCTGACCTCTCTATGGGAAACCCGTTCCACACGTCATCAGAAGGGTTTACGTCACTGTTATTAGAGTGTTCCATCGTATTTCCCGAGTGTACTGTACTTTGGAAACGAAGTAACTTTGCTTTACTCCTCGTCAGCATTCACGACAACGGAGGATAAAAAAGAAAATTACTTTCCATGACCCAAAAAGACAACAAAAAATGGAACACAAAACAAAAACTATGCGTATGTAAGACCAGCTAATAATATCTGACAGTCAAATATACTAAACAAAAACAAACAATTACTGCATCAAAATAGAGTTTTTTGCAATGCAGGCAGCAACGCTGAAGTGCCAAATTCGTGGATGTGGTACAGAACCCACAAAACCAATACATGAACACAAATAAATATGTTACATAGAAAAAGAGAAATTCCTTTTTTCACATTCGCACCAGATTTAACAACTACCGCGGAACTAGATAAAAAGATTGAAAGACAAAAATAGAAACACGAATGTAATTACGTACTGATTATTGTTATCAGAGGAACCTCAGGGGAAAATTCGATCACTGGAGGGTCGCCAACATGGAAGCTAGCCTATGGTAGCGGCAGTACTCCATCTGCCAAACGACTAAAAAGTCGCAACCATCACATCAAAGAGGTGCCATGTTTATCAATAGCGCCAGGAAATCTGACATTCCTAAATAGTGGACCCTGTGAGGATACCTAATGAGTTGACTAGCTCGATATAAAACTATTTTTATGTCTTCAAATCCACAAAATAAATGGCATCATAGGGAATGAGAGCGTGTGTCGTTGAAAAATTAATAACAAGGACCTATGGAATAATGAAGATACTTATTAACTAATATCAAGGTCAAGAGAGAGCAAACCTACAAAAAGAAACATTAACGATACCACATTTCACTAACACGAACTCAGGTTGGTTGGCAATAGTCTTGGGGAACCTAACTGGAATTTACGTGTACGTAGATGGGACCGGCTACTGTGAGTGGAAGAATGCCAGTCTCGGCAAGCACACTCTACTGTATCGTTCCACTGATTGGTCTCTAATGACAAAATATAATGAAGCATTCAATGGTCACTAGAAGTGAATACTGCGAGTTCAAGGCTGCTATAAAAAAAGGTGGCCGTGAAAATGATTGATAACCTTTTGAATTAGCCGCAGCTGCGCAACATTACCAATTTAGGTGGTGACAGACGAGATGCTGTCGTCTGCGTGTATGCGCTGCTGAAACTGCTAAGTTCGGTGGCGCTTCGTAGCGTGGGAGATGACCTCACATCCGCCAGTGATTGTCTCACGTCCGCGAAAATATGAAGTTTCGCCCAGGTATTCGGACGTGTTTACAACTAAATGTTCTCTCCGTAGAAATGGAAGTGCTCTAGCGACTGTATTCTGCGATGGTCGGGAAGCAAGTCCCCGCCTCTACCGTTGCTCAAAACCTTCGAAAAAAACAGCCACTCCCCCAATGTTCTTGAAAAAAACTATGATGGTTCTACAGTGGTTACCGTGTCAATCATGTTTTCTGGCAAGGAGACCTGACCGTCTTCAACGAATCACTGCAGCACAGTACACATTCTGTTCCTTGAAAAAACAGCACACAAGCCTGGAGGTCCTACAGCCAAACCCCTGGTCCATTACACAAGATGAGGGAAGCTTCCTAGTGAAAGCATGCTCCATCTCGTCCAAAAAACGATTTTGTGGGTTCCGCTTTGGCGAGGCGCGGTAGCATCTAAGAAACACGACATCTAGATACATTTGTTGTCCCATCTCAAGGTACGCTGTTCCTGTAACAAACACATTAGTCGGTTGCCAGCCCGAACCCGCTTATCTGGATCCACACACAGGATAAAGAGACCAGACTCCCGCACGACGTCCACTCACTAATAAAGTGATTAGGCCAGCACCAGGATAGCCAACGCCGCCAATTTCTAAAGAAGAGGCGTTTCGCATTCAACTATGGCGTTCCCACCCTCTTGCTTGGCCGCTAGGGGAACAAGGCTGACCGACAGAATGTTGGCCCATAAAGCACTGCTCCGCAGGGCCCACAGCCAGTTTTTGTGACTACAAAGCGAAGGCTACCAATGAGAAGGTGCTCAGAATTTTCCTGCTGCTCAGGGAAATTTCTAAAGTTGCCCCTAATGCAATGGACACCTCCAGTGTCCAACAATCTGTCTGTATGGCCAAGTTTAATTCTGCTACTGCTACCCAAGACATGGAAGTACCGTGAGATCAATCAGTGGTTTGCCATAATCTTAATGTCCATCAGATTAATATCAAGCAGGGAAAATTTAGATACAGCAAAGGCAAATGAAATTGTATGATAACCACTGAAACAAAATGAAAGGGGAAATGCCTGACAAGTATTACCATAGCAGTGGCCGGCCCAGAAGGCACCACCATCTTTCAAACCCTCAGGAACATTTATATTTCATTCACCAAGAAGTTAGATCCATTAATTAATTCCAGCACCAGTAGGTGACAACACCTTCCATGGCAACTGAAAATTACAGCTTTCGGAATCCAAAGGACTCACCCAAGTTGTTTCACTTGTGTTTCAGTATTGTTTGCTTCTTTGTACTTACTCCGTGTAAGTACTCCATTCGGACTCTTTAAAATTTCTTTTATGTGGTCGTTTCATTTCGTATCGATCTTAGTACTACCCCTAAATACTTGTATGTATTGTTAACACCATCAAATGCATACTGCAAACGAAACTTGTACGTATGCAATTTTAGTTCTCTCGATCTTAGTAACAACAAGGAGGTAATGTATATATGGCAAGGAAAGGAAGGCTTTCTGGGGTCACAAGAAGTAACTAAATACCTGAACGAGCACCTAACAAACGAAGGAAAAGACCACAAGCATATTCTGACTCGGATTAATGCGTGGGTCAGATTCGAAACATAAAGACTGTATTAACAATTATGAAGGTTGTACAAAGTTCTCCAATCAAAGCGGATATTATAAGTTTAAATGTTTGATGCCTGGGCACAGCTAAGTGCCAAATAATCGAATTTTGAGCGAGACAGACACAAAACATCTTCTCACTGAAAGACTGGTACATTTTATGTAGTTGGTTACTGCAAAACAGAGAACCGCTTTGCAGTAGATGAAACGAATCATAATGATTTTAGTCTACAAATATTATTGAAGACGGCATAACAGACCGTAAGAAGACAATCGATGGATTGCCAGTAAATTGACTTGACATATGAGGGATTCTAATGAAGAGCTTATAACTTTACACTCTAAAGTGCAAGACCGCTTTCCATGGAGACTTTACATTCCTTATGGTGATTTTGAAAAATCTACAGCAGGTCGACAACCTGAATTTGCGAATATAAATCAGGATGACCTAAACTTAAGTATTTGTCGCATCAGCAAGTATAAGTGGGCAGATCTCACGTCCCTTCTACATTCCTCCTATCTATGACCATTACAAGAAGTTAGTGATCACTCCTGAGGAACACAATGGTCAGATGTCAGAAAACTGTAATATCATTTATTGCGCTGACTAGCTCTCTGTAATGTATAAATCAAATTTGTGAATCAGACGAAATTATGATTAGCATAGTAATGTTATGATTAATAGAAATAAGTATTATAATAAAAGTTGAATTTTTAGTAAGCATTTAACT
The DNA here is from genome assembly GCF_021461395.2 of Schistocerca americana. Lineage (NCBI taxonomy): Eukaryota > Metazoa > Arthropoda > Insecta > Orthoptera > Acrididae > Schistocerca > Schistocerca americana. Next base: position 456,791,801 of record NC_060123.1, read on the forward strand.
TTAATCTCAGTTTTCTCTGTTTCTGTTGCACTGGAGTTAATCAGTTTGGCCTCTCAATGGCACAGATTTAGGAAGACTGACTCCTTTAAAAGAGACAACTTTCGTATTCAGCAACAGTTAAACACGGGGTCAGCATTTAGCTACTGACAGTGAAACCGGTATAGATGAAACCATATTCTACTACTTCTCTGTGATTACTCTCCGTCTGACACGAGCGTTGTTCCAATCACCGGGCATAAAGGAAGGAAGATTATTTCTTAAATGGGAATTCTAATCGAGGTCGGTGACTCTTTTGTCTGAATGCTTTGCCACTATGTCGGTCAAGGTTTCGATTATTGTATACCATTTCACATTCAATGCCTCTAGATCTGCAAGTGCTGCCACATATCCTCAGTGGCGTAACTGAGGTACGGCAGCAGGGGGCGCGTGACCAGGACGTCACTTCCGTGGGGGCTCATTTTTGTAAGAGCGAAAGAGAAAAGGAAAGCAGGAAGACATAGGACGAAGTAGAAGAAGGGATGACGTAGAAGTAAAAGAACGATGAGATGAAACAGGCAAAGAAGGAAGAGAAAAAACAAAGAGAAGGAGAAGGAAAGAGAAAGAGGAAAAGGGCAAGGAGAAGCGAAAACATTGGAGGATACCAAAATGGGAACTGGGACGAAGTTTAAGAGAGGAAATCACGAAGAAATTCAGACTGGACTATGCTGAGCCACAGTTTCGTAAGACCTATCCATACGTGGTAGGTAAACCCTTGATTAATAATTTCGGCTATTAGATGGCGTCACACCTGTAATGCCACGTGAGCTAAGGGAAAGGAAGTGTAACAAATTTCGTGGTTTTGTTTTTTATCATCTTTTGGTCTATTTACTACGAAAGAATTAAAAGATCGTTCTATTGTAGCAAGCAACGGTATTTCGAACGACATCAAAGAGTAAACTAAAACTTAAGTGGTCTGAAGGTGGTTAAGTGGTGAGGCGCTCGATCTCGAAATTCACCCTTAGCCCTATGTACCTGGATACGCCGCTGCATTTCCTAACTTCCTTAATTTTACTTTCGATTATCAAATGGATACTCATAATGCCAATTAGATGCATTTACTTACGCACATATCAACTTATCCTATGTTTTATCCCTTCAATTTTTTTTTCTGTTATAAATTTGCATCTATATTTCCACTCTGCAAGCCAACATTTAAACTGCGAGGACGTCCTGAAAAGTGAAGGCTCCGAATTTTTTACGCGAAAACTCCTAAACCTTTTTAAATAACATATTCATTATTAACCTCTACATTCTTTTTGATGCCTACACATTTGCAGCCCTCTGCCGCTAGGGGGCACCGAATTCTCGGATGGTCTCTAACGTAACCACTGTATACGGGTGCGTGAGAAACAGCGTGGTGTGATCGAGTTTCGAGTTCGTCCACACATGGAGCACCTTCTCCTTCCGCATGACAATGCCTGACCACACACGGGCGGGGCGGCATCTGCAACAATCCGACGCCTTCGGTTAACTGTCGTCCATACATTCCTGACTTAGCTCCATCTTATTTCCATCTGTTTACAAAGCTTAAAGGACAGCTTCGAGGACTTCACTTTGATAATGTTGAAACTATGCCATCAGAGGCTAGGTTGTGGCTTCGTCAACAACTTCCAACAGTCTACAGTGACGATATCAGAAAACTCGTCTCTTTGCGAGAAATATGTTTGTTGCCATGGTTATTATGCTGAGAACTAAATATGTGGACATGAAGAATACAGGTGCAGAATATTAATAACGATCGTTTAATTTAAATACTTTTGACAGTTGTCCCGTAAAACGTTCGGAGGCGTCACTTTTCAGAACGCCCCAGTGCAAGAATCAAGAAGAAAAACTAAGACTGAAAGTCCAAGAAAGTAATAAAAGGTCTTATGACGTGGAGGTAGTCTTTCCTCCTACTCTTCAGTCTATACATCCCGGATGTAATAACTGTAAGAAAAGGTTTCAGGAGTGGAAAAAAAAATTGAAGTGGGAAGTTAATGATGACGGTTCAAACGGCTCTCAGCACTATGGGACTTACCTCATGAGGTCATCAGTCCCATAGACGTAGAACTACTTAAACCTAATTAACCTATCGACATCACACACATCCATGCCCGAGGCAGGATTCGAACCTTAGACCGTAGCAGCAGCGCTGTTCCGGACTGAAGCGCGTAGAACCACTCGGTCACAGCGGCCGGCCGATAATGATGAGATCACTTGATGGTATTGTTGTTTCTTTTATTTTTACCTTTATTTTTGAGTCATCAGTCTTCTGATTGGCTTGATGCGGCCCGCCATTAATTCCTCTCATCTCGGAGTAGCATATGATACCTACGTCCTCAATTATATGCTGGATTTATTCCAATCGCTGGCTGCATCTACAGTATTTGCCCTCTACACCTCCCTCTAGTGCTGAGGAAGTTACTCCCTCATGTCTTAACAAATGTCCTATCATCCTGTCCCTTTTCATTGTCAGCGTTTTCCATACATTCCTTCTATTCTGCGCAAAATCTCCTCCTGCCTTACCTTATCAGTCCACCTAATTTTCAACATTCGCCTGTGACACCACATCTCATATGCTTCGATTCTCTTCTGTTCCGATTTTGCCACAGTCCACGTTTCACTACTATGCAATACCGTGCTCCAAACGTATATTCTCAACACCCTCTTCCTCGAATTAAGACCTGTGTTTGTTACCAGTAGACTTCTCCTGACGAGGAATGCCCTTCTGCCAGTGATACACTGCTTTTGATGTGCTACTTCCTCCATCCGTCAGTAGTATTTTGCTGTCCAGATACACCATGTGATCAAAAGTATCCGGACACCTGGGTGAAAATGACTTACAAGTTCGTGGCACCCTCCACCGGTAATGCTGTAATTCAGTATGGTGTTGACCCCCTCTTAGCCTTCATGACAGCTTCCACTGTCGCAGGCATAAGTTCAAACAGGTGCTGGAAGGTTTCTTGGGGAATGACAGCCCATTCTTCAGGGACAGCCTCACTGAGGAGAGGTATCGATGTCGAACTCTGAGCCCTGGCACGAAGTCGGTGTTCAAAAACATCCCAACTGTGTTTTTTAGGATTCAGGTCAGGACTCTGTGCAGGCCAGTCAATTACAGGAATGTTGTTGTTGTGTAACCCCTCCGCCACAGGCCGTGCATTATCAACAAGTGCTCGAACGTGCTGAAAGATGCAATCGCCATCCCCAAATTGCTCTTCAACAGTGGAAAACTAGAATGTGCTTAAAACATTAATGTAGGCCTGTGTTGTGATAGTGCCACTCAAAACAGCTAGGGGTGCAAGCCCCCTCCATGACAACACGGCCACACCATAACACCACCGCCTCCGAATTTTACTGTTGGCACTACACACGCTGGCAGATGACGTTCACCGGGTATTCACTATATCCAAACCCTGCCATCGGATCGCCACATTGTGTACCATGATTCGTCACTCCACACACCGTTTTTCCACGGTTCAATTGTCCAATGTTTACGCTCCTTACACCAAGGGAGGCATCGTTTGGCATTTATTTGCTTCATGTGTGGCTTATCAGCAGCCACTCGACCATGAAATCCAAGTTTTCTCAACTCCCGCCTAACTGTCATAGTACTGCCAGTGGAACCTGATGCAGTTTGGAATTCCTGTGTGATGGTCTGGGTAGATGTCTGCCTATTACACATTACGACACTCTTCAACTGTCGGCGGTCTCTGTCAGTCAACAGACGAGGTCGGCCTCTACGCTTTTATGCTGTACGTGTCCTTTCATGTTTCCACTTCACTATCACATCGGAAACAATGTACCTAAGGATATTTATGAGTGCGGAAATTTCGCTTAGAGACTCAAGTGACACCCAGTCACCTGACTGCGTTCGAAGTCCATGAGTTTCGCGAAGCACCACATTCTACTCTCTCACTATGTCTATTGAGGTCGCTGATATGGAGTACCTGGCAGTGGATGGCAGCACAATGCTCATAATATATAAAAAAAAATATGTTTTTTTGTTGTGTCCTGATACTTTTGGTCACATAGTGCTGTAGAATACCTTAACTTCATCTAGTTCGGGACCATCAAACCAGATATTAAGTATCACGCTGTTCTCATTTCTACTACTTCTCATTACCTTCGTCTTCCTTCGACTTATTCTCAATCCATATTCTCTACTCATTAGACTGTTCATTCCATTCAGAAGATCATGTAATTCTTCTTCACTTCCATTCAGGATAGCAATGTCGTCAGTGAATCATATCATCGGTATCCTTTCATCTTGAATTTTAATTCCACTCCTAAACCTTTCTTTTATTCCCATCATTGTTCCTTCAATGTACCGGTTGAACAATACGGGCGAAAGAGTACCTGCCAGTGTTACACACTGTGTAATCTGAGGATTTCGTTCTTGGTTGTCCATTCTTATTATTTTTTCTTGGCTCTTGCACATATTGTTTATTACCCGTCACTCTCTCTGTAGCTTTCCCCTTTTTTCGCAGAGTTTCGAACATCTTGCACCGTTCTACATCAGGGAACGCTTTTTCCAGGTCTACAAATCCTTTGAAAGTTTATTGGTTTTTCTTTAGTCTTGCTTCCATTATCAACCCAAACGTTACAATTACCTCTCTGATACATTTACCTCCCCTAAAGCCCGACTGATCGTCGTCTAACACACCCTCGATTTTGTCTACTGTTCTTCCGTACATTATTCTCGACAGCAACTTGGATCCATGACCTATGACTGTGCTCTTATCCTCCCACCTGTAAGCTCTTGTAGTCTTCGGAATCGTGTGGATGATATTTTTCCGAAAGTCAGATAGTATGTCGCCACGTTCACACATTCTACACAGTAGCGTGAATAGCGTTTCGTTGTTAATTCTCCCAATGATTTTAGGAATTCTTTTGGAAGGTTGGCTGTGTCTTATGTCTTATTTGATTGTAAGTCCTCGAAAGATCTCTTAAATTATCATTCTAGTACTGGATCCCGTATTTGTTCTAGATAGACTCCTATTTATTCTTATATTATATCAGACTATTCTTCCCCGTCATACAGAGCTTCAGTGGGCTCTTCCCAACTATCCGCTCTCTCCTCTGCATTTAAGAGTGGATCTCCTTTTGCACTCTTAATGTTACCGCCCTTGCTTTTAATTTCATCGAAAGTTGTTTTGACTTTCCTATGTGCTGAGTCAGTTCTCCAGACAATCGTTTCTTTTTCGATTATTTGACATATTTCCTGCAGCTTCCACGCACTTCGTATTTATTTCCTCCCTCATTGACTTGCATTTCTGTACTCCTATATTTCCCTGATTATTATTGTACTTCCTCTTCCGTCGATCAACTGGAATATTTCTTCTGTTACCCACGAATTTTTCGCAGTTACCTTCTTTCTACCTATGTTTTTCCTTCCAACTTTTGTGATTACCTTTCTGTGACTCCTCCTCAAGTGTACTCCACACGATGTATTCCTTAATAGTGTATCTATAGCCTCAGAGAACTTCAAACTTACCTCCTCATTCCTTTAGTACTTTCGTATCCCACTTCTTTGTGCATTGCTTTTTCCTGACTAATCGCTTCAGACCACTCTTCATCACTACTGCATTGCAGTAGTTGTAGAAGAAGGCGGAGTAGCGGACAGGGTTACAGGGCACTGTCCTGCTCCTGGGGTGGCTGCTACCACTGAACGCGGCACCATCGCCAATGATCAGCGACGGGGGAAGCAGAAGGCAATGGAAACCGGTGCATTAAAGACACATAAAGCGTTGTTCGTGTATCCAACCGAAACAAAGTACGCAGTAAGTTTTCTCAGAACTAGGAAACCACAGCTGTATGCACCCTTGGTCTAGGGGTAGCACCTTTGATTAGTAATCCGAATGTCCTCGGCCCGGGTTCGAAACCCCCCCAACTTAAAATCTGATTAATAATGAGCGTTGGCCCGCAAATAAATCTGGCATAAAAAGTCACCCTCATTTTGCCAATCAAAGCGGGCGGACGAGCGGACAAAGGTTCAGGGCACTCTCTAGCCCTTGGGGTGGCAAACGGTTCTAAAGGCGGATGAATCAGCAATGATCAACGGCAAGAGGAAGCAGAAAGCAATGGAAACCACTGAATTAAAGGACATAACGTGTATCCACAGGACATGAGGCCTGTAATTCAAAAAGTGTCATGATGATCTCTCCATTGTCAAAGGATTCCGGCATAGCCCCCATTCGGATCTCCAGGAGGTTACTGCCAAGGAGGAGGTTACCATCAGAAAATGATTGAATAACCAACGAAAGGACAACGTTCTACGAATTGGGGCGTGGAATGTCAGAAGTCTGAACGTGGTAGAGAAGCAAATCTGAAACGGGAAATACAAAGACTTAACGTAGGTGTAGTAGGGGTCAGGGAAGTGAAATGGAAAGAAGACAAGGATTTATTGTCAGGTGAGTATAAGGTAAATCAACAGCAGCAGAATATGATATAACGGGACTAGGATTCGTTATGAATAGGAAGGTAGGCAGAGAGTGAGTTACCCTAAACAATTCAATGATACGTTTATTCTCATCAGAGTCGACAGGAAACCAACATCGACCACGATGGTACACGTGCCAACGCTGCAAACTGAAAATAAAGAGATAGAGAAAATATATGAGGACATTGATCGGGTGGTTCAATAAGAAATGGAGACGAAAATCTAATAGTCACGGGCGACTGGCATTCTGTTTCAGGGGAGAAGTAGAAGAAAGGGCTACCGGATAAATGAGAGAGGCTAAAGACTGAGTTCTGCACTAAATTTCAGTTAGTAATAGCGAACACTCTGTTCAAGAATCACAAGAGGAGAGGGAATGCTGGGAACTGGCTGGGAGATACGAGAAGAATTAGTTAGGTTACATCATGGCCATACAGTTTCGGAAATTACATTCTGGAGCAGGAGCAGTTAGAGACCACAATTTAATAGTGATGAAGAGACTAGACAAGAAGAATCAACGCGCAAAGAAGCTAGATAAGTAAGTACAGGGTGTTTCAAAAATGACCGGTATATTTGAAACGGCAATACAAACTAAACGAGCAGCGATAGAAATACACTGTTTGTTGCAATATGCTTGGGACAACAGTACATTTTCAGGCAAACAAACTTTCGAAATTACAGTAGTTACAATTGTCAACAACAGATGGCACTGCGGTCTGGGAAACTCTATAGTACGATATTTTCCACATATCCACCATGCGTAGCAATAATATGGCGTAGTCTCTGAATGAAATTACCCGAAACCTTTGACAACGTGTCTGGCGGAATGGCTTCACATGCAGATGAGATGTACCGCTTCAGCTGTTCAATTGTTTCTGGATTCTGGCGGTACACCTGGTCTTTCAAGTGTCCCCACAGAAAGAAGTCACAGGGGTTCATGTCTGGCGAATAGGGAGGCCAATCCACGCCGCCTCCTGTATGTTTCGGATAGCCCAAAGCAATCACACGATCATCGAAATATTCATTCAGGAAATTAAAGACGTCGGCCGTGCGATGTGGCCGGGCACCATCTTGCATAAACCACGAGGTGTTCGCAGTGTCGTCTAAGGCAGGTTGTACCGCCACAAATTCACGAAGAATGTCCAGATAGCGTGATGCAGTAATCGTTTCGGATCTGAAAAATGGGCCAATGATTCCTTTGGAAGAAATGGCGGCCCAGACCAGTACTTTTTGAGGATGCAGGGACGATGGGACTGCAACATGGGGCTTTTCGGTTCCCCATATGCGCCAGTTCTGTTTATTGACAAAGCCGTCCAGGTAAAAATAAGCTTCGTCAGTAAACCAAATGCTGCCGATATGCATATCGCCGTCATCAATCCTGTGCACTATATCGTTAGCGAATGTCTCTCGTGCAGCAATGGTAGCGGCGCTGAGGGGTTGCCGCGTTTGAATTTTGTATGGATAGAGGTGTAAACTCTGGCGCATGAGACGATACATGGACGTTGGCGTCATTTGGACCGCAGCTGCAACACGGCGATCGGAAACCCGAGGCCGCTGTTGGATCATCTGCTGCACTAGCTGCGCGTTGCCCTCTGTGGTTGCCGTACGCAGTCGCCCTACCTTTCCAGCATGTTCATCCATCACGTTCCCAGTCCGTTGAAATTTTTCAAACAGATCCTTTATTGTATCGCTCTTCGGTCCTTTGGATACATTAAACCTCCGTTGAAAACTTCGTCTTGTTGCAACAACACTGTGTTCTAGGCGGTGGAATTCCAACACCAGAAAAATCCTCTGTTCTAAGGAATAAACCATGTTGTCCACAGCACACTTGCACGTTGTGAACAGCACACGCTTACAGCAGAAAGACGATGTACAGAATGGCGCACCCACAGACTGCGTTGTCTTCTATATCTTTCACATCACTTGCAGCGCCATCTGTTGTTGAAAATTGTAACAACTGTAATTTCTAAAGTTTGTCCGCCTGAAAATGTACTGTTGTCCCAAGCATATTGCAACAAACGGTGTATTTCTATCGCTCCTCGTTTAGTTTTTATTGCTGTTTCAAATATACCGGTCATTTTTGAAACACCCTGTACTATGGAATGAAGAGAGACGTTGTATACAGGTACCGATACCGTGGTAAGGAATAGCTCTGTAGGCAGTTCATTTCAGTTGGAATGGACTTCTCTAAAAACGGCAATCACAAAAGCTTAACTGGCACGCGGAAGGTAACTGCGAAGAAACAATGGGTAAAGAAAGAACTACTTCAGTTGATCGACGAAAGAAGGAAGTACAAAATTGTTCAGAGACATTTAAGAATACAGAAAACACGTCACTTAGGACTGAAATAAGTAGAACGTGCCGGCAAACCAACGCAAAATAGCGGCATGAAAAATGAAAAGAAACCGAAAAGAAATGATTTTCGGAAGGAGTGACTCTGCATATAAAAACCCATAAATTCAAGGCTCTGCCCTATGACAGGTTAAAGTTCAGTTTCTTAGAATACTTTGACTCCCAGGCACATGTGGCAGATGCTCTCCGTCAAGTTTTCAGCTGTAAATGGATTACCCCTCCCCTGAGTTTATCTTCCGACGGCCGATTCCAGTGCAATAATCTTTAATGTAGGCATCCGTATTAGCTTGTTTGGTCTCGGGCAAGATTCTCTCGCACAATCCTGATAAAAAACTGTGCACAGATCTCCTTAAATCGTAAGACTCTTTCTTAAAACATATCTCCCCTTCATCAGACATTTTGATAAGTTTTTCAGATCGTGGCCCACACTACAAAACACATCACAAGGGTTCACCACCTGACCGATTCGCTTTCCTCAGGCTCAGTCACACCCTCTTCTCAGGTCGAATTCACATTATACATGGGAAGACTCATCGGCCAGGCGCCATCCTCAACAGCTCACTTCCTGCAACCAGTGTCTTACTCGTCACAAGGGTTGAAGTGTACCAAGCAGTGCTCAGAATAAATGTTGACTTCGCGGAAATGGTTCTGTCAGCTGCGGGGGTGGACCAAAGTGGGGGTTTATTGCCGGATGATACTTACAGTAAATCTGTGTCTCCTCAATTAGAGAAATTTTTGTCTTCACACTAGCCATCACCAGTGTGAGCATCAAGTTGCTGATTGACATGAGGTGCTTCACGACCATCACAAATCGGCAGTCTTCTTATCACATGAAGGCCACTCCCCTTCAAGCTTCTGACACTTTGCTGTGCAGTTATAGCAGTGATATTAAAGTCAACAGCCAATTTACCGCCGAAGTTTACTACCGTTCAACACCTCTCACAGCTACGGTCTTGCCTGTAGAAGCTGCTGGACCCAGCAGTCCCCTGAGACTGGATCTATTCAATGCTCTTGACTTAGAAATCCACAACTCTGCCCCCACAATCAAGTGCCTGGTACGGATCCCACACTGATGAGCAATACTCAAGTATAGGTCGAACGAGTGTTTTGTAAGCCACCTCCTTTGTTGATGGACTACATTTTCTAAGCACTCTCCCAATGAATCTCAACCTGGTACCCGCCTTACCAACAATTAGTTTTATATGATCATTCCACTTCAAATCGTTCCGTACGCATACTCCCAGATATTTTACAGAAGTAACTGCTACCAGTGTTTGTTCCGCTATCATATAATCACACAATAAAGGATCCTTCTTTCTATGTATTCGCAATACATTACATTTGTCTATGTTAAGGGTCAGTTGCCACTCCCTGCACCAAGTGCCTATCCGCTGCAGATCTTCCTGTATTTCGCTACAATTTTCTAATGCAGCAACTTCTCTGTATACTACAGCATCATCCGCGAAAAGCCGCATGGAACTTCCGACACTATCTACTAAGTCATTTATATATATTGTGAAAAGCAATGGTCCCATAACACTCCCCTGTGGCACGCCAGAGGTTACTTTAACGTCTGTAGACGTCTCTCCATTGATAACAACATGCTGTGTTCTGTTTGCTAAAAACTCTTCAATCCAGCCACACAGCTGGTCTGATATTCCGTAGGCTCTTACTTTGTTTATCAGGCGACAGTGCGGAACTGTATCGAACGCCTTCCGGAAGTCAAGAAAAATAGCATCTACCTGGGAGCCTGTATCTAATATTTTCTGGGTCTCATGAACAAATAAGGCGAGTTGGGTCTCACACGATCGCTGTTTCCGGAATCCATGTTGATTCCTACATAGTAGATTCTGGGTTTCCAGAAATGACATGATACGCGAGCAAAAAACATGTTCTAAAATTCTACAAGAGATCGACGTAAGAGATATAGGTCTATAGTTTTGCGCATCTGCTCGACGACCCTTCTTGAAGACTGGGACTATCTGTGCTCTTTTCCAATCATTTGGAACCCTCCGTTCCTCTAGAGACTTGCGGTACACGGCTGTTAGAAGGGGGGCAAGTTCTTTCGCGTACTCTGTGTAGAATCGAATTGGTATCCCGTCAGGTCCAGTGGACTTTCCTCTATTGAGTGATTCCAGTTGCTTTTCTATTCCTTGGACACTTATTTCGATGTCAGCCATTTTTTCGTTTGTGCGAGGATTTAGAGAAGGAACTGCAGTGCGGTCTTCCTCTGTGAAACAACTTTGGAAAAAGGTGTTTAGTATTTCAGCTTTACGCGTGTCATCCTCTGTTTCAATGCCATCATCATCCCGTAGTGTCTGGATATGCTGTTTCGAGCCACTTACTGATTTAACGTAAGACCAGAACTTCCTAGGATTTTCTGCCAAGTCGGTACATAGAATTTTACTTTCGAATTCAATGAACGCTTCACGCATAGCCCTCCTTACGCTAACTTTGACATCGTTTAGCTTCTGTTTGTCTGAGAGGTTTTGGCTGCGTTTAAACTTGGAGTGGAGCTCTCTTTGCTTTCGCAGTAGTTTCCTAACTTTGCTGTTGTACCACGGTGGGTTTATCCCGTCCCTCACAGTTTTACTCGGCACGTACCTGTCTAAAACGCATTTTACGATTGCCTTGAACTTTTTCCATAAACACTCAACATTGTCAGTGTCGGAACAGAAATTTTCGTTTTGATCTGTTAGGTAGTCTGAAATCTGCCTTCTATTACTCTTGCTAAACAGATAAACCTTCCTCCCTTTTTTTATATTCCTATTAACTTCCATATTCAGGGATGCTGCAACGGCCTTATGATCACTGATTCCCTGTTCTGTACATACAGATTCGAAAAGTTCGGGTCTGTTTGTTATCAGTAGGTCCAATATGTTATCTCCACGAGTCGGTTCTCTGTTTAATTGCTCGAGGTAATTTTCGGATAGTGCACTCAGTATAATGTCACTCGATGCTCTGTCCCTACCACCCGTCCTAAACATCTGAGTGTCCCAGTCTATATCTGGTAAATTGAAATCTCCACCTAAGACTATAACATGCTGAGAAAATTTATGTGAAATGTATTCCAAATTTTCTCTCAGTTGTTCTGCCACTAATGCTGCTGAGTCGGGAGGTCGGTAAAAGGAGCCAATTATTAACCTAGTTCGGTTGTTTAGTGTAACCTCCACCCATAATAATTCACAGGAACTATCCACTTCTACTTCACTACAGGATAAACTACTACTAACAGCGATGAACACTCCACCACCGGTTGCATGCAATCTATCCTTTCTAAACACCGTCTGTACCTTTGTAAAAATTTCGGCAGAACTTATCTCTGGCTTAAGCCAGCTTTCTGTACCTATAACGATTTCAGCTTCGGTGCTTTCTATCAGCGCTTGAAGTTCCGGTACTTTACCAACGCAGCTTCGACAGTTGACAATTACAATACCGATTGCTGCTTGGTCCCCGCATGTCCTGACTTTGCCCCGCACCCGTTGAGGCTGTTGCCCTTTCTGTACTTGCCCAAGGCCATCTAACCTAAAAAACCGCCCAGCCCACGCCACACAACCCCTGCTACCCGTGTAGCCGCTTGTTGCGTGTAGTGGACTCCTGACCTATCCAGCGGAACCCGAAACCCCACCACCCTATGGCGCAAGTCGAGGAATCTGCAGCCCACACGGTCGCAGAACCGTCTCAGCCTCTGATTCAGACCCTCCACTCGGCTCTGTACCAAAGGTCCGCAGTCAGTCCTGTCGACTATGCTGCAGATGGTGAGCTCTGCTTTCATCCCGCTAGCGAGACTGGCAGTCTTCACCAAATCAGATAGCCGCCGGAAGCCAGAGAGGATTTCCTCCGATCCATAGCGACACACATCATTGGTGCCGACATGAGCGACCACCTGCAGATGGGTGCACCCTGTACCCTTCATGGCATCCGGAAGGACCCTTTCCACATCTGGAATGACTCCCCCCGGTATGCACACGGAGTGCACATTGGTTTTCTTCCCCTCTCTTGCTGCCATTTCCCTAAGGGGCCCCATTACGCGCCTGACGTTGGAGCTCCCAACTACCAGTAAGCCCACCCTCTGCGACTGCCCGGATCTTGCAGACTGAGGGGCAACCTCTGGAACAGGACAAGCAGCCATGTCAGGCCGAAGATCAGTATCAGCCTGAGACAGAGCCTGAAACCGGTTCGTCAGACAAACTGGAGAGGCTTTCCGTTCAGCCCTCCGGAATGTCTTACGCCCCCTGCCACACCTTGAAACGACCTCCCACTCTACCACAGGTGAGGGATCAGCCTCAATGCGGGCAGTATCCCGGGCAACCACAGTCGTAGTCCGATCAGGGGATGCGTGGGACGAGCTGGCCGTCCCCGACAAACCCCCATCCCGACCCCCACAGTGGTGCCCATTGGCAACAGCCTCAAGCTGTGTGACCGAAGCCAACACTGCCTGAAGCTGGGAGCGAAGGGATGCCAACTCAGCCTGCATCCGAACACAGCAGTTGCAGTCCCTATCCATGCTAAAAACTGTTTTGCTAAGAACGTCTGAACTAATCTACAGAGAGCGCAAACAAATCGACAAAATTTAAACGGTTATTAAAATACAAGATGCCTAGTAAATGCAGTAATGCTGCTACTTGCGCACTGCTGACACTACTCGGCGGCGGAAGAAGACTAAGCGAAATTACACTATTCAGGTACTAAAACACGATGCTACACTCTCAAATACTATAATACGCCAGAAATTTATGAATTAAACAATGCAAGAACCAAAAACACGCAAAGAAATTAAGAATTAAACTATGTAACAAATGAGTGAGCTAGGAGTATACGACTTGCTGCTCAGCTGCTTATCCAACGGCGGCAGGGAGCACACTGACTGCGACCAACCGACACTGGCCGTTCAAAACAAAACAGTAGACAAACGACTACGCGAAATTACACTATTCAGGTACTAAAACACGATGCTACACTCTCAAATACTATAATACGCCCGAAATTTATGAATTAAACAATGCAAGAACCAAAAACACGCAAAGAAATTAAGAATTAAACTATGTAACAAATGAGTGAGCTAGGAGTATACGACTTGCTGCTCAGCTGCTTATCCAACGGCGGCAGGGAGCACACTGACTGCGACCAACCGACACTGGCCGTTCAAAACAAAACAGTAGACAAACGACTACGCGAAATTACACTATTCAGGTACTAAAACACGATGCTACACTCTCAAATACTATAATACGTCCGAAATTTATGAATTAAGCAATGCAAGAACCAAAAACACGCATAGAAATTAAGAATTAAACTATGTAACAAATGAGTGAGCTAGGAGTATACGACTTGCTGCTCAGCTGCTTATCCAACGGCGGCAGGGAGCACACTCCCTACTTATACTTCCCGAGGAGATCACGAATGTAAAATTAGAGAGATTAGAGCGCGCACGGAGGCTTTCAGACAGTCGTTCTTCCCGCGAACCATACGCGACTGGAACAGGAAAGGGAGGTAATGACAGTGGCACGTAAAGTGCCCTCCGCCACACACCGTTGGGTGGCTTGCGGAGTATCAATGTAGATGTAGATGTAGAAGTAGATCGGTGCCAGCACATGGCCAAAAGATCTCTTCTTCAAGTTTAGCTTAATGTCAACGCAATCCTTCTTAGGTGTCGGAGATTTCGAGGCACTTTTTGCTTTTCTCCCGCCGTGACACTGAATTTCTTCAAAACCAAAATGTTCGATTCTCTCTCAGAGGTAACTTCAGGCGTAGCTAGAACAGTTGCAGGATGACGGTATTCTCACTCTCATTACCAACAGCCAACAGGCCACCCACATTGTCATCATAGAAAAACCAAAAGGCACGTTCACACCACTCCGTGTTTCGGCTAATGGTACAGCAAACTCTTGAAATGATCAAGAAATAATAGGCATTTTCTGTTTCAAAACGATTTTTATTTAATTAATTTGTGACAACTTTCACTCTCAGAGGACTATCGTCAGACATCGGGTGGAAAACCAAGTTTCCTCATTGCAAATTTTTGAGCCCGGTATCAGCTATGAAGCTGCATTGTCAGCTAAATAACGCAATTGCAAAACCACGACCGAATTGTGAAAAAAACGTAAAGAGGACAAACTCATCGCGCAAAAACCCTCGAGGGCACTGGCAAGAGCACAGAGCGTTCCGCAGTCAACAGAAATGGCACGTCATCCAGTAAAGTATACAATACACATCTACATCTATATCTACACTTATACAGACACTCCGCAAGTCACCGTACGATGCGCGGCGGAGGGTATCCTGTACGACTACTTGTCATTTACCCTCGTGTTTTACTCGCAAATAGAGCAAGAGAAAAACGATTGTCTGTACGCCTCTGTATGAGCCCTAATTTCCCGTATCCTATCTTCGTGGTCCAATGCGCGTTGTATGTTAGCGCCAGTATCATCGTTCGGCAATCAGCTTCAAATGCTGATTCTCTAAATTTTCTCAATAGTGTTTCTAGAAAAAAAATCGCCTTCTCTTCAGGGGTTCCCATTTGAGTTCCCGAAGCATCTCCGTAACACGAACTGTTCTAAACTACCGGTAACAAATCTAGCAAGCCATCTCTGAATTGCTTCGACGTCTTCCTTCAGTCTGATCTGGTGCGGATCGCAAACACTCGAGCAGTACTCAAGAACAGGTTGCACCAGCGTCCCACATACCGTCTGCTTCACAAGGAAACCGCTCTTTCCTAAAATTCTTTCAATAAACCGAAGTCAACCATTTGCCTCCCACACCACAGTTTTCATATGCTCTTTCCACCTCATATCGCTTTCAAACGTTACGCACAGATATTTAGATGATTTGACTGCGTCAAGCAGGACATTAATAATATTGTATCCGAACATTACAGGTTTGTCTTCCTATTCATCTGCATTAACTAACATTTTTCAACATTTCTGGCCAGCTGCCATTCATCATCACACCAACTGGAAATTTTGTCTAAGTCGTCTTGTATCTTCCTACTGTCACCCAACTTCGACACTTTACTGTACAGTACGGCACCATCAGCAGACAGCCTCATATTGCTGCCCACCCTATCCGCCAAATCATTTATGTATATAGAGAACGGCAGCGGTCCTACCACACTTCCTTGGGGCGCTCCTGACGATGCTCTTGTCTCTGATGAACACGCACTGTCGAGGACAACATGCTGGCTTCTATTATTTAAGAAGTCTTCGAGCCACTCACATACACGCCTGGAAATGGAAAAAAGAACACATTGACACCGGTGTGTCAGACCCACCATACTTGCTCCGGACACTGCGAGAGGGCTGTACAAGCAATGATCACACCCACGGCACAGCGGACACACCAGGAACCGCGGTGTTGGCCGTCGACTGGCGCTAGCTGCGCAGCATTTGTGCACCGCCGCCGTCAGTGTCAGCCAGTTTGCCGTGGCATACGGAGCTCCATCGCAGTCTTTAACACTGCTAGCATGCCGCGACAGCGTGGACGTGAACCGTATGTGCAGTTGACGGACTTTGCGCGAGGGCGTATAGTGGGCATGCGGGAGGCCGGGTGGACGTACCGCCGAATTGCTCAACACGTGGGGCGTGAGGTCTCCACAGTACATCGATGTTGTCGCCAGTGGTCGGCGGAAGGTGCACGTGCCCGTCGACCTGGGACCGGACCGCAGCGACGCACGGATGCACGCCTAGACCGTAGGATCCTACGCAGTGCCGTAGGGGACCGCACCGCCACTTCCCAGCAAATTAGGGACACTGTTGCTCCTGGGGTATCGGCGAGGACCATTCGCAACCGTCTCCATGAAGCTGGGCTATGGTCCCGCACACCGTTAGGCCGTCTTCCGCTCACGCCCCAACATCGTGCAGCCCACCTCCAGTGGTGTCGCGACAGGCGTGAATGGAGGGACGAATGGAGACGTGTCGTCTTTAGCGATGAGAGTCGCTTCTGCCTTGGTGCCAATGATGGTCGTATGCGTGTTTGGCGCCGTGCAGGTGAGCGCCACAATCAGGACTGCAAACGACCGAAGCACACAGGGCCAACACCCGGCATCATGGTGTGGGGAGCGATCTCCTACACTGGCCGTACACCACTGGTGATCGTCGAGGGGACACTGAATAGTGCACGGTACATCCAAACCGTCATCGAACCCATCGTTCTACCATTCCTAGACCGGCAAGAGAACTTGCTGTTCCAACAGGACAATGCACGTCCGCATGTATCATGTGCCACCCAACGTGCTCTAGAAGGTGTAAGTCAACTACCCTGGCCAGCAAGATCTCCGGATCTGTCCCCCATTGAGCATGTTTGGGACTGGATGAAGCGTCGTCTCACGCGGTCTGCACGTCCAGCACGAACGCTGGTCCAACTGAGGCGCCGGGTGGAAATGGCATGGCAAGCCGTTCCACAGGACTACATCCAGCATCTCTACGATCGTCTCCATGGGAGAATAGCAGCCTGCATTGCTGCGAAAGGTGGATATACACTGTACTAGTGCCGACATTGTGCATGCTCTGTTGCCTGTGTCTATGTGCCTGTGGTTCTGTCAGTGTGATCATGTGATGTATCTGACCCCAGGAATGTGTCAATAAAGTCTCCCCTTCCTGGGACAATGAATTCACGGTGTTCTTATTTCAATTTCCAGGAGTGTGTCTGTGAACTTATTCCATATCCTCGTACCTTCTGCAATGAGTCACCGTGTAAAATGATTTTTGGAAATCTAGAAATATGGAATCTGAAACTTCCTGGCAAATTAAAACTTTGTGCCGGACTGTGACTCGAACCCGGGACCTTTGCCTTTCGCGGTCAATTGCTCTACCATATGAGCTACCCAAGCACGACTCACGACCTGCCCTCACAACTTTAATTCTGCCAGTACATCGTCTCCTACCTTCCAAACTTCACAGAAGCTCTTTTGCGAACCTTGCAGAACTAGCACTCCTGGAAGAAAGGAATTGTGGAGGCATGCCTTAGCCACAGCCTGGGGGTTGCTTCCAGAATGAGATTTTCACTCTGCAGTGGAGTGTGCGCTGCTATGAAACTTCCTGGCAAATTAATACTGTGCGCCGGACCAACACTCGAACTCGGGACCTTTGCCTTTCGCGAACTAGTGCTCTACCTTCTGAGCTACACAAGCACGACTCACGACTCGCACTAGCTCATTTATGTAAATCAGGAACAGCAGATGGCTATTGACACTACCTTTCGGAACACCAGATATCACTTCCGTTCTACTCTATGATTTACCGTCTATCAATACGAACTGTGACATTTCTGAGAGGAAATCACGAATTCAGTCACACAACGCAATTTGATTAACTGTTGCTTGTGAGGAACGGTGTCAAAAGCCTTCTGGAAATCTAGGAATATGGAACCGATATGAGATCTCTTGTCGACAGCGCTCATTACTTCATGGGAATAAAGAGCTAGCTGCGTTGCACAATAACGATATTTTATGAATCCATGTTGGTTATGTATCAATAGGTCATTTTTTTCAAGTTGATTCATAATGTTAGAGTGCAGTATATGCTCCAAAATCCTACTGCAAACTGAGGTCAGTGATAAGCGTTCGTAATTCAATGGGTTACTCCTATTTCCATTCTTGAATATTGGTGTGACCTGTGCTACTTTCCAGTCTTTAGGAACAGGCCTTTCGTCAAGTGAGCGGTTGTATATGATTGCTAAGAAAGGCGATATTGTGTCTGCATATTCTGAAAGGAACATGACTGGTATGCCATATGAACCGGAAGACATGTCTTTCTTAAGTGATTTGAGTTGTGTCGCAACACCTAAGATATCTACTTTTATGTCAGTCATGCTAACAGCTGTTCCGGTTTAGAATTCTGGAATATTTACTTCGTCTTCTTTCGTGAAGGAATTACGAAAACTGTATTTAGTAACTCCGCTTTAGTGGCACCATCATCGGTAACATTTCCATCGCTATCGCGCATTGACGGTATTGACTGTTTTTCGCCACTGGTTTACTTTACATACGACCAGAATCTCTTTGGGTTTTCTACGATATCTTGAGACAATGTTTCATTGTGGAAACTATAAAAGCATCTCGCATTGACGTCCGTACTAAATTTCGAGCTTCTGTGAAACTTAGCCAGTCTTGGGGATTTTTGGTTCTTCTGAATTTGGCATGCTTTTTTCGTTGCTTCTGCAACAGTGTTCTGACGTGTTTGGTGTACCATGGTGGATCAGTCCCGTCTCTTATTAACTTATGCGGTGTGAATCTGTCTATTGCTGTCGACACTGTATCTTTGAATTTGAGCCATATCTGGTCTACACTTACATAATTAGCTTGAAAGGAATGGAGATTCTCTGTTAGGAAGACATCAAGCGAATATTTATCTGCTATTTTAAATAGATATATTTTGCGTTTATTTTTAGTGGTTTTGGTTGATATAGTTTTAAGCCTCGCTACAATGACCTTATGTTCACTAATCCCTGCATCCGTCATGACGCTCTCTATTAGATCAGGATTACGTGTGGTTAAGAGGTCAAGTGTGTTTTCGCAACCATTTGCAATTCGTGTGGGCTCATGAATTAATTATTCAAAGTAATTCTCAGAGAAAGCATTTAGTACAATTTCGGAAGACGTTTTCTGTCTTCCACCGACTTTGAACATGTATTTTCATTAACAAATCGATGGTATACTGAAGACTCCACCAATTGTAACTGCATGAGTGGGGTACTTATTTGTAATGAGATTCAAGTTTTCTTTGAACTGTTCAGCTATTATATCATCTGAGTCGGGGGATCAGTAGAAGGAGCCAATTATTACTTTGGTACGGCTGATGAGTATAACCTCTACCCATAGTAATTCGCAGGAACTCTCTCTTTCAACTGCACTACAAAATAACCTACTACCAACAGACACAAACATATTATCACTTACTTTATTCAACGTATGTTTTCTGAACACGGTTTGCACCGCTGTAAAAATTTCAGCAGAATCTATCTTCGGCTTTAGTCAGCTTTCTGTTCCTATAACGATTTCGGCTCCTGTGCTTTCTATCAGCGCTTGGAGCATTGGTACTTTTCCAGCACAACTACGACAATTTACAACTGCCGACTGTTGCTTGGTCGATTCTCGTCGTTCCTTTGCTCTGTACCCTTTGATACTGGAGCCCTTTTTGATCTTTCCCGAGAGTGTCTAACCCAAAAAACCGCCCAGTCCACGCCACATAGCCCCTGCTACCCGCGTAGCCACCTCCGGTGTGTAGTGGACACCTGACTTATTTAGAGACGCACGAATCGCAACTAACCTGGCCGTCATTTGTGCGTCTGCTTTTGAACCTGGATTGCATCAGCCTCTGCTTCCTCAGCATCCACCGAATTTCGTAATTAAACCGTGGTGGGTCTTTTCCATCCTTTCTTCACTTACTAGGCACGTAACTCTTCAGACCACGATTTACAATCTGCTTGAACTTTACCCATAATTCTCCTACATCTATGGTGCTGGAACAACGTGACGCGAAATCACTATCTAAGTGTGATGTTAATAATTTCTTATCTCCTCTATCTAGCAGAAACACTCTCCTAGCCTTCTTGACTGATTTATTAGCTTTCATAATCGCAGTTGCTATAATGACATCACGATCACTAATCCCCGTTTATATACTGACATTGTCGATAAGGTCCGGCAAATTTGTAGCTACAAGGTGTAAGATATTTCCAATGCGTGCGGACTGCCGAGGTAGCTGCTCAAGGCAACTGTATCCCGCAATGAATCTATGGACATCCCATTCTATACTCGGCAGGTAAAAGTCACCTCCAAATAGTATCGCGTTATGTTCGTTTTTACGCTCTACTGAACGTATACTTTCTTAGAGTGAATCTACAAATGTCATAGCGGAATCGGGAGGCCGGTAAAAACATTCAAACTAGTTTTACCTAGAACTGTTAAACGCGACCAGATGACTTCGCTGACACACTCAACTTTGACCTCAATAGAGACAATATTTTTGTCAATGCAGTGGACACTCCTGCTATGGCGTCTCATCAGTCTTTCCAATATACGTTCCACGACTCGCTAAATATCTAAGAGATTTCCACTTCGGGTTTTAGTCAGCTCTCGGTCCCAAGAATAATCAGAGTGCGAAACATTTACTGGAAAGCAGTAAATCCGGGAACTTTATTACTAATACTTGGACAGTTAACTGATAAAATTGTGACAGTTGAAGTGTCTTTATTCTGAGCGCTGTTTGACTTTCCTTGCTGTGAACTGACTGGCGAGTGTTCATTAGAGCACCTCAAACTACCTCCCAGCCTAAGAAACTCTCAAGTGCAATCCACCAGTACTCTGCTACCCGAGTAGGTGCTTACTTTTTGTAGTGCATCCCTTAATTATCAAGGGGAGTATTACAAATTCCCACTCGATAACTGAGGTGTAGAAACCTGCAGCCAAGACCGTCACAAAGCACACGAAGCCTTTGGTTAACACCTTCCACTTGGCTTCAAACCAAAGGACTCTGGTCGGCTCTGGGAAAGATCCAAAATGTGAACTCTGTTTGCACTCTACCCGCGAGGCCTGCAGTCTGTAGCGACTGTACCCTGCATGCTCGATAACACAGGAAAGGCCGCCTCCACATCTCGGGTAAGGACCCCCTCAAACATAGCGAGTACTCGTTGGCTTTCTTTTCAGCCCTGAACGCTATCAGCCTAAGGGGCTCCATAACGCGCCTAACATTATAGCGCCCAATATCCAGTAAACTCCTTTCCCCGAGTGTCTGCTCGGGCCCTGCTGAAGATGCAGACACCTATCCACTCACAGGATGAATGGGCGAGGCCAGGCGACCAGTATCCACATTGGTCCTCCGCCTCGAGCGACGGGAAAGCATTGTCACCTGACACTCACGTTGCTGTGAGGGCGGATCCACAGCATAGAGTGTACTAAGAGGTGTCTCGGAAGCAGAGCGTGTAGGCAAATCAAGTGACATCTGAGGTGTCCCGTGCGACGTGCAAGATTCTCCGCTGCTGCTACACCACAAGGCCGCAGCCTGAATGTAATAGACCGTACCCAACAGCACATTCAGCTGTTCACGAACTACGGCAAGCTCCACCTACGTCCGCACACAGCGTGCTCACATACTTGCTATCCTAGCAAGACCAGCTGAAGAAGTGAACTATAAAAGCAGACAGTCCTATAAAAAGGACTTGTTCCCCTTATGATGTGTCACTAATGGACGCTGATGCATTAAGAGCTACGTAGCTGGCTGTTTAGTGAGCAATTATTGCGCTACAGACTGAAGGAACTTACCAAAGCGTGAGATTAACCCTCTTAAACAGACAAACACGCACAGAATTTAATAATTGTACTACGCGAAAAGCACAGAAAAGGATAACTTTCTACTACGTAGACGTAGTCGTATCACAACCAACAGACAGCTGGAGCTTGACTGCCTGGCCCACTAAACGAACAGATGGTTACTTTCAAAACAAAAGAAATGAGCAACTACTGCGTTACAGTCTGAGTGAATTTACACTTACAAATACGCGTGATTAACCCTCGTAAACAGAGAAAAACGCACGAAACTTAATAAGTTTACTACGTGGAAAACACAGAAAATAACAAACACTTAACTTGCCACACTGTAAGCGTATCACAGACGAGAGCTGTAGCCTGACATCAACGTATGGAAACAAGTAAAAATATGTTTCAAGGTGAAGCGTGATAGACGCAACAAATATAATAAACCACGTAAATAAAGGTGGAAATAACGGAACATTGTACATTTTTGGGATAACCATCAATTCCCAATCTGTCACAGATGTGTTTCCTAATCACAAGTTAGAAGACATAATGTCCCACATTTTGGGCAGAAAATTGTATGCCCTGATTGATCTCCAGATGCGTATCCCCTATCTCCAGCTGGCATTAGCTTGGGATTTCCAGCTCTTCGTAGTGATCAATACTCGTTTTCTATTATTTCTGTATAGAGGGTGGCACTGCTAGTACTTCAGCCATTTTTCAGCACCACTTTGAATATCTCACCCGTAGGTGCCAAGTACCACAAACTGTTGAGGTGACTATTCCGGGGAAGGACATACAGGACTTGGCTAACAACCTGCACGAACTGTTGACGTCCTCCAAGGTTGGCATCTTGGAGGACGTCAACGTCAGCTCCTGTCTCGTCTCAACCTGATTACTTTCACGTATTAACAGTACCTAAATGCATGTAACATCGACGAATTGACCGCCACAGCATCGGGAGACCACATGAGAAACTGCTTCGATAAAGAAGTTACAGCATCATCAGGATTCACCTATTGGCAATAACGGCTGGAGGGATTGGCGATATGCTAATCACATCTCCCACGGTCGTAGATCACTACTCGTACTATCTTGCAGGCAGCAGTCGGTCCGTCCAAATGGGCCCGAGGCTAATCCATGAGCTGTGTTTATGTGTATTTTTAACTAAATTAATCTTCACATATATTCCAAAATAGTCTAAGAGACACTGTCAGTAGTCTACAGCTATGAAGATTTTAGGTCATCAGTTGAAAGAAAACTTAAAACACTAAGTAGATGTGAATCACTTCGCGCGTCATCGTCCGGATAACGAGTGACCACCCATCTCCAGCAGGCTGTCTGAATTATGATGTGGTGTTAGGAAGAGAGTTCGTGTGTTCCATCACATGGGTAATTTACATTTTTCACATCATCCGATATGCCATTTTCGACCATGTTATGTTGATTTGAAAATGGGTCTCGGCCTAAAACTATACGTCGAGCGAAAAATAACATATTTGCAACTTGAACTGGTGTTTGATTCTATTGAACTGTGATCTTGTTGGATGACACTCGAATTCCAATTGGTAAGGGCTGATCGCACCGTTGGAATGTGGTGCAGACCACAGGAAACCATGGATCGAGGCTGTCAGGAAGGCATTATGCAAGGTGGTTGTGGATCCATAAAGGTCTGGGCTGTGTTTATCTGGAATTGAACTGGTTCTCTGATCTGAATGAGCCGATCGTTGACTGCAGATTGTTATGTTCGGCTACTCACAGACCATTTGCAGCCATCCATTGACATCATGTTTCCAAACAACGATGTCATGTCACAGGACCACAATTGTTCATAAACGGTTTTAAGATTCTGGACAATTGAGCGAATTATTTGGCCGCCTATCTCACACGACATGAATTCCATCGAACATTTATGGGATATAATCCAGAGGTAAGTTCGTGCTTAACAGCCTGCAACACTATCAAATTTATGGGTTTCTCTCTCTATATATAAATATGAAGGGCTTATTTCAATAGTTGTACAAGTCCATTTTTGTTCATTTTGAGATATAGAGTCCTAAAGTTAAATGAGCGCTGTTTTTTATGTGTGTGTGTGTGTATGGCACAGTATTTCTGCATGGGGTCTTTCTTGTTGATTCCATGCCACGTCGAGGTACTGTACTACGCTTGGCCAAAGGGGGTCAAGCTCGATATTAAGCGGTATCCCATGTCCGCAGTGTATGTGATGTTTATTGGCTGTACACTTCATTTCTATCGTGAAAAAGTGTGCTACGATTTCTCTTAAAATGGCCTATGACCTAGGTCCCGGCATGTACTGGTTTCCAGCTTTCACGAACAACCAGAGTAAACAACGTTTCACACAATCTTTGTTTCGTGAATCCATGCTCAGTCCTACAGATGACATTGTAGGTCTCCAGAAAGGCCAAAAACTACCAACATTAGCTTTTTTCCAAAATTCTACAACAGACCGACGTCACCAATGCAGAAGGTCAACAGATTGTTCGACTACACTTCTTTACAACTTATACTCTAGTAATCAGTTTTGACTTGTGGGATTGGGTGGATTGCTTCATAATTCCACATTTATGTACTGGTGACAGATATCGGTTTTGTAACGTCCAAAACTTGAAATTCTTTATAGGACATCACAGCCACTGTCTTCGGCGCCCCTTGAGGTGTGTCGCAACTGTATATAAACCTTGGAATTACTAGGGGAATCTTGCAGAGAGCTGTGGGGAAGAGCAGCAGATTTGCAGACTCGTGCAAAAGAAGCACCGGTAATTCCCTTCCCCGCTGGCTCCACCCGTGCAGTGGCGGAGATAACAAGCCCGTCGCACACAGTCCCAAGTCGGCTTGTCGCAGTCAGAGCGAAGCGCAGTCGTAAATCACCAGCGGCGCGCCGGTCGCAGCGCGAAGCGACGCGCGCTTAACACGACCAGCAAGAGATCCTGTCTACTCGGTCGTCCGCAGGAGCCGAACAAGCCGGCCGTCTGCGGCGCCGGGCTACTAAGTGGCTGCTATCGCCTTCCTACGACTGAGGCACTGCTCGCGGACGCCTGATGTCTCAGAAAGGGATGCCTGTCAGTAATATTCCTACATTCTGACTACAATCAGGGTGATTCAAGAAAAGAACAATCTTCAATTGTTTATTACAGAGAAACTATCTAAGGTAGAAATACAACGCACGTTTCCCTGGATAAATAAAGATACAGTGTTTTATGTTCTCACAGACACTATACCATATACTCTTCGCGTGTCCCATACCTTGCTCGAGAAACACCGAAACGGTAGTACACTTCATTCCACATTCCAATCGACAGGTCCCTGCTTACTGTCTTTGATATAAAAAAATAAAAAAAAAACAATAAAAAAAAACACTGACGCAATTGTTGTCCACCTCTCCAGCGTTGAGGGGTAATGTTGTTACGACAACGCCGCACCTCGATATGGACGTTTGCAGCATGTCTGGGTACGAAAATTCTGTCACAGGTTCTTCCGCAAAAAGGAAGGTCCATAGACTTCGTGAAAAGAAACGGCGCAAAACTCATTGCCGCGTGAGATTAGCCGAGCGGTCTAGGGCGCTGCAGTCATGGATTGTTCGGCTGGTCTCGGCGGAGGTTCGAATCCTCCCTAGGGCATGGATGTGTCTGTTTGTCCTTAGGATAATTTAGGTTAAGTAGTGTGTAAGCATAGGGACGGATGACCTTCGCAGTTAAGTCCCATAAGATTTAACACATTTTTTGAAAACTCATTGAGTTTCGGTTAGCCTTCATCTTTGATGACGGAGCCAGAATTTTGCGACCCCCAAATTATCACGTTATGACTGTTTATTTTACCCGATATATGAAAAAATGGTTCAAATGGCTCTAAGCAGTATGCAATTTAACATCTGAGATCATCAGTCCCCCAGACTTAGAACTACTTAAACCTAACTAACCTGACATCACACACATACATACCCGAGGCAGGATTCGAACCTGCGACCGTAGCAGCAGCGTGGTTCCAGACTGAAGCGCCTAGACGCCTAGAACCGATCGGCCACAGCGGCCGGTGATATGTGAAACGTCGATCCATTCAAAAAGATGAGTCATACGGAAAAATTGAGCTCTGACACATCCTGGAGAACTGAAATGCAAAATTCACTTTCTTGTATGGTCCGCAGGAGGCAATTTCTGCAGTAACCGCAACTTTTAAGGTTCCATATGCAGGTGTAGTTTCAGATAATGCAACACCGTTGTTTGAGGAAGCTGAATTTCTCCCGCCTGTCTCCTGCCCGCCTATCTTGCGGACTTCCGAGGGCTCCGTGTGTACGAATCTCGAATTAACTCGCCATTTTCATCAGGCGAGCGTGGCCGAAAAGCGCTCTTCCCTTTGCATATGAAACTAACTTTGAAGAATTTTGTACGTTACTCATTAATCCACTTGTCAATAATCGGCTTCTTGCTGAACCGAGGTGGAATGCAGTTGCTCTTGAAGAAAGGATTGACTTCGCTCAAATTCCAACACACAAAATGATTTGCTGTGTACTCGCTATACTAGTACAAACAAACGAGAGCGCAGCTGTGTCAAAATTTTGAATCTCTCTCTATCCAGTGCCGTCCGCAGTGTGTTTCAATCTGTAGTTTGTCTGTAATAAATAACTAAACCAGTTCTTTCTTTTTGCCTCACCTGCTATTACTTTACAACGCGTATTTTCCTAATAAGAGAAAACATTTATAATGTGCTGTTTGCTTTTTCTTTTTACGGTGCTATGATCCATTTTTATCACGACCCAAATGCCAGTCTGTGCTTCAATGTTAACCTGCTCTGCGCGAGACACCTAACAGCCAGCAGCCAGTTCCCATGAGCTGCAATTAGAAGGAACGAACACCAGCTGAATTCATATAGAATCGCTTTCAGCGATTATCGATGTCAAAAGAGGAAAGAATCTAATGAAACGTGTGTGTGATATGTTGTTTCTCAAGGCGAAAGCCATTATTGTGTGCAGCAAGATTAAAGTATCTAGAGAAGGAATTCTTATTTTCGTTCACGTCTTTCCGTACGCTTCCCAGGTCGGTCTATCCAAGGTAACACGTTGCAGCCATTTTTTATCTGACTGATGTCCAAATGGAACGATTTTAATAATGTCATGGAGAAGCCGTAACCAATGATAATTATATTTTCGTACAGCAAGATAGTTATGAAAATGTGTTTCGTACTATCGCTTGTATTTGCATTAAATATAAATGGGGTAATAGAATGTAGGGTTGCTTTAAATAGATTCTACGCACAAATAATGGAAGTTTCATACTTGTGCTGAAAGCAGCAAATAAATCTCCAGAGACAAGTAATGGTTCTAATGTGAACATTATTTTACACGTACATTTAATTAATTTTCTTCCCATCATTTTAATCTTTATTGCTGCTTCCTCATTACGCAATAGTCGGCATAGGTAGCCACCAACACTTCCAATTGAAATTTCATTGGAATTATTAGTAATAAGCTGTGAAAAATTCAACAAAACAGTGGTTAATCGTTTAGGGAAATACATTATTTTACTCTATTTGCTAATTATATGTAAGATAAGATTAAATACTAATTTATGTCTTCACAGTCTTTCCAAAATTTAGGCCAGTTGACGGACTTAAAGCTTAACAACCACGACAAGATCGAATGTGAGAGTAGTTACATACCTCTAAACAGAAAGTCAGATCTA
The DNA here is from genome assembly GCF_021461395.2 of Schistocerca americana. NCBI lineage: Eukaryota > Metazoa > Arthropoda > Insecta > Orthoptera > Acrididae > Schistocerca > Schistocerca americana. Next base: position 456,819,552 of record NC_060123.1, read on the forward strand.
TTCTTGTCATTTATTCTATTTTGTGTCATTTAAAATTTTTCAGTTACTAATATTTTTGCCATCAAGGACTTTTTTTAAATGCAAACAACTGAAAACATATGCAATACCTATGATTAATATTTTGTTCAGTGACCAAAGAAACCTTTGCAGAGACTTCAGGACTTCTTTACCGGATTCATCATTGCACCATGAGATTCGGATTTCTCATTGCGCCATGAGAATCCGCTACATAACAGTACTACGATTTTTCTCTTTTAGGAATTCTAATTGCTCTTAGAGGTTCCCATAAATTACAGTACCACAGTTACTGTTCTTCTGTAGAAGAGATGAAGTGTGGGGCATCTCACTTCATAAGGGTATACGGAATGAGTGTTTCTACAGGAAAATTATTGTTTGCAAAACATATTTACGAAATATTTAGAATCTCTCATTTAAAACTGTATACAGAATATTGTGATGATTTGCATAGAACTACTTTAACTTTTTCTTCTTCTTCTTCATCTCTCTCTCTCTCTCTCTCTCTCTCTTTTATTTTTATTTTACTGTGGCGCACGATCTTTCGCACTGTGTTTATGATACAGGAGGCATGCCTGATATAGCCTCCCAAGTCAGTAGTATTGCAGAGCACAATAGACACTGTAAGATAGTTGACTTTCAATTTTTTGCCATCTGTATCGTTTCTTATTGCGAGATGTTCTTGAGAAAAATGTGTGCTGCAAACAATGTGGAAAATGTGGTGTTTCACTGAAAAGAAATGTACGTCTACGACTTGCTTATGAGTTATAGTTGATATGCAGTTATTGCAAACATAGTCTTTCCTTTCATTCCTCAGATGTTACTGCAGATACCGGTAAACAATATGATTTGATCATTAGACTGGTTTATGAAATACAGTCTGTGGCTAAGGGTAGCTCTGCATGTACTATAACTCTCAAAATTTGGCACACTTAATTGCAGTAGGCTCTGCTGTTGAAGTTGCAGCACAAGAAAGAAAAGAAAGACGCTATTGATGACGCTGTTGTTGAAAATGATAATAACAGGGATTTGTTAAAACCTTTTGATGGGAACTGGCAGAAGAGAGGCAACACGTCTCTGGTGTTGTAACAGCTGAAAGTGTGGACACTGGCGAAGTAGTTGATGTGGCAATACTTAGCAAGCATTCAAGGTACAAGGATAAACTGAAAACTAAACAAAATGCAGAGTTCCTAGCAAATTGTTATGTTTCAGGTGGTGGTACCGAAGTTGCTGGAGTAATAAGTGATGTGTTGGTAAATGTGCCAACACCTTGTAGATAGAGGCGGCCTAAATGCACGCTATCTAACGCAGACGGGCGTGAATTCTGGAACAGGATAAGTAGTGAATTCTAATAAGTATGCAGCTCCTCGAATACTTTATTCTATCCTTGTGGTACATCGCTCTTGATAATACAAATAAGACTATCTTCAGATACGCTTAATGGCGCCTTGCTAGGTCGTAGCCATGGACTTAGCTGAAGGCTATTCTAACTGTCTCTCGGCAAATGAGAGAAAGGCTTCGTCAGTGTAGTCGCTAGCAAAGTCGTCGTACAACTGGGGCGAGTGCTATATCGTATCTCGAGACCTGCCTTGTGGTGGCGCTCGGTCTGCGATCACACAGTGGCGACACGCGGGTCCGACATGTACTAATTGGACCGCGGCCGATTTAAGCTACCACCTAGCAAGTGTGGTGTCTGGCGGTGACACCACAATAAGTATTTATCAACGCTCAGTAAAATGGTACGACGTTAGATGCATAGGTTTCATAGGTTATCTTGGAGATGGTGACTCAGAGGCATTTAAAGAAATAGAGGAACTGATGCCCTGTAGGAAGAGCGTTGAACATTTGTTTGCAGACTAGCTTGTGCTGGCCATGTTCAGAAAAGGTTGGGATCAAGACTTCGACGGCTGAAGGACAGGTTGACAAAATACAGTGGATGCAGTATTAATGAGAAGAGTAGTTGGGCTCTGTTTCTTCACACAGTTTCAGCCAGTGAGAATCCACAAAATAGGATATGTTCAAAAGGAGAAGGTAGCTCGTGTAAGCATAATAGAGGCAAAACAATAACAATAAAGTCTACCCCATCATTTTCTACCAGCCATAATGGACGAAATAAAACCAGTATTCCGCGACTTCACAGATATCAGTCTACCAAAAAAAAAAAAAAAAATGTCTTCACGGCCAGACTCAAAATCCAAATGGGTATGTGAACCATATGATGTGGAATAGACTACCTACAATTGTGTTTGTGGTTACAGATTTCACATTGGCGTTTATGATCCTATGCCTTCAACCATGGCACTATAACAAATTGCAAAGTTTTACTGAAGACGGGGGTCTTCGTAGGAATACGACCTGCAGCAGCTAAGCTTTGTTTAGACAAGGACGTGTTCAGGACTATAGATATTGCAGTAAGAATCGATTCAAAGTTGGATAGTCAGTGTAGAAGAGCCATGAGGAAGACGTTGATAGCCAGCTCTTATGATACTACCTACAGATCACGTATACATTGAAATGAAGATTTTGAAGCTCATTTCCTTTAGCTTTAATCTTTTTGTATATAAGATACATTTTCTCAGAGTCTATTAACAGTTGAAAGATGATATTTTCAGATGTTGTTCCTTATGGCCTTATAATATTTTCCTTGTGTCTCCATCTTCAGACTGGTTGGAAGCGGCCCTTCACAATTCCTCTCCCGTGCCAATCTTTTGATCTCAGAGTCGCTATTGCAACCTACGTCTTTAATTATTTGCTGGATATATTCCAATCTCTGTCTTCCTCTACAGTTTTTACCCTCTGCAACACCTTCTAGAATTATGGAAATCATTCCATGATGCCTTAACAGATCATCCTGCCCCTTCTTCTTGTCAGTGTTTTCCATATATCCTTTTCCTCGCAGATTCTCTGGAGAAACTCCTCATTCCTTACGTTATGAGTCCATCTAATTTTCATCATTTTGTTTGTAGCACCAAACCTCGAATTTGTTTCCTCAAGATCTATGTCTGGTACTAGCAAAATTGTTTTGTCCAGATCTGCCCTTTTTGTCTATGCTAGTCTGAGTCTTATGTCATCCTTTCTCTGGGAATCATGGATTATTTTACTGCGTAGCTGGAAGGATTCGTTAACTTCATCTACTTCGTAATCACCAATTCGATATCAAGTTTATCGCTGTTGTTATTTCTCCTACTTCTCATTACTTTCGTCTTCATTTGATTTACTATCAATCCATGCGCTGTACTCATTAGACAGCTCATTCCATTTAACGGATTCAGTAATTCTTGTGAGAATAGCATTTGCATCAGCAAATCTTCGCATTGTTATCTTTCACCTTTAATTTTAATCCCACTCTTGAACCTCTCTTTTATTTCCGTCATTACTTATTCAGTGAATAAACTGAACACAGAAGTGAAAGACTTCATACATTTCTTACACATTTTTTAGGCCGTGTACTGCCTTCTCCGTTTTCTGTTGCTCGCTCTTGGCTCTTATGCATATTTTTATTACTCGTCATTCACTATAGCTTAACGTTTTTTATCAGGATTTCGAATATTTGCACCAATTTTACGTTATGTAATACTTTTCCTAGGGAGACACACCCTATGAACGGGTCTTGTTTCCATTATCAATCAAAAGATCAGAACTGCCTCTCTGTTGCCTTTCCCTTTCCTAAAGCCAAACTGATCGTCCTCTAACGTATCCCCAGTTTTCTTTTCCATTCATCTGCATAATATTCTTGTCAGAAAATTGGATGCATGAGCTGTTAAGATGATCGTGCAGCAATTCTCTCACTTGTCGGCTCTTTCAGTCTTGGGATGGTGTTTTTCCGAAACCCTTATGGCATATCGTCAGTCTTACACAGTATACTCGCCAACGCGAACAATCGTTTTGTTGTCACAGCCGCCAATGATTTTAAACATTCCGATGGAATGTTATTTATCCCTTCTACGTTGTTTGATTTTCAGTCTTCCAAAGCTCTTCTAAAAGCTAATTCTAATACTGGATCCCTTATCCTTTAGCTGTCGACTCCTGTTTCTTCTTCTATCGCGTCATCAGTTAAGTTGTGCCCTTTACAGAGCCCTTCAATTCACTCTCTCCAACTATCCGCTCTTTCCTCAGCATTTAGTTGTTTTGAGTTTTCTATATTATGAATCAATCCTTCCGGCAATCACTTCTTTTTCCATTTTCTTAATTTTTTTCCCTTGGTCAATATGCCTTACCTTTCATGCATTTCCTAATTATGTCACTCGTAAGTAACTTTCTGTATTCCTAAATTTCCCTGAAAACTTTGCTACTTCCTTCTTTCCTCGATCAGCTGAAGTGTTTCTTCTGTTACCCATGGTTCCCTCGCAATTACCTTGCTTGTACATACGTTTTTCTTTCCATCTTCTGTGGTTTCCCTTTTTAGATAAGCGCATTCTCCTTCAACTGAACTGCCTACTGACGTATTCATTATCGTAATATCTGTAGTTTCAGAGAATTTTACGCCTATCCCTTCATTTCTTAGCACTTCTGTAACCCACTTCTTTGCGCATTGATTCTTCCTGACTAGTCTCCTTAACTTCAGCCTATTCTTCGCTGTTACCAAATTGTTATCTGAGTCTATATCTGCCCTTGGGTTCGCCTTACAATACAATAACTGATTTCGGAATCTCTGAGTAACATGATGTAACCTAACTGCTGTCTTCCAATGCTTCACGGCCTTTTCCAAGTATACCTCCTTCTTTTGTCATTCTTCAGTAAGAACTATAACTTTATAAATTTGCTACAGAACTCACTTTGTCTCTCTAAATTTTCATTTCTAATACCAAGCCCGCATGCTTCCGTTTCCCTTTTTTCTACTCCTTGTCTTAAATCGCAATCCTATCCCCCACGAGGACTAGATTTTCAACTCCCTTTACGTGCTGAATTACCCGTGCAATAACCTCATGTGCTTTCTCTATCTTTGCACACTGAGCTTGCGACTTCGGCAATATATCTGAACTGTTGTTGTTTATGTTGGTTTTCTGTCAGTTTAGATGAGAACAACACTATCACTGAACCTTTCACAGTAACTCGCTTTCTGTCTTACCTTCCTTTTCGTGACGAATCCTGCTCTCGTTAGTCCATTTTCTGTTCCTGTGAATATTACTCTATAGTCTTCTGACCAGAAATCCCTTTTCTTCTTTTCATTTCACTTTACGGCTCTCAACAGCATCTAGATTGTGCTGTAGAATTACCCTTTTCAGGTTATCTAGCTTCCTTACTGCGTTCAAAGCGCGCTGACTCGTAGAACACTTTTGTTCAACTGGTTATCAAACTTTTTCTCGTGGTCACCTTCCCCTCGGCAGATCTGAATGGTGGTCTAGTTTCGAAACTTTTGCCAGCGGTTTTCAAGCACAGGCCACATTACGTACCAGTATCTTTAATGAAGTGGCTTACATTGCCTTCGGCTTCCTCATGTCTTTGATCATTGCTGATTGCTCCGCCTTTTAGGTTCAGTTTCCCACCCCAAGAGCAAGGGAGTGTCCTGAACGTATGTCCGCTCAACTGTACACTTTGACAAAGCCTTAGGCAGAAAGACGGTTTCTTATGGCTGAAGTCTTTGGTCATCATGGCTGATGAAATTTGTACAAAATTTAACCAGCGGCACCTTTCGAACCTGGGACCTTTTGAGTACTGAAGTACGACGCTACACCTGCACAATGGGTGCCTTTTCTTCTAATACACCTGATTTAAATGGTCTGAGAAATTATTTTCTATCAAAGGATTTGTATTTTAAAGTGACTGTTAAAATATAAAACTCTTTTTAATATTTAGAAAGAACAGTATCTTAAAAATGTCTGAAGTAGTCCAAAATTTTAACTGAGTAGACAAGCAGAACATATGTTGGCGTTCTTTGAGAATTTCGATCCAATAAGTCATGAGAAAATGTTTTTAACTTGCGGTGTAGTTAAACATTGTAAACATAAGGCATTCTGTATTCCCTAACTTGGTACGTTTCAGCAATATGTATCGCATGCTTCGCATTGTCTAGAGCGTTAATCCGCGTTTGTACTTGGAGTAGCGGCCTACCTGTAATGCTCCAAACGTTCTCAAATTATGAGAGATCCGGTGACTTTCCTGGCTAAGGTAAGGTATGGTAAGCACAAAGACAAGCAGTAAAAACTCTCGCCGTGTGCGGGCGGCCATTATGTTGCAGATATGTAAGCCCAGGATGGCTTTGCATGAGGGCCAAGAAAACGGGGCGCAGAATATCGACGACGTATTGCTGTGCCGAAGAGTGACGCGGATGACAACCAAAGTGGTCCTGCAATGGAAAGAAATGACGGGCGGCAGTCAGGTAGGTATTCAACCGCTGTCCGACCGACTCCACGCAAGTCTTCGAATCTTACTGGCTTGAGCAGAATTGTCTGATGAAACCTGTGATGAGTCCCGCTTCGAACTAGCAAAGACGTGCCTGGAGACGCCGTGGACTGTCATATGACCCCACAACAAGGAGTACTAGTCAGCAGGACCTGTTCTTGTAGTCATCCGACGTACACTTACAGCACTTCGGTACGTCGTTGATATGATACGCCCAAGCCGTTGCACTTCGTGGAAAGCCATCCTAGGCTTACATTTCAGCAAGATAATGTCCACGCGCACAAGGCGGGAGTTTCTACTGTTTCTCTTCGAGCTTTCCAAATCCTACCTTGTCCAACAAGTTCATAGGACCCCTCCTCATTGAGAACGTTCGACGTATTATGCGCAGGGCCTTCCGACCAGCCTAGAATTTGCAAACTAAAGCGCTAGTTGAACAGAAATGGAGAGATATTCCTCAGGAACACATCCAAGAACTATGACAGTCAATGGCAAGTCGAATAACTGCTTTCTTAAGGATCAGATTTCGACCATCAGGTTATGGACTTGCTCAATTTGTGAAGCTCTTTCTCTTGAATAAATCATCTATTTTTTGATGTTGTAGTCATTAGTGTGTCTGTACATGTAAACAACATCTACTGATTTTCTTCCCAGTCGGAGATTTCATCCCTGTTTCATTTTTTTCCCTTCTTAGAGTGTATAATTACTTCGATTGCCGAAGACTGGAATAGACACAGACTTTATTTTGATCTATCTAAATACTATCTTATAGTGTAATCTTCTTCTATCTAATGTCGAATATGTTTCTGGATACTCGAAAACTGTGGACTTCTATCTAAGCAATAAGATTCTTAGAAGAGGAACAGAAGCGAAGTACATGCATGTGAATACTGCACTGCCTCACATGGCTTTGTTTTCAAAGGGTGAGCAGAACAGTTTTGGTGTTTGTAACACTTGTTACTAACAGTGTAGCTCAGGGTAGTGTGACTCGTCACACTACATCGTGAACACCTCGACCGAAGTCTATCAAACTGTTAATCGAGTATTTTCATACTTCTTGTGGGAAGTTGTGACTGAAACTTCATCTTTATTCGAACATGTTTTCATTACTCCGACAGATGTGAGTGGCGTTTCTCCGAAAATTTCCAGTTCTGTTGGATCATAAGTACCCTTTATTCTGGGCCACTTACATACAAGAAATGTGTATGTTCAAATGGTTCAAATGGCTCTGAGCACTATGCGACTCAACTGCTGAGGTCATCAGTCGCCTAGAACTTAGAACTAATTAAACCTAACTAACCTAAGGACGTCACACACATCCACGCCCGAGGCAGGATTCGAACCTGCGACCGTAGCGGTCACGCGGTTCCAGACTGAAGCGCCTTTAACCGCACGGCCACACCGGCCGGCAAATGTGTATGTAATATACATTTGTATTTGTACCATCGTGCAGCATACATCCGGGTTTCAGTGCCCTCCATAACATCTTGCTGAATATCTCAAGAATTATGCTTCAAATGGTTTCAACACGTCTGTGCAGTTCTTCATCTTTTAAAAACAAATCTTGGTGCAGATAAGTATCACAATTTTTTGTCTTAATGTCATTGATAAAGTATTTCTTTCTTCCTAATAATCGTTGTGTTGCTTTCTAACATTTATCTACATACACATAATTACAATACCATTTCAATACAAGTGATCTTAGCAGGTGGGTGTGCTTACACATCTCTTAGTCATCTACGTAAAACCTCCATTCCTGGTTTTTGTACAGATATTGTACTTATTACCCCTTGACGGTTTCTTCTCCTCCTGCTGTGTTGACTTCAAATTAAAGTGTCCATTGTTGACGCAAAAGGTTATTTTAATTGATTGTTAATAGGTTTCTAAGTAGCAACTGCTGAAATCCCTGTTTTGCAGTCAGGAAATAATTGCAAAAACATGTTACATTCATGTCAGAAAACCAAGAAACCTGCTAACTGTTTAAGAAACCGATCATAAACATCAAATACTTAATCGCGACGAAGAGAGTGGTGTGCGGAAGCACCCCGCTTGTTTTCTATGTATCTTTTGTGGGTCGGTAGTCACAAGTTATTCCTAGTGCCGACGTTGGGTTACATACGGATGAGTATTCCCCACTATGAGTTGTATAGAGTAATGAGGTCCGATCTGCATTATGGCTATTGAAATGAGGGTGGAATTGTTGCTCGGGCACACACAATCCAACGACATCGAAACTGCTCTTCGACCAACTCACATGACTGAATATCAAAGTGTTGTACAGCTCGGTCCTGCTGAAACCAGGTATCTCTCGTTATTTCCTTGTCTTTTCGTATGTTAATTACGTTTGGAACAAGTTCTAACAAGAATTTACGTTCACGTATCCCTAAAAATATTCCAAGCTGTTGATGACGTAACTTCCCAAATTATGAGGGACTTCCTTCCCAACATTTGCACCCAAGGAGATTTTTCCTTCAACAACAAAACCGCTCTAAATCCTTTCAGTTTATAATGTTTTATAATGTTTTCTCATGTAATCATGCAGTGTTGACAGCGGTATCTGATGTACAACTACGTTTCTCTGAAAGGATTTCATTGACATCTACTCAGTTGATTGAGCGACTCTAACACAACTCTCCTCTCACGTCCCACTCCGTTTCAGACGCGTGCTGTCTTCGATATTGCCTTAATCGATCAGGGTTACTTTACAAGGTACGGGCTTGCCTAAAGATCGCTAAACGCATTTATTATCTCCATCTTTCTTTGTCCTTTCTTTGGATGTTCGTGCACCCAACACATGCCAGTAAATGCTTCTGAGCAGTATAGTACCTGTGTGCACTCTCATCAAACCTGGCATCAAACTGAAAGAATGCAATAGCGTAACAAAAACAATCAGTGCAACGCCTTTCAATTGATTGAACTGTTGGTTGCATTTTATTAACTAAACGATACGTCTCTCTCTCTCCTTATTTCCCAACCGATATTATATATGTATATATTACTGCTGCACGACCCTCGTTTCAGGCTGTAATCCTATTTCAGCACCTAGTTCAGAAACGACTCCAAAGATGGTCCCAAGCAAAGTTGAACACCTCAACATCTTAATCTAGTGGTTCTTGAGTTAAACTATAGATGAAACCCCTGATGACAATTATGACACAGTTACCTACGAAACAAAATTTATTTGCACGAAATTAACAACAATTTTTAATTGTGGATAAACATGCAATAAAGTAGAGCTATGTGCACAAGAATGGGAATTTGAGTCTACTTACGAGTGAAGGTGCCAAGCCTCTTCTGCTGTGTAGAGACTGTAACGTGGTCTAAAATGGGTGACTTGTTGTTCTGAGTTTGGAGATACAATATTAAATGTGGGGATACACTACTATAAAAAAGCTTATGTTCTGGCAGTGGGTTCACCCTTATCCAACTTGCTAGCAGAAATATTTATAAAAATGCTTATGTTCTGGCAGTGGGTTCACCCTTATCCAACTTGCTAGCAGAAATATTTATAAAAAAGCTTATAAAAAAGCTTGGGTTCACCCTTATCCAACTTGCTAGCAGAAATATTCGTAGACAAGTGGAAGACTGATTTTCTTATGAGTGAAGTACTGCCAAAAAGCATTTTGTATTGGTACAGATACATCGATAACATCCTCAGTATGTGGGAAGATTCCAACAGTCAACTCCGGAAGTTCTTGAAAAACATGAATCAGTGGCATACTAATCTGAAGGTCAGTATGGAGCTATGGGATTACACCACTAATTTCGTAAACATCTGCCTGTAGATAGAAAACAGCAACCATAAATTTGTTTTTACTGGAAACTGTCCTTTACTAACACATTCATCTCAGCTTCCTATCAACTTCCAACCGCCTCATAACATTCAACATTCCACTACATGAGTTACGGTCTACTTTCTATCCCCATACTTCAATACAACTATGACCAGGGAATCACCACAATAATGGCAAAAGTAAAAAATAATGAACTTGAATCTGGGATTACCTACAAAATTCTCAATAAAAACAGAAGAAGCAAGCCAGAACCCTCCTGTAATGAGTGAGTAATACAGAGAGACCGAAAACGAAATGTTGTAATTTACCTTTTACACGTAAAATTGCAAATAGTATAAGCAAGATATTAAAGTCACAAGGTTTGTCTGCGTTTTTCGATGTCCCGTATACACTATGCACATCTTTATTCAGCTCAAAAGATAAACAACCAGACAAAACGAAAAGTGAGTTTATAATATCATCTGCCAAGGGTGTCAGTCCTGCAATAATGGACAGACCGTGAGGTACATCTGTACTAGGCTAGAGAAAACCATAGAAGCAGGTGATTAAAGAAGTTAGATTCATCCTCTGACGAACACAACAAATACATTGTTGTGGACTGGCAAGACTGCCAATCCACTAGGAGGAAGCTGAAAGGCAGGCGTTTAAGCTCACGCTGGCTAGCGTGAGGTCTGGAACAGGTCAGGGAAATGAGACTAGCAAAAATAGTACGTAGCTGCTGGAATACTTAACTTTAATCCATAATTGGTGAACATCGCTCTTGACGGTACATGTTTTACAGCATCAATAGTAACTGGTAATGCCGCCTTGCTAGGTCGTAGCAAATGACGTAGCTGAAGGCTATGCTAACTATCGTCTCGGCAAATGAGACCGTAATTTGTCAGTGAACCATCGCTAGCAAAGTCGGCTGTACAACTGGGGCGAGTGCTAGGAAATGTCTCTAGACCTGCTGTGTGGCGGCGCTCGGTCTGCAATCACTGATAGTGGCGACACGCGGGTCCGACGCATACTAACGGACCGCGGCCGATTTAAAGGCTACCACCTAGCAAGTGTGGTGTCTGGCGGTGACACCATATACATAATGGATGTACAGGTCCTACACATACAGGGAATGAGTGAATAGTTTACTCGCTTAGATAATTTAGAAATTAAGAAGCAGATGCGTGTTTCCCCACATTTATTATTAAGTGAGCAAACGCAGTATCATTACTCACCACTTTTAGACCGTATTACGAACTCTGTATATGAGAAGAAGCGTGATGCCTTTATTCATAAATACATAAAGACACAACTTCCCATTCCTGTACACACGGCTCTACTCCAGTGCACACCGTGGTGACAAAAGTCACGGGTTAGCGATATGTTCACACACAGATGGCGGTAATATCGCGTACACGAGGTATAAAAGGTCAGCGCACTGACGGACCTGACATGAATACTGACGTGATTCGCGCGTAGGAGTTTCGCGCGTGATTTATGGTCGCCCTGATGGAATTAACAGACTTTGAACAGGGAGTGGTAGTTAGAGCTAGACGCATGAGACATACCAGCTCGGAAATATTTGGGGAATTCAGTATTATAAGACCCAAAGTGTGAAGAATGTGCCGAGAATACCACGTTTCAGACATTGCTTCTCATCACGAACAACGCAGTAGCCGAAAGCCTTCACTTAATGTCTTAGAGCAGTGGCGTTTGCCTAGAGTTGTCAGTAGTAACAGATAAGCAACATCTGTGAAATAACCTCAGAAATCGATTTTGGTCGTACCACTAGCGTATACGTTAGGACAATACTACGAAATGTAGTGTTAACGGGCTACGGCAGCAGACGATGGACGTAAGTGCCTTGCTAACAGCACGTCATCGCCTACAGTGCCTCACCTGGGCTGGTGACCATATGTGTTGGCCCACAGACGACTGTAAAACCATGGCCTGGTCAGATGAGTCTTACTTTCAGTTGGTAAGAACTGATGGTACCGATCGAATGTGAAGCAGACCCCATGAAGCCATGGACCCTGTTCCATCTGGCTTTATTCACAAACGGCTAAATTAAAAGGTTGAAATTAAATGAGTATGTGAGTCAAATGTCGAGGGATATTTATAATACTATGTACTTTGCTTTATGTTGCAAAATTTATATATATATATATATATATATATATATATATATATATGTGTGTGTGTGTGTGTGTGTGTGTGTGTGTCTGCGTGTGTGTGTGTGTGTGTGTGTGTGTGTGTGTGTGTGTGTGTGTGTGTGTGTGTGGTATTACGTATGTTTATTGCCGTTAAATGTGTGTGTGTATGGTGTTACGTATATTTATTGTGGTTATTAGACATCTTTATGAAGTGCTGTGACTTCTTGTCTACGCCTAGGGCTAAGAGAATTATGGTACAGATATCATAAGTTATTCTAACTAGAGGGGCCAAGAAGAAGACTATTGTAATGATAAAGGCCAGCAAGTGCAATGAAGGACCTACCAGTTGTAAAAGTAATACCAATATCCCGTCGCATAAGCCCACCGCCAACCTCTGCTATCCCCCCCTTCCCTTTCGGCCCCCACCTCCGCACACACAAACGAGTTACGTACTACATTTTATCCCTAGGTTGTCAATGGATTCGACAAGATTGTATCTGTTGTTCAGTTCATTGTCTTTAGTGATTTCACGAGTCAATCCCTTGTGAAAATATGAGTTCTAATTGTTTCTTGAAGGTGAAAGGTCATACTTGGAGATTCTTGAAATTCCTTGTACATATCTTTTGTTGTCAATATTTTCACTGCCAGCAATCGGAGCTGTAAAGTTGATAATGTTCGTTAATGCTGGTTATCAGAGTTTTTAAAGTTTTATGAACTTACCATCTTCGTTCTTGTGTTTAAAGTTTTGAAGAGACTAACAATAAATATGCTTTAAGGTATGTCTGTAAACTGGTTTGGCATCTTACCATTCCTCTCCCGCTCTTTCCATTTCAGTTTATTCATCATTAACATCGTTATTATCATTCAAAATAGTGATCATCTAATTAAAAATGATCATGCCATCATCATCATCAATGTCAAATAATTCTGTATTAATCGCCGTTGCTGGCAATAATTGGCACTGCATTCCCTATTACTCCTCAAAGTTGGGGCTGCAACAGACAATTCTGGAGTTATTTTGAGTAGTTCATTCGCAAACTCTAGGAATCCACGATCTGCAAACGATAAACGGCTACCCAGCGCTAATATCTCCTCCGATGATGGAGCTGCTGTTGACATCACAACGAGAGTGTCTCCTGTTGTTCATCCGCCAGAAGCGAACCTAGTGTTGACACAGCCAATGGCGAAGATGGTTGTGGTGACAGCCGCAGCAGTTCGTTCAAAAGCAATTGAGCGATAATCCAAAAGAAGTTACCTCAGTAGAATAAGGATGCGTACACTCACGTGCACACACACACACACACACACACACACACACACACACACACACACACACACACACACACATTCAGAATCATCCCTGCCGATGCTGCTTGCGTTGCACTTCAGCTTCTCGTAATACTACTGTGATACAATCCAGTTCGGCTCTCGTAAATATGCTGAAGATGTAGAGCTCATGCAAAACTATATCTGAGTTAGATGGACAGCATCAGCTGTCGTTAGCGTGGCACACAGGTGCTGTCACCAATCACTTAGCAAAACACCATACCGCATTGCCTTTCTGTCAGGTGCCCTCCTAGGCATGTGGCATGAACCCACATAACAAAGGCATTTTGCAGCTGTCGACAACACTGCATCTATGCACCATGGACACTTTCCTTCGAAAGCCAAGTGTTTGATACCACATTGCGGATAATGTGAAAAAAACATCCGGCACGGATGGAGAAACAGCAATGATCTGAGCTACTTTAATGTCTAACTTCATTGAGTATGACTGACAGGAACCACTCGCTATTGCGTATTGCTATGAAATCATAACAAAATAGCCACCGAAAAAGAAACTATCAAGTAGTGCTACACGGTAGGATCTCACAGCTGTGAACGACAGACACACAGTTAATTAGCGAACAGTCTATAAAGGCTTGTCACAAGGTTACCGCCTCAAATGGTATAAGAATGGACGTGGAGGTGTCATCCGGTTCTGTTTATTAAGCACGTTTCATTTACTGACAATAGTCATAACATCACTATTTCAGCATTCATTTTTTCACATCAAATCTATGTTAAACACGCTCATCAAAGTAGAATCAAATGAAGCTACTAACTCAGCAACTGTTTTGCAGGACTTTCATATCTCATGGCTTCCTGCTTCCAAAGTGATACAGTTTACGCACATATGGAAAAATCGTTTAAATTTCGCGTTGAACATTGCCTGAGCTATTCACACCAAGATTCCAACAGGGCGCCTCTCCATATTTCATTGTACGGTAAAGTCATAAAATAGCATTAAAATTCAATGCACCTTCTCCTCAAAATTGTAGTAAATTTTAGCGGTATTTATGTATGAAAATGTTGGGATATTGCTGTTTGCCAATACAACTTTATCGCTAGTGAAACTCGATGTTGATCTAGCACCCAGCATAAACTACGTAGTAAATTAAATACAGAACCCTAATATTTCTTTCTTTTAGGGGGGGGGGGGGGGGACAGTATAATAATTGTTGTTGTTGTTGTGGTCTTCAGTCCAGAGACTGGTATCATGCAGCTCTCCAGGCTACGCTATCCTGTGCAAGCTTCTTCATCTCCCAGTATCTACTGCAACCTACATCCTTCTGAAACTGCTTAGTGTATTTATCTCTTCGTCTCCCTCTACGATTTTTATTCTCCACGCTTCCCTCCAATACTAAATTGGTGTCCCCTTGATGCCTCAGAACATGTCCTACCAACCGATCCCTTCTTCTAGTCAAGTTGTGCCACAAACTCATCTTCTCCCCAATTCTATTCAATACCTTCTCATTAGTTATGTGATCTACCTATCTAATCTTCAGCATTCATCTGTAGCACCACATTTCGAAAGCTTCTATTCTCTTCTTGTCTAAACTATTTATCGTCCATGCTACACTCCATATAAATACTTTCAGAAACGACTTCCTGACACTTAAATCAATACTTGATGTTAACAAATTTCTCTTCTTCAGAAACGCTTTCCTTGCCATTGCCAGTCTACATTTTATATCCTCTGTACTTCTACCATCATCAGTTATTTTGCTCCCTAAACAGCAAAACTCCTTTACTACTTTAAGTGTCTCATTTCCTAATATAATTCCCTCAGCATCACCCGACTTAATTCGACTACATTCTATTGCCCTCGTTTTGATTTTCTTGATGTTCATCTTATACCCTTCTTTCAAGCCACTGTCCATTCCGTTCAACTGCTCTTCCAAGTCTTTTGCTGTCTCTGACAGAATTACAATGTCATCGGCGAACCTCAAAGATTTTATTTTTCTCCATGGATTTTAATACCTACTCAGAACTTTTCTTTTGTTTCCTTTACTGCTTGCTAAATATACAGATTGAACAACATCGGGGACAGGCTACAACCCTGTCTTACTCCCTTCCCAACCACTGCTTCCCTTTCATGCCCTTCGACTCTTATAGCTGCCATCTGCTTTCTGCGAAAATTGTAAATAGCCTTTCGCTCCCTGTATTTTACCCCTGCCACCTTTAGAATTTGAAAGAGAGTATTCCAGTCAACATTGCCAAAAGGTTTCTCAAAGTCTACAAATGCTAGAAACGTACGTTTGCCATTCCTTAATCTTTCTTCTAAGATAAGTCGTAGGGTCAGTATTGGCTCACGTGTCCCAACATTTCCACGGAATCCAAACTGATCTTCCCCGAGGTCGGCTTCTACCAGTTTTTCCATTCGTCTGTAAAGAATTCGCGTTAGTACTTTGCAGCTGTGACTTATTAAACTGATAGTTCGGTAATTTTCGCATCTGTCAACATCTGCTTTCTTTGGGATTGAAATTATTATATTCTTCTTGAAGTCTGAGGGAATTTCGCCTGTCTCATACATCTTGCTCACTAGATGGTAGAGTTTTGTCAGGACTGGCTCTCCAAAGGCTGTCAGTAGTTCTAATGGAATGTTGTCTACTCCCAGGGCTTTGTTTCTACATCTACATCTACATCTGCATCCATACTCCGCAAGCCACCTGACGGTGTGTGGCGGAGGGTACCTTGAGTACCTCTATCGGTTCTCCCTTCTATTCCAGTCTGTTTCTGTTTCTGAACTAATCTACAGAGAGCGCAAATAAATCGACAAAATTTAAACGGTTATTATAATTAAAGATTGCCTAGTAAATGCAGTAATGCTGCTACTTGCGCACTGCTGACCCCACTCCTGCATTACCCCTATTTGATTTTGTATTTATAAGCCTGTATTCACCTCACCAAAAGTCTTGTTCCTCCTGTCACCGAACTTCACTAATTTCCGCTATATCTAACATTAACCTATCCATTTTTCTTTTTAAATTTTCTAACCTATATGCCCGATTAAGGGATCTGACATTCCATGCTCCAATCCGTAGAATGCCAGTTTTCTTTCTCCTGATAACGACGTCCTCTTCAGTAGTCCCCGCCCGGAGATCGGAATGGGGGACTATTTTGCCTCCGGAATGTTTTACCCAAGACGACGCCATCATCATTTAATCATACAGTAAAGCTGCATGCCCTCGGGAATAATTACGATTGTAGTTTCCGCTTGCATTCAGGTGTTCGCAGTACCACAACAGCAAGGCCGCTTTGGTTAGTGTTACAGGGCCAGATTTGTCAATCATCCAGACTGTAGCCCCTGCAACTACTGAAAAGGCTGCTGCCCCTCTTCAGGAACCACACGTTTTTCTGGCCTCTCAACAGATACCCCTCCATTGTGGCTGCACCTATGGTATGGCTGTCTGTATCGTTGAGGCACGCAAGCCTCCTCACCGACGGGAAGGTCCATGGTTCATGGGAGGGAGTATAATAATGTACTTTAAAATATGGTGTGTTTCTTGATTGGAAGGGAGGTTGTGTCGCCTGTACCGTATGTTAATGATCACGACGGACAGAGAGAGCCATGAGTGTTTTTATGTTAGGCGTGTTTACTGTGACTGCATGACCATAGAGCAAATATAACACAGTTAAGAAAATGTATAAATGCATGTACTCATCCAACACTAAAATCTAAATGTTAAGTATATAAGTACAAAATGAACAGAAACTGAATATTTTTTGTCATATCCTAAATCCACTGAGCCACAAACATGTCGACAGTTGTGAAAATGTGTGGCATAATCTTTTCTTCACAATCAGCTATGTATCCAGCAAATAACCTGTACCTCAGGAACTTTATATTTTTCTGACATGCGATCACTGAAGGAAATTGTGCCATCATTGTGTTTTACTGGAGTCACTTTCCACTTGGTTGCAGGAATGCATGTCAGCCTCTGAACATACTCTGACAGTTGTGGAACTGTGATCATGTAAAAATGCATGACATTATTTGTTACCAGTATTGCTTTCGTTGTGGTCATGCAAATGGGTGATAGCTTTTGATAACACCAGGTTCAGTGACACATGTGCAGGCAATAACATCCAATGTCAGAAACACCATGCAGAAATTTCCACTGATATACACTGCACCTGTCAGTATACTAACAGTATGTCCAAGGTGTTGTGTAGAAGAATAATATTTCCTCTGACCAGTTCTAGAGTTGGTTAAATAGGAGTGTATAATTGGACAAGAGCACAGGCAGAGGAGACTGTAGATATGAATCCATTACTTCCACAGAGGATTATCGCAGTTGACAATGAGTTTGGCTGCCTAAAACGCCTTGAAATGCCTGCAACTTTACTGATATATGTGTGTTTCCCTGTTGTAATGAAGAAAACAGTAATTATGCCTTATGGAAGGAAATAATTGTGGTGCTGTTAGAAGAAAAGTTTTTTCTACTCTAACGTTTCTGAACTATGGGAGAATGGGATAGACAGATCTTAAATATACACTACTTATCGATTTGTTATGGTGGGAGTGGATATGGAACCGCACTGTGCTTCTAATCACTGTGTGAAGGTTTTGCCTGTACACAGGGTATGTACTCTTAACACCACTAATGACGTTTCAAATGAGGTCTCGGATTATGATCTTTATGCACATGTATATGATCCAATAGATTAGACTAACTACATTATCTTTTTCCAGGTGTCAACACTATAGATTAATGTCCAGCAGACAGAGGTCAGGTCCTTTCTTAAGATTGGGGTGGCACTATATTGCATATAGTGATGGAATTAGAGGATAATGAGATATCCATCGATCACAGATGCCACTGCTTAGTAAGCCTTTTTGTGATGAAACTCACATAATGTAAACTGTGATCCTGTATCACAACAACAGATTTGAAATTAACATTTATTAGGAAACTCTCCTTTTTTCTTCTACATCATATTTATTTCACAACAATCACCTAGCGCCCTAAACGCCACCGAGCGAGGTGGCGCAGTGGTTAGCACACTGGACTCGCATTCGGGAGGACGACGGTTCAATCCCGTCTCCGGCCATCCTGATTTAGGTTTTCCGTGATTTCCCTAAATCGTTTCAGGTGAATGCCGAGATGGTTCCTTTGAAAGGGCACGGCCGATTTCCTTCCCAATCCTTCCCTAACCCGAGCTTGCGCTCCGTCTCTAATGACCTCGTTGTCGACGGGGCGTTAAACACTAACCGCCACCACCACTCCTAAACGCCATGCAACGGAATCATGAATCAAAACAGTTCACTAAATTATTATGTCTAGCAAGTATTTCCTGGAGTAGGAAACGGTGCGTATCTACTTAAGCAAGAATTGTTTATTACATAACTATCGAAAATATCTGAATAACAATTTGCAGAATATTACAATAACAGCAAGATGCATTAATCGTACCCAACGATTTATGCTCATTCTGAACTATAAAAAAAATAAGAAACATACCATATGATTAGATGGATCAGCAAATATAATTTCATACACATGTAATGATGAATTCAATTTGCTTACAGTCATTATCACTACTGCAAATAAAACTTCTTTACTGCAGTCGCCAGTACTTTTATTACGTCATGCTGTGGAAAAAAATTACAAAATGAATGGTTAACAGTGTGATGTGAGAATGGTAGGCTTGTGTTTTCAAATATTTGTGCTTGGTGTCTTGAACTGTTGTAGTCATTGTCAAGAGCGAAATGTGGTGCGAGAACACTGTTCATGGGGGCATGGAAGTTTAAAGCCCACAACAAAAGATGGTCAACATCATGTGTTATCATCACTGGCATAATGATCTTGTGACACTACATATATCTTAAGATCATATATATATATTAATGTTAATTAATCATTAACGAGAGTGCTAAAACACAATAAATTTTCATGGCCCTTTGTGTCTCTTTCTTTTTCTTTCCACTTGTCATGAAATAAAAACCTTCTTGTATTCACTGTGTTTCTTCTTCCTCTCTCCTGTCCACTTCTTTCCTGTTTCTTCTCTTTGGATGCTTGCTGAAATTTCAGTTTTATTTTTTTCCCTGCACTTATCCCTGTCTGTCATGCCTTCTGTGGAGATGTTCAGTTTCTTGAGATCTTCCATGGTTTCCTTTACCCTCTTGGTTCTCACTGTATTAGTTGTCACCATGTTAAAATGTTTCTTGGTCACTCTATTTTTTTCATGCTATGTATGGGTTCATAGAACTGTGGCATTCGTTTTTTGATGTTGTTTGTAATATGCAAATATTTAGGGTGATTCAGCTGTCCCTACCTCAGGGTTTCACGAAACCTGCTATGTCTTCAAAAACTATGTGCAATATTTTCACAATCTCTCACTCACTGCTTGCAAACTACTAGGTCCTGCAAAATAAATAGACAAAAATATTTTGCTATTAATTTAATTCAGTTAAATTTTGTAGCTTGTTACGTTTTAATTAATAAATTGACTAAATTATACAGTTGAATATTTATCTCGAATATTATATTTTTCTCTGTTTCTTGTTAACCATGTGAAGTAAAGCGCAATAAATGTCTTTTGTAACTAAGTTCATGTGGTGTACCTATGGCCAATTCAAAACCCCCACAAACTTTACGATATTAAGCACCACTGCAGGTGAGGGTATGAATCATACACAACTATGTTTGGACTTTGAGGTACGGGCTGCATTTGGAAATTCTTTGTAGCAAGCAGTATTTACGTCAATGATGATATGACTCCTATCCGTCTGCTGGGCTGAAATGTGCAGTAATCACCCCATCGCCTTGGAGAAAGTACTTGTTATTTTATGCAGACATCAATTATGAAATGTACACATATAAACCAGGCAGTATAGCTTTTATGCGCACAATTCTTATACTGATGATTGTTTGTGGTTTCATTCAGTGGGGTTACCACATTTGTAAAAGATCGCTTACTATATCTTTCTGTGGTGTGATATACAATACAGATAAAACATTTGCCTATCATTGTCCAACCACAGCGCTTATTTTAGCCGCCTTTATTTTCACATAAAAGGACATCACATTTGTAGCAAATACCCATACCCTGATCCTCAACAGCACATCATTACTAGATAGTTTGTGAGCACTAAATTAATTACGATGACGATGATGTGATACTGACATGAGCCATGGCGTTTTCAATGTCTGACACAGTCAGATGATTTACAGCATATAAAGTTTTCATAAGTGTGAGCATCTGGAGACTGGATGTATGTGTGGACAGACAACACTTTCGTTAGTATGGTCATGTATATTCATTTTACACAGAGCAATTTACAATCACTTAGTTACAGTAGGTTCCACTAACTGTATTTAAGTTCCCAAATTGAATCTCTTACACTTACATGCTTTTGTCCCCAATATTGCCATGACTCTGGCAATAGGGAGCTATGAAACGCCTCTGTGTTCCTCTCCACCATTTCTGCTAGCTTTTGATCGGGGGTTTCTACATCTCCAGATGTTTGCTTCTGCTTTAACGGTTCAGGGAAAAATAAGTTGCAGAACATATCCAGTGTCCTGATCCAGCAGTTCTGCCAGCACTTGAAGGGATTTCTGTTGGCCTGTGGACGCTTGCTGATGATCTAATAGCCCAAACAGTAGCGGGTTCCGAAGTATCCACATATACAGCTGCAGTAGTTCTGCTAGCATACGCACCGTCTAAATTGAACACTTGAGTCTTGATGGACGTACAGACGGTAAACGACAAGGCGAACATAGTCGAAAAAATGCTCACACAGCATTGCTGCCCTGAGTGATCCCCTGATATATGTCCATTGGCTACGAGGTGGCGTAGCAGTCTATCTCTCTCTCTCTCTCTCTCTCTCACACACACACACGCACCCACACATACACACATGCACTACAATGTTGCATTACCATACTTCATAATATTTAGAGCCACTTTCGTTTCCTGGAGCCTCTATTAAAACATAAAAAATTTGATTTTTTGCATAAAATGTTCTTTCAGTTCTCTACTATACATGTGCATCCCAGGTTCGCCAGAATATGTGTGAAAAGATGTCTCCAAAAACCATTCGCACTGGGAAAAGATAGTTGACATGTAATTTCAGCGATGGCCTAACAGGCATTAAGAAAATTATGAAAGAGATCGGTTTCGAGATCGGACCAGCCTGTTAAAACTTCTGTATAAAAGTGTACGTAAAGTGTATCGAAAGAGTAGAGTACCAAATGATAAAAATTGTCATTGAGACCTACAGGATTACCACGGCCATGAAGAATATAGAGAACCTCCTTTTTAATCTGTAAGGATTGCTGTATAGCCATAGATAAGTTTAACGTACAAGTAAAAACTGTAACCGAAAATATTAAACGCTTTTGTCTCGAAACCATATTTTGCGAACTGGTGTGAAACGTATCTTCGGAACGGCACGTACGACTTTAATCGGAATGTAATGTCGGCATTCTAAATTGAATTCAATTTTCTTGGACGCCTTTGTCTCAGTTTTGTGGGTGAAAGAAACATTTGTTTCAACGCCTCACCATTTTGTTATAACTTAGTGTTTTCAGTTATTCCATGTATGTTGATTGATAATATGTTGAAAATGACTTATGTACAAAATAATTTGTTTACAGGTCCAATTCTAGGGTTTCGAGAACTCCCACCAGTAACAATTGTTCAGACTATAAGGTTACTCTCATCGTGTGCAGAACTTACTGGGAGTCAGCTGTGGAAACAAAAATACTGTCTTACAGTTAAAAGTGTAACAAATGAAATTACATCGTCAGATTAAGCATTAACTTTTTATTACTTGCGCAAAAATAGAAGGAAAAACACCTACTATTCGTAAGTTCAAAGATGGCTACGGGGAGTCTCATATTGATTTGTATACTCACGTACTTTTCATACGTTCAAAAATGGCTACGGGGAGTCTCATACTGATTTATATACTATTAACTCATGGTTATCCTTCCTCTTAGCGATAGTTTATTTTTTACAATATGGTTATTGCTCAGGGGGTATTTGGGTTAATCAGCTAAAATTCTAGAAATTTACAACAGGTTGTGGATTGTGTGTAGAAAAAACGCGTGACAGTTTACACATTGCTAAATTGTAGAGAAGGCTGACTGGCTTTTGGTGGCTGTATGTGTCAGATGCGCTACATTTAGATGTTCACACAGCGCAGGTCAGTTGAAAGCTAAGGTTGTTCTGACTAATAGCTAAGGCGAGCAGCAGAGGGGGGTTGTTTTGCGATGCTTCTAAAACAATTGTATATCTTAATGTCACTAGGCTGGGTTGTAAAGTTTTTATTATTATTGAAACATATTGCAACAGTTCTCTTGCTTACTTCGCTAAGCGTTTTACAAACCCTTGATGTATATTGTCTGTACTGTATTAAATGTTACAAGCTGTCGGTTACAGCTTTGTCAGGAATTAGCATCCAGCTTATATAGTGTCTATTGGTGGATCGACTAGCAGATCTGATCGCCTTTGCATAGAGTAACACGCTTACTGCAACATAGCCCACGTTGCATGGGCATACACTTTTTGACAGACCAAAATGTCTCACACTGGTTGTATGTTTTCTTTTCATAGCTGCCATCTCCATAGGAGTTTACCGTACCAGTAGTCATCTGTATGGCGGTTAGCACTGTTCTGCAGTAACACACATTACTGGCATTATTTTAGCATTAAAATATCACAGCATTTCATCGTTTGACAACAAGATTTATATTACTCACGTTCATGTTAACACAAAGAAACATTATATTTTACTTACATGAACAATCTTCCGAGTGACATTCACATTTGTCGACACAGGTTTTCAATCGAAGAGCATGGAGTGTGTGTCACTGCTTGTGCTCAAAATTCCGGAACCGGTCCTTTTCCCATTATGCTTTCTCCAAGCTTTTCACGAAGAAACTCGACTCAGCTGAAATACAATTCTGTACATTTCAAGTGGCACACCACCTGAGACCATTTTGTGGTAGTGGTCTAGTGGTTATTGTCCATTAAAGGTTTTGCGCAACTTATTTATATTTAGCACGCAGTAGGGCGTCGTCAGTCCAGAATAAAGTCACCGGAAGCAATCGATCTACCAAGAGCACCATTCAATATCCTAAATTCTGGTTCCTATGCAATGATTTAAGGTTTAAATTGCGAAATTCTTGGCAGTGAAAGAGCAAGTCCTACATGGTTCTACCTGCAATGTTTACACACACACACATCAAAAAAAGTTTTGCATACCTCGGTTCTGAGAGTTCCGGAACCTATACAGAAAATTGGAATACGGATCAACATAAATATCATTTCCGTCCTTTTTACTGTTCGTGAAAGCCACACATTGCATGTTGTACCACCACATAAGGAGACCTGCAGAGGCGGTGGTCCAGATTGCTGTACACACCCGTACCTCTGATACCCGGTAGCAGGTCCTCTTGCATTTATGCATACCTGTATTCGACGTGGCATACTATCCATAAGCTCATCAAGGCACTGTGGGTCCAGATTGTCCCATTCCTCAACGGCGATCAGCATAGATCCTTCAGAGTGGTCGGTGGGCCACGTCGTCAAGAAACAGCTCTTTTGAATCTATCCCAGGCATATTCGATAGGGTTCATGTCTGGAGAACATGTTGGGATGTTGGGCACTCTACTGGAGCGATGTCGTTATCCTGAAGGAAGTCATGTACAAGATGTGCACCGTGGGGGCGCGAATGGTCGTCCGTGAAGAATGTTTCGCCAATATGTTGCCGATATGGTTGAACTATCGGTCGGAGGATTGCAGTTACGCATCGTACAGGCGTTACGGCGCCTTCCATGACCAATAGTGGAGAACGTCGGCCCCACATACTGCCAGTCCTAAACAGCAGGGAACCTCCACCTTGCTGCACTCGATAGACAGTGTGTTTAAGGCGTTCATCCTGACCGGATTGCCTCCAAACAAGTCTCCGACGATTGTCTGGTTGAAGGCGTATGCCACACTCATCGGTGAAGAGAACGTGATGCCAGTCCTGAGCGGTCTATTTGGCATGTTGTTGCGCCCATCTGTACCGCACTGCATGGTGTCGTGGCTGCAAAGATGGACCTCGCCATGGACGTCGGGAGTCAAGTTGCGCATCATGCACAGTTTGAGTCGTAACACGACGTCCTGTGGTTGCACAAAAAGCATTATTCAACATGGTGGCGTTGTTGACATTGTTCCTCCGAGCCATAATCCAGAGGTAGCGGTCATACACTGCAGTAGTATCCTTTAGGCAGCCTGAGCGAGGTATGTCATCGACAGTTCCTGTCTCTCTGAATCTCCTCCATGTCCGAACAACATGGCTTTGGTTCACTCTGCCTTGACACTTCCCTTGTTGAGAGCCCTTGCTGGCACAAAGTAACAATGCGGCCGCGATGGAACCGAGGTATTGACCGTCTAGGCTGGTTGAACTACGGAAAACACGAGCCATTGTACCTCCTTCCTGGTGGAATGACTGGAACTGATGGGCTGTCGACCCCCTCCGTCTAATGGACGCTGCTCATACATGGTTGTTTACATCTTTGGGCAGGTTTAGTGACATCTCTGAATAGTCAAAGGGACTTCGTCTGTATTAGAATATCCACAGTCAACGTCTGTCTTCAGAAGTTCTAAGAACTGGGGTGATGCAAAACTTTTTTTGATGTTTGTAGCTTCCAGATGGATCCATCTACTTCTTGGTAACCAAAGCTCTCTTCCTAAGCTTAACGTAAGTTTTGTCCCCCTCCAACCTCATCTCTAACTTTAGTAAGATGCCCAACAGAGATGTTATCAAGTTTTAGATTAACACTTATGCTGCTACTATCAGACTAAGAGTGATAAGATCTATAGCTGGATAACTGGTACATCTATATTCTGTGCCGGAGCAGACCGATAGGGAACAGTAGCTAGAAAATTCCTCTTGGCACTCATCGGCTTATAAAACCGAGCCGCTCCTCTCCCCCTTTCAACCACCACCAACACCTATATTGGCTAGGACTGTAGCGTCTCGGATCTCCTTCTTGAATTACTATACATTTGAAAGACATAATTTTTGCTCACATAACTATCCTTCACCCACATCGCAGAGATTCAGCTTGTACGTGTTTAATACTCGGGGAGGTGAGACAAGACGAATCTGGTGTTCTGTGTGTATACGTATGGACACACAATTGAAAACAATTCTATTACTATAGTCACAAAATTAGCTATGATTTCTTTTCTGACTACTCGTCTCTAAACGCCAACAAAACAGTGTTTTACAGTTCGTTCACTGTGCTATGTATCAATCATCCACCTGACGTGGTATAAGCTATAATACAGACTCCAACAACGACGAATAGGATTAGGGATGGTATTAAACCTACATGTCGTATGTGCATTAGGAAAGTGCTTTTACAAAGTGCAAGTGGGTGTCTTGTTCATTATAACTCAGAATTTAGTTTCTTAATCTAGCGTTCAACTGCTAGCTCACAGGTTTGTTGGTAAGTAATAACATATATTTTCTAATAATGTAGGTAACTAGATAGGGTATTGGGAAAATAACACTAATTGTTTATTTACATACATACATTTATTTACCTATGTGCATTTGTTTGCAACCGTCTCATTGAAGAATAGTAGTTTGCAAACAGCTGTCTTCTACAAGCGTTAAATTCAACCTGTACTGCGTTAGGTCCAACCGGTGTGAACACAATATCCACGTACTTGATAGGTTCAACACTTATACACATTGGTATACGGAGAATACAGACACTGATGCGTTGCTCCAATCTGTCTCTGTTTAAGCCGTAGCCAAGCCAATACTCAACAAAATCATAGTACAGTCAATGACACAATATGGCTGCAGCAATTCCTAGTGCACAAGTATAGATCACCTAAATTCATAAAGCTAGAATGTTTTAGATATATGTCCCTTTAGGGTAATTAAAACATTGGATCTCCCTATAAATCATCTACTGACACGTTATGTCCTAACGTTTGAATGTTAATAGGGGATTGTAGTGTATATATTCGGTCGTCATCTTTCTTGTTTACAACCATTTGCAGTCACATTGTGTGTGTTGGTGAATGACAATGCTCTCGTGGGAACTGCCTGCGGCTCAAGTTCTTGTAGCCACCGTGGCCGTGCTACGCAATTGTCAAAGGACGTCTGACCAGGAAGACGTCCTGTGGAGAGTGATGCCTGCTGTGGTTCAAGCAGGAACATCTTCATGCTCTTTTCCAACAATTCGGCCAGCAGCAGATCAGGGGTTCATTGCTGATGGTGCAGCTGTGTTACTTAATAGTTGAACGACTCAAGGTCAGGAAGGCGTCGTATGGACAGTACCTGCTCTGACACATGAATGCCCTCATCTACAACAACAATAACAAAGACGGCATACACACAACTAATAATAACATTATAGACGAGCAGACAAAAAGCTTATTGTTAGCCTTCTTCCCACCTCAACAAAGCTACTTTTGCTGGCCGCGCTTCACACTGGACAGCAAACCACAGCATACACACATTCACTTTATAAAAATCGATCGAACGGTTGGGGTTGAACTTGCATGCCATTGTCGATAGCATCGATGACCTGGACCTCAGAGTTGCTTGAGGAAGAGGGTGTGGCGTGCGAGGCAGGAAGGCAGGGAGGGTGGGAGTGGCCTTCATAGGGCAATGGTGCAATTATTTCAGAATTCCAGGATTGATGATTTCAGGGCCTTGTTGCACAGGGTCAAATGTGACGATGTTAAAATTTCGGGAATGGTAATGGAGAAGTTGCTGCTGTCAGTAGTTTGAGGCAGAAACTGCAGGGATCCTTTACTAATAGAGGTTGATACATTCTACAAAATTTGCTCAGGAAATTAAAGTTTATCCGTTACATGATGAACATCACAAGAAAGTTTGATAAATATCGGATTAGTGGTGTAACACTCTTCACTTGAGGCTACTCTCACCTCTATAGAAACTGGTGGATGGAATGCTTTCTGGGTCCCCTTCCCTGTCCCCCATTTGCGGTACGTATCTCCTCTGCTACCATGTCCGGCAGTAATACATGTTACCGAAGTTCCTGTTGTGTTATTTAAAGTGGTTTAAATATTCTGATAATCATGGATAGCAATTGAAAATATATTAATACAATTAACTAATGAGTACTCTGTTTCGATATTACGTTAATGATAATTATTCCCCTCGAAAACCTCCATACGTCCAAAAACACTGAGCAGAGAGCAAGAAGAAGTTCCAAATTTATCCGCGAAACTTCCGCTTCGCGAGCCTGCTTGTGGAATTTTATGATTTCACGACTACCGCATTTATGCACGAACTTCTAAAACCGAGTTTCGTGAGAAAATAAACGCAGCTCTTCCTGCCTCGGCACATCAATAGAGTTCATAGCTTGGAGGCTCGTATTTCGCTGCTGCAGAATGTAAAACCGTCACTACCGCATCCCCAGCGAGGCAAAAAAAGCGTTTGCTCTTTTAAAAATATTACTCTGATATCAGCGTGTTACGAATATTCCGGAACTTTATTTTATTCCGCTGGTACTGCGTATATGAAACTAATTAACGATTCAATCAGAATAAATTACGTACAGCACAAAAACTGATTTTCCTCATAGACTTTGCTGGTCGTGTGAGAAGAAGCGCTTGAGTGGATCGTTAGATGCTCGTAAATACTAATCATGCTCGAGATGGCACCCTTAGTATTTTATTTAATAAATACTAGTAACGTGTTCCAGTCCTGGAGTAATTTAATTTATCTACGAGTTCCACGTTAGTTAGTGTCTACATAAAGAAAAGTCGAAGACTTACTGAAAGAGTTAAGGTTAAAATAATGAAAGTAAGAGAAAATCCTAAAGAAATTGTCGTGTAGTGACTCTCCATTACACTGGCTTGCAAAAATGATGTACATAGCTGTTTTGAGAGGCTCAAAATTTGGCCTATGTGATATGCATAAATTTAATATCAACCCTTCTCAGAGTGTGAAGTAGCGGTTGTTCTATTTGCAACAGTAGTAACGGGTATTACGCATTCGATTATGTCCTACACATAGCTCAACAACGAGTCTCGCGTGACATTGCACTCATCATCAAATTTGCAGACGCACCTCTTGAGAGGTTTTAACCCCGTAATCTGAGTTTAACATCCTGATGATAAGAGCACTGTCTCTCGAAACGTGTTGCTGAGTTTTGTCTAGGAAATAACAGGATTCAATGCTACCAAACACTACTATGTGCTTAAAAATTTTTGTCATTTCTTTCCAACTGACTTGATGCCTTCTACTTTCTTGTCTCCAACCAGATAATCAATTTTATTCCTACAGACGTATTGAAAACAATGTAATGGATAAAATGCCCAGGTAAGTTTAATATATTTCTCCTCTTTCAATAAACCCTATCGGCCGCAGTTCCTATTTTAAATACATCTGGTTGCTGCAGCAGATGTGCCAAT
This sequence comes from Schistocerca americana, assembly GCF_021461395.2. Taxonomy (NCBI): domain Eukaryota; kingdom Metazoa; phylum Arthropoda; class Insecta; order Orthoptera; family Acrididae; genus Schistocerca; species Schistocerca americana. Next base: position 456,848,560 of record NC_060123.1, read on the forward strand.
TTTTTTCTCACTTCTTGTAGTAAGTGTATCATACAGACGTCTTTGCTGTCCCGCTCCATTCCATGACTATTTATTTTTAATATTCATCTACAACACCGATTTTTAAACACATTAAGGAATATTATTACTAGTTCCTTGTATGTACAATGCCATCCGTAAAACTTTCTACAGGAGGAGCTTTTCTTGAACCTATTATAACTTTAGATCAGCAATTTCAAGAAGAGATCTTCGTTATATATGTCTTACATTGTTTGGCCATTAGCCGCAGATTTCTACTGCATTATTAACATACGGAACAGAATTGTGATGTAAACAGTCGGTACTATATTCCACCTTTCGTTTTTCGTTTTTTATTTTCTTAGGCATAATAAATATTGTCTGCTACGTACTATATTAACTCCACTCGACGTATCTTTTATCTTCTTTGTGACTAGAAATTCTATGATGTCTGCCAAGCATAGCGTCGAAAGCACTTTCTCCTTACATTTCATTTCTAGTTCTTCTTTCGTTACCATTGCTGATTCTATCATTTGAGAGATAAGTATGAGCTCAAGAATATGACAACACAGCAGAAGTCATGTTGCAACAGCGCTTAATAGTAAGTAATGGAAAAACGTCAGAGGAATCCACCGAACGAAGTTCTTAAGGAAGTGGATTCTTATCGGGAGCAGCCGAATTTAACCTCATGTCCCGTCACCCAGATTGAAGATTTCTGTGGTTGCCTTAGCTGCCTTGAATGCAGTGATGGTCCCTTTTAAAAAATATTCCACAAGAGATCTATATTTTTGTATTTTAATTGTTATATTCTTGTAAAAGTGTGTATAATAAGTGTATATAAGTTTTCCTTCTATATTCGTGATATCGTTAATGTCAACTGAATTTTGTACTTGTTAAGTACACGTCGTCGAGTAAAGCAAATGTCAGGCTAATCTACGGCACAGTTCTATTAAAATGGCCTGCTTGAGTAGATGCGTAGTGTGAGTTTGTTTTAGACAGTTTATTACCGGCGAAAATTTGTCCAAAAATGTTAGTAGGAGTTCATAAGAATTACAGTGCTACGTTTTCAGTAGACAGGAAATAGAAAGTGACTTTTAAAAACCGCTGTCATAGGAACTCGAAAATATGACACTAGGTGATGAATGAATACGAAATAGCTAACCTCATGGGCATTTCAGAAAAGATAATACATTGCATTTTATACTGACATTTAACCACGAGAAGGCTTTGTGCAGGCAGGATGATTGCCAGTTTTGTTGAGTTCTACAAGGAAAACAAAATTCCAGGAAAAAAATGAAGTCGACATTTTGTGCTCATCTTCGAGTCTTGGGTAAAACAATTAATGCCAGATGTGATAAAACTACGTAGCAGTAGGTGGAAGTCGAGGCGAAGACGCAACGCACCCAACGAAATACATTAAGTTCCCAGAAAAAGTAGAGTAATTTTTCTCTGGAACTCAAAAGTTTCTATTCCCACTGATTAAACAGTAAATTCCGAACATTGTAAAAGTTTTCATAAACAGATCTATGACAGAAATGGTAAGAAGCGACCTCTTTTTGAAGGAAATGAAGCAAATGAGCATTTGAACTTGCTAAAGACAGAGCTTCAGCAGTGAGTAAACTATTTGAACTACTGTTTCTTGAAATGGTTCAAATGTCTCTGAGCACTATGGGACTCAACTTCTGAGGTCATTAGTCCCCTAGGACTTAGAACTAGTTAAACCTAACTAACCTAAGAAGGACAGCACACACATCCATGCCCGAGGCAGGATTCGAACCTGCGACCGCAGCGGTCTCGCGGTTCCAGACTGCAGCGCCTAGAACCGCACGGCCACTTCGGTCGGCTTGTTCCTTGAAATATCTACACTGTTGATCATGTTCAGTAAACCCATCTCAACTTACATTTAAGCAAATTATTAGCTGGATTGCTCATTGTATCCAATGAAGTGATGAGGGCCGCCAGTGAGATTTTGTTTTCTTCTTAACAGCGCATTTTACTTGTGAAATCTATTCATAACAAATGTGTTGGACAGTTACATAGACCGAAATAGGATCAACGCTGGAAAAGTCCCGTTTTTACCATAGCGCCTTAATTGGTGGCTTCAAGAATTCACGTTTTCACAAAATGCTCCTCAGTACTTGTCACTCAGACTTCAAATTTCGTTGTATCTAATTGAATTTGTCATACTGAGAGTTTTACTAATGCTGTACGCGCTGTGCACTAGTGGTATGTAGCTAGTTGAAACATAGAAATGTTTACAGCTTACTCCCTCAAAGTATCGAAAGGAAGACCACCATGACAAGGTTTTGTACTGAACGCATTGTACCATGGCACAGAATGAGACTTAGTTCTGGCACTAGTTTACGAACTAGAAGTGTTAGCAGGCAGCAAACTCACTTATCGGAAATAGCCTTGCAAGATTTTTGCAGCTTTCGAATCATTCTATAAACACGTTAAAGTTATATGCAAGTTTGCCATCTACATGCCACTGGTACCGGTACCTTAAATGTTCCTCTAGTAAACATTTACGTACTTACAACGAGCCACTAATAACGATAGCGTGATACAATTAAAATGGAATTTTGAGAAAATCTCGAAATCTCATAATCCGAACAACACTACTACTGTGTAACATAAGGCATTCCTATTATTCCAACAAAAGCAAACGTGACCGTGTCGCAACGCACCTAATGACGACATTGATGACAGAGAGCCTCAGTAGACAAGAGTGGCGGGTAAAAAAATTATTACATGATAAGTGAATTAGAGAAGTCAAGAAAAAGTGCTCTTTGTAGCTGCATTTGCTGTAGTGGCAAAGAGAAACTAAACTTCCTGAGACAATAATTCCGTTTGAAAATTGACAGATTCGTTCGTCTAAGGTAAAGGTCTGCAAGCCACGAGTCGCTGGTCACAAGCTGGCCTTCTTTGGCCGCTTGCGTTTGACACGTAGAGGTGCTCACGTACATTTCCAGGACTATAAAATGGCGACGAGTATCATCAACTGGTATCTTCGCACAGCGTACTACAATGCATTACCAGCAAGTGCGAGTCCTAGCAAGAAAGACTAGAGCTGTAGCTGTAATCCACACTCCTCCGGTTGCAAATTCCAACTGCGTCTCTCTGCAGCGTGCAGCGCTCTGTTCCGCTCCTTCCCTCATCCCTAACCCCCCCCCACCGTCCGTCGCCTCCAGCAGCATTTTTCCCTTCACTAGCTGCCACTCTGCGTATTTAGGAGCCCCAACGTTTCAGTCGATCTGTACGTCCGAAGTAGGTGCAGCTGATTCTTAGGTTGCGACTCCGTTCGGCTTCACTGAGAATAGCAGACGGCGCTTTTCGCTCGCCAATCATCGGCGAACAGTGAAGCTACTGTCTAGTATCGCACCATCACCTTACTCCAGTCTACATGCTGGTAGTTTCCTCGACAAGTAGAAATACTGCCCCCATCCTTTAGGAAAGTTACCCTCTTAAGAGTCACGAGAGACAGCCTTTTCTTAAGCTTCAACGAGCTGACATCTTCAGACCGCGCTATTGGCAACTCAATTCGCACAATGCCACATGCCATGTACCCTTAGACTCACAGGAGTTTGTTTTATCATAGAATTTTCATATAAATGAGTTGCTTATAGGTGTAGCCTTAGAGATGAGCGCTTAAGTTAGCGCTGTGTCTGAGGTGTGATTTTAGTGTATTAGTGAGCAATTGTTACTCGCTGGAAGATAATGGGAGCCATGGGTCCCAGACACAAACTCGGTAAGCGCCAGGTCCTACTTGATCTTAGACTACGAAACGTGTGTGTTTCACACCGGTTTCTCATGGTAGATGACAACACCTCTGAGTGTAACGCTGCAACTGATTTCCTAGAAAAAGGGGACATCATTCTGCCAGTAAACTCCTTGCGAATGTAGATGGCTCCAACGTCTCTGATTACTTGATCGCCACAGCTGCATGCCGTGGCAGTCATGTATAGCTGTGCAGGTGCGATTTGTGGGTGAACTCACAGACAATAACTGCCATCGTGGGAAGAATCAGAGTGAAAATTTCCCCTTTATCATACAACAGAAACTCCAGAAATTTTGCAGCCTAAATACTGTACAGCGAACTCAGTTGGGACACCTCTTTGGGTATAGCTTCACTTCATCTAACTGAAGTACTGGAATCATCCAGGGACACAAGTATGAACTAGATGCGTAGCCACTACAGAATTTTGCCACACAGTCTATGGTTGTTCTTGGTCATAGCGTCTAGCAGGACGCGAACTTGCAGGGGAAGCGATGTGAACACCACTCAAATGAAAACGAGACAGATGGAAAAAAATTAAGGGGGTAGAACGTGAAATGGGCCAACTTGGAGCAGGAGAGGCACCACAGGAAATTTTAATTTCCACTGTCGATGCTTTAACAAATAAATACATGAGACTTCGTCAGCATGGCCAATAAGGATTCAGAATTCACAGTCATAGCAGTGGAAGTTCAAAAAGTGAAAAAAAAAATTTACATATCAAGTTGCATCATTGTTTCGCTTACTATTGACTGCATTTGTTGCTATAGGTACACTTTTCTTCATAAGTAAGAGAGATTCTTCGATGGATTTTGCACAGCAGACAAACAATACTTACAGAGGTATGAGATTCTCGAATTTATTTAATTTATGAAATTAATGAGCTGTAACATTTCAAACTTCATGTTTAGAAAAAACTCAAATTTTACAGTTAATTATCTCAATTTTTACTATATTTTTTAATAGATTTGGAAAATTCTAGAGTTTTGCATTAAGGAGTTTGTGTTTAGTAAGCATACCAAGTTTGAAAGAAATACGATATTTAATTTGGATGTTACATGTACCTAAGTACAGAAATTTGTGATTTGCGGAAAATGGCTCTTAAAGTTTCTGCTTCTATTTGCCATTGGTTTAGAACTATTCAGCAGCATTTTATAAATCACGTTTCTTACTTTTCAGATTCCTATAATGCACCTTTCTTGATTTTATCGCTCCAAAAATGATTTATCTGTTTTCACTACACGCTCTCTGTCTATCGCATACAAAGCTTTGATGCAGTTCACTCCGGGCTTGATTCCCATTTTCTATAAAACATATTTCCTGCTTTGCACACCATCATTAAAACATGAAATTGCATCATAAACACCAATAGTAAGTGCATTTCTTCCCACATACATGGTTTTCAGCAGTCTTTCCGTTACACATTGGTTAAATCTTTCATTTGGGTTTAGGGTACCGCCATGAAGTCATTTCTTCAATAAGTTTTCATTTGAAAGGTCCCTGAATATAGATTTGATGGTTTCCATTACAGCAGTCGGTAAAGAATTCTCGTGATGATTTTCTTCATATACGTGCGACAGGAGAATGTTGTGTAAAGGGGTGTGGCGCTGCATTAGGCACACTTAAGACCAAATAACGTGCCTCATAATCTGTCAAATACATATGGTTTATACATCAAAGTATTCAGGAAGATATGCGCTTATTTCTGACGTCCTACACACATTAAGTGAACCGTTTACCATCTCAAAAGTAACAACCATAATGCTTAATACCATTTGTCCCTGTGTGAGACAAGGCGGTCAATGCGTGTATGGAAAAGAGTTTGCAATTCCTACAGCAACCATTATTGTTCCTAGGTGGGTACCACTTCGTGTGAAGCAAACATATGGCCACAAATGTCCTTCTGCATGGTTCCAAATATATGAAAATCACATGGTTAGACATCGAGACCGTATGGTGGAAGTGGAAGGGCTTTCCAGCGAAACTTCTGCAGCATACTCAAGACAAGCTTGGCAACATCTGAGCAGGCCCACGTGTAGAGAAGATTGCTATGACTACACTGCAGAAGTTTCACAGGGAAACTCGACCACATTCTGTATACTTTCCCGGTCTCTCGAGCAGCGATTTCCATATTTTTGGAACCCTGGAGGAAGACATTTGTGGCAGCAGATTTGTTTCAGATGAAGAAGTGCACATCTGATTATAATCATCATTCTACTGGCCAGTCTAAATATTTGTCCCTAAAGAAGGTATTGAACGTCATGTTTCACAATGAGATAAATGCACCTTACACACACACACACACACACACACACACACACACACACACACACACAAAGATATATCACGTCTTTCACGTGAGGTACAACGTCGATGGAAAGTGTCGGTTTATTTCCCTTTACAAACAAAACTATTTTTAAAGTTAAATTTTACATGCGTATTCGACAAGGCGGACCCAAATTAGTCTACTGCGATATTAGTTTTACCGATATGTGTTAACAGGGACAGCACTCGAGCAGCCACAGCACCACTCTGGCCTGTGATGACTGTTGCCGACATGCACAAGCGCACTGCTCAGTCGCTGCTGGTCTACCAGCTATTCCTCGTATTCTGTGGTTCTTGTTAATACATAACGCTAAAGCTAATATCCCACTAGAATAATCTGGTAGCACCATATAAAATTAGCACGTAAATTTCATTTCATTTTAAATGGGAAAAGTACTGGACACTAGCTAAACATTGCCAAAACAGAATTGCAAGTACTTCACGAAACACCAGAGAAAATTCTCCTGTCAGGAAGACACCTGGTATCAAGGCAGAACAGCTTATCCAATGATATACACATGCCTAAACATTCTCCTATCCTAATGCCTCATATTGTCAGACCCGTAATACGTTTGTGCTGTGTTTGTCACACTTGGATACATCTGGGTTTCTCAAAATTTTATTGGAAGTAGGAAAACATTATGGCCATTATCTCATGTTTGGTGTAAATTTATGCGTACATCAGAGGAAAGATTAATGTCTTTGTGTTAATAATTCTAAATATTTAGGAAGGTGCACGAAGAATGTAAACAACTTATTGTGTTCATAACTGCTTCTAACGTAATAACGTAATTTCGATGTCATTCAAGCATGTAAGTTAGAACAACCAATTTAAACACAGGTGCATGTATAAAACGATACACTCGAGGTAGGTTGTGTTTAATAGACATTTTTTTCAGTTTTGACTGAAACCTTTGTAAAACATACTGTTCATGCTGTATGAGACTGCCCCTACTGTCATGACGACGTATTAGGGGTGAACTCTGACCCGCAAAATAGGAAATAATAATTCTAATAAGTTACCAAGTAGAGCAATGCTGCAGTATCTTGGGCTTACGGCATCTTGCCTGCAACCCACATCACATACAAGGTATGAGGACAGCCGGTTTTCTTACAGCCGACACCCGAGGATTGCCACGCTAAACAGCCTTCCACCACACGGTGATCGAAGCGCCAGCGGAGGTCAGTGGCCCCATGGACATCTTTCCTAAGCCGGTCACGTGATAGATAGCCAGACGACCTCTAGTTAGGCCGGTGCCAAGCAGTTCAACAGGCGCCGAATGCTTATGCGTTTCTTCTATCAGGAGCTCACTCAAGAGCCGTTCCTACGCTTTCACCACCATCCGAAACAACGTCCTCGTTCCAGACCGTACAGATCGGTCATCCAGAAGAAGAAGTAGCTGCCGTTTAATGACTGACGAATGAACTTGTAATATTTCCTTGCTTGTTTTAATTTGGCTTCAATACAGACTTGGCTTAAATAATAAGTGCGCCTCGGACTTCATTCAGGACTTCTGTTTTCTCTAATACTAGTCCTTCTGTTTTGTGTTCAGGTCAGACTAGTTTATTTTCTTCACCACTATTTCAAGACTTGTTTCCAAGAAGAAAAATTGTGTTCACTTTTTCAAATAAACTTAGTGTACATTGTGTACCAGGGCATATGGTTTTTGACGATCTGTATCAGATTCTTTTACTGCATCTGATGAACAAAACCGTGCCGAGTGGTATCCAAATCTATGTGGTCGGTTGAAACTGAGCGTTCCCCTATCTGGAAACATTACATCACTTGGATAAATAATGGGTACCACGAACTATATGTGCAGTGTATGCGAGTGATGCACAGATTAAGTGAGAATGTTGGAGTTTAGAATGCAGCGTGACGGCGACGCCAGTACTGTGTGAGCAAACGAAGGCTCCACACAATATTAGTAGGCACCATGGCTGTGGTCACGATACCAGCGATTAGACAACGTTCCATCTACTTCCACTCATTCTTGGGAACAGTTGAAATAATGATCTAACGTGAGCACGTAACTATAAAGTGATCCTGTCGCATGAATTACGCATGCGGGCCAAGGGATATTGCATCCCTTGGGTATCAATTTAGAAGACTGCTCTAAATCCAGATGACTTAAATGAATGATACTTTGACATTATATTTGGTCTTAATACAGCGCATCTGCTGGAATCTGTTTTTATGTACATAATAGTTTCGTTGTTAAGTGTCGTTGTTAATTTTCCTTTTCTTTATAAATCTCTATTTGATGCAAGTGGATGTTAACAACTAGTCGTTTTCCAAGAAGAGCAGTACAGTTCATTGCTCCAATGCCTGTTGAATAGCTCTTATGTTTCATGACCCATCTGTGCCTGTACTACTGTTCTTCAGATAAGTATACTACCTATTAACAATCAGATGACCAGTGCTCGGCACTATCAGCCTTCAGTATATTCCGTCAAGAAAAAATAAAACCTACGTAAACCGTTTGAGATGGTTAGAGATTAGAGCACCCCATCAGCATTTTTTTAGTTGGTCTCGTGTGGAGGCAGTGCGAACGCTGGGATGCAGCTAACTCAAACCCCATATTAAAGCCACTCCGTCTGCAACGATATCAACAATAAATAAAAGCTGTAACCTCCAAGTCACGTACTTATATAAAATAAAGAATTCTAACAGAGAAACCTACATCCTCCTGAAAAGTATGTAATCACTGTAATACGCCACTTTTTTTTACAAATCATCTGTCATTAAACCGACTTCAGTTAGGGGTACTGAAAAAAACCAATACAACTCTAATGCGCAGATTTACGTACTCCTATGTAACTCTCGTGTGGAGACAGGGTGAACGATGGGATGCTGCTAACTCAAATCCCATCTTAAAGGCACCCAGTCTGCAACGACATGAACAAAAAATTAAAGTTATTATAAGGCAGCAAGTACTTTCGAGATAACATTCGTTGCAGTAAGGCAGGCAGCCGTCCAATACCTGGCCGCATGATGGCACTGCACAGCTAACGATGCCTGCCGTGAGAAATGTATAGCGTAACATTCAGTCGATACCAAAATTCATACCTTCTACGAATCTAAATAATCCATCTTAGTTATTATCCTATTTTGTTCAAATCTGGCACGCAGCCTTTTGTTATTAATGGAATGATGCTGTCAAAATTTCAGATTTTTATGTACTATATTTTCGGGGATAAGGAGAATTACTTAAAAGTCCTCAAACCTACGCTTGTTTTTTAAAACCAAGTTAGGAACAATAACAGTATGGCTTTCATTATCATTTGAAGCCATTACAAAGTTTTCAGTGCATAAAAATCAATTAATAAGAATTTTCTTTTTAGAACTTTAGTCACTTTGTATTACGTAATACAGAAATCGGTAAAAATTTTGATTTGATTATATTTTGCTGTGTAAACCAACAGTGGGAAAGTTATTTTGCAACCACGATTCAGGTGACGTATGTCTGTGTGAGCATGCTTTTGTATAAAAGCAGCCACAATGGCAGTTGGAGGCGGAATAAGTTTATTTATCTATTTGAAGAATATTTCGCACTTTCCTTATTTTGATTAAACATGATACAAGAAATTGAAGTTTTGCTGACATTATTACTATCAATTTAGTGATTGGATAAGGAAACATTTGCCGCGAGAATGATCAGGAAGGAACGTTGTGATTCGTCGTTTGGATCAACAGTCTTTCAGAGTTAAGCTGTTCCCACGTGAATAGAGGAGCGAACAGAGAGGAGAGTACCTTGAGAGAGTCGCTTGCTAGCCAGCCTACGGATAACGCGATGTTAGATCGCTGCTTAAAAATACTCTGTAAGATGAGGAAATAGTGAGCTAGTTTCGTTTCTAACATATCGTGACTGAAGCGAGTAGAGTTACGAGAGTTTTAGTGAAAGTTTGGTGTTTCTAAATTAAATAGTTTGAGAGATTTGAGCGTGTGAACTTTCTGGTCACAGTAACAACTTTACGTGGCGTGTTTCGTGCTCTGTGCGGAATATTTTAGTAAGCACTTCTTACGAAGAAGACCACTGAAACGACCGAATGTTTAACTCGCGAATAGTTGTGGGTCTGTGACTGGTAGAACGTGAAAATTAGTCGGGTCGGACTTGCTAAAATTCTGGCTGCTTTTCGAGTGAATATTTTTTGTACAGAGAGTGAACTTTCAATGATAACGTTTCACCATATTAAATACGGACTTGATAGCCATTTCATACGTTTAAGTGTAAATAAAGAAACGGAGTTAATCTAATTTTAAACGTTTTTCTGCAAGCAGACTGAATATCCCGAACGCGCTATTTTTTTATCATGAAATTTCTAGAACTGACTTTCAAGTAGAGATACGCGGCCTATGAGTGGAAGGTATTAGGTAGTGGATTCATCAACGCTGCTTTTCACAGCCTGGCATGTATCTGCTACCACAGAGTGAAAGGACATCGGCAAGAGTCCTATCGGGGTAGCTGAACTGAACGATAGCGTTAACAACGACGTAGACGACCGACCCCGCCGCGGCTCAGTATAACGTCAACTTACGTACTTAGAAAGAAATAAAGAATTCTAACAGAAAAACCTATCCTACATCCTCCTGAAAAGTACGTAAACACTGTAATACACCACTCTTTTAACAAATCATCTGTCATTAAACCGACGTCAGTTAAGAGTACTAAACAAACTCAATACAGCTCTAATGCGTATAGGTATGTACTCCTACGTAACAACATTCATGTTTATATACTTCGTATGTTTAGGAATGCATTCATGAAGATATTCGCGTGACTAATGCTGCTTAGTAATTCAGATAAGTACAGAGTTAACACACACACTTGCAACTGTACCTTGTATCAGCGTAAACACGTCGTCTTACCTGTAGACGAGATGATTCTAAAGTTATCACAGCGTCAAGAGGGCCCGTGGGTTTAATTGCCTCTTTTTTCACTTGACATTCTAATAAGTTAATAGGTATCCTTGAGCATAGCACGATTGCCATGTTGAGATCCTCTCCCCGGTAAACGTAGTTCGTTCGGGAACTGATCTGTTACCGCTAACTAAACACTAACTATAATTTTGAAAGATCAACTTTCATTTCGTTGTGTTTTTACTCAAACACATTAAAAACTTTTACTCATTTCCATCTGTTAATGAACAAACGGCTACTCCATGAGACGACTTATTACGTGTCTGTAAAAAGTGTATAGTTGATGAACTTCAGTGTAAGTGAAAGAGAGTTGAGTGACTGCATTTTTCGCTTCCTGTTATATAGAGTATCCCACTCAAACATCCCTGATTTCAAGGACCCAGGAGAGAAAAACCACTGCAGATACGACAGTGAAAAATGCACCACATTGTAGAACATCTCAAAGAATTTATATTCCAGCTTCAGAAGTGCCAAGTATCGTCGCCAGAGTGCAGCATGGTCGCATGAAGTAAAAATGGCAACTCCAGAGCAGCACGCGCAAGCAATAGTGAGGTTTGCAGAAACAAAATCGCCAATTATTGTGCAAAGACGTTATCGTCGTGTGTATGAATGTGATCCACCTGATGTGAAAACAAATAAGGAATGTTATAGGAAGTTTCTGGCAACAAGAAGTGTTCTGAAACATTCTGGCGGTGCACGTTACGGAGTTTCAGAAAAGACAGTGGAGGACCTCAGACAAACGTTTCTCAGAAGCCCACGTAAGTCAATTCGTCAAGCGTCTAAGCAACTTGATGTACCTCGATCAATATTGCATCGTGTAGTTCACCAGCGTCTTCGTATGTGTGCTTACAAAGTGCAAATTCTGCATTATCTGACATTGAAAGACAAACCACGCCGACAACAATTTGCTGTGGGTAAGCTGCAACTTATTGATACAGATGCCAGCTTCCTGGAAAAGTGGTTATTCTCAGATGAAGCAAACTGTCAGCTATGTTCGGATTTGGGGTTCCCAAAATTCGCACGATGTCATTGAACATGTTCGTGATAGCCCCAAACTAAACGTCTGGTGTGGGCTATGTCATGACAGGATTGTTGGACCGTTCTTCTTTGCGGAACAAACAGTGAATGGCTCAGTGCATCTGGACATATTGGAACAGTTTCTGTACCCTCACATACAGGACTTGCAACCCAATATCATTTTCCAACAAGATGAAGCTCCGCCACATTGGTCAACGGGTTCGCAAGTTCCTGGATAGGAAATTTCCCAGTCGTTGGATCGAACACGGAGGACCCATTGTCTGGCTACCACGTTCACACGACATTACGCCGCTTGATTTCTTCATGTGGGGATTCGTGAAGGACCGAGTATATACGACCAAAGCGGACAATATTCCTACGTTGCGACATCGTATCACTAATGCGATTGCAACAATAACAGAGGAAATGTTACAAAGAACTTGGCAAGAAATTGAATATAGACTTGATATTGTTCGTGGTACAAGTAGTTCACATGTAGAGGTGTATTGATAACAAATAAATAATTTTTTGAGATGTTCTGCAATGTGGTGCATTTTTCACTGTCGTATCTACTGTGGTTTCTTTCCCTGGGTCTTTTAAATAAGGGCCGGCCTGAGTGGCCGAGCGGTTCTAGGCGCTACAGTCTGGTTCAAATGGTTCAAATGGCTCTGAGCACTATGGGGCTTAACATCTGTAGTCATCAGTCCCCTAGAACTTAGAACTACTTAAACCTAACTAACCTAAGGACATCACACACATCCATGCCCGAGGCAGGATTCGAACCTGCGACCGCACGAGTCGCGACTACAGTCTGGAACCGCGCAACCGCTATGGTCGCAGGTTCGAATCCTGCCTCGGGCATGGATGTGTGTGATGTCCTTGGGTTAGTTAGGTTTAAGTAGTTCTAAGTTCTAGGGGACTGATGACCTCAGAAGTTAAGTCCCATAGTGCTCAGAGCCATTCGAACCTTTTTTTTTTTTTTTTTTTTTTAAATTAGGGAGATTTGAGTGGGATACACTGCATTGTGAAAATCACCGAAACATCAAGGGGAGTGTAATGCGAATATTATTACTATTACTATTATTACTATTTCTCTCTCACCCAGAAGACTTAATGACCTTAAGATGTGGGACTGAATTTCATAAGTGTTCTGTTTTATCAGTGCCTTATCTAAGTTACAATTTCCTTCTTTTATTTTTGGTGTAACACTATTTTGAAATATTATTCTGCAAAAGTTTGGAGAATTCGGCAAATTACATGTGTCATTCATGAAGGGGCAGCAAGATGTATGTAATAGGAGGGTAACAGAAGGCTTAGTGCTAACTGCTAACTGCTACCAAATATTTGTGAGACAATACTCGTCAAGAAACTAAAATCTGCGTTTAATTATTTCGTAGTTAGCCTAAATCTTGGTTTCATTAATATTAGCAGCTAAGACAGTTTTTCAAATACGTTGAGTGTCTTGTAATCTGAATTAAGCAACTGCGAGAATGGGGAACCCAGTAATGGCCAAAACTGCAATGTTCTAACTTGTTCACAGTCTGTAATTTTCGAAATAATTAGCCTTCATTGGCATACTATCCTACTACTTAAATTGCAAGGACTGACTGATGCATTCCTGAAATATTTAGTATTTTTCCTTAGTGTTACTAATATAACGATATTTTCCGAAGATTAAAGTTTTCCTGTTTCCCTTTTCTTTTAAACAGGAAAACAGTGCGCGCATACAATAAAAATAGTAATGTCGTTTTTATCAGACGTCACAAAAAATTTCCATTTGTAACAGAAACTGGTGAAATAGTATCAATTGGAAATTTTATTAATTGTTTGTTGAGAGTAGGTGGAAGAGTAAACTTCTGCGATTATTCTGTGCAAGGTTTTGCGTTCGGGTGTAATGTGTTAACGCTGCTGTGGATTTGTTGGTGCGGCGCACAACCGCTCTTGAAAAGTCTCGCTAAATGTCCTTGTTTACAGCACTGCACGCACTACGTTTCCCTACGTGCTCAGATAGCGCGCGTATTTTTATCAAAACTGTCTGGGTACCCGGGATACTGCTTTCTGCTTCTATGATAGGAAATTGGGTGGTACATGGACTACGTGACTAGCATAGATTGGTGCCGCTACTGGTTTGTTGCATGGACTTTGTCCCTAAATAGACGACACTGTTCGAATTGCGCGTCAGTTGACGTATGTGAACTCGGTGAGTTCCGATTACACCTATTTTTGTGGCGTGAATGGGGACACCGTTTTACGGAATCCATCTCACTTTCGTCAAAATTTTCCCGTACTGTATCCGATATTTTGAGCGATTTTTGAGTAAATATGCGGCTTTCCCCGAAATAGCGTTTTGCCGAATCTGTATTTTCAGGCGGTTTTGCTATTGTTAAATTTTTCTTCGGGGGAAAGATCTGTTTATTTCAATGACAGTGTATAAACGTTTTTATTGGATGTGAGAGTAATTATCATATCCTGCGTAAATGGTTCAGCAGTAGATGGTTTACAGTTTCATTTTCACACAAAAATTGACGCTTATGGATTTGCCCTTTGAGATCAACTGCCCACGCAGCATATAGTTTTACGGTTTCTTACGATACCAAATAAGTTGGAGCCTAGCTGCTACAACACGTGGCTACTCTTGTAATGCCTTGAGAGCAAACTTAATTTAAAATCTAAACGCTCAGGTTTATCAATAGGACACAATTTTTGCTGAAGATAATTTTTGCAGAAGACACAGTATCTGGGATTAGCAGAAAAACACTTTGCCTAGCAGTGTCAGTCACGCTAGTCACCTAGAAGTGAAGGTGCAGACGTCGGTAGTATGTGTCCAAACCCTCGCTTGTCAAAGGCTGCTTTTAGCTAAGGTACCGCCCGTACAATATCGTGTATTTTTTTCTGTTGGCATGGGCGATAAATGCCAGCCATTCTCAATAAACCTGTAAGCTTATTGCTGTCAGCAGCATGAGTCCATTGCGCCATGAGGGAGGAAGAGGGAAGGAGGAAGTGATTAATTAAGACACTTAGCAAACGTGGGTCACAAATATGTATCCTAGCGCATGTAACAAAATGTAAGGCATGTTAGGAGTTAACAATAATAAGGCTTGTTAGAATGTAAGATAAAAATAGGCAACGTTCCCAACTTCCCACACAATCTCTACTCACCATACGTACGATCACAGCTGGACACACGTGCACTGCTTCCATATCAGCTGATGCATCTTTCATCATGTTTAAGCAACATGCAAAATTTTGTTACCCAGATGGTCAATATCTGGAAACTGTAGTAGGTCTCCAGCATATTAAATCGTGCACTTCCCTATATCAGTCATGAGCTCCAACTCAGGGACACACTTATCTTTCTGTTCTGTTTCGTTTTTGTCATTTTTGTGGCTTATGAAGCTTATCCAAGTTTGAGGGATGTAATATGCTTCTCCACGTGTTCGTTCTTAATTCAGTGGAACGGACGATGTTCTTTTCTGTGACCGCATCCCATTGCGTTAAACCTGTGTGATGACACATTTTATGTTTCTATTGTTGCTCGTTTTTACATGTGATCACCTCGTTATCGTCTGTTATATGAATTTGCCTTCAGATATAACTAAATGGCCTGTACTATGTATTTATATACTTTTTTTCGTTTTATTATCATTGGTCTCCATTTATTCGGCCACCTGGGAGTTAAAAGACTTATTGGATCACTGATTTATTGGTTGTTCATTTCTGAGCACGTCATCCATATTTCGTATATGTCATTCATCACGTGTTTATTTTCCTTTCGTATTAATATGAACATTCCGCAATGAGATTTTCACTCTGCAGCGGAGTGTGCGCTGATATGAAGCTTCCTGGCAGATTAAAACTGTGTGCCACACCGAGACTCGAACTCGTGACCTTTGCCTTTCGCGGGCAAGTGCTCTACCAACTGAGCTACCCAAACACGACTCACGCTCCGTCCTCACAGCTTTACTTCTGCCAGTATCTCGCCTCCTACCTTCCAACCTTTACTGGCAGAAGTAAAGCTGTGAGGACGGGGCGTGAGTCGTGCTTGGGTAGCTCAGTTGGTAGAGCACTTGCCCGCGAAAGGCAAAGGTCCCGAGTTCGAGTCTCGGTCCGGCACACAGTTTTAATCTGCCAGGAAGTTTAATATGAACATTGTCTTTCAGTTGTAGTGTAGGTCCCTGGCTGGCTACTCACATCCCGGTTCAGGTGGAGACTTGCCAACATCCACTAGGCCAGTCCACCTCCACCAAAAGCCTCGGCCGCCGTCAAAATGTCGACAATGTCCCGCACTGCCCACAGGAAAAGCGCCACAGGCTTCCCGACCGCCCTGCTGTGGGAGCCTTCCTGAGACTCGCACCAATACAGTTCACAACGACCACGCCTTCTGACGAAATACTGTTGCGAGAAGGCGCTGCCACCCTATTTCACTTTGTACCTGCGCTAACTGTTGCTCAAATACCCCTAAATGCACCCTCTGCACTCCACAGCGGAGCTACCACTGCCAGCTGGGCAGCGTAGGAAGAGCGACGTACCACGAATTTCAGAAACAAGATATAAATTTCCTCCCCCACTCCCCTCCCGCAAAACAGACTGCTACTCTGACAGCAGGAGAAGGAGAGACGACCCCTGGACACACAAACAAAACAAGAATTACAATGTGCCTGCTACTGAGGCATCAACTGAGGGAATTTACCGATAATGTCAGCTAAAAGCAAAATATTATGTCTGCACTTCATTGTCATTTAGGGTCATGAGTGATCACATTGCCACATTGCGCCCGTATCACAAACAGACAGGAGGATCCGAAAGCATTCGCCCTAGCGTAAAAACGACACAAAAAGGACACCTATAGTTGCCCACTAAAGGATCAAACGGTACTGTATCATGTTAGGCTCCAGAGGAGCCATCAGTACCAACTGGCACTTAACTGTAGTTCACTCAGAATCGTCAGCCGCTCTCACTGTTGCCCTCAGCCGAACTGAACTTGTCACCGCTGAAACTCCCAGTTCCCTCTCCAACATCTCTAGACCCATCTCACTTTCACCAACAGCCTCTGACACGATCCAACTGTAGGCCATGACCCGTCTTGACTGGTCACAGGCTTACTAGCCGCTTCATGTCGCTGACCCCTAGGAGAAGTCCGAGTGCAACAGGTTGCTGCCTTCCTACGACTCGAGCCGCCCCAGTCACCCCAGAGCAGCACCACTAGTTGTGGCTCAACCACCGCCGAGTGCCGGCTGCCAGTCGGCTTTCTGCACTGGGGAGACAAATTCTTGCAGTAAACACGGGGCTCCATGGGAGCTATAACATGTGTACGGCCACCCTGACGCCACCTGAAGACTCTTCGATGGCTGAACTCGCCACGGAGCGTCATCTTGTGGGTTCAAAAATGGCTCTGAGCACTATGGGACTTAACATCTATGGTCATCAGTCCCCAAGAACTTAGAACTACTTAAACCTAACTAACCTAAGGACATCACACAACACCCAGCCATCACGAGGCAGAGAAAATCCACGACCCCGCCGGGAATCGAACCCGGGAACCCGGGCGTGGGAAGCGAGAACGCTACCGCACGACCACGAGATGCGGGCTCATCTTGTGGGAAATGAGAGTGAGAATACTGGCTGGATACATGTATGTGAAAGTACGTCTACAACAATCGAAAACTGGCTGACTGCTACGACGAAATAAGGGGAGGGTAACTGCCCAGAGAGAAGCGTTTACTAACTGGCGCTGATATTTCGTTGGCCTCTAACGAGATGTGAGGACAAAGTTTCAGTATTCTGGAAGTGCAAGTCGGGGGACAACTGCATCAAAAGCAGCGAGCTGGAGTGTGAAGAGTGGACCGTCAGTAGCGTGTTGACATTCAGTCGGCTCGTTCTTTTTCACTGGAGTGATGAATGAGAAATTGTGACGATTCCAAAGGAAAACCATGTTGGAAGTTGGTCTGCACTAGGCTTTGTTGCCAATCCGTTCCTGTGATTACTTAAGTAGTGTTTAACTTTCCAGTCTTGGCTGGATTTTATTCCTGTGCTACGCTTTTTCTAACGAGCGTTCAACTTTGATTCCTCTTCTGGATTAGTCATCCGCCCTTCTCCTGACACTTTTTACAGTCTCATTCCAGTAATGGTCCGCGTTTTACCTCTATTACCAACGATTGATTCTCATGACCACAATCATTCAGTTAAAATGGATTTCCTTGGGTGCTACCTCTGTAATACGGCAAATCCAAAACTTTACTTCAGTCTAAGTGCCGACAGCTCGCAGCGCAACTATCACGACAGTAGCCGTCCCCTTAGCCGCCGCCAGCAGACAGCATCAATGATTATCTCTGCCTGCACAAAGTGAACAGGCCATTCAACTGCCAACGGCTGTCAACAATCTGCCAGGTCCTGCCCACTATCGAGATGGATAAGATAGCAGCTCAAGACATGCACTGCCACAGATCGAGTCCCGCCAACTACCGACTCTGCACTGCCGTCGGTCAGCTCTTCTGAAGTCGTTAGCAAGCCATGAGCTGGGGTTGGTGTCATTCCAGTCCACAAAAAACATAGCACGTTACCCAGAAGTTATTTATGTAGTGCAAACTGTTATTCTGAATATTTTCCTAACACAATTAATTTGACAAGCTCAGATGGATGCAGTTATTTATCACTATCTAAAAAAATTAGCAGTTCACATTCAGTATTTTAAATGGGATGTAAATCAGCTTAAGATTTGAAATCGTGACTGCGTAGAACTTCACCTCACTCAGCTGGTTCTGCCTTGAAATGATACATCATGCTTGAATAAAAATTTGGTTAACATATCAATTAACATCTGTAAATAGACAAACAATCAATGGATAGCAACAAATACAGTGTAATCTGTAGACTTCACGCAAATCATATACAGTATATGGTGTCCGGGTCCGGAAGAACAGGCACCATTTTCATCCTGCGACCACTATGAATCAAAACATAAGGTAATTAAAGACATTGGATGACAATGGGCACCAATTTACGTTATATCAACGGAACATTTCCAAAATTTCTGCTGGACCAGGACTCGAACCCGCGCCTCCTGCTCACTAAGTACACCATCCAGACACAGTGGTCAGCATTACTGAATGGACTATCCTGTCACCGCTCCCGTCAAACCAAAAATCTCAAATTATACCACACACACTATTGATGTGGTGCCCCTGCTCATTAGCCTCATTACTTGCGGAGTCTCACACATTTCCATAAGAGTTTGAGCTTGGTGTGCAACTGCACTGACGGGGTCATTGGCAGATTGCAGGTGCACACCATGACTGAAGTCTTACGGGAATCGGCGAGAAGCCGTGGGTAATGAAGCTAATATGCAGGGCACCTCATCAGTAGTGTGTGATATAAATTGCTATTTTGAGTTTGACGGGAGGGATTCTTGGGTAGTTCGTGCGGCTGTGGTGTCCGGATGACGTAGTGATCAGCAGTTCGAATTCCGGCCCAGCACAAATTCTTGATTAAAATCAATATCCACTTGCAGCTAATATCTTTAATTCCTTGTAAACCAGATGAAGATTGAACTCTCCTAAGTAGATACACTGATACGCCAAAACATAATGACCACTGCTCATCGCGACGATGCATGCGCCTTGTGGCACTGCAGGTACGCGACTCGTTAAAAAAAAGTATGTAATTGGAGCAGACACGGTCGGGGGGTCACCCTAGCGAAGATGTGGGCTGAAAATGGAGAAATTCATTGAGATAAGCTACTTTGACAAAGGGCACGTATGCAGAACTTGTGAACGGGTATCTCGAAAACGGCGAAGGTGATTGAGGTTCACCTGCTACTCTCGTGAGCGTCTACGGGAAGAGATGGAAGGACAGTGGAACTACGACTATGAGCTAAATGGTTGGACGTCCACGACTCTTTACAGAACGTGGGGCTCGAAGGCTTGTCTGCTCTGTAAATTAGGATACATGATGATCTGTTACATCTCTGCTGAAAGAGCAAAATGCTGGTGTACGCATAAGTGTTTCGGAGCACACCGTTCATAGTACAGTGTTGAACATGCAACTGCGTAGCAGACCAACCCTAACCTTTCACCTGTTGATCCAATGACATCGTCAACCACGACTGCAGTGGGCACTAGACCATCGGGACTCGACCGTCGCTCAATGGAAACATGTCAGCCCTTCGAGTGAATCACATTTTTGCTACGCTAGGTCGAGGCCGTCTCCACAAACGCCGTCATGGAGGTGAATAGCGGCTCGAATCGCGCAGTGCGCCTCGGACGCAGACTGATGGCAGCAGTATTTTGCTACGGGAGACATTCTCTCGCGCTAGCATGGAACCTACGGTAATTATCCAAGACACAATGACAGCTGCGAAACATTTGCATCCGTTCACGCTAGATGTCTCCGCTGACGCCGATGTCATCGTTCAGCAGTATAATTGCTCCTGTCTCGGAGCCAGAACGATGCTACAGCGGTCTGAGGAGCATTATAGTGAGCTCGATGTCTTGGTGACCAAATTTGCCTGGTGTAAGCCGTATAGAACCCACCTGGATTGCTATCTGCTGCCGTCAACGCGGACGCATATCAGCGCCCCCCTTATTTACGCGAATTACATGGTCTATGCGTAGACATCTAATGCCACGTGCTTCCACAAACATACCAAGAAACTGTCGGATCCCTGATACGGAGAATCAGTGACGTATCTCGTTCCAAAGGCGGACAAACAAGCTATTTAGCAGGTGGTCATGATTTTTGGCTCATCTGTGTAGCTGCTTCCTACTTAAAAGAGGCCCGAGATTAGGAACGCAAGGCCAATTGTAGAATTAGGTAGAATGCTAATCTCAGCCAAGAGAAAATGTACTCAAGTACGTAGCTTGCTTTTAGGTTGTAATAAATCAGGCTAGCTCTATAAAAGAATAGGAATATCATTTAAACACCAACGCCGAAAAAGGAGTTACGGCAACTCGAGTTACACAAACTGAGTACCTAATACATTACATATACCCTGCACAAATAATAATGGTAGATTACGAACAGGGCTCAAATCCGATGGCAGGAAGTAGACAGCCCACTTCAGATAACAGTGACATAAACAATTTTAGCAACGTAAGTAAATCAAGTTGGATGTAAACTTTCTAAATATTGTTGGGGTTTAACGTAAATCTAAACAATATACGACCCATCGTTTAAACAATTAGAGGGTACAGAGTATAGCCCCGAGTAATCGTTCGTACAGTTAAGACACTGTGCATCTTACCTAATAAGTCCAACAAGCGCGGATGACTACGGCTCACAAATCAAAATTTGCCCGTTAAGTCTTCATACACAAAAAGCAGATAGACTTCCAAGGCCGTCTTTCATAAAATCCGGGTGACGTGCTTCTCGGACATGTCACTTGGTAGAATAGAGCATTACGCAGCCACTCAAGGTCAAATTCAACCTTCGTCAAATTCTCATGGCATCTATGTGGCACGTAAATGAATGCGCTTGCCCTTGGATGGCAATCTTCCAGTTATCCAGACTAGTAAAGCGTGCAAAAAATACGGCACTGTTATGAAACGTTCGTCAATCTTGTAAAACACAAAAGTAATCAGTTCTGGAGAATTAGATACAGGGATGGCGCCGGCTGATTACGAAAGAGCGAAGGCCATATTTTTATACGGACACAGGTCTACGATAACTCTACGATAAACAAGACTCGCTCCCACGAAACAGACACAATTCGCCGTCATAGGGCCAAGACAATTAAACTGCACCAACCCTGCCATGTTTCTAAACAAGAGCCAGAGGAGAAGAAATAAATTTTCTTAGTCAAACGACGGTTTTCACGTAATGAAAGAACAGATGTCTGCGCAGGAATATTAAGTTACAGAAGCATGCGACACAAACTGAAGTACTGTACTACATTACTAAACATCTGAGTAAGCCTTATGACACCGTAAACCACACCACGAGGAGCACTGTAGGTAGAGAGACGAATGGAACATCAACGACATAACAGCGGAACAAAAACTAGTAGTAGAAGTAGCACCTGTGTCGGAGATGACGATCTCTCAGTGAGGTTTTACAGAACTTATTGTTGTATTGTGTCACTTATTTCCCTCCTTAACGAACTACTATAGGCTTCAACCGACTGGTTTATATTAGTAATTTATACGATTATCCGTAAACGGCCGAATTTTCAGGAAATAAATAATTAACAAGACTCCACAGTTATGAACATGAATTTCAAATTTTTTTACAAGGTTATTGAACTGTCGGTTGTGACGAATAACCTGACAAGTTATTCGATATTATCAGATCAATTCTACTCCAAGAAGTTCCTTAGTCGAAATACAAGAAACATAGAGAGACATTGTTCATACGACTAGTTCCACCAAAACCAAAGTAGACTTTGTCCCAGATTTTCAACCCGCGTATTACAGATTGGAGAACTATCACGTGAGGGAAGTCGTATGAACAGTGGGGTTGATCTTATGATTCAGCGCAGCCATACGGAATAGCGTAACGCATACCTCATGACTGGACACAAATAACACACTTTCAACCCCTATAATAATAAAACGAGCTCTCAAGAAATGTATTCGATCGTCGGCATACTGTATAGCAGTGACAACGGAGCCTTTTCCCAAAAAAATAATTGCATTCGGATTGGTTATAAATGCTTACGAGGACGACGTGTTTGTAATTTTAACTAAAGATCAAAATGTATTGAACATGCTAAGCATCCCCCTAATATATTGACATCCCGGAAACCAAAATTAAACAGACAAAAACCGATAACAATGGGTTATAAACATGAATCACTGCAATGACTATATCAGCCTAATATCCAGGAACGCTTAATTAGGATTGTCAATACAGTACTTCAAACATAGCTGCGCTACAGCAATGGTTCCACGTAAATCAGACTAAGAACAGCCGACCAGTTGCAAAGGATAAAGTAATCTTTACCTAGGTTTCAATAGATATAAATCTATCTTCTTCAGAAGACGGCCTGGGGACAATGAACATCGTAATATATATTAAGGTATGAAACATGAGTCAAGAATAAAGTTTAACATATATTAGGAAAATATTGTATTACAAGATGTGAGAAAGATTCTTGGTACTTACAGTATTATAACAACATGAAGTGATATGTCCTTATCGTTTAGGCAAACATCTGCATAGTTACATTATTCATATAAAATATAGCCCTGACAACAGGGTTTGTCAAACAAATAAAATAGTTACATAGAAGTTGCAGAGCGCCTAAGCGACTGAGTAAAATCGGCCAGCGTAGTAGCACAGCGGCCAGGGCAGGTGGCGCTCATGTCGCGAACTATGTGCCGATAGGCGTACTGAAGTAACATTTGAAACATCAATATTAAATGCGTTCTTAAATAGAGTGATAATAAATAAATTGGCAAGCATTCAACACTCCCGTTATGACATTGTGGGAGGTATAGGAACAATAACGTAGATACATACATCAAAAAGACAGGTGGCGCTTCCGCCGTGAGTTACATGCAGTGGTCTATATAGCCAAAATATAAAGTTATATTACCATATTAGTGAAGCCCATAGAACGTATATAAGTCAGCACATCAAGAACAATCAGTAATGGCTTTTAAGAAAATTACGAGACCTGGTCTACAATCCAGTTACTACGTAATATAGAATAAGAGAAAATTACATGAGGGCCGCTGTAGTGGCAGCCATACATCGTGAAAAGAACACATTATATAAACGATAGTAAACTGGAAGATTTGAAAGTGCATTATAGCTTCCTGAGGAAATAGACTACTGAGGTTACTAGCATTAATGTTATATATTACACAGTACGGGTTTATAGCCTTCGAAAAATTGTTTACAGGCATGGTTCAACTGATCATTCAGAATATTGCCGTCTTTGAGCTCTAGATGTTTAAAAATAAATAGCTCTTCTCACAGATCTAGTCTCCGTCCTTTGACCTGTCTGTGTAGGATAACCGTGTCTTCTAACTGTTTAGGCGTATGGCCGGTTATCAAGAGGTGTTCAGCAAAGGTAGAGTTGCGAATATTCGTTCCTTTTTTACCTAACAGATGTTCTTTATATCGTGTTTTCACAGCTCTGCCGGTTTGACCAATATAATAAGAGGGGCAGTTATTACAGGTTAGCTTGTAAATACCTGAATTAGAAAACCAATCGCTGGCAATCTCTACTGACTGTACAAGATTTCTTTTTAAACTGTTATCTGTAGAAAAGGAGACGTTACGGTTATATTTTTTTATTTAGAAGACGTTTAATCCTATACGATAAGTTACCCAGGAAAGGGATGGAAATAAATTTTTTAGTTTCTGTGGTATCCGTGGGGAGAATATTTCTCAAAGTCGAACATTTTTGGGAGATTTTCTTATTGAGCAGGTAATCTATCATATTCTGGTTATACCCATTATTAACCGCAATCGCTTTGATGACATTCAATTCCTTTTTTTGATCCGCAGGTGATAAAGGAGTGGTTACCATTCGGTGAATGGCGGAATGAAAAAATGCCAATTTATGAGCTTTTGGATGGGTTGAGTCAGCAGGAATGACATTATCAGAATATGTTTCCTTGCGGAAGATATTAAAATGGAAGGAATTATCTTCTATAGAAATTGTTAAATCGAGAAAATTAAGTTCACGTTTATCATTTTGAAGTTCTTTTGTGAAGGAAATTTTCATGTAAACCGTTGAAAGTGTTAAAGAGATGCTCTAACTCATGATCAGTGCCATCAAAAGCAATGAAAATGTCATCAACATACCGTGCATAATAGCGGATTTTGTGGCGTAATTCTGAACTTGAATTGAAGAACGTTGTTTCCAGGGCGTTAATGAAAACCTCTGCTAGAATACCGGCGAGTGGGCTACCCATTGCTAGACCATCTGGTTGTACATACATTTTCCCATTAAATGTGAAGTAATTGTATTTTAAAATGACCTTGAGCAAACCAATGAGTTCGGCAATCTGAGTTTCACTTAATTTTTTATGTTTAAGAAGATTCTCTTTTACAAGGTCTATGGTTTCATCAACCGGAACATTTGTGTAAAGGCTGACGATGTCAAAGGACACCAGTCTAGTGTCAGGTGTACAACTTATAGATTGAATATTGTTAATTAATTCCTTACTGTTTTTTACAGAAAAATTATTTTCAAAAGTGAAAGCATCTTTAATTTTAAAATGGAGGCGCCTAGCAAGTGTATGATGTGGACTGCCTATACCATTCACTATAGGGCGGATCGGGTGATTTTGTTTATGCAGTTTAAACTGACTTCTGAGCACTGGTGGTTTAGGGTTCATATTTATAAGCCCTTTCTTTTGGAACTTATTGAACAAGCTGACGGAATTCGTTAAAGTACGCCGGATTTCATTTTGCAGTTCAGTAGTAGGATCTACAGTAACCTCAGTGATGTCGTTTTCCTCAAAAAACTTTACAGTCTTCTCTATATATTCATTTTTATAAGCCACGACCACGGTGTTCCCTTTGTCACTCTTAGTGATTAATGCGTCGTGCTCTCTAAGTTTATGATTAATGCTTTTTATTATACTATATTCGCCCGATTGCTTATTAGGAGATAATTTAATTTCTTTTTCTATTATGTTGTTACATTCGTAGGCACATTTGACTTGCTCCGTTTTCTCTAATTTCAGAGATTCTAAACCGATTTTTAGATCTACAATGAGATTACAAATAACTGGATATTTATCGAGTTTAGCAGGCAAGTTATATTTAAGGCCTTTACACAACAAGTCATTTTCGGCCTGCGTAAAAGAAATATTGGTTTTATTTAGTACTCTATCGTAAAATAGGTGCTTAACACTATTGTCTGCTGTATTATCACTTTTACTTGTGGTCCTATTACTAAACTTTAAAAGCTTTCTTTCATGTCTGGCCTTGATTATTTCTTTACGATTAGAGAGCCATTCATTAAAACTATTCCACAGGTGGTCAATTTGAAAATTACAAAGATCTTTAAAGGCTTTAGTTAAAAATAGGTGTATACAGTAGGCTTCACTATTAAGGACATCTTTTTTCTTGTACAAATTTACTGTGCTCTCGGAAATGACTAAATGCACTAGCTTCTTTTTAATAGAAGGCACCCTGTTACACTGTTTAAAATTTACGTATGCCTTCACATAATCAGGGATAATGTCTTTCTCTAGGCACTGGTGATTAAAGTCAATAGCCATACCTGCTTTCACAATTTTTAATTTGATGTCCATATACCTGGATGCAGCTTTTGATACCTCGGCAGGCAAGAATTTCAGTACTTTAAACATAGCTGCACTACAGCAATGGTTCCACGTAAATCAGAGTAAGAACAGCCGACCAGTTGCAAAGGATAAAGTAATCTTTACCTAGGTTTCAATAGATATAAATCTATCTTCTTCAGAAGACGGCCTGGGGACAATGAACATCGTAATATATATTAAGGTATGAAACATGAGTCAAGAATAAAGTTTAACATATATTAGGAAAATATTGTATTACAAGATGTGAGAAAGATTCTTGGTACTTACAGTATTATAACAACATGAAGTGATATGTCCTTATCGTTTAGGCAAACATCTGCATAGTTACATTATTCATATAAAATATAACCCTGACAACAGGGTTTGTCAAACAAATAAAATAGGTACATAGAAGTTGCAGAGCGTCTAAGCGACTGAGTAAAATCAGCCAGCGTAGTAGCACAGTGGCCAGGGCAGGTGACGCTCATGTCGCGAACTATGTGGCGATAGGCGTACTGAAGTAACATTTGAAACATCAATATTAAATGCGTTCTTAAATAGAGTGATAATAAATAAATTGGCAAGCATTTAACACTCCCGTTATGACATTGTGGGAGGTATAGGAACAATAACGTAGATACATACATCAAAAAGACAGGTGGCGCTTCCGCCGTGAGTTACATGCAGTGGTCCATATAGCCAAAATATAAAGTTATATATTACCATATTAGTGAAGCCAATAGAACGTATATAAGTCAGCACATCAAGAACAATCAGTAATGGCTTTTAAGAAAATTACGAGACCTGGTCTACAATCCAGTTACTACGTAATATAGAATAAGAGAAAATTACATGAGAGCCGCTGTAGTGGCAGCCATACATCGTGAAAAGAACACATTATATAAACGATAGTAAACTGGAAGATTTGAAAGTGCATTATAGCCTCCTGAGGAAATAGACTACTGAGGTTACTAGCATTAATGTTATATATTACACAGTACAGGTTTAATGCCTTTGACATCGTCAACCTTTACACAAATGTTCCGGTTGATGAAACCATAGACCTTGTAAAAGAGAATCTTCTTAAACATAAAAAATTAAGTGAAACTCAGATTGCCGAACTCATTGGTTTGCTCAAGGTCATTTTAAAATACAATTACTTCACATTTAACGGGAAAATGTATGTACAACCAGATGGTCTAGCAATGGGTAGCCCACTCGCCGGTATTCTAGCAGAGGTTTTCATTAACGCCCTGGAAACAACGTTCTTCAATTCAAGTTCAGAATTACGCCACAAAATCCGCTATTATGCACGGTATGTTGATGACATTTTCATTGCTTTTGATGGCACTGATCATGAGTTAGAGCATCTCTTTAACACTTTCAACGGTTTACATGAAAAAATTTCCTTCACAAAAGAACTTCAAAATGATAAACGTGAACTTAATTTTCTCGATTTAACAATTTCTATAGAAGATAATTCCTTCCATTTTAATATCTTCCGCAAGGAAACATATTCTGATAATGTCATTCCTGCTGACTCAACCCATCCAAAAGCTCATAAATTGGCATTTTTACATTCCGCCATTCACCGAATGGTAACCACTCCTTTATCACCTGTGGATCAAAAAAGGGAATTGAATGTCATCAAAGCGATTGCGGTTAATAATGGGTATAACCAGAATATGATAGATTACCTGCTCAATAAGAAAATCTCCCAAAAATGTTCGACTTTGAGAAATATTCTCCCCACGGATACCACAGAAACTAAAAAATTTATTTCCATCCCTTTCCTGGGTAACTTATCGTATAGGATTAAACGTCTTCTAAATAAAAAATATAACTGTAACGTCTCCTTTGCTGCAGATAACAGTTTAAAAAGAAATCTTGTACAGTCAGTAGAGATTGCCAGCGATTGGTTTTCTAATTCAGGTATTTACAAGCTAACCTGTAATAACTGCCCCTCTTATTATATTGGTCAAACCGGCAGAGCTGTGAAAACACGATATAAAGAACATCTGTTAGGTAAACAAGGAACGAATATTCGCAACTCTACCTTTGCTGAACACCTCTTGATAACCGGCCATACGCCTAAACAGTTAGAAGACACGGTTATCCTACACAGACAGGTCAAAGGACGGAGACTAGATCTGTGGGAAGAGCTATTTATTTTTAAACATCTAGAGCTCAAAGACGGCAATATTCTGAATGATCAGTTGAACCTTGCCTGTAAACAATTTTTCGAAGGCTTTAAACCCGTACTGTGTAATATATAACAGTAATGCTAGTAACCTCAGTAGTCTATTTCCTCAGGAAGCTATAATGCACTTTCAAATCTTCCAGTTTACTATCGTTTATATAATGTGTTCTTTTCACGATGTATGGCTGCCACTACAGCGGCCCTCATGTAATTTTCTCTTATTCTATATTACGTAGTAACTGGATTGTAGACCAGGTCTCGTAATTTTCTTAAAAGCCATTACTGATTGTTCTTGATGTGCTGACTTATATACGTTCTATGGGCTTCACTAATATGGTAATATAACTTTATATTTTGGCTGTATAGACCACTGCATGTAACTCACGGCGGAAGCGCCACCTGTCTTTTTGATGTATGTATCTACGTTATTGTTCCTATACCTCCCACAATGTCATAACGGGAGTGTTAAATGCTTGCCAATTTATTTATTATCACTCTATTTAAGAACGCATTTAATATTGATGTTTCAAATGTCACTTCAGTACGCCTATCGGCACATAGTTCGCGACATGAGCGCCACCTGTCCTGGCCGCTGTGCTACTACGCTGGCCGATTTTACTCAGTCGCTTAGACGCTCTGCAACTTCTATGTACCTATTTTATTTGTTTGACAAACCCTGTTGTCAGGGCTATATTTTATATGAATAATGTAACTATGCAGATGTTTGCCTAAACGATAAGGACATATCACTTCATGTTGTTATAATACTGTAAGTACCAAGAATCTTTCTCACATCTTGTAATACAATATTTTCCTAATATATGTTAAACTTTATTCTTGACTCATGTTTCATACCTTAATATATATTACGATGTTCATTGTCCCCAGGCCGTCTTCTGAAGAAGATAGATTTATATCTATTGAAACCTAGGTGAAGATTACTTTATCCTTTGCAACTGGTCGGCTGTTCTTAGTCTGATTGTCAATACATTCACATATCGATACAATGTTAATGACCAGCTAGACATGGGGATTAATACCCCAACTCTACTACTGAATGTGTCAGTAACAGTTTATCCCCGACGATACAAACCAATTTCAGCTGTACTGGATGCTTACATTTATTGCTGATAGTTAGTCAAGATCAATTACTTGCTACGTAAACAGCTGAGAGAAAGGACACGACCTCATATTTCAGTGTAGCTCACTTAATTAGAAGGGTCATGCACTGATGCTTTGAGTCCTAACAGATGTACTAATCAATCATGAAACCCAATCATTAGAAATTAGCGAAAAGTAAGCAAACAATAGATAAGTAATGAACATTAAACTTAAGCAGTATGAAAGAAACCCGTAGAATAATACGTGGCATACAGCAGATGATTTCAACGTTGACCATACGTTTGTTCAAATAAATACACACAAATAATGTTGGCCTCAGAACCACTGCTAATTTTAACACAGCTTAATAAGTCACAGCTGCAAAATACTAACACGAATTCTTTACAGACGAATGGAAAAACTAGTAGAAGCCAACCTCGGGGAAGATCAGTTTGGATTCCGTAGAAACACTGGAACACGTGAGGCAATACTGACCTTACGACTTATCTTAGAAGAAAGATTAAGGAAAGGCAAACCTACGTTTCTAGCATTTGTAGACTTAGAGAAAGCTTTTGACAATGTTGACTGGAATACTCTCTTTCAAATTCTAAAGGTGGCAGGGGTAAAATACAGGGAGCGAAAGGCTATTTACAGTTTGTACAGAAACCAGATGGCAGTTATAAGAGTCGAGGGACATGAAAGGGAAGCAGTGGTTGGGAAGGGAGTAAGACAGGGTTGTAGCCTCTCCCCGATGTTGTTCAATCTGTATATTGAGCAAGCAGTAAAGGAAACAAAAGAAAAATTCGGAGTAGGTATTAAAATTCATGGAGAAGAAATAAAAACTTTGAGGTTCGCCAATGACATTGTAATTCTGTCCGAGACAGCAAAGGACTTGGAAGAGCAGTTGAATGGAATGGACAGTGTCTTGAAAGGAG
Source organism: Schistocerca americana (assembly GCF_021461395.2). Lineage (NCBI taxonomy): Eukaryota > Metazoa > Arthropoda > Insecta > Orthoptera > Acrididae > Schistocerca > Schistocerca americana. The sequence goes on from NC_060123.1 coordinate 456,879,050, forward strand.
GATATAAGATGAACATCAACAAAAGCAAAACAAGGATAATGGAATGTAGCCTAATTAAGTCGGGTGATGCTGAGGGAATTAGATTAGGAAATGAGGCACTTAAAGTAGTAAAGGAGTTTTGCTATTTGGGGAGCAAAATAACTGATGATGGTCGAAGTAGAGAGGATATAAAATGTAGGCTGGCAATGGCAAGGAAAGCGTTTCTGAAGAAGAGAAATTTGTTAACATCCAATATTGATTTAAGTGTCAGGAAGTCATTTCTGAAAGTATTCGTATGGAGTGTAGCCATGTATGGAAGTGAAACATGGACGATAAATAGTTTGGACAAGAAGAGAATAGAAGCTTTCGAAATGTGGTGCTACAGAAGAATGCTGAAGTTTAGATGGGTAGATCACATAACCAATGAGGAAGTATTGAATAGGATTGGGGAGAAGAGAAGTTTGTGGCACAACTTGACCAGAAGAAGGGATCGGTTGGTAGGACATGTTATGAGGCATCAAGGGATCACCAATTTAGTATTGGAGGGCAGCGTGGAGGGTAAAAATCGTAGAGGGAGACCAAGAGATGAATACACTAAGCAGATTCAGAAGGATGTAGGTTGCAGTAGGTACTGGGAGATGAAAAAGCTTGCACAGGATAGAGTAGCATGGAGAGCTGCATCAAACCAGTCTCAGGACTGAAGACCACAACAACAACAACAATTATTTAGGATAACAACGAAAATGAATTTCATATTACAAACAGAGCATTCGCAGATAGGAGTAATTGCGAACTAAGTACTTGGAGTTGGACGAAAATTCACGAAAAAACCGGCATCCTAAACCTCAAAAAAATCAACAGTGTAGACTCTTACTATAATGACATTGAAATCTAATGCCTCAACTAAATACCGTTTAGGATACTTCATATAAGCAAAATTAAATATCTAAACAAAGCTATTGTACTTCAGAGCTCCATATAAGTCTTTATACATCAACAAATTTTGTGCCATTGGAAAATAGTCAGTCACTGAAAACTCGGCTTCGCCACTCAAGTGCAACAGCATCACAGTTTCGAAAACTTACTAAGCTCCCAACACGTGGGCACCAAAGTATTTTGAAGTCCGGAGTAATGTACTTAAGTCCATTACACAATACACTGATTATTCCTGGAAGACATTCTTACCAAGTCCATAAGAATTGGGGTAATATGTGTGCATCTGCACAGAAGAGGAAGGTCATGGCTGGTATTGCCAGAACTATATACTAATATGGATTTGGTGTCTGTTCTTTCAGACATTTAAAACGGTATATTAATACCTTATATTAATACCTTTTTAAGTTGGTGACAAAATGCACAACATGATTATACATACAGGTTCTATTCAAAAAGTTTGAAAAAGAGACTAAAAGTAGAAGCAAGACAGGTAATGTTGGAAAAATAATGGTGATGCTAAAAGAATAAATGTAAGTGAAAGAATGTTAAGAGTCCATAATCATAGAAGAGATGAAGTTTTGGGATTGAAACCAGTTGGTATATTTAAATATGTCAGTAAATTACCAATTGAATTCAATGGAGACAAATAAATTAATCATGGATAGGAATATAAAGGAAGAGATGGCTTAACGATTCTTTTATTTGAAAAACAGATTACTATATAGTGATATGGGTGAAGAATTTTTTTGTGTTGATGTATCGAATTATGCAGATATATTATATGAATCAGCATAATTATATGATAGTATCCCAAATAAAATAAACTCAAGTAGATGTTATATACATAAATAAATGACATAACAATGATTATTTCACAAACTTAAGAAAATCAACTATTGAATCTTCAGATTATTCAGATATAAATTCATCTGGGAATATGGCTAAAGGTTCAGTAAAGAAATTTTCCAGACAAACCTGTCGAATATATGTGGATGAATGATATTAGAGCATTAATCGATAGATTTACAGTAATTCATGACGAAAAAGTAGGTGGAAATAAAGTTACCATTATGAAAACGTAGTAATAAGACAGGCATTAACAAAAAAATTTAATGATTAACGATTTTATTACTAATAATCTCAAAGGAATTCCATATATGATCAGATTTTTGGATAATCTTCCTCAATCATTTTGGAAAAGTGAAAAATGTTGAAGAGGTTAAGTAAACACTTTCATTAATAAATTAGCATTTGTGATGCATCTTCCAGGTAATCAATTATGCGGCTCAATGACCAAATTACAATTAATATTAGGTACAGAAAATCTAGGAATTAATCCATTAAATTAAATTAAATACTGAACAACTTCATAGTGTTGAACCATTTTTTACTGAGGTTAGAAAAATATAGGTAGAGAAAGCCACAAAGTGTTGAAAAACTGGTGGGTATTTGTTTGTTACAGGGGGTATTTGTATTGTGGAAAATATTATTGAATATCTAACAAAAAAGAAAGAAGGTGAAGGATACAACAACATTAAGGTGCAGTATCATATCTAACAACTCTCAATTCACTTGCTGATGGTTCTGTGGTAAATGCAAATGCAGTAATAACAAGAAAAAGTCGATGTGGAGTTGGAAGAACTGAAAAGACATAATCAAGCAATGGAGAAGAGAGGCACTGGATGTATAAAAATTTCGAAAAAATAATCAAAAAATGTAATAATTTTTATCTCATTTTGTCATAGAGGTATTGGTGAAATAATCAGTGAATTAAATATTTTTGTGGCATTTTTATAACCGATAAATTACCTAGTGAGCAAAAAAATTTAAAATACAGAATAGTTAAGTTAGATACATCTTATCATCATGATACTCCCTGAATTTGTTATTATAAGAATAATTATAAAAATCTGTATTTGATTCATTTGGTGGCAATGAACTGAAGAAAGTGATTATATATCTCGGTTCAAGTTAGCTCTACTATAATGGACAACGAATTTGGAATTTTGATGAAGTGATATGTGGACATTTCTGTGTATTTGTTTTAAAACTATTATACACGATTTATGAGTTTATTCATATTTTAACTGTAATATATTGACATTTTTGGAAATAATGCACAGTCTAAATGTGATAAAATTAATGGTCAGATAAATTCAGAATACACAAAAAAATGGTTTAGAAGCAAAAAATAGATCAGAAGGTGGAAAGATTAATTAAACAAATCCATAAAGAAATACATGTCATTTGTAAAGTAACTAAAGGATATAATGAGTTTAAAGGTAGAAGAATAGTAGATATAAAAGAACCAGTAGATTGTTCTGATGCTGTTATTAAACAACACTTAGGAAGTGAGTGATATACTAATCTTCTTACATCGCTTGAAGACACCAGTAGTCTAACTCAACTCTGTAATTATGTCATTACTAAGCAACTTACTATAAAAATTCATCAATTTAATAAAATTATCTAACTCATTACTTTAAAAAATGCAGACAGAAAAAGTTTTTACAGATTATTTCTCAAGGGCAGATTTAACACCATACCTAAATCACTTAAGTAACCTACAGTAAACAATGTGGTTACAAACAAAAACTGTAATTTCATTTCATTTTAGGTGATGAAATACTGAAACAAAGATTTTATACAAAATAAAAATCAAGAAAGTTATTTTATTTTGCGCCAATATAGATGGCGATTAATGAATGACTAATTTTAAAATAGAGATAAAGAACATAATAATGATGAACTACAAATTTTTTATCCAACTCAGTTCAATAATCTTTACTTGAATTGATGATGAAAAATAAACTATTTGCACTCAAAATTAACCAGTTAAACTGTATTTGTCTCAGGTGAATTAATAATGTTTGGTGAATGTATTTTAGAATCAAATCATGATGATTGAATAGTACTATAATTTAACTGTTGTTAAATTATTATTTCATATAAATCGAAAACTATAATCTACTGTAAGCAATGAAAAAACTTACTGAATCATGTAACCCTCACACAGTGCCAACAAGAAATTGAAGACAAAGAATCGAAAGTCTTTGTACAATAAAAAAACCGAAAAAGAGCAAATTTGTTAAAAATTTTCGCAGGCGAAGGAATAAATGCACAAGAAGAAATTATTAAGGAATTACATAAACAAATGAGAAAATATGTTGAAAGAAGAAATATAATTTCTCTTGGTATAAACAATTTATGACAAACATATCTGGCCGAAATGGATTCAGGTAACTTGAATGGATTTTAAAAAATGAAAGAAGGATACAAATATTTATTACCTATTATAGATGTTTTTCCAAAATTTGCTTGGGCTTTTTCAGTTAAAGATAAAGGAGCTAAGTATGTAGTTAATTCTTTAAAAAAAAGGATTCCCTGTCACTAGAAAGCAAGAAATTTACAAGTAGATAATGGTAATGAATTTTATAGTAAATTGATTAACTTTATAGTAAATATTTTCAATAACTGATGAAAAATATAATATTTCTCATTACTCAACTTAATGGTATTAAAAGCATCTGATGTTGAAAAATTCAACAAAACATGTAAGTAAAAGATGTGGCAAAAGTTTTCTCTTCAAGGAATTTATGAATTGGTTGTCTTAGTTTATAAATTAATTGTGAATATAATAACACAAAATATTCAACTATTAAAATGAAATCAACAAAAGTTAATGAAGAGAATTATAATCAACTTTTGTTGTAGCTTAAGATAAAAATTTATTTAAAAATCAGGATAAAGATAGAACCACTAAACTTAAAGGACTTTCTGAAAAAGGATATACAGCCAGTTGGTCAAGAGAAATTTTTGAAATAGAATCTGTTATTCATTCTAATCCAACCATATATAAATTGAAAGATTTAAATGAAGAATACGTAAAAGAAATTTTTTTTCGTATGTATTACAGAAAACGAAATATTCTGATATATATCTTGTTGAAAAAATAATAATAATGTATCTATCAAATGGTTAGAATTTGATAATTGATTTACCAGACAGGTAAATAAAAAAAAATGGTGCCTAATACATTTCTTTTCCATATTAATGACTATGCTGTGAATGAAAAACTTCCTATTTCGTTCTTTCTAGCCTTATATTATCCAAATGACAATGAATATGTTTTCTCTCAACTCATAAATCAAAAATTGATGAACATGGTTTTACACAGTTGTAATAGTGAAGAAAATTGCAATGTTATGAATACATTAAAAACAGATTAGCAGTATTCAAAATTATATTAATTCAGTCTGATGAAGCAGCTGCTTCAGCAGTCTTTAAACTGCAAGAGGATTTATTACAACATTAATAAACTGTTCTTGTGTACAGTCATCCACAATATTACAATAGTTTGGATGACAGACAATCATCAAATTTTCTGTCATTCTTTAGTATAAATTTATTGCTTGAGAATCACACTCAAGTCTTAACAGTTCTTGAAAGTATGGTCTACCTAGAAGTCCAAATAACTGTCTTCTTAAATTGCTTCATTGTATTGTAATTATATAATAATCATATTCAGAATCATCATCAAATAATTGTAGAACAACAAATATATGTCTCAAGTCAGTAACATCAGTTAATTCTACAACATGTGGTTGTATTTATGTGTGAATGAATGAATGAATATAGTCCATGTTGTCCTATTGATGGCAAAGGCTACCTGACAGTAGGGGTACCTGATTTTAAAGACGTACAGAGTGGGCTAGTCCATTTAAATGAGCACTGCACTTAATGCACACTATGCATTGAATTACCCTCGATCATTTAGTTGTACTTCGAGTTCTTTCCACTCCTTTCTGTTGCTGGCTATCCTGGTCCACTGTCTTCCTGCTTCTTTTCTGAATAAGTCTAACCATTAGCATCTTGGTCTTCCTGGAAGTCACTTGCCGGTGTAGTGGTCCTATTTGGTAGTTTGTGCTGTTCATCTTTCGTCTTGCAGCCTTTCCACATGGTCAGCCCATTTCCATTTGCTCTTTGTGGCCTGTTGTACTAAGTCTATTGTTGCTGACATCTTGTCTATCGAGATATTCGATATTCTGTTTGTCAGAGAGATGCCAAGGAAATCTACAAAGCAATACACATAAGTTCTCTACCAAACAATGCAAACAGACCGCCACTCTGTCGATGCAGACTCAAACACCACAGAAACCATACCCGATACAATACACAGTGAGGTTAGAACAACCAAAATTGAACTGAAAATTGGGAAATCACCTAGATAAAAGACATATACAATGCGATCTTAAAAGAAGCCCAAGATCTTCTAACACTAATCATCACAGAAGTGTTGAACTATATCATACAAACTGAATACATTGTTGATCAATGGAAAACAAGTAGGATTGTACTTTTGCACAAAAAAAGGTATGAAAGATGACATGGACAATTACAGACCCATAAGCCTAACCTATATAAACTGATTACGAAAATACTAACAAGGTCATTAACAAAAACAGTAGATGAGAACCAACCCTCACAACAAGCAGGATTCCACAAAGGATTTAGCACAGAGGACCATATTCAAACAATGAGTCAGATAACAGAAAAACTGGAAGATTGCCACCTCAAAGTATGCCTTTTTACAGCAAATTACTCAATACCATCAAACACCCAGACATACTTCAAGCACTAAGAAATCAAGGAGTAGAAGCAAATACATCCAATTACTAAGAAACATTCAAAACCACAGCCTCAGTAGACTGGTTGTATTACTCTTATTATTTCATCTTTCTCATTAATTTGTTTTCTTAACTTTAGAATGTCTTCTCTTCTTTTCCTCAGAATACACATAGTCATTAATTTACCAATTTTGGATCTTCAATTTGTTGTTGTAAATGTTCAGTTTTTATTGTAGCTTATATTCAACATGATTTCCAATCCATCACAAACCCGGTCACAACTTTTTTCAGAAAGAGGCATATTTTATTCCAAGACCAGTATATATATATATATATATATATATATTTATATATATATATATATATATATATACCTGGTATATATATACCTGGTTCATTAATAAAATTTGGGTCTGGCTCTAAGTGTAACTACTGGCTACACTTAAATTCTTCATAATTTTTAATATCTTTCCCTCTAACATTATCATCTAAAGCTTTTCTGAAGTTAGAATATTCCACTATATCACACACCTACATCTTTAAAAAATGGATTAATATCTGTATCAAATATTAGAAAAACATGTTTATTGTTAAATACAATTATGGTGTTATACTGAATAAATTCAAAAATATTCTTCATAGGAGTTTCTGAACTAGTGATAATTGCATCAGATGGAATACTTGCCATTTATTTAAAACAGTTTTTACTGGATTTTTTTATTTTGTCAATAAAAATTATGGCTTTTGTCATTCTTATTTCACTCGATGTAATAGTCAATCACTGAAATTTTTATGTAAATTTTGTAAGGATTAAAGTTTAAAATTGTCCCAGGGATAACTGGATTCCTTTGTAAACTAGTAAAATTTCATTTGTTTGAATTTTTCAGAGCTGTTGCTCTGAACCTCTGGCTTTAATACCCTCAATTTTCCCACTGAAATTCTATTCAGAAAATATAAAGTCAATTTGCTGTGTCTAGATTTATAATATTATTAATGAGTTTTTCTTGACTGCAATCATTTAAAATATTAAAATAACAATACCAACAAATAGCTCTTTAAGTTTCTTTCATTCATTGATATGAATTTACTGAATTACAGTCCTAATTAAGTCTTAACATTTGTTAAAATTTGATGTTTCTCTTGTATTCTATGTCGTTATTTTCTCTTATTTTTTCTCTGAGTTCTAATAACATAGCTACTTTATTGGCAAAAGTCGTCAACTAATTTCAAAAGAACGAAAGTTGTTTTTAAATTTTGATTTACTGTTTGAGAAACAAGATGAGGTAATTATGTATAATTTCTTTGTTTCTTTCCTTTACCATTTCTATAACAATATGAAATGTTTCTAATTTTCTATTTGTTCCTCCTCTATTTTAATGATTTGTTCACTTTTTGTATTTATTTTTTTCTACTTGTTCTGCACAATAATTTTTATGATTTATTTGATGTTTATAAAAAGATATTACTCCTGTCATAATTTTATTTTCTCCATGTTTTCAAATTGGTCATAAAACATCTTCATGAACAGATAGATTTCAGCAAATGGCATTTGTATCTCATAAATAAAGAAAATAGACCTGTTTCATTGATAGAGTATATTAAATTTTGTGTATATTTAGCTAACAGTGTGGTTGGTCTACCAAGATTTTCAAGTGACACACAATACTTTTGTTTCACAAGGTCTTCAACTGCTTTCCTATGTCGAAAATATCGTAAAGGATCAGAAGTTGATTGGCATAAGACCATGGATGATTCTCTTCATTAATAATCATAAACACTTGCATATTAGTATATGTAAGCTTGAATACATCTATAATCCACACGATTAGAAATTTTTGTTTTCTATTTTTTTATTTATTCATCTTTACTCATTTTAAAATATTTTTATGTATTTTGATGGTAACATTATAAATATTAATCTTTCCATTCCCAGGATTTACACTTTAAGTGCACTTCTATGAGTTACTGTTTTCCAATTTTTCGGTTATATTTACATCATTATGATCAGATTGATCACATTCAAGTGCGATTCTATAATCTTTAAAATATAAATCAATCCCATTCTTTTTATCTGTGTCAAAATTTTTTAGTTCTTGTTAGTTCATGACAATTACAATAAATTCTAGTTCCTTCAATTTTAATCTTAAACTTAGTTTCAGTTAAAAACATTAATAAGTTTTACTAGTTCCCTTTCTGCCATAACTTCACTAAGTCTTTGTAATAACCTAGATAATCCAGTTTTATTATGGAATACTGTATGAGAATGTATATATTTAACAATATTTAGGGTATTTCTTAATTCACTATAGTATTTCTTATCTTTAACACCAACGTTAATAATTACTACTAAGGAACCAGAAAAAGAAATGTCGGGTACGGCCTTTCTGCCATACATTCCCAGAGTGACGGAAGATCAAAGAGTGTCTTAGATCGGCGAAGGAGAAAAGAGACCCACTTGCAATGTCGGGAATGTACCGTATACCATGCACATGTGGAGAAGTTTATGTCGGAATGACTGGACGATCAACTAACACCAGGATCAAAGAGCATAAGCGACACTGCAGGTTGGGGCAGGTGGATAAATCGGCCGTGGCAGAGCACCCACTGAATGAGACCGACCACGTAATAAAATTCGCCGACACGGAAGTTCTGGCTGTAGAGGAGCACTATCACACGCGCTTGTTCAGAGAAGCTGTAGAAATCCAAAAACACGCGAACAGTTTCAACAAGAAAGGGGAAAGCCTTAAGGTAAACGGATCCTCGCTTCCCGTACTGCAGCGAACGACCGTCGCAGGTAGGAAGAGGAAAACCGCACCGGAAATGACCGCGGAGAAGCCCTCGGACGTTGGCGCGGCAGGTACATATAGTCTGCGGCCAGGAGCCCGCCTCCAGTTCACCACCGGCAATGGAGGGTGAAGCTTTGACAATGCCAGCCACTCGTGCTGGCGAAATGTCAGAAAATTCAATAGATGAAGGTCGGCAGAAGAACCCGAGACAGAAGCCAATAGGCAGTTTGTCAACAATTGGCCACGAAAGCGTTAACAATTTTGTAAACTCAATTGAACCTAATCACATCTATAAAAATTATAGAATATAATCTAAGAATACATCACGGATTGAAAATAACTGTAAGACTTGTCTGTATCAAATGCAGACAAATATAAATACTATAGTGTTTCAGTTCCAGACAGAAACCAGTATTATCACAAATGAAAAAGAGATAATTAAAAAATTTAATACTGGTAAACAAAATATTTTATTAGTTATGAGTGATCTTATAAGATGTAAAGCAAACACTTCCAATTTTATTATACATCCTGAAACATCCCCTTTTGAACAATTCTACACGACTGTGCTTAAACTGACACACAATATTTTTAGCGCAACGCAATCTGACTTTCAAAAATCCCTACAAAAGAATGGCCCTGACTAACATGAAACTATACCTTTCACAAATCACTTACCTCACAAAAATCTTCGCTGCTCAAGCTACTGCAATACACCGAGCGCCACTACTGCCAGCTAAATAAAAGATTCAAACTATGGAAGGCACTAACTACTGATAGGGATAATTAGCAAATGAAGAATATTAATAGAGAACAATCAATGTATTTACCTTGATATCATCATATATAAATATAGCAGTTAATGACAAATTTCAAAACTCCGCCATCTCTCTCCCCACATCCACCACTGCTGGCGGCTCACCTCCAACTGCGCAACGCTACGCGCTGTTCACATCCAGCTGCCGCTGCCCAACACTACAATGGCAGACAAAAATGTAAACTAGCCACAGACTGCACACAGCACAGCCAGTGATTTTCATATTGAGCGCTACGTAACGTTGCCAATAAGAAAACATAAACAGCCTACTTACATAGAGAAAACATAAACAGCCTACTTACATAGCCCCCATGCTCCCCACAAAATATTTTACAAATTTTTTTTTGGGCAGTGGCCAATAATGATTTGATAAAATTTTTCATAATTACAATAACAAAGAAATCAAATGCACACACTTATTGATATTATGTTGGTCAAAAGGTCAAATTTTCTCACAGTCTATAAAGACAGTCCTGATCATTCATCACAGTGAAACTGCCGTTTCTTTTCTCAAAGTCTGAGCAGTAAAAGACAATGCACACGGAAGTAGTGGATTTCCATGCCGTCTTGAGGAAGTAGTGTTGTCCTTCCAATGGAAAGACAGTGCTGACTCTTGACATTCTGACAGGTAATGGGCCACAATGGAGCAAACCCACAGCAGAGTCATTCGAAGCTTTGAAGAATATTGGTAGGTAGGTCATCACAGAGCAGACCCACTGGAGTCCTGGTAGAGATTGTGGTATCGGTGGGCCACCAGAGGTGCAGACCCACTGCAGTCCTTGTAGAAATAATGGCATGGTGGGTCATCAAAGATGCAGACCCACTGTAGTCCTTGTAGAGATGATGGTATTGGTGGGTCATCAAAGATGCAGACCCACTGTAGTCCTTGTAGAGATGGCCAGCAGCCATCTGTTGCGATCTGTTGCGACTGTGCAGGTGCACAATCACCATCGAAGAGTCTTGCGAATAATATAGCAAGTCCATAACCACCACTTGTGCATTCACAAAGTTTTTGGAATTGTCCTTAGAACCAGCAATGCTGTTACCCAGTCCCTTGCTGAATTAGTAACAAACGTGCAAACACTAACAGTCCCAACTTCTCACATATCGTCCATATACTATGACCAACAGAAACGTGTGCAGTGTAATGTAACTAACAAGTTAATAATATCATGAACTGGTGACAATTACAATTTTATAACATAAGAATACAATTACAAAGGTACAAAATACGTCATTAAAACATAATAATACAGATAACATTTGTAGTAATATGGGCTTTACAAAAGAATCGAAATAACATATACATCAGTGTCACAGGAATTATGACATAAGTACATACATAAAAGATCAGAGTAACTTTCGAAACATCAACTTCACACATGAGCATTAACACAAAACAGAATAAATAATGTCTAAACATCTATACAAAGTAAATAACACATTATTAATGCCAGTTGTATTTGAGGATAACAGTATTCCTCGTCATAGTGAATGTAACTTAGTATTAGAAGAAAAAAAAGTTCTATGAAACAGTACACAGAGACAGGAAGAAAACAAATACACAAGGGTACACAAACATATAGTGGGATAACACAAAAGGGAAAGGACAGGGTTTGTTTACTGCAGTATTTTGTGTGGAGATCTCCCTTTGTTCATCATTATTCCCAAAAAGTCCTATCTAAGCCTGCTTTCTGTATTCTGTTCATATTTCTTTCAAAATAATTATTTCTGATTGTACAATACTCATTTGGGCCCAAATCTTTTTTATATAACTTCGCAATGCATTCTTTAGCTATTCTCCATAGTCAGTTTCTCATATAGTCTATCCCCTCTTAAGCTAACTTTAATCTACTGAGCTCAGATGCTAAACTAAGGGACGAGGCAACCCAGCAGCACATAAAACAATTAATATAAACAGCAATGAAGAAAAAATGGAAAATCGCAAAGCAAGCTACAGTAAATCTAAATTACCAAGCAATTCAACATTACAACTAATATGAGGCAATGCGCAGCAAACAAAAAAATAAATCTGGCTTAGCAGAGTAACACAAATTAAAGTTCAGTAGCACTATGCCTGGCAAACAGCAGCTTATATCTAAACATGACATAGCTCAAGCAGAAAAAATAGTACACTAAAGATAACAATGCAGATAAGGGAAATGTATAATCACATCTTAATGTCTAAGTAATTAAAGTGGTGCACCACAACAACTTATTGTAAAAGAAATATTACCATGTACTTGAAAAGAATATTATGTATGCAGTTACTGTTACTAGTCCCTTCTTATTGTTCTTTCCTTTCCGAGTGCTCCTTTTTTGAAGAATGTGGATCACAAAATTATTATTTAATAGATCTGTTGACAGAAAGTGTTCACATTAGTAAATGCATTTAATTTTATTTTATGAAACCAATGCTGCAACACAGCTGGAAAACAGATGTCAAATGAAATAAGCAATTACACAAACCAAAGCATAAAAACATCATTCAATAGCTATGTGGCATTTCGTAAGTCAGTAGCTCTCAACTCTCGTAGAAAGACACTTGTCGTAATCAGGTGTGCAGATGTAAAAATATTTCTTGTCATTTTATTAGGCATTTCAGTAAATATCATAAATTACGAGCTCCACAGTATGCTTTCAACAAGGAAATGTCAGTAGCGCGGACAATGGCCTCCCCTTTTTTTTTTTACCTGTACCGCTGAAAGGCTAATGGCTTTTTTTTTTTTTTTTTTTTTCGGGCGGCTGTCGCCCAGGTGGGTGCCCGCAACGCATTACGTGCAGGTGGTCACTTAACTTTCTTACGGAAATATTACGACAGCAGTTTCCGCTACAGTGACAGTCTCACATAAAAATATTTCACAGGTCAAGAATTAGCGTTGCAAATCTGTAGAAACAAAATCCTATAAATATAAGTGTCCAAAAAAGTTTTCGCCGGCTTGTGATACATTCACACATTTACACACCTTTCATAACTCTTAAAGTACGATTCTTGGTTTCCAACATCCTGTTTCACAAGTCAAGAGTCCCTACCCACTATTCATTACTCCTTACCTTATTACACATATACGTATCCATCGACACTCGTCAATGTTTCGTCATTATAAATATGAAGCATAATCAAATAACTCATATAGCCTCAGCCTATTAATCATAAACATACCTCAGCAGCATAATACACATCGTCGTCGTAAAAATAGCATCATAACACCTCAGTCAAATCTCAAAATCGCCGTAGCTTCCTCCAATAATTAAAAAAATTCTCTGCTCATGTCAAAAGTGTCATCTGCCTCAAACGTACTTTAAAATCATGCTCCCTTACCAAATATATCATTCAAAGCTCTCATAGTATCACAATGGTTCCGAAAAAATACGAGCATTTCACAAAGTACACACAAAATACAATTTCATAAGTGTGAAGTTATCCAACTGTGTAATTGCGTAAGCATCTGTCACTGATGTAATAAAAAAAGTTTATCTCTCAGTTACATGATCAGATAGCTGTGTAATTTGTGTGTTAGAGAAATATGGTACCGATGTGTAAAGTTGTATAAGCAAATACCATATTAGCTAGGGTTCCTTGTGGTTGCCACACACATGGTACACAAAGTAAGCGTGTACCCCCCTGAGGATTAATGTAATTATACCCTCAGGTGTTACAGATTACAGCAATGGAATGAAATGTATCACGGAAAACTTTCTTTGTAATTCAAAAATCTTTAAAAATAAATGTTTTAAGTACAAAATTAATCACCTAAATGCGTGTCCTGTAGCGCTAAATGTGCATCTTGTTGTAAGATAATCTCTGTGGAAGTGTCGTAGTTATTTTCCTCCAAAAGCTAAGTTCTGCAGAAGCCAATGTACTTACCTCATGATAAACAAAAGTGAAATGCTTTGCGTAGAGATATCTTAGTTATTACGCTTATTGTTGTGATGATGAAAGTACTGTGCTGTAACGTATTGTTGTGCTATGGAAAAGGATGTCTCCTTGTAGCTATACCACAAAAGTTACTAATAAAACATGTTTTGATTTCCAGAAGAATTCAGAAAAACTGTGCAGATATAAAACAGATAAACCGCAAAAGCAACATTGTAAATTGTCACTCATTAGTAGCGTTGTGATAACACCGTGTAGTTGTCACTTAAACTAACCACTGTGTCGTCTGTTCACTATAACAATGCATTCGTAATTTCTGTTTAAAAATGTTCCCTAGGTTCTAGACTGGATATTTAACTTCAAACATTGTTGCATGTTAACAGTTTCTTATGTCTGACAAAGCATACTAGAAATGTGAAGTGAAAAGTTTTATGGCAAAGACAAAGTTAAAAAGCAGATTATCTTTCAATAAACGGTTTTACATGTGAAATGTGGTGTAAACCTTTACTCTTCCTAGTACGCAGAGTTTCAACTTCAACGCAATTATCATGTGGTATACGTCGGATTCTGTAAGGTCCATTGTAAACTAGAAAGAATTTGTGACTCAAGTGTTTCTTCTTATGTGACAATGAATGAGCTTTAATGAGAACTTTCTGACCAGTATACAGTTTCTTTGCATTTGCTTTACCGTGTAGTTTTCTCCTTTTGTCTGCTGCAGATTTTATATTTTTAAGAGCCAAATCAATTATGTCTTTGTGTCGAAGTTTACGTGTATTCGGGAAAGGTACAAGCTCTCTGATTCTGTTCGGTGGTTCTTCATTCTTCAGTACAAGAATAGGTGGTAAAGCAGTGGAATCATGAGGCATTTCATTCAGCACATTTTGAAATAAGTGTAAATATCTGTCCCAATGCTGATGCTTTCTGTGACAATAAAGTCTGCAAAGCTTATTGATTTCTTTCATAATCCTTTCAGACGGGTTGCAATGTGGTGAGTACAATGAAATAAAAACAGGTTTGATTTTATGATTCCGAAGCGTGCGTGACCAAACAGCAGATCTAAATTGCGGTCCGTTATCTGAAATGACTTTAGCAACGTGGCCAACTTCACGTAAGAAATTTTTAACAAAGGCGTTGGATACAGATCGTCCAGTGGCTTTACGTAACGGAGTGAAAGAAACAAATTTTGAAGTAAGTTCAACAGCGACTAGAACGTACGAAAATCCATTGGATGTTCTGACAATGGGTCCCAAGAGATCAACAGCAGCAAATTCTTTTAATTTAGAAGGGATAATAGGAAACAACGGAGCACGATGTGAGATAGTAGATGGTTTCGCCTTTTGACAAAGTTTACAAATAGACAAGACTCTTCGAATTCGCTTTTCCATATTGTTAAAATAACAAGTCGTTCGAAGCATATGATAACATTTTCGTGGACCAAAATGTGCGTAGCTGAAATGAATGTACCAAATGAGCTTATTAACAAAATCGTCTGGAATGCAAAGTACCCATAGCTTGTCATCAACAGTGCAGCGTTTGAAGAGTATGTTGTTTCTAACCAGGTAATAATGCCGAATCTGAGTGTATGTGTTTTCATGCCATTTACTTTTGATGTCTTTCCAAATCGGATCTTTATCTTGTTCATGAGCAATGTCCTTTAAAGATGTGGTGATGAAGTTTTCAAAGGCGACTTTCTGAATGTAAAGAATACTGAAATTTTTCTCGAGGTTGCCTTCTGTGTTACTTTTCTCAAGCCCAGCCGGTGCGCGTGACAGCGCGTCCGCAACAATGTTCTCCTTGCCGGGAATGTAGACTATTGTAAAGTGGAACTCTTGCAGAAACAATGCCCAACGTTTTAACCTGTCATGATTTAATTTTGAAGACATAAGAAATTGTAATGCACGATGATCACTGTATACTTTTACGTGCTTACCAGAAAGAAAGAAACGGAATTTGTTAAATGCCCAAACGATAGCTAAAGCTTCTAATTCAGTAACGGAATAATTTTTTTCAAATTTTGTTAGCACTCGGCTAGCAAAAGCAATGGTTTTCTGAATGGTAGTGTCATTTTCTATGGCTTCTTGAAATAAATGGGCACCAAGACCGACTTTAGAAGAATCCGTGCTAAGGCAGAAATCTTGTGACAGATCTGGATGAGCTAAGATTGGCGCGTGAAGTAACGCTTCTTTCAAAGAATTGAATTCCAATTGTGCTTGTTCGTCCCAGTTCCAAATAGTATTTTTTCCAGTGAGAGAACAAAGTTTTGGTGCAACAAGAATTTGCATATTCAGAAAACGACGGTAAAAATTTACGAGACCTAGAAAGCTGCGGACTTGTCTTTTTCTGGATGGAACTGGAATGGCTCTGATTGCTTCTAACTTTTCAGGATCCGGCTGAATCCCTTCAGAAGAAATAATATGTCCCAAAAACTTCACCTTTGTCCTACCGAATTCAGACTTTTCCAAGTTAACTGTAATTCCAGATTCTGCAAAAATACGTAACAAACTGTTGAGAATGCAATTATGTTGTTCCCATGAAGCTTCTGCTATCAGAATATCGTCCACATATAAGGTGATGTGACGTTTTAAGAACTCAGGTAATATGGAATTTAACCCACGAATGAATGCTGCCGAAGAAATGTTCAAACCAAAAGGAAGTTTCCGAAACTGGTAACAAACGCCGAAACAAAGGAAAGCTGTGTATTTTCTACATTCTGGATGAAGTTCTATCTGATAAAAGCTGGATCTGAGATTAATGGAAGACAACACTTTTACACCATTAAAATTTTGAAGAAGTTCTTCCATCGTCTGCGGCCTGTCTGTTTCAGGAATGATGATAGTATTGATTTGTCTCGAATCTAAAACAAGCCTGATCGATCCATTTTTCTTCTCAACAACATGTAATGGGTTGTTGTATGAGCTTACTGCAGGCTCAATAATGCCTACATTAAGCATAGATTGTATTTCTGTTCTAACACGGTCCCTATAATGCGCCGGAATTACGTATGGTCTAACACAAAATTTAGTATGTTCACGAACACGAAATTGGTATTGAAATCCCTTGATTGTTCCTGTTTTGTGATAAAAACTGTGGAATGTGCTTGTAAAATCTCAAAAAGGTCCTGCCTATCAGTGTCATTACAATTCTCAATTGTTTGAATTTTTTCTGAATTAACTCATTAATTTCAACTATGCCGTCGATGTCATCCCTGTCAGTACTTGCAGAGTGATTGTTAGTGTCTAGTTCCGTAGAAAATTCCGAACTGTTGTCTAACAGAACGTAAAGCCGATTAATTTCCTCATCATGGTTTGAGAGCCAGTCTTCAAATTTCAAAGCTATTGACTTACCTTCTTTCTCTAAACTTATTTCAGCATCGTGAAAGTTTAAGATTGCTTTGAATTCATTCAAAAAGTCTACTCCCAATATAATTTCCGTCGACAATAATGGAACAATAAGAAAGTTCGTAGAGAAGCTGTGGCTTTGACAAAAGAATTCTAAGTTGGTTTGTTGGCGTACATCTACACTTTTTCCAAAGATTGCACCTTGTAATTTAATCTTACGTAACGGAAGTGTGGGGCAATCGTTCGATTTGTTGCATTTGCTAAAGGCTGTTTCACTAATTACTGAGATGGGACTGCCAGAGTCAAGTACTGCCGTAAATTTTACGTCATTTACAGTAATGTGAATCACAGGATATGCAATGTTGTTAAGTTTTACGTCGTGTTCCTGGAGTAAGATGTCCGTAATGTCTTCCATTTTTACGTAATTACTAGCTACGGCAGCTGCGTCATCAGTTTCATAAGTACGTTTTGTTGCTGCCAGCGGTGTGAGTCATTGCCTATTGTCTCTTTGTTGGCGCGCGTCGTTATTGGGATTTGGAGACCTAACTTCTACAAATTCACCGTGACGAGAGGGCCCTGCTCTGTTTGAATCCCGCCAGTTCTGATGCAATTCAGGTCTGTCGTTACGATCATATCGTCTGTCGTCATGTCGGTAGATTCCATAGTTTCTTTCTTGTCGGTCACATGGTGGAGAATTTCTCCCTGAATCGTAACTGCGCGCTGGTCCGTTGCGTCTAAAGTTATTCTGTCTCCCTTGATAGTATTTATTTTGGTTCCCATATTGTCTATTTATCTTATTGTCTCTGTGATAGTCATTACCACGGAGAGGTGATCTTTCCCTGTAGTTATTACTACTCTGCCAACGGTTGTCATACGGGTGGTGTCTGTTTTGGTCACGATTTGTGTTGTGAGAATAGCCGTGTCGTGTCAAGTTATTACTTCTTTCATCGCGGAATTGCGACGGATGTGACCTGTAATTGTTGTGTTCCTGGTTTTGCGTTCCGCGATTGTCAGTGTCAATTTCTAATTCTTGTAAGAGTCCCTGAAATGCTTCAATGTCGTCTTTGCAACATCCTGCCAAAATAATATGTCGTAAATGTTCAGGCAGTTTGATTAAGCAAATGCGGATGAGTTCTGACGGGCTGTATGGGTTTGAAAGATACTGATTCTTATGCAACATGTCTTCAAAATATTTCATAAGACTGGAAAATTCAGATTGTTCGAAACGTTTCATCATTATGATGCTATGTCTTACTCGATCTTGTGTGGCTTGAGACCAATATGCTGAGAGGAAGGCATGGTAAAACTCTCCTTCACTGTGGCAATCGTGAATTACCGATCGCATTCTTACAGCTGGTTCATTCTCCAAGTAGCCACACATAAATTCTAATCTGTGTTCTAACGACCAGTTGGGAGGAAAACAATGCGAGAATTGATGGAGCCATGCTTGTGGATGAATGTCGTTGCCAGAATTCTTAAATGTTTTGGATTTACGTGTAGTAATGAACAGCTTATAGTCAAAATCATCATGTCGGCGAGTCGCATATCGGTCATTGTTAGGTCGTGTCGGCCGTTCCATCTCAAAATTCGGTGCACATTGCTAATTTCTTTCATAACTTCCGAAATGCCCTGTGTTATTATTTTGTGGCTGTTCCGTATTTCTGTGTCCCTCTTCCCGTATTGGGGCGCGAGTATCCTCTGAAATACGTAATTCTTGTATTACCTGTGTCAGCTGATCTTGTACTTCCCGGATTTCTCTTTTGTACTGTGTATTGATTTGATTTTGATTCTGTTTGAATTTTCTAATTTGTTCATACTCTTCTGTGTCAGTGAAGGCTACAGGTCTTGTGTCATTCAGATCATCATCTACCTTTGTAGATAAGTTAGTGACCTGATCCGAAAGTTCGGCTACTTTCTCCGATAGTGAACACATTTCCTCAGTGTGTTTTTCTGAACCAAGTTTCAGAGTGTCCATTTGTGTTGAAATCGAATCTACTGTGTCCTTTAAGTTTTCCTGAGTTTTTGCAAGTTGCGTAACTGAATCGGTAGATGCAACTGAGTCAATTTTAGCCCACAAGGTCTCATGATTTTCATGAACAATGGTTTGCAGTTCTTTTATGGCTGCTTCGTGATTCTGTAATGCATTTTCATGCCGCGAAAAAATAGGTTGAAAATGCTCACAAATTTGTGTTTTTACGTCATTACAGACTTTTTGACATTTCGATTCAATGTTATGTAACTCAGTAGTTAAATCTTCACGTGTTTGTTCAAGTGTTTGTTCCAATGAGTCTAACTTTTTAAGATTTTGTTCCACTGTGTCTAACTTTTGAAGCTTTTGTTGTGTTTGTCTCTGATTTTGTTCCATTGTGTCTAACTGTTGCTGTGTTTGTCTCTGATTTTGTTCCATTTGTTGCATTAATTGCAATAATAATGTATTAGTGTCTGGAATCTGTTTCTCTACGCTTTTCGGCAGTGCGTGTGCACCGGCAACATTCACATTTTGACAAGCAGAAAATGTGTCTTGACTTATTTGAGAAAACAGTGATGACCCAAAACCTGAATCTACAGTATTTGCGAAATTGTGTCCTGTCATTTCGGATTCCTGAGGCGAGCTGTTGCCGACCGATTGATCGATAATGCTTCCCTGTTCACTACCTGTTTCACTGTCTACACCATTGTTTGCAGCCCGCTCCATTTCCCTATGCACAATTACCAAATTACTACTTTGAACATCAGTTAATTCATTACTCGGTGGCGCTAACACACTGCTTTCATTTTCACTGTCATTTCTCAGTTTACTTTGGAGCCTAGTATTACGATTTTCACACGCCATTATTGTCACAGTATTTCACACGACAACACAGAAAAACACAATTTGAAGATCAAAACTAAAACACATTATCATAGCACTGAAAATAATATCTAGTTAATTGCAGCTGCGAAATACTTGGTGCAAATCTACATGCATGCCACAACTGTTTTACTGTACAACAATGAAGGACTGCAGCTACAAAGGAGATTTTCTCTACAATTACGTGCTAGCAATAAACAAAATCTACACTAATTACACAAACTACAACAAAAAATCAGAAGATTCCAGTGAGGTATCCTCAGCTAAGGGTCGACATATGAAACGTCCCCTTTTGAACAATTTATACAAGACTGTGCTTAAACTGACACACAATATTTTTAGCGCAACGCAATCTGACTTTCAAAAATCCCTACAAAAGAATGGCCCTGACTAACATGAAACTATACCTTTCACAAATCACTTACCTCACAAAAATCTTCGCTGCTCAAGCTACTGCAATACAGCGAGCGCCACTACTGCCAGCTAAATAAAAGATTCAAACTATGGAAGGCACTAACTACTGATAGGGATAGTTAGCAAATGAAAGATATTAATAGAGAACAAACAATGTATTTACCTTGATATCATCATATATAAATATAGCAGTTCATGACAAATTTCAAAACTCCGCCATCTCTCTCCCCACATCCACCACTGCTGGCGGCTCACCTCCAACTGCGCAACGCTACGCGCTGTTCACATCCAGCTGCCGCTGCCCAACACTACAATGGCAGACAACAATGCAAACTAGCCACAGACTGCACACAGCACAGCCAGTGATTTTCATATTGAGCGCTACGTAACGTTGCCAATAAGAAAACATAAACAGCCTACTTACATAGAGAAAACATAAACAGCCTACTTACAATCCTAGCACCTCAACACATTTTATGAAATTGTCAGGAAAAGCTTACAGGGTGGACCACATGCAAGGTTTTTGTATGTGCCCTCAGGTTACACTGGACGCCTGGATGAGTGGTTCAACTGCTGTGTTACTTTGATTTTATTACATTTTGGAGCAAGACTGTCTCTTGCTTTGCATTTACGTAAGCCAAATTCATTTTACAGTCATACCATGCAGAGCTTTAAGCCCAGAACCATTGACCAAATAAATGGTCTTTATTTATTAATTACGCAGTGTATAAGGTGGACAGTAATCTGTACGAAGAGGTACAGGCATAGTGGTGGAAGACTCTCTGCATCTCATTAATACAGATATAAGCCCTTTCTGTCATTAGAGTCACACTTCTATAGTAAAAGTGATTTTAAGTTACTTACCGAGAGGACCTGATGCGTAAACAAGAGATTCGGATCAATTAGCACCTAAAAGTGGCTTGACTTTATTTCAGCTGTTTTACTACTTCAGGAAACACCAAACTTGACATACTATGTGGTTACTTATGGCCCCTCCCTCTATAACTTGCAATTACTTAATATGGATGAAATATTAATGACAAATGTGATCCCTTAAACCGAATTTATTGGTTTAAAAGGAAACGTTCCTTTGCTCAGAAATTTCCAACAGATTCCCACTAAATTATTGATATTTAGCATACTGGAACAAAGAATCTGATGGCGGGATCTAAAAGCGTTTGTACTCAGGTATACTACATGTGTAAAACTGACCTCAAAGCGGCGTTAGAAAAGAAAATGTGCAAAAAGCGTTTAGTAAAAAATGAACTTCCCATTGATGTACTTTTGAAACAAAACCCTTGCAATCACCCGCTCAGGTTCCGAAAACAACGAAAATATAATGCCCATTTCATACAATCTACGGTCTAATGTTAAACCATTGTTCACGAAGGATACTATTTAAAAATAAGGTATTTCAATCGTAGACTGTGTATCGTCATGCTTATTGTGACATAAGCAATCATTTTATTATGGTTTCATCGTGGTTATACACAGAGTAAAGAGCATGTGCTTGGCTCATAGACACAGTAGCAAAATGAGGTTGACAAAGGAAACTACTTCAAAACACCAAATTTCACACGCAAATTGTATATCTTTATTACAGTATATTGTTAATTTTTCTTGTTGACCGTCTAACTACAACTGAATGAAACGGAATTTTCGTGCCACACGCATTTCGCCTTTATCCTCTGCCAGACATCTCCAGTGGCCTGGAATGTGTAAATGTTTTCACTATTTGGTTCACATTTGGGAACAATGTGTATTGTTGAAAGTTGAAGATTTATAGCATTATGTTTACACAACACATGTAATCTTTTCATTGTGCTTCTACCGTGGTAAAAAACAAAAGTCCATGTGCTTGGTTGAAGAAGAGGTGCCAGAATGTGGTTCACAAATCAGACTATTTAAAGGTATGAGATTTCACACGCAAATTGTATAACACCATGCTTATGGTAACACATGCTATCTTTTCGTTTTGATTCTAGTGTGGTAATAGACAGAGAGAAGTATCTGACGCAGCAGCATAAAATGTGATCACAGAGAAAAGAACTTAAAATTACGAAATTTCGTATGCAATTGTATATCATTATCCTTACTGTAACACATGCTAACATATCTTTGTGACTGTACCACAGTGAGAGGCAGAGACCACTGGCTTGGCTGAACGCCATAGTAGCAAAATACGGTTCACAATGAAAACTGTTTAAAATGATGAGGTTTCACACCCATTTCTACACGAAAGATGTAATAACCTTCTCAATCGCCGAGAAACTAGCGTGACTCGTAGCAAAATCTACAATTGTGATCTTGAGAAAGCTACGTAACAGCCATGGACCTTTGTCTGGAAATCAAAAGAGCGCTTACAAGAAACGTCTACACACTATGTCGAGAAGAAGCCGAATATTAACACTGTTCTCCCTCTCCTAATGTTCGGACCAGGCGGGGGAACAAGTAGCAACTGCCCTCCATTATGCATACAGAAGCGGTAGTTCGACCGCGCCATCAGGCTACTTTCTTTGGTCCCATCATTGCCTACCCAGGTTTTAGTTAGCAGTACTACGCCAAATGACATCAGACTACCAGACATTCTGACTATATTGTAGCTGGTTTTGAAATACCCTCTTTTACTGGTTTTCTCATCCACACGGGTGCATGAAAGGAACTGGGCTGTGAAAGACAGAATACAGGTAAATAAATCGATACAGGCGCTAGTTCCTCCGCCAGAGGCTCTGTGTCAGACTTGCTGTGTCCAGGAGCAGGAAATACACGAAGCCAGCCTGCTACGGCTACGTTGCGCTTACCATTCGTGAAAGAGTTTCAGCACAACTCTCTGTCCTATCTGGCTATCACTGGAAGTCTTTCGAACGACTTTTGGCGTACTCTTCTGTGATGCATTACCCCGATGTGCTGGCGCCACTACATGAAATGGCTCTGAGCACTATGGGACTTTAACATATGAGGTCATCAGTCCCCTAGAACTTTGAACTACTTAAACCAAACTAACCTAAGGACATCACTCACATCCATGCCCGAGGCAGGATTCGAACCTCTGACCGTAGCAGTCGCGCGGTTCCTGACAGAAGCGCCTAGAACCGCTTGGCCAACGCGGCTGGCCCACTACATGAAGTCCAATCTTCTAGTAGCACCGATAAAAAGAGGCACTTAATATGCGACCTATACTACGTCCTTCATTGAGAAAGCAACTTTGTCGGATTCCGTCACATTTAAGTTGTTTGTGCGACACGGCGACATCTTTGATTAGTTGAGTTTGTAATAATCGCTTGCAATGAAATAATGGCTTTGAAGGCAGTGAAAGACAGTCCCAAAGCTTTCACACAAGGGTCGTACAGTCAAGAATCCGTGCCCAATTAATTGGCATATATATTCACTATATCATGGACGTGTAATGTTCCGAAACACTTAGTGGATACAACAGTAACCGTAACTGGTAACAGTAACTTTTATTTTCAGTTATCAACATATGAATGATTATTCTCGGATTTTACGCCAACGAAGTGTGACAGAATGAACAGACCTAATACGCAAAGCCCACAAAAAATTCATATCCCTGTAACGTGAAAGAGTGCACCGTATAGTACATTTCATATATTGACGATTTAATTTATATTATGAAGTGAAAACTGTGACAAATTCACCGTTTTATTTTCTGAGGTCAGTGATTTTATATTCGCCTAATATGATGCAGTAATTGCTTTTGAGAATCTCATGACAGTCTGTCGACCGAAACTGGTTGTAGGCCGTGATGCACCATCTCCTGAAAGCTATTTAACTTTGTGCTTTCTGGCGAGTCACTTACTCACCCATCCACCATCCTGTGACCACCTAAGATGCCCAACATACAAAACTTTTCCCTTGAATGTTGCCTTTTCCACATACCTGAGAAAATCACGTATTTGTTAATGAATCCAGAATATATACCACACTTATCTTCTTATAGTAGGATAAGATTACCCAATATAAACATTTAAAAACAATTTGCTCTGCAAACTATTGAGGTGTTCAGTTCGTTATCATTGGGCGTGTGTTTGGGATGAACCCAAAGTTTTTATTTGGTTAAATTTGTTAAATAGGTAAATTAAATGAGAACTGAAAAGGATAAACGCATTAAATCACCAGTAAGAAAGGTGAAAACTTTATTTGCTCGAATGTTTCCAAAAAGCGCCGTGTACCGGTTATCAGGAACCACCCAAATGACATTAGGGGGATTTTTTAGCCTACTGCTCCAACGTACCTCTGACAGCCGACATCGAACCTATTTACATGTATTACGTGAATGAAAAATAGGTCAGTATGACTACTATAATAGTATAACGGCGATGTCCGGTAAACGTAAATGGAGCTTTGCGATAACTGAGATAAAATTCAAAACTGTTCTTCTACCTCCAGCATATATGAGATGTAGGGACGAAGAGAACAAGATAAGTTGGCTTAAGATAGTGAGGTATAAAATCATATTTCTCTCGCTCTAGCCAGGAACTAAATAAGACTGAAACTGGCCAACATTGGTACAAAGCATCATCCTCCATATTCTGTGTGATTATCTCTTTCTCGCTCTCTCTCTCTCACACACACACACACACAAACACACACAGCATCACTGTACACATACGCGCGCGCGCGCGCGCGCGCGCTTGTGTGTGTGTGTGTGTGTGTGTGTGTGTGTGTGTGTGTGTGTGTGTGTGTGTGTGCGTTTGTGTGTGTGATAGGTAGGATCTGTTTCATATGGAAACGATATTTCATTAAAAAAATGTTCTTGTAATATGTTGAAGTGCTAATATAAATCTCGTTAGAATAATATTTACAGACGAGACATTCAATGTGTATACTGAAAATCAGAGAATTACAATTATCCGAAAAGCAAAATTAACTATATTTTGGTAGTTTTTGAAGCAGATCTCTATTCCTACTGATCATGTGAAACTAAACGTACACATGAAATTAAGTCAGTGAATAGAGAACAGAGACCCTATCGGTTATGCAGTCCACTTGAACTTAGTCTTTTAGCCTAAGCAGCAATTTAGACACATAGAAGTGGTAAACATATTGTGAAGTATCTCGTTTTTAACATGAAAACTAGCACTCTTTACACGTTCGTACTCGGCTTTTCATTACGGATACCAGTGCCGGATGTTACTGTCAAAGCAGAGACATAAAGTGATGAGAGAAAGGCAGAAAGAGAAAGAGAGAGGGAGAGAGAGAGAGAGAGAGAGAGAGAGAGAGAGAGAGAGAGAGAGAGAGAGAGAGAGAGGGAGGGAGGGAGGGACGGACAGACATTTTGGACAACTTCTTTTGGAAATTTGTGGTAAGGTGTTATGGGACAAAACTGCTGAGGTCATCGGTCCATAAGCTTACACACTACTTATTCTTACTTAAACTAACTTACGCTAGGACAACACACACACCCATGCCCGAGGGAGGACTCGAACCTCCGACGGAGGGAGCCGCGCGAACTGTGACAAGATGCCTAGACTGTTCAGCTACCCCGTGTGGCAATTCGTGAACATTTTGTGTTTTGATATACCTTTCGAAAGGTATGTATGTCTAATTTTCTACATGGGGTAGAAAAATATTGGTGTTTGAAACTCTAAATGCGACTCCAACAGATATCAACTTTACTTTCTAGCATGATTGCTGGATCGTGACAGATTACACATTCTGGGTGCCCAGTAAGTAAGGCGATTGCATTCTTCTACTCAAGATTTATGCACTTGCTTAGAAAACGACAAATACATGAAAGTATGGAATTACGTTCTTATTACGATTTGACTTCTTGAGTGATTGAATTATCTATACTTTTTCTACATCTTTGTAGAAGCCGAATTGTTTACGGCCGCTTTCAGAGTTTTCTATGAGTGAGATGGTTGTCTCACAATAGTCCCTAAATATTAATGAAGTAAACAAGTCTGTAACAATTTGGTGCAGTACGTTGTGTCTCACGATTGCCAATTCTTCCTTCCTGGATGCTGCCCTGTGTCAACGAGTCTACTAATATCACTAAAAAGAAGTAGTTTGCGGTGAAATCGCTTGCGGAGCGGTAGATTGTAGTCCACCATGTCCTGGTGTGTAACAACAATTGATTAAACTTTTACAAGCGCAGCCATTTGTGGGTCATAACTTACGATTACGGCGACACTTCGGTAATATCGGTGTAGTTGTTCTGAGTTTCTGTAGTGGTTCCGAGACAACATGACTGAACTTTTCAGTTCCTGAGCTATAATAGCAGCGCCTGTCTATGAAAGAAGGGATAATCGAAGAGAGACGAAAGTAATGAGGTGTCCGTGATTGGTTGTTCGATAAAGCTTCCGCCTGGCATGTAAAAGTGAGTTTGTGACGGTACAAACCCCCGTTACTAGATAAATGGGTCTAGTATGCAAGAATTGCTTTGTGGAGAGCGAGTGCGCGACATGGTGCGCCATTCGCGGAAGCGCAAGGTTCGCCCGCGCGAGATTTGCAACGGTCGGTGGGATGTCTCCGCCGCCGCTCGACCATGTGGCCCGCAGTTTGGGGCATTGTTTGGTTTTTCATGCATTACGCGAAAACTATGTAACTTACGGCGAAGAGCGATGCGACAGTGGATTGTGGTCATAAATATGCACCTTCTGAAAGATCGATCTTTATTTTAAGTCAGGGTTTTCCCAGACATATTGTTTTAGAAGCTTCCAAATGAAGATACCACTATACGTTTGCAAAATCAAGGCCACGGACTACATACAACCATATCTCCATTATCAACTTAGGTTTATTCGCTATCAAAGGGTAATTAATAGAAAGAAGGCCTTTAGTGACGACATACAAAAAAAAAGGAAAGCAAGTGATTTGAACAAGATTTCTTAAAAAAACTGATACCTCTTTCCGGAATGAAAGTTGCCATCCTATGAGAACTAAGTTGCATAATAATTAAATAAAGTCACTTTCATGCGCTCATTGTTTTTTTGCTGCGAAACATTCACTTTACTGCATTAGTAGCAATTAGCTAATTCTGCACTCTTGAGCCTTATGAAACTACATTACTAGTGCACAACGTGTTAGTGCTCATTCATATGAAGAGACGTTTTCGTACTTGACACAGCCCATTGACGACAGGCGGTGTTTGTCACCTCAGAATAGCACCTGCACAGTATATCCTCAATTATTTGCTGAATAAATTCCATTCTCTATCTGAATCAACAGCGTTTACCTTGTAAAGCTCCGTCAGCATCATGGAAGTAGTTCCTACAGGTCTTAACAATATATCCTATCATCGGTCCCTTATTCTTGTCAGTGTTTCCCAATAGATCCCTCTCCTCGTCATCTCTGCATAATAAATTGCCATTTCTCATCTAAGCTGTCTACGTAATTTTCAACATCCTCTGGTAGCTCTACATCTCAAATGGTTGGATTCATTTCTTTTGCGTTTTTCTCTTAGTCCATAAATCATTTCCAAACAGTGCTGTGCTCCAGTGTCATATTTTCTAGAATATCTTTTTCAAATTATAGATTATGTTTGATACTATCAGACTTCTTTTTGCCGGGAATGAACTCTTTGCCTATATTAGTCTGCTTTGTATATCCTTTCTTCATCTCTTATCTATTACTTTGCTTTCTAAGTGTCAGAATTCTTGGACTAGTTTATTTACATCTACATGACTACTCTGAAACTTGCGACGGGGCGGAAAATTAAGTGTGGTTGAAGAGTTCACACGAATGTGCATATATAAATGTTCATTAAAAATGTTAGTGCAAATTTTGGCTCTCAAGTAAGTCTCAGGGGATGATTTTCACACTTGGTGCATTAGTACACTTTCCCCACCCTCCCATTAGTTATACTTTTTGAATTAATGTTCTCAGACATGAGTACTGTTTATGCTAGGGAATAAAAATTAGGCGATTATTATAGCAAAATCATTTTTCACGACACAGTTCTATCAGTATTTATTGGCGTCGTCCTTTTCTTTCACACAATGAAATTAGCACTGGTTAGACGGTTTACAGTTTTACTTTAATAATAATTTGACTCCGATCCCCCAATAGCAGTAATGTAGGGCGCTATAAGCCAAAATTACTCAATCAATTCGAACAGAACCGCAAGTCCCACTGTCCTCTTTGTTCTAGCAGTTTTGGTGCGAAATCACAGATCGCCACATGTTCACTTACGCCGCTGTATACCTCGTAATTCGTACTCACACAAATAATCGTAGCACTTCCACTTCACCAAATATATGCTTGCACACTTGCACTATTGAACAATACTCTTTGTCGAAATAAATCGGCGCGAAAAATATTCTTACTCAAAGGACTACATTGGCCACCCAAAAGTGGGGCTTGCTCACCACCACCGGCTCCCCGACTGCCGAACTACTGACCAATGTCTCCCATGGCCAAAATGGCCGCTCGCTTGTATAGGCTAGAATGTCTAACCCCCCCCTCCCGGTTATGCAAGTACCAATCTCACCAGTTAAGGTTACAAATTTTGACACGTACATTCCTCGGCAAAAATAAGTATATCATCGGAACCGCGCTAAAAAGTACATCTTGTTTTATTTTACATTAATTTCTAGGATTATTCTATCGCCCATAAATCAGGTTTCAGTTTTTGAAAAATTCCGGCACTTAGCGCAAATTGGTTTGTTGACATCTATGCTGCAAAGTTTTAACACAGAACTGAATATAGCACTGTTTTTAGACGTAATCTATAGCGATCTAAACATTTCGATGTTCAAAATTTTCATATCTATAACAATTAATTAATTATGGGCGATAGATGTTATAATAATTTGCAAACAATGAAAACTATTTCAAGTTAAGTGTATAGTACAACTTAACTAGTTTAAAATACGTGTGATGTCACCCACAATATTATATAGTTCCGTTCTTTACGTCACGAATATTCTATCGAATTTTATAAACAATATTCCATCAAACTTTGCTTATTGCTCTTTAGGGGCTTAATTATTTATGAATCTTAACATACGACTAAGGCACTCGATCAGCTATGACGAAACGTTTTTAATGAGTGCTCGCTTATCTCTGGAAGTTGTTATTTACTATTTTTATTAATCTTTCAGTACTCATGAAATTATCCAATTTTGAGATTACTCTAACTTCTGCGTCTCCTGACTTAAAGATCGATCTTTCAGAAGGTGCATATTTCTGACCCCAATCCACTGTCGCATCGCTCTTCAGCGTAAGTTACATAGTTTTCGCGTAATGCGTGAAAAACCAAACAATGTCCCAAGCTGCGGGCCACATGGCCGAGCGGCGGTGAAGACATCCCGCCGACCGTTGCAAATCTCGCGCGGGCGAACCATGAGCTTGCGTGAATGGCGCACCACGTCGCGCGCTCGCTCTCCACAAAGCAATCCTTCCATACTAGACCCATTCATCGAGTAACGGGGGTTTGTACCGTCACAAACTCACTTTTACATACCAGGTGGAAGGTTTACCGAACAACCAATCACGGACACCTCATTACTTTCGTCTCTGTTCGATTATCCCTTCATTCATAGTGAGCTATTTATTCCACTTAAGTAGCACTGCAATCCATACTCAGCTTCACTAACGGCAGCAGTACCGTCCGTGGAACTTATCATTGGTATTCTTCTATCCAGAATTTTACTCCCATACCTGAACCTTTCCTTTGTTTCCGTAATTGATTCTTACGAGTATATGTTGAACAGCAGGGGCTACATTCCTTTCTCATTACTTTTCATTGGAGTGGTCTTCAGCTTGTACTTACCGCATATTTCCTGTATTTTCCTACAAATAACGCCTGTTTTCCTGAAAATTTCAACATCTTGCCAATTTTACATTGTCGAACAATCTGTTGTCGTTGTCTTGATTTTTCTCAAGTCTTGCTTCCTGTATATATACGTCATCTCAGAGTTTGGATAAAAGACAAAATCTTTGTCTGAATCATATCAAGATACGGCTGATCAGTCAGAGTACACTCTAAGAAGAAGGAAACAATCCAAAGAGCGCGATGACAGACCGCATATTACTTCAAGCTCCGGTAGATTCACTACCTTATCCCCAAGATTGTTAAGTTTTCAAGAGGCCGTCAGACAAAACTGTCTCTCATTCGGCTCACTCAGGAGGTGGCTGAACGATACACAGCCGAAATATCAGAAGAAGAAGAAGAGGAGCTTCTGCGGCTGCCCGACGTCGAAATTTGGAGCAGTCTTTGCAGCGAAAACATGAAGATGACGAAAACTGTATAAGTTCGCATTGCCGTTAAGGTTGAATTACACTTAGTTGGGCAGCGCAAATGTCCATTAATATTTTCCATGCTCCCGTAACATGTGATCAAACCATTCACAGTATTTTAGTCTTCAGTTTGCGTGTCTTCCTTCATCGCATGTAGCAGTCTTAAAATGAACGGATTTCACAATCCATCTAACGCTGGGATGCCTTATCCCACTTTCGCACATCCCTGTTTCACTGACTTTTCAGATTCGTTGTCGTCTAGATCAACTGTAAAGGTCCTGTGGGTTTAAAACATTAATAAGGGGTAAATGTTCGACGTATTGTTGACTCAATTCCGACCTCTTTCTACTAATGCTATTTCATCTTGTCAAAGTTCTTCTTCTTCCACTTCATTAAAAAGGTCCATAAACAATAGTCTCAGGTGAAATTCGACTGTCTTGCACTGTAATTTCTCTCGGTTCTGCAACCTCCACATGTGCACGAGCTGGGCTAATCACCAACGCCATCTATCCACGACAAATTTAACAGTAGAAAAATAATTTTCGATCTGTCTATCGCAATTTTTATTATTTAACCTGACCGGTTTCGAGCAGTCTTGGTGATCTGAAGAATACTAAGCTCATTGGTCACGGTTATAAAGTAACCAGCCTCGACGGAAGTAAGTTTTAAAAGACACATACTCATTTAAACTATTAGTTCCGGTGAGACTGGTAGCTCTACGAAAACTGTCTGAAGAAGGGCTGCACTGACTAAATCGGCCAATTGGATTATAAAAACAGCATCGATAGTAGAACCGAGAAGATTGTCTCCAGTCGTGCCACTGCAAGAGATTAGTAACATTAAGTCACCATGTTCCGAAAATATTGAGCTATAGAGAGCAGGCCTACATTCTTTGCGTAATAAAGCAGTTCAAGTGGCCCATTTGCCTCTGTAGTAAAAATGTAGTAAAAAAAAAAAAAAGAAAAGAAAAACAATGCAGCCAATCACGA
Source organism: Schistocerca americana (assembly GCF_021461395.2). Lineage (NCBI taxonomy): Eukaryota > Metazoa > Arthropoda > Insecta > Orthoptera > Acrididae > Schistocerca > Schistocerca americana. The sequence continues at coordinate 456,910,867 of NC_060123.1, forward strand.
TATCTTTTCAAGTCTGAGATATTGGGGCAGTGTATTCTTACAGCCGATAAATAGTTTAGTTGTTGGTATCATACGAGATAGGAGAAACCTATACTGCAGACACTTTAACTTCACTGTGTTTCATTGACATCGTTTCGAGAAAAAGACTCTCTTCAGACTTATGAAAAGTTAATGGAGCTCACAGTTTCTGAATCGACAATGGGCTAGCCCAACGTCACCGCATCTAATTCTCATATTTAAAGCTTTTTCGCTCTGTATGGCAAGACACAATCAATGCCTGTAAATACTATCGACGACAGCGCTGCCAAAGAAGAGTTACTAGACGCACCTTTCCGAAATTCCGTGTCCAAAGAAGGCGAAGTAGATATTCCAGAACTCGATACAAGCACAGCTGCCAACACGAGTAACTTAGAAGCAGATATCCTCGGAGTACTGATACAGGTTAAATCACTTCACAAAAGCAAATCTTCCGGTCCATACTGTATACCAATTAGGTTCCTTGCAGACTATGCCGATACAGCAACTCCATACTTAACAATCATGTACAACCGCTCGCTCGACGGAAGATCCGGACGCAAACAATGGAAAACTGCACAGGTCACACCAATATTCAACAAAGGTAGTATCCCACGGCATCATTAACGTCGATATGCTATAGGATTTTTAGACATATACAGTGTGGTCCATTGATAGAGACCGGGCCAAACATTTCACGAAATAAACATCAAAGGAAAAAAACTACAAAGAACGAGACTCGTCTAGCTTGAAGGGGGAAACTAGATGGCGCTATGGTTCGCCCGCTAGATGGCGCTGCCATTGGTCAAATGGATATCAACTGCGTTTTTTTAAATAGGAACCGCCTTTTTTATTACGTATTCATGTAGTACGTAAAGAAATATGAATGTTTATGTTGGACCACTTTTTTCGCTTTGTGATAGATGGAGCTGTAATAGTCACAAACATGTGGCTCACAAAAAATTGGTCCATCTAAAACATTCATATTTCACACGAATATGTAATAAAAAAATGGGGGTTCCTATTTAAAAAAACGCAGCTGATATCCGTTTGACCTATGGCAGCGCCATCTAGCGGGCCAACCATAGCACCATCTGGCTTCCCCCTTCAAGCTACACAAGTTTCGTTCTTTGTAGTTTTTTCGTTTGATGCTTATTTCGTGAGATATTTGGGCTGGCGGTCACTATCAATGAACCACCCTGTAAACGTCCAGATTTTATGGAGAATGCCAACGCAATTCAGTGAGTACTAGAGATTTATACGCTGAAAGGTATCCTGAATCCCGCTCACCCTACAGGTTGTACATTTAAATGTATGTATGATTAATTGAGAACAACTGGGTCTTTAACACATCTGAAACATATATACGGCAAAGGAAAGTTACTTACGAGGAAACGGAAATTGGTACTCTTCCCACTGTGATTCGAGATCCTTGTGTTAGTTCGCGTCAAATCGTAAGGGAATCTAGTATGAGCCAGAGTAGTGTTGTTCCTGTTCTGTGTTGCCATAAATATCATCCTTACCATATCAGTCCCCACCAAGAATTAATTATTACGGATTGTATCCGTCGCATTGAACTCTGCCGATTGGTTCAACTTCAGATTTAGAGGGATGACATGTTATTAATTTTATTTTATTTAATGACGAGGCTACATTCATGAACCATGGAAATATTAATTTGCATAACATGCATCACTGGGCAACTGAAACTCCAGCAAGTTGCACCCCAAAAACTGTGGTCGGTGAATGTATGGTGTGAGATTTTGGAGGAGAGAATTATTGGCCCGCAGTTTCATCGAACGAAATCTTAACGCTAGGAAGTATACCACATTCCTGCAAGAAACATTAGCTCTGTTACTGGAATAAATACCGTTAGGAACAAGGAACAGAATTTGGTATCAACACGATGGGTGTCCGGCACAATTTTTGCTGATGGCTAGAAATGAGTTGCAGAGACAGTTCCCAAATCGTTGGACTGAACACTGAGGAGACGTGTCGTGGCCGGCTCGTTCGCCAGACTTCACGCCTCTGGATTTTTTTTCTTGTGGAAATTCGTAAAAGAGATTGTTTATAAAGATGTTCCAACTACACCTGAATATATGCGAGAGACAATTGTAAGAGTATGTGCTTCGCTAAGTGCCGATGTGATAAGGAATGCCACTCAATCCATGATAAGATGATTGCAGCACTGTATTGATACCAATGGGTACCACTTGGAACACCTTCTGTGAATGGACGTTCATGCCACCTTTGTGACCTTCGTTGACCTTCAAAGTTCTTATTGTTACACATCACTGGATTCGTCTCGATAGCCTCTATCAGAAAACAGCAAACTAAAGTACCCCATTATTAAAAAAAAAAAAAAGTTGGTCCTCATATCTCTGAAGCGACCCCACCTAGCAAAAAAAACGAACGTCTGTCCCATGCAACTTGTCCCACAAACTTTTCCCCTCCTATCATACTTTCGGAGCTATTCTTGGTGGCAATAGTTAGAGACTAACCCTGTATATTTATGGATGTCCGTCTTATTGCGTGGAAGAGGGACTTCAGCTGTTGATATATATGGTCTACATAGTGTGGCTCACACTTGACAGAAATATGTAGTTAATCCATTGAGGTACAATGTGTAAGTATTGTGGTTTAAAAATGACCAACTTTAATTGCTCCATTTCTTATGATGCTTGTTTATATTTTGCAGTCGTTCTTTGTACCTTACAGTTTTCAGTTTGAAAAAGGTTGTAACAATCGTAACCGGTAGAGAATAAATGTAAAACTGTCCGCCCCTGGTAGCTGAGTGGTCAGCGCGACGGCATGTCATGCCTCACGGCCCGGGTTCGATTCCCGGCTGGGTCGGAGATATTCTCCCCTCGGGGACTGGGTATTGTGTTGCCGTTATAATCTTTATTTCATCCCCCTCGACACGCAAGTCCTCGAAGTGGCGTCAACTCGAAAGACTTGCACCAGGCGAATGGTCTGCCCGACGGGAGGCCCTAGCCACACGGCATTTCCATTTTTACCCTACTAAGAAGGTGGTTACAATGTTTTGACTCATCAGTATGTAAGATTAATTTAAAAATGGCATCCATTACTGATAAGATTACGGAAACCAGTAAGAGAGTATAACCATAGCAAATTCAAGTCAATTCCTTAATCAGCTACAGTATGTACACATTTAAACCAGATGGCACCCCCTATAAAGAGCCTGTACTAGGGATTTTAATGCAAGAGAGCTGGACTTTGAAGCAACATTACTAAGGGATTATTGTAAGAGGTTATCAGGAATAATGCCCGAGCCTCAAAGCGTCATACCACTGACTGTGATTTTCCAGAAAGGTCTCAACCAGAGCACTAGGCGTCGTTGCCACCCAAACAAGAGAATTACCACTGAAATCAGAGTTGAAGGGGTCGAGGCACCAAAGGGTGATGCAATTGGCGCAAGGCGGATTCCCAGAATATGACGTTCAATGGGAGAGGCGTAATGCGAAAGCGAGAGGACACGCCCTTCGAAACGTCGGGTCATCGCCGGAAGGGCCGACCGGAGATCGCGCCGGATCAAAGGCTGCCGCGAGATTGCCTACGTTGCAGCCTATTCCGCAAGCGAGGGCGGGCCTCCACCGCAATCGGCAGGAAACGGGGAGTGTCGACCCGAACCAACCGGGCTACATAAAGGAGGCCGCTGCCTCCTCTCCTCCACGTGCAGCAGGTAACCAAGTGCGGTGTTTGTCTGCTCCACACAACTTTCCTGTGCAGCGGTATTTATTTCTTTCCCTTGACTCGAAAGACGTCGTTCCGATAACACAAGTCTACAAATTTATAATCTGCAATTTTCTTACGTAATGAATTTAGGTGATTATAATGTTCATTGGTATGCTAAGTTCAGAAATGCTAAGAAATTCTCTCTAATATTTAAGGATTTTTCGCAAAGTGATGATGAATATCCTAACAATTCATGCAAAAAACCTAAGTAGAAAAAATCTTTATGATGGAGGGAAGCTCATGAAAAACACACACTATCTAAAGGATGCACCAAATTCGCTGTTTTCAGAAATGGTATTGAAATTTGTGCCGTGCTTTACATGAAACCAACACATTTACTGTTAAGTGCCTTGAATTATACACATATTTAAAATTTTATCCCATTTCATAATTTTATTTTCAAAAAATAATAGCATACTTTTTTCTCAGAAACTATTCAACAGATATGTACAAACTTCTGTCTGTTTAGTCTCTCTCCATGTAGTAACCTTCTCTCATGTGGTTTATTGAATATATCGGGTAGGAGAACTGTAATAATTTTTAACTAGCGTTCTGTAAGTATAACACAGAATCCATGAGAAATTCCAGGCGCTTTGTACCGTATCTCAGCTTACAACCAGAATTTTAAAATTTACTCTTGATTTAATATCTATTGCGTTTACAGAAATAACTAAACAAACTTTCATCATTGTAGCCTCCATATATTCTGAGAAAAAGGTACAAAAACTTTAAAAATATAATTTACAGTAAATGAAATTTGAAGTTCAACCTGACGTTTTCGCTTATGTCACTTCTTCAGATGGCCTCAAATTTGTACTCTGGGTCCTCTTTCCCTTCATGGTTTCTTATTTTCTGCCCTATTTCCTTTATCAGGTCTTCAACCGACATTTTAGCTGTCGAGGGTCTCTGCAAATCTATTGTTCTCGACATGTCTTGAGTGAAATCTTCTACCTTAATGCCATTCTCTCTTATATCTTCATCCTGCCACAGTTCCCAATATTAAGTACAAGAACTGGACCATATATTGCAATTCTGACAGCTCAAATCTCCGTCGGTAGCACAAGGCACAACAGTAATTGCTTCTTCAGAAATAAGGCGGCTGGTTTGTTATTGTTTCTAAGATACGGAACAGAGTCACAGATGAACTACAAAATAAAAGAGCGTATATAGCAGCCTTCTAGATGTATGCTTTGCAGGTTTGCTTGAAAGTAATCCACCAAATCGTTGTTCATGGACCTAGTACTGAAGTGTTACTTCAAAAAGGAGGCGTGGCAGGAAGGTCAAGATACACATTTAACTATTTTTCAGGCATTTAGAATGCGATTTCACCGTTGAAACTTTGGGAATTCATTGTCCATGAGTTCCATTAATAAAAAAATAATTGGAAATTTACACGTTTTTGGTCAATTTCAATAAATTCCCCTTAAAGATACAAGACAAAACAAGGCACTCCTAATTCTATAATGAAGTATCAAGTTTAATACAGGGTAAAAAAGTTTAATTTTTCTTCTATTTCACATGAAATATCCGTTGCGATTTCTTCTATGGACAGAGGGCATTCTCAGTGCTGCATACAAAAGTAGGCTACTGTCATACTGACATCCCACAGTTCATGGTATGCCCCCCTTCATATATTTAATGTTTCGATGGAACCCATGTTCCTGCTCCTCCCTGACGGCACGTAGTCCAGGAAGTCCAGCTTGAAGCTCATTGACGCATCCAATACTCTGAAGTTATCCACCATATTTCTTACTTATTCTCGTGTTCAGGGCCTCTGCAAATACCAAGAAACTTGCTGACAACTTGTTTAAACGGTATCCAAGGTGATCACTAAATTTCAGTCGTTTTGTCTACAAACGTTTCGTCTTTCATTAGTTTTCAAAAGTCTTGGCTGACGAAAACGCCCTTCTTTCATCTTAGCTTCTCATAGTTTCGGTAACTCACCTGCCACATGCTTGAAAGTGTTACTGTCTTCTGGATGAGCTTTAATATATTATTTTATACTGCCGAGCTTTTTTAAAGTGTAGGCAGAAGTTTTTTGAGTCCACTTGTGAATCGAAAATTATGTTTTCCTCTTCAACTTTTGGCATTCTATTTGGCCAAATTTTTGGAGTCCGGTATTTCTGTTTTGTACGGCTGTTGGGTTTGCATAGTACACGGGGTCTTTCCTCACAACTTGAACATATTAGATGTGAGGCCCGTGGTTTGTGTGTATCCTCAACCTTCATGGCAAAGTACGTAATGTCTGAGATTTTCCTCTGATGCCTCTTCACTAAATTAAATTAATCAGGAGAATTTATATAACCTTTTCAAGCGATGAAACTCGCAAAAGCAGGCTATAGTGGATTTATCACTCGTTACTAAAGTAAAAACGATATATAACACAAGGTTGTAAGCACAACATAACAATATCATCTAAAAATATTAGTAGTAGCTGTGCTATAGACTAAAATTACACATCTTTTTGTTGGAGGATGCATTCCAAATCTTTACAAAACTATACTGGTGTTACAACATCAATTAAAAAACTACATTTTTGCTTCCTCCATCCAAATTCAAAATTTGTGTCAAAATCACGTGTTTGTGAACATTCTAAATAGTTTACCTAAATGATCACCCACAAAAACACTTCAGGTTTAAGAAAAAATTTCGTTGTCATCCAGTTGAATTTACACCAGAACAACTAAGACTACATTTCCTTTCTTCGACTGGGCAAGACTTCTATGGGTGTATGGCAGAGTGTACTTCTGGCAATATTAAGCTTACCTCCTTCCTCCATTCCAAATGCGAATAGTATACTGAGGTGACAATAGTCATGGGATACTTCTTAATATTTTGCCGGACCTTATTTACCATGGATAGTGTAGCCCCTCGGATTGGCATGAACTCAGCAAGCAGTTGGAAGTCCCCTGCAGACATATTGAGCCATGCTGCCTCTACAGCCGTCCATAATTGCGAAAGTGTTGTCGGTGCAGGATGTTGTGCACCATCGGACATCTCGATTACGTCCAATTAATGTTCTATGGGATTCGTCTTCGGCGATCTGGGTGGCCAAATAATTAACTCGAATTGTCCAGAATGTTCTTCAAACGAATTGCGAACGACTGTCGTCCGTTGACATGATACCGTACCCGAACATAATTTCGTTAATGATACGTTCATTTGGACCAGAGGATCCAGTCCATTCCCTGTAAACGCAGCCCACACCATTACGGACCAACCAAAAACTTGCACAGTACCTTGTTGACATTTTGGGCCCTCCGCTTCGTGGGGTCTGCGCGACACTCAAATCTGCCAATACCAACAGAAATCGCGACTCATCTGACCGCACCACGATTTTCCAGTTGCCTGAAATTTTGTATTCTTGGCACACTCCTGACACTTTAGAATTCGGAATACTGAATTACATAACCATTTCCGAAATGGAGTTCCCATGCGTCTAGCTCCAAGCATCATTCCGCGTTCAAAGTCTTTTAATTCCCGTCGTGTGGCCGTAATCACGTCGGGACTGAGGTCAAATGGCAGCTCCGCCAATGCACTGCCCTTCTGTACATCGTGTACGTCATGCCAATGACTTTTGTCATCTTAGTTTACAGGGAGAACGACTACCGAATGATTTGGAATTTCTGAGATTTCTCACATCATCGTCCTTGAGTGGCTTGTATCCAGGAAGAAGTAAATTTTACGGAACTGTTCGCTCACTGAATTTCGACGGTGTAACATCTTCATTACCACGTCCCTCCGGCTGAATGAAGGCTTTCGACTGAACAGGTTCCACTCAGTTTTAAAGTGTGACTCCAATTTCGCCAAGGGAGATTCCAGCAGTACGTCCACTACCTCAACGATCCATCCGCTTAATGTGAATGCGGCGGTGAGAAAGATGTAAATCAAACTTCCTTCGGCGGCAACGAAGATTCAGAACCTTTTAGCAAGAGAACACTTAACACTGGATAGAGTGCTATAAGATTTGATAGCAGAAGGATGCATACAAATACAGGAGACTTTTTAAATTATAATGTAGTAAATTAATTACTTTATTTCTTCTTTTTCTGGAATTTATCGCGTATCTTCATGTTAACCTTCAGATTTGGTGATGTCACAGGTAGAGAGTGCGGTGTGCCCCCCTACCCCCCCCCCCCCTTCACCTTCCGCACACAACCCCCTTCGAAGGACGTAATAAGTGTACTTCTTCTGTCCTCACCTAGAGTTATCTCTTGTGAAAGTGTGCGTGCATTTTACTAGTTGCGAATGCCCAGCATTCACCTGGTAGGATGTGGGAAACAGTGAAAATCATATCCAGGCTGGCCAGCACGTACCGCGATGTTGATCGGCAGAGCGGATCGATTCGGTGCCGGCTAATCTGCCCGAATCCCGCAAGAGGTGTGCTAAAGCACTCAGTTATCCGGAAGGGTCAGTAAATGAGTAAGTATAAGTACATGTGGCATTAACAACACTCCACTTATATTAATGAATATATCTCAGATTTGTTAGATCATTGACTTAATTGTCCGGTAGCTGAGTGGTCAGCGTGACGGACTGCCGTCCTACGGGCTCGGGTTCGATTCCCGGCTGGGTCGGGGGATTTTCTCCACTCAGGGACTGGGTGCTGTGCTGTCTCCATAATCATTTCATCACCATCCGGCGCACAGGTCACCCAATGAGGAGTCCAATGTAATAAGACCTGCACCAAGGCTGCCGGACCTGCCCCGCAAGGGGCCTCCCGGCCAATGACGCCTAACGATAATTTCCATTTCCATTGACTTAATTTCAGGTAAAATTACTGTGACTCTAGTTTGTTGGTTCAAAGGTACTTCTACCATGTGTTTCATTTCAGACACATTTACATGACGAAATCCATTAGGACGTTGGCTGTACAAGTAATGCCCAGAATCCAACATCTGTCAACAGTCACTATAAGGATTACAATTTCTTTTAAGATAAGGTCAAAAACAGTCACACACAGTCGTTATGCTTAGTGCTGGATTTGCAACGCTTTCATATCCTGTCGCATTACACGAGTCCGCTGTATCCTAAGAGAGACACTAATGGAACAGATGGTCATAGCTCACTGCACTGCAGTACACTGGATTTAATAATATGTTTATTTATTTATTTTATTTATTTATTTATTTATTGTTCCGTGGGACCACATTTAGGAGAAGTCTCCATGGTCATGGAACGAGTCAATACATGAAATTATAACACGATTGTAGAAACAGATAAAATGAAATATAAGAAACATATTCAGGCGACAAGTCGTTAGTTTAAATAAAGAAATCAAAAATGTACACTGGAATTTGCTTAATTTTGTATCTCTTCCAGGAGCTCCTCGACAGAATAGAAGGAGTGAACCATGAGGAAACTCTTCAGTTTAGACTTAAAAGTGTTTGGGCTACTGCTAAGATTTTTGAGTTCTTGTGGTAGCTTATTGAAAATGGATGCAGCAGAATACTGCACTCCTTTCTGCACAAGAGTCAAGGAAGTGCATTCCACATGCAGATTTGATTTCTGCCGAGTATTAACTGAGTGAAAGCTGCTAACTCTTGGGAATAAGCTAATATTGCTAACAACAAACGACATTAAAGAAAATACATACTGTGAGGGCAACGTCAAAATTCCCAGACTATTGAATAGGGGTCGACAAGAGGTTTTCGAACTTACACCATACATAGCTCGAACAGCCCGTTTTTGAGCCAAAAATACCCTTTTTGAATCAGAAGAATTACCCCAAAAAATAATACCATATGACATAAGCGTATGAAAATATGCGAAGTATACTACTTTTCGTGTTGAAATGTCACTTATTTCAGATACTGTTCTAATGGTAAATAAAGCGGCATTTAGTTTCTGAACAAGATCCTGAACATGGGCTTTCCACAACAGCTTACTATCTATCTGTACGCCTAGGAACTTGAACTGTTCCGTCTCGCTTATAACATGCCCATCCTGTCTGATTAAAATGTCAGTTCTTGTTGAATTGTGGGTTAGAAACTGTAAAAACTGAGTCTTACTGTGATTTAGCATCAAATTATTTTCCACAAGCCACGAACTTATATCATGAACTACATTATTTGATAATGTTTCAATATTACACACAAGATCCTTCACTACCAAGGTGGTGTCATCAGCAAACAGAAATATTTTTGAATCACCTGTAATACTAGAAGGCATATCATTTACATAAATAAGGAACAGCAGTGGCCCCAGCACCGACCCTTGGGGAACGCCCCATTTAACAGTGCCCCATTGGGACTGAACATCATTACCACTCTCAATATTGCGGAGGATTACCTTCTGCTTTCTGTTTTTAAAGTAGGAGGCGAACCAATTGTAAGCTACTCCCCTTACTCCATAATGTTCCAACTTCTGCAGTAATATTTTGTGGTCAACACAGTCAAAAGCCTTCGTTAAATCAAAGAAAACACCTAACGTTCGCAACCTTTTATTTAATCCGTCCAAAACCTCACAGAGAAAAGAGACTATAGCATTTTCAGTTGTTAAACGGTTTCTAAAACCAAACTGTACATTTGACAGCAAATTATGTGAATTTAAATGCTGCAGTAACCTTGTATATACAACCCTCTCAATAACTTTAGCAAACACTGATGGCATAGAAATAGGTCTATAATTGTCAACATTATCCCTGTCTCCCTTTTTATAAAGTGGCTTCACTACCGAGTACTTTAATCGGTCAGGAAACCGACCACTCCTAAAGGAAAAGTTACAGATATGGCTAAGTACTGAGCTAACATACGTGGAACAATACTTCAGTATTCTGCTAGATACCCCGTCATATCCATGAGAGTTCTTGGTCTTTAGTGATTTAATTATTAACTCAATCTCCCTCTTGTTAGTATCATGGAGGAGCATTTCAGGTAACAGTCTCGGAACACTTTTTTCTAAGAGCGCTATATGATTCCCTGTTGGGACTAGGTTTCTATTTAGTTCACCTGCTATATTCAGAAAGTGATTATTAAGTACTGTACATATATGCGACTTATCAGTAACACGGACATCCCCACTACGCACTGATTCTATATTCTCGACCTGTCTCTGCAGACCAGCCACTTCCTTTACGACTGACCATATGGTTTTAATTTTATCCTGAGACTTAGCTATTCTATCTGCATACCACATACTTTTTGCCTTCCTAATAACTTTTTTAAGCACCTTACAATACTGTTTGTAATGGGCTGCTGCATTTAGATTTTGACTGATTCTAACGTTTTGATATAATTGCCACTTTGTTCTACAAGATATTCTTATCCCTTTAGTCAGCCACCCAGGCTGCCTGTTTGTGCTAGTACTCTGTTTTGAACGTTCTAACGGAAAGCAACTTTCAAAGAGCACGAGAAAAGTCTTGAGGAAAGCATTATATTTATCGTCTACTGTATCAGCACTATAAACATCTTGCCACTCTTGTTCCTTGATAAGGTTTACAAAAGTCTGTACAGCAACTGGATCAGCTTTCCTAAAACGTTGGTAACTATATTTAACATGTGTTGCAGCACAAAAAACTTTTAGACTTAAAATTTGTGCATCATGATCTGAAAGGCCATTCACCTTTTTGCTAACAGAATGCCCTTCTAATAATGACGAATGAACAAAAATATTGTCTATGGTTGTTCTACTGTTCCCTTGCACTCTCGTTGGAAAGAATACGGTTTGCATAAGATTATATGAATTAAGGAGGTCTACCAGCATCCTTTTCCTTGCACAATCACTTATACAATTAATATTGAAGTCACCACATATAACTAACTTTTTGTATTTCCTATAAAGTGAACCAAGAACCTCCTCTAGCTTTAGCAAAAATGTTGTGAAATCGGAGTCTGGGGATCTATAAATAACAACAGTAAGAAGTTTAGCTCCACTAAATTTAACCACACCTGCACAACATTCAAACACCTTTTCGGTGCAGTACTTTGAAACATCAATTGACTCAAATGGGATACCGTTTTTCACATACATGGCCACTCCCCCACACCGCAAAGAGCTCCTAGAAAAGCTGCCAGCCAACCTGTATCCTGGTAAAGGAAGCCTCTGAATTATCTCCTTATTTAAGAAGTGTTCAGATATACCAATAATTTCAGAGTCAACATCTATAAGCAGTTCACTAACTTTATCTCTAATACCTTGTATATTTTGATGAAATATACTAATTCCCTCATTAATCGGATACCCAAGCTTTGTAGAGAGTGGTTTCTTTGTTAGAGAGACTTCCCTTAAGCAGGAATACCTATCAGCTGACTTCAATCTAAAAAAGGTACAGCTCTAACACCCACAACTACCGGAATTGTAGCGCTGTTACTAATAATAACTTGGTAATTACGTATAGCAATACAAATAATGCTTGTGCCTGGTACAGTCTGTTTATAGTGAGTTTATTTTGACTTCTCTGTTTATAACGAGTTTATTTGACTGCTTTGTCTATTTACTACTACATGTGCCTATGACGTGTACTGTTTTCTGCAAACGGTTCGTTGTTTTCTATGTCTGTAATTGTGTGTGTGTCTGTGTTTTATTGTTTCGATTAGCTCTGCCTAACGACGGACACGTGTGGGGTATGGGAAGGACTGGGATTTGGAGGACGGAATAGTGGGTTGCGGTGCAATGGTGGAGTGTTTGTTTACTGGGTTAGAGAAGAAGCCGTCTATAGAAGAAAATGTAAGACGTGAAGCAGAAGACGGTGTTTGTACCAGACTAAGGGAAACAAAATTAGAAAATTTACGATGTTCGCTGGAAGGTCTCTCTTGGATTCCTTTCATGTTAATTTCATAAATCTGTTGTCATTTACGGCATACATTACACTTCTAAATTTACTGTGGTGTTTCTCACTCTATCTGGGAGGAGACTGAGCGGTGGAACGTGTTACTTTTACGTATAAACAAGAACGATCTGTCACACGACTACACTTTAAAACACAGTTTATATGTAATTCATGTCACACAGTGTCATATGGAACCTACATCCGCTTTCTTTTATATAGTGTATATGATAACATACTGTCATCCTCCTCCCCTTCTGTGTGAAAGGATGACTGAGCAAATGTATTTCTAGTTGCATGCTTGATGGTAGCAGACAAGCCTGTCAGCTATAGAGCAGTAGGACCAACGTCGAAACAGGTAGCTACGCTTTCTAAAAGCAAAGAGGTTTCTATTCTTGGTATGGTCCTGTCCGTCCTTTGTCATGTTGGTATAGGAAGCTGCCTCTCTGGTCACTTCCGTTCGTATCTGTGAGGCACCCTCGTTAGGGGCCCACGCCAGCCTGTCTGAAGTGGTAAGATCTCCGGCTAAGCGCGTGTCCGCTAAGTCTGTAGGACAATGGATTTCTTAAGTTCAGCCTATTTGAAAATTTAATCCCCTTTGTTTCAGGTATAGATCTAAAATATCTTATGTTATCTTAAATTGCAATGCAGTGTAATTCGAGTGTGAAGTTCAGAATATCTTCAAGTAGTTGCTTTGTCACTACTTTGTGAGCAAAGTGGAACCACGTGTTGATGATCCGTAACTCTAACTAAGATCATCAATCGTAAATGTGGATGTGCGTGAGTTTATAACGTCTCGTCTTGACAATATGTTTCAATATAGCAACTTTTCTTTATGTTCAAACCACATGGGGTGTACTTCGTGAGACCAGTACCACGTGCTTATACAGTTGTTTGACCCATCAGGTTAACAGTAAGACGATAGTAACCAGTTTGAGCTTTTTTGGTTGGTTGGTTGGTTTGGGGAAGACCAGACAGCTTGGTCATCGGTCTCATCGGATTAGGGAAGGATGGGGAAGGAAGTCGGCCGTGCCCTTTCAGAGGAACCATCCCGGCATTTGCCTGGAGTGATTAAGGGAAATCACGGAAAACCTAAATCAGGATGGCCGGACGCGGGATTGAACCGTCGTCCTTCCGAATGCGAGTCCAGTGTCTAACCACTGCGCCACCTCGCTCGGTGTTTGAGCTTTTTATTTTGTAAAATGCGTTTCGATGTAATTTATTTTAATTGTCAAAATTATTGTGAAGTTACACGCTTTGTGTAAACCAAGTTGACCACGTGAAGCATGTGGTGTAATCATCAAAGCAGCGCTCAGCTATTCTTTTCGGGAAGATTTCACATACAGTTAGTATGAATTTAGTATACCAGTGTGTGGTAATTTCATGACGGACAGGATTGCGATACGAACATTACTTCTTTGGGTGAAAATTGAATTGGCTGGTTGTGGTTAATTTCCTCTTGCACATGTTTCAACGTTCTTTGATTATTATTTTATGACTGCAGTGTTGTATGCAGTCTCCCAATCATGGCTACATATTTGATGTGTTCCATAAGATTGCAAACTTACATTTTCACAATCCTAAATAAGGCACCAGTTTAGTTATGAATCAAGTTTGATATGCTGAAATTTTAATGGAACAATGATCAATGTTAAAATAAATGTCCAAATATAAACTGATTTATTTCTTTTTGTTTAAATTCTCTTTTTATACATATATTGTGGTGTCACCGCCAGACACCACACTTGCTAGGTGGTAGCCTTTAAATCGGCCGCCCTCCGTTAGTATACGTCGGACCCGCGTGTCGCCACTGTCAGTGATTGCAGACCGAGCGCCGCCACACGGCAGGTCTAGAGAGACTTCCTAGCACTCGCCCCAGTTGTACAGCCGACATTGCTAGCGATGGTTCACTGACAAATTGCGCTCTCATTTGCCGAGACGATAGTTAGCATAGCCTTCAGCTACGTCATTTGCTACGACCTAGCAAGGCGCCATTATCATTTGCTATTTATCTTGTGATGCATGTACCGTCAGACCGATGTTCACCAATTATGGATTAAAGTTTAGCATTCCAACAGCTACGTACTTTATTTGCTAGACTCAAATTCTTTAACTGTTCCAGACCTCACGCCAGCCTGCGTGAGCTTAAACGCGTGCCTTTCGGCTTCACCTCCTAGTGGCTTGGCTGTCTTGCCAAGTCACAACATATATCACCGGTTGTCGTAAGATGACTATTAAAAGATTATAATTAATGCTAGCCTGGTTGGCAATTTGGTAAACTAGACTAGATACCTGGTGAAAGAGTTGCTCAGTAATGCAAGGATAACTTCCCCAGACAGATCACAGCTTTTAACCCGCTTTTATTATCTTGAATATTAGAACCGCTTTCAGAACAACTTAATGCATCAACTTTACAACACAGAACGATACTTTTCTCGAAATGAAGCTTATTTTGTTAAATTTCCAGATCTTATAGAATAAATTATTTAAAAAATTTCAGCTGCTGACGAAATAGAGCAGAAATTAATGTAAGTTGTTAATCCAGAGTGGTGATGTTTTATCAACTCATGTCACGTGTTCGTTTCCATATGTTCATTACACCCAACATTCTTATAACACGCAGTACATACCAATTGTCGCACATTTCATCTCGCTGTTTCTGAATCGGTAGAAGACGACGGCGGTAGGAACAGCTGGTATCGAAAGTCTTCGCGTCGAGCCGCTGTCAACGTTAAACATCTAACTACAACAGATTTGCCTGAAGTCGTTGTAGCAGTTAGGAACGTCCCTTTGCGTCATCAGTCATCCTTGCATCAAAAGATGTGATGAAGAAATTCCGTGCTGAAACACGTATGTAACATAGCAGCGATGGCGAGGCATTGTAGCATCTGTGACCAGAGAGTATGCGCTTGACCGCGCGAGTGTTGCGGGCAGTTCGCTAGTTGTCGCTATGCAGAGCAGTCAGTCAGTCAGTCGTTGCGAGTCTGTAGCTCTGTCTAGTTGAGAGCAGTACTCTGTCTGTAGTCGTTGCCAGTCGGTAGCTCGGTTTAGTTACGTGGAGTATGTCGGCAATAGCAGTCGAACGGAGTTGTGTGATGTAGGCGGTCGGCAACACTGGTCAAGATGGTGAATAAGGTATACTGTTAATTAATATAATCATTAGATAATGAAAAATTTTATTTATTGTAATTATTCTCCAACAAGTCCCCCAATAATAATTTTTATTTCAAAAGCATTTTTTCAAAAATTTAATTTTTTATTGAACTAAAGATTTCGTTGCACTTCCCATTTCATTCCACTTCTTTCGAAGAAAAATTTCACTAGAATCACAAAAAAAGAGAATATTATTATTTGCAATGCAGTTCCTCCAAGCGGTGCGCAACAACAAGAGCAGAAATGTGACATCCATTTATTCTGAGGTAAGATTTTAATTCTGATTGTTTTGCACAGGGCCAAAGACCGGTATTTCGGTTTAATTGAATTTTCTTGTCACTGAATGGACTTTAATTTTTTGTGAAGAATTTACATTTGAGTCAGATTGCGAATTTCACATTTCGTTGCCATTGTCAGTACATTTCATTGTGGGCAGGTTACGTTTAGAGCAGTGTCCATTAGCATTCATAATTAAATATTGTCATATTTCATATTTCTTTAAAATTTTTGTGGGGAAGTTACACTTGGCGACACCCAGTCCAGGATCGTATTTCGTTGAGAGTCTTTTGAGCGACAGTCAGATATCTGCTCTTATTTGCTTAGATATAATTAGGATTTAGCGCAACGCTTTTATTAATCTTGTGACTTTCTTTCTACAGGTCAACGGCAATTCGTTGCTCTGTTGTATTTGTGTGTTGTTTTTGCATTTGTGCTTATTGTTTTGTGAAAAATTGTGACTATTGTAAAAATGCCGCGAAAGACTGTGAATAGTATATCGCGAGGTATTTTGAATGAAATTACCGACTTAAACAGCGTGACCGACAGTAATTGTGACACGCAGTGTAATGATGACAATCCTGCGTCCACTAACAATCAGTGTATTCCAACCACTAATGATGACTTTTGTCTTAATGATGAACAAACGAACTCGGTTATGTCCTCTGTTAATTTGACGACAATCGATGACGCGGGACGCTCTATTGTAATGAGCGCTGCCCAGCTTAATACACGCGATTTGGAAAATTCAAGTAACGTACAGACAAATTTGTCTAGTGAAAATGAACAATGTACTGAAAGTAGGACGGATTTATTTAATTCCGAAATAATGTCTGACTGTGTACATTCGACTGACAAACTTTTTTCTAAATCTCAGAATAACCAAATGGTTACAGTAAGCGAGAAAGTTCCAGATCCAATATTGAACAGCACAGAGAATAGAAATGCTAATTTTGAATCGGACCCAATTATGGCATTTTTGCGGCAAAATTTCAAACAGTTTAATGAAAAATTTGATAAAAATGACGAAAATTTCAGACAACTTAGGGAAGATAACAAACAACAGAATGAAAACCTCAAGCAACTTAGTGAACAGGTCAGACAACAAAATGAAAAATTTGACGACAGTTCGAGGCAGCTTAGTGAACAAATTAGAGCGGTTGCCGCGCAGTGCCATGACACTAAGGAACAGTTGCGCGCGGAAATTGAGGCGTGTTCACAAAAAAATAGCGAAGAAATTAAATCTGTTGCGCAAGAATTAAGAGAAATGCAAACAGTCGCAACAGAAACACTCAGAGACGAAATTAGCGGAGTCGCTAAACAATGCTCTGAAAAAGCTGCACAGTTACGGGACGAGTTTAGAGCAATGACGGTAGAACTTTCGCGCACTATGGACGCAAAGATAGACGCGAAATTCGAACAGCAGAACACTCAGATTAACGAGCGCTTTAATCAGCACATACAGAACAGTGATACGCGTTTCCGCAGATTTATTCAGGATCAAAACAAAGTAAAACGACAAGTCATGGAAACAATCACTGCACAAAGACAAGAGGACAAACGTAAAATATTCGCGAAAGCGAAGACGTATGTAGACAATAATATTACTACAGTGTCCGACAAAATTAATACCATAGAACAATTGAACGCGGAATTACGGGATGAAATTTCTGACCTTAAATCAAAAACAGATACACACACAGTAAATATTCAAACAGTGACAGATAGATTCGAACAATTAGATCTAACACAGGATTGCGATGTCATCAAAGCTGATGTTAAAAAAATGAGCGAAACTACGCGCAAGTTGCAAAAACAGATTAATGCGTCCGATTCTAAAACCGATGATCAGGTTAAAATACTGACTGAAAAATGTGATGAATTGGCCAGTCGTATTGATGTTATCGAAAATGCTAATGACAATAAATCAGACGATACTGCACCGGTTTCATTTATCCAAACACCTGAATTTCAAAATTTACAGCAGACAATTAATGAGATCGATTCATCTAACAACACGTTACGTAGGAAGTTATCAAATTTACAACAAGAAGTAACTGAGATGAAAAACATTTCAGTTAATAACATGCCACAACAGACGCCACTTTATGAACATGTGTCAGACTCACGCAGCGCGTATAATTTGGGTAATCTACAGAGAGTACGGGACTTAGATTCCGATCAACCACAGTTCAATAGATTCTCGTACGATCCTGAACCTGTTCCATCACACAGAGATGATAATTTCGACTACAAACATTTTCTGTCAGTGAGAAAGTTTAAAGTTTTTAAAAACGATAGAACGCAGATTCACCCATTGGATTGGATTCAACAATTTAGCTTTGCTCTTCCACCGACTTGGCCGGTAACACACAAACTTGAATTTATTTGCAGTTTTTTGGAAGGCGAACCGGCAACTCGTATGAGACCGATCGCGAGACAGTGTTACTCGGTAGAGGAATTTCAGAATGCTTTTCTGTCAGCGTACTGGTCGAAGACGACACAGCGCGGAATTAAAGATCAGTTAATTAGTTTGCCGAATTACGAGAACTCAAATTTTCCGAGTGTGACGCAATTTTTTGAGCACATGGTACAACAAAACCAATACCTGAGTGAACCGTACAGTGAATCCGCACTTATACAATTATGCATTTCCAAATTACCACGGTCATTACGAGTGTCACTTCTAACGGGTCAGCAAAAAGAAAACATTTCAGCATTCAGAGATCTTTTACAGCTCTTGGAAGTACAGCAATCTGATTATTCTTTTGTAAACAAAGACTTTTTGAGTAACAACCAAGGTCAACAACAGTACTGCAATTATGATCAGGGACGTAATTCCAATCGGAAAGATAACAGACGTTTTAGGAACGACAACTACCAAAACTTTAATAACAGGCAAAATTCTAATTATCAATACCGTCAAAATTTTCAGCAACAGGAACAACACTTTAGTAACAATAGAGGTGTTTCACAACAACAACATCAAAACCAGCCGGTTAACATACCTAACCAACAATGGAATACACAAGGTCAACCAGGCTTTAATGTTTCGCCGCGTGGACGTATAGCCCCTGGTCCAACAAATAGTAACGCACGGGAGCAGAGAAACAACTATGTACAAAGAAGACAGTATTTCAATTCCCATCGCAATACACCGTATAGGAATGACTATTACGACAGACGTAAAAATGATGAGCACAATTACCAGCGTACATATAATAACAGTCGGTCTCACCAACAGCATAATCATACGCAAGAACATATTCTCATGAATGAACCCGACAATAGGTACCATCCAGAGCGTAACACGTCTGGAAGAAGTAATAGAACAGTTCAAATAGTCGAAATGCCACAGAATCCTCCTAATAATAATAACACGTTAGATAGAATCTGACTAGATAATGTACAGGACGCATCTTGCAATAATACAAGCACTACCTTAGACACGCAAAATGTTGTTCACGAAAATGTAATTACTTTTGACGACATCAGAGACACTCTTTTACAGGAAAGACCAGTTATTCAGAAAACCATTTCACATCCTGTTATCGAAATTAAAATTGGTTCATCGAAATTTTCAGCAGTAATCGATTCCGGATCACCTATATCAGTAATTAATGAGGAGACTTTCAACGAGTGCAACAAAGAGAATACTTATCCGACGTTACCTTTAGGCAAAACAAAAGTGAAAGGAGCAGTATCGAGTAAAGGTGTAGACGTTAAATTACAGACGCATTTATCATTTTGTATTGGAGGTCATACTTTTCACTCTAATTTTTGGATTGTGCCTTTATTGACAACAAACGTTATTTTAGGTACGAATTTTCTGGTACAACACGACGCAGTCATTGATTTTCAGAATTCTTATTTAATGTTAAAGGATGAAAATGTACAACTTGCTTTAGAATTTCAGCACTCATTATCTGCGGAAGAACAAACAATCAACCGCACAGAGGTCATTTCCGCAACACGTGACATAGACTGTAATCCCACATTGTTAACGGATACGTACGTACACAACTATAATACTCCAGACGAAATGGACTACGACGTAATACAAATGATTTCCGATAAAGTTAGACAAAGCAGTGCAACTACAGACGACGAACGAACGCAATTACACAAAATTCTTTTACAGCAAGCTCCAGTTTTTGACAACATTCCTGGTACTATGTCCGGCTTTATGTATGAATTTCAAGTCAAACCGCACGACACATTTAAAGCAAAGCATTATCCTATTCCATACATTCACAGAGAACAGGTTAAAAAAGAATTGCAGGATATGCTCGACCAAGGAATTATAGAACCAGCAGTTAGTCCGTACATAAACCCGCTACATATTGTTAAGAAAAAAGATGGCTCACTTCGCCTTGTACTTGATTCACGTCACATTAATGACATTATTATTAATGAAACAGATCGACCACAGACACTAGGGGAACTTTTACAGAAATTTCACGGTACAGCTATTTATTCTACACTAGATTTGAAATCGGGATTTTGGCAAATTCAACTTCATCCGAACTGCAGAAAATATACAGCTTTTCTCTGTTTCGGCGACTGTTATCAATTTTGCAAACTACCGTTCGGCTTAACTATTTCTTCTGCAGCTTTTATTCGCGGTTTGAACACTATACTTCCGACAGAACTTAAAGACAGAATTACGACGTATGTAGACGACATTCTTATCGCAGAAGCTAACTGGTCCGAACACAATCTGATTCTTGAACAACTGTTACAAACTTTTCATGCACAAGGACTTACAGTTAATCTTAGTAAATCGCACTTTGGCAAAACTTCCATAAAATTTCTTGGACACGTAATTTCAGCAGAAGGCATTGCACCTGATCCGGAAAAACTTCAAGCTCTACGTGACATTACCGTTCCTACGACGAAGAAGCAATTACGCAGTTTTTTGGGCTTAATTAACTTTTTTCGTAAATTTATTCACCATTCTGCTTTAGACACGCCTAGACTATGCCAATTAACAGGTAAAAACAGTATTTGGTCTTGGGATAAGCAAGCACACTCTGAATTCATGAACCTGAAACATGCTTTGTTGAATGCACCACTATTATCGCACCCAGATCTTACTAGAAATTTTTCCATTGCCACCGACAGTTCCAACACCGCCTTAGGCGTACACATTTTCCAGGAAATTGAAGAAGATGGTTCAATAGTAATCAAAAACATCGCATTTGCAAGCCGCATTCTGTCACCTGCTGAGCGAAATTACTCCGTTACAGAACTTGAAACATTATGTGTTGTATGGGCTTTTACGAGATTTCGGCACTTTCTTTATGGCAGACATACCACCGTTTACACAGACCACAGAGCGATACAATTTTTACTCTCGGCTAAATTTACTCACGACAGGTTAAGTAGATGGAAACTTTATTTACAGGAATTTAATTTTACAATTGTTCACATTCCCGGCACACAAAATGTTATAGCAGACGCACTATCGCGTTCTCTCGGCAACAATCAGCGAGACGTAGCAACCAACTTCTGCAAAACAAATTTCAGTGTCATGTACATTCAGCAAGTTGCATTTGAAAACTTTATTTCATCGTCATTACAGGACATAGCAAAGGAGCAAAATAAAGACAATGTGTGGAAAGAAATTAAACACCTTTGGCAAGATAAAAAAAATGTTACGATTAGAAACCATTACACTGTACGCAATGACGTTCTGTTTCGCCGCTCTCATCCTGACAGCAACAATTGGTTATTATGCATTCCTGACGAACTGGTCAACAAATTAATTTGGTACACTCATTTAAGCTACGCACATTACGGAGCACGAAAATGTTTTCTTATACTGAGACAGAACTGTTATTTTACTAACATGGAAAAACGTATACGACGAGTTTTAGCGTCTTGTAAAATTTGCCAGAAAGCTAAATCAGACACCACTTCACATATTCCTCCTTTATATCCCATTATACCTGTTAAATTAAGACATATGGCCGCAGTAGATATTTTTGGTCCGATTCCGAGAACTAACAGAGGTTTTTGCTACATTTTTGTCGCTGTTGAGCTCACTTCAAAATTTGTTACTTTCGCTCCGTTACGCAAAGCTACTGCTAAAACTGTTTCGAAAGCATTTGTAAGACATTTTCTATCTCATGTAGGGCATGTGATGAAAGTAATTTCTGACAATGGATCTCAATTTCGTAGTACCATATGGACACGCATGTTACGAGCCAGAAACATTTCTCCGATCTATATATCCAAGTACCACGCTTCTTCGAACCCCTGTGAACGATTAATGAAAGAAATTGGTAAACTGTGCCGAATATACTGCCACAAAAGACATATTGATTGGGATACACACATACTCTCATTCCAAGATGTAATTAATTCCATTCCAAATGAATCCACTATGCTATCTCCGTCTGTTATACTGAAAAATGCTGAACCACCTAACAAAATGAAAGAATTAATAACATTTCCTACATCTCGTCGATTACGACACCACGAAATAATTGACATTGCGCTGAACAACATCAAACGTGCCGCAGAGCGCCGGAGAAGACAGCAAAAACAGGTTTGTACACGCCGAGACTTTCACGTTGGACAGAAGATACTAGTACGTACACACTATTTATCCAGCAAATTAAAAGGTAAGTGCAGTAAATTTGAACTTCTATACGCAGGTCCATATCGGATTCGCAGCATCCCTCACCCCAATGTTGTACACGTCGAAACTTTGAGAACTAGAAAATCGAAAGGCAATCACCATATCTCAAACATTAAACCGTTTATTGAGTGAAACCACTGTATGATTCAACACACTATGATGCCATTTACTAACGCAATTATTTCACGTGACTAATTACTGATGATTATCGTATTTTTTCTTGGCAAGTGCCCGGCAAGGTAAGGTTAGCAGGTCGCTTTTCTTGTCGTTACACATCAGACCGTGCATATTTTTCCAGATGAACTTACGTATTTTATGACTAATTATGCAATGTTAGCTAATGACATGTTAATTTCATTACATTTTTTTTCCATTAAAGTCTTTAATTCTCGCCACTATACAAGCTGAACACAACGAACGTCACATTTTGTCTTTTTATGTAAGATTGTTCTCAGTTTTGTTTGTATGCACTGTGCAATAGTTAAGATATAACACACACCAGTCGACTTTGACATTTTTTTTGCCTTATGACATCTCAACATCGTGACTGTTTTACATTTTTTTTTTTTTTTTTTTGCTGCTGCATTGTGATATTCTCTGTACATTTTGGCTTTGAACACTGTCAATGTCTTTGACATATTACGTTTTCTGTCATGTTATACTGTATGGTTAATTATGTTACCATAAACCAGTCATTATCTAGTGGGTATATGATTTATATGCAAGACATTAATCTTTGTTCATCAATTTCAGAAAGGAATGATGATTCTAAGAAATAAATTTAACATAAATGGGAATTTCACCTACGGAATAAACGAAAGGAGATGCAATAACTTTATGAGGAAAAGTAAATGGATCAGGATTAACAAACATTAACAAGAATATACTATACTCATCACAGAATAGCAGTCTTAACTAATTTTTTCTTTCAGAATACAAGGTGATTGATGCAGGCTGTCAGAGAGAACTACACATCTTAGTTTTAGTGATGAAATATGCTAGAGATAAGGAATAGTTATGTAATGAGTAATGAAGTGATTTTTTGCAGATGATAATGAATACTGATGAATAATGATGAAGGATATGATGTTATGAATAATGAAGTGTTTCTTTACAGATGATGATAATAGTGAAGTTATGATGATATGGATAATGAAGTTTTCTTTACAGATGAGGATAATGTTGAAGCTATGTATTTATGTTATGTAGTTATTTAAGTATTTGTTGCAGTTTGCTTTGACAGCAGGTGTTATATTGCATAGTAGGATGACAGAAAGTTTTGGAAAGGACAGCTATGGAACATATTTTATACACATTTCACTACCTGTTAATTCGAAGTTCACTACTTTTCAGCATAGTGTGCGTTTCTTCTTTCAGGTCAATAATCCATTTTGTATTTTTTCCAGGAGAAGTTTTTCATGATACTTACTAAACCTGTTACTTATTATACCTGTTCTAGTACTTGCATTTTTTTTTGTATTTTACCCATTTGTGTTTATCATTTATAAATGTGATCACACAGACTGCCTTGTTACATAATCTTGCTACAGCTGACTCATGACGAATGACGTTACCTATCCTCATTTGCAGCAATAGGTCAAAAGCAAATAGTGTTATGTCTCACCAATTAATTATCGATCCCAACGCAATGCATTGCTAAAAGAGGTATTACCAGTCCCACATAATGTCACTAGTTTATGATAATTCTGAATAATACTGATCAACTCTGAATAGTATGTCACTTGAGTAATGACTTCCTAATGAGACAAAAAAAAAAATATATATATATATATAAAATAATGCTTTGTCACTAGCTAATAACTGCCACTGTTTATTGTAATGAGACTACTTATAATGCCCACGATTATTAATGCTATGATTGTAATTAACTGATTTTAATAATGACTTTGTAATGATCTGAATACTACTGAATGAGGAACAATGTTTTATTGTAATGAGACTATTTATAATGCGCATGATCATTAATGCTATGACTGTAATTAACTGATTTTTAATAATGACTTCGTAATGATCTGAATAATACTGAATGATGAACTATGTTTTATTCTATTCAATGCTTGGTGGCCACTGAGTGCCAATAATTAATGTCACTCCACGAATTGTTATTAATTATGCCATTGATTAGCTCTTGTTTCCAATGTTGATACTTTGTAACCAGAAAGGAATGTGACTGTTTAATAATGCTTTGTAATTAGGAGAAGACTAATGATTCTTACTATTGGAATGACAAATGATTAATTAACGACAAATGATTAATTAACTGTAATTAGACAAATGATTAATTAACGACAAATGATTAATTAACTGTAATTAGACAAATGATTAATTAACTGTAATTAGATAAATGATTAATTAACGACAAATGATTAATCAACTGTAATTAGGAAAAGGCTAATGATTATTATTGGAATGACAAATGATTAATTAACTGTAATTAGGAGAAGGTTAATGATTCTTAATTATACTCTGTGACAAAAAAGAATGCGATTATTTCATAATGCCTTGTAACCAGGAAAAGAAGGCTACTGATTCTATGTAAAACAATTAATGAACATTTTTCTGTAATACTACATACTTGGTACAGAAATGTTCAATAACTGGGCTATGAATGCCACAAACTGCTAATTAAGTCTGTAATTGTCAATATTATGTGACTTGATGTCCTTCACCTCATAAGCTGACTACCCTAAATTACTGCAATGTCCATTTGTCCTGTTTATCCTAGTGATCATGGAGCACTATATTTGGTTTTTGCACTAATTCTACGTTGGTGTGCCTTGTAAGAGCGTGGTGTTGACACGACATGCTGTCCACCACCGTGAGCAATGAAGACGTTATTATGGTCCCACTGTTTGGTGTACCTAATGTACTGCCAAAATGAAAACATGGAACATTACTACGACAGTTCAGTGTCTTGGCTACACTGATAAATTCTGATGGGAAAAGAACTTCAAGTTGTGTCACTTGGTGTTGTACTTCTGTGGAAAGATATGGACTTTCAGAACAGCTGTGTGCAATCTAAAGTGCTACAACCATGATGCAATCCTTCCCTTTCCTATCCTAATTCTTGTCACATAATGAAAATCATTTTTTTTGGTAACATCATTTCTGTTCGTAGGTTATACATTTTTTTCGATTCGCTGAACTCCAGTGCGAGTACACTTATGTCACTGGTCGACATGATGTTTGCCATTATGTTTATTTGTTGTGAAAATGCTAAAGACATTTTTCAGTGCATGTGCACTTTGGACATGATTTTCTTGCCATTAAGTTTATTTATTGCGAAAATGCTAAAGACATTTTTCGATTTGTTCTGAAGTACAGTATATGTACACTCTTGTCTTTTATATTGTATATACATTTTTTTTATTTTCTGAACTACAGTGCATGTGCACACATGTCACTTGTCAACATAATATTTTTTGCCAGTCTGTTTATTTGTTCTGAATATGCTAAAGAATATTTTCAGTGCCTGTGCACTTTGTTACCTGTCAAAAAATTTGTATATACATTTTTCTGATTTGCTACTATGTTTTGTATTCACATTTTGTCTTTGTCTGATATATTTTGTACTTAGTGCGTGTGCACAACATTTAAATATTCTGTAAGTTGTAGGATTTTGTTAATTAAAGAAAAATTTTGCCGCGCTTGGCAAGTCCAAATGACTCACCATCGCTGCCAAATTTTTGCCCCCCCAGTGGAGGGTTATGAAACACGTATGTAACATAGCAGCGATGGCGAGGCATTGTAGCATCTGTGACCAGAGAGTATGCGCTTGACCGCGCGAGTGTTGCGGGCAGTTCGCTAGTTGTCGCTATGCAGAGCAGTCAGTCAGTCAGTCGTTGCGAGTCTGTAGCTCTGTCTAGTTGAGAGCAGTACTCTGTCTGTAGTCGTTGCCAGTCGGTAGCTCGGTTTAGTTGCGTGGAGTATGTCGGCAATAGCAGTCGAACGGAGTTGTGTGATGTAGGCGGTCGGCAACACTGGTCAAGATGGTGAATAAGGTATACTGTTAATTAATATAATCATTAGATAATGAAAAATTTTATTTATTGTAATTATTCTCCAACAAGTCCCCCAATAATAATTTTTATTTCAAAAGCATTTTTTCAAAAATTTAATTTTTTATTGAACTAAAGATTTCGTTGCACTTCCCATTTCATTCCACTTCTTTCGAAGAAAAATTTCACTAGAATCACAAAAAAAGAGAATATTATTATTTGCAATGCAGTTCCTCCAAGCGGTGCGCAACAACAAGAGCAGAAATGTGACATCCATTTATTCTGAGGTAAGATTTTAATTCTGATTGTTTTGCACAGGGCCAAAGACCGGTATTTCGGTTTAATTGAATTTTCTTGTCACTGAATGGACTTTAATTTTTTGTGAAGAATTTACATTTGAGTCAGATTGCGAATTTCACATTTCGTTGCCATTGTCAGTACATTTCATTGTGGGCAGGTTATGCATAGCGCAATGTCCATTAGCATTTCTAAATAATATTTCATATTTCTTTAAAATTTTTGTGGGGAAGTTACAGTGCTCATTGTGGGAACTACCTAGGACCCCTCGGAGAGTGTGTGTTAGAGTGCTGGAATCAGCATGGAACGTGATTCGCGACTTCATTTAACGGTACCTTTAAAATTTTCCCAGGAATTTGAAGTGAAATATGATTAATAAAAACAAAAATGTCAAAACGGTACATTCACGACGTTTTTAAAGTTTCGTTGATTCTTTGAGATAGTTGCACAGTCGTAGTGACACTCGGTAAAAAGCACGAAGAATATAATGGATGCTGCATCGAAACGTTAGTGGACGGTTGGTGTTTAACGGCCGATAGAGACTATTAAAATACTTGTAGAATTAGGTCTCCGAACGTACTCTAGTCCCCCACATTCTCAACTCCCAGTCGTATATGACAGCTTTTCTGCTTTGGCTGCTTGTTCAATCGCATAGGTAAGAGATACTATTTTTTTATTTTCCTCACTTGGTGTTACATGAGTCGGTATTCTTTCCGTTATTCACTGATTCAGCTTTGTTTGACCCATATTCTCTGATTTTTATGCTACACGTTTAAACATTACTTCAAACCTCTTAACATTCGCAGAGAAATGTCAGTTCATCAAACTCCGCTTGCTTCACGCAGAAATTAATAACTATAATATATTATTCGTGTGTGAAAAGTAATGTCAACATGATATATCTTTGTAAGTAGATGCTTAAACCCAAATTTTCTACGGTTAATCCATGATTCGAATGTACTACTGTGAAAAACAGAACATTTCAGATGGCGACAACATGGATTTCCTAGCGGTTGCTATCGAAGGCTCTGAGCACTATGCGACTTAACTTCTGAGGTCATCAGTCGCCTAGAACTTAGAACTAATTAAACCTAACTCACCTAAGGACATCACACACATCCATGCCCGAGACAGGATTCGAACCTGTGACTGTAGCGGTCGCTCGGCTACAGACTGTAGCGCCCAGAACCGCACGGCCACTCCGGCCGGCTTGCTATCGATGTTTCAAGCCAGAGACATTGCGCCCTTCATCTTCGTTATATATGTAAATGAAGCTGAGCGGGCCCTGTTGAAGCTGGAAAACTCTTTGTTTGTAAAATTATTAAATCGTCAGTCTTCTATGCCCTCTAGGTCCTCTGTGCCCCAGGTAAAGCTAGAAAAATAAAATTATGTGGTAGATTATGTGTAATACAAAGAAATGTCTGCCAATATTGTTACTGTCATCATCGCATTATGAACGTTTCCTGATTTTCTCGAAATAACTTTTATTTTAATTTATACGAAAGATAATATTCAGATTTGTACAGCGTATTTCCAAGGGCCGCGGTCTTAGTTAAGACCAGATATCTTTGTGCTCTGTTGTTGTGTCTAATGTATTAATGTAAAATTTGATAACAAAGATTAATTAATAAATATTTGATACGCGCGTATTTGTGTGTGTGTGTGTGTGTGTGTGTGTGTGTGTGTGTGTGTGTATGTGTGCGTGTGTGTGTTTTATTCAGTCTTTGGTTACTTATCAAATGCTTGGCCTGCTCTCTGAGTAACTAACGTGAATTTGATAGGACCCAATTTGACTGTGGCTCTTTTTTGTGGTGACCAGTTATCGAGCAAACAGGCCATATGGCTGGGGTCTTCATTTCTAGTGGCTTATCATGTCAAATTAGCCCTTATAAAATATTATTATCACGGAGCATTAACCTAAGGAACTTGCGACCGAAAATACTGTGTCTTAGAAATTACTGACATGATATCAATCGATTAGCATATATTTTGGTTTTGCTATAGATAAGGGACCTGGTGTGAGCGGTTCTCACTCAAGCATTTGTCTAAAAGCATACAAAGGTGTGCTGAAAAGAAATGCCATCGAGTATTTTATGTGCATACACTCTTAAAGCTTTTTAAATTAAACAAACTTTATCAACATTCTGTATCTTTATTCCTCGTTTCTACATATTTATTTCTCAACTTTATCATCTCGGTGAGCAACGCATTTTTCCCAAAAGGCGACCTGTTGTTGATGCCGTCACTGTAGAACGTTTGACTTCGTTGTCAGAGCCACAGCCTCACCTCTGCTTGCACCGCTTCCTCACTGTCAAAGGGAAGCCCTCGAAGGTGTTCTTTAAGTTCCTCAAAGAGCTGAAAATCGGATGGAGACAACGTGAATGTATGGAGGTTTATCGATGCCAGTGAATCCAACAACTTCGATTGTTGTAGATGTCGTAGCGCTCTTGTGTTGTCTGGCATAGTCATGCTGAATGAGGGGGTGCTCCATGTGTGGGTGAGGTCACTGAATTCGTATTTTAGTCTTCTGAGTGTCTCGTTTACCTTGTAGAGTTTAACGTAATGCGCTTAGGCATGAATTCCAAATGCACCACACCTTAAGCGTCCCGGAACACAATGACCACGACGTTGCCTGCTGATAACATGCTTACATGGTTGTGAACTATTTTTTCGTCTGAGATCCTTTGAAGCGGGACTCCACTGATGACCACTTGATATGCGGCTGAAAATGGTAAACACAGTGTTCACCACCCGTCACAATATTATTAAGGAACCCATCATCCTGATCCTCGAAATGCCAAAGTAATTGTTAAAACTGTCAGTATCATCTGCTTCATGTCAGGAGCAAGCATTCGAGGCACCCAATGGGCACACAATTTTTTGTACTGTACGTCCTCGAGGTGCAGCACACTTACCTGAAATCTGCATCTGTGTCATCAGACGATTTTCTCTGATCATCTACTCGAGACCGATGAATCTCGGTGGTTGCTGTACGCGATCGTCCACTCCGAGCACTGCCATAAGTGCTGAGGTTAGTGCCACAGTTTCTTTCAT
This sequence comes from Schistocerca americana, assembly GCF_021461395.2. Lineage (NCBI taxonomy): Eukaryota > Metazoa > Arthropoda > Insecta > Orthoptera > Acrididae > Schistocerca > Schistocerca americana. The sequence continues at coordinate 456,940,850 of NC_060123.1, forward strand.
TACGAGCAAAAACAACCCAAGCGTCACACCACTAATGTCCATTCAATCATCACCGTGTACATCTTTTATTCTTCTATGGCTTTCAATTGGGGGCACGTTTTTCGATGTTAGAAACTCGATTACAGCAATCACCGAAATAGTTACGTTACAGATTATCATCTCACACACTACAATTCGGAGCCCTATAGTGGCAACGGGTTATACTTGCGTCAGAGAAACAGGAAACTCGACCGAGTAATATGCATGACATGCAATACCTCAATCGACATTGAAACTACAATAAAACAGTCGTAGGCATTACTTTTTAACTCGCTCTCGTATGTCGATCGACATAAAATAAAGACCTAACCGCCTACGGACTAACATTTGTAGTTTATAGGTTACATCGATTTTTGCGTTATATAAACATCGCTATATTTTTATGTTGAATCTACATTTTAGTTTTCAAAACTGAACTGATTTCCATTATGATGTTGTATCCATCACACTTTTATTGGATGTATTGTCACGCTAGTTGTGCTATGCATTCAATTTGTAATAAAAAATGTAATTTTTGCTCATTGGAACACAGTATGTCGAATCACATAAATTTGTTGTAAACGAGCTACCGTATCGATGTGAGACGTGTTGTCGCATTAGTAACGCTACTGATGTAATACAAAAGGTAAAAGAAATGTAATTCTTGCTCATTAGAGCAAAGTATGTAAAATGGCTTGTCGTTGGGTGATTCACCATATGCTGGTCGCTTGCGTTTACTCTTTTGTCTTTGAGCACAGTACCGCGCGTTGCGACTACAGCTTATTACAGCCAACACGACATTTTTCTTCGCCGTTATATATAAACTAACGAGTTACTATGGAGATGGTCTGCTTAAGGGGCAGTATTCTTGTAAACTGTCAGGATAATTTATTTATTTTTGGTCTGGGGCTGCCGCACTCTTTTGTTTTGAGTTGTTGTACAGGCATGCAATTTTTTTAGGAACTGGACACATTATGCGTAACGCATAATAGTGTAACTACTGAGTGTAGCTCATGCAGCTGCATGATACTCTGGAGGTGACGTCATGTAATGACGTAACGCATAGCAGTCTGGTGTAATTCGACCCACTGGAGACCAATGGGTGGTCTTAGATAAAAGAATTTTTGGCATTGTCGTTTTTTTAATCTATATGAAGTTAATAAAAAGAAAAAAGAATGTATTTTTTAATCACTAAAAATTTTGTCTGTGAAGCGCGCCGCTGCCAGCGGCCTCTAGAGTTTTAGCTGGTAACTACGCGTGTCTCTATACACCAGTTCTGTAGGATCCGTCCTGCGTGGCGTATTTAGCTGTTTTTAAGTCGGCCACATGCCGCTTTGACTACCGCAGAGGCAGTTTCTGTACATGGGCTTTCGCCTGCATTTGTCACACTTGCAGAGCAGTATGAAATTAGTAAGGCCACTACTAAAAGAGAACGATGACAAATTCGTATACCTTACACTTATATTGGTGTATATAATTGTATTATGAATATGTACCTCATTTGTATTAAAATTGTTATGTCAGCTGTAACCCTTTTTATAGGATGGTTTGGAAATGGACACAGGTGTCCGAAACTAGTCACCATCAAGAAATAAAATACAGCTGCTTCTCAGTGCAACTTATGACGGAGCTACAAGCATTTATTTAAATTATAAGGCAAGTTACGGACCAATTTATCACCTCCAGCAAGCTCCAAGTTCTTAAATAGTTATAGTTGAGCTATACATGCCGAAGTCGCAAGCAGAACATGGATAGAGAAAGTATGTGAAGATATCTAGCGGGTAATTCACAACGTAAAGAGACATGAAAATACGATAATCATGCGGCACCGCAGCACTGATGTAGGGGAAAAAGTAGAACAATAGATCAAGGGAGAATACCGCCTAGCTCCAGACAATAGGAATGAGAGAGGAGAAAGACTGATTGAGTTCTGAAATAAATTTCGGATGGGAATAGCGAAACTGTTCAGCGATGGCAAGAAGAGGAGGTATATTTGGAAAAGACCTGGAGACACGGAAGATTACAACTGGATTACATCATCCGGATTCAGGTATTGGATTGTGAGGCAAACCCAGGAGTAGATATCGATCCAGATCATAATTTAGTAACTATGGAAAGTAGCCTGAAGTTTAAAAGAATCCTGAGGAACGATCAGTGTGGATGGAAGTGGGATGGCGAAGTACTACGAAATGATGAGATGCGTTTCAAGTTATCTAAGGATGTGGATACTGCGATAAGAAATGTCACGGTGGGAAGTTCAGTTGAAGAGGAGGGGACTTCTTTAACAAATGCTATCACGGGTGTTGGACAGTGAGAAATACGTACACGCAATACAGCTTCGAAGAAACCTGGGTAATAGACGAAATACTGAAGTTAATCGACGACAAGACAAAGTACAAAAACATTCAAAGAAAGACAGAGATACACCAATATAAATCACTTAGTGGCGAAATAAACAGGAAGTACAGAGCAGCCAAGACGAAATGGTGTCAGGAAATACGTGAATAAATCAAAAAACAAATGATCGTCGTAAGGATTGTCTCAGCATCTAAATAACTCAAACCAACGTTCCGTGACACTAAGAGCAAGGGTCATAACATTAAGAATGCAGTGGGAGTTCCACTTTTAAACGCAGAGGAAAGAGCGGGTACGTTGGAAGAGTACATTAAAGGCCTTTGTGAGGGGGAGTACTTGTCTGATGACTGGATAGAAGAAGAAGCGGAGTCGCTGAGAAAGACATTGGGGTTACAGTATACAGCCAGTCAGCGAGTAGGGCCTATTCGAGTTGGTATGTAGAATCTATGAGATTAGTGAAGTGGCTCTGAGCGCTATGGGACTTAACATCTATGGTCATCAGTCCCCTAGAACTTAGAGCTACTTAATCCTAACTAACCTAAGGACATCACACAACACCTAGTAATCACGAGGCAGAGAAAATCCCTGACCCCGCCGGGAATCGAACCCGGGACCCGGGCGCGGGTAGCGAGAACGCTACCTCACGACCACGAGCTGCGGACATTAGTGAAGTACCACCAAACTTCCAGAAAATGCCATCCACAAAATTCCGAAGACCTCAAGGGCAGATAAGTGCAAAAATTATCGCACATACAGTGTAATGTGTCATGCATCGAAGCTGCTGACGAGAATAATATACACAAGAATGGAAACGAAAACTGAGGAACATATGACTATCAGTTTGGCTTCAGTAAAGTGAAAGGAGCCAGAGGGGCAGTTCTGAAATTGTACTTGACAACGGAAACGAGAATGAAAAATATCAAGGGAGTTTTCGTGGATGTAGAGAAAGCGTTCAGTAATGTAAAATGGTGCAAGATATTCGAAATTCTGAAAAAAATACAACAAGTTACTGGGTACGTCGTATGTGCAAGAACCAAATGGGAACAATATGACTAGAAGACCAAGAACGAAGTCCTCTGACTAAAAATGGATGGTGAGATTTCGCCTCTAATATTCAGTCTATACATAGAATAGGCAATGACGGAAATAAGAGAAACCTTCAAGAGTGGGACTAAAATTCAGATTGAAAGAATGTCAATGATAAGGTTCGCGGACATCATTGCTATCCTCACTGAAACTGAAGAAGAATTACAGGCTCTGCTGTATGGAATGAGAAGACCGATGGGTACGGAATACGGATCGAAAGTAAACCAGGAAAGACAAAAGTAAAAAAAAAAAAAAAAAAAAGGTTCAAATGGCTCTGAGCGCTATGGGACTTAACTTCTGAGGTCATCAGTCCATCAGTCCCCTAGAACTTAGAACTACTTAAACCCAACTAACCTCAGGACATCACACACATCCATGCCCGAGGCAGGATTCGAACCTGCTACCGTAGCGGTGACGCGGTTCCAGACTGTAGCGCCGAGAACCGCTCGGCCACCCCGGCCGGAACAAAAGTAAAGAGAAGTAGCTGAAGTGCGCGTAGCGAGAAACGTAACATCAGAATTGGTTCTCACCAAGTAGATGGAGTTAAAAAATTCTGCTACTTTGGAAGCAAAATAAACAATGACGGACAAGGTAAAGAGGGTGTAAGAAGCAGACTAGCACAGGCAAAGGGGGCATTCCGGCCATCATAAGTCAACTGGTATGAAGTATAGGCCTTTATTTTGATCAAGAAATTTTTGTTAATATACGTTTGTAGCATGGCATTGTATGATACTGAACCATGGACAGGTAAACTTGAACAGAGGAAAACCGAGTCGTTTTGAGACTGGGTGCAACAGAAGAATGTTTAAAATAAGGTGGACTGATAAAATTAGGAATGAAGTGGTTCTCCACAGATTTAGTGAAGAAAGGAACAAATGGGAAACACTACGAAGAAGAAGGGACAGGATGATAGTACATCTGTTAAGGCACTAGGGAGTAACTTTCACGGTACTAGAGGGAACTGTAGATTAAAAAACTGTAGGGAAACACAGAGACTGGAATACATCCAGCAAATAATTGAGGACATAGGTTGAAAGTGCTAGTCTGAAATGAGGAGGCTAGTACAGGAGAGGAATTCGTGGCGGGCCCTGCATTAATCAGTGGGCCCGCATCTCGTGGTCGTGCGGTAGCGTTCTCGCTTCCCACGCCCGGGTTCCCGGGTTCGATTCCCGGCGGGGTCAGGGATTTTCTCTGCCTCGTGATTGCTGGGTGTTGTGTGATGTCCTTAGGTTAGTTAGGTTTAAGTAGTTCTAAGTTCTAGGGGACTGATGACCATAGATGTTAAGTCCCATAGTGCTCAGAGCCATTTGATCCATTAATCAGTGGGAAGAGTGTTTGAAGAAAAAAAGTTGTCATTTGTGGTTAGCAGTTACCTCAAATCAAAATTTTTTTACGGAACTATGACAGAAACTGAAAAAATAAGTTTTAGTAATCCACGTTGGTTGCCGTCTATCCTACATTATGTTAGAATTTCATTATAAAAATGTGTGTTTTAAACCTGAATGTGTTTATATATTTAGACATTGATAGCAATTTTCCATTATTTGCGTGAAGAAATGGTTATGATATAGTCAGTCGTTGAATTACTCTGTCGAAAATCACACTGGTAGACTCAAAGTAACACTTCTGCAAGTGGTGCGAATTTTATAACTATGTCTTTGGAAAAGACTTTGTGTAAGAGGCATTCAAATGAAAACGAGGCAGATGGAGAAAAGTAAGTAAACTGTTTGTAATTTCAAAAGTAGTAAATTTATCTCATTGTGAGACAAGACGGTAAGTATCATCATGGAAAAATGTTTTCCATCGCCTACGGAAACATGCTTGTACCCTTGCGTGCATCTCTTCATTCGAAGCTAACTTTCGGCCACAGGACTTCAAAAATATGTAAATCGTATGGGGAGAAACCAGGACCGCGTAGAGGATGTGCGAGGACTCCCCAATGAAACTTGTACAACATAGTCGAGACGGCCTTGGCAACATATGGGCGGGATATTGGATGATGGCGGCTAGATTCACCGATTGGAATGTCAGTTTCATTAAATTATAGATCATTTTTCAGTAAGATATTATACATCGACATTGTAACTACAAGAGTTGATTTTAACAGGAAATCAAATTACTCTTCTGTAATAAAACATAAGACGACCGGAAAAATTGTTTTAATGTGTTTTTCCTCGTGAGCATCGTTTAACATGATATACTTTTAACGTGAAAAAAGTCTCCCTCAGTTTCGTGATAAGTTTTTTATACTGTACATCAAAAAGATAAGATGTTTAAAGTAACTTGTGGTGATGTTTTAGATGACAGAGTAGTTTGGTCTCACTGACGATACAAATTTGGATAAGTGGTTCCAAGTTTGTACTTGATGGTGGAGAGCAGAATAATGAATGCTGTGAGAAGATTAACAATTTCATTGAAAATTTGATATTCGAAAGCCTGAGACGAACAGAATATAAATACAAGAGGTATAAGTAAACCAACAAGTTACTACAGACTAAATACAAGGGATGAAAGTGAAACTCAAAGATAAAAAGAAGTAAGAACACGATTTGACTTATTGTTAGTGTGTGAAGCTGGTTCTCCTATAGACATACAGAATCTTACCGAGTCATACGAAGATGTAAATAAATATGTAAAAGGTATGAACTGCACGAGAAACCTGAAATTAAACAGATTTACTAACTAGAAAAGACAATTTAAAATCTTGTGGCGGTTCAAGTGCAGACTGTTTTCCTAGACGGATTTAGTCACTGTCTCACATTCTTGTTTGCATCTATAGAATTTAAACCGTCACAGAAAGTATACTGCGTGAAGCACTCGACATTTTCCAACTCACATGAGAAATGTTCCGTCTCATTCTCGCTCCTGCCAGAAATGTAGCTCGCGACGGTAGAAGAAATTTCAAGTCAGCATAACTTCAGAGATAGCAGCGAACATCCAGACTCTCAGACTACGAACATAAAGAAATACGATGTCTTTCACGGCAGGACAGAAGCTACAGAAAAGCAGGAGAACTCGTAAAAAGCACTCTCGAAATGTAACCCGTTTGCTTCACTTTGTTAGCGATGCTGTAAAACATTCCTCCTCCCTGTCAAATTTTTACAGCTTGTCTCAGGTCGGTATAAAATATTTTTAATTTTAGCTTACACTTAAATGGCAGTTAGGGATAAAATACCACCGTCGGTATAATACTTGCCTTTAGATACAGCTACAGCCAAAATGCTGTTCTCTCAGCTGTCTTCGGAACATCTCAGTGCCCGTACTATCGACAGCGCGGACGTATACACTTTCGCTCTAAAAGCGCTTGGACGTGTTTGCAGAGGAAGCGTTTTATTTCTGCGAGTCCCGTAGCAAATGTCTGGCACAGGCAGAGGAGGTTTCCCCTGCACCTCACTCTTCCCCCAGCGCCCACCCCTTGCCCGACAGTCCTTTTCGTTGTCGCTGCCTGGCCGCGTTCCGAAGGCCGTCGCGCTCCCGAGTGGACAACTTTCTTAATCTCTACACTCTGCACACACAACTCCGAAAATCCCGCGGCTACTACGCAGCTCGTCTCGCTACTTTCCACACCGGTCTTTACGAAAATATATTCCGGCGCGCTCTGCATTTCATCGTGATTTTGAATTCTTTTTCGGGCCTTTTGTGCCACAGTTACTACGAAAAGTTGGCAAATGGGGCAATTTATGGAAGAGACCACTGTTATAACACATTATGATGAGAGTATTTTGGAGGTTAATTTTAATGTTGATGGCCTTAATATACTATTTAGGCTGAGAAGCTGATTTATATGACTTATGGTTGTTAATTGTGAAATTGTACTTTAGTGTGGAATTTTTAGTTAATGTGAAACAAAAGTGCTAGGTATTCTAGCTGCAAGGAAGTAATTTGAGAGTATTTAGTTGCTTTTATTTCCATAAAAACAAATATTTTACTGACCAGCGTGGATGAAATGACTGCAGTTATCCTATACAAAACTCGCAGCTCGTCTCGCTACTTTCCACACCGGTCTTTACGAAAATATATTCCGGCGCGCTCTGCATTTCACCGTGATTTTAAATTCTTTTTCGGACCTTTTGTGCCACAGTTACTACGAAAAGTTGGCAAATGACAGGGCAATTTATGGAAGAGACCACTGTTGTAATACATTATGTTGAGAGTATTTTTGAAGTTAATTTTAATGTTGATGGCCCTATTATACTATTTAGGCTGAGAACCTGATTTATATGACTTATCTTTGTTAATTGCGAAATTGTATTTTAGTGTGGAATTTTTAGTTAATATGAAACAAAAGTGCTAGGTATTTAAGCTGTGCCGGCCGAAGTGGCCGCGCGGTTCTAGGCGGTACAATCTGGAGCCGAGCGACCGCTACGGTCGCAGGTTCGAATCCTGCCTCGGGCATGGATGAGTGTGATGTCCTTAGGTTAGTTAGGTTTAATTAGTTCTACGTTCTAGGCGACTGATGACCTCAGAAGTTAAGTCGCATAGTGCTCCGAGCCATTTGAACCATTTCTTCTAGCTGCAAGGAATTAATTTGAGAGTATTTAGTTGCTTTTATTTCCATAAAAACAACTATTTTACTGAGATGCGTGGATGAAATGACTGCAGTTACCCTATGCAAAACTCATTCCGCAGTCACACATTGGCAGGAGTGCATTGGTACTTCTCACTACTATAAGGCGTGTGAGTCAGAAGCCTTCTTCGGATGCTGGTAAACTAAACTGACCAGAAGCAGCAAAAACTTTTACTTTGAAGAAACGGCGAATTAGTTGTGATGGATGTGTTTGTGAATGAAAAATTATTTTTCATAACTTTGGTAACTAACACAATATCGTCAAATAGAAGATATGGCCCGACCAGTGTCAGACCAATCGAAGATGCTTCCTATGATGACATGTCTACCTCCATAGCTCAGTTGATTGCATATTGTGCAAAGGATTCGTGTTCGATTCCCGGTACTGCTACGGGTTTTTCCTTGCTAGGAGGACTGTAACTGGGTGCACTCAGCGTCGTCAGGCCAACCGAAGAGTTACTTCAGTGAGAACTGGCGGCTCCGAGGTGCGTACAGCCGACAAGGGAGGGAAGAACGGTTGTCGTGTACCAATGACGAGTCATGAAAGGATCTGGAAGGACTGCAAGAATGCGTGTGAAAGAACTTACTTGGCCGCCCGAAGTGGCCGTGCGGTTCTAGGCGCTACAGTTTGGAACTGTGGGATCGCTACGGTCGCAGGTTCAGGTTCGAATCCTGCCTCGGGCATGGATGTGTGTGATGTCCTTAGGTTAGTTAGGTTTAAGTAGTTCTAAGTTCTAGGGGACTGATGACCAAAGAAGTTAAGTCACATAGTGCTCAGAGCCATTTGAACTTACTTGACAGGAGGTCTCGTGGTCGCGGGCTGCCTTCTATGCACTTGCTCCACTGATAAGAGGGCTGTAGGGTGAGTTATAATACGGAACTCGGCTGGGATCTCTGGGTACACTGGATGCAATCATAAATCATTGCGTGAGGATGTGTACACTGGAAGCACCCCTGGCACATCCGTTTTATAAACAAGCCTATATATAAAGAGGACTAACTGCCTTCTTAGTAGTGTAACTTCTCGTAGTTCCCTAAGTCCCAATGTAGCAGAGGCGGGCGCACTGGACTCAGTGTTGACTACATGGAAATAAGTCAAAGTCTCCTCGTAGTTACGCAGTACTGCACTGCTATCTCACAGCATCAGAACTCCAGCTAAACCATATCTGATCGACCGATCTGCTGCTCCGTCACTGTCATCACTCCCATCACTCTCTCAACAATATGGCGGCTGCCTCCTTTGTAGCGGTAATGCACCCGGCACGACTTTTTCCGGAAGTTTCCAGTACTGTTGAGCATTGCGTATGTGTCACGCGGCAGCACGTGAGGCCTACGTGATGAACAGGCCGTACACTGCTGTCCAAGGGTTGCGTCTTGCGACGGCTCTCGAGCCTCGTGATGCGGCGCAGTCTGCTCTTGTTAGCAGAGTCAACATTACGCATAAGCCACGTCCGATCACGGCCGCCTCGCTGGTAACAAGAATTTCCAAGCCTACATCTCACCTGAGTTTTACCTCAATTTTCTATCATTCACGATACGGTGTGCTGATCCCACTCCCTCCAATGACGCCATCGGCAGAGGACGACATGGCGGTCACTCGGTCGCGATTGAAGCGTTAGGGCCAGAATGTGGAGCACTGCTTTAGCCTCTGATGAATAAACATGACCGATTAACTCATGACCACATTGAGAAAACTGTGTCTCTTCAGTATGCTAGTGTGAACTCTATTTCACCCATGATCTAAAGATGGCCAGTAACGACTGAAACCTATGTCACATTCTAAATTTTACGAGTACCTTCCAAACAGTTAACTACTTTCTAAAAGACTCCAGCTGACGGTCATCACTCAACCCGCTATCGGATCGTCGAGTGACCTCCCAGAAGATGTTGCAGCAAGTGAGTTTCCTTATGTTTTATTGACGAGATAGGGTTCTTTATATTGCCAATTCAATTATTTATTAGCAGCATTCGTAGCTGGTGTCAAAACCCCTCTTTTCCTCATGCAGAAGGAAAAACTCACTTACAAAAACATCTGCTGTAAAGGGGTTCCGCTCCTTAGTAATATTTTGTTTACTGATATCTCTCTGAATCTGCAACCTTCTGTAAATCTTCTTCTCCCCAAGCTCTTCCATTCTGAAGTATATTCTTAACCTACAGACGAAAACATCAGAGGTACTTTCCATATACTGAGCTGCTGTGGGAAGACACACTCACTGTGCTGTTGTCCAGCTAGTTGTTTTCTTTACCTACTTGTCTAGTAAATAAACATCTTACATACAAGATATTGCTAGCATAAAGTCTGTCACACAAATACTAAATGTATGTTGAAAGATATTTTTCCAATTATGCGTTAAAGATATCATTTAAAAGAACTAGCTCATCGATTGCCCATATACAATAATTTGTGACTGGTTCTGTGCAATAAGAAGGAACGTATTTTCTGCTAAAGTAATAGCAATTATTAACCATGTTTCAAAGACATTCAGAAGCTTCTTGTTGGTGAAGCAACTGCATACTTGTGTTATTCTACTAGTAGCCAACAAGTTACACGGATGTCTCCATCAAACTTCTGAAATTTACATTACATGTTGATCTTAATTATTACACTGCCATATCTCTGTCATTAGTTTTCATACACCGAAGCGCCAAAGAAACTGGTATAGGCATGGGTATTCAAATACAGAGATACGTAAACAGGCGAATAAGGGGCCGCGGTCGGCAACGCCTATATAAGACAACAAGAGTCTGACGTAGTTGTTAGATCGGTTACCGCTGCTACAGTGGCAAGTTATCAAGATTTAGGTGAGTATAAACGTGATGTTACAGTCGGCGCACGAGAGATGAGACACAGCATCTCCGACGCAGCGACGAAATGGGGATTTTCCAGTATGACCAATATCAGGAATCCGGTAAAACATCAAATCTCCGAAATCACTGCGGCCGGAAAAAGATTCAGTAAGGACTGGACCAACGACGACTTAAGTAAATCGTTCGAAGTGACAGACGTGCAGCCCTTCCGTAAATTGGTGCAGATTTCTATGCTGGGCCATCAACAAGTGTCAGCCTGCGAACCATTCAACGAAACATCATCGATATGAGCTTTCGGAGCAGAAGGTCCACTCATGTTTCCTTGACGACTGCACGACACAAAATTTTATGCCTCACCTGGGTCCGTCAACAACGACATTCGACTGTTGATGACTGGGAACATGTTGTCTAGTCGGACGATTCTTCTTCCATGTTGTATCGAGCGAATAGGCATATCCGGGTATGGAGGCAACCTCATGAATTCATGGACCCTGTAAGTAAGCAGGGGACTGTTGAAGCTAGTGGAGGCTCCGCAATGGTGTCGGGCGTGTACAATTGGAGTGTTATGGCACCCCTGATACGTTTAGATACGCGTCTGACAGGTGACTCGTACGTAATCCTCCTGTCTGATCACCTGCATCCATTCATGTCCATTGTGCATCCGGCGGACTTGAGCAGTTCCAGCAGGACAATGCGACACCTCACACGTCCAGAATTGCTACAGAGTGGCTCTAGGAACATTCTTATGAATTTAAAAACTCCAAAGGCAACATTACTAGCGGACTGGGATGCCTTGCAACGTGCTCTTCAGAAATGATCTCCACCCTCTTGCACTTTTACGGATTTATGGACAACCCTGCAAAATCCATGGTTTCAGTTCTCCCAGCACTAATTCCGACATTAGTGGAGTCCATGCCACGTCGTACTGCGGCACTTCTGCATGCTCGAGGGGGCTCTATACGATATTAGACAAGTGTACCAGTTTCCTTGGCTCTTCGGTGTATAATTATACAAGCATTCGTATCTTGCAAGTATAGTGAACGCCGAAAATAGTTACTTGCTTGAAAACCTCAACCCCTGCAGAGAAGAGACTCTAACAGTGACACCTAGAAATGAGAATATTCTAAACTGAATTCCTTCATTTCAAAAGAATCTGTCCTGAGAATGACGTTATGGAGCAATGCTATGGGCATAGACGTTAACAGTATTGACCATATCAGCAGAGGGCAGAACTCGTAATAAAACTGTAAACACAATGGCTGCCAAAGCAAATCGACTAAATTTCGTTTACTTTTCAATTTATGTTGAATATTTTACTGTTTAATGACTCTAGGAGTAATAGCTGGGACGGTGCACAGAGTCTACCGTTAGGTCTGCTTTGAGTCAAAACAATGAAATTTGAAGAACACAACTGGCGAAGATGTCGAATTATCATATATACATCAAATAACAAGTAACAAACGATTTTCTTCTTTCCTCTGATATTCTAGCGTTTTATTTCAAGCGATCAAAAATCAAGTCGTAAATTTCTATGTATCGTTCTCCTTATCGGCATTCTCAGTCTGTTGGGCACCAAGACGGTATTTCTGAGTGTAAAACTGCAATGGAAACCAGCATAGAAATTATACTTACGTATAAGTACAGAGACTCAGGTGGTAAAAATGTAAATCCATGGAAGGGACCGTCTGCCAATCTGAAAGCACAAGGGATGTTGTCATTTTTTCATTGTTCGCAAGTACTAAGCTGAGTATGTAGTAAGGAATGGACCGCAGGAACGTCACACGGCGATTTCCGAGCATCAGGCAGCGACCGGCATGCCGTTATGCAGGACACCGTCGGTTAGAAAGTGATATCCACTTTCCTGCCGTTAATATTTCACTGGGCCCCCAAAGACGATCGAGTAAAACTCATTGAACTTGTGGTTATATACGCTGACGCCAAGGTAATTTATCCACGGATATTTTATCACATGTAATAACATTTATAAACATTTCAAGGTCTTCTAATTTTCGGGCAAAACAGAATCTCGTATAAATGGCATTAACAATTACGTGCCTTATCACTCTGTTGCAGGGTTCTGTGACACGGAAGCGCTCCAGTCGATTGCGATAGTCTGTATCATTTCTCAATAAATTGTAAACTCATATCTTAATACACGTATGAACACGTTTACAAAGATCGGACAGTGTTTCAGATCTATAGTAACTGCAAGGTCTGACCTGTGTAAAATGCGGATACCAAAAGTTTCGACAATCCTTCCCATCAGATGAAATGTACATCATGCTGATTCCGCATGCCAAAACCATGTAATCTGTGTAATAAAAAGAACTATAGCGTTGGAGATACCTCTAAGAAACAGCTAATGAAGACGATTTGGAGACAGATTGACAGAATAATTATCGCGGAAAAGAAAAAGCAATAGGTACCACCGTGGAAAACAAGAGGGTATGAAACGGAATAAAGCCAAGTGTTAGCAACAAGAAACTTAAGAATCCGTGAATAACACACATGTTGGTTACATGCAACACAGAATATAATTCAGTGGATGAAAGGTTAAGACGTAAGGAAAAAGGAATACATACGAACACAGTAATTAGAGAAGCTCGGGAAGCTATTTGGAACAAATTCTTAAGTCACAGAGAACACTACACCCATTGCAGGTGGAACTGTGCCTAAAAATTATAAGACGAATAAAAAAGGAGGAGGAGGAACTAATTCCCGACGATGGAGAGAACGGAAGAGCCTAGTGCGTGAACCAAGAAAAAAAATTCGGACTAATAATCAGATCTAATCCTGGAATTTAACTCCTAATTTCATGTTCCATACAGATACACTTGCAGTATATAACGTCCGCTAAACAAATGCGCTACAACAGGTGGTAATTCACCACTGGATCATGCAATGCACTGGGAAGAATGGTTACGGGAAACATTAAAACTGCAATAAGAGGTTTCAATCGGAGCAGCCTTGGGCTCTTTCTAAGATAAAATATAAGAAGAAATTGATTTTAGTCACGTTAAATGTAAATTCTTTCCTCTGAACAGAGAAATGAAATTCAAATTCTCGAAGTTCAAGAGACCAGATTCTCAGAAGAAATTCTAACAGATAATGGCAACTATAGAATTTTTTAAGGTAAACCAGTAGTCAGAATTATGAAAGGAATTCCATTCATAGGTACAGATTTCCATTTCATAAAATTTGGATCCCTCTCCATTAACCGTGGAACTTGACATCGGTGGGGTGAATTGCGTGACACAGCGATATGTATAGCTGTAGTGCAAGTACCACGACAACAGAGGGGTATCTATTGAGAGACCAAACAAACGTGTGGTTCCTAAAGAGGGGTTGCAGCCTTTTCAGTAGCAACAGTCTTGTTGACTGACTGACCTGGCTTGGAAAAACAACAAAAATGATCCTGCTATGCTGGTACGGTGAATGGCTGAGAGCAAAGGAAAACTAGACTGTCGGGCTAGCCGCGCGGTCAGACGTGCTCCTTCCCGAGTGCGAAAGCGCGCCGGTTCCCGGCACGAATGCGCTCGGCGGGCTAGCGTCGAGGTCCGGTGTGCCGGCCAGCCTGTAGATGGTTCTTAAGGCGGTTTTCCATCTAACTCGGCGAATGCGGGCTGGTTCCCCTTATTCCGCCTTAGTTACACTGTGTCGGTGACTGCTGCACAACACCGTTTCCACGTACGCGTACACCATAATTTTTCTACCACGCAAACATTTGGGGTTACACTTGTCTGGTATGAGATGTTCCCAGGGGGGGAGGGGGTGGGGGATGGACCGCTGGGGGCCGAACCTCACAATAACCCTGGGTTCGGTGTGGGGAGGCGGTGGGGTGGGTGGACTGCTGTGGCCTGTTATGCAGTTGTGAACCAGGTCCCTAGTTTAATACATTCATACACACATACACTCCTGGAAATTGAAATAAGAACACTGTGAATTCATTGTCCCAGGAAGGGGAAACTTTATTGACACATTCCTGGGGTCAGATACATCACATGATCACACTGACAGAACCACAAGCACATAGACACAGGCAACAGAGCATGCACAATGTCGGCACTAGTACAGTGCATATCCACCTTTCGCAGCAATGCAGGCTGCTATTCTCCCATGGAGACGATCGTAGAGATGCTGGATGTAGTCCTGTGGAACGGCTTGCCATGCCATTTCCACCTGGCGCCTCAGTTGGACCAGCGTTCGTGCTGGACGTGCAGACCGCGTGAGACGACGCTTCATCCAGTCCCAAACATGCTCAATGGGGCACAGATCCGGAGATCTTGCTGGCCAGGGTAGTTGACTTACACCTTCTAGAGCACGTTGGGTGGCACGGGATACATGCGGACGTGCATTGTCCTGTTGGAACAGCAATTTCCCTTGCCGGTCTAGGAATGGTAGAACGATGGGTTCGATGACGGTTTGGATGTACCGTGCACTATTCAGTGTCCCCTCGACGATCACCAGTGGTGTACGGCCAGTGTAGGAGATCGCTCCCCACACCATGATGCCGGGTGTTGGCCCTGTGTGCCTCGGTCGTATGCAGTCCTGATTGTGGCGCTCACCTGCACGGCGCCAAACACGCATACGACCATCATTGGCACCAAGGCAGAAGCGACTCTCATCGCTGAAGACGACACGTCTCCATTCGTCCCTCCATTCACGCCTGTCGCGACACCACTGGAGGCGGGCTGCACGATGTTGGGGCGTGAGCGGAAGACGGCCTAACGGTGTGCGGGACCGTAGCCCAGCTTCATGGAGACGGTTGCGAATGGTCCTCGCCGATACCCCAGGATCAACAGTGTCCCTAATTTGCTGGGAAGTGCCGGTGCGGTCCCCTACGGCACTGCGTAGGATCCTACGGTCTTGGCGTGCATCCGTGCGTCGCCGCGGTCCGGTCCCAGGTCGACGGGCACGTGCACCTTCCGCCGACCACTGGCGACAACATCGATGTACTGTGGAGACCTCACGCCCCACGTGTTGAGCAATTCGGCGGTACGTCCACCCGGCCTCCCGCATGCCCACTATACGCCCTCGCTCAAAGTCCGTCAACTGCACATACGGTTCACGTCCACGCTGTCGCGGCATGCTACCAGTGTTAAAGACTGCGATGGAGCTCCGTATGCCACGGCAAACTGGCTGACACTGACGGCGGCGGTGCACAAATGCTGCGCAGCTAGCCCCATTCGACGGCCAACAGCGCGGTTCCTGGTGTGTCCGCTGTGCCGTGCGTGTGATCATTGCTTGTACAGCCCTCTCGCAGTGTCCGGAGCAAGTATGGTGGGTCTGACACACCGGTGTCAATGTGTTCTTTTTTCCATTTCCAGGAGTGTACAAGGGGCAACTATAGCCGTTGTACAAACCTTGCAGGTAAGTTGTTGTTGTTATTGTTGTTGTCGTTGTTGTTGTTGTTGTGGTCTTTAGTCCAAAGACTGGTTTGACGCAGCTCTCCATGATACACTATCCTGTGCAAGTCTCTTCATCTGCGAGTACGTACTGCAACTTACATCCTTCTGAATCTGCTTACTGTATTCATCTCTACATCTGACTCTACGATTCCCCCCCCCCCCCCCCCCCCCGCCCTCCCATGCTTCCTTCCAGCACTAAATTGGTAATCCCATTATATTTCACAATGTGTGCTACCTACCGACCCTTCTTCTAGTGAGGTTATTCCACAACTTTCTTCTATCCAAGGTTCTGTTCACTATCGCCTCATTGGTTAGGTGATCTACTTACCTAATTCAGCAATCTTAATCTTCTGTAGAACCACATTTCAAAATCTTATATTCTCTTCTTGTCGCGACTGTTTATCGTCTATGTTCCCCTTCCAGACATGTCTACACTCCATACAAATACTTTCATAAAATACTTCCTGACACTTGACTCTATACTCCAGGTTAACGAATTTGTCTTCTACAGAAATGCTTTTCTGGCCATTGCCAGTCTACACTTTATATCCACTCTGCTTCGATCATCAGTTATTTTGCTCCACAAGTAACAAAACGATGAGTTACTTTAACTGTCTAGATTATCATTCTAAACCTCATAGCATCACCCGATTCAATTCGAGTAAATTCCATTCTCCTCGTTTTGCTTTTACTGGTATTCATTTTATATCCTCCTTTCAAGACCGTCCACCGTTCAGCTGCTCTTCAGAGTCGTTTTCTGTCTTAGACCGCATTACAGTGTGATCGGAAAACCTTAGAGTATTTATTTCTTCTCCCTGTACTTTCATTTCTATTCTAAATTACTCTTTTGTTTCCTTAAGTGCTTTCTCAATATACAGATTTAATAACGTCGAGGATAGGCTACAACCCTGTCTCATTCCCTTCTCAACTACTGTTTTCTTTTCATTCCCCTCGACTCTTATTACTGCCAGCTGTTTTCTGTACTCCTTTAACTTTTAGAATTGCACAGAGAGTACTCCTGTCAATACTGAGAAAAGCTTTTATCCATTTCACTTTCAGAATTTCAAAGAGACTACTCCCATCAACACTGAGAAAAGCTTTCTCTAGGTCTACAAATGCAATAAACATACGTTTGCCTTCCCTAGCATATCTCCTGAGAGAACTAGTTTCAATATTGCCTCGCGCGTTCTACATTTCTCCGGAATCCAAACTGATCTTCCCTGAGTCCTTATTCCGTCAGTTTTTCCATTCTTCTGTTAAGAATTCGTGTTAGTATTTGGCCATCGTGACCTATTAAACTGATAGTTCGGTAATTTTCACTCCTGTCAGCATCTGCTTTCTTTGGAATTATATTCTTCTTGAAATCTGAGAGTATTTTTCCTGTGTCATACATTTTGTACACCAGGTGGAGTAGTTTCGTCATTTATGACTTTCGTAATGCTATCAGCCGTCCTAACGTAATGTCGTCTGCTCCCAGGCGCCTGTTTGAACGTAGACGTTTCAGTGCTCGAGCCAGTTCTTCACGTAGTATCGTATCTCTCATCTCATCTTCATGTAAGTCCTTTTCCATATCCATAATATTGGCCTCAAGCACATCTCCCTTGTATAGATCCTCTGTATACTCCTTCCACCTTTCTGCTTTCCCTTCTTTGCTTAGGACTGGTTTTCCATCTGAGCTCTTGATATGTATACAGATGATTCTCTTTTCTTAAAAGGCCTTTTCAGTTTTCCTGTTCGTGACATCTATCTTTCCCCTAGTGATGTAAACTTGTAAATCCTCAAGATTGTCCTCTAGCCATTACTGCTTAGCTATTTTGCACTTCCTGTCAGTCTCATTTTTTACGTTTGTATTCCTTTTCACATGCTTCATTTACTGCGTTTTTCTATTATCTCCCTTCTTCAGTTAAATTCTGTATCTGTTGAGCCACCCAAGAATTTATGCGAACCATTGTCTTTCCTTTACGTAACGTATATGGTCACAAACTTTTTGTCATCGTACTACGGTTTCGGTATATAATGATCATCTTCAGATCTTCATTTGACAGTGCCCATATGGCTCCAGTATATTAGGACATGATTTTATAAAACAGATCTGAAGATGGTCATTATAGACCGAAACCAGTAGTCCAACTACAAAAAATTTGTGACCGTAGACGTGAAGTAAAAGATATTTATTTTATATTCGGGTCACTGTTCATTTCGTGACCATGTCACAGCTTGTGAAAGCCCTCGTCTTTTCACTTACTTGAGCCTCTGCTACCTTCACTATTTCATCCCTCAAAGCTTTCCCATTCTTCTTCTACTGCATTACTTTCCCCTGTTCTTGTCAGTCGTTCCATAATGCTCCCTGTGACACTGTCAACAACTTCTGGTTCTTTCATTTTATCCATGTCCCATCTTCCTAAATTTTGCTCTCTGATCACTATGGGACTTAATATCTGAGGCCAGCAGTCCCCTATAACTTGAACTACTTAAATCTAACTAACCTAAGGACATCACACACATCCATGCCCGAGGTAGGGTTCGAACCTGCGGTCGTAGCAGTCGCGCGGTTCCGGACTGAAGCGCCTAGAACCGCTCTGCCTTACCTTTTCACAGTTTCTTCAGTTTTAATCTACAGTTCATAACGACTAAACTGCGGTCAGAGTCCACATCTGCCCCAGGAAATTGTCTTACCCTTTAAACTTAGGTTCCGGAATCTCTGTCTTACCATTTTACAATCAATCTGACCCTCCGGTGTCTCTAGATCTCTTCCACATAGACAACCTTCTTTCACGATTCTCAAGTCGAATTTTGCTCCGTGAAACATTCTACCAGGCGGAATTCCTCTTAGATTCCTTTCTCCAGTCCATATACAACTATAATTTTTCCTGCTCTTCCTTCTCCTATAATCGAATTTCAGTCCCCCAAGAATAATAAATTTTTGTTTACCTTAACAATCTGAATAATTTATTTTATCTCAACATACATTTCTTCAATCTCTTAAACACCAGCAAAGATAACTGACATACAAACTTGTACTACCGTGACAGGTGTGGGCTTCGTGCCTACATTGGCTACAATAATGCATTCACTCTGCTGTTCATAGTAGCTTACCCGCGTTCCTATTTTTTTATTCAATATTAAACTTACTCCTGCTTTACCCTTATTTTATTTTGCTTTTATAGCCCTGTATTCACTTGATCCTGTTGGTCCTGAAACCGAATTCTACTAACACCCTCTACATGGAACGATAATCTATCCATTTCCCTTTATAAATTTTCTGTCCTACCTGCCCGATTAAGGTAACTGACATTCCAAGCTCCCATCAATACAACGCCAGTTTTGTTACTCCAATAACGACATCATCCTGCGTAGTCCCCATGCGGAGATCCGAATGGGGGACTATTTTACTTCTCGAATATTTTATCCACGAAGATGCAATCATCATTTAACCATACGGCAGAGCTTCATACGTTCAGGAAAAATTACGTATGTAGTTTCCTCTTGCTTTCAGTCGATCAAAGTACCAGCGCAGCAAGGCTGTCTTCGTTGACGTTATAAGGCCAGATCAGTCATCCAGCCTGTTGCCCCTGCAACTATTGGAAAGGCTGCTGCCCCTCTTAAGGAACTACACGTTGTCGGCCTCTCACCAAAATATCCTCCGTTGTTGATGCATGCAAACCTCTCCGCCAAAGGCCAGGTGTATAGATCAAGGGAGGTATGTTAGAAAATTTTAATTCGGAAATATGTAGGTTAATGTTAGATGCGGTGGGAATCATTAACGGTCTGTGGCTGGAGAAAGAGGACTTCTGGTCTTTTTATAAATACAAAATCAGATGGTGGTAAGGGAGGAGTAGGTTTATTAATGAATAAAGAAAGTGAAATGCGCTTAAACTACTGTTAACTGTGTAGTGAACTCATTATATTAGCCAAGATAGACACAAAACCAACATACTTCACAATTGTACAAGTTGATATGCTCCGCAGATGACAAAGAGATTGAAGCAGTGTAAGATAAGGTAAAAGAAATTATTCAGATAGTTAAGCGACGCAAAAATTTAATTGTGTTCGGTGACTGGACTTCGGTTGTAGGTGAAGGAAGGAATGGAGAAGTAGTAGGTGAATATGGACTAGGGGAAGGGAATGACAGAGGAAACCTCCTGTAGAATTTTGCAGAGACCATAATTTAATCATAAGTAACACTTGGTTTAAGACTCATGATAGGAGGCTGTATACATGAAGAGACTTGGAGACATCGGAAGGTTTCAGATTGATCATGTAATGGCACGACAGAAATTTCGGAACCAGATTTTAAATTGTAAGCTATTTCCAGGGGCAGATGTGGATTCTGACCACAATTTTTTGGTTATGATGTGTGGATTAAAACTTAAAAAATTGCAGAAAGTTAGAAAATGAAGACTGGACTTGTACAGATTAAACGAACCAGAGGCAGACAGCACTAGGAAACCACTGACTAGCACTAATATAGTGGAAGAAGAATGCTTAGCTTTGTGAGATGAAATAGTGAAGTCAGCAGAGGATCAAATCGGTAAGCAGATAAGGCCCAATAGATATCCTTGGATTTCACATGATATATTGTATTTATTTGAAGAAAGAAGAAAATACAAAAATGCAGCAAATGAAGCAGGAGAAATGTAAAACAAAAGAAAAGAAATGAGTCTGACAGGAAGAGCAAAATTGCTTATTACGCGTGGCTAGAGGACAAGAGCAAGAATTCAATGCATCTTTCACTAGGGAAAAGACGGCGGATACAGGAAAGTTAAAGAGGCTTTTGGACGAAAGGGAAGCAAATGTATGAATATCAACAGCTCAGATGGGAAACAGGTTCAAAGCAACTAAGGGAAAGGCGAAAGGTGAAGGAGTGTATAGAGGACCTGTACAAGCGGGACGAATTAAAGGCAGTATTATAGAAATGTAAGAGGTAGTAGATGACGATGAGATGGGAGATATGCTACTGAAAGAAGAATTTAACGGAGCACCGAAAGGCCTAAGTCGAAACAAGGCTCCGGAAGTGGATGACGTTTCGTCAGAACTACTGACAGCCTTGGGAGAGCCAGTCCTGACAACTCTCTACTATATACTGTCGAATATGTGAAAGACTCGCTAAATAACCTCAGACTTTAAGAAGAATATAATAATTCCCATTCCAAAGAAAACAGGTGCTGACAGATGTGAACAATGCCGAGCTATCAGTTTAATAAGTTGTGGGTGCAAAATACTAACACGAATTCTTTATAGAAGAATGGAAAGACTGATAGAACCCGAGGCCAAGGAAAATCAGTTTGGATTTCGTAGAAATATAGGAACACGCTAAGCAGTGGCAACCCTACGACTTATCTTAGAAGATAGGTTACGCAAAGCAAACCTACGCTTATAGCATTTGTAGACCTAGAGAAAGCTTTTGACAGAGTTCACTGGAATACTCTCTTTGAAATTCTGAATGTACCAGGGATAAGATACTGGGAGTGAAAGAATATTTACGACTTGTACAGAAACCATACACGAGTTGTAGGAGTCAAGAAGCGTGAAAGGGAAAGAGTGTTGAGAAGGGAGTGAGACACGGTCGTAGTCTATCGCCAGTGTAATTCAGTCTCTACACTGAGCAAGCAGGAAAGGAAACAATAGAAAATTTGGGGTAGGGATTAAAGTTTGTAGGAATTAGAGTTCAGGGAGAAGAAACTAAAACTTTGAAGTTTGCCGATGACACTGTAATTCTGTCAGAGACGGCAAAGGACATGGCAGAGCAGTTAAACGGTATGGCCAATGTCTTGAAGGTGAATATAAGATGAACATCAACGAAAACAAAACAATCATAATGGAATGTCGTCAAAATGAATCAGGCGATGCTGGGGTGTTAGATTAGGAAACTAGACTCTTCAAATAGCAGGTGAGTTTTGTTATTTTGGCATCAGAATAACTGTTGAGGACCAAAGATAAAAGGATATAAAAAGTAGATCGGCAAAGCAAGAAAAGCATTTCTGAACAAAAGAAATTTGTTAACATTGAATATACATTTAAGTGCCTGGAAGTATTTCTTCATTTATATGCAGTGCAGCCATGTATGGAAGTGATACATGGGTAATAAACAGTTTAGAGAAGAAAAAAAATTGAGATTTGCTGACGACATTGTACTTCTGTCAGCGACAGAAAAGCACTTGGAAGATGAGTTGAAGGGAATGGACATTCTCTTTAATGAAGTAAATAACATGAACATCAACAAAAACAAAACGAGGATAATGGAATGTAGTCGAACTGAATCAGGTGACGTTGAAGTAATTCGATAATTAAACTAGACACTTCAAGTAGTAGATGAGTTTTGATATTCTAGAATCAGAATAATTGTTGAATGCCAAACTTGAGAAGATATAAAATGTAGAGTGCAATAGCACGAAAAGCGCTTCTGAAGAGAAGAAATTTTACTAGCAACAGATTTATGTGTTACGAAGGCTTTCCGAAAGTATTTATACGTTGTGGCCATGTGTGGAAGGTAAACACGAATAAAAACAATTTAGTCAAGAAAGGAACAGAAACATTTTAAATATAGTGCTACAGAAGAATGCTGGAAACTATATCGCTATATCATGAAACCAATGACGAGGTACTGAATGGAACTGGGGATAAAGGAAATTTGTGACATAACCTGACTCGAAGAAGGAATCGGTTAATACGACACATTCAGAGACATCGAGGGATCACCAATTTAGTATGGGACGAAAGCGGGAGGGGGGGGGGGGGGAGATAAAAGTTGTAGAGAGAGACGAACTGATGAGTTCAGTAACACAGTAACAAATTCAGAAGAATGCTGTAGTATTCGGAGATGAAAACGCCATCATAATATAGAATAGCACAGAG
The DNA here is from genome assembly GCF_021461395.2 of Schistocerca americana. Taxonomy (NCBI): domain Eukaryota; kingdom Metazoa; phylum Arthropoda; class Insecta; order Orthoptera; family Acrididae; genus Schistocerca; species Schistocerca americana. Next base: position 456,963,947 of record NC_060123.1, read on the forward strand.
AGCTGCATCGTACCAGTCTTCGGACTGAACACCATAACAAAAGTAGAATAACGAATATTATGGAACTTTCATGAAAGGTGTTTGGAAACATGCCTACAATTAAATAGGCGATTTTTAGAAGGTGCCTAAGTCAATCTTTTCGCTTTTTGAGATAATTGCGTTTTCAGTATGTATAGGGACTTACACAGGTTTGAGTGTCAAACATGCCTCAGTAGCGAATTCGTTCTTGTCTCACAATCAGTTGCTTGTATTGAGTAAGCGTCCTAGGTACCTAAGTCACTGACTCTCACCCCTTTTAACACTCAACTGCGGGTAACACTGTCAATTATTTTCTGCAGTTGAATGTCTTTGCCCATTTTCTTTGTTTGCTGTTCTGCGTATATTGTGTTGATTATTAAATAGTGAAAACGACCTAATTGTAGTGCTAGTAACTTATGGTAATTATGATAAACTGAGTGAATGTAGTGATTTAAATAACAGCCCATTGAAACACCAAAGAGGGAGGCATATCCAGAAGCCTACAAATGGAATGTTATTAAGAAGCTGAAGTTACAAGATAAAGAATACATAGGACACGGAGGAAATCAGCATCGATCAAGGTCAACCCGTTCGCCTTTCTAGTAAGAAGTAATTACTGTAAAACGTACTGTTACAGTTTTAGGAAACTTACTGGTATAGATATTAAAGATATAGGTGGCTTATCCCAATGAGTAGGTTAGCATGTACGTTTGCCCCTAATGGTAAATGTTTGTTGGTATATGGCTTTTTACGTAAAAGAAGAAGAAGAAAAAACTTAACATTAGTACAAGGAACAAAAGTAATTATTGTTCCTTTCAGTCTTATTAATTATCTACATCTACATCTACATCTATACTCCGCGAGCCACCTTACGGTGTGTGGCGGAGGGTACTTATTGTACCACTATCTGATCCCCCCTTCCCTGTTCCATTCACGAATTGTGCGTGGGAAGAACGACTGCTTGTAAGTCTCCGTATTTGCTCTAATTTCTCGGATCTTTTCGTTGTGATCATTACGCGAGATATATGTGGGCGGTAGTAATATGTTGCCCATCTCTTCCCGGAATGTGCTCTCTCGTAATTTCGATAATAAACCTTTCCGTATTGCGTAACGCCTTTCTTGAAGTGTCCGCCACTGGAGCTTGTTCAGCATCTCCGTAACGCTCTCGCGCTGACTAAATGTCCCCATGACGAATCGCGCTGCTTTTCGCTGGATCATGTCTATCTCTTCTATTAATCCAACCTGGTAAGGGTCCCATACTGATGAGCAATACTCAAGAATCGGACGAACAAGCGTTTTGTAAGCTACTTCTTTCGTCGATGAGTCACATTTTCTTAGAATTCTTCCTATGAATCTCAACCTGGCGCCTGCTTTTCCCACTATTTGTTTTATGTGATCATTCCACTTCAGATCGCTCCGGATAGTAACTCCTAAGTATTTTACGGTCGTTACCGCTTCCAATGATTTACCACCTATGGCATAATCGTACTGGAATGGATTTCTGCCCCTATGTATGCGCATTATATTACATTTATCTACGTTTAGGGAAAGCTGCCAGCTGTCGCACCATGCATTAATCCTCTGCAGGTCCTCCTGGAGTACGTACGAGTCTTCTGATGTTGCTACTTTCTTGTAGACAACCGTGTCATCTGCAAATAGCCTCACGGAGCTACCGATGTTGTCAACTAAGTCATTTATGTATATTGTAAACAATAAAGGTCCTATCACGCTTCCCTGCGGTACTCCCGAAATTACATCTACATCTGCAGATTTTGAACCGTTAAGAATGACATGTTGTGTTCTTTCTTCTAGGAAATCCTGAATCCAATCACAAACCTGGTCCGATATTCCGTAAGCTCGTATTTTTTTCACTAAACGTAAGTGCGGAACCGTATCAAATGCCTTCCTGAAGTCCAGGAATACGGCATCAATCTGCTCGCCAGTGTCTACGGCACTGTGAATTTCTTGGGCAAATAGGGCGAGCTGAGTTTCACATGATCTCTGTTTGCGGAATCCATGTTGGTTATGATGAAGGAGATTTGTATTATCTAAGAACGTCATAATACGAGAACACAAAACATGTTCCATTATTCTACAACAGATTGACGTAAGCGAAATAGGCCTATAATTATTCGCATCTGATTTATGACCCTTCTTGAAAATGGGAACGACCTGCGCTTTCTTCCAGTCGCTAGGTACTTTACGTTCTTCCAGCGATCTACGATAAATTGCTGATAGAAAGGGGGCAAGTTCTTTAGCATAATCACTGTAGAATCTTAAGGGTATCTCGTCTGGTCCGGATGCTTTTCCGCTACTAAGTGATAGCAGTAGTTTTTCAATTCCGATATCGTTTATTTCAATATTTTCCATTTTGGCGTCCGTGCGACGGCTGAAGTCAGGGACCGTGTTACGATTTTCCGCAGTGAAACAGTTTCGGAACACTGAATTCAGTATTTCTGCCTTTCTTCGGTCGTCCTCTGTTTCGGTGCCATCGTGGTCAACGAGTGACTGAATAGGGGATTTAGATCCGCTTACCGATTTTACATATGACCAAAACTTTTTAGGGTTCTTGTTTAGATTGTTTGCCAATGTACCTAAATCTCTTTTATTTGGTTTTAGGTGCAAGAAAAACAGTTTTACCAAGTTTGCTGACACAGAAAAAGCCTTAATAGGCAATTCTTTATATGCTGAATTGCAATCTAGAGATGAGCAAGATATGCATTTTGAACGGATGACAAAGACCACTAATGTTAAGCGACACCGTCCAAGGAATGATGACGCTTCTTTGGGGATGTACTCATATAAACGCAATGTGACTGTTCGTGAAACTAAGGTAGAAGTTTGTGGGGAGACTTTTTCTAGGCTGTACGATATGACAGTTACTTTTAGAAGGAAAATCGCCACATGACAAATGCGGCAGATATCCTTGTGCAACAAAACTGACCCTAACGAAAGTTTGATGATACATGAACATACAATCTCATTTACCGTGTACAAAATGCTTATGCACCTCATGAAAACTTTACGCATTTATCATCTGCACTGTCCGTCAAGAAAATGTATGACTTGTATAAGATGAAATATCTTGATACAAATACGAAGTATGACTTTTTGACACACATTTCAAAGAAACTTTTAACCTAAAGTTCTGAAAACCGCAACTGACACCTGTTGCATTTGCAAAGAGAAACAGGTGGGCATACGTAGTCCTGCACTACTGGCCATTAAAATTTCTACACCAAGAAGAAATGCAGTGATAAAGTATTCATTCGACAAATATATTATACTAGAACTGACATGTGATTATATTTTCACGCAATTTGGGTGCATAGAGCCTGAGAAATCAGTACCCAGAACAACCACCTCTGGCCGTAATAACGGCCTTGATACGCCTGGGCATTGAGTCAAACAGAGCTTGGATGGAGTGTACAGGTACAGCTGCCCACGCAGCTTCAACACGATACCACAGTGACTGGCGTACTGTGACGAGCCAGTTGCTCGGCCACCATTGACCAGACGATTTCAATTGGTGAGAATGTGCTGGCCAGGGCAGCAGTCGAACATTTTCTGTATCCAGAAAGGCCCGTACAGGACCTGCAACATGCGGTCGTGCTTTATCCTGCTGAAATGTAGGGTTTTCCAGGGATCGAATGAAGGATAGAGCCACGAGTCGTAACACATCTGAAATGCAACGTCCACTGTTCAAAGTGCCGTCAATGCGAACAAGAGGTGACCGAGACGTGTAACCAATGGCACCCCATACCATCACGCCGGGTGATACGTCAGTATGACGATGACGAATACACGCTTCCAATGTGCGTTCACCACGAAGTCGCCAAACACGGATGCGACCACTATGATGCTGTACACAGAATTTGGATTCATCCGAAAAAATGACGTTTTGCCATTCGTGCACCCAGGTTCGTCGTTGAGTACACCATCGCAGGCGCTCCTGTCTGTTATGCAGCGTGAAGGGTAACCGCAACCATGGGTTCCGAGCTGATAGTCCATGCTGCTGCAAACGTCGTCGAAGTGCTCGTGCAGATGGTTTTTGTCTTGCAAACGTCCCCATCTGTTGACTCAGGGATCGAGACGTGGCTGCACGATCCGTTACATCCACGCAGATAAGATGCCTGTCATCTCGACTGCTAGCGACACGAGGCCGTTGGGTTCCAGCACGGCGTTCTGTATTACCCTCCTGAACCCATCGATTCCATGTTCTCCTATCAGTCACTGGATCTCGACCATCGCGAGCACCAGTGTCGCGATACGATAGACTGCGATCGCGATAGGCTAAGATCCGACCTTTATCAAAGTCGGGAACGCGATGGTACACATTTCTCCTCCTTACACGAGGCATCACAACAACGTTTCACCAGGCAACGCCGGTCAACTGCTGTTTGTGTATGAGAAATCGGTTGGAAACTTTCCTCATGTCAGTACGTCGTAGGTGTCGCCACCGGCGCCAACCTTGTGTGAATGTTCGGAAAAACTAATCATTTTCATATCACAGCATCTTCTTCCTGTCGGTTAAATTTCCCGTCTGTAGCACGTCATCTTCATCGTGTAGCAATTTTAATGGCCAGTAGTGTAATTTACATGATACTGCAAAAAGTATCGCGACTGCAGAATTAACGGTGCACATGAGGTGAGCTCAAAAATTTCACATCAGCGCTTAATGAAACGACTATAAAGAGTAAAGAAAATGGAAACATTTTAGTCCTTGTATTTGACTAAATGTAAGTTTACCGAAGATCTCTGTTCAAGGAATTTATTATTTTAGGCCCCTCAGAGTAAATGTTTGTTTTTTTGTGTTTTCAACACGAATAGAGATCTAGCTCATTATTAAATACCATGAAGGACAGGTCCACAAAGAACCCGATGAAGTTGCTTCTTTTCTGTTGGACTACATTAAATGTCATGTTTCGCGACAGTTACCAAGCTACACCTATTTTCGGAAGATTGTCCTGGGCAAAACAAGAATCACACATTGTCAAGAGTTTGTCTTGCCCTAACAGATGCATGCAGGTTTTAAATTATTAAACAGTTTCTTTTCTTTATGTAGTCACTCCTGTAATCCATGTGACCGTGCAATCAGCGTAATAAAACGTTACATGGGTTACAATCCTTCGAGGGCACTAAAGTTTTCATTATGTATTATCAAGCTCTAGCATGAGAACACCTATCTGCTGGTGGATAATAATTTTAATTTGTAATGTATTGGCCGGCCGGCGTGGCCGTGCGGTTCTAGGTGCTTCGGTCTGGAACCGCGTGACCGATACGGTCGCAGGTTCGAATCCTGCCTCGGGCATGGATGTGTGTGATGTCCTTAGGTTAGTTAAGTTTAAGAAGTTCTAAGTTCTAGGGGACTGATGACCATAGAAGTTAAGTCCCATAGTGCTCAGAGCCATTTGAACCACTGTAATGTATTTTCATTCGTTGTCAGCACTAACGATATCTGACGTTTTTGACTCCCAGTGAGACAAGAACTATTTGCGAGATCACTGTAAGTTCAAGGATGTTATTCCGAGCTGCTGGTGGAGAAAAATTCTGTAGCTGACGTCTCTTTGTGTATAGTCAACAACGATATGTGTTGGGTTCGATTCCCCGTCAGCACTGAATTCTTCGTCATATCATTTCTCGTTAAAACATGCCCACATGTCGCTGCTGGTGTAAAAAAACCCATAAGTAACGTTCGTTTTCTCTGGAATATGACAGCGATAGGTGCGCGGGTTGGAGTCGTGGGAAGGAAAAAATCAATGTTTCGTCTCGTCATTCCGATTAGGTTCTGGGTTCGAATCCCCATCCAACACAAAGCTTTACCTCACGGCGTTTCAAATAAGTTACTTGTGAAGAAGTAATATTTAACATCTCGCGAAGTTCGTTAACAGGGACAATAGATGCTGGGTAGGAATTCACGTCCGTTAAAAATGTTTACGTTATGTAAGTTAAAGTTGATATTTGCTAACTGATACTACACCTTACTCTTGCACCATGTCAGTTATTCCCTGATGTCTTAACATATGTCCCATCATTCTGCCCCGTTTTTCATATATTCCTTTTCTCGTCGATTCTGAGGAGAGCTACCTCATTCCTTACCTTATCAGTCCACCTAATTTCCAACATTGTTCTGTCAACGTCTTCGATTCTCTTCTGTTCCGGTTTTCTCACAGTTCATGTCTCACTATCGTACAATTCTGTGGTCCAAACGGAGATTTCCACAAGTTTCTTCCTCAAATTAAAACCAATGCTTGATACTGGTAGAATTCTCTTGGCCCTTTTTGCCACCACAAATCTGCTTTTTACACCCTCCTTTCTCTGTCTGCCATGGATTATTATGCTGATTAGATGGCAGAATTCCTTAAATTGGTGTACTAAATGACACCCTATTCATGCTGATCTCATATCTGATTTACTCATTACTTTCTCTTTATTCGATTTACTCATTACATTGTTCATTAGATTCAACACCTTCATCTCTATCTTCATCTTCACCGAAGATCGCAATGTCATCAGCGAATCTTGTCAATGACATCCTTTCACCCTGAATTGGAATTCTACTCTTGAACTTTTATTTCCCTCACTGCATTTTCCACGTATACACTGAACAGTGGGGACGAAAGGCAACATTCCTGTCTTAAACTCGTTTTTGGTGTTCCAGTCTTATTGCTCCCTCTTGGTTCTTCTGCATATTGTATATTACCCGTTTTTCTCTTTATCTTACCTCTATTTTCCTCAGAATTTCGTGCACCATTTTACATTGTCGAACGCTCTTTCCAGGTCGACAAATCCTATGAACGTGTCTTGATTTTTCTTCTGTTTTGCTTCCATTTTCGACCTCAACGTAAGAACTCCCTCTCTGATGCCTTCACCGTACACAAAGCCACGTTGATCATCATCTAGCAGATACAAAATTTTCTTTTGTATTCCTCTATGTATTATTTTTATCAGCAACTTGGATGCATGAACTTTTAAACTAACTATGTGATAATTCTTGTACTTGTCGGCTCCTGCTATCTTTGGGATTGTATGGATGGTGTTGGTCCGAAAGTTTGTTAGTATGTTGCCAGTCTCACACATTCTACATACCAACGTGAATGATCTTTTTGTTACCAATTCCCCCAATGATTTTAGGAATTCCGATGGAATTTTATCTACCTCTTCTGACTTAATCTTCAGTCGTCCCAAATTCTATTTCTAATACTGGATCCCCTCTCTCTTCCCTTTCCACACCTGTTTCTTCTTCTGCACCTTCACTAGACAATATCCCCCTCATAGGGGCTACGAGTTTACTCTTCCACCTATCGGCATTCTCGTCCGCGTATAATACTGAATACCCACGGCACCCTAAATGTTACCGCCATTGCTTTTAGTGTCACGGAGGGGTGTTTAGTGACTCTTGAAAAGAGTATTCGTATTATTAACTGATATTTATTGCAGAAGTCAATTAGTCTTTCTCCTCTCTCACTCCTACTACGAAGCCCATACCAGCCCATTTTCTTCGATAACCCTAACTTCTACTCCCTCCCTTACAACCACATTCCAGTTCCATATGACTATTAGATTTTCGTACTTTTTAAGTGCTGAATTACCTGTTCAGTATCCTCATATATGTTTTCTATTTCACCAACCCCTGTTGTTGTCGGTGTTGGTTTTTGCTGTCGATTCTGTTTACAGAAACTCTCTGCCGTACTTTGCAATTCTAAACCAACTCTACCAGCCGAAGTGGCCGTGCGGTTAAAGGCGCTGCAGTCTGGAACCGCAAGACCGCTACGGTCGCAGCTTCGAATCCTGCCTCGGGCATGGATGTTTGTGATGTCCTTAGGTTAGTTAGGTTTAACTAGTTCTAAGTTCTAGGGGTCTAATGACCTCAGCAGTTGACTCCCATAGTGCTCAGAGCCATTTGAACCATTTGAACCATAACGAACTCTCCCGTTATCTCACTTTAATAATCCCCACTATATGCATTTCTTTTTTCAGATTTTCTAGCTTACATACCACATTAAGACTTCTAACATTCCACGTTCCGAATCGTAGAACAACCCTTCTGTTGGTCGTTCAGTCTTTTTCTTATGGTCATCTCCCTCTCGGTTGTCACACCGAGAGATCCCAATGCGGGAGTATTCCGGATTCTTTTGTCAATTGAGAGATCATCATGATACCTTTTCCATTAAATGTCACATGTCCTGTGGAGACATATCACGTGTCATTAACGCAACGGTTTCCGCTGCCTTCTACATCCTCATGGCGAAATCGTAATGGGTTACAGAGGGCTATTTGTAATGTTTACTCTGTTTCACCTAGGTAGCTATACAAGAAACTCGCTAAATGATACAAAAAGTTGTATACGCATAGCAATTCATGAATAAACGAGGCCCTTCTACGGCAAGTGCATCGAACAAGTAGCACAGTTGTCACTCAACAGCAGCAGCTGCATGTTCCCACGAACGCCAGTGCAGGCGTTAGCTGCAATAAAACTTATCTATTAATCATAATGAATAAAGTTGTAGGAAAGCACTAGTATTATCTCACCTCTATATTAGGAGATCATGCGGATAACGGAGTCATGATGTAAATAATGTTCCACAATGCTTTTTACCTAAGCACGTATTCATTCCTAAGAGTTAAAATTTCTTGTCAATAACAGTCAACATCTCCAAATGGCTCTGTGGTCGGGTATTCACAGCGGTGGCAGTACATTTTACAGTAAGAAGTCCGCAAACAGCTGTTCCGAAGTACCACATCTCGAAACAATTTTGCCAAGCCACTAGTGGTTTCGTAGCCTATAGCCAAATATGTGCACTCAAGATTTCTTTTACGTGTAATAATATTTGCTTATTATCCATCATTTTATAAGGTCTTAAGCCAGAGTTATGTAGAAGTATGTATTCCCTGAAACTTCCCTGAATGAGACATTCACTCTGCAGCGGAGTGTGCGCTGATATGAAACTTCCTGGCAGATTAAAACTGTGTGCCGGACCGAGACTCGAACTCTGGACCTTTGCCTTTCGCTGGCAAGTGTTCTACCATCTGTGCTACCCAAGCACCACTCACGCCCTGTCCTCACAGCTTTGCTTCTGGTAGGAGACGAGATACTGCAGAAGTAAAGCTGTGAGGACGGCGGATGACTCGTACTTGGGTAGCTCAGATGGTAGAGCACTTGCCCGCGAAAAGAAAACGCCCCGAGTTCGAGTCTCGGTCCGGCACACAGTTTTAATCTGCAAGGATGTTTCAGTCTCATTCATTATGTATTCCCTGTTGGTAAAAACCCATTTTCTTTGCTCCTAGTCATGTTTTGACTCGATTTCTTTATCACTAAAATGACAACACATACCCTCTCCGCCCCTTTAGTGTCACTTCGTTTCCTCCCATCCTTCTGGTGCTTCACTTTTCTTGTCATCCACAGCATATAATAGTTCAACTAAGACTGATATTTTTACTTTATTACTAATGAACCGGCCGCTGTGGCTAATATATGGGGTGGCTATAATTAAAGTTAAACTTTCAAACAGCTGTAGAAATAACAACTCTGGTCGGAATGACGTCAAATTGCAACGGAATTTTATCGGAGAATGGGAAAACGCATGGCAAAAGAAAAATAAACAGTTGCAAAATGAAGCAGTAGACAGCACTGTAAGCATCATAATTTATTGTGGTCGACTACAAATGACAAATGTATCATTCAACAATGTCTAAGATGTACGTTTGACGATAAACAAACTGTACTACTTAGTGTGCATGTTTGTACAGGTGTGATACTGTTAGATCCGTAAGCCCATCCTCCACGGGAAGGTCATATCACATCGGACGGGAAAAGTTGATTTTTAATTGTCCTGAGGCCAAAAGCCGCATAAAAAGCATCGCTCAAATCGGTTTTTAACTGTCCTGACTTTAAAAACCGCATAAAAACATCAATCATAACCAAATCAGATTATATTTTCCGTGTGATTGGTGCCGAACATGTCCAATATGCTCTCTATCGTTTCCTGCACAAGTTGAAATCGAGAAACAGCATGTTCCACAACTGATCGAAGTGTTTACGACGTTACGTTCAGGATATGTTACGCAACGCGTGCCTTCAATGCAGCTAAGTTAGCAATCGGAACACTGAACACAACGTGTTTCAGCCCCACAGCCAGAATTCACACGGGTTAAGATCAGGTGATCGGATCACCAGGCTGTAGGGAAATGCCGGCTGATAATTCTAGCATTTCCGAAATGGTGGTTTAGCAGCTGCTTAACTAGCTTTGCAATGTGCGGAGATGCGCCGTCTTGCATAAAAATGATCCCATTCACACATTCACGCTTTTGGAGACCTGGATGCTCTGTATTTCCGTGAAATACTCACATAACAATCTCTGTAGCACAAACCAGCTGAAGACTGCTTCTCACGATATATTTCAGATTGCAACGAGCAAAAACTTTCAGATGGAGGCGCAAAGTTTACGTGGCAATATTAGACTGGAATCACGAAATTCGTACAGCACATTTATTAGATTCCCTGTTCGATGCATGAGTAATACAGATTTTACTGTTCATTGTATTACCGTCTGTGTTCCTAAATAAAAATCGATGGCAGTCCCTACAAAAGTTAAAGCGTCCCGTTCTCGTGCCCTAACTTTTACTTTAATTTCAGCTGGAAGCCATCGACACCAGCATTTTGATAATGACTACATTCTGTAAATGAACATCACTTATGATCTAAAACTGCATTAAAATCTCATTGAGAGATTTCTGTTCCCTTGCTGAGAGCGTCCACAGTTGGTGGGAAAGTCTTTACAGATATGTAGGGTACTTGGGAAATAAAATACCACCTGTGGTGCAACAAACAAATCAAAATCGAAAGGCGAGCGTCCCAAAATTCGGTGGCCTTTGTTCAGCATCTATTACCCAGGTTAGCGGCGGCTGAGAGAAACATCCAGGGTGAAACCAGTGACTCTAACCATGAGAGGTACTCCCACACACAATACTATCAGTTTTGGAAAAGTGCAGTGCTAAAGAAATTACCCAGGTGCGGAGTCAACCACACCAATGTGCGTAAACAGAGAGTCGGGTTCTGAGGACTCTGCAGCATTACACAGAGATGAGTCGCAGCGTCATGGAACCTTAAGCAAGATTACGTATAGAAAACCAAATTATATTGCCACTTTCAACGTAAATTCTCTTCTAAAAACTGGGAATTAAAACATATTACAGATACCTTCAAGAATCACAAAATTTTCATAATGGACTTACAAGAAACAAGATTCAAGGATGAAAATAATTTTCATTATGGAGGCTGCACAATATAGGAAGGAAAAGTAGATTAAAAAATCATGAAAAACACATCCCGTCTTGCAACTCGCTTCTTAAAAGAATAAAACATTTCGGACTCTCTTGTCAACTTTGAATCATAATCTGAAAGTATGTCCACCCTTACTTTTAAATCTGCTAACAAAGTATACCCTATCGTGACTGCACATGCCCCTACAAATGAATACAAAAGAGAGCATAGAGATAAAGTGGAACGTTTAGGAACAACTAGAATATGTTGTGCAAAAATTCCAGAAAAGCACAATTTTCTACTTGTGGGGGACTTCAGTGTCCAGCTAGGGTTGGAGGAGAATTACATAAAAACTGTTTGAAACTACCCAGCGCGTAACAGAACGAATCAAAATGGCAACAGACTGATAGAACTCTGTCAAGCAGACAACATGATCCTGAAACCCACAGCGTTTAAGAAGCATCGTAGAAAACAGTAAACATGAATCTCAACAAACCTACACCTAGGCGAATTCCAACTACATCATGAGGCAATCAAACAGAAGTTCCATAAAGAAATACAAAATGCCGATGCCCTCACAAGGGCCAACCTAGATACTGATACCTTTCTAAAATAAAACTCAGAATCATCATCAAATATAAAAACCGAACCAATGACTCCAAAAGAAGGAAATATGGTCCACAAAAGATTATAAACTCCAAGGACTTCCCTCGCAACAGAAGACATGCAGAACCAAAACTGGGATAAAATGAAAGAAAACTAATAAGTAAAGCCAAACAACTAGCTCCTATAGCTAAACCCAAGAAATATGCCTGGTGGACGGAAAAACGTAACAGAGTTCTTGATCTGAGAAGGAAAGCTTGGGAACAGTGATAATCACAGAAAAATGAACATAAAAGTCAAAATTTCCCGCATGCAAAAAAAAAATTGTTAGCAAATGTTTCAAAAGAATAAAAAAAGCTCAAGAATACTAAGTCCTCTATCAAATCAACAAAGACTTCATCAAAAGCAAAAAGAAATTTTAAGACTTTTAAACAAAAAATAATCAAATACAGCTCACTGACTCTACGACTCCAAGACCATACGGAAATAATGGCCACAAACACTTGGATAATTGTAAAATATTGGTAGAATATTTCAGAAACACCTCAGCTGTGAAGAACGCATAGAAAAATTGGACTTTAAGAAGCCAACAATAGCCAACATTAACTCTAATAAAACAGTCCACCGAGGAACTGCAGAAAAACATTTGGAATCTCAAAAACTATAAGACATTGAGAGAAAACCAAATACCGGCTGATCTTCGGAAAAGTCAGCAAAAATGCCATACACTCTATCCGAAACGTCTTTTAATGAATGTGGATGAATAAAGGAATCTCACATGAGTGGAAGACGGCCTCATCCACCTACTCTATAAGAAAGGGTCAGAAACAGACCCCAACAACTACAGAGGAATCTCATTCCTAGATGTAACATACAAGATAACCCTATCAATACTTTTTGAAAATATTGTAATCTAACCATTAGATAATATTTTAAAATTTTGAAAAATATGTGCATTGTCTTTAATTAATTCTTCTACCAGATTCCAAAAATGTGAGAAATTTTTCAGTTAAATTTAACACAAAATTTTAGGTCTTAGTAGTAAATGTCAGTTTCCGCAACGAATGACATACTGAATATTTCCAGACTCACAACCTTAGTTACACATCCATATCAATTTAAAAAGTATATTGTGAGTAAAAAGACAAAAAGAACTAATGAAATAGGCGTCTGTCAGGTTTTTGTTGTGATCGTTAAGTACCCATACATTGGTACTACACATTATTGAAAACGCGTTGAGCTTGCTAAGAGCGTGTTAAAAGTTATTTTCAGGTTCTGGACCCAAATTGCACAACAATACCTGCTTAGAAAGTATTTTGTTAATATAAATCAACTATAGTTAAGTAATTTATGTCTTTACAATTATTTTGGAGGGGCACAAATTGTCCCCATTCCTTGGTAATTCGCATTATGAAACTGCTAGGGTGAAGTACTACTATACAGAGCAGAACCTCAAGTAGATCATCAGCTTGGAGAATACCAAGTAGGTTTCAGGAAAGGAAAATCCCACCCAGGACAGGACCTAAAACTCAAAAACGTAATGGCCTCCCAAAAATCAAGGGCAAAATTAGGCATTTTCACTTTCATTCACTTTCGAAAAGCATACGACTCAATAGATTTGGAATCCTACATCGCTATACCGAAAGAATTAAGCCTAGGCAACAACACCACAAATCAATGATCAACACATAGTCCAAAGTCAAATTCGTAAAAGAATACTGCGACCCTTTTGAGATGTAAACTGGTGTACGGAAAGAAGAACTGCTAGTTAAATGCGGCCTAGAAAAAAGTAGTTAGACAGTGAAACACGGAAATCTATAGTGGAATCCGACTAGGAACAAAAAACTAAGCCATCAGAATCAATTGCCTAACCTTTGCGCATGATATGGCTCTACTATGCGAGGACTGGGAACAAGCCAAAGGTCAGATCCTCGAGAAACAAAAAGAAACAGAAAAATGTGTCTCTAAATCTCCTTGAAAAAGACAAAGATAAAAATACCACCAAAGTGTTTTAAACTGGGAGAACCAAAGATCGTCAAAGGAAGCAAATATATTGGAGAATTGATCTGATGGAATGCCCTCGAGGAAAATAAAATTGAATCTAGAAGAATTAAAGTTGAATTGGCCTTTCAACTCACTAAAGCACATGTTACAAAAAGTCCTTCTCAGGGAAAGCAAACATAAGACATTACAATACAGTAATCAAACAAAAAGCCCTGTATGCAGCCTCTCCAACCATGCCCCGCTTGAAATGCTGCAGATCGAATACCGTAACTTATTAAGGAAAATCCGTTGTCCAAGGTTTCACAACAACATACTAACCCACAGCACAAATGAAACCCTTTACCAAATTAACAAAAAACTCTCAGACACAATGCAGAAAAGAAGAACTGATTTTCTGGACGCATCCGTCGAATGAACCCAAATAGACTAACAAAAATTTTTGGACAATTTCTGCAACAACAAAAGACAATCGGTTTCATTAAACGGAGAAGGCTTAAGAGAATTTCAAATCACACAAAATAAGCCATACATAAAACTGCAAAAGAAAGGACAAGAAAGGGAAGTTCCAGGTAAAAATGAAAGCCAAACGAACGATCCAAATCACTGAAGAAGAAAGGAAAGCAATATAAGAAATAATGAAACGATACTAAGCTCATAGTCAGGCACAGACCATTAAAACTGACTGAATTAACGGACGACAAATTCGAATGAAACGAAAGAAAAAAATATTTGATGGAGCACGGAGAAAGACTGGCCTAGAGACTGGTTGTGGAACTGGTGCTACTCTTCCGTTTCTCCCTCTCTTAACCGAATAGACATTAGCCGTCCTCGGTACTGCAACAGCAGGTGCTGGCACAGCTGAAGAAATTGCTCAATAGTCAGTTTGCCGGAGAGAACCGTGCTACAGGGAATCTTCGTTTCCCGGTGAATCACAGGCCCTCCAAAGCAGCTGCAAAACCGAAGCGAATCCTGGAAAATTATGCAAGGAACTAACTTAACAGAGCGGAGACTGTTGCATAGCGCAAGCTCAATTTCGTGCGAATGGCTTCCGCTATCTGAGAAAAATGGGAGACAGAGTTCTGATTGAGACTGTGCTATCACACGCAGTGCACATCTCTATCTCCACCTCTGTACGCTGTTACACAGTTAATACACCCACTGCACCACTTTAAATATTAAAAGCAAATACACTCTTGGAAATTGAAATAAGAACACCGTGAATTCATTGTCCCAGGAAGGGGAAACTTTATTGACACATTCCTGGGGTCAGATACATCACATGATCACACTGACAGAACCACAGGCACATAGACACAGGCAACAGAGCATGCACAATGTCGGCACTAGTACAGTGTATATCCACCTTTCGCAGCAATGCAGGCTGCTATTCTCCCATGGAGACGATCGTAGAGATGCTGGATGTAGTCCTGTGGAACGGCTTGCCATGCCATTTCCACCTGGCTCCTCAGTTGGACCAGCGTTTGTGCTGGACGTGCAGACCGCGTGAGACGACGCTTCATCCAGTCCCAAACATGCTCAATGGGGGACAGATCCGGAGATCTTGCTGGCCAGGGTAGTTGACTTACACCTTCTAGAGCACGTTGGGTGGCACGGGATACATGCGGACGTGCATTGTCCTGTTGGAACAGCAAGTTCCCTTGCCGGTCTAGGAATGGTAGAACTATGGGTTCGATGACGGTTTGGATGTACCGTGCACTATTCAGTGTCCCCTCGACGATCACCAGTGGTGTACGGCCATGTAGGAGATCGCTCCCCACACCATGATGCCGGGTGTTGGCCCTGTGTGCCTCGGTCGTATGCAGTCCTGATTGTGGCGCTCACCTGCACGGCGCCAAACACGCATACGACCATCATTGGCACCAAGGCAGAAGCGACTCTCATCGCTGAAGACGACACGTCTCCAATCGTCCCTCCATTCACGCCTGTCGCGACACCACTGGAGGCAGGCTGCACGATGTTGGGGCGTGAGCGGAAGACGGCCTAACGGTGTGCGGGACCGTAGCCCAGCTTCATGGAGACGGTTGCGAATGGTCCTCGCCGATACCCCAGGATCAACAGTGTCCCTAATTTGCTGGGAAGTGGCGGTGCGGTCCCCTACGGCACTGCGTAGGATCCTACGGTCTTGGCGTGCATCCGTGCGTCGCTGCGGTCCGGTCCCAGGTCGACGGGCACCTGCACCTTCCGCCGACCACTGGCGACAACATCGATGTACTGTGGAGACCTCACGCCCCACGTGTTGAGCAATTCGGCGGTACGTCCACCCAGCCTCCCGCATGCCCACTATACGCCCTCGCTCAAAGTCCGTCAGCTGCACATACGGTTCACGTCCACGCTGTCGCGGCATGCTACCAGTGTTAAAGACTGCGATGGAGCTCCGTATGCCACGGCAAACTGGCTGATACTGACGGCGGCGGTGCACAAATGCTGCGCAGCTAGCGCCATTCGACGGCCAACACCGCGGTTCCTGGTGTGTCCTCTGTGCCGTGCGTGTGATCATTGCTTGTACAGCCCTCTCGCAGTGTCCGGAGCAAGTATGGTGGGTCCGACACACCGGTGTCAATGTGTTCTTTTTTCCATTTCCAGGAGTGTACTACAAGCAAATAAAAAACACCAAGGCCACCACCAGGCTCCTGACGAGGAACAAATAATGCAAAATTAAAGGACATTTAAACTTCTAAATCGATTAAAACTCAAAAGATATGACTTGCTATTGGCCTCACT
Organism: Schistocerca americana; assembly: GCF_021461395.2. Lineage (NCBI taxonomy): Eukaryota > Metazoa > Arthropoda > Insecta > Orthoptera > Acrididae > Schistocerca > Schistocerca americana. Next base: position 456,980,577 of record NC_060123.1, read on the forward strand.
TTAGCACTCCACGTTCCACAGTTTATACTACATTACGTAAATATTGTAATGACTTAAATACAGGGAAGGGAAACCAATAATACCAGGGAAATGTTCACAATATACACGTCATCAAGCGTTGGGTAGGAGTTACGACTCTTAATGACTGGATGGGAAGCCTACTTTATGTCCAGCAGCTGTAAGTTACGGCGAGGAAGTGTCTCAACATGGGGCTGACGCCGCTTCCCCATCAGCTAGTCTCAGTGATTCTGTGCCACCGAATCGGTGTCCGGCACCTAACCTCGATTTTTTGATATTATTATTAAGTTTTACGTGTACTACAGCCTCACTACACTCAGAGATCGCTCACGAGGGGGTCCATCTCATACACGATAACACACCATTGAAATATCAACAAACACTGATCGTCGGTTTACAAGTACTAATTTTTTCCCTTTCAGCCGTCCGTTTTTAGATTTTCCATAATTTCCCGAAATCGCTTAAGGTAAATGCTGGACACGGACAATTTCCTTCCCCATTCTTTTCTAACCCGAGCTTTTGTTTTATTAGAGACTTGGTTGTTGGTGAGTGAACTTTTTAAAATTATTGAACTCACTAATTTCTGTGTTTTGTAGCTTGGTGACGTGTAACGAACACCTCTAATTTTTATCTTGCTTTAATATGAACTAGCGACCCACCCAGATCTCACATGGGTATGACTGTCTACGGTAGGAGGACATGTTCGTAGTATATAGTGATATATATAATACATTTTCTCGTGCATCTATCTATTAGTGAAAACTGTATCAACATCCCTATAGTAGTTCCTGAAATTAGCCTTCACATGGCACGGGAAAACGTGGCTGGGGGCTTTCATTTACAACATTAATAGACAAAAACCAACCTTCATCGTAAATCAGTCTATTAATGAAAACAGTATTAAAATTCCTGTGATACTTGCTGAGACTGGTTATAACAGACATGAAATTTGTAAGATTACAAATCTGATGACCTTAGTAACCGAAACGACGTTGCAAAAAACAGATACATTGGGCAACCTAGACGGCGATATTCTCAAAATGTTTTTACACTGCAGCGAAGTATCTGTCGTCTCATAAATTGCACTGCTTGTGCGTGTGACCTCATCTCCCGTTGGAGTTGGTTGGTTATAGTTGCGGTCGGAAGAGGAGGAGGAAGAGGAGGAGTTTTGTGTTTAACGCCCCTTCGACAACGAGGTCATCAGACACGGAGCACAAGGTCGGTTTAGGGATGGATGTAGATGGAAAGTAGCCGTGCTCTCTCGGAGGAACCTTTCCCGCATTTGCCTTAAGCGATTTAGGGATATCACAATTACGGTCGAAGGTTGATGTTTTTCTTTCATCGCTTAAAAACTAGGTGATTTTCAAGATTTTCTTCAAGCACAATAAAAAGTAATGCTAAATCCGATGATATAGTTTTTTTCATTTATTACTTTTTCGTCTTTAATAAATCATTTTTGTTCTCACATCGGATGCTATCTTAAATCGCTCCGCCAGGTGGAAGATCACATTGCAGTCAGAACACTGGTCTTCGTCTGGAATTTTGTATATATTATTTGCAATGCATTTTCTACCAGCATAGAAAGGATAATTGAAAGATATTAAGTTCTAACAAAATGGTGAGGTATTGAAACAAATGTCATTTTCTTCGGCAAACAAATCGAGTTAAAAACAAACACCGGAAACAGTCTTAAGAAGATATTTCAAAATGACTACTAATTCTGACAGAAAATTCGCTTTACGATACTGGCATCAAATTCCGATCAATGTACCGTTCTCAAGTAATTTTTTCTGCCAAAAAGGAAAAATTCGGTTCCGAGAAAAAGAAATTTAAAGTTTTGGTTGGAATATTCTTACTGTTAAGTTAAACATACCTCTAGTCAGCGATGTCAGAACCATACAGCAATCCTTTCAGGTCCAAAACGAGTGTCTCCTCCATCATCTTCGTAGCCAAGGTGGTCCTGTGGGCATCTATGGTAGTTTCTGTCACCCCACTGTGGACTGTTTTTGGAGACCCTTTCTGAGTTCTTTGTTACTCGGTAACGGATTTTCTGGAGAGCTAGGGCTGAAAACTACAATGAAGCCAAAACAAAAAGCTGATGTCTTGAAATTTTCGAAGATGACCACCCGTTTACGGGACAACCAGTTACCTACCCTACGAGTAAGTACGGTATGCAACTGCAACGTAGCAAAAGTGGTGCAAAAGTGTTAGTCTGCAGATGACGTCTGCCCAAGTCCTCTGTACGACGAATGGCCAGTCTCATGTAGGACTTCCTCCAGTGAAAAGGGCAGGCGCAGGGAGACCTGGCGAGCTATTTGTCTTCGTCACGTGACAGCCGACAGTCTGGCCTCCTCCTGAAGGCAAGTATTACCTCATTCCCGTCACAGGAGGCGGCAAGTACTGTTGGCATGACACTAATGGCCGAGAAGGGCTGCAGGAATTCTACCGCGGTGCTGGACTACTTTCAGACGCCCACTGTACTTAAGAGATGCTTGTTATTAAATCTCGGTTTACAGTCAACCACTTGCACGACTGTAATTATGACATTATAGTCTTCAATTAAATGCTCTTCCTTCGGTAACCTTAGATCAGCAATTGGCCCGTCGTTAACTCTGCATATGCATGTATGAATTTTCTGTAACTCGTGTAATCAACCGCCAACATCTCAGAATATTTTGCATTACCAAGTTTAGAAATTTGTCAAGTTGAAAGAGAAACATTGTTAAGCACATATTATACCACTTTCAGTGGACTAAAAAGGTGTGCCTGTGTTTCTACGAGATGTTTATTGCGCGGTATTCACTTTGTTTATGCAATAAACAAGAATTAAGCATTTTTCTATTCACTAAAAGCATCAGCAGCAGCAGACTACACGCTATCTCTGCAAAACTAAATCACCTGGGTGGCGAATGTACTGGGTTCCTGGAAGTTTGGGCCTTGGAGATCTGTGCAGGGTAAGGTGTACAGATACAGACAGACGTAGAGATTTTTGTTATGGAAATATTTTTAGATGGAGCTGTAACACCTGGCATATCATACAGTAAAGTTAATTTTGATTGGATTCATATGTGTACATAGTTGTAGTGACTGAGCACTAGCGTAGTGGAGTACAGCTGGATTTACAGAGTGAGTGTCTGCAACCGCTGATGTATAAGTATTTGCGTGTAAACTCTAAAATTCACAGTCTTATTTACATTTCACTGAGCGGATAACAAGTTTTACTGTTACGGCTAAGTGACCTGTGCTTCACTGGGTCCTCTTCATTTGATAATGGCTGTAAACTCAACGTACAAGTGTGTTTTTAGATGGTGTCCTAATGGGTAGGTTCCACCAGATGACGCATATCGTTGCCCAGATTCGCCGTCCAAGCCTCCCTCAATCCTGCGATTTCACAATCAAACATAGTAGAAGCAGGTTACTGACCTTATAATTCAAATTCAAAATACCAAAAAAAAAAAATGGTGGTAAGTTCCGAAATCCACTTCTGTAAGTTTAAAATGACAGTATCCTGATTGACCAAATAATACTCCAGCGCTGGGAACCCAATTGTTATGTTTTAACTGCTTGTCCACCATAACTATTATCACTTTTTGTTTGGGAGAATAGAATACGAACATTTACTTCATTTGTTTAAAGGATAGGTAGGATACTGCTGGATGGGCATGATTTCACATTGGAATGCCCTGCAGAACCACCTAAGCCGCCTCTATCGCATCCATCCAAGATAGCAGACCTCGGGAGGTTGAGAACCGTGCTGAAAACTGATGGATTCCTGCACAGCAGGACGCAGCATCGAGAATGCACTCACGAAGGAATGTGCATTCCTCTGGCCTGGCACAATCGCAGCACCCCTATTCACTGGGCGGAGCGTACACAAAGCGCGAAGAATCCGCACAGGGAGATGCGTGAAAGAAGTCAGCCTACTTAAAAATATGTTTTCTGGACGGGAAGGACGTTGCTTGTTAATCAAGGACTCCAAGGGTATCTTAGACGAGGCACAAACATGACTGTCGAGGCCTCACGCAGAGAGAGCCGTGGTACGTTAAATTCCAATCCGCCTTCTAATATGTGGAAAACTCACTAGCAATTGGGTCATCATTGCACTTTTAACTGACTTTAGGAGGTTCTTCCCAAAAACTGGTAATGAACGATTCTGTTTCTGTCCAAGCTGCTGCAAGTACTCCAGATGCGACAGAAACGTTGTTTAAATGGTTCAAATGTCTCTGAGCACTACGGGACTTAACAGCTGAGGTCATCAGTCCTCTAGAACTTAGAACCACTTAAACCTAACTAACCTAAGGACATCACACACATCCATGCCCGAGACAGGATTCGAATCAGCGACCGTAGCGATCGCGCGGTTCCAGACGGCCGGCAGAAATGTTGTGATTGATTTGTCATCAAACGTCATCGGGAAGTTTGATTATCCAAGTTTGTGTCAAAATCAGCGAGTTCTGTGGTGAAATTATTGAATTTTGTCTCTAACTCGCTCAGTTTTGTGCTGAAAAAAGACAATTTCATGTCAAGCGTAATCAATATTGCTTCAAAATCAGTGAATTTTGTGTCCAAATAGATGAACTTTGTGTCAGAACCGGGTGGTATAATTGATTTGTTTGGGAGTTTGATGTCAATTTCCACAGTAGTCTACTGTCCACAAGTATTTTCCCGTATACAAAACTGCTGCACCCTACACATAGTGACATTCAGTTAAGGTATTGAGTAACATAGGTGAGCATGTGCTTCAAGACTATAGGTGTTATACATTCGTTACTGTGAACTACGTACACTCTCAGACCACTGCAGCAGCATTCAGGCATTGTACGAAAGTCAGCTTTCCTGCTGTGGACAACCATTACGAAGAGTTGTGAACTTGAGGATGGAAGAATGACATCGCTCGTAATAATGACTACAGCTACTCAAAACGAAATGGTCGTATGCAGTATAGTGCATATATAGAGTGAATTTTATTACAAATTAATGAATATCTGTTGTCTTTCCTCTGTTACTGTAACGGTTTTGTATAGCTTTGCCCCGAGAGCTCTCGAAACTAGCCAGTATCAATACACATTACGGAAAATTGAGTAAAGAACACCTTGACGCAAGTAACTAAGGCATGCCATGCTTGCACGGAACATTACAGACGGCAGTTAATGTAACATGAACCACGAAAAAAACAGGGTCCGCGTTGTCGGCAGCGGAATGTTGCAAGCTTTGCAGCTATTGTTCACCTCCAGAGCCAATAGCAGCCGTTTTTCCGTGACATACGGAGCTCTGTATGTGTCTGACACATTATTAGCATCCTGCGGCAACGTGGGCATGGACCGTTTGTGCAGTTGGCTGAGTTTTAGGGCGTATAGATGGTCTGCGGGAGACTGGTTGGTCATACTGCAACGTGGGCATGGACCGTTTGTGCAGTTGGCTGAGTTTTAGGGCGTATAGATGGTCTGCGGGAGACTGGTTGGTCATACTGCAAAACTGCATTACGCGTACATCTGCACGCGTGGGGTGAGAAGTCTCCACTGTGCATCTCCACAGCACACTAAAAATCTTCACTGACAGCTCCAGTTTCCCAACGCTCACTGTAATATATTATTCAGTATCATAAATAGCTGACTGTAGGTGTGTTTTGTAGCTATGCACCATGAGGTGTTTCTCATTGTTATTAGCGTTTATGTTAATGCTATAGATCTCGCAACCAGTAATATTCCGTTCAGGCCACTTTATATTACCACTCGCGTATGTTGATGACCATGCTATGCACCATTACCGGTGGCATACGATTTTTGTATGACAAAAGGAGGACGATATATCCAAACATGCTATAGGTAATTATTATGATTGTTTGAACACTATACCCGGTGTAGATGTGTGACTTTTATATTGTATCTTCGTTTTCATTATGGTGTGTAGTTATATTTTCAGAAACACTTGAAATGGCACATCCCCGAAACCGATAGTGCTGAATAAAGCAAATTTTTAAGTTATAGAGCAGCGGAATGATTTCTACTCTCTAATATAGAAAGGCTATGGTGTCCACCTAAGCACAGATAGTTTGCACAAGTGACCGAGTTCCAACACTTGGGGTGAACATCCCACAACCATGGAGATGAGTACTGTTGGAAGTAGTTCAAGGAACAGACACAGACACGTCATTGTGTCTCTGAAAGACTGCATTCCTGTGTGCCACATTCCTCATGGTGGGAACTGAAATGAAAGAATGTGAATGAGAACTGGGCGCCCCGTGGATTCAGTGTCAACTTTGACCGGTTGATGACGATTATAAACACCTAAACTGTGTAATCACGTGATCTGCCGTGCGTCCACTGAATTCGTAAGACTGCTACAGTGTGCTTAGTGAGATGTGTGGAAATAGCTCCCACAACCGATATGCACCTGAAAGCCACTTTCTGTGTTATGTTTAACGTTGTTCTGCAATGTGCCCAATGGGGTCATAAGAATATGAAAATCTGCATGTAGCAACTTAAAAGACTATGGTTTTTTTATGGTACTGAAACCAAAATTTTTGCAATGATTTAAGCCGATGGAATAATCACTTCTAATAACCATTCATTCGCTAAAGTCGTAAATGTATTTGCAGACTATCAGGAAATCAGTAACACAGACTCCTACACTATTTATGGTATGGTAGACTTCTTAGTGAATTCATAAACTGCGATGGTATACACCTAACTGACTAAAGGACATGTTATTTCCAGCCTCAGAGCTATTATTTGTAGCTGTTGTGTTTGATTCTAAAAATAAATAAATAAATGTACCCTATTTAGAATGCACTCCATGCGAGATCCTTCTGTGTGGCGCAAACTACGGAACAGTTGATGATGTGATGTGTTTAACAATGTGCTTCAAAGCTCCACTGGGGGCTCTAAAAACACGAGATTGTGTACTTAGTAACGGAGCAGTCATTTACAGACTTCGAATAATGTGATAGAAATTACATTTAAAGAAGTGCAAAATTACCTGTAAACTAAATGGAAAACCAAATTTAGCTGTGCATTCGATGTCACATTCGGCAGACCAAATTTCCCACTGAACCACATATGCTGCCCTGATACTTGCCGTATCGCTATATACCTCTACCATATTTGAAAGGATTGTGTCCTACTTGCCCTTTTTGAAAGTCTGTTAGAACCTACATTACCCTGTAACACAAAGTCCGCCTCTTAGACATTTAGTTTCATGACCAAGCACATAATAACTGACAATAGCCTGTTTTGACAGTTCTTTGAGTAAAGATGTTCAACACCACTGTGATTTCGGAGAGAAAACAATAAAATTTCATTAGACACAAAGAAATTACAGACATTGGCTGCAAGTTGGCGAGGATTTACGTCAACGAGGAAACCTGAAAATCTGTGCTGGACCAGGATTTGAACCCACTGATGTCAGTCAATGCCCACTTGCTGCCAATGTCTGTAATTTCTTTGTGTCCTAATTTATAATGGCAGCTGGATCAAAAATGGTCCGGAAGAACAGGCAACATATGTGTACATATAAATAAAGTGAGAGGGCCAACAATTTCTTTAGTGCAGATGCACACCAGGTTCCAACTCTCACGGTGTAACCTTCCCACACAATAATTGAAAAATGAAAATGTGAGCCAAGTGTAACCTTCCCAAAAAAATATTTTATAAGTGAAACCAAAAACCATGAGCCAAGTGTAGCCTCGCCACAAAAAATGATAATTAAACTGAATTTTTCTAATATTGTAACCTCTGAACAAAAATGGCTCCCACTTATAGTCTGTGTGCAGAAATGCATTCACATTTAATATTCCCACAAAATTCCTTTCTCATTTAATGTTAAGTTCGAAACAGAAAAATTCCCAAGCACCAAAATAATAAAAAAGTTTAGTAACCTGATAAATTTTATGAGGACAGCAGCGTTGACCTTCGGCCCTGTATTCTGAATAAAGAAAGCAAAAATTCTTACCTCAATAAAAACTGCAATTATATCTGCTCTTAATTAGATATCTTTCGACACAGCTTCGTGCAATGCTGGCATATATATATATATATATATATATATATATATATATATATATATATATATATATATATATATATATATACACTCCTGGAAATTGAAATAAGAACACCGTGAATTCATTGTCCCAGGAAGGGGAAACTTTATTGACACATTCCTGGGGTCAGATACATCACATGATCTCACTGACAGAACCACAGGCACATAGACACAGGCAACAGAGCATGCACAATGTCGGCACTAGTACAGTGTATATCCACCTTTCACAGCAATGCAGGCTGCTATTCTCCCATGGAAACGATCGTAGAGATGCTGGATGTAGTCCTGTGGAACGGCTTGCCATGCCATTTCCACCTGGCGCCTCAGTTGGACCAGCGTTCGTGCTGGACGTGCAGACCGCGTGAGACGACGCTTCATCCAGTCCCAAACATGCTCAATGGGGGACAGATCCGGAGATCTTGCTGGCCAGGGTAGTTGACTTACACCTTCTAGAGCATGTTGGGTGGCACGGGATGCATGCGGACGTGCATTGTCCTGTTGGAACAGCACGTTCCTTTGCCGGTCTAGGAATGGTAGAACGATGGGTTCGATGACGGTTTGGATATACCGTGCACTATTCAGTGTCCCCTCGACGATCACCAGTGCTGTACGGCCAGTGTAGGAGATCGCTCCCCACACCATGATGCCGGGTGTTGGCCCTGTGTGCCTCGGTCGTATGCAGTCCTGATTGTGGCGCTCACCTGCACGGCGCCAAACACGCATACGACCATCATTGGCACCAAGGCAGAAGCGACTCTCATCGCTGAAGACGACACGTCTCCATTCGTCCCTCCATTCACGCCTGTCGCGACACCACTGAAGGCGGGCTGCACGATGTTGGGGCGTGAGCGGAAGACGGCCTAACGGTGTGCGGGACCGTAGCCCAGCTTCATGGAGACGGTTGCGAATGGTCCTCGCCGACACCCCAGGAGCAACAGTGTCCCTAATTTGCTGGGAAGTGGCGGTGCGGTCCCCTACGGCACTGCGTAGGATCCTACGGTCTTGGCGTGCATCCGTGCGTCGCTGCGGTCCGGTCCCAGGTCGACGGGCATGTGCACCATCCGCCGACCACTGGCGACAACATCGATGTACTGTGGAGACCTCACGCCCCACGTGTTGAGCAATTCGGCGGTACGTCCACCCGGCCTCCCGCATGCCCACTATACGCCCTCGCTCAAAGTCCGTCAACTGCACATACTGTTCACGTCCACGCTGTCGCGGCATGCTACCAGTGTTAAAGAATGCGATGGAGCTCCATATGCCACGGCAAACTGGCTGACACTGACGGCGGCGGTGCACAAATGCTGCGCAGCTAGCGCCATTCGACGGCCAACACCGCGGTTCCTGGTGTGTCCGCTGTGCCGTGCGTGTGATCATTGCTTGTACAGCCCTCTCGCAGTGTCCGGAGCAAGTATGGTGGGTCTGACACACCGGTGTCAATGTGTTCTTTTTTCCATTTCCAGGAGTGTATATATATATATATATATATATATATATATATATATATATATATATATATATTGATTCTTCGAAGGAATGATCATGCATTGGAAATATTCTTTAAATTGAAATGAATGCTTTTCTTTAAAGGAGTTACTTCATATTATAAAAATTATTATTGGGGCATTTTTTTGGAACAAATTAAATTACAATTAACATACATTATTAAACATGCATTGGAAATATTCTTTAAATTGAAATGAATGCTTTTCTGTAAAGGAGTTACTTCATATTATAAAAATTATTATTGGGGCATTTTTTTGGAACAAATTAAATTACAATTAACATACATTATTAAACACGCGCAAGGCTGCTTCTTTACCTTCTACAACAATACTCATCCTCCAGAGTCCTGACCAGAGTCGTGAGCAGAGCACACAGCCGACACATGCCGACTCCGTCCGACTACTACTCCGACAACTACTCGACTACTACTGTCGACTCGTGCAGACAAGCGCAGACTAGCGACAAGCAACAACTAACGATAAACTACTCTCTGGTCAGAGATTCTGTCATGGCTCGCCCATCGCCGGCGAAGCATACTACTTACAACGGGAATCGGCAAAAAGCCGCGAGTAATGAGGATAATGGGCATAGGGTACTACATTAGTAGTGTGTAGATAAGGTGAGAATTTGCTTTTGATGGGAGACGTGCTATAGTAGTCTGTGCGTTTACAACTACCACCGAGTCCGGATGGCTCAGTGGTCAGAGGAACTGCCTAGTATGCCTAAGAACTAATTTTCGAGTTTCCCCATTCATTTCAATCAAACCCAACTTGCAGCCAATGTCTATAATTCCTCCTTCTATCAATTCATAATGGCTGCTCTATCAAAAATGGTGTCTGTTCTTTCGGACATATCCAAAATTACTGGCACCACATATACATAAAATATTATAAAATTGTAATAAAATTTGCTGTACGTGTGCACCATACTCGTACTGAGCATGGCAGTTTTATTTTGAGTCTTTGTAGTCACTCATAGGACGTCTTTCTCCCATCCTCGTGTTAACTCATCTTGATGCTGGTGTTTACTAGCAAGATAACTACGGTACAATGGTTAAATCGTACTACAGTAATCTGAAGGTGCACATCGTCCACAGTAATGACAGTTTAATACATGCGGTCAGGACTCTCCTGCTGCCATTTGTTCCGGACTATATTAACAGTATGTTGCTGGATGTACGGTGCTGCAGTTATGGTTGGATTATATAGATGGAATGACTCGTGTAGAGTTGATATCTGTAGAAGTCTGTATCAAACATCCAAGAGAATCTTTTATACAAATAGATTTTGATTCAAAATTCAGAGATTTCGACACTAATTTCACTGACCCTGACGAAAAATTGACTACTTTCGACACAAAACTGACTGATTTCTACACAAAATTGAGCAAGTTTAACACAAGCTCTAATGATTTGACCATAAAAATCAATGAATTCGACATTACAATGAGTAATCAAGTTGCACTCCCTGTTGACATTTGAGTCTGCCAAATGAAGCAGCTGATGGGCTCATTAACACCAGACCGATTTCCTTAACATAAGTTAGCTGCGGAATTCTTGAACACATTCTGCCTTCGAATACAATGAATTTCCTGGAGACAGGAAAGTTTATGTCCACAAGTCAGCACGGAATTAGAAATCATCGCTTGTACAAAACTCATGTAAATGTATAGGATCCCAATTCTGGTCACCAATTGTAAATGTATACAGGGTTTGGGAAAGGGAGTAGGCTGTTGTTACATATGCCTCGTGGCAACAGCGTCCAGGAGGTAGAGCGGTCAGAATTTGAGAGTGTGCATCCAGGGCTGCCATTAAATAAAGAAACAGGAAATTAGGTACAATAAAGAGAATGTATTTCAATGTACGGTGTACAAGGAGCGCGCCTAGGGTAGGAAGTTACCAGGTTTAGGCCAGTCTAGGAGGTCGAACTATTAATTGAAATTGGCAACGGAAGGAGTAGCGGTTCATGTTAACTTGCGTTGGAGGCCGGTCATGAAAAGCAGAGCCACAGGCTCTGACTGCAAAAAGACGTCTGTTCTGCTTGAGGTCTGGGTTACAAGAGAGAGAGGCAACTCTGTTCTGCACCGCAGAATACTTCAGCGTCCACACAAGTGATGGGTGTCCTACGCACGCTATTGGCTAAAAGCCGGCCGCAGTGGCCGTGCGGTTCTAGGCGCTACACTCTGGAACCAAGCGACCGCTACGGTCGCGGGTTCGAATCCTGCCTCGGGCATGGATGTGTGTGATGTCCTTAGGTGCGGTTCTAGGCGCTACAGTCTGGAACCAAGCGACCGCTAACGTCACAGGTTCGAATCCTGCCTCGGGCACGGATGTGTGTGATGTCCTTAGGTTAGTTAGATTTAATTAGTTCTAAGTTCTAGGCGACTGATGACTTCATAAACTAAGTCGCATTGTGCTCAGAGCCATTTGAACCATTTATTGGCTAAAACCAATATCGTGAATTCGCTAGCAGTTTCAGCAGAGGGCTCAAGGCGTCTCTTGCCAGCAGCTTTAACTGGACAGAACTGCCTCTGTTTTGAAAGACAAGCGACTGTCACGTAGGCACGGCGTAAGTTACTTGGGGAGAACACTTGTAAAGATATGACTGGGCCTTTGAACTAAATTTTTTAAACCAATTCCCTAAAAAATTCCTTGACTGGCTGCCACCATGTACATTCCTGCCCTGTTCCATAGAAGTGGTGACAAACATTGTTTGCAAAATGGTGTCAGTCACTCGCCGGTAAGATGAGTTGCCCTAGTAGGGGCCTTAATACTATGGGAGGGATCTGTTGCAATATTCCATTTAGTGTGAGTGGGAGGGGGCTAACATATAGTCGTTTATCAGATTTCATGAGTTAAGAAAATAGTAAAATATTAACTTGTTCAAATTACAATACAATATCCCCTGTAATAATCGAAATAATCACTGTCCATATAATCAAGTCTTAAGACAAATGAATTTAAAATGATGCCACAAAATAGGAATGAACTATCATGTTTTCTGTTAGTTTGAGGGAAAAATTTGCTATTATAACAAAATACTTAATTCTATGGTAATCAAAATATTTGGGTAAAAGAAATAATAAATTGACTTACTGCAGAACTGTAACACGTGGCTTCGTTAGAATTGGATTAAGTACATTTCAACCTTGGAAAAATCTTACTATGTCATCTGACTATTTATGAGGGTAGTAGTTGCAGGAAGTTGGTCAGGCTATGAAATATTAACACATTTCAGTAGAATGGAGGATTAACGTACGACGTTCAAGAGATGGGATACCATAAAAAACACATAATACATACCAGATCTATATTAACCGATGTTAAAATACAAAATACATAGCCTTTTCTTATACTGGCAAAACGCTGGAATTGAGGATGAAATCAGGGGACTGTCATATGTCATAAACTAAGCTTGTAAAACAAAGTTATAGGCACGGAGAACACACAGGCAAAACTCTACAAAAGATAATTAAAATTTGTGTCCAAACTGACAAAACGGCTAACAATATAAAAGAAAGTTTGTGCTACTCCCAAGCCTATGCTTTTGGTAGTTAACGTGTATCAGTGTGTACGTGATCTATGAGGACAGTAAACCGTCATCTGTTATGCAAGGATTTTCAGTTAACGCTAAATTATGATCCTACAGACTTCGAAAGAATGGTGGAGTAGTTACACTGTAGTTTAAATTTAGTGATCAGGTGAGAAACTGATATAATGAAACTCAAAGTTACCGTAATTTCTGTTGTTTGTTACAAATTCTCAGACAAAACGAGTCCAGGAGCTGCACTGAAGTATAACATGAACGTGTTGAATAACATCATATACACTGACAAATTACCGTAAAGACATGAAACAGTTACAAGTAACTGAGGTTAAGATTTAAGACTAGGAAACAATTGGTAGTTTACTACATTATTAGCCCACTGATCCTTGCCTGCGATCTGACAACAGTGGCTGCAAAAATCTGAGTTCATAAAATTATGCACGTCAGAAGGGCGTCTCCCTTCTTCTCATTAACACTCCAACGTTCACTGAGTACAATGTGATCCATGCGCGCTGAAACAGATTTCAAGTCTTACCATTTTTAACAGCATCGTTGTCTTCTTCGCCAGTGCTGCTGTTGGCGGCGACAGGGTTCAAAAATGGTTCAAATGGCTCTGAGCACTATGGGACTCAACTGCTGAGGTCATCAGTCCCCTAGAACTTAGAACTAGTTAAACCTAATTAACCTAAGGACATCACAAACATCCATGCCCGAGGCAGGATTCGAACCTGCGACCGTAGCGGTCTTGCGGTTCCAGACTGCAGCGCCTTTAACCGCACGGCCACTTCGGCCGCCGGCGACAGGGTGGGATAGGATGCCACTGATATCTGAAAAGCTACCCAACGCAAGGTTTACGCCATGATTCAGGAGGGGTTGCGTAGTGAAGTGACTATTCTCACACAACATTTCAGCCAGCAGAATTCGAAGTGTTTCTATCACTAGCAGTGGACGCCGTGTCTCCTATTTTCCTCCTCTCTTTCCTTATGATATCTGCCCCTTCTTCGAGAGCCAATTCTAGCATCTCCTGGGCAGACATCCAATGACAACTGTCAATTCTCCTGGAGCATCCTCCCACTGCTTAATAATTTTCCAAAAGTAATACATCAGACCAGACTGACCTCTGTCTTGGAAGTGCCTCAGAGGAGCATGTTATTGTGTTACAGTATGTTCTTTCCTATGTCCCTATCTGCTTTATACAGGGTGTGGTAGATAAGTAATGAGACTCAGTCTAGAAAAACAAATTTATTGATCCAATTTGTACAAAACGTTAATATTCTTCAAAGTACTCGCCTTGGGCGTCGACACAACGTTTCCAGCGCGTTTTCTAAGCTTCATAGGCCCCACTGTAGTCCGTTTGAGTTATCCCAGTTAGTGCCTTCGTGACAGCACGTTGGATGTTCGGAATATCGTCCAAACGATGACCCTTCAGGCATCTTTTGACCTTCGTAAATAGGAAGAAATCAGGAGGACTCAAGTCAGGGCTGAATGGTGGCTGTGGCAAAACTTCAACTCCAATTCGGGTCAAGTAAGAGGTCACGAGGAACGCTGTGTGCGCCGGAGCGTTGTCGTGGTGGAGACGCCAGCGTTAAGCAAGGTCCTGTCGCTTCCGTTTGACGCCTCTGTGCAATCGCTGAAGGACTTCTTTGTAGAATTCGGCATTGAAAGTCTTCCCCTGAGGGACAAACTCTTTGTGAATTAACCCCCGCTTGTCGAAAAACACAATTAGCATTGTCTTGATGCGGGACTTTGACATTCTTGCTTTCTTCGGCCGCGGGGATGCCGGTGTGTGCCACTCCGAGCTCTGGGCTTTCGTCTCTGGGTCCTACTGGAATGTCCACGATTCGTCGCCTGTTACTACGTTGTCTAAAAAGTGTGGATTATTTTCCAAATCATTCAACATCTCACGGCAAACGTCCACTCGTTGTTGCTTTTGTTCGGCGGTGAGCACTCGGGGAACCAATTTTGCGCAAACTTTCCTCATCATCAAATCTTGCGTAACAATTTGGTGAACCGTAAATTTATTCACGGAGACCTCATCGGCGATCATTTTGAGACTTAAACGACGGTCGGAGTCCAGGAGTTCTTTCACTTTGGCCACCGTTTCATCCACACGACTCGTTGAAGGGCGTCCAGATCGTTCCATGTCTTCAACGGATTCCCTCCCGTTTTTAAATTCATTAAACCACCGGAACACTTGAGCTCTTGATAGGGAGTCTTCTTTGTAGGCCTCCGTAATCATATCAAAAGTTTCCGAAGCAGTTTTGCCCAAGCGAAAGCAAAATTTGATTGCATACCGCTGTTCTATCGAGCGATCCATCTTCAGCGTTTTCACAAGTGTCACAGGCACACAAACAACGTAATACGCGAAGCTCGACCCTCACTGCACCAGAGCTCCGACGCGACTGCGAACCGGTTCTATTGTTAGCTCAGATCCCCCACCACGTGACGTACAGGTGGAGACCCCCTGCGAGCGACTGGGGCGCCGCGCGGCGGCCAGTCTCATTACTTATCTACCACACCCTGTACATTTTACAGACGAGCTACATTTGTTTTTGAGACAAGACATTTGCAGTCTCTCACTCACAGAATCCTCACACCGTTCCTACCGTATTCTGCTGAGGGCATAGAGCCATAAATACCTTTGGCTTTCATAGAGCCTCCATTGTGTCCACCGGTATATTGCTCTCCTATCAACAGACTGGCGCCGTTCTCTGCTTTCTCTGCCCAAGATTCATTGTTGCTCGCTTGTGGGCCCTTTCCTGTAATTCACAAAGCCCTGACAACAGAATAGCGCCTTAGGAACGCGGGGGTGGCGGTGATATCATGCACAATTCAAAGTACTTCTCTGTGCCTGTCTGGACGGGATTAGCGTTACCTGCGGTCCTCAATGTGTAGGCCCGCAACAGAGGTCCACTTAACCTGTCCAGTACACACAACAGGCTTCAGTGAGCGCTGTCCTACCTGGTATTGGAGTAACCTTTAACAACCTGCGTTAAGTTCATGGTGCCCTTCAGCCTGCTTTTATCTACTGTCTGTCTGTGAAATTCCCAGCACAGCCAAATATAATTCTCAGGAAATAAAACACCTACAAGTACTTCATGAATTGGCAATCACTATTGGATAATCTTTAATAAATATAAAGGAATACGCTATTTAAAAATCAAATTAATTAGATCTACATATTACTCTATAAAATTTACATATCGAATATCGATAATGTGAAAGTCGAAGAAACAGACAGTAGCGCTATCTTTCACTACATCCAATTTACGTTGTGAATTCCTTTTTGTCACAGACTGATTCGAAAATTTGAGTATCCCTATCTGCTGGGTCTCTGGAAACATAATTGACTACAACTATTGGGGAGGGATGCATTTCTAACGTATACCTGAATGGATAATGTTTACTGTCACACCCATACTCATCAGAACCACTCTCATTCATACTTACTTCCTGTCATGTGCAGAAAGCACATATGTATGTTGCCAGCTATATGTATTTCACTTTTCGGCTGGTGACAACTACAGGATCTTAAGCAATCGGAAAAGAAAATCAGCCCACCTCTATTCACTGAAAAACAAACTTGCACACTTAATTTGGGAGAGAGTGAATTTAGCTACAATATCGTCTGGTCACTCTTCCCTATCAATGTGATGACACCCTCTTAATGTTAGTTCACGAAGCAACCACGAAGATTTGATATAAGGTCCACTCCCCTCCCCCCCCCCAACACACACACACACACACACACACACACACACACACACACACACACCTAACATTTCCCTTCAAACACTTTCACTTGAAATTTTAAGATGATCGAATGAGAAGAGTAATAAATTGTGGAATAACTATACATCACGAATAACAACATCAAAATATGTTTATAAAAGTAAACATCAGTAGTGAATTCGCAGTACAATAGTAGTTTACAAAGAGATCCAAATGTGATACGTTGAGATTTGAACTTTTCCAACATTTCAAATACATCCAACAATAACAAAATCACGTAATAATAAGTTTGCAAGTAAACGAGATAGCATAACATTGAGAATCAAATGAATTACATAGCGTTAAAACAAATAAATGGCACAGATATAAAAGGCAAACTGGAACGTTCATCAGATATATATAATTCACAGTCCTCGTTTTCCTACACTGAATTAGAGATAGGCATACAACAAAAAGGTAACACCATTTCCTGTACTTTTGGAGACACAGGGTTACTTATTATGAAGACAGTGATTCATTCTGTCTGTGTGGTGTGAAGGTCAAGTTCCTCAGTGAAAATACGTGACATTCTCCTTACTTAATGTGAGGAGAAATCCATCGCTGTTCTGTCGTTCTTCAATGCAGCCCATCCATTACTGACAGCTGTCGTGGACATACTTAAGGCTCATTACTGAGCAGTCAGGTTTTAGCTCGACGTTGCATTACCATAAACATACGCTTTCAATCTCGACAAACTGCAGGTTCCCACTCGGGAAATCTTGTATTTTCTGGCATTGCTTTTAGTCCATTCATCAACATGCTCTTCACTAGGACATACATTCTGCATGCATACGAGATATTCACTAGGACATACATTCTGCATGCATACGAGATATTTATAATGCAGAAAAATAAAAATGGTACGCGGTATTGAAATGGGTTACTTGGATATGTCATTTGACCTCGAACTCTTAGTTAATGATATGGCATAAAGGATTTGATTAACACCAATTTCGGATTATAGATTAGTTTAGCCCCATTTCATGCCACCACATGTTGTTGCTTGTAACGTTTTTGCCAACCTACAAACTCTGCCGTCAGTGAATGTTGTGTCTTGTACCGCGCCGTCAGCGTCTGCCTTGGTGGATGAGTCGCAGCCCCCGCTGATGTGTGTTGTCTAGCCAAGAGGAAACTGGTCTGTAGGGAAGGCGCCTCAGCCGCCCTGCGGTGATCGCTTCCTGCCTCTGTGGTCTTGTCCCACAGAAAGTAGGTGAGCCAGCCCCTTGTTTCGCTTTCATAGGCGCTGACCATTTTGCGCATTACTTCCAAATAAACATTAAATTCTTACAAGCACTTTGTACATCCCTAGTAATTCGGAAACTAACATCATTAAATCTTAACCAGAGATTGAAGATTTGTATGATCGGATAAAAGAAATTATTCAGGTGGTTAAGGGAGAAGAAATTTTCATAGTCATACGTGACTGGAATTCCATAGTAGGAAAAGAAAGAGAAGGAAAAATAGTAGCTGAATATGAACAAGGGAAAAGGAATTAAAGAGGAAGTCGCCTGGTAGAATTTTGCATTTAGCATAATTCAATCATAGCTAACCCTTGGTTTAAGAATCATAAAAGAAGACTATATACGTGGAAGAGACCTGGAGACACCGGAAGATTTCAGATTAATTATATTATGATAAGAGATTTCAGAACCAGATTTTAAAATGTAAGACGTTTCCAGGGGCAAATGTGGCCTCTGACCATAAATTACTGGTAATGGCCTGTAAATTAAACATTAAGGAACTGCAAAAAGGTAAAAATTTGATGAGATGGGACCTGGATAAACTGAAAGAAGCAGTGACTGTAGGGAGTTTCACAGGTAGCATCATGGAACGATTGACAAGAGCAGGGGAAATGAATACAGTAGAAGATGAATGGGTAGCTTTGAGATATGAAACAGTGAAGGAAGGAGATAGTCAAGTAGGTAAAAAGACGACTGCTAGTAGAAACCCTTGGGTAGTACAAAAGGTATTCAGTATAATTGGTGGAAGGAGAAAACATAAAAATGCAGTAAATGAAGCAGGCGAAAGGGAATATAAACGTCTAAAAATGAGACTGGCGTGAAATTCAGAATGCCTAAGCGGAAATGGCTAGCGGACAAATGTAAGAATATAGAAGCATATGTCACTGGCAGAAAGATAGATAACACCTACAGCAAAAGTAAAGAGACCTTTGGAGAAAAAAGAACCACAAGTTTGGATATCAAGAGTCCAGACGGAAAACCTATCCTAATCAATGAAGGGAAATCAGAAAGGTGGAAGGACTATATACATGGTCTATAAAGGTGAGAAGTACTTGAAAGCATTATTATGGAAACGGAATAGGTCGCAGATGTAGATGGGATTGGACATACGATGCTACGTGCAGAATTTGACACAGCACAGGAAGACCCAAGTCGATACTCCGGGAGTAGACAATAGCCTTGGAAGAGGCAGCTACGACAAAACTCTTCTATATGGTGAACAAGATATATGAGAATACCGTCAGACATCGAGAAGAATATAATAATTCCAATTCCAAAGATAGAAGGTGCTGACATATGTGAAAATTGCTGAAATACGAATTTAATAAGTCACAGCTGCCAAAAACTAACCCGAAATCTTTAAAGTCGAATGGAAAAACTTTTAGATGCCGACTTGAGGGAGATCAGTTTGGATTCCGGAGGAATGTAGGAATACGTGAGGCTATACTGACCCTACGACCTCTCATAGGAGGTAGGTTAAGGAAAGGCAAACCTACGTTTCTAGCATTTTTAGACTTAGAGAAAGCTTTTGACTGTGTTGACTGTAATTCTCTCTTTGGAATTCTAAAGGTGGTAGGGGTAAAATAGAAGGGGCAAAAGGCTACAATTGTTATAGAAGGGTAAGAGACGTGGGGCATGAAGCAGTGGTTGAGAACGGAGGGAGACAGGATTGCGGCGTATCCCCGATGTTATTCAATTTGTATATTCAGTAACCAGTAAGGGAAGAAATAGAAAGATTTAGATTAGGAATTGAAGTCTATGGAGAAGAAATAAAAATTTTTAGGTTTGGCGATGACATTATAATTCTGTGAGAGGCAGCAAAGGACTTGGAAGAACAGTTGAATGGAATGCATAGTGTCTTGAAAGGAGAATATGAGACGAAGATCAACAAATGTGAAACGAGATTAATGGAATGTAATCGAATCACTTTAGGTGATGCCGAGAGAATTGGAAAGAAAACGATACACTTAAAGTAGTAAATGAATTTTTCTACTTGTGCAGCAAAATAAGTGATGATGTTCGAAGCACAGATGATATAAAATGTAGACAGGGAAAATCATTTGGAAGAAGAGAAATTAGTAAATATCGAGTATAGACCTAAGTATCGGGAAGACTTTTGTAAAAGTATTTGTATGGAGTATAGCAATATACGAATGGACGAGAAACAGGTTAGACAAGAAGAGAATAGAAGCCCTGGAAATGTGGCGCTACATGTCGGGAATCGCCATTCTGCTTCCAGCATCTTGTAAACTTTTTCTTCTGTCACGAAGGGTGCTCAACCTTACTGAACGACAACTGACTTAAGACGAAGTGTCCGCCGTTCAAAAAGGAGGGAATTTCTCTATCATTGCGCGAACTATACCTGTGGATGACATCATTGCTAATACCGAAGAGGCCGTTCGGACCCTTCCTTGATAGAGAGCAGAGGAAATACGCACAGACACAGCCAGAATACTACGCCGAGCAAAACCATCACCTTGTACATCTACATCTACATGTATACTTTTCAAATCAAATTTAAGTGCCTGGCAGAGGGTTCATCGAACTACCTTCACAATTCTCTATTATTCCAATCTCGTATAGCGCGCGAGAAGAATGAACACCTACATATTTCCGTACGAGCTCTGATTTCCCTTATTTTATCTTTGTGATGGTTCTTCCCTATGTAAGTCGGTGTCAACAAAATATTTTCGCATTCGGAGGAGAAAGTTAGTGATTGGAATTTCGTGAGAAGATCCCGTCGCAACGAAAAACGACTTTCTTTTAATGATGTCCATTCCAAATCCTGTATCATTTCTGTGACAATCTCTCCCATATTTCGCGATAATACAAAACGTGCTGCCTTTCTTCGAACTTTTTCGATGTACTCAGTCAGTCCTATCTGGTAAGGATCCCACACCGCGCAACAGTATTCTAAAAGAGGACGGACAAGAGTAGTGTAGGCAGTCTCCTTGTATGGTCTGTTACATTTTCTAAGTGTCCTGCCAATGAAACGCAGTCTTTGGTAAGCATTCCCCACAACATTTTCTAACTATTCCGTCCAATTTAAATTGTTCCTAATTGTAATACCTAGGTATTTAGTTGAATTTACGGCTTTTAGATTAGACTGATTTATCGTGTAACCGAAGTTTGAACCGTTCCTTTTAGCACTCATGAGGATGACCTCACACTTTTCGTTATTTAAGGTCAACTGCCACTTTTTGCACCATTCCGATATTTCTTCTAGATCGTTTTGCAGTTTGTTTTGATCTTCTGATGACTCTATTAGTCGATAAACGACAGCGTCATCTGCAAACAACCGAAGAAAGCTGCTCAGATTACCTCCCAAATCATTTATATAGATATATGTAACCTGAAGAAAGAAGAGGTACAAGCCACTAAGAACTGTAACGCCGACAAGATTATATTGGTACTGCCTGCCGATAAGGGAAATGCGACCGTCCTAATGAAGACCGAAGATTATGAGCAGAAGATTCGGGACCTCTTAGATCCAACGACGTGCCGAAAACTAAGCGCACATCAGACTCAGCGTATCACACGGAATACGAGTCGGTTAATCAAGACGTCTTGTCTGCCGATGGACATACAGAGGAACCTGCGTAACACAGAAGCCTTACCACCTAGGCTGTATGGATTACCTAAGATCCATAAGGAAAACGTTCCACTAAGACTGACTACTAGCGCTCCTGGCTCACCTACGTAGAAACCGGGATAACATTTGATCTCTCTGCTCCAGCCCCACGTGGGGAAGACGACACATACATTACGGACTCATGACATTTCATTGAGAAGTTGAAGAAATTAAAACTTGCTCGAAACGACATCGTGGACAGCTTTGATGTTGTTTCTTTGTTTACAAAAGTGCCACTCAGTGACTCTCTGGAGCACATCGGTTCCACCTTCCCGCAAGGTATTACAAAGCTCTTATGCGTGTCTCTTTTTTTTTTTTTGGTCATCAGTCCACTGACTGGTTTGATGCGGCCCGCCACGAATTCCTTTCCTGTGCTACCCTCTTCATCTCAGTGCAGCACTTGCAACCTACGTCCTCAATTATTTGCTTGACGTATTCCAATCTGTCTTCCTCTACAGTTTTTGCCCTCTACAGCTCCCTCTAGTACCATGTAAGTCATTCCCTCATGTCTTAGCAGATGTCCTATCATCCTGTCCCTTCTCCTTATCAGTGTTTTCCACATATTTCTTTCCTCTCCGATCCTGCGTAGAACCTCCTCATTCCTTACCTTATCAGTCCACCTAATTTTCAACATTCGTCTATAGCACCACATCTCAAATGCTTCGATTCTCTTCTGTTCCGGTTTTCCCACAGTCCATGTTTCACTACCATACAATGCTGTACTCCAGACGTACATCCTCAGAAATTTCTTCCTCAAATTAAGGACGGTATTTGATATTAGTAGACTTCTCTTGGCCAGGAATGCCGTTTTTGCCATAGGGAGTCTGCTTTTGATGCCCTCCTTGCTCCGTCTGTCATTGGTTACTTTGCTGCCTAGGCAGCAGAATTCCTTAACTTCATTGACTTCGTGACCATCAATCCTGATGTTAAGTTTGTCGCGGTTCTCATTTCTACTACTTCTCATTACCTTCGTCTTTTTCCGAATTACTCTCAAACCATACTGTGTACTCATTAGACTGTTTATTCCGTTCAGTAGATCATATAATTCTTCTTCACTTTCACTCAGGATAACAATGTCATCAGCGAATCGTATCATTGATATCCTTTCACCTTTTATTTTAATTCCACTCCTGAACCTTTCTTTTATTTACATCATTGCTTCCTCGATGCACAGATTGAAGAGTAGGGGCGAAAGGATACAGCCTTGTCTTACACCCTTCTTAATACGAGCACTTCGTTCTTGATCGTCCACTCTTATTATTCCCTCTTGGTTGTTGTACATATTGTATATGACCCGTCTCTCCCTATAGCTTACCCCTACTTTTTTCAGAATCTCTTACCGCTTGCACCATTTTATACTGTCGAACGCTTTTTCCAGGTCGACAAATCCTATGAAAGTGTCCTGATTTTTCTTTAGCCTTGCTTCCATTATTAGCCGTAACGTCAGAATTGCCTCTCTCGTCCCTTTACTTTTCCTAAAGCCAAACTGATCGTCACCTAGCGCATTCTCAATTTTCTTTTCCTTTCTTCTGTATATTATTCTTGTAAGCAGCTTCGATGCATGAGCTGTTAAGCTGATTATGCGATAATTCTCACACTTATCAGCTCTTGCCGTCTTCGTAATTGTGTGGATGATGCTTTTCCGAAAGTCAGATGGTATGTCGCCAGACTCATGTAATCTACACACCAACTTGAATAATCGTTTTGTTGCCAATTCCCACAATGATTTTAGAAATTCTGATGCAATGTTATCTATCTCTTCTGCTTTATTTGATCGTAAGTCCTCCAAAGCTCTTTTAAATTCCGATTCTAATACTGGATCCCCTATCTCTTCTAAATCGACTCTTGTTTCTTCTTCTATCACATCAGACAAATCTTCACTCTCATAGAGGCTTTCAATGTATTCTTTCCACCTATCTGCTCTCTCCTCTGCATTTAACAGTGGAATTGTCGTTGCACTCTTAATGTTACCACCGTTGCTTTTAATGCCACCAAAGGTTGTTTTGACTTTCCTGTATGCTGAGTCTATCCTTCCGACAATCATATCTTTTTCGATGTCTTCACATTTTTTCTGCAGCCATTTCGTCTTAGCTTCCCTGCACTTCCTATTTATTTCATTTCTCAGCGACTTGTATTTCTGTATTTCTGATTTTCCCGGAACGTGTTTGTACTTCCTCCTTTCATCAATCAACTGAAGTATTTCTTCTGTTACCCATGGTTTTTTCACAGCTACCTTCTTTGTACCTATGTTTTCCTTCCCAACTTCTGTGATGGCTATTTTTAGAGATGTCCATTCCTCTTCAACTGTACTGCCTACTGCGCTATTCCTTATTGCTGTATCTATAGCGTTAGAGAACTTCAAACGTATCTCGTCATTCCTTAGTACTTCCGTATCCCACTTCTTTGCGTATTGATTCTCCCTGAGTAATGTCTTGAACTTCAGACTACTCTTCATCACTACTATATTGTTATCTGTCTCACCACGAGCTATTTCACGTGGAATGCCAACTTCTACGAACAGCTAGTCCTTTTAGTCCAGTGGTGGCTAACTTCTTCATAGGACACTTCGAAACACGCGCACTAGACTTGGCACCTTGTAAATCTGGAATGTGGTACGGATACGTCGATGATACCTTCGTTGTGTGGAGCCATGGTGAAGAACAACTCGGTGGCTTCCATGCCAACATAACATTACCATGGAAATAGAGAAAGACAAAAAACTACCATTTCTAGATGTGTTGGTCAGAAGGGGTGGTGAAAACCTGGGACACAGCGTCTATCGAAAATCTACACACACGGACCGATACCTGGACAAACTATCAAATCATAACGCGAGCCAGAAAATAGGCCTGATTAAGAAGCTCGTAATGCGGGCAAAACGAATATCTGTACCACAGCGCCTCAGACGCAAAATACAACACTTGGAAAGTCTTCTGAGGAGCAACGGCTACTCCAGAAGTGATAGCAGAAGTACAACAGAGGCAAACACTCGATGAAATGAGAAATCAGAAAAAGAAACGCCGGTTACGGCCTTTCAGCCATACATTCCCAGAGTGTCGGACAGAATCGGCCGTATATTGCGCAAACACGGCGTAAAGACTATTTACAATCCGACAAAGAAAATCAAAGAGTGTCTCAGATCAGCAAAGGATCCAGGAATATACTGCATACCATGCACATGCGGAGACTGGAATGATTGGATTATCGATGAACAGCAGCATTACAGAACATAAACAACATTGCAGATTGGGGCACGTGGAGAAATCGGATGCGGCAGAGCACGTGCTATGTGAGACTGATCACGTGGTAAAATTCAGCGACACGTGAATTTCTGGCTGCGCGCTTGTTCAGAGAAACTGCAGAAATACACAAACACGAGAACAGCTTCAACAAGAAAGAGGAAAGCCTCAAGGTAGACGGATCCTGGCTTCCTGTGCTGCAGCGAATGTCCGTCGCAGGTAGCAGGAGAACAGCACCGGAAAAGAAAGCGGAGAATCCCTCGGATGTTGGCACGCTAGGTACATGTAGTCTGCGGCTGAGAACTCGGCTCCAGTGCACCACCAGCAATGGAAGGTGAATCTTTGACAATGCGAGCCACTCGTCCTGGCGAAACGTCAGAAAAATTATGAGACGAACGTCGGACGAAGAAACCTAAACAGAAGCCAACAGTCAGTTTGTCAACAAGTGGCCACGAAAGCCTTACCAGTTTCGTAAATTTGTGATGACCTGAGTGGAAGAAGGGATCAGTAGGTAGGAGACATGTTCAGACATCAAGGGTTGACCAGTTTAGTAGTTGACTGGGAGCATGGGGATAACAATCATAGAGTGAGACCAAGATATGAATACAGTAAACATATTCAGAAGGATGTAGGTTGCAGTAGATACTCGGAGATAAAGAGGCTTGCACAGGATAGAGTAGCATGAAGAGGTGAATCGGTGTACGGACTGAAGACGACAATGACAAACATTGCTTAACCTGAAGTATTTCTCAGGAACTTATCTATGAAATTGCCTTATAAATAGAAAGGACTTTATGTCCTTCAGCACCTTGTTTTCCTTTTATAAAAGCTAAATTCTTTGGCTTATTGGTCTAAAACCATTCCAAGAGATGCAAGAAATTCTGTACTTATTTATTACTTGTAATAATTGGAATATATTACAAGGTGAACGTTTAATCCTTTATGATAGCTTATGTTTACATTCGAGTGGACTGTCTAGTGTTTTCGATAGTTTAACATGCCTTAACCCTTTATCACAGTAATGCTAGTATAGCCGTACATGCTTTTATGCCCCTATTTATAGTTAACCTAATACACATTCTCTCATCTTAGACAAGACGCTGGATCAAATGACTACCTTCCATTCATGCTTTACTGTCTACATCCGTTTACGTACTCAGTCTAACTGCTTGTCAATTGTCTTTCTGCATGGTACTTCCCCTTATTACTCATCATGTCATATTTCCCTCAGACTGATTGCCAATTTTGCCTTAAACAGACTTACAATAAAGAAAACAGAAACAAAAGCAAACAAATCCTCATCATTGAATTATTCAAATGTGGTGAGGAACAAAAGTTAGACATAATAGTTGTAAATATAAATTTAAAATATAGAGACAGTTGCTCTGTACCTCTGTATGTTTCCTCTGTATACCTTTCTCTTCCTTGATTCGTTCCTCTTCTGCCTTTTGATCGTCAACAGGTATTTCCTTGCTACCTCATTCCACCTTGTCGCTCTTACGTCAATGACGTCGTATTGACCTGCCTAAAAAAATAAATTCATGAAAACATAAGTCATCCTCTGATTGTGTTGATACTTGTACGTTTATAGCATAACTCATGGCTGATGGTCATCCAACTTCTGTCGATCCAAGTCATACAGCCGCTCTTTCCAGCTGTCCTTCATATTCCACATCTTCCAGCATCCACATGCTCCTAAACAAATATATAAAAAAATGTTTCCAACCTCTTTTTTTCATCCAAAATTCCTTTAATATTCAGCACAAACGCACTTTTCTTTCCTTCTCTAGCTGTATCCGGGCGCAATGGCTCCCCTCCATCCCCCTCATAGTCTATCCACTCTAGTATGTCCAAGGGAAACCTCGGCGTGGACCTTCATACCACAAACATCAGCAATACTTCGCTATATTCTATGAAACATCAGCCACATAGTGGCTCTCAATACTTAGAGTAGCAGAAATATTTTCCAACATTACACCCAATAATCAGAAAAGATAACCCAGTCTTTCCCCTTTCTATTGGCATCTACTTACTTGTCTCATCTTCATGGTCATCGTGAAAACTCCATTTTTCTGCCTCAAATAAAAACATGTTATTGACCTCATGCCAGATCGCTTCTTCCACAACGCCTCGACACCTCTCGCAGCTCTACCGTATTTTTTACCGCCAGTGACTATTTTCATTACCGCACAAATAGCAACCATGACAGAAGGAAACATCACAAAAGTCAAAGTTAACAGCCAATACTACTCTGAATTACTAATCTGTACCAAGTGAGCTGACGCAGTGGTTAGCACACTGGACTCGCACTCGGGAGGACGACGGATCAATCCCGCGTCCGGCCCGCCTGATTTAGGCTTTCCGTGATTACCCTAAATCGTTCCAGGCAAATTCCGGGATGGCTCTTTTGAAAGGGCACGGCCGAATTCCTTCCCCATCCCTTCCTAATCCGATGGGACCGATGACCTCGCTGTCTGGTCTCCTCCCCCAAACAACCCAACCTCTAATAATCTGTGTTTGACACCAAAATAATTTATGCAGCCTCATGTTTTTCACATGAGCTAAATGATACTTACGAAGGAAAATGTAACATCGAAATTTGTTCCATTATGCCAGGCCAGTTACCTCCTACTTGCATTTAAATTCCCCATTTGTTTGTTTCACACATAAGCTGCTTCTTATTCCTTGAAGGACTCGACATTGCTGACATGTTGTGCACCAACTGATTTTCCTGTTTTCATTGATTGTATTTCCAGAGCGTTCTCGTGCGGAGTCTGGGGATTCGCATGGATCCTCCATATACCGAAAGGAATTTGTGGTACAAAGCTTTTTGTTTGTCCGAGAGAGATGAGAACATAGCTTTGTCGTACGTTTAATTGCCTGATCTTCGCTCTCTCGTCTCCTTTTTATTTCCTTTTCATGGCTGCCCCCTGAAATGGACTAGCGCTTGTTTCACACTGTTTTTGTGTCGTTCCTTTTCTGTTGGCGAGTAGTCCACTACTTCTCGCATCCGACGCGTTGTTGTCGGTTCTTCAGCACCGTGATGGCCAGAAGCTTGGTGGAGCCATACTGCAGTTCATTCCCGACATCCTGGAAGTCTGGCAAGAAAAGATTCCAGCTCGTGTGCTATTTCGAGCAATAAATTCTTTACAGATTTCCTAAATGATGCATAATACGTTATGCAGGGTTGGATGTAGGTCTGTAGGATGAGATGAAAATAGGTCTAATTCTTTGCTTTTGTAATGTTTCCACCCATAATTCAGACCTAAACTGAGGACTGTTACCGGAAATAATTCTTGCCACACGTCCCACCTGTGTTAAGAAATCCCTCTCGAATGCTTTCAAAACCGTCACCGCTATTGCTTTGAGCAATGGCGTGAAAGTCATATATTTTGAAGTTAATTCTAAAACAACAGAAACATAACAAAAACCTTGTTTTGACTTGGGTAGGGGCCCTAGGAATCACAAGCTGCGAGCTGATTTAATTTCTTCGAATTATTGGAAACATAAGTAAGTGCGTGCATATCTTGTGTCGAGGATTTAGCCTTCGCGCAGTCCTTAAAATTACCCAACATCTTTCTAATCCTCCGTTCCATATTCTTAACATAAGTGAGCGTAGCTCAAATGAATGTATCGTATCGTATGGTCGATGAAATCTTCTCAAGGCAGAAAAGCCACAGTGGCTCCTCTGTGGTTCTTCTATCGAGTAATATACCTTTTCTCAATAAGTAGAATTCTCTGATATTCGCTTGGCTCTTGTCCTTCCATATATTCTTCATGGCCAGTAGTACTAGAGCATTATCTTGCCTTATTACAGTGTCCTTTACTAACGTGATATCTCCGGCTACATTTTTAAAATAAACAAACTGAAGTGATTTTCTTTAGTATTCTCATTAAAACCTTCCTTCAACCCTGTAGGAGACCGCAATAATGTGTCTGCCACCACATTCATCGATCCTTGTATGTATGTTAGTCAAAAATCAAACTTCTTAAGATATAAGATCCGTCTGGTAACGCGATCATGTCTCAGTTTGGGCGTAAGGAGGAACTGTAATGCTTTATCGTCGGCATACACTCTTATTTTTCTCCTGAACGGAAAATAACGAAATTTCTGGAAGGCCCACACTACTGCCTGCGCCTCTAATTCTGCCACAGAACAGTCCCGCTCTCTCCTAGATAACACCCTACTGCAGGATTCCAGTGTTTTCGTAACCATTCTGTCATTATTTTCATCTCCTTGAAAGACCTCCACACCAAGCCCCATCCTTGCCGAGTCTGTGATCATGCAAAAAGCTTGCGACACATCTGGATTGGCCAGATCGGGTGCACTACTCAGTGCTGACTTACAGGCTTGGAAATCTTCCTCTCTCGTCGCATCTCATAACCAAGGTGCGATCTTTCCTGTCAACTCACAGAGGCGTAGGGTTTGCTAATGTTTCAATCTTCACCAAAATTTTTATAAAGATTAATGACAGCAAGAAGCCACCTCAGTCTTTTCCTGTTGTTTGGGAAGGAACAGCCGGCCGGAGTGGCCGTGCGGTTCTAGGCACTACGGTCTGGAGCCGAGGTTCGAATCCTGCCTTGGGCATGGATGTGTGTGATGTCCTTAGGTTAGTTAGGTTTAATTAGGTCCAAGTTCTAGGCGACTGATGACCTCAGAAGTTAAGTCGCATAGAGCTCAGAGCCGTTTGGGGAGGAACAGTTAGCAGTTGCTTCAGTCTTCTCCGGATCAGATTCTCTTCTTTGTGCTGAGATGATATATCCCAAAAACTTTACACACAATGATCCAAAAGATTACTTGTATAGATTGACATCAACGTCATGACTTTTCAAGATAGTAAGGAGTATCCTCAATACCTCACTGTGCATTCTCCATGGGCTTTCAGACATCAATATATCATACACTTAGCTGGTGATATGTTCCTTGAAGGTATCATTCAGTATACCATACAAACAACAGATAAAAGCAGCTGCCGATATGATTAATCCAAACATTAGACATCTGAATCAGTAACATCTACCAAAACCGTGAAATGCCAGATATTTCCAACAGCATCAGCAGAGTTCTATTTGCCAGAAACTATCTCGTAAACCAATCATCGCACATAATGACATTCCATGAAACTTCTGTAATAGGTCTCAAGTTTCTCAGACCTGTCTGCTTCTAGTGCAATTATGGTATTGACATGCTGAGAGCCAGTAAAGGCGAACTGCTTGATCTTCCTTTACCACCACATGCAAGGGGATTTTTATCAGGTGATTTTTGCATGCTTGACTATTCCAACATTCAGCATCCTGTTCAGCTCATCACGAACTTTCTTTCTATGTACAACTGTTATGGCATATTGTAGTGTGCAAAATGTCTGATGGTCATTGAGTTGGAATTTGTATTGGAATTTTTTTATTGCACCTGTCCTGGTCAAGAATATGGCCATATTACCCCGTAAAATAATATATAATTCTTGCTTGTATTGATACTCGATATCATGCTTTGCCTCCACTGTTTCCTTAATCCTATCATCTATCTCATGCCTCATCTGTGTCTCCTCTTGTCGGAAACACTGCACCTGGTTCTGATAAAATTCTTCATTCGATTCTTCCTTCGTTTCTGATTTTGAAAATATTATGTACGTTTTGTTCATACCAGTGTCAAGATTATCGAAGAAAATTCTCAGGTAATACCTAATTTTTGTCTTTTTTTGAGTCACACAAGTCACTTTCTTCTGATCCATGACGTTCACCGCTCTTAACCACTTGTTGTACTTTCTTATCATAAAGGGACACTGAACACTTATCTTTTCGGAAGAACAAGACTGACGCCTCATTACAGTTGGGGAAACAAAATTAGTCAGCAGATAAATTGGCTTGTTATCCATCCATCTGAGCGTTGTCAGTCCATTGCTACTAAGACTGTGTGTATCGCCCCTTTTCACTTCCTTGTTAGGAAGTTCTGCAGTATCTATTATTTTCTAAGGCGAGAACACACGTTTTGAAACAATCATATGATTGGCATATTTTTGATGTACCATGGCATAATATTGTGACATTTGAATCTGATCACATTCTCATCTACAGTTTGAGCCCTAGTTACACAAAGAGATTCCTGGAAGGTGGTGTTCAAATGGTCAATTATAGTTCCCAAATCAAATGCACTATCTTTCTTTACTGATTAATCTGCATTGATGGAAAAATGTAAGTACTTTCGACTTTCTTCATATCTGTTTAGTGTCATAATCTGAGCTATATACGTGAGGACGTAGACCGCCGTATAGTAATAGGTGACATAATAACAATACACAGACAATGTTATGGGTGGATAAATATTTATTCGACACACGAGAGCACAAGGTCAACTACGATCTACGATCACTCAGTCCGAACTGCCGTCTCGCTCACAGGGTTTCCACATCCGCACTCTGCACCAGCCGTTCTCTTTATATTGATGCCTCGATGTCCTTACGCTGCACCCTCCCCCAGAATGAGCAGCACTGGAGTGTGTGGTTCAAGGTCATCGTCTATGACGTGTGTGAGCTGTTGGTTAGTGGTTCTTGTTGGAGTTTGGCATAAATCGTGGTGGAGAGCGTAGTGGCTCTTGGACTGTTGACATCAGTTAAACTGTCCATTGTCGTGGAGTGGACCGGATGTGTGCCTGGGATAACCATGTTGTCTGTAGTGTTAGGGGGCAGACTGATTGTCAGTTCACCCACGAGCAAGAGGTGTGACGACACCACTGTGAAATCCATCTGTGGAAGGTGGAAGGTCCGAAGGTGACTGGTAGCAATCGTCTTGGTTGTGCTTTGCAGGCGACATGTAATGCTTAGGTCATTGTTAACAAACTTGACTGCAGTTTCATCTGGATGAATGCCTTTTAAGTCGATCGTGATTTTTCCTGATTGGGTCAGATATGATTGACAGATATGGGGAAACTCCTCCCAAACCAACCAACCAACAGGTATGTGAAACTTCCACGTCGCCTCAGTTCTGTAGTGTATTTGTGACTTCGTTGTTGATAAGCGTCCACGCTGGATTCAGTCTGTTGATTTGGACCATTGTGTGTTTTTTTTTATTATTTTCCTTTTTTATATCAATGTCAGAGCTATGCGTTCCTTATTTGAGCACCGGGAAGGGACTATTGTATGGAGGCTGTATTGCTTTTCAGGCAGTATCGTCATGAAGCATCATTTATGTGGGATTCGTGAGTCTCACATGTGTTAACTTTTGGGTCGGTCGTAAGTGTAATTTGACAGTCCAGTATAGGGTGTGTCAAGGACACATGCGCCATTAGAGATTCCTTACAGTGACTAAATGTTCTTGAATGTTTTGCAGCTCTGCTGTCCACACTATCTTCTGTGTCCTCTGTGTGTGAGGGTCCACTAGGCTCCTTGTCACAGATGCCTGTCAGATATGCAGTACAAAAAGTTCATAATGCCAAGGAACTGATAAAGATAATGGTACGTTTGCTGTGGAGGTAGCTAGTGAACTGATTCACCTCGATCTTGGGTAGGTTCCATGCCTTCTGCATTGGGAGTATGGCAAAGGAAAATGACTTCGCGATTTGACAGTTGCAATTTTTCATCACTGATAATGAGACCTGTGTGGTGAAGAATAGTGAGAACTAGTTCAAGGTCCTGTTATTGCCTGTGTGTGTCTGCAGGAAAAAACAAGATGTTTTACAGGTAGATATAGCGGCAATCAATCTTGAAAAGTACAACATGAATAAACTGTTCCCACATTTGTGCTACGCTTTTTAGTCTTTGTAGCATCAACAAGAATTAAAATTGTCTGAAGTGAGGGATGGTGATCGTTTTACCATCATCTGTGTGGGTGGGAATCTGATAGTAGACGTCGGCCGGTGTGGCCGTGCGGCTCTAGGCGGATCAGTCTGGAATCACGTGACCGTTAGGGTCGCAGGTTCGAATCCTGTCTCGGGCATGGATGTGTGTGATGTCCTTAGGTTAGTTAGCTTTAAGTAGTTCTAAGTTCTAGGGGACTGATGACCACAGATGTTAAGTCCCATAGTGCTCAGAGCCATTTTGATAGTAGACTTTTCGACAGTCAGTTACGTTGAAAATTAGGCTCCTAGGAGTGGATACGTGAATTCCTGGATATCGGTTCGGTACTGGGTACCTATTGTGCATCATGGAAGAACTGAGCGACCAGTAGCGCTTACATAGAACCAACTTTTTTAGGCATCAGTTTCATGGGTAACGTCCAGTCGCGGTCAGAAGTATGGATGATGCCCACTTGTAACATCACATCTAGTGCTGTCTTGAGTGCCTGAAGAAGTGATGGTATGAGGCGCTGTGTCTTGTGGTGGTTGAGTGGTTGTGGGGCTCTGTTGATATGGTGGGTAGTACTATTTATAATTGTGCACTGATGGAGTCTAGTCCTTGGCGTGACACTCGAGGGATTGGAATACACTCGTTGCAAATGGTGGAAGTGAGGCAGGTATCACTGCACTAACCAGTAGTTTGGCGGCGCGCTACGTCGTGTATTGCAGTGTCAGCGGGCTGTATCAACGAGCCACGGACGTACTGTGGGGGTGTGGGAGCGAGCGCTGTTGCCGCGTTGTTATGTGACAGATGTTAGATTTCGTCACAAGCATGCGCGAGTGTGAGGGACTTTCTGTGTTTTCGTCGGCGCAGGTCATTGTTACCAGAATGTAGTCACTGTGAGGTGCTTCAGGTCTCGTACAGCTGATCCTGAAATCTACTGAGTGCTTCTGGCAAGGTACAGCACTCTCATAAATTGGCATCAGGAAAGGCCGTGTAACGCATCGGCGGAGTGGGCGAATTGTAATTCAATACCCGTGATGAAGTCGGAGCAGCCGTTCTGCCACTTGTACAATCATTGCAAGCTGTAGCTGAGACGCAAGTTTGACAATCCATAATGTCCCTGGAGCTGTGTCTGGCTTTACAGAGAGGTCGACTAACTAACACAAACGACATCATAATTGTGAGGGAGTCTCCTCAGTGAGCTGTTTATTGTAAATGACTTGACACACCTGTCGTTCATGGGTAATAAAAAGTTCGGCTTTTTTCGCTGTGTTGTATTTGTTGAGGTATGGAGAGGGGTGAATGATGTCGCTTATTAGTTTCACATGTTTCGAAAGGTAACAGATTAGCATTACAAACCTCGAATTATCATTAAAAATGCATAATATGGCGAAACACACTCCACCGTTGCGGATTGCAAAGACCCTCCCTTGTGGTGTAGAAGAACAGTGTCCTGTTAATCCTTAGAACCAAATGGTACAGCACATTCAGTGATGGGGCCGTCGATCGCTGCGCGGTTGATGGAGTAAACACGTCGTCGGCGGATCTTTTTCCGGCCCCAACGATGTAGGAGATTTGATGTTTTACCGGATTCCAGATATTCACGGTACACTCGTGAATTGGTCGTACGGGAAAATTTCCTCTTCATCTCCACCTCGGACATGTAGTGTCCCACCGCTCGTGCGCCGACTATAACACCACATTCAAACTCACTTAAATCTTGATAACGTGCCATTGTAGCAGCAGTAACCGATCTAACAATTGCGCCAGACGCTTGTTGTCTTACATAGGCGACCATAGCGCCTTATTCCTCCTGTTTACATATCTCTGTATTTGAATACACATGAGTATATCAGTTTCTTTGGCGATTCAGTGGATTCCAGTGATTTTCACTGGTTAATTGCAGGTATTTTCCAAACAAAAAGGTCCAAAGTAAAATAAAAACTTATCTAAATATTTTCTCAACCTTTGAAGGTAAGGCACAGATCATAAGCACACACAATAAGATAGTAAATATGCATGTGTGCTTGAATCAAGAATCACCAACAGTATTCAGCAACTGGAAGCACTTATAGTAAGTGTTTTCAACAAAATACTATGAAAGTTGAGAAAACAAATATCCCTGCATTACGAAGCACACGTGTATTTCATGTACTGTGATTACCATACAGTATTATTATAGAGATTTATAAATGGGACAAATGCGTCCCAAGCACTTAAAAGGGATAACGTATAAATGATCCCAATCATTATTTGCAACTTGTTCCCCTTCGTTGCTGCAGTTGCCCTCATATTGTGCAGCTCTCTCATTATCTTTGTGTCTCCTTTGCTGCTTCTCCTCTGACATATTCACAGAATCTACAACATCGTTCTGGTTTGCTCTGAGTTGTTCGACAAGTGTTCTAATGGCCAATCCCGCTTCTGACATTTGTAATTGTTGATTCTGATTTGCTGCGTGTGCTCCGCCATGAGCATCTGGTGGTATAATCTCCGTGATTTCCGCTTGCTACACCCTTTCATTAGGTTGTGGACACATTGTTATAAATTCTGGACAATTTCTCGGTTGGCAACAGTTTCCTGTGCCTCTGTTTGGTGGTAACGGCTGGGACTGCCCAACCATGTGTGGTGGTCTGCTCCTGTTGTTTCATCTGCTATCCTCCCAGAGCAGTGGTCCACAAAAATTTCAAAATTGTTCTCCACTGGCCTCCTTATATCCTTCACCTGTTCTCGTTGAATGGAATGCGAACTCTAACTGCCGTAATATGTTTTTGAACGTTTCTGTGTCTTTGTCACAACTGCTGGCTAATACTTGATGATACCTGACTGGTAATTTCATATAACAATAACGGTGAAGTCACTGATGACAGTGCCACCAAAGCAGAGTTATTAAACACAGTTCTCTGAAGCTCCTTTACCAAAGAAGACGAAGCAAATATTCCCGAATTCCAGTCAAGAAAAACTGCGAAGATGATAAAAGTAGAAGTAGATATCCTCGGTGTAGCAAAACGGCTTAAATCACTTAATAAAGGTAAGGCTTCCGGTCAAGATGGTATACCAGTCAGATTCCTTTCAGAGTGTGCAGATGTAATAGCTCCATATTTAGCAATTATACTCGACCGCTCGCTCACAGAGGGTTTCGTGCCTAACGACTGGAAAGTTGCTCAGGTCACACCAATACCCAAAAAGATAAATAGTAGTAAACCACTTAATTACAGGTCCATATCACTAACGTCCATTTGCAGTAGGGTTTTGGAACACATACTGTATTCCAACATTATGATGTACCTCGAAGAAAACGATTTACTGACACATAGTCAGCACGGATTCAGAAAATATCGTTATTGCGGAACACAACTAGCTCTTTATACTCATGAAGTAATGAGTGCTATCGACAGGGGATGTCAAATTGATTCCATATTTTTAGATTATCAGAAGGCTTTCGACACCATTCCACACAAGCGTCTTCTAACCAGACTGTGTGCCTATGGAATATCGCCTCAGTTGTGCGACTGGATTCAAGATTTCCAGTCATAAAGGTCACAGTTCGCAGTAATAGACAGAAAGTCATTGAGTAAAATAGAAGTAATATTTGGCGTTTCCCAAGGAAGCGTTATAGACCCTCCGTTGTTCCTGATCTATATTAACGACATTGGAGACAATCTGAGTAGCGGTCTCAGATTGTTTGCAGATGATGCTGTCATTTACCGTCTTGTAAAGTCAGCAGATGACCAAAACGAATTGAAAAACTATTTATATAAGAAATCTGTGAGGTGTGAAAAGTGGCAATTAACACTGAATAAAGAAAAGTGTGAAGTTATTCACATGAGTACTAAAAGAAATCCACTAAATTTTGATTACGCGATAAATCACACTAATTTGAGGGCTGTCAATTCAACTAAATACTTAGGGATTACAATTACAAATAACCTAAATTGGAACGATAACACAGATAATGTTGAGGGTAGAGCAAACCAAACACTGCGATTCATTGGCAGAACACTTTGAAGGTGCAACAGATCTACTAAAGAGACTGCTTACACTAGGCTTGTCCGCCCTATTCTGGAGTATTGCTGTGGATGTGGGATCCGTATCAGGTGGGACTGACGGATGGCACTGAAAAAGTTCAAAGAACGGCGCCTCTTTTTGTATTATCTTGAAATAGGGTAGATTGTGCCACAGACATGATACGTGAATTGGAGTGGCAATCATTATAACGAAGGCGGTTTTCGTTGCGACGGGATCTTTTCATGCCGGCCGGGATGGACGAGCGGTTCTAGGAGCTGCAGTCTGGAACCGCGCGACCGGTACGGTCGCAGGTTCGAATCCTGCCTTGGGCATGGATGTGTGTGATGTCCTTAGGTTAGTTAGGTTTAAGTAGTTCTAAGTTCTAGGGGACTGATGACCTCAGAAGTTAAGTCCCATAGTACTCAGAGCCATTTTGATCTTCTCATGAAATTTCAATCACGAGATTTCTCCTCCGATTGCGAAAACATAGGAAGAACTGATCATTACGATAAAATAAGGGAAATCAGGGCTTGCACAGAAAAATTTAAGGGTTCGTTTGTCAGACTCGCCATTAGAGAGTGGAACGGTAGAGAGAAAGTTTGAAGGTGGTTCGTTGAACTCTCTGCCGGGCACTTAATTGTGAATAGCAGAGTACTCACGTGGATGTAGATAATGAGTGCGATTCATTCATGACTACTTTTCGAGCAATTGTGATCTCAACGAGGTCAGATTAAGGGAAGGCATCGAAGTAATTCAGTGGTGTGCTGCTCAATTTTTTTTTTTTTATCGGTAGTTTCGATCAGCTTGCTAGCAGAACATTTGGAAGTGTTTTTTTTTTATAAAATTATTACGGAGAGCGTTATAAATTCAAATGATAACCCTTGGAATGAAGAAACATGCTCTTTTTGGGAGAAACTACAGAGTAGTTTTAGAGAACTGTTGTTTGAGAGCGACAGCCGAAAGATTCTGTTGGCGCCACCGTACATTTCGCGTAAGCACCACGAAGAAGCAGAGTTCGTACGGAGGTCTTTAGACAGCCGTTTAGCCCTCGCTCTGTTTGCAAGTGGAACAGGAAAGTAAACCATTAGTACAGGTACGGAGTACGCTTCGCCATGCACCGTACGGTGGCTTGCGGTGTATCTATATAGATGTGAATTACAGCCTTTTTCTGTCGCTTCTGGTATACTTCCAAGTACCATGTACAGAAACCGATTCGTTCATTATAAATTAAAGTGAGGAATCGCTGACAAGTTGCTTAAAACCAATGCTTTCCGCTTGCAAGCTAGAAGATGGGGCATTAATGCACCAACTACATTGAGATCATTATATACGTTGCACTCTCTGCCACTGACGTGAGCCGCGCCGGGCAGCCCCGCGGTCTAGGGCGCCTTGTAACGATCCGCGCGGCAACCTCCGTCGGAGGTTCGAGTCCTGTGTGTGTGTGTGTGTGTGTGTGTGTGTGTGTGTGTGTGTGCGTGTATGTGTGTGTGTGTGTGTGTGTTGTCCTTGGCGTAAGTTGTTTAAGTTAGACCAAGTAGTGCGTAAGATTAGGGACCGATGACCTCAGCAGTTTGGTCCCAAAAGGCCTTACCACAAATTTCCAATTTTCACTAACTGATGTGAGTTACAGACAGGTATTGCTATTTGCTGACGACGCAGTTGCCTATGGGAGTATACAGGGTGACACAAATTTTAGTTTCTAGTTGGTGTGATGTAGGAACCGCTCCTGCATGCGCTTAAAAGTGATTTAGAAAACCTGAGGAAGTGTTCGAGGCGGTGTACTTTCTTTGTATGGACGACCGACAACGACTGTTGACAAATGACAGTACGGCAACTCACCGTATGCAATGGTTAAACTCGAGAATAGGTTCGAAGCATATAAATTTCGGTTCAGATCAATTGTCACAGAACATCTAAATACATCCTATTATTCCTAGATACTCCCCGAAGCCGGCCGCTGTGGACGAGTATTTCTAGGCGCTTCAGTCCGGAACCGCGCTGCTGCTACGGTTGCAGATTCGAATCCTGCTTCGGGCATGGATGTGTGTGATGTCCTTAGGTTACGCAGGTTTAAGTAGTGCTAAGTCTAGGGGACTGATGACCTCAGAAGTTAAGTCCCATAGTGCTCAGAGCCATATGAACCATTTGTTAAGTCTCATAGTGCTTGGAACCATTTTTTACTCCCCGAAATATTTAGTTCTTCCACATTTTTCCATAGGTGATTTCAGAACCGTTTCTTGTAATTCACTCATGTGTTCACAATGACAACACGAACTACGTGATTTCTAACAGTTTCTCGTCGTTGTTCGCTGATCATCGGTTTAAGTATCCCTGTACCTACTGTTCTATTTTGCAGGCAATAATCCGACAACTGACCTAATTATCTTCATAGAGTGCTCCTGCCAGTGGTCTTAGCTGTGTTCGTCTCAGTGTAACTACAAGTTTTTAACGATAACAACTTCCTGTATTCCACTGTGCTTCCTGCTAATAGTTTCGTACGGCTACAGACTTCCAAACTTCCTTAGAGTTGTCGCAACATCCCAATTACATTTTAATATGGGTGTATTGGCTGGTTATGAGCCTAGCTGATCATTTCTAAATTCGTTCGACATCTATAGCCTTCGTGCCTTCCTGATAATGACACCAAAACCAATGGATGATGGAACTGGTGGAATTGGTGTTTTCTATGTTTGCTTTGCAGACGCACTACGTTTTTCATGGTAGTACGTCGTTATGTAATTTGTCGCAAATTTCTAAATAATATCTTACGAAACACATGTGAAAATTACCGGACTATCAGTTTAATAAGCCACGGCTGCCAAATACTAACACGAATTCTTTACAAACGAATGGAAAAACTGGTAGAAGCCAAACTGTGAGAAGATCATTTTGGATTCCGCAGGAATGTTGGAACACGAGAGGCAATACTGACCGTACAACGTATCTTAGAAAATAGAGTAAGGAAAGGCAAACCTACGTTTCTAGCATTTGTAGACTTAGAGAAAGCTTTTGACAATGTTGACTGGAATACTCTCTTTCAAATTCTGAAGGTGGCAGGGGTAAAATACAGGGAGCGAAAGGCTATTTACAATTTGTACAGAAACCAGATGGCCGTTATAAGAGTCGACGGGCATGAAACGGAAGCAATGGTTGGAAATGGAGTGAGACAGGGTTGTAGCCTCTCCCAGATGTTATTCAATCTGTATATTGAGCAAACAGTAAAGGAAACAAAAGAAAAATTCGGAGCAGGAATTAAAATCCATGGATAGAAAATGAAAACTTTGAAAGACTGGCTATGTCAAGGAAAGCGTTTCTGGAGAAGAGAAATTTATTAACATCGAGTATAGATTTAAGCGTCAGGAAGTCGTTTTTGAAAGTATTTGTATGGAGTGTGGCCATGTATGGAAGTGAAACGTACACGATAAATAGTTTGGACAAGAAGAGAGTAGAAGCTTTCGAAATGTGGTACTACAGAAGAATGCTGAATATTAGATGGGTAGATCACATAACTAATGAGGAGGTATTGAATAGAATTAGGGAGAAGAGAAATTTGTGGCACACTTTGATTAGAAGGATGGATCGGTTGGTAGGACATCTTCTGAGGCATCAAGGGATCACCAATTTAGTATTGGAGGGCAGCGTGGAGGGTAAAACTCGTAGAGGGAGACCAAGAGATGAATACATTAAGCAGATTCAGAAGGGTGTAGGTTGCAGTAGGTACTGGAAGACGAAGAAGCTTGCACAGGATAGAGTAGCATGGAGAGCTGCATGAAACTAGTCTCTGGACTGAAGACCACAACAACAACATCTTAAGAAAAGAACGACGATCATAGAAACAGCGTTGTTACGAAATATAGTGAGTGCTTTCTCTTGTTAGAGCATTAATAACGTCACTGACCACACATTCCTGGCGCTGCAAGCAGAGTGCATTTCCATGTTGTAACGTTAATAGCGTGAGCTAAAAGTAGCAGAGAACGTAGATCACACAGTGGTATATACAGCATAAGCGCATTCCTGTGTCGGTTTCTTAGAAATATCCTGCATGTCCAGACACATCATAAGGCCGAATGTAACCTGCCCATTGACAAGAACAATGAAGGTGGGAAGTTGTTGTAGCATCCGGTTCGTGACACTCAATTGTCAGCGACATGCATCAGTAAGTCACACAGCCGAGCTTATGTGAAGGGTATAGTCATTGGCTTCCACCGGTGGAGCAAGTATTTGGGCGGCCCAGCCCAAGCCTGTCGTTGTAGGAAATGCTGCCCCTGGCAGCAGCGACGCGGGTTTGGTATTGTCGGAAAGGGATGGAGGGGGTGGGGGGGGGGGGAGGGCTACCGGGCAATACGAGGTACAATGTGGGTGCCGGTGCAAAGGCATCTCTCTCTCTCAGCGTGGCTTTGTATCTGTTTTAAACAATCCTGTTATAAATCACAAATTTAGTATTGACTGGATGTATGTCTCCGTGGGGCGGTGGGATGGTGGGGGAGACGGGGGGGGGGGGGGGGGCAGAAATTGTAGGAGGAGACCAAGAAATAAATATAGTAGGCAGATTCAGAATGACGTAAGTTGCAGTGTTAATCGAAAAAACGGGATAAGGTAGCGTGGGGAGCTGTCTTTGATCTGATCACCACAACAACACTGACCATACTACACACACAATGGTAAGTGTTTGTGGTAGACAAACGGCTTGGACGACAAATTGAGATTCCCCGAATTTTAACCCTAAACCGTTTTAAAGTCAGCTCAAGTGGATTTTTCAGTTTCTCAACATTTTAAAAACTAGTGACCATGTTGGATTGGTTTGAGTTTCTTCTTTCAGTTTTAAATTCGACTTTTTAAAATTCCCGCCTTCTTTTTAATTTCCTGCCATCGTGAATATTGGACAAGTGACTAACGAACACCTTCATGTATTCTAACATCAGATTCATTGGCGGAGAAGGGTGGGGGGGGGGGGGGGGGAGGCTAACATGACGGGTAGTTGAATTTTCAAGCCTGCGCCATTTTCTGTGCTTCGTACCGTGTAATTTACACATGATATCCTAGATCATGGCTTCCTAGTTCTGGATCCGCTGTAGCCGGTACAGATCGCTTAGCTTAGGTGCGACCACCGTCAACATTAGCGATCTAAAAGTCAAGTACCTCCGTGTACTGTAGCCGTTACGAAGTGACTGCCATGCTGTGCCATGTAAAGTTATTTGTGTAGTGCCATAACAGCGTGATGAAAGTGTATCTTCTTCCCTCTGCACTGCTTCTTTCCCCGTGGCTGTCTGTGTCTTAGTCTTCGGTAGGTAGTGTTTATTTCCTCCACCTTTCCTAAATCCCTCTCAGGACGTTGTGAATAAAATTAAACAACAGGTAACTACCAGCGATGTCAAATATTCTGTAACGCTATTATCTAAGGAGACGAACTCTTGCGGAAATTGTTGAAACCCTGTGAGGTGCTAACGTGCAGTAAGTGCTAATAATTGTGTAGTAAGTAAATCATCCCCTGTTAGCCGGAAAGCTTGAGAAAGGGGAAGATTTGTCGAAAATACTAACAGGTGCACAAAATTATGAGGCATTTTTTATGAAAAGTAGTAACAGAATTCCCTTTAGTCCATAGCTTTCAGCAATCAAAGGCCAATAGGAAGCACGTGACCAATATATTGCTTCAGTCCTTGAACTCTGG
This sequence comes from Schistocerca americana, assembly GCF_021461395.2. Lineage (NCBI taxonomy): Eukaryota > Metazoa > Arthropoda > Insecta > Orthoptera > Acrididae > Schistocerca > Schistocerca americana. The sequence continues at coordinate 457,023,019 of NC_060123.1, forward strand.
TTTTCCGATCTAAATGTACATGCAACAAAAGCGGGATTGCATTACGTATTATCCTCACCACAATATGCTATTATTTGTAGTATCCTGATTACTTAGTCATAATCATATTGGAAGCACTTATTCAAACACAGGGCAGCAAGTGACTACAATTTTCATGCGCAAACAGGCTAACATGCACTGAGGTGACGAACGTCATGGGATAGCGATATACACATAAAAATATGGCGGTCGTACTATCGGGTACACAAGATATAAAAAGGCAGTGCATTGACGGAGCTGTCACTTGTACTCACGTGATTCATGTGAAGGGATTTCTGACGTATGGCCGCACGATTGGAATCACTACATCTATATCGTCATCTACGTGAAAGCTCTGCTATTCACAATGAAGTGCCTGGCAGAGGGTTCAATGAACCACCTTAGAGCTGTCTCTCTCTACCGTTCCACTCTCGAATGACAAACGAACACTTAAATATTTATGTGCGAGGCCTGATTTCTCTTATTTTACTGTGATGATAATTTCTCCCTATGTAGGTGGGTGCCAAAAGAATGTTTTCGCAATCGGAGGAGAAAACTGATGATTTCAATTTCATGAGAACGAGAAAACCATTTGTTTTAATGATCCTCACTCCAATTCACGTATCACGTCTGTGGCACTATCTCCCCTATTTCTCAATAATACAAAAGAGCTCCTTTTCTTTCGACATTTTCGATGTCATCCGTGAATCCCACCTGTTGCTGATCCCACACCGCACAGCAATACTCCAGAATAGGGCGGACAAGCGTGGTGTAAGCAGTCTCTTCAGAAGACCTGTTGCACCTTCCAAGTGTTCTGCCGATGAATCGCAGTCTGTGGTTTGCTCTACCCACAACATTCTCTATGTGATCATTCCAATTTAGATTATTCGTAATTGTAATCTCTAAGTATTTAGTTGAATTGACAGTCTCCAAATTTGTGCGACTTATTGGGTATTCGAAATCTAGTGGATTTCTTTTGGTACTCATTGACACTTTTTCCACCATACATATATCTTATATAAATCATTTTGCAACTCGTTTTGGTCATCTGATGACCTTACAAGACGGTAAATGACAGAATCATTTACAAACAATCGAACACGGCTACTTATATTGCATCTATGTCGTTAATATAGATCAGGAACAATACAGCGGCTATAGTAATTCCTTGGGAAACGCCGGATATTACCTCTGTTTTACTCGATGACTTTCCTTCTATTACTAACAACTGTGGTCTTTCTGACAGGACAGTCGCACAACTGAGGCGATATTCCATAGGCACACAGTTTGGTTAGAAGACGCTTGCGAAGAATCGTATTGAAAGCCTTCTGGAAATCTAAAAATATTGAATCAATTTGACGTCCCCTGTCAATATCCCTCATTACTTGATGAGTATAAAGAGCTGGTTGTGTTTCACAACAACGATATTTTCCGAATCCGTGCTTCCTATATGTCAATAAATCTTTTTCATCGACGTACTTCATAACGTTCAACACAGTATATGATCCAAAACCCTACTACAAATCGACGCCGGATAGAAGTTCGCCTTACATGCATGGAATATTTCATTTAGGAAATGATCAGGCAGTTATTTATTTCGATATCCACAAAGTTAAGTGTTGTTGTTGTTCTGATCTTCAATAAAGAGATTGGTTTGATGCAGCGCTCCATGCTACTCTATGCTGTGCGAGGTTTTCCATCTCCCAGTACCTACAGCACCTTACATCCTTTTGAATTTGGTTATTGTATTCATCTCTTGCTTTCCCTCCACGATTTTTACCCTCCACGCCACCCTCCAATACTAAATTGATGATCCCTTGATGCCTCAGAATATGCCCTGCCAACCGATCCCTTCTTCTAGTCAAGTTGTGCACAAATTTCTCTTCTCTCTAATTCTATTCAATACCTCCTCATTAGTTATGTGATCAACCCATCTAATATTCAGCTTTCTCCTGTAGCACCACGTTTAGAAAGCTTATTTTCTCTTCTTGTCCAAACTATTTATCGTCCACGTTTCACTTCCTTACATGGCTACACTCAATACAAATACTTTCAGAAACGACTTCCTGACCCTTAAATCAATACTCGACGTTAACAAATTTCTCTTCTTCAGAAAAGCTTTCCTTGCCATTGCCAGTCTACATTTTATATCCTCTCTACTTCGACCATCATCAGTTATTTCGCTCCCAAAATAGCAAAACTCATTTACTACTTTAAGCGTCTCATTCCCTAATCTAATTCCCGCACATCACCCGAATTAATTCGACTACATTCCATTATCCTCGTTTTGCTTTTGTTGATCTTCATTTTATATCTTCCTTTCCCTTGACTCTTATACCTGCCATCTGGCTTCTGAACAAATTGTAAATAGCCTTTCGCTCCCTGTATTTTACCCCTGCCACCTTCAGAATTTGAAATAGCATATTCCCATCAACATGATCAAAAGCTTTCTCTAAGTCTACAAATGATGGAAACGTAGGGTTGCCTTTCCTTAATCTGTTTTCTAAGATAAGTCGTAAGGTCAGTATTGCCTCACGTGTTCCAACATTCCTACGGAATCCAAACTGATCTCCCCGAGACCGGCTTCTACCAATTTTTCCATTCGTCTGTAAAGAATTCGTGTTAGTATTTTGCAGCTGTGGCTTGTTAAACGGATAGTTCAGTAAATTTCACATCTGTCAACACCTGCTTTCTTTGGGATTGGGATTATTATATTCCTCTTGAAGTCTGACGGTATTTCCCCTGTATCATACATCTTGCTCACTAGATGGTAGAGTTTTGTGAGGCCTGGCTCTCCCAAGGCTGTCAGTAGTTCTAATGGCATTTTGTCTCCTCTCGGGGCCTTTTTTCGACTTAGGTCTTTCAGTGCTCTGTCAAACTCTTCACGCAGTATCATATCTCCTATTCCATCCTTATCTACATTCTCTTCCATATCTATAATATTGTCCTCAAGAACAACGCCCTTGTATAGACCCTCCATATATTCCTTCCACCTTTCTGCTTTCCCTTCTTTGCTTAGAAATGGGTTTCCATCTGAGCTCTTGATATTCATATAAGTGGTTCTCTTTTCTCCAAAGGTCTCTTTAATTTTCCTGTAGGCAGTACCTATCTTACCCCTAGTGAGATAAGCCTCTACATACTCACGTTTGTCCTCTAGCCATGCCTGCTTAGCCATTTTGCACTTCCTGTCGATCTCATTATTGAGACATTTGTATTCCTTTTTGCCTGCTTCATTTACTGCATTTTTATATTTTCTCCTTTCATCAATTAACTTCAATATCTCTTCTGTTACCCTCGTCTTTATCTACTTGATTCTCTGCTACATTCACTATTTCGTCTCTCAAAGCTACCCAATATTCTTCTACTGTACTTCTTTCCCCCATTCTTGTCAATCGTTCCCTAATGCTCTCCCTGAGGCGCTCTACAACCTCTGGTTCTTTCAGTTTATCCAGGTCCCATCTTCTCAAATTCCCACCTTTTTGCACTTTCTTCAGTTTTAATCTACAGTTCATAACCAATAGATTGTTGTCACAGTCCAAATCTGCCCCTGGAAATGTCTTACAATTTAAAACCTGGTTCCTGAATCTCTGTCTTAACATTAATAATCTATCTGAGACCTTCTAGTATCTCCAGGCTTCTTCCATGTATACAACCTTCTTTTATGATTAAGTTAGCTATGATTAAGTTATGCTCTGTGCAAAATACTACTAGGCGGCTTCCTCTTTCATTCCTTACTCCCATTCCATATTCATCTACTAGGTTTTCTTCTCTTCCTTTTCCTAATCTCGAGTTCCAGTCACCCATACTATTAAATTTTCGTCTCCCTTCACCATCGGAATAATTTAGTTCATCTCATCATACATTTCATCAATCTCTTCGTCATCTGCGGAGCTAGTTGGCATATAAAGTTGCACTATTGTGGTAGACGTGGGCTTTGTATCTATCTTGGCCACAATAATGCGCTCACTATGCTGTTTGTAGTAGTTTACCCGCATTCCTATTTTCCTATTCATTATTAAACGTACTCCTACATTACCCCTATTTGATGTTGTATTTATAACCCTGTAGTCACCTGACCAGAAATCTTGTTCCTCCTGCCACCGAACATCACTAATTCCCACTAAGCTATCCATTTTTTTACCCACTTTAAGCTATCCATTTCCCTTTTTATATTTTCTAACCTACCTTCCCTATTAAGGGATCTGACATTCCACGCTCCGATTAGTAGAACGCCAGTTGTCTTTCTCCTGATAACAACGTCCTACTGTGTAGTCCCCGCCCAGAGATCCGAATGGAGGACTATTTTACCTCTGGAATACTTTACCCAAGAGGACGCCATCATCATTTAACCATAGAGTAAAGATGCATGCCCGCGGGAAAAAAGACGGCTGTAGTTTCCCCTTTCTTTCAGCCGTTCGCAGTACCAGGACAGCATGGCCGTTTTAGTTAGTGTTACAAGGCCTGATCAGTCAATCATCCAGACTGTTGCCCCTGCAACTATTGAAATGCTGCTGCCCCTCTTCAGGAATCACACGTTTGTCTGGCCTCTCAACAGATACCCCTCCGTAACGTCAAGTATGTACCGAGAATACCACATTTCAGTCATTACCTCTCACCATGGACAACTAAGTGGTCGACCGTCTGCACTTAACTACAGAGGGCAAAGGCTTTTGCGTAGAGATTTCTGTGCTAACAGATACGCAACACTGCACGAAATTACCACAGATATCAACGTGGAATGTATGATGAACCAAAACACCAAGAAAATATGACGAAATTTAACGTTAATGAGCTAAGGTAGCGGATGACTGATGCGAGACGTTTGGTAACAACACAACATAGCCTGTACAAGGGGCTGATGGCCTTGTCAGTGGGATCGTGGACTACGAAGCCATGGACAGGAGTTGTCTGCAAGGCACCGTTCAAAATTTTGGCTCCATAATGGTCAGCGCTGTGTTTGCATGGAATGGAATGGATCATCTGGTCCAGATGAACCGATCATTGACTTGGAGACCATTTGCAGCCATGCATGAACTTCATGTTTCCAAGCAACGATATAATTTTTATGGATGACAATACTCCATGCCACCAGGTCACAATTGTTCTCGATTAGTTTGAAGAATATTCTGGAAAGTCAGAGTGAATGATCTGGCCACCCAGGCTGCGCCGACATGGATCCCATCTAACATTTATCGGACGCAATAGAGAGATCAGTTCGTGTACGCAATCTTGCACCAGCAACATTTTCACAATTAATGGGACAGATACAGAGGCAGCATTACTCAATATTCCTTCAGCGGGCTTCCAATGATTCCACGTCATGTCGAATTGCCGCACTACGCCGGGCAAAAGGAGGTCCAACACGATATTAGGGGGTCTCCCATGACTTTTGCCAACTCGGTGTCTACTGACAGCCAGAACAACTGGCTAGCTTATACCGACACTAGAACGATATTTTATTCACATCAATTTAATAGGTTTCGTGAAAGACAACTTTCACGATCTAATTACACTTAAGCTGAATCCACTGCACTACTTGACTGCAGCGACTGTTTGTAGTTCAATTTATGGAGTAATAAAGTTAACTGTTTCGAAGCTGGATTGCGTCTGCCTTAGTATACATATCACGCTTGTATTCTAAGACGATACCTCAGTTACTATGAATCAGTCAAAATACTGATATGAAATCTTTTTTTTTTTATTTTTCACTGCCCGTAACTAAACACAATTAGATTTCAGACTCAAATACTTTTGTGTGGAAAGCATGAGGATGACTTTCAACTTGATTTCTAATTTTGGTAATATCGTAGTAATTTTCGTTATTAAGTTCCCAGTACTATCATGTCAGAATATTAAAGCTTCGTCATATAAACATGATTTAAATAATTAAAGAACTGTTATAAATCTAAGGTCTTCTTTTGCTGATACACTTGCGTTGTACAGTACATTGAGCTTCGACCTGAGTTCACCATACACTACTTTACCAAAGAGTCACGTCATCATTACTGCGCATAGCTCGCTTGAGTTTCGAGCACTGACGTCATGAGCCACAGATACAATCTACCCATCTTGAAATATGCAGTTTGACTGTGCATGCTGCATCACTTATACAGCTGTCAATGTGTCCACGTGGCAGATGTATAAAGCTGGTAACACTGGTTTAAGCCATATTCGATGTTAGTGGTAGCACCTGTTTTGTTTTTAGTTGGTGAACAAAAAATTGTGAAAACTTGTACATTGATCTAAGTTTTTGATCACACAACGAAACAAATGTCAAAGATGTACATGAGTATCAGCACCCATCGACAGGACCACAACGCTAAACAGTAATGAAGCAACACTTCTACGATTGTTCTAAACTGGAAGTCTGAAGCACGTGGATACATGAACAGAAAGGCATTAATGAACTAATAAATGACCGATAAACAAAGACTGACCTTAACATCGAAATGGTGAAGAAATCCTAATCAAAATAACAAACGGGAAACACGGTCAAATGTACGATTCATTTAGTTATGGAAAACTCTGACTGAAATCTTCTCGGTTTCCAGGCCGGCTCAATTCGAATAAAATTCTCGAGCTTTCGATGGCCAACTTTGCCATCGTCGTCATCAATAAAACCACCGACCGTTGGGTTGGCATGGTTTTGCCCTTATATAGCCACAATTGCAGCCTCTGGCACCAATCAGAGAGGGCCGAAACGACGCGAGATCAGAAGGCGAGCTGGGCAGCGCACAGCAGCTCCGGTCCACCGCGGGCCGGTTGGAGTCGGGTGACGCGAAGGACCGACGCCACGTTTCAAACTGTCGCACCCGTCTCCCAACAAGCGTCAACAGTTCATCGTTGCTTCCTTCCGACATCCAAAGCCCGCCACGACGCCCTACTGAATCTGTACTCCTGCTCTGTTAAAATTGCTGTCGTTCATTCTAATCTCATCCGCCTCTTTTAGAACGGAATCCCAGTATGTTAACGCATGACCCAGGGCTGTCATGTTTTCAGATACTATTTTGTGTCTGTTTTCCAGGCGATGCTCAGCTATGGCCGACCTGTTAAGCTTCTTGTGTTTAATATTTTGCTTGTGCTCGGTAGAACGCTGCACAAGTGTGCGAATTGCCTGACCTACACAGTTGCTGCGGCATTCGCAAGAGACACCATGCACACTGGCCACACGAAGATCTATGTCGGCTCTAACAGAAGACAACATATCTCGTGTGTTGGGGGCTGCCCGGAACACTGGTCTCAGTCCTTGTCTCTGCAGCACACGTCCTAACTTGCTGCTCGTTGCCCCACAGTATAGCTGGAAAGCTGCCATCTTGACCCCTTCAGCCGATTTACAAGGTGCCCTTCTTCGGTGGCTCCAGAAAGCGTTTGCAATGTATCTCTTGCTATATCCATTCTCTCTGTACACATGTCACAAGTGTAGGGATTCTGACTGGAGGTGGCCCTCGTCAGTGATGGTAGAGATTACCATCGAAAGCTCGAGAATTTTATTCGAACTGACGCGGCTTGAAAACCGAGAAGATTTTTTTTCAGATATGCACCACGAGAGACTGCGAGGGCATGAAAAACGCTACTTGCAGACAATCAAATTTTGAAATAAAAGTTAATCTAAGTAGATCACAACAGATTTCTTTGTTACTATTTAAATTCGACTCAGTTAGGAAGCCACAGTGAGCAGAAGCAATTACGCAACCTAAAGCTTAACGAGAGAGGATGGATGAAAGTGGTGATTGAGCTTTCGGTCGTACCGAGAACAAAGACGATATTATTAATGTGCCTTGCCTTGTGGACTCAAAATTGTTCTCTGGCAAATGGCCCGAGTCCAGAGACATAAAGCAGCTGAGGTCAGAGATGATATACTCGCGCACAAGGCATCTGCAGCTCTCAGATATTGCATTCCTCAGTCGAATAACTGCCGCAGCCCGCTCATCCAGCCACGGACACAAGTTCCGGCCGGCGAGTGTCTGGCGGTAAATAGCAGTCCTAATTTCACGCTCTCCCCCCCCCCCCCCTCTCACTCTCTCTCTCTCACTCTGTGTGTGTGTGTGTGTGTGTGTGTGTGTGTGTGTGTGTGTCCACCAGCGTTCACTGTGCTTCGCTACTAGAGAACCCAGCATCCAAATACTTGTGTAACTATGCAGCACCGGACCAGATAGGCAGTTTGGCACGAATTATTACGAACAGGAGGTTTCCAACGGGCGAAGGCAAGGCAACCATCGAAAACCAATAGCAGGGAACGCTCGACTTCCACCGAGAGAAATAGTCGAAACGGCCACATTCAGGAATACCGAAATAGGATACGTACTAGTCACATCTCGTACGTTAATACGTAGTTATAGGGTGTCCAGCAAAGAAGTCTCTGATCACGAAATTAAATATCTCGAAAACTAAGATCGGTAAACGAGTGCAACAAACGGTATGTTTATTGTGAACTTAATACAGACTTTGCACAGATGTTTCAAAATAGTGTGAGAAACTGCCAAGAGATGACGCTGTAATCGTAGAATGTAGAGCATATAAATTTTCCGCCGTAGTTCAGAGCGATCAGTCCTACCATTGAAAAGTGAAGAGAGGTTAACGTACCGAAGAAAAGGATTGAAATTATGCGTTCCATTAAACAACGTGTTTTCCTTGTGCTAGAATCCCACAGGTTAGAACAGAGCCTTAAGGCGCCAAGGCAGAGTTTTCAAACACGATTTAATGTTCCGAAAGCATCCTATGTCAAAACCATTCCCACGTTCTTTGCCAAATTCACACGGACAGGCATCGTCGCTGGTGATCTAGCGCAGACTGTAAGCCCCAGCAGAACTGTAGCTCCTTCTGAAAATGTCGCCACTGTTTCTCAATTATGCAGTAATATTCAGTGATATCCTTCCGAAGAATTACAGACTGGTTTGATGCGTTCAAACACCCAGGAAACAATGAGACGAAGCCCACACGTGATTCCATTTAAAAGCCAAAGTCTGCACGAGTGTGCGACAGAGGGCTGACTCTGTGAGCCAGATTACCACAATGACTGATGAAGGATTTCATATCGGCTGCATCTGGTTCACAAATGAAGCACGCTGCCGCCTGAATGGAGCCGTGAATAAATAAAACTGGCGATGCTGGGATCCCGAAAATCACCATTTGTGTGAAGCGATACCAGATGGTTCAAATGGCTCTGAGCAATATGGGACTTATCGTCTAAGGTCATCAGTCTCCTAGAACTTAGAACAACTTAAACCTAACTAACCTAAGGGCATCACACACATCCATGCCCGAGGCAGCATTCGAACCAGCGACCGCAGCTGTCGCGCTGTTCCAGACTGAAGCGCCTAGAACTGCTCGGCCACAGCGGCCGGCGAAGCGATACCATTGTATTCTCCCAAAATCACTGTTTGGACTACTGTACGCAACAGAGGCATTACTAGCCCTTTTTGCCTGTCGGTAACGATTACTAGTGAACGTTACTTTGCGGCTGGTCCCGGCTCAGGATCGAGTCCTCCCTCGGGCTTGGATGTGTCTGTATGTCCTTAGGATAATTTAGGTTAAGTAGTGTATAAGCTGCTGATGACTTTAGCAGTTAAGTCCCATAATATTTCACACACATTTGAACATTTGAACTAGTAAACGTTACGCTACAATTTTGAAAAAAAATTTGTTGCCACACGGATAGCGTTGAAGAACTGACCAGTCACCGAGTGGTTCATTCAAGCTAGAACCAGACAACATCACAACGAACAGGTGCTACATTTTCCTAGTGAATACCTCGGGAACAGACTCACTGCGCAGTAATGTTGCAAATTTGCTGGCTTAAGGATGGATTGTCCTCCATAATCGTCCGTTCTGACTTCCTGTGACAATTTTTTGTGTGGAACCTGAAAGACACTGTCTACCAGAGCCATCCGACCAGTGTGGACAAGCTAAAATTGACGATCTGTGTGGCATCTGAATCCATTTCCGTTGAGGCATTACAGGATGTGACGGAAAATTGGGCCACCTCCGTACTGCGACTGGTAGACATTTCTAAAATATTGTGATATGCTCTCAAGGCCTGCTTCCAGAGGCCGAGATCAATCATGCGCGCTGATATTGTACGAGCTACACAGAGTACACAGCCCTCTGTTAGCAATCTTTCGAACTATTTCGAAACTTCTGTAAAACTATTTTATAAAATTCCTACAGCTTTCACAACACACAAACTATTCTTTCCATTCGTCTCTCAACCTTAGTTTTCCAGAAGATTAATTTTGATATCAGGAACTCCTTTGCTGGACCCCAGTACTACCTGTCTATCATTCTCGTTAAACGCAGTACTTTTTTACAGCAAATGCAGGCATCGCCTTACGAGCACGAGCGCAGCACTGTCGTCACCACAAAATGGTTACGTCATGTATTGAGAATGGTGAAGAGCGAGGCTTTTGATCCTTTTACGTGATGTCGTAAGTCTACAGATTTCTGAAGACGTTCTCGTCCGTAGAGCAAGACTAGGAATCATGAGACCTGTAGCGATTTATCTTAATATTAATGCAATACTTTTCAATAAGTTCTCTGAACACGGTCTGTTTTCTTACTAAGAGTCTCATTTGTAATACTGTCACTTTATGGCGAAGAAACTATATAACTGAAGCTTCTCATAATGCGAAATGAGATGGAGCGATCAGTATTTACTTTAAAGAAATTATTTATATGCAAGATTGCTTTCAAAACTCTTTTCTATTTACAGTCTGCGACAGCTGAGGCTGTTATCTTCATATCTGTAACATTATACATTTGCATATACTTCATCTACCATGACCATTTTCGTTAGACATTATAAATGAGGAAATAGCAATTATACATTTACATACATTTAAAAAATAGTTTGGTTCTACGTCATGTCCCATTGTGCGTTCATTACTCATGTCATGTTGACATTTTAGTGAAGAGTACGTTGCATATTCCACACCATAGGGGTCTTACGAAGGTATTCTTTTCTTTACACTTAATGTTAAAAGAACATTTTAATATAAATAGTTCTTTAGCCGTATAACTTATGAGAAGTTTACTGACTTTTTGTGATACGTGTGTGTATATAAATAGGCACTTGGCGCTTACACAACCTTTTTTAATATATTTACAACATATAGAACATGTGCCAGTAGTCTTGTAACATGGGACCAGTGGGAGGAGGGGGGGGGGGGGGGGGAGAAGAAAGCATACATAAAATTTCAGCATTGAATGTGAAAACTGACTGTGTATACATTTATGAAAGTTGGGGAGGGGATGGGACAGGAAGGGGGAGGGGAAGGGGTCAGGTTGAGGGGGTGGTTTATAGCATAGACACTGCAACTAGTGGTAATATATATCATATATTTATCAAAACTTAGAGGTACATAACCATAACATAGCGACATTATTGTACTATGTATGTGGAACTATAACTTTCAGAATGGATACAAATTGCTGTACAACTGTTCAATAAGACAATGCCTGATTTCAGTGCAGAACTGTACTAGGTAATGCGATGCAAGATACCGAATTGCATTACATCTGAAGGTTTAGTACTCTGAAGCACAGTGTAGCATTTGATTTAAGTATATTACTCTTCATCATAAAAATATGCATATGTTTTTTTTCATTATAAACGAGATATGCAGGAATATGACACATACATTTCATAACCAGTACACCAGGTCAAACATTATTCAAGGTTTTCTGTCTTACATTTCAGAGACTCATAAAAACTCTCTACTAATGTGTTAACATGGCATTAGTAATGAACCCATAATGGAACAACCAAAAAAGTTTTTAAAGATATGTGAATGTATAATTGCTATCTCCTTATCTGCAATGTCTAATAAAAATAATGGTAGAAAAATTATCTGTAAATGCATAATGTTACAAACCTGAAGATGACAGTTTTACCTGTCAAATCAGGTAAAGAAGCATTTTTGAAGCTACATGGCTCGATCAACAAGATCTCGATGAAACAACATTAGTTGTAAATCCAACACTGCACTTGCGAAAACATGTGAGAGATTTAAAATTGATTCCAAAGATGCATTTCATACAGGTATCACCATTTCCCCGAAAAATATTTCTTAGATCCAAAAATAATAAATTTAAAAATATGATGAATAAGTTTTATGCCATGAATCAATGATATTAACAGTAACATTTCTGCATTAATTGGCGATTGTGCGTTCTTAGAGAAATTGAAACACACGAGCAAATGGACGCTCAAAAGAGGGTAAATTCGATTTTGTTGTGTCCTGGGACGTTACATCTCACTTTGAAAACGCCAGCACTATAACGGACCATCTTACAATTAGTCAGAAAAGATGGTTGTAGACTACTGTATTGTGTTATTATACATCAGTGAGCATTGTACACTAAAACTGAGGATTCGACCATCACTAGCAGGAAAAGAAATGATGTGGGTAGACGGAAGGATTGAGTAAACTCGTAAACGTGTAAGAGGAATGGCGGCTTTTAACGACGTGGAACTTGTCACAGAATAAAATGTAGACTTTCACGGCCGAAATATCATCTCCATTATAATTATCCGGGCTGTTATGCCGTGGTCGGTTGATGAATTCTGTGTCAATTCCCAACGTTTCGTCTCCGACTGCGGGAGACATCTTCAAGGGGATCCGTAGCTCGATGGGTGTGTTGGACCTTCCATCGAGCTACGGACCCCCTTGAAGATGTCTCCCGCAGTCGGAGACGAAACGTTGGGAATTGACACAGAATTCATCAACCGACCACGGCATAACAGCCCGGATAATTATAATGGACTTGTCACAGAATACCGGGAGGTTGTAATTAAATTGCAGCTACTCGTAGAGGTACAGCGACAGCTCTAATTATAGTATTGCAGCGAAACTTGGCAGACATTCTAATGCGTTAATGATGAACCAATTTACCCGGAAAAACTTTTAGTTCAGATTTTGGCCACCAGATGCAAAGACATGCAGAAATATTTCCATATGTAATGGACTAGGAATGGGCCATGGGCAGAATAGATCAAACAAGTGACAAAGGGATAATTTTGATTATATTATTAACCACTGCTTGCACGAGTTGTCGACTATAAACACGGGAGACGTCGCCGAGATGCTGTATGTCCCCAGATTTGTACCTGGTGGCCACAATCGAAACTAAAATTTTTCCATTGTAAATCGATTCCGCATTAACTCATTAGAATATCTATCAAGTATCGCCGCCATACAGTTCAAGATATCGGATCACGGATTTCAGCACAGGATAGGACACAGAGGGGAACTCTTAATTCTTGGACGATATACTACAACAGTCGAATGCTCTGGTAAAGACGAGTAGTGATGTAACGCTTGTTAATGTTGTCATTGGAACTTACTGCAAAAGCATGTGAAAATTGTACTTAAGTTTCAAGAAGCGTTGCTAGAATCTGCTGTTGTTGTGTAGGCCTGAGCACAGTTAAACGTGATTCTCATGTCAGAGTCAGTCATCACACGTAGCAGGAAAGTACCCCTACGCTAATACGGTAAAACTTATTTCCTCTTAATACTATTGTGTACGAAAACAATCGCATGGGGTGACATCAGAACCGTAGGCCAGGTGCTTAAGTATCTCCCACTTGAGTTGGCCTAAATTGTGTGTTACATTTGCGACGCGGGATTGTGCGTAATCATCAAGCAGTTTTCGCACATGTTCCACCTTAATCGCGCGCAGTAATTTCTTCAGTCCCATTAACATTTTCCATTCTCTGATAGATAACTACCGGTGTTTGTCCTTCGGCAGTCAATAAAAGAATAAGAGCACTCTGGTCTTGTTTTTATGTATTTGATAATAACGTCGCAATAGTTCACGCCCCGCACTTACTACACGCACGTGTAAAACACATTAATGCCACACTGCCCCTTGCCTATATGTCAGTGCTTGTATACCAACATCATTTCGCGCTACGTGGCATATACTCTGCACCAACGCCCTCATATCTTTCTGATCACCTCGTAAAGCTGATCCAGTGTCTATGTCATATGAAGACGAAATACGCTTTGTATTACTATCATAGGCCTACCTTCCTCCTGGATATAGCAATGAAGGCAAAAAAGGTATCCCTGATTGTTATGTCAATTTAAGGTGGAAGTGGAGAGAAACGAAAGGGATTTTTGTTATCAGCTGAATCAGGACTATATGCGGCGACGAGTGAAAATGTGTGCTACATCGGTGTTCGAAGCCGGGATCTCCTACTCACGAGGCATTTGCCTTAACCTCTACCTCACCCAGACACACTGTGTATCGTAGCTGCGCAGACCACCTCAGCACGCCCCTCGACTGAACCACATTCCCCCCTAGTGCCAATTATCCGCAGTGCCTTTCAATGCCGCCACGCTCGTTGCTTGGAGATACCTGCCGGTGGTCGGACGTAATTGTGCATCCGTAATTAATGTGGTAGATCCATTGCCCATCGAATGAATTCGTGGCGTTTGTTCTTGATTCGCCTCATTGGGTAATTTATCCACCATATTCAGTGCGGATGCACAATTACGTCCGACCTCCTGTGGGAATCTCTAAGTGGCGAACATGGACGATGTGGACAGGGACTGCGAATAGGTGATGCTAGGTGGGAAAGTGGGTGAGCCGAGAAGCGTGCAGAGATAGTCTGCGCAGCAGCGACAGGCACTGTGTTCGAGTGGCTCAGTGGTCAATGCGGCTGCCTAGTAAGCAGGAGATCCCGGATTCGAATCCCTGTCCGGCACACATCTTCACTCGTCGCTGCTGATGCAGGTGACATCAGTAGTCCTTCCCTTTCTCCACCTCTTCCTTAAATTTACATGATAGGTATCACAGCTGCGGAGTCCACGTGGTATCTTTTCTTTCGGACATGTTTACTGGCTGGTCTGAGGAAGACTCCATTCGGGCTGCCAGCGCTAAAATAACTGCACCGCTTTCCTGCGCCGATCACGTGTCCGGCAGTGAGCGCGACATTTAACTTTCTGCACAGCATGTATTTAGGAGGTCCATGGCTCCAAACCAGCCAGTCCGGCCACACTCCGCTTCAGAAAGTTAGCTTCGGGTCCAGTGAGCAGAGAAGCCGTGTCATTAGGAAGTCACCGGCCGACCACCCAGCTGCTTGGTTTGGACTTAGCGTCTAAATTTGAACCTTGTATATGAATGATCATTTAGCTGTCCAACTTGTACTGTGCGTGTAAGTGATCAATTAACTCTCTCTAATTGGAATGTTGGTCATGAATGATCATTTGACGTTATTGTTTGGATTTGACGTGTACCTGATGATTAATGTACTTGTCTAATTCACGTTCAGACTCTTCACCTGACCTTAACTGTTTACACTGTGACGTTAATGAATATAAAAGACATTGTCAAATGGAATCTTGGGGCTTGCAATAATGTAGTCGCTACCTAGCATCACAACATTTTGCGAAAAGCTTCAATGCCCACAATACAGAAAGTTACAGCGCTGAACTCAACTTCTGAGGAGCATCCTAATGCCTTTAGAAAGTATGCCATTTCATTAAAAAATACTATGCCTATATTTCGGTTGATACGGATTAGGGAAGGTAACGCGAACTTCGGCGTGCTATAATTTTCAGTAAACCTTGTTCAAGATAGAAAAGCGAATCATCCTGTAGGTACAAAAATCAACTGAGGACGTTGGGTATACGTGACGCTGCTGCCGTTTCGCTTCCCACTGCGATCGAATATTGAACGACCTGATACCCACCTTCGATAAGTTAGCCGAACAATATTCGTGTTGATTCTTTCGGATGGTGATGCTTCGCTATTCCATTCCGCGGTCTCGCAGACAGGTCACTTACGCTTTTAAGGGCGTGCATTGTATGTGAGCGATGGGGGGTTGATATCACGACAATTGAAAATGGCAAGAAACTGCTGGTGATAGACGGTTATAAAATCTATTTCCAGAAGCATATCGTCAATGGCGTTGATTTATAAAAATGTAACAGGAGGACGTGTGTTTTGTGAAATTACATTCTTGGTTCGCAGTTAGACCATAATGATGAAAATGATGACTCTGGTATATTAAACCGGCAGAGACTCGATAATATTGTGAAAAGAAAGGATGCATACAATTTGCGTCAGCGCCCCTCCAAACCTATACGCTGTCAGTTAGCTATGGTAATACTGACATCCACACAGCTCAGAATATCTTTCAAATAAGGAAATATATTGATGCTAGTGATTACGCAAACCTCCGAAGTTGCCCGATAGCTTACTAGAATTACATGAAGCACTGGCGAGGAAAGTTTTCCACACAGACAGTGGAGACAAATTTTTATTTGTGTTCGACTCTGTAAAGAATATTGGAGGTTTATTATGCTAAAGCAATTTCTCTTTTATCAAAGAGTTGTGAACTTTGTTTGTAGGAGGGACTTTCAAGTGTTGCCCTAAGGCCGGCCGGGGTGGCCGAGCGGTTCTAGGCGCTACAGTGTGGAACCGCGCGAACGCTACGGTCGCAGGTTCGAATCCTGCCTCGGGCATGGATGTGTGTGTTGTCCTTAGGTTAGTTAGGTTTAAGTAGTTCTAAGTTCTAGGGGACTGATGACCTTAGAAGTTAAGTCCCATAGTGCTCAGAGCCATTTGTTGCCCTAAGCTGTTCCACCAAATATTTGTAATTCACTGGTTAAATGAAATTAACTATAAAACTTCCTGGCAGATTAAAACTGTGTGCCCGACCAAGACTCGAACTCGAGACCTTTGCCTTCCGCGGGCAAGTGCTCTACCAACTGAGCTACCGGAGCACGACTTACGCACGGTACTCACAGCTTTACTTCTGGCAGTACCTCGTCTCCTACCTTCCAACTTTACAGAAGCTCTCCTGCGAAACTTGCAGAACTAGCACTCCTGAAAGAAAGGATATTGCGGAGACATGGCTTAGCAAGTTTCGCAGGAGAGCTTCTGTAAAGTTTGGAAGGTAAGAGACGAGGTACTGGCAGAAGTAAAACTGTGAGTACCGGGCGTGAGTCGTGCTCCGGTAGCTCAGTTGGTAGAGCACTTGCCCGCGAAAGGCAAAGGTCCCGAGTTCGAGTCTCGGTCGGGCACACAGTTTTATTCTGCCAGGAAGTTTCATATCAGCGGACACTCCGCTGCAGAGTGAAAATCTCATCCTGGAAACATCCCCCAGGCTGTGGCTAAGCCATGTCTCCGCAATATCCTTTCTTTCAGGAGTGCTAGTTCTGCAAGTTTCGCAGGAGAGCTTCTGTAAAGTTTGGAAGGTAGGAGACGAGGTACTGGCAGAAGTAAAGCTGTGAGTACCGGGCGTGAGTCATGCTCCGGTAGCTCAGTTGGTAGAGCACTTGCCCGCGAAAGGCAAAGGTCCCGAGTTCGAGTCTCGGTCGGGCATACAGTTTTAATCTGCCAGGAAGTTTCATATCAGCGCACACTCCGCTGCAGAGTGAAAATCTCATTCTGGAAACATCCCCCAGGCTGTGGCTAAGCCATGTCTCCGCAATATCCTTTCTTTCAGGAGTGCTAGTTCTGCAAGTTTCGCAGGAGAGCTTCTGTAAAGTTTGGAAGGTAGGAGACGAGGTACTGGCAGAAGTAAAGCTGTGAGTACCGGCCGTGAGTCGTGCTCCGGCAGCTCAGTTGGTAGAGCACTTGGCCGCGAAAGGCAAAGGTCCCGATTTCTGGTCTCGGTCGGGCACACAGTTTTAATCTGCCAGGAAGTTTCATATCAGCGCACACTCCGCTGCAGAGTGAAAATCTCATTCTGGAAATTAACTATACTTTGCCCTTAATACAATTAGCATCAATCTGGAGATGATAACGTTTACTTTGAGAGGCAGTTGACTAGCTAACTGTTTACGTTTGACCCCAAAAGAATGTAAATAACTACAGATTTCATATCTGGCAGACATGCTGAAGAAAAATAAAGGAAACTGAAATCGGAAACTTTGTTCGGACTTCCTCTCCTGCCCCCTGACCAAACTGAAGATTGCTTCGTCGAAGACCTAATGTCCCGCAAACCTAACAATGAACATCTCGATGCCTTGTTTGATTATTTACATCACATCTATATTCTTGCAGATAGAGACTATCCATCTGTTATGAGGGCCGACTTTGATAGTATAGTTCCGAACGATATACGAGCTGTTCTGAGGCATTCCACTCTAAATCGAACACTCAGTTTTACTCTTCCCATCCCAACACATTCCATCTATTAGAGACATCAAAAGATGTTAAAACCGAAACGTATATTAAGAAGAAAAACTCCCAAAAAGTGCGGTTCAAACAAAGCTACATAACATAATATGTGGAAAAGCTGTCCAGCTCAGATACCACCCGGTATGAACATCTTCAAAACATCTGCTACAAGTTTCTTCCACCTACATCACTTTGTTACTTACGCTTGACGATTGCAACTACTCTTGTACCGTGCTTACATTATGAGAATAGCAAAAAGTCAAACATTTTTAACCATACCTACTGCATATAGACAGTCCTAAGTCTGTTTAAAATGGCGAAGGGAATGTTATGTCGCTGCTAGTAGCTTATGGGAATCACCAACTACACTACGGAAAAATAAAATGGTGGCTGATGGTATAAATACGGTAGCAACGAATGTAAATCAATTCGGAGTCAGTCATTCGAGCTACGGTCAGATCAAGAGATTGACACAGAGAAAGACATCGTGCTGAGGTTCGTGAAACTACTCAGAAGATTGTTCTGAAAATGTGTGGAGGACGAGTCTATCATACACTGTTACTGATGAAGTACTCAAAATTCAGTACTTCGCGTCTTTCTCAGTCTGAAGCAATGTCTTTGACTGTTAGAGCACTAAGTAGCTAATCCGTACTTTTACAGAGGCAGCTGGTTTTCTGATTCCTGTCGAGTCACTGTGCTCTTGAATACCAGTACGTGGTTGGTACGTCGTAACAAGGTAACAATTAGAAAGTAGCTGGTGACATCGACACTGCAAGTAAATGGCGGACAAAAGCGCCAAAAGTGGCAGCAATTGTGTTTGCTTTCCGTTACCGGATTAAAAAGCAACTTCAATTACAGCGTTAATTGTGTCAAGCGCTGCAGAAAATTGCGTCAGCTTTGGCCCTGGTAGCCCCAGAGATTAAAGTGCAGTTCTACGAATTTGGTTTGTATTGTACAAAGAGCCGTGCCCTTTTCACAGGAAAGTTAATTACTGAACCGCGGTTACCCATAAAAACAAAAGAAAAAAGCAAAACTAAGAAATAACCGACGTTTGCTCTTTACCTGTTCAAACTCAGATCCTTTCAGTATTATCATTGCAGGTGAAGATTACTTGTGTGACAAAAAGAAGACTTTCGTTAGCAATGTTTGACTTATGCAGCAATTATCACTGCTTGTAGCCGCTTGTAGCCAAACTTATTGTTGGCTGATTGCCCTATAAATCATTGGCCACAACGATCGGAACATCACTTTAAATATGTGTCAGAAGTCGGCTGGCGAATAGTAGGGAATGTCTGTAAACAAAAGATGCTGTTAAAATAACCATGCTTGGGCCTATCGATATACAGAGGGTGATCAGTAACGTTTGCCGTTTTGATGAAAGGTACGCTATGTCTACAATGACTCCTTAACATAATTAATTTTGTTATTGTAATCGTGATGCTCGAGTCTTATTGCTTCGTAGTCAAAAGGTGGCTGATTTACTAACCAGTTTCAAATCCATGTTGTCTACACAAGTGTGACAGAGAAAGGCGAAAACACTGTCTGTCCAGTGTACAGGTATTTTTGAGTTGTGACAGATACAAATAAATCAATTCAAAGGCAAACAATATGAAACATGCGTGGCGTTACGAAGGAAAACGTTTCTATGCTCTCATGATACTCTGTTATGGCGCCACCACTAAATGTGCTGGTGCTTGTCCACCCTCATCTAAGATTTTCTACCACTCATCCTTATCTCATGAATTACAGTGTGTTTGGCAAAGATCTCCCAAGTTTTAATTTGTCCTAGAATCTGTACAAAGTGACATACACTATTCTAATTTGTGGTGTTCGATTCATCAACTCTCCAAGTTTGGCTCCCCTGCAGTTGGCAGGACTGCTTGACCTTGAGATGCACCAGTGCTGTTTCTTTTTTTTCCACTCTGTTCCCTCAGTTCAGTCCAGGTGTGCGTTCAGTGCAGTGCAGAGCAGAGCAACTCAGCAACACGTGTGCTCCGCAATAGAAAGCACAGTGTGTTATTTGGCTTGTGAAAATTAAGTCAGTTGTGCAACGTAATTTTAGACGTCACTATGGTGGTGAACCTCCTGTAGCAAAAACTATCAGTCACTGGCTAAAGTATTTCAAGAAAACCGGCAGTGTTTTACAAGCAAAATCGCCAAATCACCAGGTAGACCAAAAACTCCTGAAGATGTTGTTGAACACAGTAACCATGTGCGTGCGGCTCTTGACACTCGCTTACCAGGAAGATTTATGGGCAGGGCTGGCCCATTACCTTGGCCACCACGAAGCCCAGTCTTAACCCCACTGGATTTTTTCTTTTGGGGCCACATAAAAAATGCTGCGTAGAGTAAAAGTTCAGAAACATCAATCATTTACGGGAAAGAATCGTCGCAGCAGATTGGACAGTTACACCTGAAATGTTGGTGAATACGCGGTGAGAAGTTGAATATCGTCTCGACGTGTGCAGGGCAACAAATGGATCCCACTTTGTAGTCTACTAATATTGAAAAAAAAAACTTGAAGGAATTCTCTTTCATGATATGTACTCATTGATGTAACTTTTCATTGCTTTCCCCATTACATATGTACTTAAAACAAGGAAGTTCTTTTTCAAACACCCTGTATTTTAGGCCAGGTAGTTGTGTGTAGCGATAAAATTAAATACGGAACTATAGAATATAAAAATATAAACCATAGGCCATTCCAGTGCTAGAAAGGGGTACGTATTTGTTTTAATACACGAAATTACGAGAATGCGTAGTTTATCTTTTGACAAAATTTGTATTAATGAGTGCTAAAAACAAGGCCTCTCATTGGGTAGTATAGTTGAAATTCCTGCGTGGATTACAGCGGCAAGATCAGCTGGATGCAATTTGTGCAATAACGTCATCGGCAACTTTATTGAAATGCTTATCATCATACTGTCACATTCATGTCGTTCTTTTCTGTTGCAATAGCAGGTCCTTGGCGTGTCCACTTCCTAGGATCCTTTGTTTCCTTCTTTACATTACAAATATGCTGCAGTCCATCACATAATCCGGCGTCTGAAATTTCTTACTCCCTCACTGCTGTTTGCTTTCATATACGAGTCTGGTTTTACAAGTCCTTCCTTCCTTCATTCTTGCCATATGCCTAATCCAATGTACTACTCTTGCAGTCGGTTGATTTCCTGCTACCAAGGTACTTAAAGCTTTACACATGTTTTGGTATTGCTCTTTTATTTCCTCCTACTGAGGGATTAAAACTACTTTGTACTTGACAGCTAGCCGAACACGTGGCCTTGAGTGAGTGCGCGCCAATCCCACACAGAGATTTAGCACACCTCACTCAGCATAGTTGCCACTACTTGCTCGTTAGTGCTCGTTAGCTGCTAACACTTGGTCTTGTGCGCGTCGTGAACTCCACCATATTAATGTCTGCTTTTTTCCTGTTTCCACTGCGTGTGTGCGACAAATTACAGCAGTGGCTTGTTCATGCAAAATGTCTGAAAACAAAAAGCGGAATTGTCCTAGAATCCACAATTCTTTGAAGGAAATCGGACAAGGAATACCACTGCGAGGACAGTCACGCGAATACGTCTGCAACGTAGGACAATGTTTTGAGATTGAAAGCTCAAATGGAGGTCCTCTTATTTTCATTAAGAAGGTAGTGGAGAGGACAGTGGCGGCATTAAGAGTAAGCAGAACAACCGTTAAAAATGTAGACAAAGAACAAAATGAAAAATTGAATGTGTATTCCGGACCATCAAATCTTAATTCAGAACTGCCAATCCTGGGAACTACGGGGGAAAAAGTGCGTTCAGAAAAGTGTGACAAATCTCGATTCTTTCGGACAGCATGCGATTCGCAGACATTTGTATGCATATTATCACCGTAAAAAACATCCAATGTTACGAAAACTGCATGTAACACTTAAAGAAGCTGGTCTTTTTGTTGGCAGTAAGTCATCTCTTGTGTTGGTATTATTAAACGAGGGGTTTAATTACGAGAAACTATCCGGTCGTAAGGTACTCTTGGAACAAAAAGATACTGCTGCATGGCGATGCCGATTTTTCCGGCAGATAAAAGACATAGATTTCGATGATTTAGTGTGGGTAAATGAAGTGTGGGTGAATTCTGATCGTGCACTGAAGACAGGTTGGTCTGAGGGATGACAGGTAGGACTGGCAGTACCTGTTGACAAAGGAAGTAGAATTATTGTTGTTCATGCAGGTACAGCCCATGGGTTTGTCCACGCTCTCTGAAGTGGAAACACTTTTACATGCGACTATTCCTAAAGTAACTGGAAAATTGGAAAAATGATGTAGCACATACACAAGGTGTTCTTCAGGAAGCATGGAAGAACGAGTGCGTATTGGACAATAATGTTTCCGAAGTAATTATTGACGTCGGGGAGTCATCTGAAACTTTCAACGATGCAGGTGCAGGGTAGAGAAAAGGAAACGCATGTTCTTTGAACCGGTAGTAAGCGGCGACGAGAGGGGATATTGACCTTGAATGAATGTTGGCAGACTGCCAATACAATCCAGTTTCAGTCGCTATGGATCGTTGGAGCGTAGAGCATCGTGTGTTCGTTGTCGAACAGTACTTTAGAAACAATGATTCCGTAGTCATAGTGACAGTGAAACGTCTTTTCCGACAAAAATAGAGTTGGACGTCGAGGTGCAGAGCCTGATCGAAATACTGTACTCCGATGGGTTGCAGCGTTTAGAAGGACTTAATCTGTGATGGAAAAGTAACCACCTGGTCTTCCCCATTCAGTTCGTACTCCGGAAAATGTAGACCAAGTGAGAACGGCAGCTCTTGTTAGACCGAAACGATCAGCTAGACGACAGACAGTAGCATTGGGTATGTCACGTCGTTCGCTTGACCACATCTTAGAAGATGATCTTAAGTTTCACCTGTACAAGATAATGGTCGTCCAGCAGCTTAGTGAAGGGGATTTTGTGCAGGGCAGATAGTTTTGTCGCGTAATGGACAATATTTTTACGGAAGATGCAGATGCTACAGTCTTGATGAGCGGTGAAGCACGGTTTCATATAGACAGTTACGTCAATGTTGAAAATTGTCGGTACTGGGCGCCGGAGAACCCACATGAAATACTCCAAAGACCTCTCCACAGTTTAAAAGTAACAGTGTGGTGCTGCATTACAAAGATAGGGATTGTTGGACTCTACTTCTTTGAAAAGGAAGGAACTGCAGCTACTGTCACATCAGCGCACATTGCGTTAAAATGTTACACAACTTTCTTCGTCCAGAACCTGAAAGGCATCAAGTGAACATGAGAGAAATATGGTTTCAGCAGTACAGTGTCACAGCTCACACGCCGAGAGCATCCATGCTAGTGGTTCGACAAATGATCTGAGGACATGTTATTTCGAGATGTGGTGATGTTTACTGGCCCCCTCGCTCTCCCAATTGGTCGATAAGTGAATTCTTTTTGTAGGGGTATTTAAAATCAAAAGAGTACATGAACAAGCCTCGCACAATCGATGACCTGAAGAATTCCATTCATCAGGGAATTGAAGCTGTGCCAAATGAGATGTGGGAGAAAGCCATGTGGGAGAGAGCCATGCATAACTTTCGGGAGAAGATCCAAATTTGTATCCAGCAAGAAGGGCGTCATCTGCAAGACATTATTTTTCAAACCTAATTAAAGTATGTATATCTAAAAACAGCATTAAAAAATCTATCACCTTGTTTTATTATTTTCATCAAATCGTGTCCCAGTCATTCAATAGTGAAAAACATGCGTTTCCTCTGCTCTATGATGTATAAGCGGTATTTTCCAGTTGTCGGACACAGAACACGTCGATTGATGGTAAGTTGCATCAAATATGTACCTTTTGGTGGTGGTGATTTCGTTGTCTTCGTATTTTGAATTTTACGATTTATTGCGAAATTCATGGCACCAGACAAAAATGTGGCAGTAACCCTCCCTTAGCGACTGTGCATGTGCTGCATTCCTCCGCCCCGAGTAGGTTACTGTACATCAGCACTTCAACGGCGCTGCGCTGGCAGAAACATGCATGCAAGAGTCAGCTGGCAACATTGCACATCCGCTTAACGAACTGTCAAGTACAAAGTAGTTTTAATCTCATTATAATGCCATTATGTTTGTTTTCTTTTTATTGATTATCATCTCATAAGTCTCTCCATTATGTTCGATCCTATCCACTATACCTTGTAATACTTTTTCATCTGTTTTAGAATGACAATGTTGTCTGGAAACCTCAAACACCATATTTTCTAAATATAGATTAAGGAGAGGTGGAGACAGACAGCACCATTTTCTTACTCCTGTCCTTAGGTCTATGCAGTTGGTACAGTCTTCCTTCTCTCTCACTGACGCTTTTTGATTTAAATGTACCGAGTTTGCAAGATGTCTGGTTTTCCAGTAACTATTTTTCCCTCATTGTTGTTGCAAGCTTATTCCAATCCACATATTCATTTTTCGAGTTATATAAGACTTATATAAAAATCTCTCTCCCGAAAGCCGCAAAATTCTTATTAAATCTGTTGCCCCTGTATTCCGTCTAGATCCACATTGCTAGAAACGTACCTTCTCATAAATTTCTTCATCAAAGTAAGGCCGAAATTGATACTAGTATACTTCTTTTGGCTACTAATGCCTTCTGTGGTCAGTTACGATATATGCCGGAAAACATCGCCCGCAAATAATAATCAGCCGACTGTCTACGAGGGCTATTTCTTTCTTCAGGGTCCGATCAGTTGTGAAATGGAAATCACAATGAAAATGATTTATGGCAGCATTTAGCTACACCTTCCTGCTACTTACCTACATATTCGCAACTCAGACTTTTGTCGTAACGTTGTACCAACTTCCCAATACCCTGGTCATAGAAGGCAGCCCCCCATGCAATCCGCCAATTTCCTTCGCTGGTCTGCAGCTCGTTGTCTTTGCCAAACTGCTGTCCTCATAGCTAGCGGTTCATCTGGGCAAAGAGATGAAAATCTAAGGGAGCTAATTTCAGGCTATATGGTGTTAAACACTTCCATTACGTATATCCCTGTACAGTGGAGAAATTTTTACTTGAAAGTCGCTTTCCCGGTGTCGACGGATAAATATGATATTGCAGGGCCTGTGTGATTTCGAATTACGATATGAAGTTCTTTCAGATATGCAAGCATTTCCGAAGGAACTGCACATCGTAATTCGGGATAACACAGCCACTGCAATATCGTATATTGTCTTTGGATGCAAAAATGAAAGAGTTGACGTATCATTGTTTTAAAAATTTACGGAGTTAGGAATGTCCTGATGTACATTCACATGAAAAAAAACCCTGTCTGATGACCTCTAGTCAAGTCCTTCTTTGTATTTCTGACACCTGTTATTCATTCATTGTCCCAATTACTTTTCATTCTCATAATGGTTTCTGTAGCCCTATTTCGTGAAGTTAAACACGTTGTTCATAGTCTGTTGGAAAATCTGAAATCGCACGGAGTGGCCGTGCGGTTTTAGGCGCCATGTCATGGATTCCGCGTCCGCTCCCGCCGAAGATTCGAGTCCTACCTCGGGCATGGGTGTGTGTGTCGATCTTAGCATAAGTTAGTTTAAGTATTGGGTAAGTCTACGCACCGACGACGTCAGCAGTTTGGTCCCTTAGGAATTCACACATATTTGAACATTTTTTGAAAAATCTCAAAGGTGTTTTCTGCTTGAATTCATAAAATATCATTAGAACGCCTTCGCTATATGCTCAAGTACATTTTGAAAGTAAAAGGTGAGAGCTTTGCAACGGAACCTAACTCACAGATTCTTCACGAAAATAACACGTCCTGGGAGAAATAATTTTTTACTTTCATTACTGCATTTACTTGTAAAGACATTTTCGCCTCAAAAACCATGCAACCATCCAGCCGTTCGGCAGTAGCACATCTCAAGTAATAAAAAATTAAACCAAGATTCCACTCTGCTTGTCACACAACGTTCCATCAATGTGCCTAACGATCGTTAATCGACAATGCCCAGGGTTTAGTGCTATGGAGGACTGGTGATAAAAAGGAACGTCTTTGTTGCAGCCACAGTGTGCGGCGGAGCGTTGTCACGAAGAAGAACAACATTTATTTTCGGTTGTTTTGAAATGCTCCTCGTAGATGATTTTCTCGCCTGATCTACTCACTGAACAAGAACTTCGATTGACACTCGCTCCAGCGCCTGACCACCTGCATCATCAACATCTGTACGTCTGCTTCAGAGTTCCTTCACCTTGCCACACTAGGCATGGCAGTAACGTTATGTGGGCTGCATAAAGTCATGTGGAAGTCCTCAGCTTGAAGAAATCGAATGCCGGCATGCACTCCACACTTTGATGGAGGCTACTGCTTTAGGCGTGATTTAGGGCTCACTGTGCACTGATAAGTGAAAAGTGCGACGTGATGCGATCGACGGGCTTGTTAGAGACGACACACAACACAGCTCGGAAAAGCTTCATCGTATTTTTATTGTCGTTTTAATGTCGTGACCGATATGACCTTCAAGAAAAATAGTCCTCGTATGTTGACAACAAAAGAGCTCATATAACGCTTTCTTGTTGCGCACACAATATTAATTGTATTTCTGTAGATCATTCGCAGTGCAGTATAACGTATTGGGTTTTAGTAGTCAGATACCTGTAGAGACAATTACATATTTCCGAAGATTCACCATATATGCGAATCTTGTTTAGTAGTCGATGAAATGTACAGTGTTGAATGCCTTCAGAAATCAGACGTGATTTTTTTATAAACCATGCGGAATCGTTAACAGAAGTTTGTTTTCGCCTCCGTAATATGCTCTAGTATAATACAACAGTTGGAAGTATGCGATAGTATCATAATCCTGTGCATCTGGTCATTCGCTCTTCTTCTAAACTTAAATGACACGCTGTTCAAACCATTGTTGATAAAAACGAGGAAAGAAAGAAGCTGATTCCGCAGAGTATACAGTAACAAAATCTAAATGGAATTTTATCAAGATCTGCTGCCGTTTTCGCTTTAACTAGTCGTGACAGTTTTTCGATACGGCAGTGATAATACTAATATCACTCATTACTGCAGTGGTCGAACATTTCTGTGGTAGTATCCTCGTGCGAAAATAGATTTTAAAATGTGGGAGAGTGTGTGTTACAACTGAAGTTGTTGATTTTTTTGTGCCTTTTTGTCTCGTATATTAAGTCGTGACGACTGATTTATTGCAAAGTAGTCAACGAGACTGACAATCACGGAAAGGAACCAGAATGAAACATAATCCTCTCCCGCCTCTTCTGCAGCACTGATTAGCGTTACGTGCCCTCCCATAAGGCCACCCTAGCCAGGGCATGGTGAATTACTTAACGCGATATGGCCTATATCCGTTTACCTGTACAAGCTCAACAAGAAAACAATGACAGTAGTAAGGACAGCAATAATAATGGTTAAGTATTACAAAGAGTACAAACACACACACACAACCACATACACACAAACACACACACACACACACACACACACACACACACAATCACACACACATTTATATACAGGGTGGTCCATTGATCGTGACCAGGCCAAATATCTCACGAAATAAGCGTCAAACGGAAAAACTACAAAGAACTAAAGTTGTCTAGCTTGAAGGCGGAAACCAGACGGCGCTGTGGTTTGCCCGTTAGATGACGCTCCCATAGGTCAAACGGATATGAACTGCATTTTTTCTTTTTAAATAGGAACCCCCATTTTTTATTACATATTCGTGTAGTACGAAAGAAATATGAATGTTTTAGTTGAACCACTTTTTCCGCATTGTGATTGATGGCGCTGTAATAGTCACAAACATATGACTCACACTTTTAGACGAACAGTTGGTACCAGGTAGGTTTTTAAATTAAAACACAGAACGTAGATACGGTTCCAATGTGATACATGTACCTCTGTGAACTACTCTTTTCTGAGAACGCATGCTGTTGCAGCGTGATTACCTGTAAATACCACATTAATGCAATAAATGCTCAAAATCATGTCCGTAACCTCAATGCATTTGGCAATACGTGTAACGACATTCCTCTCAACAGCGAGTAGTTCGCCTTCCGTAATGTTCGCACATGCACTGACAATGCGCTGACGCACGTTGTCAGGCGTTGTCGGTGGATCACGATAGCAAATATCCTTCAACCTTCCCCATAGAAAGAAATCCCGGCACGTCACATCCGGTGAACGTGCGGGCCATCTTCCGACGACCAATCCACCTGTCATGAAATATGCTGTTCAATACCGCTTGAACCGCACGGGAGCTATGTGCCGGACATCCATAATGTTGGAAGTATATCGCCATTCTGTCATGCTGTGAAACATCTTGTAGTAACATTGGTAGAATAT
Source organism: Schistocerca americana (assembly GCF_021461395.2). NCBI lineage: Eukaryota > Metazoa > Arthropoda > Insecta > Orthoptera > Acrididae > Schistocerca > Schistocerca americana. Next base: position 457,051,525 of record NC_060123.1, read on the forward strand.
TACGTAGGAAATCAGCATACATTGCACCATTTAGCTTGCCATCGATAAAATGGTGGCCGATTATCCTTCCTCCCATAATGAAGCACCATACATTAATCAGCCAAGGTTGCTGATGTTCCACTTGTCGCAGCCATCGTGGATTTTCCGTTGCGCAATAGTGCATATAATGCCGGTTTGCTTTACCGCTGTTGGTGAAAGACGCTTCGTCGCTAAATAGAAGCCGGCTGTGGTTGCGGTGCGGTTCTAGGCGCTTCAGCCCGGAACCGCGTGACTGCTAAGGTCGCAGGTTCGAATCCAGCCTCGAGCATGGGTGTGTGTGATGTCCTTAGGTTAGTTAGGTTTAAGTAGTTCTAAGTTCTAGGGGACTGATGACCTCAGATGTTAAGTCCCATAGTGCTCAGAGCCATTTGCACCATTTGCTAAATAGAACGCGTGGAAAAAATCTGTCATCGTCCTGTAATTTCTATTGTCCCCAGTGGCAGAACTGTTCACGATGTTCAATTCCTGGTGCATAGAAATATGGTACGGGTGCAATAGATGTTGATATAGCATTCTCAACACCGACGTTTTTGAGATTCCCGATTCTCGCGCAATTTGTCTGCTACTGATGTGCGGATCAGCCACGACAGCAGCTAAAACACCTCCTTGGGCATCGTAATTTGTTGCAGGCAGTGGGTGACGTTTCACATGTGGCTGAACACCTCCTGTTTCCTTAAATAACATAACTATCCGGCGAACGGTCCGGACACTTGGATGATGTCGTCCAGGATACCGAGCAGGATACATAGCACAAGCCCGTTGGGGATTTTGATCACAATAGCCATACATCAACACGATATCGACCTTTTCCGCAATTGGTAAACGGTCCATTTTAACACGGGTAATGTATCAGGAAGCAAATACCGTCCACACTGGCGGAATGTTACGTGATAGCACGTACTTATACGTTTGTGACTATCACAGCGCCATCTATCACAAGGCTAAAAAGGTGGTCCAACTACAACATTTATATTTCTTTACGTACTACACGAATGTGTAATAAAAAATGGGGGTTCCTATTTTTAAAAACGCAGTTCATATCGGTTTGACCGGTGGCAGCGCCATCTAGCGGGACAACCATAGCGCCATCTGGTTCCCCCTTCAAGCTAGACAAGTTCAAAGAACGAAACTTGTTTTTTCGTTTGACACTTATTTCGTGACATATTTGGCCCGGTCACTAGCAATGGACCACCCTATATATATATATACATATATATATATATATATATATATATATATATATATATATATATATATACTATCCAGGGGATATACTATCTCAGATGTTAAGTCCCATGGTGCTTAGAGACACTTGAACCATTTTTTTCAAGAGCATTTTGGAAACACCACCTCTTACATATTTAGACAGAGGGAAAAGCTCCTAAGGAAGCAATAAAATAAATAAACGTAAAAATACATGCATGCGTGTCCGAAGGAACTTTGCATCTTATTTCTGAACAACACAGGCACTGCAGTATCATATTTATCCGCCGACACCGGGCAAGCGACTTTCAGGTTGAAATGTCTCCCCTGTAAGGGAATATACATAATGCACGTACCAGCACAAATTGTAAACATATGGTTGACTACATATGGAAGTTTGGGTCTGGCAGTAACCAAATGCTAAGACGACCGCTTTCGATAAGAGGGAAATCCCGGTTCGAGTCCCAGTCCGGCACAAATTTTCAGTCGTCATTCTATCATACAGCTGATGGTAATCCATATTCGCAGTTGCGAATGTATTTCATGTATGAAGACAATGCAACTTGTTGGAAATGTGATAAATCTCCGTATGAACACGGAATATAACGTAGCTCAAATGTTCAAATGTATGTGAATTCCTAGGGAACCAAACTGCTTCGGTCATCGGTCCCTAGATTTACACACACTTTAACTAACTTATGCTAAGAACAACGCACACACACACACACACACACACACACACACACACACACACTAATGCCCGATGGAGGACTTGAACCTCAGGCGGGAGAGGCCGCGCAATCCGTGACATGGAGCCTCCAACAGCGCGGCCACTCCGCGCGGCTATAACGTAGCTCTCTTGTGTTGAATTTCAGAAGCTCGCATAACCATCCTGTTAGCCACTGCATGTGTTCGTTTAAATTAAGGAGCGCATGATTCGCGGAACCAAAATTGGAATTCCACATGCAGATGTGATGAAAAAGGACCCAGTAGTCATCAACCTATCTATCATATTTCACCGTTGTTTCCAAGATCTTTGTCACCAACAGTCAAACCACTCCATTTGATTCATCATGTCCGGATTTACGTACAATATACAGTCAATAAGTGTTGTTTTGGAGGGTACCACACCATGTTGGTATTAACAGCAGTGAAGAGGTAGACACAGAAGTGATACTAAGTACTGTCTCGAAGGCTAATGGCCACCCAAATGCGCTCCTTAATTTAAAATTATCCGGTTGGTAGCAACACCATGTCTCGATGGGAAGGAAGTGGTCTGGAAGTGAGGACCAGCTGTCTGTTGTGGGAGGAACCAGTCATATCACCTAAATACATCTCCTTCTAACCATAGAGACGTGGCAAACTGCATCTTACACTCTCCCAGAATGGCTTCGACACAATGGCACAACGGTTCCTTTTCTGACGAGAGAAGGCTCTAACAATACCACCACTTGCAAAGTAGGTTAGAAATCAGATTAATAATGTTGCTCACGCAGCATATGTTCGCTTTATCGGGAAACAACAAAGTTATTGCCTGTGGATGGTATCGTCAGAATGGAAATAATGATGTCACTGTAAAAAAGTCATTAATTTTGGTATTTATCTTGAAAGGTTTCCCACGTAGATTTCGTCGAAGTTGTTATGGCTCATCTTGTTGATTCTAGGGTGATTCCACTTTGACTGCTAGAAGGTCCAGATCTGTATTTTAGCAATATTTGAAGACCTAACAAATGCGTTTTTCAGGAAAGTCTTAGTGATCAAACAATCCCAGATCAGAACAATGGTATGGTAGAAATAATTTTTGACTTGGTGTTCACGATCCACATTTTTATTAAACTTCTTGTAAATTCACAATTACTTCTTCTTAATTGTCACATCACCAATAAAACAGTTTTGTATCACTCTTTATATATTTAATTTCCACTTTAACCAAACACAAGGCTTCACTGTTCCTTTTACAAAGCGAAATAGCAACTTAACTTCTGCAAAGTGAAACAAAGACTGCCCTGTGCGCATTCGCGCCAAAACGATTACAAGTAAGTCAAAGATTATGGCAGTCTCACAGAAATGAATACACACAAGGACCATATCACTGTGATATATCGATACATCGGAGTACCTATACATTAATAAAACCAAATATGAATATTGTCACAAAAATATGTCTGTTACTTCGCAGAAAAGTAGTACGATATTAATAGTATCGAGAAGTGGGGTTGGAGTGCCGTAATGGTCACGTAAATAAAGAACCATTACAAGGCGCTATTGTAAAGTGCTTGTTGCGTGCATATTTCTGTACGCTATACTGCAATACAGTGTGTTTTATATCACGACAATAAGGCTTAAAGTAGTTTCCCATTTGACTGTGCAATGTATTCGCCCGACTCTGTTACGCGAACGGTCTACCCCACGGGAGGCCGTAGCCACACGACATTTCCATTTTACCTGAAAAGTCTGTGCTGTGTTACTGAATGGCTGCAACGATGTAATAGAAACTACGCGTGTGTCGATGTGTCTGTCTGCTTATTTATCCTCACTTATCAGCACAGTCGGCAGTGGTAGTTGCAGTCGTGTCCATTAACACTAAGGTTAGACAATGGAGATGTAACAATGAAGTGTTCAGGAATTCACTAGGACAAGTCGACGATGGAATGTGGGCGTCTGGGAGAGCATGAAATTAACGAAATATCCAGCGGAATAAGTTTCAGAAATACTGGCCGGTATTTACTCCAGAAGCCCATCTCTAATGGGTACAAACGGCGCCTGGGAAGCAATCAATAGACCGAAGGGCACAATGTCCAAGAGAGGAATTTGAATGTACGTATGGATAGGTCGAATGTTGGCTGCCAAGAGAGGATCAGTCGCTCCCGGATCGTTCTTGCCAGTCCGCTCTGCGGCCCCCACGTGATCATTCGCAGCCTTCTGGTTGGCTGGTGGCGAGTATGGTGGACGCGTGTTTTGGCGGCGGTATCCAGTGGTAACGGTACCAGACCAGGCCACGCCTAGCCAAGGCTCTGTAGTGGAACACAATTCCTCTGTATAGTTTTTCCCACTCAGTCTGTCAGTGCACCAAAAATTTTACAGAAAATGCAGAGCTATACGAACAATCATTTATTCGCTACTATTAGGTAGAACTTCCTGGACCGTAATGGGCGTAACGCAGTTCTTATTCCGCAGAGCTACTTTACATACTTTCCACTGGCCATTATGAAAGCATTTTCTTGTGTCATCCATGTTAAGACGACGTAGCTGTTTAATAAAACTTCCCTAATTCTAAAGTCGTTACAAATACGTTTGGCTTTTAAGTATGGCATCATGGTGGAGACCATCACAATAGGTTATGGGTTATCAGGTATCAGTTCGTAGGTAACTGAAATAGAGCGCTTGCCACAGTGGAATATTGTAGTACTGAGTACTGATAACTTGCGTTTGAAGTTCTCTATGCTGTAGACACTACGATAATAAATATCAGTATAGGCACTACAGCTGAAGGGGGAGCCTCTAAAATAGCAATCACAGAAATTGGGCATACAATTATAGAGGCAAGGAAGGTAGCAGTAAACTTCGGTAAAAGAAGAAATACTCGAATGAATCATCGAAAGATGGAAATGCAAAAATGTTCCGGGATTCAGGCATACAGAAATTTAAGTTAGTTAGAAAGGTAAACACAGGGAAATGAAGGTGAAATGATTGTAAGAAAAATGTAAAGAAACCGGAAAAGAAATGGCAGTGAGAATGACAGAGTCAGCGTATAGGCAAGTCAATACGGCCTTTGGTGGAAGTAAAATAAAAGGACGTAACACTAAGAGCGCAAAAGGTATTCCAATTTTAAACGCAAAGGAGAGAGTGGATGTGTCGAAAGAGTGGACTGTTCATAAATGGGAGTTATTACACATTTTGTCCTTAAACTGCTGTCACACATAGTTGAAAACCCCATCAGTATTAAACGAAATAAATACTAGCTCGGTCAGGATGCACCAACTTTAAAGAAAAATTCAGAGCTCGTTTGTCTTGGACACTCGACGTCGAAACCTGCAAAGAGCATGAGCGCAAAATCAGTTATCACCAGTTAGCAGTTAAGTCACCAAAGGACGCCTGATGTATTCTGCTGTCGCGTCGTCTGAAAGTGAACGTCCTGAAGTATGGACGGCAGAGTAAGGAGACGTTCTCTGTCTTTCTCTCTGTTACTCTCTCTTTGTCTCTTCAGGTGCATGGTCGCGATCTTATAGAGACTTCTTGACCCCATATCACATTTAAATTCCCTTCTACATTACATTTTCTTAAGAATATGTTCCGAAGTTTGTTCCATGCGATCTTTCACATCGTAAGGAGTACTTCATTTTCAGTGCGATCATATGGTTATATAGAAAAATTGTCATCGCTACTTTTGGGGACAAGGCATCCACGTCATCCCGGTAGTTTTCCTGTCTAAAATACTGTGCAGAATTCTTCTCTCCATAGTGCATCTGTCAATCGCGGGCCGCCAGAAAAAATTCCAAAACTTTACACTCATCCACATATCGCTATCTTAGCCCTTTTGTTTTTCAACCTGCCCTGTCGCACTGGATGATGAATAAACACATAAATAAAAATTTAAATTATCTCTTTGGAAACTAAAGATATTAAAAATTTGACTAAACATATGGCTGTTAAATGATGAAGAGACAAATGCATGTTGGTGTGGCGCGGTCAGAACTCTGTCTCTAGTTTAGACTACAGTGCTACAATCGTGCTAAAAGTTTCAAACCTGACGTTAAAAACAAACGTTAGAAAGCAGTTTCATCTTTTTTCTGAGTGTCTGTTAATATATTCGTATATTAACATTAAATTTCAAGACAAAGTTATGTTAGTGCTTTCACTTTTAATATGAAACTGGGCTGCTATATGCATGTTATCTGACCTAGGGTATTAGTGAGTTAATGGATTCCTGAGTTGTGGAGTTATATACACCGTCCAGTCACATTAATGTGACCACCGTCCGACCCCGGTAGCTGAATGGTCAGCGTGACGGATTGTCAGTCCTCTGGGCCGGGGTTCGATTCCCGGCTCGGTCGGGGAATTTTCTCAGCCCAGGGACTGGGTGTTGTGCTGTCCTCATCATCATCCTATCATCCTAATCGACTGCAGGTCGCCGAAGTGGCGTGAAATTGAAAGACTGGCACCCGGCGAACGGTCTGCCCGACGGAGGACCCTAGCCATACGATTAAATAAAAATAAAAAATAAAAAATGTGACCAACCGTCATAAACCTGAATAACAACCTTCTGCAGCGCCGACCGCTGAGAGACGTGCATGAAGGGAGTCCATGGGATTTAGGAGCTATCGACAGGGATGTGTAGCCAACACTACTCCAGTGCCATGACTAGGTTTCTCGGTCGAGGATCCATTGCGCGTCGAGCCCCATCGAAGCGGTCTCACGGATCTTCGGCTGGGTTTAAATCCGTGGAGTTGGGTGGCTAGCGCAGTACAGTGAAGTCATACTGGTTCTCTCCGAACCACGCAGGTACACTGCGAGCTGTGTTGCTAGTCGCATTGTCCTGCTGGTAGATGCCACCGTGCCAAAGAACAACAAACGCACGTACAAAGCTGTGGACATGGTTCTCAATGAGAGATGCAGTATCGTTTTGATCTAGTGTGCCTCCAAGAATGTCGAGATCACTCAGGCATGCTCAGAGGCCTAGACCCTACGAAGGATTGTTCGAGGATGTGTTGTTTCAGACACCTCACGTCCTGTACATCAACGGCCATCTGTCTGAAGGAGTATAAACCTTGAAAAGGCTAGCTGTCACCACTCAGTGGACTCCACTTGCGGTGTTGACATGCAAATTCCAGCCTTCGTCGTTGATGAGCAGCAGTCAGCAACTGGGCGCCTGTTGCCGAGGCCCATACACAGCAACGTTCTTTGAACGATCTTTCAGGAGACACTGCTGGTAGCCCCTTGGATCATCTGGGTTGTTAGTTGCTCAACAGTTGCACCTCCATTCGCCCGAACACATTTCTCCAGCCGTCGTTCACCCCTGTCATTTGTGTTCCATAGGTGCCTCGGGTGGAGCCATTTCCATCCACAGTATACTTCGAACACGGCGGCACACGAACAGTCTATAAGCTTAGCCGTCTCGGAAATGCTTACATCCTTGTTCTGAAAACCAGTTATCATGCTCATTTGGACTTCATCCGTTCGACTCGCTCTACATACTGCCCCCCTCGCCTCCTCCCCCCCCCCCCCCCTAAACTGCTAGTACTATCACATGCCGTCTGCGAGTGGTTACTGCACGTTGATGTCGAGCACAAGTGGTGGTCTCATTAGTGTAAGTGGACCGTGCATATTAACAACGTTCGTCTGGGAATGTAATGACATTTAGACACCAATAATTGCCTGTTTCACGCTCTAATGCACACAACCGTCATAAGAAGCAATGTGGGTCTACTTTTTTTAACTAAAAAGGGAAGTCGGTCAGATCTTCACAAATCGGATATGTCCTTGCAGTACCTTCTTCAAAAAATCACAATACCGTGTTAACATCTACCACAAACGTGGACTGAGTGAGCTGCAGTCCCTAAAGCACTAGCCAGTAAACGGTCACTGCTAAATACCGTTTTACTTGTGTTATATGTGACGCCAGTTGAATACAATTAAGAATGTGATTTTTGCAATTTCTGCACGGTATCTGTCAGACGTCTTGAGCTTACTTTCGTGTCACCTCTGAACCGATATTAATTACTGGTACTGTTTCACACATAGTGGTTCAAAATCATATTAATTTACGTGTACAAGATGCGGCTCTGTTTTACCTCGATATTAACACGAGTTCATAGCTACTTTCAAGAAAGAGCTACCGAAACATTTTTACGTGTGACAGTATGAGGCAAAACTAGTTCAAATTGCGTGATTCGCAGAGGAATGACGTCACGGCCAAAACCTGTCCGCTATGATTAGCGCTCTCAGTATCGTGGTTTGAATGCGACAGATATCCACGGCATGTTGCGGAACGCCAAATGCGCGTCAGGGCAAGAACACGGAAAGCGATGACTACCCATCAATAATGTTACAAGCATGGCCCTTCACGCTAAGATAATTCTTCGTGACTTATTCGTAGGACCTCTCTTATTACATGTGATATGACATAAATATAAACTCCTCTCACTCAAATATTTGGATTACTTGTGTACGTACCTTTATCTATTAAGCACACAGCAATCATGGTGATGTTGTTGTTGTTGTTGTCTGTAGTCCTGAGACTGGTTTCATGCAGCTCTCCATACAACTCTATCCTGTGCAAGCTTCTGCATTTCCCAGTACTTACTGCAACCTACATCTTTCTGAATCTGCTTAGTGTATTCATCCCTTGGTCTCCCTCTACGGTTTTTACACTCCACGCTGCCCTCCAATGCTAAATTTGTGATCCCTTGATGCCTCAGAACATGTCCAACCAACCGATCCCTTCCTCTTGTCAAGTTGTGCCACAAACTCCTCTTCTCCCCAACTCTATTCAATACCTCCTCATTAGTAATGTGATCTACCCATCTATTCTTCAGCATTCTTCTGTAGCACCACATTTCTAAAGCTTCTATTCTCTTCTTGTCTAAACTATTTAACGTCCACGTTCACTTCCATACATGGCTACACTCCACACAAATACTTTCAGAAACGACTTCCTAACACTTAAATCTATACTAGATATTAACAAATTTGTCTTCTTCAGAAACGCTTTCCTTGCCATTGCCAGTATACATTTTATATCCTCTCTACTTCGACCAGCATCAGTTATTTTGCTCCCCAAATAGCAAAACTCCTTTACTACTTTAAGTGTCTCATTTCCTAATCAAATTCCCTCAGCATCACCCGACTTACTTTTACTACATTCCATTATCCTCGTTTTGCATTTGTTGATGTTCATCTTATATCCTCCTTTCAAGACACTGTCCATTCCGTTCAACTGCTCTTCCAAGTCCTTTGCTGTCTCTGACAGAATTACAATGTCCTCGGCTAACCTCAACGTTTTTATTTCTTCTCCATGGACTTTAATACCGACTCCGAATTTTTCTTTTGTTTCCTTTACTGCGTGCTCAATATACAGATTGAATAACATCGGGGAGAGGCTACAACCCTGTCTCACTCCCTTCCCAACCACTGCTTCCCTTTCATGCCCCTCGATTCTTATAACTGCCATCTGGTTTCTGCACAAATTGTAAATAGCCTTTCGCTCCCTGTATTTAACCCCTGCCCCCTTTAGAATTTGAAAGAGAGTATTCCAGTCAACATTGTCGAAAGCTTCCTGCAAGTCTACAAATGCTAGAAACGTAGCTTTGCCTTTCCGTAATCTATTTTCTAAGATAAGTCGTAGGGTCAGTATTGCCTCACGTGTTCCAATATTTCTGCGGAATCAAAACTGATCTTCACCGAGGTCGGCTTCTACTAGTTTTTCCATTCGCCTGTAAAGAATTCGCGTTAGTATTTTGCAGCTGTGACTTATTAAACTGATAGTTCGGTAATTTTCACATCTGTCAACAGCTGCTTTCTTTGGGATTGGAATTATTATATTCTTCTTGAAGTCTGAGGGTATTTCGCCTGTCTCATACATCTTGCTCACCAGATGGTAGAGTTTTGTCAGGACTGGCTCTCCCAAGGCCGTCAGTAGTTCCAATGGAATGTTGTCTACTCCCGGGGCCTTGTTTCGACTCAGGTCTTTCAGTGCTCTGTCAAACTCTTCACGCAGTATCGTATCTCCAATTTCATGTTCATCTACATCCTCTTCCATTTCCATAATATTGTCCTCAAGTACATCGCCCTTGTATAGACCCTCTATAAACTCCTTCCACCTTTCTGCTTTCCCTTCTTTGCTTAGAACTGGGTTTCCATCTGAGCTCTTGATATTCATACAAGTGGTTCTCTTTTCTCCAAAGGTCTCTTTAATTTTCCTGTAGGCTGCATCTATCTTACCCCTAGTGAGATAAGCCTCTACATCCTTACATTTGTCCTCTAGCCATCCCTGCTTAGCCATTTTGCACTTCCTCTCGATCTCATTTTTGAAACGTTTGTATTCCTTTTTGCCTGCTTCATTTACTGCGTTATTATATTTTCTCCTTTCGTTAATTAACTTCAATATTTCTCCTGTTACCCAAGGATTTCTACTAGCCCTCGTCTTTTTACCTACTTGATCCTCTGTTGCCTTCACTATTTCAAACCTCAGAGCTACCCATTCCTCTTCTACTGTATTTCTTTCCCCCATTCCTGTCAATTGCTGCTTTATGCTCTCCCTGAAACTCTGTACAACCTCTGGTTTAGTCAGTTCATCCAGGTCCCATCTCCTTAAATTCCCATCTTTTTGAAGTTTCTTCAGTTTTAATCTACGGTTCATAACCAATTGATTGTAGTCAGAGTCCACATCTGTCCCTGGAAACGTGTTACAATTTAAAATCTGGTTCCTAAATCTCTGTCTTACGATTATATAATCTATCTGATACCTTCCAGTATCTCCAGGATTCTTCCATGTATACAACTTCCTTTTGTGATTCTTGAACCAAGTGTAAGCTATGGTTAAGTTATGCTCTGTGCAAAATTCTACCAGACGGCTTCCTCTTTCATTTCTCTCCCCCAATCCATATTCACCCACTATGTTTCCTTCTCCTCCTTTTCCTACTCTCGAATTCCAGTCACCCATGACTATTAAATTTTCGTCTCCCTTCACTACCTGAATAATTTCATTTGTCTCATCATAAATTCATCAATTTCTTCATCATCTGCAGAGCTAGTTGGCATATAAACTTGTACTACTGTAGTAGGCATGGGCTTCGTGTCTATCTTGGCCACAATAATGCGTTCACTATGCTGTTGGTAGTAGCTTACCCGCACTCCCAATTTTTTATTCATTACTAAACCTACTCCTGCATTACCAGTCTTTGATTTTGTATCTATAACCCTGTATTCACCTGACCAAAAGTCTTGTTCCTCCTGCCACTGAACTTCACTAATTCCCATTATATCTAACTTCAACCCATCCATTTCCCTTTTTAAATTTTCTAACCTACCTGAACTATTAAGGGATCTGACATTCCACGCTCCGATCCGTAGAACGCCAGTTTTCATTCTCCTGATATCGTCGTCCTCTTGAGTAGTCCCCGCCCGGAGATCCGAATGGGGGACTATTTTACCTCCGGAATATTTTACCCAAGAGGACGCCATCATCATTTAACCATACAGTAAAGCTGCATGCCCTCAGGAATAATTGCGGCTGTAGTTTACCCTTGCTTTCAGCCGTTCGCAGTACCAGGGCAGCAAGGCCGTTTTGGTTAGTGTTTCAAGCCCAGATCAGTCAATCATCCAGACTGTAGCCCCTGCAACTACTGAAAAGACTGCTGCCCCTCTTCCGGAACCACACGTTTGTCTGGCCTCTCAACAGATACCCCTCCATTGTGGTTGCACCTACGGTACGGCCATTTGTATCGCTGAAACACGCAAGCCTCCCCACCAACGGCAAGGTCCACGGTTCATGGGGGCAGGATCATGGTGATACTTATAGAGAAAATACATCAAATGTAATTTTTCATGCTAAGATGTGTTTCAGCCATCCACTCAAAGCACGAAGACCTCCACTAGATCACCAAGGACAAGGTGACAGACTGTCAGAGTTTCACAGTCGCACTTTCGTACTGGAAGATTTCCCCACTCGCAGAGACTTTCTGCATAAATGATGTGTTCCGTACGAATTCTATTTTGAATGAATATCACAATATTTTGTATGTTCCCCCCCCCCCCCCCCTCCGAATTCATTTATTTAGCTAACCGGTTTTCAGATTACAACGCCATCACTAGACTTTAAACCGGTTATCTAAATAAATTAATCCCATAGAAAATACACGATTTTGTACAATTCATTTATAATTATGTTGCTTTACCAAGGAGCGAGTGAAGAATCAGTTAATAATTCTGTTTAAATTTATTCATATATGAAGAGTGGAAACGTAACACGTTCTAAGTGCCATTTTTTTTTCAAAAACTGGTTATCAGTTCTATCGTGTTCTTTGTACTCTGTTTCATGTTCGTTTGCATGAACTAGCTGCCACGACATGGAGACAGTTTTTGAAATACACGTTAGTAGATAGCACACGCTCTTCGTGCCAAGCTGTGCTTCCTTCTGGAGTCCCAAGATTTAAAACGTATGAGAATTGCTTTTCTTTAACTATAGTTCTACTTTTTAAAAATCTACTTGTGTACCGGTTTTTTTGTACTTGTACTATCACAAATAAAACTACTGCCTCAGTATTAGCGGCAATTTCAACAAAAATTTTCTTCCTGCTATTTTTCAAACAGTGGTTGTGTACAAAATACAAGTTTATTTTTGCAAAGAAGAAAACAGCAACAAGCCACTGTTAACAGTGCCATTTATTTACACAAACAGCGCAGTTACCGGTTTCGTACCGACGGATCCGTCTTCAGACGGCTGTTTACGCTTGTATTACATTTGCTGTGGCGTACTTTAGTCGTTGAAAAAGAACAGCCATTGACTAATATAAACAAATATTCTGCGGGTTCGTAAATGGTAACGGAACTCTTTATGCAAAGAAACAGCATTATTAACAGTTGCTGGTAGATGGTTTTTTCTCTGCAGGAATAAACTTGTGAAACCTTTATTATTGGCACGGCACTTCGAATGTTCCTAATAGAGTATTTGTATCAAAATATTTAGCTGTGGTTCGGTGAACAGCATAATTCTGTGGTAGCAAAATACAAATTAGTTATGTAGAAACAGAGATACATTGCTTTTTATTCTCCTGTAAAATGACAGGTTCTGCACTTAGGAAGTTTTCCATTTTTGTACTTCATATGTCGAAGAAGAAGTTTTCCATTTTTGTACTTCATATGTCGAAGAAGTTCAAAGCCACTGGTGGTTTCTGGCAGAACTAAATTTCCTTTACCCTACGTCTATGGTCACAAGTTTTTTTGTCATCAGACTACCGGTTTCAGTCTATAATGCCCATCTTCAGATCTGTTTTATAAAAACATGTCCTAATGTACTGGAGCCATAGTGGCATCGTCAAATGTTAAACATAAAATCAGCACCAGCATCGTCAAATATACACTGCTGCTGCTGACAAGATGACTCTTGCATTTCAGGTTTATCGTAATATGACTGTGATGTGCAAATACTATTTGGGATGTATGATGTATGTGGTTTGCTAATGTACGTTTGTAGGTGCGCGGAGTGGCCGCGCGGTTAGAGGCACCACGTCAAGGATTGCGCGGCCCCTCCAACCGGAGGTTCCAGTTGTCCTTCAGACATGCGTGTGTGTGTTGTCCTTAGCATAAGTTAGTTGAAGTTAGATTAAGTACTGTGTAAGTGTAGGGACCGATGACCTCAACAGTTTGGTTTTTTGGGAATCCACACACTTCTGAAGTGAATAATATTTTGTTACGGTTTAATGAAATGAAAATGTTCGTGTTTGTAATTTAATATACGTGTGCAAGTTGTCATTTGTATAAAGTGGTACACGATTAGGAACGATGTGTAAGATATGTGTAATGTAAAGGATGGAGTGCTTCTGTACCACACGGAAGTTACTGTCGAAATCGTAGAAGATGACATGGATTTTTGGCGCGCTACCGGCAGAGCGAACATAAACGAGAGCACCGTCTGTAGGCAGCAGTGAAAGAGGCAACACTTGGACGGGGCAGGCAATGCCTTGCGTAGAAATTGTTGTCCTATAGCCTCGGCTGACGACTGCTGAATTATTAAGGCTTTAGGACAAGTTGTTGGGCTATGCTACCGTTGTCAGTCCACACTTCAAGGAACTTATATGCCGTACCATGTGTAGTGTAGCCGTCATGTGCAATGTAGCCGCCATTGCTATCCGCCACACCCATCAGTTCCTGCCAACAGGTTACGAACTGTATAATTACAATTGTAGATGCGTTAACCATTAATTCAAAAATATTTTTAAATAATTATGGTGTTAAACAGAAGATTTGGTTCACCCTGTTATTTTATTTCTAGTCGTTCACCTGTATAGGGTCCATTCCTAGTAGTTAACAGTTCCCAGTAAACCTGTTACAAAACAGAAAATTGCTTATGTGTCTCAGTGACACTGAGGTGGGGTTGCATAAAATGCTGAATGACAATATAGAGTGACCACAACCGAAATTTGACTATTGACAGATCATTTGTTAACAGAAAAGCATAACCAAAGTTTCCTAACAAATTTAAGTGTGGGTATTATAATGTTAGATTACTTAAGTATTTATTTAAGTATTAATGCAAACACAGAAGTCCTTCCCCGGGCCAAATTTTCTTTAGCACATAGTGATGATTAAGAATTTGTGGCCTTTCTAGATCAAAACTATGTATGTACGTGGGTGTAATAGTTAAAATATTCCTGTGTCTTTCTCAGAACGATAATCTGAAAAGCTATATTTGTTTGTGAAATTAAGTTATAGAACTGCAGGAAAATAGACCGAATTCACTTTTGCTTTCATGAAACGTAACCATTTCTTTGCTTAGTTACGGTGGTGACCGTAAATCCATTAAAGAAACCGCTTAATGAACTTGGTACAGAGGTGTCGCAGATTCAGTGTTATTTTATTTTACTGCTTTTCTTTCTAACAGCTACATGACACTTAGGAAAAGACGTTTCCATATCAGATAGCCAAACATCACGGTCAATACAGTAGAAGGGGTACCTTTATACGACAGGTGTATAATATACGCACGGCTCCTAGTGTAATAGTGTTACTCGTGGCTCTTCCCGTAGCAGGACTATTTGTTCTGTTAAGGTGTAGTGTTATAGACTGTCTCCGTTCATATTTGTCTGTGCGCATGATCTGTTTTTTTCAGAAGCTCCTCAGCAATATCATAATCACTATTTTTTCGCGTAGGCGTTCCAAAGTTCGTAACAACCAATATTCTACCAAAAAATATGTTCCTTTCGGATGTATTTCGGAACACACTTTCTAGCTGTTCTAATAACGGTACCAAAAAATCTGTAACAGATCTCCACTACAACCCGGAAACATCTTACAGCCTCATTAAAGCCTTGTGAGAAGGCGTTCTAGTTTGCTTTTCTCAAATTCAGCCTCGGTCATTGATCGGCTCTAATGACGAGTGTTTGTTTTCCAGTTTCGCACAGCGTATGGAAGTGGAGACTGCATAAAAACTGTCCGAGCACTTTTATAGTGTGTGGAGAGATTGATTTACAGTATGTTGTGCTACAAAACACCCACTTGAGCGTGTCCCTCCGTTTAGCATCTAATATGAGTCTTGGAGTTCGCTCTTCACCCCATTTTACAAGTTTTAAACCAACATCTACAACTAAAAAACTTAATTGTGTGAAGAAAAAGAGTTGTGTTTCAGACGTGGGGTTTTTCGTGAACCTGTGTTGAATCACTGATAAAAATTTCTTTTCAGGGAGTGATTCCTATAACTTGAATTAAGGATTTCGTGTAGGATTTTACAGCTCTCTGGCGTTGGCTTATTAGTATGTAACTCTTCGTTTCATAGGCAAGAGTGACTTGAATTCTCCTTCATAAGGATGCGTTCTGTAGATAAATATGAGGTAAAGAAGGGGTATTTGCCTAGTACAATCAGAGTAGAACCCAGTAGGAATTCTGTCAGCAGGTGAAGCCTTGTCCGCTTTCAATGGTTATAATTCTTTGGTGCGCTCATTTCAAATATTTCTCATATATGAGTGTGTACAGCCGACAAACAATACGATGTAGATAATTTCCTCAGCTTGAATATATTTTTAAATATCAAATGTGCCATTTCAGATTTCTCTCTGTTGTCTTCATATTCTCAGCGCCTAACCCACAACAGAGAGGAGGAAAGCGCCGAAAGAGAACTTGCTATTGTTTCCTGATAAATCTGTTGACAGGGTCCGACTGAGAAAATTATTTTGGGCTTCACACTTGTTATGGAAGGAGCGGTTGGCATATGGTTTTCACAGCAAGTCTATCTACAAACGTTTTTGTAACGTGAACGTAACAACGTCTGATTTCTCAATATTCTGCAAATGATACAATTTAACCAAGGTGAGAGTTTGTCGTCTTTTAATACCTTATTAAGAGGCTATTCTTTACACACTGGAAAAAGGCGATATAAATTAAGAGTACATAGAAAGCAAAAGGGAATGTAAACAGGCAACGTTTTATATGTGATGATGGCAGTTTTCAGTGTACCAGAACGTTAACCTGAACAGTTACTCCACGTTTAAAAGTCCACTCAAGCCTATCTGAATACCCGTTCAGCTTACCAACAACGAAGTTCAATATCAAAAGCTCATCTCAATGCACAACGCATTTTCAAATTTGAAACTGTTGCAATGAAACGATTGTGTCCTCTCTACGTAGCTCTTTCCCATGATAACATATTACGACACACATGCTCTTCAGATCGCAGAAACTCTTACCACAGTACTCGAGAAAGAACAGCAACCAGAAGGCGGAGATACATGCTCTGGTAGCTTCCTACTCAATAGTATCGCACAACTAACTTCTCTAATCAAAGCAGTTACTGTTTGCGTGACCAAGTACAAACCTACAGTGTTTGGAAAGTTCCGTTATAAACTTCTAGGGCTTGTGGAGGAAAGAGAATTCATAAGCTTTTGAATAGGAACCCACACCGTTTGAAAACATATTTGATTGGTGAGTGTGCAGCGGGACAATCACCGTGCTGGGTGGTAACGTCATTTGACGTCTATCCTATCTTTCTGACCTGGTTCGAGCCTCATTCACGTGTCTGTGAGTGTTAGAGCAGCACGGCTGAGTACGTCGACATGATCGTTCTGAACGGCGAAGCTCTTGGTACTGGCAGAGATGCCTGTCGCCCTTATTAAGATCGTTCTCCATGACGTCCCTCAACGTCTCATACTTTTTCCGCCAAAATTACGCAACGCCTTCGAGAAAGGCGAAACTTCAGCGTCACGAAGCGCTACTGTGGTGTTCTAAGGAGGCGCGGCACACCCGAAGCTGAAGAGGTCATACTGCATCACATTGAAGAGAACCTGTCAATGAGCACGCGAATAATTTCTGTGGCTATTAATCAGAGGAACTGTAAAAGAAGTGATGTACTGGGTCACGTTTAACCACTTAATTGTAAAAGTGGTCACGTTATCAACATGATTGCGTATGGTTGCAGCACGGAATTAGTTTGTTTCCGGACACGGGTTCAATTCAAAATATTATCTACTTACCCCCTCTATTCTAATATTCCAACTATGTACAAAATAAATGATTGAATAAGTATAATTTAATACCATTTCTCTTTAGTTAACGTTGGAAAATTATTAATTGGACCTTACAGCGCTCAATGCCGACTTTATCCTCGTATTACAAATTATACTCAGCACAAACTGAAATAGCGATTGTTAGTCAACAGACTGTCGTCATTTTCTTCTTAGTTGTGTAGTACATTATTGAGATATCCACATTATAAATATTACACCATAAATTGCACATTATTTTAACGCAAACGTACAATAAATTAACCATATTAAAAGCAGTGCATGGAGAGGCTAAGCGTTTCATGTAACTCTGGAGAACTCTTCCTTTTGCCGCTCCTGTTATACATTTTGATTTATAATAAGTAAGTGGTTTCTTTATGTGTATGCCAAATACGTCTTTTGTGGCAGATCTCTACCACTAACAGATGTGTCATGTGTATTTTTAGTGCACCCGTAGGTCAGTTAGGCCAACTATTCTTATTAAAAATTTCACACACAAATGTTAATAACTTATTTAATACACGTCGTACAAATGTTGTGATATTTTCAAAGGAATTATCTCTGTACTGCGATTTCAACGCTGTCTGTAGACCTTATGTAGCTATTTCGGAAGCAATTTCTGTGTTTTTGATGAACATATACAGGGTGAACCAGAACACCTACAAATTTTCTAGTATGGTAGTGTAGGCCATAACAGTAACGAATTATCTAGCAAACATAAGCTCTAAAATGCATACCTTAAGAGCCATGTAGGCCTACACTTGTTTATTTTCGACACTGTAAAACGCACCTCTTCTACTGTAAGTTCTTTGCTTTCACTACTTTGTGATGAGGTAGTTTAACCAAAACAAGAAATATATGTCTAGTAGACATGGGCTCTGAAATATATACCAAGCTACATCCATGTGCTGCCTGAGTTCCGTCGCCTGCCAATGCCACCACGTACGTGTCGCAATGTCTCGGCGCTAGTATCTCCGTGCCGTGTGGCTTACCAACCCCGCCCCCCTGAACCGCGTCACCTACGTGGAGCTACGTCCTGGCCACAGCGTTTCCGCACCGAAGACACCAATCTCTGATATAACGTTTTTCAGTGCATTCACTGTAGCAGCGGTCAATAGATTTAAGTTAAGTAACAGCAGCAGTTCCATGTAATTAGGCTGTGTTTCGAATCACCAGCCATGACCACCAAAATGGTGCAAACGTTGAGTGATTGTGGATCAGAAGGTGTTAAAGAGTGACGCAAGTAGCCATAGAATCCCCGGGGCAGGGACAACTATAGGAAATTCGGGTACTTTTAGAAATCAATTAGCTGCAATCATTATTATGGTGATGGGATTGGAGAAATGGAAGCGAAGCTTGACTAGAAATTTAGAAAGTTGGATTCGGAAATATAAAATCTAGCCAAAATCTGAATCAGTTTGTCTTTCACACATTTTGCAGTGTTATTCTTTTATCTGCCTCTGCCTCCAAGATTACTTTATTAATTAATTAACCTTCTGATTGAATCTCTCTACCATTTTGGCACTTATTTCAATTTTCCTTTCAGTTTCTGTTAATCTGACTTCTAACTCATCAAACAACCCACTCTCAGCATTTATTCTATCCCTAACAGTTGCTTCTAAATTTTCAAATTTGTCCCCAAATTCAAATTTTAGTGCTGTAATACTGTATCATTTACAAATTCAAATTCCACTTCATTTAAATTGCATTTTATGTCTCTTGTCAGTTCAAGTTTTATTTCCCTTATCTCAGAATTTATAAACTTCTGGTTGTTCTGGTGTGCTTTAACTGTCTAGAATCGCTTATATTTAGCCATCGCTACTCACTGAGCATGACGTTACGTCATATTTTAAAAGTTCGTTCTTACTATGCGTCACCTGACATAGGAGTGGGAGCTTTATTATAATAGGTTTCTACGGTGGAGGGAGGGGGGATCTGCTGTTATCTATTTCTTCTTGCATTACTATGATTTGTGCTCATCGTTGAATGAACCGTAGGCTCCAGTTCGCCTCCAGCTGCACGAATTATCCGCCGGTAGGGTAGGCCTGTATCCAACTGTTCATGGTGTTAAGCTGTTTTACTCTTTCTGTGTATTCTCTGATGCGTTTCGTTAATGCCGGCTGCATAGCCAGTACACGGGTTTCCTCAAGTATGATTTCCTTGCCGGTTTTCAAGTACAACCTTTTCAAATTATGACGTAACGACAGGCTCAGTGAGTAGTACTGACAAAATGTAAGTGACTCCACATAGATGAAGCACATTTCAACATCCAGAGGAAGGCCATTGTCACCGTGGCCGCGAAGTTGGTTTCTCCAGTTTAGTTTTCTACTTTATGACGTGCTACACCACTCAGAAAACTTTTATGTCACCATGATGAGCAGTTTGTAGATATTGTGGAATTTGAAACAGTGTTTATAAATAAGAATTGGGGACAGGCAACGTAGCCGAGATTACAAATAATATTCAAATGGGACGTGATACCGAGATGGTAAGGGAATATGAAGAAGTTACGTGTTGAGAAGTTAAGAAGCCCAAGGAATTAATTTGTTGGGTTAGGCCAATAGGTTGCTAACTGAAATCTCAACTTCAAAGAGGAGCCTGCCAGAATATTTACAATGGGAACTCATTCGTAGACAATTTGATTCTGTGGAAGAATACCTCAACTTTCCTGAGTACTTAGATAGGGTTATTTGCTGCAGATCATGGTATCTTAAGCAGAGACAGAATGTTAGTTGTGAAGATAGAGAAAATTACTATAATAAAAATTGTAGTGGGTACAATGGTTATAGATAGAGGGAAGAGAGACATGGACATAGAAATCAAGACAGAGATTGGATAGACACCATGGAGAGAATAGAAATTTTTAGGGAATAAAGAATAATTTTGGGCCAAGGAGGGATTTTGATAGGTAAGGAACAAGGTAGGAGGGACCAACAAATGTTAATTTTTACTGTAGACAATAGGGAAACTGCCAAGTGCCTCACTCGAGGTCTGCAGAGGAGCTGATAACGATGCAACAAAATAAATTAAATAGGGATCAATACAACAAGAGGTGAATGTTAAAGGGAAAGCAGAGAAATGTGTATATGCTACATGGACAGTATTAATGGTATTAAAGATCCTATAGGGGATGTAATGAAAGAATAAGGAGACAAAGTAAGAGATGGAAAAATGATAACTGTTGTCTTCATATTGAAGAAATATTTGTTAGAAATGAAGTAGGTGAAAGAGTAAATGTTGAATGCAGTAGAGGTTTAGGTCCAGTGATAAATACTGAAATATCAGGAGCAGACAAATCAATCTCACCAGAAATGAAACAAAAAGTAGATATGGGCTCTAGGGGCAAAAGTATACATGACAATAGCGGTAACTGTGAGGAAGAAGTAGATGTCAGGTCAATGTCAAACAATGGGGAAAATTGTGTGGTTGGTGAATCTGAGATTATTCAAACTGAGGCAGGTATTGCCTTTAATGACATTTGTGTTTTAATGATGATGTAGTTAATGAAGTATACAATATATATTGCTATTGAGGGTTGTCCTAAAAAAATGGTTCAAATGGCTCTGAGCACTATGGGACTCAACTGCTGAGGTCATAAGTCCCCTAGAACTTAGAACTAGTTAAACCTAACTAACCTAAGGACATCACACACATCCATGCCCGAGGCAGGATTCGAACCTGCGACCGTAGCAGTCGCGCGGTTCCGGACTGCGCGCCTAGAACCGCTAGACCACCGCGGCCGGCGAGGATTGTCCGACTGAGAAAATTTAAACACATATTACTTTCAATGATGGTCATTACAAATCAGGATGTTAACTGTAATTGTTTGGGAAAGGAAGAGACTGACTATATTGTTAATGACTCCATACTTTATGCTAATACTAATGAGGATTTTCTTCCAGAGGAATGGGATGGATTGAATTTTAAAGTGGGAAGGGAGCTGGAATCGTTATTTGAAGAACATGGTACTGAGGACGCTCTAACCCACTCCTACTCAACAAGGGAAAAACGGACCACCTAATTTATAAACAACCACCTTCCCGCGGGTGGGTAAACGGAGAAGAATGGTGGGATGACCCCAAAGCAAAACGGCTGGTGACCTCATCAAGAAAACAAGTAGAATGAGATATTCACTCTGCAGCGGAGTGTGCACTGATATGAAACTTACTGGCAGATTAAAACTGTGTGTCCGACCGAGACTCGAACTCGGAACCTTTGCCATTCAGGGCAAGTGCTCTACCAACTGAGCTACCGAAGCACGACTCACGCCCGGTACTCACAGCTTTACTTCTGCCAGTACCTCGTCTCCTACCTTCCAAACTTTACATAAGCACAGGTCCCGAGTTCGAGTCTCGGTCGGGCACACAGTTTTAATCTGCCAGGAAGTTTCAAAACAAGTAGAATTTAACAAGAGTAAATCAAACAACAAATCACCAATCACTTAACTTCTAATAAACTACGATTTCTCAAGAGGAGATTTCTGGCGCGGCACCCCCAAATCGCTCTACTTGCAACTTGATTTTAACTTCTAAGAAAGTCTTACGGTGAAAGGGTGGCAACTTTATTTACTAAAATGATCATTTAAATAAAAGCCCATGAAATGCAATATTATGTAAAATTCTACAAGCTTGGCCAAACAATAGTTAAAATGCTCTACAGTACACAGATACGCTTAAAGTTCTCTGACTACAGATACTGCGATAAGGAACAGCTCAGTAGGTAGTTGAAGAGCAATGTACATCTCTAACAAGGGCAATCACAAACATCAGAAAGAAAAACGCAGGTACAAAGAAGGTAATTGCGAAGAAACAAGGGTACCAGAAGAAATGCTGCAGTTGATCGATTAAAGAAAGAAGTACAAAAATGTCCGGGGCAGTTCTGGAATACAAAATACAAGGCACTTGGTAATTAAATAAATAGGAAGTGCAGGGAAGCTAAGGCGATATGACCGCATGAAAATTGTCAAGAAATCGAAAAAGAAAAGGTTTGAAAATCTGTGGTAAGGTCTTACGGGACCAAACTGCTGAGGTCTGAGGTCCCTAAGTTTACGCAGTACTTAATCTAAGTTAAACTAACTTACGCTAAGGGAGGACTCGAACCTCCGACGGGGGGAGCCACGCGGGCCGTGAGAAGGCGCCATAGACCGCGCGGCTAACCCGCGCGGCGAGTAAGACTTGAATGGGAATTCTACGTTAAATACAGAGAAAAGGGCGGGTAGGTGCAAAGGGTACACTGAAAGCCTCCAAGAGAGAGAACACCTATCTGAAGACAAGATAGACTAAGAAACGGCATCCGCTATAGAAGAGAGAGGGGATCCAGTATTAGAACCAGCATTTAAACAAGCTTTGGAAGACTTACGATCGAATAAGGCAGGAGGAACAGATAACGTTCCACCATAATTTCTAAAATCACTGGTAGAAACAGCAACATAGGGACAATTCACGTTGGTGTGTTCAATGTGTGAGTCTACCGATGTACCAACTAATTTTCGGAAAACCATCACCTACACAATTTTAACACTGCAGGAATCGACAAGTGCGACAATTATCGCACAATCAGTTTAACAGCTCATGCGTCCAAGTTTCTGATAAGAACAATATACAGAAGAATGGAAAACAAAATTGAGGTTCTATTACATGACCATCAGTTTGGCTTCAAGAAAGCTAAAGGAACCAGAGCGGCAGTTATGAGGTTGTGGCTGATAAGGCAGGTTCGTAGGATATGTCGACCTGGAAAAAGCGTTCGAAATCGTCAGATGGTGCAAGATGTTCGCAATATGGGTAATCCATAGGGAAAGACGGGTAATATACAATATGTACAGGAGCCAAGAGGGAACAGTAAGAGTAAAAAGCCAAGAACGAAGTCCTCGCCTTAAAAAGGGTATAGCAGAGGGATGTAGTCTTTCACTCGTAGTGTTCAATCTATACATCGAAGAAACAAGATGGAAATAAAAGAATGTTGGATAAGTAGAATTAAAATTCAGAGTCGAAAGATATCAATGGTAAGATTCGCTGCTGACATTGCCATCCTCAGTGAATGTGAAGGAATACAGGATTTACTAAATGGAACGGAAAGTCTCATTAGTACACAGTATGGATTGAGGGTAAATCGAAGAAAGACGAAACTAATGAGAGGAAGTAGGAATCAGGTCAGCCAGATGCTAACGTCAGGATTGGTGATCACGAAGTAGATGAAGTTAAGAAGTTCTGCTACCTAGACAGCAAAATAACCCATGACGGACAGAGCGAGTGGGGCATAAAAAGTACACTAGCGCTGGAAAAAGGGGCATTCCTGGCCAAGAGAAGTCTATTGGTATCAAACACAGGTCTTAATTTAAGGAAGAATTTGAGATACGGTGCTACAGAAGTATGTTGAAAATTAGCTGCTCTGATAAGGTATGTAATGATGAGGTTCTCTGGGAAACTGGAGACGAAAGGGATATATGGAAAATACTGACAGGCAGAAGGGGACTGGAAGGTAGGACATCTTTTCAGACATCACAGAATAGCTTCCGTGATGCTAGAGGAGGTTGCAGAGGGTAAAAACTGTAGAGGAAGACAGAGATTGGAATCACTAACTGAAGAATTATGCTGCATGTGCTATTCTGAGGTGAAGAGGTTGGCACAGGAGAGGAATTCGTGACGGGTGGCATGAAACCAGTCACAAGAATGAAGACTTAAAACAAAAAAATATGAGGAATGCTAACTGAAGAATTATGCTGCATGTGCTATTCTGAGGTGAAGAGGTTGGCACAGGAGAGGAATTCGTGACGGGTGGCATGAAACCAGTCACAAGAATGAAGACTTAAAACAAAAAAAGATGAGGAATGCTAACGGGAGGTAAACACTAGACAAAGTTGGAGTAACCGGCGAAACGTTAACATACTACGTTTGGGAGCACGGAATGTAAAAAATGAGAAGCTGGTAGTGAAGCTATAAAATCTGAGGAAGAGAACGGAAAGGCTCATCCAAGAAGTAGTGTGGGATGATGAGGTTGGGGGGGGGGGGGGGGGGGGGGAGGGGGGGGGAGCATCAGTGAAATGAAATGGAGAAAAATACGAAAATAACGGGAGTATCAGTCGTTACGAGTAGGAAACTAGTGCATAAGTGAACTGGTGTGAACAGTTTTCATCTGAACCGACACGATACCATCGCCAACATAGTAGTTCACGTGCACATGCCGAGGGCACAAGCAGAAAATGAAGATATAGAGAAAATGCATAGGGATGCTGAATGGGTAATTCAATATTGGAAAAGAGAAGATAACGTAATAATCACGTAGGACTGGAAGCAGTAGTAGGAGAAGGAATAAAAGAATATGGACTTGGTGGTAGAAATAAGAGGAGACAGTCTCATTGAGTTCTATAATGATTTTCGGATAGTAATAGCGAATCCACTATTCAAAAATTACAAGAGGAGTGGGTATACATCGTAAAGGCCGGGAAATATGAGAAGATTCCTGATGGATTACATCTTGAACAGACAAAGATTCGAAATCAGATATTGTTTCGTTTGGTTTACCGAGAAGTAGAACTAGACCTCGAATACAATTTAGTAGAGGTGGAGGGTAGGTTGAAGTTTAAGAGCCTAGTCTTACAGAATGAATGTAGA
Source organism: Schistocerca americana (assembly GCF_021461395.2). Taxonomy (NCBI): domain Eukaryota; kingdom Metazoa; phylum Arthropoda; class Insecta; order Orthoptera; family Acrididae; genus Schistocerca; species Schistocerca americana. The sequence continues at coordinate 457,076,588 of NC_060123.1, forward strand.
AAAAAATGAGACACTGATATACTGAGGAATGTTGAGATTCTTTTGTAGATCTCTGAGCCTGTAGATACTGTGATAGTGAATACTACAGCAGGTAGTTCAGTTGAAGATGACTGGAGATTTCTGAAAATGATACTTGCAAAAGTTGGAAAGATAAAAATAGGCACAAAGGTGGCTACAAAGAAACGTTGAGTAACAGAAGAAATAAGAGTAGTTCAGTTAATCACAGAAAGAAAGAAGTACAAAAATGTCTAGGATAATTCAAGACCATAGATGTGCACAGAAGAGAAGGGTAAAGCAAAATAGTGAAACAAAGGCACAAACAATAAGAGTGCAGAGGAGAGAAAGAGAGAGAGAGAAAGGGACAGAGAGAGAGACAGGGCGGGTAGCCGAAATAGTACACTGAATGGATCAATGACGTGAAAGATTTGACCGATGTCGTCATTGAGGAAGAAATGGGAGACGTTATAAAGACATATGGGAACTAGTATTAAATTCATGGATCGTTAGAGCCTTGGAAGACATGCAATCATATGAGACAGAAGGCGCAGGTAACATTCCTCCATAATTCTAAAATCATGGAGAAAGTGGCAACAAGCTGGCAATTTGAGCTGTACGAACTATGACTCTGGATACATATCATCGTACTTCAGAAACAATTTCGTCCACACGATCCCGAAAGCATTAATAGCAGATAAGTGCGGCACCTGTCGCACGACAAGGTTAATAGAGGAATGGAATAAAAAGGTAAGTGCTAATTGGAAGTTGAGAATGATAACAGAAGCAAGACTTAAGAAAAGTAAGAGTTGGAAAAAGCGTTAGGTAATATAAAAGACTGCTGGAAGTATGAAAATATGAGAAAATTCGAGTAACCCGTAAGGAAATGAATGAACAGTAAGACGAATAGCGAATATCCACTCAACGTAAGCCGAAGATATACGAAAGTAATGTGGGGGAGCAGAAATGAGATTAGCGATAAACTTAACGTCAAAATTTAAAGACGACGGAGGAAAGGCATAATAATACACTACAGACGAAGCAAAGAGGACATAGAAAGCAAACTAACGCATTCAAAAAAGTCCATTAATGGCCACAATAGGTCTGCTAATATCAAACATCAGCCTTCACATGAGGAAAAAATTTCTGATAATGTACACTTGCAGCACGGCATTTTATGGTAGAGAACCATAAGCTCTGGGAAAACCGGAAAAAGGAAAGAATCAAAGGGCCTGAGATATGCTGTTATAGAACTGAAAAAGAGTGTCATTCCATGCCTTGCCCACGTTGTAGCTACGTATTTTTTGTATTTCTGCAGAATTAGACTCGCTCTATTCAGTACAAAAGGCAAGCCTGAATATTGCGTTGCACGCTTTGCTACAGATTATTCCTCAATTTCCTCTTTGCTTCATCAATTTCAAGTGTTTGATTCAGCTTGAATCTCCTCTCATTATAATCATCTAGTGTATTTCTGCACGTACCTGTTGTACGGGAGCACCCTTTTACTGGAAGCTAATTGGCAAGAAGCAACTGATCACCTAATCAGGGTGAGTACCGAGCTGCGAACACAATATCATATACGGATAATGCAGGAGTAAGTCTCATAATGAAGAAGAAAACAAGTAAGCTATGCAGAAATTCTGCAACTGGACTCCCAGACTTCAGCACTTCATGTTCGCTCATTGTACCCTGGAATACCCGAACAACTCTCTCGAAGAGCATCTTCATTGATCACTTCTTTATTTCTACATGTTATTAAGCAAGACTATTCTCTAGTGGTTCACCTGTAGTTATGTTTTAAATTATCTGTAGAGTGACATCTTCCCTGCAGATTTATATTTGTGTCTCCCATAACAATAACACTCATATTGTAAAACGAGTGAGGACATAGCTAACTGGAGTGGTGATACTATTTCGATGGTGTTTAGTTTACAGATGATTCTTATCTAACATTCCTAATTCTGTATAGAGTTGCTCGACATTACAGACATAATCATTAAAGTTCGTCGTCGTGCAAAAACATCAGTGACGACTAGGTAAGGGAACTTTATTGCTCACAAGCCAACTTGCATCGGCCCATGAGCTCATCTTGAGTGGTAGGCTTGTATTAGATTCATACTAACTAAAAGTTCACATGTTCAAATCCTAACCTGGTGTACTACTGAAGATGAACTCGTGCCTCGACATTATTTCGGCATCGAGAAAGCTGAATTAGTCAGCTGTGCCCCATGTATACCTGACACAAGGCCAACGACCAATTAAAACCCTCATCCACATTTAGGTGTCAATGGGCAGATAAGGCGTTGGCACCCAGTCTCGCAGTGAGTGTGAAAAAGAGAAAGGTTTAAGGTTTCTCGAAGGTGTGGAGGAAATTAAACAATTTACACATGGTACAATAGAACCCCCATTGAGAATGAATAAATTTTCTAAGATACGCACCATACGATGCCTCGTAAGAACGTTCCCTGCTTTTATACAATAATTTTCCTTGTGCAAATTCACCCCTGTGTTGTTTATTTGTTGATCTGCATGATATTAGGCCAATGAGTAAACTGGTAGACGTCGTTAGACAGAAACGGAAACCGATCATACCAGCGCAGGCTTAATTGCAAAATATTGCGTACTGCCGACAATTGATTGGAAAAATATCTCAGGGGGCTCGGGCACTTAATTGAAAAGTAATTAACGAAAGGACACTAATCATAACCTACAGATCGTGTCCAAATAACCCTCCGCCAACCTGGCCTACTTTATGTTGATTAAGAGACGAGGTAGTGTCTTGAATCAGTGACGGAGCCGACACTATACATAGATTTAAATAACCTTTATCGATCAAATATATTTACAAATACGATACTTACATCTTATGAGCTTGAGCTCCTAACGACAAAATGTGATAATAAAGAATGAAGATTAAAGAGCTGTACGCCTTCACTTATTCTCAGTGGGTGCATTCACCTCTTTTACAACAACTGGAAGTTTTGCTACGTTTGCAATCTTTGAACATTTGGAAAAAAAGTTTATCACAAAAATGTGTTTTACAGATGAGATATCGTTTCTTATTCCACATCATTGATTATCAGTTATGAAAGTCAACTTAGGAGCAAAACAGAAATAGCAATATTAAATAATTCAATGGCCCATGTATATGTGACACAATGTCAACGACCAATTAAAACGCCGATCATCGTTTAGGAGGCAATAATATATGGCCCAGATCCCTATTCGCTCTAGTCCAAACGAGCAAAAACCATAGTTTCGCATCCATCACAAGAATGTGAAGACTCCTGCCATTTCTTAGGCTGTTGCATAGATACTTCTAGTCCTTCTAATAAGAAAGCTACACTCTTTTATAGAAACATTTTGCTGAAACGTGCCTGAGATTTGAACGTCCGATGGAAACGGTACGATATTGCTTGCGCTGTGACACACGCATTGCATGATCGTTCCGTGTCGGCAAAGATACGGAGAACGTAACAGAAATAGCCTCTCAGCAGAGAAAAAGGGACCTAAAAATGGCAGAGGCGAATATATTTCACGCAACACGCAGCGCTCGGAGCACGTAGTAAAACGACATCAGCAACTTTTCTCTCGTTGTGGAGACTATCAGGGGGAGGAATGAACAGCGGAAAAGTTGTGTAATTCCAGCTTCTGTCACTGACAGCAATCTCCCACAACTGAAGCGGCTGTCCGCTGTTACACCACATCAACAGGGGGAGGCTTTTCCCTGGCAGGGTCTCCGTCTCCGAAAGTTGCGAATCTCCATAGACTTGAGGTCTCTGCCCTCTTCATGATACGTATCTTTCGTAGAAGGCGAGATAAAAACCTCCATAAAAATTGGGCTGCTCATAATCAAGCTATACACTAATAAGAATAATAAAAATTATAAGTCTTTACGTCTGTAATTTACATTAGTTTACCCTGAAGAAAAAAATATCGCAACACCAAAAAATAATTAATGTAGATTAATGAAATTTCGGGAATACATTTATCTAGGTAACATATTTCAGTGATAACATTGCAAGATCACAGGTTAAGGGAGGTGCGAGACAACCCTTTGCATATGTGATATGCTGGTACATCAATAACCGGTATAATCACCGTAATGTTTGAAAGCATGCAAACGTGTATGCATTGTGTCGTACAGGTGCCGGATGGCCGTTTGTGGGACGGAGTTCCATATCTGTTGAACTTGGTCGGTCAGTACAGGGACAATCAATGCTCTTTGTGAATGACGCTGCAGTTGTTCGATGACGCACCATATGAGCTCGTTTGGAGACAGGCCTGGTAATCGAGCGGACCAAGGCAACATGTCGACACTGTGTAGAGCATGGCCGTCCGAGGTGACCGAGCGGTTCTAGGAGCTTCAGTCCGGAACCGCGCTGCTTCTACAGTCGCAGGTTCGAATCCTGCCTCGGGCATGGGTGTGTGTGATGTCCTTAGGTTAGTTAGGTTTAAGTAGTTCTAAGTCTAGGGGACTGATGACCTCAGATGTTAAGTCCCACAGTGCTTAGAGCCATTTGAACCATTTGTAGAGGATGTTTGTTATAACAGTGTTATGTTTAAAAATACCTCTTGGAGTACTGATCTTGAATGTCAGTACAAAAGGTCGAATCACCAGATTGACGTACACATTTATAGTGAAGGTCCATGGGACAACCATGAGAGTGCCCCTCATCTCACACGAAATCGCATCCCCGACCATAACCCCAGGTGTGGGTTCAGTGCGTATAGCACGCAGGCAGTTTGGTTGCAGACCTTCAACCGGCCTTCTCTAACCAAAACACGGCCACCACTTGCACCGAGGCAGAATCTACTTTCTTCATCAAGCACAACAGATCTCCATCCTGCCTTCCGATGAGCTTTCGCTTGACTCCACTGAAGTCGCGAATGGCGGTGATTTGGATCAGTGAAGTGTACACTTCAGGGCACCCGGCTCAGAGCTGTCCTTCAAGTAACCGATTTGTAACAGTTCGTTGTGTATTAGTTGAAAACAGTCTTGGTTGCAATTTCAGTTTTTTTTTATTTATCAACTACGCGTTTCACCTTATTTAGGCATCTTCAGGCTGATCTTAATTTGGTATTTCTTAGGACGATCCCTTAGACAGTCTAGCTAAAGGGCACCGTCGAGTACATCAGCCCAACATCGCATTAGAAGGACTAGAAGTATTTATGCAATGTTATGCAACAGCCTAAGAAATGGCAGGAGTCTTCACATTCTTGTGATGGATGCGGAACAATGGTTTTTGCTCGTTTGGACTAGAGTGAATAGGGATCTGGGCCATATATTATTGCCTCCTAAACGATGGTCGGCGTTTTACTTGGTCGTCTAAAGGATCGTCCTAAGAAATGCCAAATTTAGATCAGCCGGAAGATGCCTAAATAAGGTGAAACGCGTAGTTGATAAATAAAAAAAAATTTAAATTGCAACCAAGACTCTTTTCAACTAATACTACTAAACACTGGTTTGCTGATTCATGCCACAGATGGACTGGAAGATTTTCTATAGTTCGTCTTGTCACTGTGGTACCAACAGCTGCTCAAACTGGTGCTGCAGATGCAGTATGATGCGACAGAGCCATATGCCGACCACGAAAGTCTTCCCTTTCTTTAGTGCCACGTAGCCGTCTGGAGACAGGACTTCCTGCGACCATACATTCTCGTGATTACCGCTAGCAGCAATAATGTACAGTCGATACATTCCTGCCACATCAATCTGCAATACCGTAGAAGGAACATCCAGTTTCTCTTAGCTCTATTGCACGGCCCCGTTCGAACTGTCAGGGGTTCATGATGGCGTCTTTGTCGCCTTCAAGGCATTCCTGAGTAAAACTCAATCATCACGTCCAATCCCAAAGATAATTAACGCTATTAGCATCGCTCTTATGCGACGGGCGCGAAATTTAAGTAGACGTCATCTTTCAGAGGTATAAAAACGGCTATCTGCTTTCGTATATGTCGCACAACTTTTTCTTTGTGTTCAACATTTTTCCCCTGTCAGCGTATTTATTCAAGAAGGGCTTCGCCTGAAGCGTATCTAAAAGATGTGTGATTACGTTACTGCTGTTCAGAAAACGTATAAACGAATGGTGGTAGGAGAGACATTTATTGATAATCGCACCTCATTATTACAAATTGTAAAGTGAACAATTTGTGAAATGTGTTACAGAGTGGTAAGGATTTGTATTGTTGAGCAAATGTGTCAGCTTACACAGTTTATGGTCTGCCTTGGTGGCACGCTAGCATATCAGTTCCCGGTTGCCGTGGTGCGCAGTCACGACTAAGCGTCTTGTCTACAGCGAACGCGGTCGCCGCTTTCTCTAGGTGTGTAGTTTCGTAATTGTTTGAGAGCAGCAGTTACGTCCATTTCAGTTCTCGTTTTCGCACAGGCTGCTACATTAAGTAAAACTGAATCATAGGAATTTTTCGCCGCTCAAATGCGTAACGTTATAGAAAGTATTTATGAATTCTATCAGTGCTGAATTTAGTGAAAAGCAGTATAACGTACGAGACTGGTTCAGTAAGCCCAGCTGCAATTACGTATGTAGATTTAGGTCTACGATATGTCAGAATTTACTGTTTGGTCTTTGAAGCTACATGTGATAAGATACGAAACAATCTGAAGATTTATGGCACTGTCTACCACGTCAGGAGGCCGTGGTCTAGGGGTAGCGTCTTTGATTCATAATCAAAATGTCTCCGGTCCCGGATTCGATCCCCGCCACTGCCTAAATCTTGATAAATAATCAGCATTGGCGGCCGAAGACTTCCGGCATAAGAAGTCAGTCTCATTCCGCCAATGGCCTTGTCAAAGAGAGCGGAGGAGCGGATAGAGGTTCAGGGCACTCTCTTGTCCTAGGGGTGGGAAATTGCCCCTAAAGGCGGAAGAATCAGCAATGATCAACGACATGAGGATGCAGAAGGCAATGGAATCCACTGCATTAAAGACACGTAACGTGTATCCACAGCACATGTTGCCTGTAATTGAAGAAGTGTCATGATGATCTCTCCATTGGCAAAAGATTCCGGAATAGTCCCTCATTCGTATCTCCGGGAGGGGACTGCCAAGGGGGAGGTTGCCATGAGAAAAAGACTGAATAATCAACGAAAGGATGACGTTCTACAAGTCGGGGCGTGGAATGTCAGAAGCTTGAACGTGGTAGGGAAACTAGAAAATCTGAAAAGGGTAATGCAAAGGCTCAATCTAGATATAGTAGGGGTCAGTGAAGTGAATTGGATGGAAGACAAGGATTTCTGGTCAGATGAGTATCGGGTAATATCAACAGCAGCAGAAAATGGTATAACAGGTGTAGGATTCGTTATGAATAGGAAGGTAGGGCAGAGGATGTGTTACTGTGAACAGTTCAGTGACCGTGTTGTTCTAACCAGAATCGACAGCAGACCAACACCGACAACGATAGTTTAGGTATACATGCCGACGTCGCAATCTGAAGATGAACAGATACAGAAAGTGTATGAGGATGTTGAAAAGGTAATGCAGTATACAAAGGGGGATGAAAATCTAATAGTCATGGGCGACTGGAATGCAGTTGTAGGGGAAGGAGTGGAGGAAAAGGTTTCAGGAGAATATGGGCTTGGGACAAGGAATGAAAGAGGAGAAAGACTAATTGAGTTCTGTAACAAGTTTCAGCTAGTAATAGCGAATACCCTGTTCAAGAATCTCAAGAGGAGGACGTATACTTGGAAAAGGCCGGGAGATACGGGAAGATTTCAATTAGATTACGTCATGGTCAGACAGAGATTCCGAAATCAGATACTGGATTGTAAGGCGTACCCAGGAGTAGATATAGACTCAGATCACAATATAGTAGTGATGAAGAGTAGGCTGAAATTCAAGACATTAGTCAGGAAGAATCAATACGCAAAGAAGTGGGATACGGAAGTACTAAGGAATGACGAGATACGTTTGAAGTTCTCTAACGCTATAGATACAGCAATAAGGATTACGCAGTAGGCAGTACAGTTGAAGAGGAATGGACATCTCTAAAAAGGGCCATCACAGAAGTTGGGAAGGAAAACATAAGTACAAAGAAGGTAGCTGCGAAGAAACCATGGGTAACAGAAGAAATACTTCAGTTGATTGATGAAAGGTGGAAGTACAAACATGTTCCGGGAAAATCAGGAATACAGAAATACAAGTCGCTGAGGAATGAAATAAATAGGAAGTGCAGGGAGCTAAGAATAAATGGCTGCAGGAAAAATGTGAAGACATCGAAAAAGATATGATTGTCGGAAGGACAGACTCAGCATACAGGAGAGTCAAAACAACCTTTGGTGACATTAAAAGCAACGGTGGTAACATTAAGGGTGCAACGGGAATTCCACTGTTAAATGCAGAGGAGAGAGCAGATAGGTGGAAAAAATACATTGAAAGCCTCTATGAGGGTGAAGATTTGTCTGATGTGATAGAAGAAGAAACAGGAGTCGATTTAGAAGAGATAGGGGATCCAGTATTAGAATCGGAATTTAAAAGAGCTTTGGAGGACTTACGGTCAAATAAGGCAGAAGGGATAGATAACATTCCATCAGAATTTCTAAAATCATTGGGGGAAGTGGCAACAAAACGACTATTCACGTTGGTGTGTAGAATATATGAGTCTGGCGATGTACCATCTGACTTTCGGAAAAGCATCATCCACACAATTCCGAAGACGGCAAGAGCTGACAAGTGCGAGAATTATCGCACAATCAGCTTAACAGCTCATGCATCGAAGCTGCTTACAAGAATAATATACAGAAGAATGGAAAAGAAAATTGAGAATGCGCTAGGTGACGATCAGTTTGGCTTTAGGAAAAGTAAAGGGACGAGAGAGCCAATTCTGACGTTACGGCTAATAATGGAAGCAAGGCTAAAGAAAAATCAAGACACTTTCATAGGACTTGTCGACCTGGGAAAAGCATTCGACAATATAAAATGGTGCAAGCTGTTCGAGATACTGAAAAAAGTAGGGGTAAGCTATATGGAGAGACGTGTCATATACAATATGTACAACAACCAAGAGGGAATAATAAGAGTGGACGATCAAGAACGAAGTGCTCGTATTAAGAAGGGTGTAAGACAAGGATGTAGCCTTTCGCACCTACTCTTCAATCTGTACATCGAGGAAGCAATGATGGAAATAAAAGAAAGGTAAAGGAGTGGAATTAAAATACAAGGTGAAAGGTTATCAATGATACGATTCGCTGGTGACATTGCTATCCTGAGTGAAAGCAAAGAAGAATTAAATGATCTGCTGAACGGAATGAACAGTCTACTGAGTACACAGTATGGTTTGAGAGTAAATCGGAGAAAGACGAAGGTAATGAGAAGTAGTAGAAACGAGAACAGCGAGAAACTTAACATCAGGATTGATGGTCACGAAGTCAATGAAGTTAAGGAATTCTGCTACCTAGGCAGTAAAATAACCAATGACGGACGGAGCAAGGAGGACATCAAAAGCAGACTCGCTATGGCAAAAAAGGCATTTCTGGCCAAGAGAAGTCTACTAATATCAAATACCGGCCTTAATTTGAGGAAGAAATTTCTGAGGATGTGCGTCTGGAGGAGGAGGAGTCTATTAGTGTTTAACGTCCCGTCGACAACGAGGTCATTAGAGACGGAGCGCAAGCTCGGGTGAGGGAAGGATGGGGAAGGAAATCGGCCGTGCCCTTTCAAAGGAACCATCCCGGCAATTGCCTGAAGCGATTTAGGGAAATCACGGAAAACCTAAATCAGGATGGCCGGAGACGGGATTGAACCGTCGTCCTCCCGAATGCGGATGTACGTCTGGAGTACAGCATTGTATGGTAGTGAAACATTGACTGTGGAAAAACCGGAACAGAAGAGAATCGAAGCATTTGAGATGTGGTGCTATAGACGAATGTTGAAAATTAAGTGCACTGATAAGGTAAGGAATGAGGAGGTTCTACGCAGAATCGGAGAGGAAAGGAATATGTGGAAACACTGATAAGGTGAAGGGACAGGATGATAGGACATCTGCTAAGACATGATGGAATGACTTCCTTGGTACTAGAGGGAACTGTAGAGGGCAAAAACTGTAGAGGAAGACAGAGATTGGAATACGTCAGGAAAATAATTGAGGACGTAGGTTGCAAGTGCTACTCTGAGATGAAGAGGTTAGCACAGGAAAGGAATTCGTGGCGGGCCGCATCAAACCAGTGAGTAGACTGATGACCAAAAAAAAAAAACTATGTCAGGGACAACTCATCTACGTCCGCAAATAAATGTCTATATCTACATCATTACTACTGTTATTATTATTATTATTATTATTATTATTACTACTACTACTACTACCACTACTACAGTTCACACTTAAGTGCCTAGCACAAGGTTCCTTGACTCAGTTTCGGACATTATCTTTACCATTCCACTCTAACATCTAGTAGGAAAAATGAACACATGTATCTCTACATACGACATCCGATTCCTCTTATTTTATTCCGATATTCATTTCTCTCTATACAGGGTGATCATTAAGAAAACCGACAAACTGCAGCTACAGTTCCTGACTGGAAATGTAGGAAAATGGTACTATGAACATAAATGCATCGTTACCACTTGAGCCGTGCGTGGCTCGTGTTCGTGCCATATCTCATTTGACTTCCTGTTTTTACTGTACTACCATCTCTTTATGTTAATTTCAATTGCTGGTGTCACTGAGTTTCCGCCTTGCCTGCCCGTGAGCGGCCGCAGACGGCGCTTATCGGGTTGGGGCGGCAGTGAGGTTCGGATAGCCATGACTCGCCTGAGCGTTGCCGGCACACATGGCTGGGGACGGTCTTGGTTGATCGTCGGTTGGTCTTCTTACCGGACTACCTGTATTGCTCGCCGATCGCTTATGGGCTGGCGGTGTGTGTCTCAACTCGTGGTTCGTCCTGGTGATTACATAGTCACTGCTTTTAGCATTGGTCCCGTTCTTCGTCCAAGTGTTTGTGAAATTGTTTCGAGCCTGTGATGCTCACTGCCCAGAAATTTTAGTGCTCCCTCCGTGCTAATGTGTGGGAGTTGATCGGTTGGCGTGGAACAGTGAGAAATTCTCGGCGGGGCATAGTTTGGCCGGGGCGGTCACTACGCTGGCGGTCACTACGTGATGTCGTAGTGCGTGCGTGGCGCTGTGCCCATTGCTACGAGGTCCGTGGCTCACCGACCCTGGACACGAAAGTTGAGTTTTGATTTAACCTACCACCAAGTCAAACTGTTCACACTGTGTTGTTTGGAGTTAGTTGTCGGCTGTTGGGATATTCCCGCGAGCAACAACGTGGCTTTCAAGTTGCAAAATTCCAGCCACCCTCCGCTGGAGTTTGACTGTATTTGGTTGTTTGATGAAAGTGCACCAGCGGAATCATCTGCCTTGTGGCCGTTAACGTTCCGGTTACCTGCCGTGGCCGTTGACGTAAATTTCAGGCAGTGTGGTTGCCTCGTCGTGTTGTTGCTGTCCAGCGCGGTGTGTATTTTGACAGCTCAGTGTATGATTGGTTGTGAGCGCCAATATCTTCTACGTTGTTCCGTTAAACTCCCTGTTGTGCCCTGGTCGGGTGAAGTGGAAGCTATCTGGTCGGTGGGTCTGCTGACTGTCGGTCGGTGGGTAGTTATCGGATCGTGAATGGTTGGCCCGACTGCCTGTCTCACCTAAGAGAGCGTTAGTGCTAGAATTGCACGCCAACCCTCGAACATCTTGGCGCCCTTGTGTAGACTGCCCTTTTTGTTTTTAATTTCTTTTAGTTGTTGGTACTTGAATGGCTTCTAGCCGGTTTGGTGTTTTAAATTAGAGTTGTTTTACTCTTAAGGCCTTCAGCCTAGTTTAACGTACTGTTTCACGTAAGCCCTTTGGCATTTAATAAAATTTTTGTATTTTTAAGTCTTCGGCGTTCAGCCGATTTGAATTTAACTTGTTTACTTCAACCTATTTAATTTTAAGTCTTCCGCCTTCGCCGGCCGAAGTGGCAGTGCGGTTAAAGGCGCTGCAGTCTGGAACCGCCAGACCGCTACGGTCGCAGGTTCGAATCCTGCCTCGGGCATGGATGTTTGTGATGTCCTCAGGTTAGTTAGGTTTAACTAGTTCTAAGTTCTAGGGGACTAATGACCTCAGCAGTTGAGTCCCATAGTGTTCAGAGCCATTTGAACCATTTTTTTTCTTCCGCCTTCAGCTGGTTTGAGTCTCAGTTGTTTGTTCTTAAGGCCTTCAACCTAAATTTAAGAACTGTTTCACGTAAGAACTTTGGTATTTTTTTTAAAAATTAATGTTTTGGAATTTTAAGCGTTCGGCCTTCAGCCGATTTGAATGTAACTTGTTTACTTCAGCCTAACTAAAGAACTGTTTTAACATAAGGCTTGATTTTAAATTTCTGATTATCTTGCGTTGTAAGTTATTGGCCTTCAGCCGTTTTTAAATTAAAGTGGCTTTCAGCTGGTAATTAAGTCCCAAAGATTAAAGCTGTGTGTTTAAAAACTTTTATAGGTTCTTATAATGTTTAATCAAATAATAAAGTTGTATGTTCGAGTGTAACTGACAACCCCTTAATTTGGCCTCTTTCCACAATTTATTCTATCTGTCCTGTCCTACGTGTTAAGCAGGGTATTTCAACTTGGTAGACGGCGCTGACAAATGAAAGTCCCTGTGACCACGTGCGATATGCTCCTAGTGTGTTGCAGGCTGTGTGATTGACGCAGCGCACTGTAAGCTGCGGACCTGTCTGGTATTCATGTAGCAAGAAGCCCAGATAGCGTTTGTGTACAACCAAGCAGATGGTAAAGGTCGAGAGCCAACACGACTGTACCAACCCAAGTACACTAAAAGACAACAACCCCACCACACAACATTTGAAGCCTTTTGTGGGCGTTTATGAGATCATGGATCCTTTCAGACTGATGAAAGTCATATTTGGAGACAAGGTTCTACAGGATATTTAGGCGAGCCCCAGTACAAGCTCCAGGAAAGTGGCCCACCAACATGGTGGAAGCCTAAGTACGATCATGAGTACCCATTCTGCTGATTACAGTACGTTGCATCAGTCAATCAGCCTGCAACACACTATGAACATATCGTACGTGGTCAGAGGAATTTCAATTGTCAGCGCCACACACCGTGGCAACGATACATTTCCGGACACATGTTCATAGGACCTTTTTCCTCCATTTTCAGTGAGGAATCCGTTTCTGCACTTTGTCGGTTTTATTAATGTTCACTCTGTTCAGATTGACGACAGTAAAATATTTTCACATTCAGAGGAGAAAGTTGCTAATTGAAATTTCGTGGAAAGGTCTTACCCCAAAGAAAAACGCCTTTGTTTCAATGATTGCCACCACAGCTCACTTATCATATCATTGACACTCTCTCCCCTGTTTGGTGATATGGTGATAATACAAAACTAGCTGCTCTTCTTTGGACTTTTTCGGTGTCCCCCATCAACTGTATCTGCTAAGGATCCCGTACCGCACTGTAATATTCAAGCAGAGGACAATGTCTTTAGTAGACCTGCTCCATCTTCTAAGTGTTCTGTCAACAAAACACAGACTTTGGTTTGCCTTCCCCACTACACTATCTTTGTGATCGTTCCAGATTAAGTTGTTAGTAATTGTAACTCCTAGGTATTTAGTTTAATTGATAGCTTTTACGTTTGTGTGATTTATGGCGTAACTTAAATGTAACGGATTTCTTTCGCACTCAAGTGGATAACTTCGCACTTCGCCCTATTCAGAGATGATCGCCACTTTTCGCACCATTGAGGTTTTGTCTCTCTGTCATTTGATAAATAATGGTACCTTCCGCAAACAGTCAAAGAGAGATGGTCAGATTGTCTCCTCGATCATAGATTACGAATAGCAGACGACCTATAACTCTTCCTTCGACAACACCAGATATCACCTCTCGTTAACTCGATGATTTTCCGTCTACTACTACGTACTGTGACGTTTCGGACAAGAAATGACGAATTTACTCGCACAACTGAAGCGATACTCCCCAGGCACGCCATTTTATTAGAAGTATCTTGTGAGGAACAATGTTGAAAACCCCCTGTAAATCTAAAAATATGAAATCAGTTCTAGATCTCCTGTTGACAGCACTTGTTACTCAGTGCTATTAAAGAGCTAGTTGTGTTTCATAAGAGCGCTATGTTCTGAATCAGCGCTATGTGCCAATAGACCGCTCCTTCAATGTAATTCGTAAGGTTTGAGTAGTGAATCTTCCAAAATCTACTGGAAATCGACGTCTGTGATATGGATCTGTAATTCACCAGGTTACTCCTATTTCCTTTCTTGTTTATTGGGTTGATCTGTGTCACTTTCCAATATTTTCGTACGGATGTTTCGTCCAGCAAGTGGTTATAAATGAGTGCTATGAGGTTATAATATCGCCATACTGTGGAAGAAACCTTGTTGCTATACTATCTGGATCGGAAGACTTGCTAATTTTTGTGCTTTATGCTGCTTCACTACACCGACGATACCTATTTCTAAGTTTCTCACATTAGCATTTGTTCTTGATTAGGACTGTGGAATATTTACTACGTCTTCTTTGGTGAAGTAATTTCGGGCAACTGTGTTTTGAAATCCAGCTTTAGTGACGTTGCTATTGGCAAAATTATCGTTGGTATCGTGCAGTGAAGGTCCTGACCGTGTCTTGCTGCCAGCGCACTTCACATACGACCAGAATATCTTTGGATTTTCTGTCACATTTCGAGACATAGTTTTACTGTGGAAACTATTAAAAGCACTTCGCTTTTAAGTCCGTGTTAAATTTCGAACTTCAGTAAAACATGGCCAGTATTGCAGATTTTGTGTTCTTTTAAATTTGGCATGCTTTGTTCGTTGCTTCTGCGACAGTGTTCTGACATGTTTTGTAGTATGGAGGATCAGTGCCATCTTTCATTAGTTTGTTCTTTGTAAATATGACCAGACAAATGTTTGTATGGCAAACTAAATGGAATCAGGACAGACAGAATGGATAAGAAGAAGTGTATCCCGTCCTATCTGTCTATTTTGGCCACAGAGCGTATGTAACATAAGAAAATCAGCCCCATGCTTGTTCAATTTCCAGCTGAACGAAGTATTTTAGTGATTGTTGTGGACGCGGAAGGCTTTTACATCTTCGTAGTGAGACGGGCTACCAGTGGATAAGTATGATCTCAACCGTTTTGTCAACGCGAGGTGGAGCCATTGCTTCGCAATACACTCCAGATAATCAAGTGGAGCAAGTAACGAAACATATATTGTAGTGCAAACTAATGAAGTGGAAACGGCGAGCACATTCGAGCCAGCTACAACACAAACTAACAAAATTAATGTGGTCTAGCAGTGTCAAGGAAACCCGAATGAGTAGAGTAAAACAAATATGAAAGCGATTAGCGTGTAACAAACTGTAGAGACTCAGAAAGGAATCAGTGTAGTGCACATCAGAAGTGTCACTGGTCAAAATTTATGTTGTCAAACTCTGTGAAAAAGGAGAAGGAAAATATGGAAAGTACGAGTTAGGAACAAATGATTAACAGACGAAGAAGTTAGGAAGAAAGTGGAGCAAACTCAGGCAAGGATGTAAATCAGTTTTCTGATTGTGAAATGACATCATATAACAACCAGAAAGGTTAGCCTCACCAGCCACCTCCGGGGGAAGATCCAGAAGTAGAAAACGAACAGCATCACAGAAACAAGTAATGACTATGAGAAAGAAGACACTCTAGTTGTTAGGTGCAAAAAGCATACGACAGGAAACAAAGATCAACTAGACGTATCAGTCGAGAACAGGAATATCAGTACGTGAGACAAACAAACAGCATTCAGAAATAAGGGTCCTGAGTAGATGAACCGCCAGAATCATGTGTAGATTCTTAATTATTCTTTCTAAGTGTATCCCCAAGCACGATAGTGTATAGTTGAGCCGTCCTACACTATTGTCACAAGAAATGTAAACAAACTGTTGGATAAATTAACTTGCTGATTTTCTTTACTTCATATGCTGTTGACGTAGCAATCTTTCAAGAAGTCTGTGCAGAGGAAACCAAGCGACAGGCAATGAATCTTCTTTGAATATCGCCAGGACTGGTTGTGACACAATAGGTGTACTAGTAAGAGAAGGAATTTCATTTTTTTTAATTAGAAAATTGCATTCAGCCTGTGTAATATCTGGACCTCTTTCGCATATACTAATAGTGAATAACTGTGCCCCCTCTGGATCAGGTAACAAAACACAGGGAGTAACATTTTTTAAAACGGACATACTACACTTGCTATGAAAAAATTCACATAAAAATACTTTAGAAAGTCATTTCAAGGGCGTATTCAGTGCTGTTGATCAACATCTAAACTTCGACACTTCGTCAGAACTAAAAGCGCTCACTGAAAGCCTTATTATGTTCTCAATATCGATTGAGGACATACATACCCTGCATAGCAGTCGGTCAACTTTTCTGCTTCGCTGACGCAACTTGCAACCCTCTGCCGTTAAAGAGCTCCTAAGTGTACTGTGTACTGTAATTATGTTAATGCGTGAGAAACAGCGTGCTGTAATCAAGATTCTAACTGGAGAGAATGTGGCTCCGATTTAAATCCATAGAAGAACTATAGCTATGAACGATGTTGATTGTATCAACATCAGTAATGTGTGACGTTGGATTGTTCGAGGTCACAATTAAGGAAACGGTGGTGCTAACCTTACCATGTGAGGCAGTACTTGAATTTAAAGAACAGCTCGAGGACTTCACTTTGTTAGTGATGAAGCTGTGCAGGCAGAGGTGGGTTTGTGCCTCCATCAACAAAGTGAAACATTCTACAGTGGCAGTGTGGACAAACTGGTCTGTCGTTGGGAGAAATTTGTTCATCAACAGGTTGACTACGTTGAGAAATAAATGTGAAGACAGGAATTCTATAGATGTAGAATGATATTAAAGTTTGTCTTGTTTGTAAAGCGTTAAGGTTTGTCACACAAAAATTCGTATGTGTTGCCTTTCATCATGCCCTCGTACAACTGTGAGCAGGCTGTAAAGAATATTTGTGAAGGGCTGTTAAAACCAGATATAGTAGTAGTAATGGGTAATTTGAGTGCACTTGAGGAAGTAATAATGACAATCGTTTTTATGAACTGGCAACAGCAAGTAGAGCATGATAAATTTAAATAGGGTGGTGGCAGCAGAATAGCGGCAACCAAAATGCACGAATGAAATAGTAAAATTTTAATTAACTAGAAATTCTAGATCATAGAAAGCATTATTATTACTTTTAATCCTCTTCATTCCTTTATAACTTAGTTTAATACTTTAATCTTCAAAAAACAGAAAATCATGACCATTAATTAATTTATAATATCTGTGTGGAACACTAATTTCAGAATCGGTATTTAACTACATACAAACTTTTTCACCATTTCTAGTGAGCAAATATTCACATCCAGTAACGTTATATAAATCAAACCTGTAGCTCACAAATTTTTAAACAGATTAGAATTGCTAGCACTGTATTTTTTATTCAAGTATCCATTTACATAGAAAAAAAATATTATTTAAATTAAGAAACGTACATGTTATAAGTGGGCAACAGTGATATCAGAATCAATATCATTCAAGCTAGGACAGGTTTCTAATTTTATTCTCATGAAATATTTTGCATAGTTTTTAAAAAGCATGTTGCTTTTATTTCTAAAATCTCACACTCTGTAGGCACCTAAAATCTTATATTCTTTTTCCAAACTTTCTTTAATTAATCAGTTGCCCAACTTCTTTCATCATTGTTGTGATTACATTTATTTATGTTTTCTTCTGCGTACTTGACACAAGGGGAAACAGCAGTTTTTTTTATCGATTTTTTCCATACTGGCAAAACTGGATGACACAGTCCTCTGTGTGCCAATACTCTACAGTTTTCGAGTCCATACCATTTTTTCAGTAAAATATCTTGGTCTACATTTTCTGTTGGATGTTCTCAGTTGAGGAAAGACTAGACACATAGATTATCTTATTTCTGTGATGACGCCATCTGCTTTAGATCTTAACTTTATTGTATTGGTGGAACCACCATAAAAGCATCCCTTGGATTCAAACATTTACTAACTTCAGATAACTGTTTTTGTTTCGTAGGCTTTGTATATTCTGCTGAATTAATGCAATCACTTTTCCCACATCTCTACTAAAATATATCCAGAATTTCGTATTTTTGTACTTCTTGTTAATGTCTTTCGATATAGATCATCTATCAATTCATTATATTTGTTGTTACTCGTTTCAGTTTTAAATATTTTTAAACCACTTAAAAATAACCATGATATTGATAGTATTGATTTCTTTATCAAAAGGATCTACTTTCTGTCCAGCTATATTTACTTCACCACTATTATGAGCATGTTGAATATTGTTACTGTTTAAACTATTTAGGCAAGCAATAGAATCTTTATTATAATCTCCTTTTTGTTATTTATCCAATAAAGCAATTTTCTCCTTAGGCAAATGTTTAGATCTGCATAGAGCCGTACAAACTCCGGAAGTGTTAAATAACAGAATTGATCTATAGGAGATATTTTGAGGAACTGTTTACTTGGTTCTAAAAACCTCACCCAATATAACTATATCATAATTACATTTTTCTTTAATTTCTTTTGTCCTATTGAATAGATAATTTTCTTTAATTCCTTGACTATGCCACCTTACAAACATTTCTCTTTCTTTCGGTTTCATAGTTTCAACACAATAATATTTGACATCATGAATAGGGCTTATATATATATATATATATATATATATATATATAAACTTTTCTTGGGTATTATATGAAATGTGGGAAGTAAACCTTCTTCAATTCTTTCAAAGCATGTGTTTTTGGGATGCTGCTATGTTGGCCTTGCACAAAATTGCTGACATATAATTTTTAGATCTGAATGCTATATCTCCAATAACACCTGTTTAGTTCCTGTGTAGATGGTTTAAGTGTTTATAATACAGTATTTTGAACTCAGTACTTCAGAATGAATTGTGAATCATAACATTTAGCCTAATGAGCTATAAATATAGAATTCTGATGTTTTTCAGACATAATTCAACTGCAGAATTTCATAATTTGTCTTAAGTTTGTCAACAATACCACCATTAAAATGATGAACTATTACTTCATTTGTACTACATAAAAATATCAGTTTCATTTTAAGCATTGTTACTGAGCCACATGTACCTCTCCGTTAAGTACAAGGAATTCTCATTGGTATTCCAGTTTCACAGTATTTATACTGTTTACCTACAGCTTTTTTTGGTTTTACATTTCGATAATTGAAAAACACAAATATATTACTATTCCCCATTCCTGTAACAACCACATTCACTAGAAATTAGACATCCTTTCACTATAAATTCCTTACCACACTTTTACATCCTTTGTTGAATGTAACAATGATGATTTTTAATTTCTACCACTAGATTACATTTTTTCCATTTTTTCAAAGGCACATTTATATGTTTCAGATCAGAAACATATGCATTTACATTCTTCATACCTTCTTCACATTTACAAACTAAGTCACAAACTTCTTGGTGATTGTTTCTTTAAGCATTCTTCATTGTAAAAATACCCACTACAGTTTTCACAGAATATCTTATTTTCCTCACTGTTGTGTTCTTCTCATTTGTGTAACAGACACACCTTCCTTGCTATTTTCCAACTGTGTTTGTTCTTGTTGTTGTTTGGGTTATTACATTTTTATAGTAATATGATGATCATAAGAATGGAAAAATACTATTAATTATATCAAAGTAGATTTGAGTAAAACTAAAAATCAGTCGAAATTTCCAGTTTCACTTTTTGATTCACTAAATGACTAGTTTGGGGCCGAGACAGGTTTTCAAATCATTGTAACATAGTAAAAAATTATATTTATGAAGATGTGAAAACCAAACCAAAATGTACAATGAACAGTTATAGTGCTGTTCATTGCATATATTTGACATGGTTCTCACATTTTCAGGAATACCGTTTTTACCTATGTTCTGATGATCTGAAAATAGGTCTTGGCCCAAAAGTAGTCATCAAGTGAATAGAAGAAGCCAAATTTGTAACTCTGGACTGAGTTTTTGTTGTACTGAGTAAGAGAAGTTCCTCACCCACAGGTACTCCTACATGCTGGAAATTTGTAAAAATGGTTTTGCATTCTACAGATGTATATCTTTACTTGTTTCTCAAGACTGCTATAGATAACTGATTTGAAATTCTTAGGACATACAACAGTTATTTGAGTACCTTAATAGTTGTCCCACATTTTTAATACTATCCAGAGTAAATTCTTCTTTGTTATCTTCTCCGAACTAGTTACAATTATATGTGTTACGTTTTCTTATGATTTGTATTTATTTCTCCTTCTAATTTTCTTAATTTCAACTGTTCTCTGCCCAAGATATCTCCATATAATATGATTACGCCACAGTTATAGCTCTAGGACAACATAGTTGTCATTGTCATTAATTCTTGTGATACACGTTTGATTCATTTTATAATCAGCTTCATTAGTTATTCTATTACCTTAGGAATTGTTAATATCTGAATATTAAATGCGGCATCTGCAATATCAGTGGACTAATCAGATGATAGTATATGTCTGATTTTATTGTCCAAAACTTAAACAGATTATTTAGTATTATCTGTTGCTTCATATCCTGTAAAAAAAATGGATAAAATATTTTCGGATATGCAGTAGCTGTATTTAAGTTAGTCCCTTTTCTAAATTTTTTTGTACCATAGAATTAAATGCGATAGTTACATAGTTTGTTTTTTCATCAATGATATAGTGTTTACTAGTATTAACACCATTAATGACAATCTTATCCTCAAGAGCCCAAGCTTTACATTTGTAATTAAATTAAGATCTTATATTTTTAGTCTCAAGTAACTCTTTTTGATGGTTTAGTCTCTCATTCTTGCTCAAATAGTTTACCACTTAATGGAAATATTTGATCAAGTCCCACTGTTTTCTCTCCTGTTTGTGATTGAGGCTTATGAAAAACATTTTCATCAGATTGGTAAAAATAATTTATATCAGGTACAGGGTTTGGTCTTCTCTTATTCTTTTGGAATAATTCATTTTGAAAAGGAAACTCCTGTAGCATATTTGAATGAACTGCTTACAGATATCTTTAATTTTCTGATTCCAGTAGCACCATAATTTTTAGCTAAAGCTGTGAGATCAACTAATTTCGTGGTGTTGTGATTATTCGAAAAAGGGATGGATAAATTTTGCGAAATAATTACATTAATTAAATTAACTTTTCTTAGATTACAAGATCCCCTTAAATTATTTCTCCTGAAAACATAACAATGATGAGAGTTTGTGAACTGCAGGTGACTTACAATGCCTTGTGTGGTTAGTTCAGCATTTAATATGGGTGTGATTCGAATCATGAAATGTATCACAGGAACATTTCGTGGTTGGAGTCCAGCTAAAATGCTGGGTAATTTTTAAATAATCCTGGGTAGTGTAGCCCAGGGTTCCTCCAGACAAGATGGGTCTTTTGTAGGTAAAAATTATGTTTTGAGTAGCAAGCTTTCAACTAAACTTTAAATTTTACTAATAAAAATGTTCTCTATATAATTGTATATGGTAGTCAAGAACTCAACAATGCCAGAAACACTAATTTGTTTAAAAATTAGTGAGCTACAAGTAACTGTTTTATATAGCATTACAGGATGAGAAAATTTGCATATTAGATACAGTGAAAAAATATATATGGAGCTAAATAACAGTTTTAAAATTATTTTCTGGAACAGATCATATAAATTAATTAATGGCTACGATTTCCAATTATTTGAAGATAAGACTATTAAATTAAGATACAAAGAACTGAAGAAACTTCAAAATACCGATAATGAATTTCTTGGTAGAAGATTTATAGTTTAATTAAAATTTTAGAATTTTATCCGTGTATTTTGGCTTCTGCTACTCAGTTGCCGCCGTCCTGTATTAATTTTATCAAGTTCTGCTTGGTGCTGGCAGGCTCACAGAAAGGGTGGTCATTATTTTCACCACAAGTACGTTCAAGAAAGGACCTAAGGATTTTTTGAAATGGCGTGGAGTCCGATTTCTTAAACACGAACTTACAAAGACTCATGTTTTTCAGTTATTCTGAAAATTTCCATAAAGAAATAATTTTATTCGAAATTGAGTTTCACCAAGCAGGAATATAATCTCGTTACTTAGGAACTTTGTATATTGGCAAACCACTAAGATACAGTCTTCTTTCACATTCAAGGTCATTTTACTCTCTTCTTCTTTCAGCCTGGATATGAGCTGAGGAAGTGAAGAGGAACGCACGAGTGGTAATTTTTTGGGACACCGTGACTATTATTTACATGGCTTTTGGAATAAATATATCTCTGTTCGACAGAGAAGCTAGATTAAATATTGGTGGCGAAGGTGCAAAGGGTCCCGAATTATTCAACTCTACATATTCACCAAATTCCTAATTGAAGTATGTATCTGTCACATCTTGCCATATAACAACGATCACTTTGTGGATTAAAGAGGATACTGGCAGACAAATGCATGAGCCTAAATGAGGATCATTTGTATTAGTACTTATTTGTCATATGGTTTTTTGTACCAGGAGTCTCCGAAGAGATGCTGGACTCGCCTTCGATGCATCTCTTTCCATTTAAGCAGTGGGTTTGCATCTTTAAGGAAACTGGAATTTGTCAGGAAAGAAAGGTGTTCAGAAGGAATTGGCCTGCAGTAAGGAACCACCCTCGGCAGGAGCCTAAACTGAAAATGTGAAACCACTGAAAATCATTTTCAAGATTGCTAGCGGGTGGATTAAAACCACGTCGCCTCCCGAATCCAGTGATTGCTAAGTCAGTGGCTCAGCACCTGGTGGTGCCTGAAGTCGGTAGAGAACATGGTAAAACTGGTTGTTCTGCCTTCTTCTTCAGTAAAATAAAATGCATCACAACAAATAATTGAATTCCGACATTGCATGCTTTTCCTGTAATTGAGTATGTTTATTTATTTGATAGTGCATGAAAGCATGCACATTTTAAGATTTAATTGTGCATGGAATTGTTGACTTCAGTTATTACAGTATTAAAAGAGCGTAAATAGATTTTGGACGAAAGGGGGACAGAGGGATGAAGGGCACTGTCAGCTCGGAATAATTTGAGTAGCCCTATGAAAAAAATCTCTCAGAAACGACCGAAGTATAAAATGTGCTGTCATGGCATAGCTCATCCACGATCTACAAATCTCTCCCTATTGTTTCGTATCGGAAATGGTTTTCGTAACTAAGTACTGCCATGTGACAAGACTAGGCGATATTTTGCCATTTTGGCTACTAATGATAGAATATTGAGAAAATTTTTAAAGAAATTCAAGATTGGTCATATAGGCGATATTTTTGTTGATCAACGCGATTTCTGGGTGACACAGACAAATCCAATGTGTTTTTATGCGCTGATTTTAATTTAAAAATATTTGTTATGATATTAATTGCTTCGCTGGCTTCTGAAATATTTAAATATTGCAACCCCAAAGTTCTACCAGCTACCAAATATCTACTCCAGGGCTAACATTTAAGTGCTACCGATAGAAAAGTATCAAAATCTGTTTTCCTCCTCTTTCTTGTTACATCTTATGCATAATTTGAAACTACCAACACAGCACACAGTATATAAACAACAACCAGTAGCACTGCCATTAAATACAACTGCAAGTAAGAACTGATCTGATTAAAAAATAAAACTGAACTCTGTCAAGGCCAAGAACTGTTCTTGGGTAAATAGGAATGGGCGACAGCCGATAGCGCTATGGATGTATGTGTTGTTGTGTTGTGTTCAGTCCTGAGACTGGTTTGATGCAGCTCTCCATGCTACTCTATCCTGTGCAAGCTTTTTCATCTCCCAGTACCTACTGCAACCTACTTCCTTCTGAATCTGCTTAGTGTATTCATCTCTTGGTCTCCCCCTACGATTTTTACCCTCCACGCTGCCCTCCAACACTAAATTGGTGATCCCTTGATGGATGTATAGATAATTAAAATCTGTCGTTGGCTTTGCTGACTAATGACAGTGGGCCGGCCGATGTGGCCGCGCGGTTCTGGCGCTGCAGTCTGGAACCGCGAGACCGCTACGGTCGCAGGTTCGAATCCTGCCTCGGGAATGGATGTGTGTGATGTCCTTAGGTTAGTTAGGTTTAACTAGTTCTAAGTTCTAGGGGACTAATGACCTCAGCAGTTGCGTCCCATAGTGCTTAGAGCCATTTGAACCATTTGAACTAATGACAGTGTGTATCCCTTTTACGCCGTATGATTGAAAATAAAATATTTTCCAATTTCGCTACACGGTAACTAGGTCATGTGTAACTTCATTCAGCTGATAGGGGGACTCTGTGTCCTGTGGACCCCTCCCCGGCCCCCCTCGGCTACGTAATTGGCTCAGCGTACCCACTTATTACTTATAATTAATTCTGAAATGTCTCCTCGCGTATTCCCTGATCATCGCTCTCACACGACCTGTATCAAGATACAACCACAGCGAATCGACCTTGCAGAGCGTATAAACAATCTGAATGATAGTACTCTCCTGGTAGACAGTCGGAACGACAATTTCATTGCGTATGGCGGACATGTACAGAGCAAGTGCAGAAATTTCCTAACGCACTGCGTGAAGATATTTTCAGTTACGAGAGATAATTTTCTTTTCTTCCTTCTCTTATTTTGTTTCCTTTTCCTGTATGCGTATACCTTTCAAGATTTAGAATATATTGTTCGTTTTCTTCTGTTGTATAAAATGCATCTTTCTTATGTGTTGGTCCATGACTCTCTTATTAATTAAGTACGTAAAATTTCTGTGTATGTTTCATCTTGTTTAATACTTTCGCGATGTGCTCTGTGTAATACCATATGTAGTACGCAAAACGGTTGGATGAACAGTGATGTGAGAGCGTTATCAATAGTGGCGGTCGAACAGTAACAGAGGGTAGGTGTGCGGCGAGGCATACACGCATTCATGATGTGCAGTCGTGCTAGACAGAAACGCACGAAAATTTATGGCCGCTTTCATACTTGTAGGTCACGGTTTAAACTAAATTTCGTCATGGAAGTTATGAAACAAATTGTCAGTCTGAGTGAATACTGTGATTGTCGTGGAGTACTATTCACAGCAGTGACTTCGTACAAGCGAATGGAGAGTGACTGTCATTGTGAGAACCGAACTGCTGGTACCGTTGTCGCACGAAGTAATGCAGTTTAAAAATACTTCTATCGTATGCTGCCGCGCGCGGTAAAACATTGACTGCCGCTGAGAAGACATTCAAATCGCGATCGTTGTTGCCAAATGTGGGTGGACTGTAATTTCGCGATCGGAGACTCAAAGTGAAGTTTACACTACTTGAAATCTCTTTATTGGACATTGATGACTGAAATGTGTGTGTAAGAGACGTTATTTTGTATGCATACGAAAGTGGATCTATAAAAAACCGATTGCATCAGCCGGCTTGCGACAGGAGAAAACCGACAAGGGATAATATTATCACTTGGAGAAACACATTCCAAGCAAACGAACATATTTGTTGCCATTTCACGACCGATGGAGCAACTTTCATTACGCCGTCAGCACCGACGAGCCACCGCTGACGTCACAACGCGTCGACTACAAAAAGATAAGCTCCAACGCCAAGCGCTCTCTCATTATAAACGTTAAAAGCGTTTCATGTATTTTCAATTGTAATTTCTTTCTCGTTTTGTGACAAACTTTTCCTAATATTAGCTTTCTTTAAAATAAAAGTAATATCAGTTATTTTTTTTTTTTTTTTTACAATCTGTGTTAACGTTGTTGATCACACCGTTAACACCAGTCAATATTATTTGCTACTCCACCTTTCCGCATTTATTTTATTGTAGCTGTTTTTGCGTGTGTTGTAGTCTGTCTTTTTGGGAGTTATGCCTTTACATAAGTGATAGTGTTTTATCAAGTGAATTTACGTACTTTATTGTGATATGTGGCAACTCGAGTTAGTTGTGTTGTCGGCCATTATAATCGCATCTTTCCTGGGTTTCTTACAGTACTGTCTGGACAAGGGCATTTGCTCGTCTGTAGCAGCCCTCCGTACGACGCGTGGTAGTTTGGCCTTAGTGCAGCAGCACATACGCGTCACGAGACTTGAACAAGACAAAACTGGACGTACTCTACTCGCCTGTCACTTGCGAATGGCACCCTCTCGCTCGCTCTGCACATAGTAGTGGGTAGATGGCAACACCTCCGAATCCACTGAACTCTGCGAGCACGAAGCTACCTTGAAAGAACGCAACAAACACCACCGACTTCCGGGGGCACACATAAAGAATATCGACACCAAGGATTCGGGGACCATCATCAATTTGACCGGAAAGGAGCTGGACAAGGTGACAATATCCGTGCTGTGAAGTGGATTAAATTATGCATTGGTTCCAAACACATTTCCCAAACGGTAGATCATCAGCAGCATCGTGCAGGCTTCCCTCTGACAGAGCCGAAGAGGCTGGAATGGAGACCTGCAGACTCCTAGGCGAAGCACAAATTCTGAAAACTAACATTACCTTGGCAGAACGCAGGGCGAAACGCGACCCCCGTGAAAACGAAGACACAGTCGTCCTAGCAGCTGACAAAACCAAGTGAAGGTGCTGCTGCGATCATTTGACTGGTGGCAGAAGATGGAAATGCTATTGCAACACCAAACGTACAAGTCAGTAGGAAAGTATCCTACACCAACTGTGGTTCATCCCACTCTTAAACAACTCAGGGATGGACTAGGATATGGTCACTGATACCACCACGGCTATATGGTCTTTCCAAATATATACAAGAAGGGCTTCCACTGTGTGCAATACTGGACAAGATACATTCACCAATGTGCGCAGCAGCTTAACACCCCCGTAGTGAGTCACTGCACACACCATACCAAAAACAAATGCGCCAGGGAACACATCTGGACAAGGGTGACCCCCTAGTCGGTTTCGACTCACGTCACTCTTCACACGGAAACCTCTACATTATAGGGAGCCCCTTTGATAGAGACACTGTGGAACTGATGTACTACGCGTTCAACAGCAAGTAACTCCAATACGGTTAAATTTCTCCGAGCAGTTAGACTTAATCCCTCCAGGCGCCAGGCATCGCTAACCTATAGATCGAAGACTTTTCGAGGGATCGGCTCACAAAACCATACGTCTGAATCAAAAAGCGCTTGAACGGGACGTGCCCGACATTCGTGGCGTGGCCGCATGTCGAAGAAAATCCGCCGGAATTTCTTGACGACCTTAACAGCGTACACAACAGTATAAAGTTCACCGAGGAGGTACAAGAAAACGGATGTCTGCCTTTCCACGACTTCTTGATAAGGAAGAAACTGATGGCACGCTGAGTCCATACGTCTATAAAAAAAAAAGACATGCACGAATTTATACCCAGACACCAACAGCTGCTACCATCCGGCACAATGCAAAATCTCTGCTCACCACATTGGTGCACAGAGCACGAGATATACGCAACAAGGAGAGTCTTCCCATCAAGCTGCAACATCTGAGGAAATCTAAACTAACTTGCGATAACTTACTCTAAGGACAACACATCCATGCCAGAGGGAGGACTCGAACCTCCGACGGGGAAGTCGTGCGAACTGTGGCAAGGCGCCCTAGACCATACGGCTATAAATCGCGGCTGCTACATCTGAGGGAAACCTATCGCAAGAATCGCTACTTGGAGACACAGATAAGACGCGTTCTCCAGACGAGCGAGAATAAGAAAGAAGACGACCTGGAGGAAGACACAAAGCGTCTGGCGCTTCTTCCGCATACTGAGCTGTAAACAGCCAAGATTGCCAGGGTATTGGAGAAGAACAATATTGAAACCAGTCCCGCCCATCGGCTAAGATCAATGATAGGTTTGGCTCAATGGAAGACAAAGTAGGACTACGGACACCTGGATGATCTCACACTTTTCGTTACTTAGGGTCAACTGCCAATTTTTGCACGGTGCAGGTATCTTTTCTAAATCGTTTTGCAATTTGTTTTGATCTTCTGATGACTTTACTAGTCGAAAAACGACAGCATCATCAGTAAACAACCTAACAGGAAAGGGCCAATAATACTACCTTGGGTAACGACAGAAATCTCTTCCGTTTTACTCCATGACTCTTGACTATGTTCCAAAATCCTACTGTATAACGACGTTAATGATATGTGAATTCCTGTTGTGTGGCCACAATCATGCCGGAAACCGTTTCACATGAATCCTCCACTGCACTGCCCTTTCACATCCTGCTTACGCAATATTACCACTACCTGTAAATGTGCTTGTCGTTATCCCATGCCTTTTCTCGCCTCCGTGTAACTGTAGACGTAATATTTCTTTTGGCACAATCAATGAAAGTGCTTCATATCATTGACCGGTATCGGACACTATTATCCATTATCATAATGATTGAAAGCAACGTTACATGTTCGCCAAGTAATGCTTTGAAAAACTCCTAAGTTCACAAAGAACGGAGTGTTAATTGTGAGATATTGGTGGATGACACGTCCTTTATTGTTATCGTTTTAGGATCAGCACACTAAAAACCACAAGAATGAATAATTGTGAGTAAAAATAGGCTCTTTCCGTCGATGGCACCCTAACTAACGTAGGTAGGAACGGGAAATTAATAATATCCAGACCACTAGATTATCCTGCATTGCTTTCTTTCCAAAAGAAACCGCTCCTTTCCACACAGGAAGGTGAGTCTCACCTGTCAGCACTCTAAACTCGCAATCTTGGAGAGCGAGGTTGAAATTCTGGTCTTTCCATCCAGATTCTGTAGTTTCACTGAATCAGAAGAGTGGAATGCTGAGGTAGTTCCTTTTAAAGTGATAATCGCGATTTCCTTCTCCTTCCCTTTCCTATCTGAGCGTGTTTACTATGTTTTTTTAAATATATTATGGCACTCCTAGAAAATGTTAGTTCAGTAACAAACGATTCTCGTGCCATTCTTACAACTGACAAAAAAACTAACCTAAATCCTAATATGTTTGGCAAATAACTCACCACTGCCGTCTTTTTATCTGATTGTTAACTAGCCGTCGCCTCATGGCTTCGTCCACAGATGCATCTGAAACATATATTGAACGTACTTCCCCCATTCATTCGGTGTCAACTCCTTTCTCCCTGTGACTGTCCACCCCATCCTCCCACCCTCTATCTGTGTATTTCCACCTCCCCACTCTCTCTGGCTCTCCATCTCCTCCCCCTCTCCTTATCCATTTCCTCCACCCCCCTCTCTTTGACAATATCTTCCTTCCCCTCCCTCTGACGATAGGCTCGTCCCCCTCTGCCTCCCGCTCTTCCTTTTCCTCCTGCCAACTACCTCTCTACACTTTGGACCTGCCTCATGCATATCCTCATCTTTTCCTCTCTGTGTCCATTTCTTCCTCCCCCTCTTTACGTCCTTCCCCCTCCTATTCATGTCAGCCATGTTGATTGACTCTTGTAGCCCAGCCGGCCGCGGTGGTCTAGCGGTTCTAGACGCTCAGTCCGGAGCCGCGCGACTGCTACGGTCGCAGGTTCGAATCCTGCCTCTGGCATGGATGTGTGTGATGTCCTTAGGTTAGTTAGGTTTAATTAGTTCTAAGTTCTAGGGGACTGATGACCATAGATGTTAAGTCCCATAGTGCTCAGAGCCATTTGAACCATTTTTTCTTGTAGCTCAAACAATACACTCCAATGAAGCGTGCTGATACTAATCCCACAATACACCAGTCATGCAGATCAGGCTACGTATCACAGGTTTAAAAATCATTTACTTGCCACTGACATACAAGCAGCCACGCAAAGCAGGTCTATAAAGGAGGCCAAAACCACTCCAACGCAACACACCTGCCATTCATGACTGCCTATATGACGGAGACCAGAAAACCGTTTCTTATCCCTGAAATTTAGACTGCCCTGTAAAGTGGTTTGATTTGGCAGACCGATGTTGTTCCCGCACATCATGTCTGTCATGAAGGACAGTCTATAAGCCAGGGGCTTGTAGGAACACTTTGTTAGCAGTATCTTCTCTCCTATTGGAGCTAATACTCGTGAGAGCTAGTGTTTCTGTGCCAAATTATGGTTCAGTTGATTCAGGGCTTTGAAAGGGAATCCCAGACATACACACATACATCTTTCTTTATATATATATATATATATATATATATATATATATATATATGTGTGTGTGTGTGTGTGTGTGTGTGTGTGTGTGTGTGTTTCTTCCTGTTGTTAAATTTCATTAGAGTCAGGGGCAGAGTCAACGTCTAATAGATATGCATTTATTGTAATTTAAGTCTTTTTAACACAACACCCATTCCCTGGGCTGCCATGTGACGAGAATTGTACAGCAGGGTAGCAGTTTTTGAGTAATAAAGTTAGTTTGTGAAGTAATATTGGGAGCTAAACGTCGTATGTGTGCTACATTCGGATGCGCATTACAGTGCTATGATACCATGGCGTAAAATGGGTCAACGGAGCGCCGACTTCACCAACACGAAGGAGAACAGTGTGTCAACGGCCAGCTCGCCGCACAGCAGAAGACGTGACCAGAAGCAGGTCGCCACACGCCAGATTGTGGACATCGACTGTTGTCATCGGGTCAGTTACGCCAGACCATTAACACCAGAATGTTTCGCCGACCTACAAGAGGAGAACAGCAGACATCAGCAGCAGAAAGCCCCATTTGAGGACCTGCAGCCAACTTGTTAACTTTGTCCGTCGTGAGGCGCTGGAGTGATACAGGCAGCTGCCTGTAATGGTAGTCATCGTCCTGGGTCACTGCCGCCACAAAATGGTCAGAATATGTCCCAGAAAAGCTTCAGAAATTTTTTGGCTTGACCCTGTATATGGTACAACAGTCTCGTGTTAACAGGTATAATTTATTGTTAAAAAGGATTACTTCTGATACGAAAATGTCAAACTTTTTTAAGAGGCACACAGCTCTGCAAACCTCAAGGGCGAGCTAGAGAAAGTTAAATAATATATTCACTATTTGAAGGAAATGGATAAAAGTATGGGAGAATATTTCCAGAGATCTCCCAGTCGTACCCATGAAGTTGGACATAACATGACGCGAGGTCAGCGTAACTATAGCGGCGGGTGGGGCTGGCCAAGCAACACGAGGCAGCTGAAGGAACGGAAAAAATCAACATGTGCCAATCAGCGAACACCTGCGGTGCGCTATGGTGGTGTTCTTTACTAGAAAATGACAAGGAGACAACATCTGGATGACTTCAGAGGGGGAGAACCAACGCGGGCAAAGTGTGACGCGTGGAGCACATGAGTTTGAGTGCTCACATCATGTACATAAGGAGCATTCCGAACCATCCGAAACACAGACACAGGTGCAGGAAGCTGATTAACTAGTCCGCCACAGTCAACTACTGTAGCGGATGACCGCTACATTGTGCAACAAGCAAGGAGGAAACCACGTGAAACCAGGACAAAACTGCAACCACTTTTAACAGGACTTCGAGACAGGCAATCTCAAGCTTCATAGCGGCCCAGCGACCACCTTGGGTTGATCTCTTTGCCCGACGACCAATACGTTGTGCTACATTACCAACCGCAGATCGGCGACGCCAATTGCGGCTGGAGCAGCGAGGAGTGGGGTCTCATCTCATATGAGAGCAGATTCGGTATGATTATTGGCTGTGGTCGTACATTCGTGGGGTGAGAAGAGGGAACACATAATGCACCCGGGAACATGGTCAAACTTGATCGTTTTGGTGCACTCGTTTTGGTGTGGGGAGGCATAATTTTGCATTGTCGTATTGACCACCAACTCTTCAAACACAGTACTTGCTGCGGTCACCGTCATTGGGACACTGTACTTCCTCCCCTTGAGTGTCTTTTAAGGGTACGTTTCATTTTTATCATTGACACTGTGCGACGTCATAGAATTGCGCAAGTTGACGAGCTTTTAGAAGTAGACGATATTAGGAGAATAGACTGACCTGCCCGTTCCCCTGACTTAAACCACATCGAACACATGTGGGATGCGTTGGAGAGACCTACTGCCACATGTTGACATGCAGTGCCAACTGTCCGACATGTGTCAACCGAGCTACTGAAAGTATGGAACGCTCTACGACTAGAACTCCTTACCAACCTTGTGGTCATGAAGGGAGCAGTTTGCAGAACATGCATTGCTGTACCTGGTGAACTCACAGACCCTTAAGGACCGCGACCCACCTTTTTTAATGTCCAAGGGCTCACCATAAATCGTGAAGTCACAGTTTTTTTCGTCTCATTGCGTATTTGTTACAATTACCTTCTGTACTAAACTGTGAGAGTTCTTTCAATGTACGGTCCCAGTTTCATCGAGCTTTGCTACTTGGCAGTGAATATCATGCAAAAGGTACCTTCATCCTTCAGTTTTGCACACCACTGTACTTCATGTGCTGATAATATTGCAATACTAGATGCCATCCCGTAGCCTTTCAACTTCTAGATGCCACGGTTATATGAATAAGGAAGCTGCGCCAAGTCGCGGAACGTCAAACATAAAGTTTTGCTTTTCAACCGATCCCCTTTGATGTACATCTTTAATTTATTCGGCCTTTCAAAGTCTGCTGTCCCGGAGTACGTTAGCTCGCATCAGTTACTGACAGACAGAAGCTAGAATAAAACAAAGAGAATCACAAGGTAGAACGCTGTTTATTTATTTATTTCACCTTTCATTTTCTGAACTGGGATCTTTGTTGTACGAGTGCGTATTTCGTAGTTTGGTGCTAGAACTTCCGCACTGTTATTGGCGTGCGGCGAATTTCTTATTTTTAGCATTTGGAAGGGTGCAACGTTCTAAAGCTGTTGGTGACAAACAGCGTGCTGACAAGCCACATTAATCGTCGATACATGGTCTTCCCTGTCACAGTGGAATTTAAGACATAGTGTTGGGGAATTCGTAGCAGATCAGTTTTAACAGAAGAACAGTGTGACTCAAGGAACTGTATTAAGGGTCACCTTTATAACTGGTGCCATTAACACCAGTCTGACCAGTTCAGCCTCTATATTTGTGGAAGAGTTTGAGATAGTTTAGACCCCTGCATCCTTACAGCACCAAGAAGTTAGTTGCAACTGATGTCGAAGTGTTTGGAAGTTTAGAGGTATATGCACCAGTTTATCGGTAGACAGACTGCTGTAAACTGATTCCACCATTCGCTACGCGTATTATGTCCACCTGCAATGATTTCTGGTCCTCATTTACAATTGAATTTTCTTCTGGCTAAGTGCCCCCGTACAACCTCAGTGCCAGGTTTCTGGAGGCACTGAAATTTTTTCAGTGCCTCATCCAAATGTCTTGAGAAGCCGACAAAGTGTACCTTTTCCATATCCATAAGACTTTCGTACGGTACAGTTTGGTTTAAGGTTATCAGGTGTACGGATCAACAAGACATTCACGTTCGAACAGCATACATGTCATATATTATGAGGGAAAATGGTACGCTAAAGGTGCCTACAGGATTATAATTATTTCCAGCCTCCATGTGAAGGCTAATCAGTATCCATATAGCGGCACCTCATAATGGCATATAGGCATACGCAGAATGTTTAAAATGTGCTCCCTGTTCTTACTGTAGAATGTTCTCCGAAAATAAGAACAAAAGTCCTACAAATATGTTCCCAAAACGAATACCTTTTACGATATGGACAGAGATTGATCATTACTCAGTGATATAAGTTTACTTGCTGTACATGTTCGTTGCTCATTTCTGTTGCTAGTGTGTGTACCGGTACCTATTCTTATGCCTATCATTCTGCTGTCAAACATGGCACTTAAATTGCCTCCAACTTCTGACAATATTGTGGGGCATCAGAAAAATATTACATTGCGTACGTTACGAACAACGTAAAACGTAAAAAGTGAAATGAAGTCAAATTATTCCATGCGGTAAGCGGTATACACGGTACTCTACGATTTTCATTCTACAGCGTTAGCCGACCGATAGAGCTGTGTGCGCCGAACTGCAGAGTGACATATCGTAAATTAGTTACAAACTACGACGTGCACACGCTTTATTCGGCAGCCGCCGAGCCGAGAGGACGCGCTGCAGAGCAGCACCAGCACTTGTGTGATAAACTGTAAATTAATTTAGTCTTTCTTTCTTGTTCACGTGCTTCTGCAAAGAAGGGAACTGCACGTGTGTATTTTACTGTGTAGACAAGTGGTTAGGAAACAAACCGTAGTTTATGTTGTTGCATAAGTCTTTCGAATATGCTTCTGTAGGGCGGCTTCCTGGGGTAAATTTTCCCTGAAGAGAAATTTATTTCTGTTTAATAGCTTGCGGTCTCAGAGTTCAGTGATGAACTCTGAATTTACTTTCAAAATCTTTTTCTTAAAGAATTTACTTTATTTACTGGCGGTTCATCAAGAACATTGACACATTTAATTATACTATGTGAGCGTGGAATTAGTTGCCAGGAAGTAACTTATGGAAAATTACCTTTAACAAATGTGAATATATTCCTAAAACCTTTTTCAAAACAGATTTAAAATTATAAGCAGAAAAGCACACTCGAAATACGAAGTCAAAATTTAACAAATGTGAATTTTATTCCTATAAGCCTTTTCAAAACAATTTTAAAATTATAAGCAGAAAATCACCCTCGAAATATCAAGTTATACTTTTATTTAGAGGCAAGAACAATATTAACAGTAGGAGCCATCGGGCTGAGAAGCTTGCCTGCTCCCTTTCAATACGGCCGTAGTCATGACCGCTGACAACAACTTCTGAAAGAGTACATTGGTGCGAATCTGCAACACAGCAGATTACTTTAAACAAAAAAATTTTAACAACTCATACAAACATGCAAACTATGCAACCCGTAAGAGGAATGGAAATGGTAGAACCCTCAAATTATTTGCCACCGAAAGTGAAATTTTTTTAATTTTTTTAAAGGACTCTTACGGTGGAAGTGTGGCAAGCTTATAACCTAAAATGACTATTTAAATAAAACCCATAAAATTCAGACTTACATAAAATGTACAACATGCTCTACATTACACATATACCACCTCGCAAGATGATAGGCAAGACAGGAACATATTTCAAGAATTCAGCCTTTAAGCAATAAACTCGTTAACACCGAATCCGACAATCATGACAAAGGCAGCTATTAAAGTATGACAGATTGACAGGAGGGGATTGCAGATTGCTCTAAGTCTCCCCAATTCCACAAGGGAAAAACGGACCACCCAATTCGCAATAACCACTTTCCCGCGGGTGGGCAAACGGAGTACAATGGTGGGACGACCCCAAAACAAAGCAGCGGGTGACCTCACCAAGAAAACAAGTAGAATTTAACATGTAAATGAAACAACATATCTCCAATCACTTAACTTCTAATAAACTGCGAATTCTGGCGAAGACCTGGCGCAGCACCCCAAACGCTCTCCCGAACCGTCCGCTGCCAGCCGCTTCAACGGACGCAGGAAGGCGCGCCGATCTCCCGTCTCACGGCGTCGCAGCTCGCCCCGGCCAGCCCGATGTCGTGGTTCCGCTTCTGTTGCTCCCTTGTGAACCGCTAAGCCACTACCCCTTTATATACGGCGCTGCCCACTGGACTCACGTGGGAACCTCACATGCGCCGACGCTGAAGGCGGACAAGTCATCTCGTGTCTCAGTGCGCGACCAACCAACCGACCAATCCAACCGCCAATGACCGTTGCCCGAGCAACTCGAGCAGACTGGCGGCCTAACGCGCAGACTCAATTGCAGGATCTCAGCCCCGACCGGGCGACCACTAGCTGAGTCCTGTTACTGGCGGAGTGGCAAGACTCTCATTTTATGGCTTGAAGTTTGATCCAAACGACAGACATACTCGCACTCCGACGACAGACAGACACTGACTGCCCGACACTGAGCCGGCTGACCAACTGACTAGACTCGCCTCGACTGACCGACTCCCCTCTACAGAGCTCATAGCGGCCCTTAAATGCACGTGAACAGGCAGCCTTTCCGCTTTCCCACCAAAGGGAGACACCAAAGCTGCGATTACCACAGCGACGCCACCGCCAGAAACGGAGGGCGGCTGCTTCACACAACTCGCTGCAGCGCGCTCTTCAAAACAGCAATTTTTTCACCACAGCTCAAGTGAGAAATCTGCACACCAACTTTTATTGTTACTTTGTTCTCCTTTGGTATGTTTTCAAACTCAGTAGCGCCATTTGATACGTTATACCTATTTTATACACTGTACGATATAGCTAGGGACTGATTGTTGTGAGCGGACACAAGGAGAGTTGGCTGCTGTCCGTAAACAGCTCGAAGCTACGTTGGCTACCGTCGACAGGCTCCTAGCTAATACTCGAAGTTGCGGTGACGTAGGGACGCCAGTGACGAGACGTGCGACACCTTTGGTGTCATTGGAATCCCTTGGTGGCCCGGACGTCACTGCGGCTTCCGATACGCAACATCTGACCAGTTCGTCCTCACTCCAGGGTGGGTGGCAGACAGTGGTGGGTTCGTTCGCGTGTCACTGGGCGGAAGGCAAAAGAGGCGCCAGACCGTGCGGCTGGCTCCCTAGGTCTTAGCAACAGGTACGACTGCTTCCCAGTGTTGATGGTGACCGGATGCCTTTCCTGTTAGGCCAGCGGTCGATTTTCCAGCCCATTCCGGACAAGTATAGAGGGCGAGTATGCTAGTCATTGGGAGCTCCAATGTTAAGCAGGTGATGGAGCCCCTCAGGTAGATAGCAGGCAAGGCGAGATAGAATTCCAGTGTGCATATGTTATGTTTGCCGGGAGGTCTCATCGGTGATGTGGAGGAGGCCCTGCAGGCGGCTATCGAGCGCACTGGGTGCAACCGGCTGCACGTAGTGGCACATATCGGCACTAATGACGCCTGCCGCTTGGGTTTTGAGGCCATCCTCGGCTCCTTTCGGCGGCTGGCTGATTTGGAGGAGGCAACTAGCAACGCACGCGGGACGCAGGCTAAGCTGTCTATTTGTAGCATCGTACCCAGTGTTGACCGCGGTCCTCTGGTTTGGAGCAGAGTGGAAGGTCTAATCCAGAAGCTCAGACGGCTCTGCGACGGTATCAGATGCAAATTTCTCGACCTCCGCAATCGGCTGCAGACTTGTAGGGTTCCTCTGAGTAGGTCAGGCGTGCACAAACGCAGGAAGCGGCTACTAGGGTAGAGTAGTACGTGTGGCGTGCACATGGGGCTTTTTAGGTTATAGGACCCGTCCCTTGGGAGCAAAAACGATTTTCCTGCTAAATCAGAAACACTGATCTCAGAGAACCTTGGTCCTCGCACATCAGAGATAGAAAAGATTAATATGATTTTAGTAAACTCCAGGAGCATCCAAGGAAAGGTCCCAGAGTTAGTATCGCTTATTCATGGTAATAATGCACAGATAGTATAGGGAAAAGAAAGCTGTTTGAAGCAGAACTCAACGACAACCAAATCCTAAGCTCAGACTGGAAAAGGTTAGCCACCAATGGTGTTTCTTGCAGTAAAAAATTCGATTAAATCTAGCGAGGTTATCACGGTTTCCGAATATGAATTAATCTGGGTGAAATTGAGTATCAAAGAACTGTCAAAAATGGTGATCAGATGTTTTCATAGACCACCTGGGTCAGGATCTGTAGTTGTAGAGCGCTTCAGACAGAGCTTGCAGAATATCATTAGTAATTTTCCTGATGACGCCGTTTTAATAGAGGGTGACGTCAACTTGTCAGGAATAGATTGGGAGTGTTATGCCATCAAAACTGGTGCCAGAGACAGGGAATCGTGTGGCATTGTTCTGGATGTCTTGTCCGAATATTACTTTGATCAGATAGTTAGAGAACCAACTCGTGATGGTAACGTCTTAGACCTCCTGGCAACAAACAGACCTTAACTCATCGAATCAGTTAATGTAGAGGAAGGTATCAGTGATCATAATACTGTGAAGCATCTATGACGACGGGTCCTTCAAGGAATGTTAAGAAAGGTAGGAAGATATATTTGCTCAGTAAGGGTGACAGGATACAAATTTCAGAATATCTCAGCAGTCAGCATCAGATATTCAGTGATGTGGACGAAGATGTGGAGAACAAATGGAAAAAATTCAAGGGCATCGTTCAACATGCCCTACACAAGTAAGTTCTGAGTAAGGTTTTATGGGAAGGGAAAGATCCATCATACTTTGATAGTCGTGTTAGAAAAGCGTTACGTAAACAAAGAGCACTTTATCTTAGATTCAAGAGAAGTAAAAACCAAGCTGACAATAAAAACTGAAAAAAGCCAAAATGAACGTAAGGAAAGCAATGAGAGGAGCGTTCAATGATTTCGAAATTAAGACGTTGTCAACCAACCCGAGTAGAAACCCTAAGAAATTTTGGTCGTACGTAAAATCAGTAAGTAGGTCAATATCATCTATTCATTCTCTCACCGGCACCGAAACGGAAGATAACAGAGAGAAGGCCGAAATGCAGAATTCGGTCTTCCAAAGTTGTTTCACCGCGGAAGATAGTAACACTGTCCCTCCTTTCAATCGTCGTGCGAACGTCGAAATGGCAGATACTGAGATAACCGATTGCGGAAATGAATAGCAGCTACAGTTTCTTAGTAGTGGAAAGGCTCCAGGACCAAATGAGATACCTATATGTTTCTATAAAAATTATGCGAAAGAACTTGCTCCTCTTCTAGCAGTAATTTATCGTAGATCACTTGAGCAACGAAAGGTACCTAACGACGAAAAAAAAGCGCAGGTCATTCCCGTTTTTAAGGATAAGGGTACTTTTACGGATCAATATTATGTTAAAATCCAACACCTATTTCTTTCAGGAACTGTTTATAATGTATATGGTTTACAGATTTTTTGTGCATATCAGGTAATGCAGCACACTTTCTAAACAAATTAGAAGTATTTTGGATATTTTTGCAACTTCTTAGGGTTATTAAAAAAAAATACGAAGCCATTGATACAGTTCTTTTTCCCAAAATGCTTCCTCAAATTGAGGTTTCACCAGATATGCATGACTTCATAGTTGAGGTAATAGGCCTATTTAATTCCACCTGTTATGTATATTACAACGATAAAAAATATCACATCTTACATTTTAATTCTCATAATTTTTTTCCTAGTAAAAATGTTATTTTTTCTATAATATAGTTGGTTCTGCAATAAAGCTTAGGTCTACTTCATAAGTATGGACTATTGTAAGTTACAGAAAAAAATAGAGCAATGCTTTATAAACTTTAGGAAATATTTGCACCTGAACTGTGAAAAATACAATTTGCGGTAAACTTCGAATGAAGATATGAGTAGAATTAAACTGCGCCTCAGAACATTCCTGTAGCATAGTCTTCATCCTGCTGCATTTCTTCGTCTTCTAGCTTCCTCTTGGCATTACTTTTAGCACTTCTTGCTTCTTTGGTAACTTGAAGAGCGAATCTTTCAGCTCCATTCACCCATTGTCTGTCACACGCAAGCAACTGATCTTCCATATTAGAGCCACATTTTATGCCTCAGTTTCTCAGAGTTCCAACCTTCCTATCACTCCATCACTGAAATATATCACTCCATCTAGTACACCAACGTTTAATGTATTTAGTACTACAAAAACATTCTTGGGTAGTCTTTCCCATATGCAATGGTTGAAACTTTCATTTGTTTTCTGAGTGTCGGCATGAAGACATTTGCTAAGAAAAACAGTGTCACCGAGGTCTCTAAGACATTTTTTTATTTCGTTAATAACAGGATCAGGAAGAGAATGCTTATAAGAAAAATGTAAATGTCGTGTGACAAGGGCCACACACCGTAAGGTGGCTCGCGGAGTATAGATGTAGACCGTTCGCAGGGTGCAAGTCTTTCGACTTCACGCCACTTCGGTGACTTGCGCGTCGATGGGGATGAAATGATGATGATTAGGACAATACAACACCCAGTCTCAGAGTGGAGAAAACGGAGAAAAGCTCCGACCCAGCCGGGAATCGAACCCGGAGCCTTAGGATTGACATTCTGTCGTGCTGAGCATTCAGCAACCAGGGGCGGACTAGAATGTTTATGGTGGTAATTTGATCACTTTGTTTTGGTTTTTGGTAACCACACCAAGAAACTGTTCCTTTCTACATCTACATCCACATCTACATCCACATCTACATCCATACTCCGCAAGCCACCCGACGGTGTGTGGCGGAGGGCACTTTGATTACCTCTATCTATTCTCCCTTCTGTTCCAGTCTCGTATTGTTCGTGGAAAGAAAGATTGTCGGTAAGCCTCTGTGTGGCCTCCAGTCTCTCTGTTTTTATCCTAATGGTCTCTTCGCGAGATATACGTAGGAGGGAGCAATACGAGTATACTGCTTGAGTCCTCGGTGAAAGTATGTTCTTGAAACTTCAACAAAAGCCCGTACCGAGATACTGTGCATCTCTCCTGCAGAGTCTTCCACTGGAGTTCGTCTTTCATCCCCGTAACACTTTCGCGATTATTAAATGATCCTGTAACGAAGCGCGCTGCTCTCCGTTGGATCTTCTCTATCTCTTCTATCAACCCTATCTGGTACGGATCCCACACTGGTGAGCAGTATCCAAGCAGTGGGCGAACAAGTGTACTGTAACCTATATCCTTTGTTTTCGGATTGCATTTCCTTAGGATTTTTCCAATGAATCTCAGTCTGGCAGCTGCTTTCCCAACGATTAATTTTATATGGTCATTCCATTTTAAGTCACTCCTAATGCCTACTCCCAGATAATTTATGGAATTAACTGCTTCCAGTTGCTGACCTACTATATTGTAGCTAAATGATAAAGGATCTTTCTCTCTATCTATTCGCAGCACATTACACTTGTCTACATTGAGATTCAGTTGCCATTCCCTGCACCATGCGTCAATTCGTGGCAGATCCTCCTGCATTATGAAAGTAAGTGGCCCATAAAGCTTTTCTCATTGCTGTAACATTATTCAGAGGTGCAGTTCATCTAATGGCCTGTCCATAATAACTGTGATGAAGGCCTATTTCAGTTTCTGTCAATCTGCCTTTTCCATCAGATAGCAGCTTTCCTTTCATTTCTCTTCGTAGCTTCCTCGGTCTAGCACCTATCCTCTTTTGCACATGTCCACAACACCTCAGTTTTGTTACCAAGGTATCACTATAAACATTGAACTCATTAATTTTATTGAAAGTTTTAGAGTCCCCATCACTTAGGTACTTCGTATATCTAACGTTGTAACCGGTCACCGACCTCTGAAATATTTTAGAGCTCCATCACACTCCATACCTCCACTGTAAGCATCATAATTCTTAGAACACTGATGTTCAATAAGGCCTTCAGTGTTACTGGCAGGTGTGGCAGTACTTAGATAAACACCCAACATCAACAACTTTTCCATTCTCCAGAGAAGTAGCACTTACAACACCATTCAAGGAACCATGTTCTCGACGTTGCCTGTCCCATCAAGTGCAACACTAATATTTACAGTTTCATCTACTGAACGTTTCATAGATGCTTTAGACACAACTGTATAGGCCCTAAGCACTATGCGACTTAACATCTGACGTCATCAGTCCTCTAGATTTAGAAT
Organism: Schistocerca americana; assembly: GCF_021461395.2. Classification (NCBI taxonomy): domain Eukaryota; kingdom Metazoa; phylum Arthropoda; class Insecta; order Orthoptera; family Acrididae; genus Schistocerca; species Schistocerca americana. The sequence goes on from NC_060123.1 coordinate 457,118,113, forward strand.
TACTTAAACCTAACTAACCTAAGGACATCACACACATCAATGCCCGAGGAAGGATTCGAACCTGCGACCGTAGCAGCAGCGCTGCTCCGGACTGAAGCACCTAGAACCACTCGGCCACAGCCAACCGTCAAGGCACTTAAAAGTTATTTTATGTGCTTACTGAACCAAGTGGAAAGGTCCTTCAAACCACAAAACATACGAACAGGCTTTTTTTTTCCTTTTCCCATTGCATGCATTGCATACACCAACTTCAAATTCACATCAGATGAATTACGCACAATGTTCGAAGTAATTTTCAAGGTAGATTTATTGCAGGATCTTCACAGAACTAATTTTGACGCTAAACCCTTCCTGCTACTTTGTTGTTCAGTTATCTCCAGACAGCCTACACCATCACATTGTTTACATTTAACCACTTCCTTTATCAAAGAAGGTCATATGCCCACCCCAACAACAACAAATCTACTATAAACACTGTCATTGTTTGCACAAAAATTTGGATCACCAGGAGGCGTGCCATGTGGGAGTTTCTTCCCTGAAGAACTGATACGTAGGTTACTTTCAACAGTGTGGCTTGCTTTGTTTGTGAACTGGTTACCATGGAATTTCCTGTTATAGAATTTCTTGATGTCATGCATGTTCTTTTTTATTGGACACTAAAGGATATGTACATCCACAAATATATGTAGCACTTGGGCAACAAACATTCAGTAACACATGAACAAACAGCTTCAGCGAAACAAACGTAAATACTAGCAAACATAATCATTCACAGACACTAGAAACCTGCACTGTTACCAACATATACAATGTATCATACGTACAATCGCTGGAAACAGAAAGTTCACAGTTCTTTTCGAAGTAATACTGGTTTCTGTAACAGAACTAAAGGGAGCATGGCGGCATACATGACCGTAACTTTAAAAGTTTGTATATATAGGTCATTTTTCATTTGAAACCCTATAATGTGTATATCAATATAATCAGGAAAGACTACAGAATTTAATAAAGTCATTAAAAAATTTCGGTTTTTTCATCATTTATAAGTACCCCGTATCCTTAATAAAGGATAATAATTCTACAACAGGTAGACGTTACCGATATAGGTTTATAATTGTGTGGATCTGTCTTAGACAGATCCACACAATTATACACTTGTATCGTTAACGTCTATCTGTTGTAGAATTATTGAACATCTTTTTTGCTCAACAATTATGACGTTATTGGGAAATGAACAGCTCCTATTTACAAATCAACATGGATTCCGCAAACAGAAATCCTGCTAAACTCAGCTCGCTCTGTTCCTCCATGAGATCCACAGCGTAGTGGAGAACGGCCCCCAGGCTGATGCCGTGTTCCTTGATTTCAGTACGGCATTTGACACTGTACGGCATTGCCGTTTAATGAAAATAATACGAGCTTACGGAGTATCGGAGCAGACCTGCGATTGGATTCATGACTTTCTTGCAGATAGAACTCAACACGTCACTTTTAACGGAACTAAATCGACAGATGTAAAGGTAATATCCAGAGTACGACAGGGAAGTTTGATAGGACCATTGTTGTTCACAATATATATAAATGACCCAGTAGAAAGAGTCGGATGCTCTTTAAGGTTATTCGCAGATGATGCAGTTGTTTGTACCAAAGTAGCAACGCCAGAAGATAGTAAGAATTTGCAGAACGTCCTGCAGAGAATTGCGCAGACTCTGGCAGTTGACCGTGAACGTAAATAAATGTAGCATATTGCGCATAAATAGGAAAAGAAGTCCACTACTGTACAGCTACACTATTGATGACAAACAGCTGGAGACAGCGTCTGCCGTAAAATATCTAGGCGTAGCTATCCACAGTGACCTTAAATCTAATGACCATATAGAACAGATAGTGGGAAAAGCGGACACAAGATTCTGATTCATCGGAAGAATCTTAAGGAAATATAACTCATCCACGAAAGAAGTGGCTTATAAGGTGCTTGTCCGTCCAATTCTTGAGTATTGTCTATCTATTTGGAATCCTTATCAGGTTGGACTGATAGAGGAGATCGAGAACATCCAACGAAGAGCGGCGCGTTTCATCACGGAATCGTTTAGCTGGCAAGAGAGCGTTACGGAGATGCTAAACAAACTCTACTGGAAGACTTTACAAGAGACACGTTGTGCATCACGGAGAGATTTACTATTTAAATTTCGGGACAGTACTTTTCAGGAGGTGTCAGACAACATATTATTTGCCCCCACATACATCTCGCTTATTGGCTACGAGGAGAAAATTCGAGAAATTAGGGCCAATACAGTGGCTTACCGACGATCATTCTTCCCACCCACTATTCACGAGTGGTTCAAAATGGTTCTGAGCACTATAGGACTTAACATCTGTGGTCATCAGTCCCCTAGAACTTAGAACTACTTCAACCTAACTAACCTAAGGACATCACACACGTCCATGCCCGAGGCAGGATTCGAACCTGCGACCGTATCGGTCACGCGGCCACACCGGCCGGCTCGCGAGTGGAACAGGGTTGGAAGAATCAGATAGTGGTATCGAAAGTACCCTCCGCCACACACCATTAGGTGGCCTGCGGAGTATGATGTAGATGTATTCAACATGTAGACGTCACTACAGATATTCGAATTTAGGTTATGACATGTTCGCTGCACCTGCCGGCATTGGCGATGATGTGGCCCTGACGAATAGTGAAACTCTGCATCACCCACTGAAGTGTCGGAACATCGATGCTGTCGATGACCTCCTGAATGGCTGTTTTCAGCTCATCAATGTTTTTTGGACTGTTGCTCTACATCTTGTCGTTGATGTAGCTGCACGTAAAGGAGGCGCATGCGTTCAGATCTGGAGAATATGGCGGGCAATTGAGGCGCATTCCAGTGACCTCTGGATACCCCAGAGCCCGAAGCGATCCCCCGAGTTCTCCTCCACGGCATCAGTCCCCTGATTCGATTGGGTCGAGCTCCGTCTTGCATGAACCACATCTTGTTGGAAGCAGGGTCACTTGCATAATGGAGACGAAATCATCTTACAAATCCTTCAAGTACCGTTCGGTAGTCACCCTGCTATCGAGGAATATCGCACCGATTGTTCCGTAACTGGACATCGCACACCTCACAATCACTCCTTGAGGGTGAAGAGACTTCTCGATCGCAAAAGGTGGAGTCTCAGTCCACCAAATGCGCCAATTTTGCCTATTGAGGGACCCATCCAAATGAAAGTGGGTTCCGTCAGTAAGCGAAACCATGCATGCGCATGCTAAGTCCCATCATGCCCCACTGCCAAACCGTGTTGTTTGATCGTCCTAACGCAAACCGTTCAGAAATTATGACGATTTTATATCATCAATAAATTCACCCTGGATGTCCTTAAAGCTACATTCCATCTGAAAACGCAGATTGTTCCCGTGACTCACGCGAGCATTCGTAACACGAATAAGGAATAGCGATAGACCTTGAGTCGTTCGCACTCCAATATGGAAGAGCAGTTCGCACCTCGAGAAAAACTGACACAGCTCAGGAACATAATACTTGAGAAAAATCGACTACGTGTACTGTACTATTAGACATATTACTCTTGTGTGAAATATAATGGAATTCACTGCTAAAGTAATTACTTGAAATTAAAGGGAAGCTTACACTCTTTGAGTGTAAATTGTGTTGAATTCTTTAAGTCGATTTTTTTCACGTATTACATTTTTTAATCTTGTCGTTGTTCTTACCAGGATGCGAATAATTACTACGACTGGAAGACATTACTGAAATAATCATGATAAGAATGGGAACTGCTCAAGGCGTTATCCGCATCATCGCATGGTCAGCTGTGCACAATCAGTTACTTCATCCATATCATTCTGTGTTGGTTCTCGAGCCACAAGACGACCATGCTGGAATACAGTTTTGCATTGGATTGAGAAAGCTGACGATTCGCATTTCACAGGCGGAGTTAGCACAGATGAGGATTATAGATGATCACAAAATAACATATGGGCAGATGCAAATCCGCGCATGATCGTAGAAGGAAGCAGGTTCGCCGTAGTATCAATGTGTGGGCAGGGTTTGAGGCTGACAGATTCGTAGGACCTTTCGCCGGTGCTGTATGTCACCAATTTCTGCGTGGCAGCTAACTCACGCTTTTGGAGAAAGCCCCGTAGGACAGTGTAAAACTCGAAGTTTAATCACCAATAGATTCATCGAAGAGGTCCAGTAATATGACGTGCCCGTTCGGCTCACTTTAACCCTTCATATTTTTGGCTATGGGTACATTAAAGGGTATTGGCGTTTTCTACATCCATTTCCAAACAGAATACATTGCAGGAACGTGACCCACGCATATGACGAAAACCATGAGCAGCTAGCCGTGTGTGCAGGACTGTGTGATTCCCTGAGAAAGGAAGTTGGAAGAATCAGTGTAGTGACAACCACACTGAGTACCTGCTTTATTGAAAAGAGATGATTATCAAATAACAAATGGTCGGTGTTTCAACTTTATTCTAGTTTTGATCAGTAGTTTCTAATATGTGCACCAAATATCTGTTGTTACACTGATGGGACTAAGCAGGAGAAAAGCTGGCTGCTAGTGTGTTTCCCAAATTGTGAGCCACGATGCACTTACCACATTAATTCATTATTTGTGATGTCGAGGTGGCGGCGATCTTGAAGACCCTGGAGCAGTTAAGGCGTTTCTAGCTGCAGAATTAATCTCTTCTGACTCCCAGACTGAACTGTGAACTATCCGTTGCATGTTCACAGCACAAAAATTATTTCACAATATCGATTATATTAATGATCTACTACAATTTTTTCTGGGTACCAGGCCATGTGCGACTCTCAAATAACGAATTGGCGCATGCAGCAATAAAACAGGCCAGTACATTACCAATTGTGGCATGGTGTAAACTACCCTTATCGGTAACGTCTGTGTTCAGGCACAGGACCATACAATATTGCCACCAAGGGTGTCTGGACATGATCGAAAGTAGCCACTGGTGAAGCGAATACCCATTTATGGTCCAGTTCCTTCCAGTCGCCGGTAGTCCTATTAAAACACATCCGCATTCGGTACAATCCCCTAATACTTGAAATCTTCCTCCAGCGAGGGTACCCAGCAGCAGGTGAAGTGTCATTTGCAGTACGACGTGCACGAGCTACGGTCTACGAAAGTCATTAGATGTGTTGCACCTCACATGTGGGACACGCTAGAATCTGAGAGTCATCTTGTATAAGGCGAACTCCTGGGCGACTTCCATAGCAATCATCCCTAATGTAGTTTTAGGACTATGGATTTTCACGGCCAAGCGAAATCAGAGGTGTCTGGTAATGGTAGCACGACAGCTGTCTCAGTGGCCTCCGGTCAAACGTGGAAGCAAAAGTTCGCCAACAGGAGCTCAGCGGGGCGGCAGTGACGTGGCAGACGTTTACGATGGCGGTATTTTTAGTGTCTGACGTATTTGCAGGCAGCAGCGAAGAGCCTTGCCAAAGAGTTCGACGTTTAATCGTAAGACAAGGCCGCCCATGCGATATATTGTAGGGGGGGGGGGGGGGGGGGGAAGGAGGGCGTAGACCTGGAGGCATAATGTATTTTTAATATTTTGGAAGACGATCGGCGACTTGTAAGCAGGGATAAACATTTTCACATCCGAAAAACACCTGAATACACTATATTTTTTTTCCTTTCCTTGAGAGCTACTTAGATAGCGGGGCGGGGGGGGGGGGGGGGGGGGGGGCTGCTGCAGGCCGATGTTCCCTCTTTCCCATAGATATGGGAATCTTTGGATTATCCAGTTCCTTGTTTTGGGTTACCAGGATAACAAGCGGTATAAATGTGGATAAATGTGGAGCAGTTGTTACATGTAACCTCCCTGGCGGCAACCCGTCAAACATGCTGCAGGTAATCTTGGTAGGACGAGTACATACCCCAGTATGAGTATTGCTGTTGTCGTGAGACGCAGTGAAGAACATGAAGCAACTAGACTCTTTTCGGAGAGTCCGGCCGTTGAAGAGAATGATATTTTTTGAAGATTATTAGCTATGTAGATCTAACTCACACCATGGGTCAACTTTCAGCTTACATATGCGTTGGTGGCAATATCGATGAAAGACAAGAATGTCGTTGACATGGTAATCTCCGTGATGTCTGTTATATTTCTTGGTATTCTGCACTGATCATTCACAGTTTCGTCTCCTCTCGTTGTCCAAATGAAAATGGTCGGCAGTGCACTGTTGGCTAACGTGAAAAGACTTATACTTTTCGGAGAGTCTGGTCGTTGAAGAGAATGTTATTTTTTTAAGTTTATTAGATATGACGTGTGGTGCTGGTTGTAGATACCAATGGAGTGTCGAAACCCTCGTTAGAGGGTCTTAAGCATAAGTGGCAACGTAAATGTGCTGCAGCTGTGAAGTGTATTGTCCTCTGCGAGGACTTAAGAAATATCGCCGAGTACTCTAGGTATGCAAGCCGTGGGACATTTGGTGATGATGATGATGATGTCCTCCTCGCCGTGTCCGGCGACAGCGACTCCGTCAGTCTTCTCTGTCCTTGTTGTGGTAGGCTCGGATTTGGCTCGCGAATCCGAATTTCGCTTTGAATATCCTGTTGCATGAAGTACAGTGAAGTTGACCAGCAGAGTTGTAAGTATACCTGTAGACAGGCTTGAGCTGAGATTTTCGGAGCTCTCTTTTAGCATCCAGGTTCATTAGACGCTTTTGCTCGAACTGTTCGATGCTCTTATGTACAGTTGATCGCCACTCCGATCGGCGCAATGCTAGCTCCTCCCAACGGTTGCTTGGAATGCCACAGGCTGCAAGATGGCATTTAATGGTGTCTTTATATCACAGGTGTTGACCACCTTTCCTCCTCTTCCCGCATGAGAGCTGCGAGTAGAACACCGCTTTAGGTAGCCTACTGTCATCCATGCGTACTATGTGACCACTCCATCTCAGTTGATGTTTCGTTATTAAAGCTTCAATACCAGCCAGTTTCACGCGGCGCAAAATCTCCGTGTTTGGGACACGGTCTTCCCATTTGATGCGCAGAATTGATCTCAGACATTGAAGATGAAATTTATCTAGCTTCTTAATGTCAGCTTTGTAACAGCACCAGGTTTCCGAGGCATAGAGTAAGGTGGATAATACTACTGCTTTGTAGACTGAAATTTTTGTTTGTAGTATGAGATCACGTGATTTCCATACTCGGTCATTAAGCTTACCGAAGGCTGAGGCTGCGCTGGCTATACGCGCTGCGATTTCCGTTGTCAGGCTGTTGTCACTTCTAATTTGGCTCAATACTGGAGTCAGCTGCATTAAGACCTCTAAGTGGCTGTTTGGGAACTTGTGTCTTAGTGATGCTAATGGCTAAGCCAAATCTTCTGCAGGAGGCATTTAGCAGATTTATGTAAGTCTGAAGAGTTTCGCAAGAATTAGCCATCATGCATACATCATCCGCGTAGAGAATCTCTAAGATGGATAGTTTGATTACGCGACTTTTTGTTCTGAGACGAGAGATGTTGAAGACACTTTTGTCTGTCCTTGTGTCGAGACTAATTTGATTACTACAGCCTTTGGTCGCGTCTCTCATAACAGCTGCGAAGTAAAGTGAGAAGAGTGTGGGAGCCAGAACACAGCCTTGTTTTACACCACATGTCACGGGAAACTGTTCTGAGAGCTTGTCCTCATGGCAGATTTTTGCCATCATGTTTTCATGAAACTGCCGAATCAAACTGACAATTTTGTCAGGGCACCCAGTTTTCTTTAGTATGATCCAGAGAGCTTCCCGTGGGACACGATCAAAAGCTTTTTCCAGGTCTACAAAGCACATGAACAAAGGCCGATGTTGCTCTAAGCTTTTCTCTTGCATTTGTTTGACAACAAATATGGCATCCACTGTGCCTCTGTTTGGGCGAAAGCCACACTGGGTCTCTGGTAGCAGTTTTTCTGCAAAGTGTGTTAACCGGGTGTTAATTATGTGGGCAAGGACTTTTCCCGCTGCTGAGAGAAGAGAAATGCCCCTGTGGGAGCTGCAGTCTGATATGTCACCCTTGCCTTTATAGATATTGGAAATACAAGCATCTTTCCAGTCTTGTGTAATCATTTCATACTCCCAGATCCTTAATATCAGAGCAAACAACGGTTTCTTGATGTTTGGCCCCCCATATTTATATAGCTCTGATGGCAAGTTATCTAATCCTGCTGTTTTGTCAATTTTCAGCTCAGCCAGTGCTGAAATGAATTCATCGTAGGAAGGGGCATCCGCAAGTTGTTCCTCAACTGGCAGGTCTTCAAGTGCTTCTATGTATGGAATATCGGTTGTCTGATGGTCGGGATTAAGAACGTCATTAAAATGTTCCGCCCACCGAGACAGGATGTCACTCTGTTGCGTCAGCCGACAACTTTAGTCTTTGTTATAGACTGGTGCTATCTTCCCAACTCTTGGACCAAAGATAGTTTTCAGGGACTCAAAGAATCTGCTCGTTTGGTGTGTGTCGGCATATAACTGTATTTCATTTGCTTTATTTGCCCACCAACTGTCTTTGAGAGCACGTACCTTCATTTTCAGACTGTAATGCGCTGCTCTACGCTTGTTATCATCAGGGGTGCGAAGAGAGGTTCTGAAATCGTTAATTAGCTTTCTGATCTCTGGATCTGAGTCGTCAAACCAGTCCTGGTGCTTTTTCTGAGGCTTTCCCAAGACTTCTGAAGCACAGCCACGCAGTCTGCTAGCGTATGCACTCCACTGTTCATCTACAGGGGCAGATTCAGATATCAAAAGGCCATCGACACCAGATTTTTCAATCCAGTTTTGCTCTCATAGTCTGATCATTGGCCAAGATTTTGCAGGACAATTTTGTTGGTATTTTGTGTGAAGCTCGGCGTGGTGCCTTCAAAGTTATCTTTAATTTGGACCTCACGAGCCGATGGTCTGTCCATCCCTGAGCGCCTCTCATTGCACGTGTGACCAGTACGTCACCAAGATCTTTTTTCCGTACTATCACATAATCCAGAAGGTGCCAGTGTTTAGATCGCGGATGCATCCATGTCGTTTTATATTTTTCAGGCAGACGAAAATATGTATTTGTCAGACAGAGTTCAGACTCGGCAGATAGAGTTAGAAGATCCAAGCCATTCGAGTTGCACTTTCCAATCCCATGGCGACCGAGGACTCCATTCCAAGCACTGAAATCATTCCCAACACGAGCATTAAAATCACCAAGTAACAGAAGTTTATCTGCAGAAGGAATATCCCTAAGGACATGTCGGAGGTCTTGGTAGAACTTGTTCTTCTCTTCATCCGGAGATGGCAATTTAGGTGCGTATACATTGATCAAGTGAAGATATTTCTTGAATGCCAGGTGAAGTCTGAGTATTACTATTCTGTCACTGATACCTTTTGGGAGTTCTGTCAGTGAACATGCGAATATTGCGTATGGCAAAGCCTACCCCACTTTCCGCCCTTTCAGTGGATGATTTTCCACTCCAGTAGTAGGTATAACCTCCGAGCGGTTCACATTACTGTCCAGAGTCACTAAGATGTGTTTATCTTATGGCGGTAATGTCGATGTTATATCTAGCCAATTCCCTTGCGATAAGTCCTGTCCTTCTCTCTGGGCACTGATTATGGTCGTTATCCTGTAAAGTACGAACGTTTCAGACTCCAATAATTAGATATTTAAGGTAACTGTTTATTTTATTATTTTTTTGGCCGCATATGTTAGTGAACAAGTGACCGCAGTTTGCCACTTGTGCTGGGTTGAGACGGGCTATGTTTAGGCCACCTTTTCTAGGCCCCTCCCTGGATTAGGGAAAGCAGAGCGATCCTAAATAGGGCTGCTTTGTCGTCTGACGAGCTGCCGAACCAGTCCTCCCGTCTCTCACGAGTACCAGAACGACCATCACCGTCTGACCGCCTAACGTGCAGAGCACCAACTAAGGTTCAGGTACACCAAACCCTTGCCTCACCATCAGTACTCCATCGCCGCAGGACTTTCAAAGCTCATAGTCCATTGAAACTTTGCCGGAGTCATCTGCGCGTGAAGGTATTTAAAGTGGACAAGCAGTTGCGCAGATGCAGATCCACTCTCTCGTCCTCCGCCTCTGGTTGGCAGTGGATCGCAGGGCCGACACGACTGGCAGGAGGCAGGGGATGCAGTGAATGGCCATATGCCACTGGAAGTATCCTCACATACGCCCTTAAGGCACATCGCAGGTGCCTTGCTTCATCGGTACAGAAGCCGTGAGTGTTTACCTATCGATATTACCCGCCTCCTACACCGATGAAGAGACTGACAGAAGGGAAGAAGGAAAGGGAAGGGACTGGAAGGGAAAGGGAGGAAAGGACGGTAGGTCGTTGTGAGGCACACTTCGTCTGGCTCCTCTGCTGAGATCTGACCGGCTAGGTTGAACCTGCCAGTAGCTACGCTACCACCGGTATAGCTCTCAGCATCACAGGAACACGCAAACTCTCCCACCCGCACGAACAGTGCTACGATAAGGTGGTGCCTCCAGGGAGGCATAGTTGGTACATAGTTGAGAACCAGAGGTACCTAGAGTCCACAGTGGATAGGTGTCGATCAGCTGGCGCCTTGGGTGAATATACACTTTGCGCACGATTTGATGGATATGTGACTATCGACAGACTGACAGACTGCCCAATGAGAGAACATTCTTCTCACGATATGGTATTTAGTCAGCAGCTTCGCCATTGGGTCAACCAGTGTTCTTTCAAATAAAATGTTAGGGGCTACATTTTAGCTGACTGTGTTCTATTCGTTGTCCAAATGGGATCTCTACAACTATCTCTGGATATTAGCTCTATTTTAGTAATGAATGGTCGAGTGTTGCGCGAATTTTAAAATTTTTGCTAAACGTCAGAATTCATTGCGGTGGCATGGATTCTAGTGTGCGTGTGTGTGAGAGAGAGAAAGAGAGAGAGAAGATGTTTTACTTAAGATTTTAGTAGTAATTATGGAGTGGATGATTCCTTCTCAAATTTTATTTGTGATCAACAAGTCGCAGTCAAAAGGTATTAGATTACTGAATATTTTCTACAGGATTTTTATCTAATGATTATTATTGTTCTTTTATCGCATGCAAACGGAATGCTCCATTAGTTGTGAAGGTGATTCATACCCAAACCGCAACAGTTTGTGTCTGCATTTGCATGCCATTGTTACTACTGAACGGTCTTAGATCAAGAAACTGACGCTTACTCTGGACCGTATTTTGAATTGTGTACATTCACTGTGCTGAGGCCGCACACTTCGGGAATGAAACACGACCCAGTCTTGCTAGAGAGCATCCTAAAGCAATACAACGTACGAGCAAGATGACGACAACAACATGCACCATAACTAAATCTCAGTTTAAATGAGAGACCACGTATGTGAGAGCTTGTATCAGAAGTAGTAAGCATACAACAACTGACAAAAAGAAAGAAAACCAGCAATGCACCCATTATGTCGCTACCGACAATATTCTCTTTTAATTAGTTGGGAGCCGAGCTGTCTAACCTCTGGGGCGCCAAGTTGGGTATTGTACTTTGTTTATCTGAGTGCTGTGGAAATACCTAGGGGTATTGCTTCCCTTGTAACAATACATTTTTCGTAACCAAACAATGGAAAATCTAGACAGGAATATCAGATAAATTGCTACTTACCGTAAAGGGACAGGTACAATTAAATATCACACATAAGCTTTCGGTCACAGCCTTCCTCAGAATAAAGGAAACACACACCATCCATACACACAAGCAAGCACACTTCATGCACATATGTCCGCCAACTTTGGCAGCTCTCTCCCGAGCTGCCGGAGTTAGTGATCGTGCGCGCGCGCGCGCGCGCGCGCGCGTGTGTGTGTGTGTGTGTGTGTGTGTGTCGGTGACCGAAAGCTTATGTGTGTCATTTAATTATACTTGTCTGCAAGTTAATGTTTCATCTTCACGGTAAGTAGCAATTTATCTTTCTCGTGACGACAATGGCTACTGTTTTGTGAAAGCATCGAGACAATAATGCGCCTCTGTTAATCATTATTTGTCTCCTTGATTTTATAAGCAAACCCATATCAATATTCCACACAATTAGTATCAACAAATTCTCATCACGTGATTTGCATATATGACAACAATCTAACTTATAGTGAAAGTTGTTCGCATTCACGTTAATGAATCATGATTATCAATTTCCATCTGCGAGAAATCGTTCTTAAGCGCACAAAACCGCAAATTCAAAATTAATGACAGACAACAAAATCACGTCCACACCCTCTTCCAAGAAACCGTTTTACTGACGTGCTGTAGGATAATCGTTTCCATGAGCGCTACGTACAAAAAGAATTAGTGAGGGCCTGAAGATTTCTTGGTACGCGACATAAAGAGTGGCCAGCGTCAGCAGAAGTAACTTCAGGGGCGTTCCAGAGAAATACGTATATTGGGTGATTTGTAATCACATTGTGTCCTGGTGATTTGCCAAACAATGTAAATTATAACCTCAGACTTTTGGCAGCTGACGTGTAATAAAGATTTTTAGGTTCATCAATCATCTGGCTGGTTAGATGCGACCCGCCACGAATTCCTCTCCTGCGTCAACCTCTTCAATCTCAGAGTAGCACTTGCAACACTCGTCCTCAGCTATTTGCTAGCTACGTTCCAATCTGTCTTGCTTTACAGTTTTTACGCTCTACAGCTCCCTCTAGTACTGTGGCAGTTATTCCCTCTGACATCCTGTCTGTGTATTCCATAATTCATTTCCTAGTCGATTCTGTGTAGAACCTCCTCATTCGTTATCCTCTCAATCTACCTAATTTTTGACATTCTTCTATAACACATCTAAAATGCTTCGACTCTCTTCTGTTCCGGTTTCTCCTCAGTCAATGTCTGCTTACACACAGTACTGTATTATTTTTAATGCATAGTTATGATGTTAAGTTTCGCGGTGTTCTCATTTCTGTTATTTCTCATTACTTTCGTCTTTCTTTGGTTTGCTCTAAACGCATATTCGATACTCATTACACTGTTAATTCCATTAAAAATTTTTTGTAGTTCTCACTCACTTTCACTGAGGATAGCAATGTCAATGATATCCTTTCACCTTGAATTTTAATTCCACCCTTGAACCTTTCTTTTATTTCCATCGCCCCTTCTTCGATTTATAGATTGATCAGTGGGGCGGGATTACACCCCTGTCTCACATCCCTATTAATGTGTCCTCTTGATTCTCGTACATGTTATATGTTAACCGTCTTTTTCTGTAGCTTACCCTATTTTTATCAGAGCCAATGACATTGTCGAATGCTTCTTCCAGGTCGACAAATGCTATGAACGTGCCTTGATTTTTTTTTTTTTTTTGCAGTCTTGATTCCATTATTAAAGTCAATGTCAGAATTGGTTCTCTGTTGCCTTTACTTTCCCTACGGCCAAAATGATCATCATCTAACACTGAGCTGTTAAGCTGATTGTGTGATAATTCTCGCACTTAATGATTCTTGCAATCTTTGGAATTGTGTGAATGACGTTTTTCCAGTGGTCTGATTGTACATCGCCAGTCTCATTTATTCTGCACACCGACGTGAATACCTTTTTTCTCACTCTCTCTAATGATTTTAGACATGCCGATGGAATATTATCTATCCCTTCTGCCATATTTCATCTCGAGTTACCCAAAGCTCTTTTAAATTCTAACACTGGATTCCTATCTCTTCCCTATGGACTCCTGTTTCTTCTTCTAACACACGAGACAAATCTTCCCCGCTCATAAAGGTGATCACCGTACTCTTTCCACATCCTCGATCTCCCCTCTGCGTTTAACAGTGGAATTCCCATTGCACTCTTAATTGTACTATCCTTGCCTTTAATTTCATCGAAGCTTGTTTTGACATTTCTATATGCTGAGTCAGTCCTTTCGATAATAACGTTTTTCTCCGAGATCTCCACATTTTTCATCCACCCTTTTCGTCTTACCTTCCCTGGACTTGTAATTTATCTTATTCCTAAATGACTTGTACTTATGGACACTGAAACTCGTTTCTCTTTTTTGTCCTTCTTTGTTTCGTAGATCAACTATTACTCCCGTTACCCATGTTTTCTTCGTAATTGCCCTCCTTATACCCGTGTTTGTCTTTGCAGCTTTGGTGATTGCCCTTTCGAGAGACGTCCATGCCGCATCTACTGAACTGCCTACTAAGCTGTTCATTATCGCAGTATCTATATCCCCAGAGGACTTGACCCATACCTCTTGTTTCTTTAATATTTCCATGACTAATCTACGTTCCATCATACAATTTGACGAGAACTCTTTCATTAATAATAATAAAAGAAATTCTCATATAGCAAAAGATATTTTAAAGAAATTTTAATATTATATTCATTTTTAATTACGATACAACGACACATTAAACACTTTTTCACAGACACAAAACTTTTCAATTGTGTTATGAATTCAAAACCTGCCTTGCAATTGTACTAGACGATCGTGGAACAGTGGCTGTGCCGCACGGGATTAGCCGAGCGGTCTAGGGGCTGCAGTCATGGACGGTGCGGCTGGTCCCGGCGGAGGTTGGAGTCCTCCCTTGGGCATGGGGGTGTGTGTTTGTCCTTAGGATAATTTAGGTTAAGTAGTGTGTACGCTTAGGGACTGATGACTTTAGCACTTAAGTCCCATAAGATTTCACACACACAACAATGGCTGTGTTTTGTTGCTACTGACTTTTAGATGTCTATGGCGGTAAGGAATTTTGCTGATTTACCTTCTGGAGTAGCATTTATTTCTGTTGTTCAGTATTTCGTATAAACCATAAATGAAAACTCATATCTTAATGTTTTCACAAACTTGGTCAAATAACTGTAGAATTGTCTCCTGAAGTTCATACAGACAACCAAGTATTTTCCATCTGAATAACCAGCAAACTTCTGTACGAAGGACAAGGTTACAATGCTGTGTTTTTCGCTTGTTTTATATTCCCAATTTACTAGTCACGCGACAGCCTTGATGCTAACACTCGACCCTGTTGTGACGGAATGGGACGTTAACATGTGGTACCTTGTTAAATACACTCAGGCGTACCTTTCCCAGTGTTTATTGAGTATGTGCGTAGATGTAAGTGTGAGAAACAAAACTGCATCTATTGCACTCTCGTTCAGGCTGACCTTTTGAAGAAAAAATTTGTTCTATATTTTCAAAGCTACCACTTGGCCTTATAAATACCGAATTTGCAGCCAAGTAGGTGATTGAATACAAACTGTCGTGAGCAGACAAATGTACAGTAGTCCCGTCTCAATTGTGGGTTCAGTGACTGCTAGTAGAGGTGGACATTAAACTAGAAGTCATGAAATATTATTTCACTTTATAAATAAATGAATAAAAGATTTACTAGACTTCGACATAGATCTGGGCCATAGGTTGTTTGATCAATTACAAATGTTATTGATTTCTGAAGTATCACTCGGTGCACAGATTAACAAACTGTTCTCTGGCAGTACACCGTTGTAGAGTTAAATGAACAAGTCCTTCAGAAACTTTGTCACGTTCTTCTTGTAGTATGTTGACTCCTTCAGACACTATATTGGCCTCAGTGCGAGGGAGCTGTTATGCTGAGAGGGGAGTCGTGGTCTTGAGGAACGTCCCTACACGTCGTTTCGGATTGTAGCGAGGTCTCGCTAATGTATCTGGTATCGATTCGCCTTGCTAACTTTGGTGTGACGGCGCAATCTCTCTACGATACCACACTATTTATAATCAGAAAATATAAAGCAGAAATCTCATTTGCCGCATGAATAGCTGCCACCATAATAATTTCTGTAAAGAAACAATTACAATTTCTGTTAGTACAAACGCTTTGTGTACGTAATGCCATTCCAAGAAACAGATGTCAAGAGGCAAAATACCAGTGCCTGAAAGGGCTACAGTACGTTACAATACACTAACAACAATGTCTTCGTTGGTAACAAGTAGAACTGGCCCTTTATGTCTACCAGCAAAAGGGGTGGAACATTTACAGAATTGTATGTGGTTCTTAGGGTGTATTATACACCCAGTTAGATGACTACGTTGGCAGTATTCCATCTTGTCTGAAACTAGCCTTATATGAAATCATTTTAATACGGCAACACAAGGAACAAATTGCTCTTAACACAGACGGTGTTTTACACAACGTGCTGTATTTTAGACGTAAACTGAAGCGAAAAAAAAAAAATTAAAACAGATGTGCGGCAGAAAGTTTGTCGTTCACACGAGCACGCAATATTTCTAATATAGTTGTTCACTGATTAGCTTTTTACCTTATTTCGTCTGTCATTCTCCAGATAAATAGGACTAAAATGTGACGTACTTCCAAGCAGAGTTCGTACGTTTCAGTGCCTACGATGAATTCGCTTAAACTACAGCTCTTTCCGCCGTAAACCATACGCCATCTTCTTTCACACGTAATACTCATAGTTACACCCACGCATACACAAAAAAATTCAAGACGCATTGCCATCTGTTTTACGCGTTCTAATCTTTGCTTGTCTCTACTTTTTCTTATGTAGTGCTCCTTCCAGCACTAACTGAGCTGCTGCTCCGCCACCGAAGACCTGGAAGCACCGTGAGCGAGGAGACTACAGAGAAAAATATGCAGCAATCATTTTGCCTTTTTTGCATTAAATATTTCAAACAAAATTGGTTTCATACTGAATACACTTAATGAATGTATTTCGACCACCCTACAGAAACCAGATGACTCCTGGAAATCAAGAAATGTGGCTTAGTTCTGCACAAGGCAAGTATTTAACAGATCAGTTTCATTACCGACCTGCTTGATATCTAGGGGCCTATAGATCGATCAACAAAAAACACTGGAGATAGGTGTGCTTAACATACACGGCGCAACATAACATCCAAGCTACAAGATTACACCGACTAGGCTGAAAGCCCGATTTTGCCGAGTCAGACGAAATGAGTGGATTGACTATCCCGTGCAACACCATAACTTTTGGCCCCATAACAGTTCTATGACTGTGGAACTCACTGGCTGCACTGTGGTATCACGCCCACCGTACAGTCCTCCACTTTGAGATTTATCTCTCTTTGGGTCCATGCAAGATGTGCTATGTGGCCAACGTTGTCCAGATTCGCATACTGTAGTAAAAGCCTCAGCTATTTCGTATTTTTACAAGCGTGGCATGAACGCACTTATTCATCATTCGTAGAGGTGCGTAACACAGGCTGATGAAAAGTGACAGTGAATAGCTGAATTATTGTTCGATTTTGCTGTTGCGCTTTATCTTCTGTAGTTTGCATTAGTTCCGTAATAACCTCCGTAAATCTGTGTATGTGTCCATTCGATTCCTCAGCATGCCAGTGGGAGAAGAGAGGTGGGGAGAGAGAATCAGAGAATCGGATGAATAAAGAGATGATACGAGAAGAGTCTAAGAAATGAGAAAAAGGACTGCACTCAGACAGGAGAAAGATTAACAGTAAGAGTAAGACAATTTTTGACGTCACCATAGCGGTCGTAAATTACAGTTTTAACAATAAATTAATTATTTATTTTTAATGCTGGTAACAGGTTTCGGTCTGTTATTGTTTTCAGAACAAAGATTCTCAAATGCACGAAATAATCGGCGACGTATGACAAAATATTACGCCTGTTTTCATAGACTCGTGTTTTATAAGTAGTACCTAACATTTAAAAAAATATTATAATACAATAATCGTAGTTTCCATGAATCATACCATATAAATATAGTCATTTAATAACAATTCCTTATAAATTTATTTGAATAGTATCTCGCTGTTATACTAATAAAATAGGGGTGTATGAAAGAAAGTGCAACGGTCTTGCCGCAGTGGACACACCGGTTCCCGTGAGATCACCGAAGATAAGCGCTGTCGGGCGTGGCCGGCCCTTGCGTGGGTGACCATCCGGGCCGCCATGCAGTGTTGCCATTTTTCGGGGTGCACTCAGCCTCGTTATGTTAATTGAGGAGCTACTCGACCGAATAGTAGCGGCTTCGGTCAAAGAAAACCACCATAACGACTGGGAGAGCGGTGTGCTGACCACACGCCCCTTCTATCCGCATCCTCAACTAAGGATGACACGGAGGTCGGATGATCCCGATGGGATGAGAGAAAGTAGGAAGATTGTGTTTAGACATTGCAGTTGTGGTAAAGTGTATCGAAGGTCGTCATAGCAACAGAACTGCAACTGAGGCTGATAGGAGTCTTGTGGGATCTGGCAGATGCAATTTTGTGCGCATGCTGAGCCACACTATAACACTGCAACAGCATTTACGTAGCTTATGCAATCAAATACCTAATTTGGTTTATTACGTATTGTGTCCCAACACAACGAAGCAGTCCTGTCACGGAAAAGCCACGTATAACACTTCCATCTGCTACTACTATACCATAACCTCAAAGCCTAAGGCAGTTCGTATAAAGAAATTATTCTAGTTATTATAGTATGAAGAAGCAGACCAGTGTTGCCCTCTGAGAGTTGTTGTGTTGACCGTAGTGTACCAAACGGAGGTGGCTTATCGGAAATGAAAGTCAGAATTTCGTAAATATTTGAACAGTACAAACAATGTTTTACCTAGCTACACTGTTTAAAGAACAAGGAAAACGGTCGCCAGCCTAATTAGGCAAGAGAAAGATTAACGTTGTTATTTAAGGAAGTAGGTATGAGTAACTTCAAAGGACAAACACAGCCTATATTTGGCCACACGTGAGTGCAACGAACTCTGACAGCTGCATATGTTCACGGTTAAGACTGGAAGCTGACAGAGCAGGACAAACTATTTGCGTAAATATAACAGATAACCGAACACACTATTACTTTCAAGGCTTATTCAAACCGAATCAGTTTTATAACGTTACTATTAACATTCACTGCAGAACCATAAATTGGACATAGGTTAAGTCTCTCTCAGTTAAATACTTTACTATTTAAAATTAAAGTTAATTGGAATCCACTAACAGGTTGCTTCTCACTATCTTTTGAATAAAGAAATTATTGTTTTCATAAATAGTGGTAAAGGATAACCTGTGGATCTTATTACACTATTAATATGCACTTTCAATTCCCGAAAGAATCAAGTGCTCAGCAAGCAAATGTAACTTTCCAGAAATGCAATTCACGACTTTAGCTGCAGTGAGACACAATGTTGACAAATTTACAAGAAACTAAATGACCTTTTAAATTTACTATAGACAGCACTATGATTATTAACTAAGCCAAACTTTATAAGCCTCAGTTTTAAGAACTTTAATTTTTAAAAGAAACAGCAAATTGTCTTTATTACCACAGTCATCTACTTTCAAGTAAATGATTAAATAGGTGACATTGAAATTTCACAATACTACATTTACTGCCTCCCAGAATTTCACTAAATCCACAGTAAATCTGAATATTCCCTTCTTATTAAAGATCAAACAACAATATGTAATTAACTATCTGACTCTGGGGCTTTCATTTTTTCCACGTAATAGGACACTCGGTAATCATAGTTCAAATGGAGAGGAACCTGAGAGGTGTTGTGATAGGGAAAACATCGAGGTAGGTACATAAATTCAGTTATAAGTTACCTTATATTTGTCCACACTAAAACATCCAATAAGCTGATCCTTCCCTGTACATTATTATAATACTCCTTTACAGTGATTGCGCAATGTGGTGGCAACTGCACGTAGGTAGGTGGCTTTGCAGGCAGAATTGCTGGACTCTGTCCCTTCTTGGTGGAGATGATGGATACCAATTCCAGAATCGTTCCAGCTATTTATCCATCCATTCGAGGCATTGGACAGTGGCAGAAAAAGCCTCTCTCGGAACCAGCAAAATATACAACGTTTACATGGCAGTGCACAGTTTGGTAGCTCGTCCCCGACTGACTCTCAATTCCACCTTTTCTACCTAGGCCCCTCCGTTCCCGAGGGTAACCACAACAACTTTTACATACAGAATAACTAAGAGTCCTAAGTGAGGATCAGCAGTTTGCATAACAGCAACCAAACGCATTAAATAAAACAGAACATTTGCACATACTGACATTTCTACAAAAAAATTATTCACCCAAATTCCAAATGTATACAGTAAGTTTTGTCTCTCTCCAATTGAGACAAAGAATTTAAATGACAGATATACCACATTTCATAGAATGAAAACATGACATGCAAAGTTAATACAAAGAAAGGAGTATACAATTTTGTGTTATCGATTCAATCATACATATTTACAGGAGCTCAACGATGTAACATTAAATGAGAGAAAAGCAAAATAAATCAGTAGAGCACTAGAGTTATGGTGTTACAACACCTCCAGCAGATCCCTACCAGGAGCGCCCTCTGTGGCAGCAATGTAGGATGACAGGTGGTAGTGACTCAGCCCGTTCGCATTAGGAGCCACTTCACTACAGTACACAACCGCAGACACTGCTTAGTCGCAGCTGGAACATTATTGTTGTTCCTGTTGTACGAGCTGAACTCTGTGTCCTGGTGCGCTATTTTACCCTGAGTCTTCACACATTTGGAGAAACACAAATGAATCTTCTGTTTGTTGCGATACTTGATCACTAATCATTTCCACTTCTTTCCAGCTTTCCTGCGAGGATAGCTGCCGCAGCACTCTGTGGCCCACCTCTCCTTAGTAATGTGTGCGAGGTCGTACACGACAGCAGTCACACCACGTTGCCCAGCGCCAAATGCCGAACGTTGGACATCGCTACCTCAGTACCAGCGAGAGAAGCCACGGTCGTGACGACTGCACGAGTTTACTTGCGACCCCTGTGGCAACCGTATGGGTCCTCCATAACAAATTCTTTCCTCAACAGAATGGGGCCTTTCGTATCAGTTACCACGACAAATTACACAACTTAAATGGTTGATTCAACTACATGACAAACGACAATTTTTCGATAAAGATATTATTTAATATTGTGGTAATATGTTTTAAATTGATTAAGGTAACTAAATAGTAGTGAGCCGTGGAGGCTCTGACATGAGTACGATCGATTTCCTAGTGCAGAGGTTTGTCTTTGGGCTTGGGCCGGCTCGAGGTATAAGGGAGTGTGGACCGCCATTAGGGACGGGACACAACGCTGTGAGAACGGAACGCGGCGGTGTGCGAGTCGGCGATTGGTTGGCGGACAGAAGCTAAGACGGGTGTCTTACGCCGGGCGGCGGTTGTCACATGGTTGTACTGGAGTCGGCGGGAGTTGGCCAGCGCTGTGCATTCTCCGGCAACCTCTTGAGCTGTGGATGTGCCTGCTTCCTTGGAGGGACAGGCTGTTATGGTCTTGCGAAGTGGTGGTCCTGCATCTTCGCAAAATCGCCCCATCATCAAGACACCCAGTTAAGTACGCTAATTACTAAGAGCGCTTAGTTAACTGTTATTGTGATCACTCTTGGTACAGTAAGACGTTGCACGACGTGTGATGTTATGCTTGTCCCATTTCATTTGTGGCCTCCTACTACGCGTGTGCTGTGCTGCCACATAATATTGATGCATTTGCAGATGTTTGTCATTAAGTTCTAGTGAGTGCCGGTTCTCGTGAGCCAGTTCATTTCCCACTCTTATTTTATTTATGAAGTACTGTTTCAGTTAAAGGAAGCACTTCATAGTTATTTTAGTTGTTGTTTAGCCTTGATTTTGTAGAGTTCATTTACTGGTCAATATTAAATGTTAAGGTTAAGAAAGCTTTTTTTGCCTTCTGTTGTCGGGTGTGGTCTGTGTTTCAGTGAGCTGAGGCAGCGATCAACCGAAGCGCAAGGCTTCCCCTTTGATTAAAAGTTTGGCTTAAGGGTGGTGGACCTCGCCTGAACTTGTGTGTTCCTCTTCAGTAGCGGTTGCTTGGTTCACATTTTGGTGGCCTACTCGACGTGGGGTTGCAAACGAAGCCACGTCTTGGTTCGAAGTTAAGTGTTACTTCTCTCAGTCGGTTGCACCTTTCGTTGTTAAACTTCGGCCTTACAAGCTTCGACCTTGCTTCTGTTGTTACACATTTATCACTGTACAAAGTTGTAACTTTCTATGCCCTAAAGGTCCATCTTACAAGTCAATGGGCATTTGAATAATTTCGGGTCGCTCTGTAAGGCTGACGAAGTTTTAAATGTGCTTTAAGTATTCGTATTTTAATTGAAAGGGTTTTAAATAATGTGTCTTAACTAGAATTGTTTCGTAAAGTTATGGTTAAATTCAGAGTCAGTGGCTTTTGTCAATTTTGGTGGAAAATCGTGGGCTACATGTAATGTTGATTGAAAGGATCTTAAATAATGTGTGTTAACTAGAGTTGTTTGTTAAAGTTATTTATGAATTTGCTCATGATTTATGTAACGAATGTCTCTTAAATAATCTTGACCTAGTGGCGCTTGTCAAATGAGATTGTTTTGGTTAATTAATAAACCCATTGGAATTGAAATGTTCACTTTATTGGGTCAGCCCTTCCACCCCCTTGAGATTTAAAGGTTAAACAAAAACAGCTGTTAAGTGACGGCGTACCAAGTAGGTGGGCTGTCTATATATGCATGTACTGTGTAGCTGTGGTTAAACAATGCATAACGCGAAAACACATCGCTACATTGGCACGCCACAGGAGAGATTAATGACTCGTACGGTAGAACATGTGCACCTGCCTCTCTGTACAGCCGTTGGAGTCTGACGTGGCGTGACCTTTACTTGGCGGAATGGATCGTCTGTGCTAGACACTTTGACAACGTGCACACAATATAATAGTTCAGTCAAGTGCAGACTGGGGCACTGTTTAGTATTCTGGCTCATACTGGCGGCCACGGGCAGAACTTAAGGACGAAAGTCTTTCGCACGATGTGTCACTGCCAAATAACATAGCACCATGAATCACTGACCATACATGGAAAGAAGTGCTACAGTGTAGTACAAAAGGTGTCTGTAACAAACACACAATGAGACGAACAGAAATGACACTTTCCTTTAAAGATACTAAAGATACTGAAGTTTCAGCTGTTTCTGATGGCCCCGTGGAGTTTTAAAAAAAGTGAGACATGTTCCTTAATAGTGTGTTTGAACACCACCGCCGTCAAGCAATGCTTCCATAAAATGCTTCCATAAAACTTGAAAAAAAATTCTTGTGGTAGGGCGCTCCATTGCTCCACCAGCGCTGTTCGCAACTACTAGATGGTCGCGAGTGCATGTGTAAGTGCTACGGTACGTTTCCCCAACGTATCTCTCCGGTGCTCCATCAGATTTAAGTCGGGGCGGTGGTGGGGGCGGGGGAGGGGAGGAGGGTAGAAGGGGCAGGCCACTGCATTTGCCGAATATCCTCTCGTCCCAAGAGCTCCTGCATCTGTGCATCAGCACCGCTCGATGCGGTCGCGTTTTGTTACTGATAAAAATTAAGTCAGGACAGAATGCAACCCTGAAAACACTCACGTGGAAAGAAGTACAGTGTACCAACAGGATTGACCGATGAGTGACTAGTTCAAAGATTTGAAGGTCAGTACGGCAATGTAACATTATGTGCTTCACACCGTAACGCATGGACCACCAATTAGATCATGTTCTGCCATTTTCTTGGGTGCATTACGTATTCCAACAGTGGTGGTGCGGATACGTTCCGCCTACATGAAAATGTCCACTCAGCCTTCGGTCACATCTTATTCTGCAGCAGCTCTCACGTCTTTCCTGTTAGAAAACGGCTAATGATCCTCGAATGGATAACCTGTAGTGGAACGAGTTCCAAAAACGATTCTAAGGGGTGCATTAAATTTTATAGTTCCAGTTTTACTGAGCTTTTGACTGAAAGTAGCCTTCGAGTAAAAATTAATCTGTGTCCTCACTTCTTTGTTATAAATTAAACGCCAAGTTCGTGCTAGTTTGAGGTGACAGTTTCGTTACGCAAACGCAATCGCAGTCGCTCGTAATACCCATTTTATGGTATTCAACCAAACCTGTTACTGGAAAGCTTACAAACGGTTTTCTGCGAGGGAATATTCACGCTAATCAATCTCCTCGAGCGTTCAGTTCTCGGTCACGAGTTGTGTAACACGCCACGCGGATTTTAGCAATCCAAAAAGTCACTGTTCACACCTAAAATTAAGTATTTCATGCGTTCGACTGTATCACTCGTTTGCGATCACTTTTCAGCAATTCACGTTGAACTGTGACTCATACTTCCGCAAATTTACCATTACTTTATAGAGCTGTTATTACATACGCTCTACTGCCATAATGACTGAGCTCGGAATCTCTTCCTCAAAGCACTACTTCTCCCCCAAAAAAATACGCGGAATGACCGGTCTTCTGGTTGGCCGAGAAACAGCGTAGTAAATCAGTTTAAACCGAGCTGTCCCGCATCTTCTACTAAAAAGCAATCACAGCATAATATCTTTCCGAAGTCATTAATCAAATGTAGAAATTTAGAAAACCCACAAATATCGAAATACTTGTCTCTTTACCTGATTAACTAATCTGAGTATGATGTCAGTTGCCTTGATACTATAAACTGACGAACTGCACTTTACAAAATTTCCTCTGTGCATATGACTCACTAGCAGCGTCTAGATAAAGTTCTCACGCTAACATACATTTACTCCATTAACAGTCTCTCATACTTCTTCACATTCACAGCTTCATTCACACTAACCGTGAGCCGTACACGGCTCGTGTTCGTGCTGTTATTGCTTGACATCTTGTCTTGGCGGTACTACCGTCTCGTTCTTATTCGATTTACTGGCATGACTAAGTTGCTGGCTTGCCTTCCTGTGAGTGACAGCAGCAGCGCTTATCGATAACAGCACTGTCGTACTATCTTTGGAACGACCGCTAGCATTTCCGGGGCGTCGTGTGTCGGCAGTTCAGGGGGGGCGGAGCAGCAGTGAGGTCCAGACAGCCATGACTCGACCGACCGTTGCCGGCACACATGACTTCAGTGGGGACGACCTCAGTCGGTCTTTCGTCTCATCGGACGACGTGTATTTGGTCGCCGACCGCTTCCGGGTTCTCTGTGTGTGTTGACTTCTGATTCCTCCTAGTTGTTCCACAGTGACTGGTTTTTGTATTGTTCTAGTTGTTTGTGGAAGTGTTTCGTAAAACCGTGTTTAGCTTGTGTAGTTTTGACTGAGCAGTTATTTTAATGCAGTCTGCATGGTGGATTGAGTCAGTCGGTTGGGATGGAGCAGTGAGGAACTATCCGCGGCGCGAGGCCACACTGTTGGATCGTGAAGTGGTAGCTGCGAGAGCGACGAAGTTCGCTGCCCGCCGAATCTGAAATTGAGTGATTAGCTAACCTGTTATGAAGCCTCAACTATTGTGACATCTCTTCGTTCATTTGCGGGTTGTTGCTCCCTGGGCCGTTCGGGTTAGCGGCAACGTATGATGTGTTGGGGTCGGCGAAATCTTGCAGCCGTCTTCCTATATTGTGATTATATATTAAATTGACTGTTACTTACCAGTGAAGTACACCAGCGGTATTTTCTGCCCCGTGGCCGTTAACGCCCCAGTTACCTACCATGGGCGTTAGCGTACTTTATGACAGTATGTCTTTCCTCGTCGTGTTGATGCTGTCCGGCCCGGCGTATGGTTAGACAGCATTTTAAGTTGTTTGGTTCATTTTTGCTTAGAGTGATTATTGTTCCCATGGCTGTTTTTAAACGCCAATTTCTGAAGACGTAGTGCTGTTCGTATACTCGTCCTTCGCCGATGTCTTCCATCGTGATGCTGTCGGTTGGACGGAAGGGAATTGGTTAAATTGTTGGTCGGTCCTTGGGTCCTCCCTAGTTTGGGTTGCCATCCTATTATTTAACGTCAACTCTTGGCTGCATGTCTCACCTCGCCTTAAGTTTGAGCTGCCTACTCAGGCCGACCCTTGGAACACTCCTGTGCGCCACGTGTTCTGTTTGTTTTGGATTGTTTTTCATTTTAGTTTGAAGTATTGTGTGAGGCCTTCGATCGTGTATTAATTCAGTTCTTTTTAAATTTTACATAAAGGTCTTCAGCCGTGTTAAATTAAAATTCTGAAGATTGGCTTTATTTTAAAAAAGAAAAAAAAATCCTTAAAATTGGTTCTACCTTAAATTGTTGTAATCCAGGCCCTAAGCCGTCAGTTTTTCGATGTGTTGTGTGTGGCCTTCAGCCGAGGATTTACGTGAACCCCATTTAGTGAGGCGTTCAGCCATGTGTATTCTTTAACGGAAAATTTTTAATAAGAAGGAAGGGGTGTATTTTAAATTGTTTGTCTGACTTGTTGTTCAGGCCTTCAGCCGTTGTTTCAGATTTGTTTGTGGCCTTCAGCCCTGCAGTAAGTTAATATATCTTTAATTAAGCTTTCCGCCGTTCTGTTGTAAGTTTAAAAAGAAGTTTCTTTGTTGGAAAAAATGTTTATTAATGTGTTTTAATTATAGTTGTCCTTCAGACGTGTAGTGTAGGCTTTCAGCCGCTAATTATTTTCGATTGCATGTTTTTTTTTTTTTTTAAATGGAAAAAAATTACCTTCTATTTCTAATTCCTTTTGATTTCTGAGCCAGGAATTAAGCTTTTCTTGTTAATGGTGTGGTTTTGGGCCATCAGCCCAGAAAGCATCTCAAGTTCTTTAACAAGGCCTTCAGCTGTATTGTTTAGTTGTGATTTTTAAAGAAATATGTAAATGAGTGGTTCTTAGAAAAATATAGTTGTATGTTTGCTTGCGCAACTCACAGTAACTGTTTATGGCCCCATCTACAACCATAACCTTATCCTGTGCGCTCTCAGAGTACCTACCAAACGGGTTTCAAACCGCTAAACATGTTAAATCAGCAATAGTTAGTAAAGGATACTGTGTTAACAGAAGATAATGTTTACTTTCCGACACACATTGTGACAGTATAATATTTCATCAACTGTACGATAGTTTCGTTGTTCTGCCATAGCCGTTCCTACTTGGAACTAACTGGTTTACTCGATCGTAAACACACGTCTGTCTCTACAGAACCGTGACTCATCTCCTCTTGAAGCTCCTTGCTTTCATTAACTGCTTTATACGGGATGTAAAGGCGCTTTGCCTATGTAACGTGTCAAGAATCACTATTCACATTGAATCCATTATCATCTGACAAAAGCACGCTACCCCACTCCCCACTGGTCCAGTCCCTATGCTCTTGGAACCACCGCAAAAGGGCTGCCGTGCGGGGTAGGTGTGAAAGGAACACAACGTACTAGTCGTCGGGCAACACCCCAGTGCAGTCGTCTTGTCACTGTTTAACGTGAGACTGCGTGCCTTGCATCCGTGTTAAATGTAGTTGCAACTGCACTGGTTGTTTGAAGTAGGTCCCTTCTCGCCTGTCGCACAATCTAGCAGTCATCTGCTGCTGTAGGTGACCGAGTCGACCGCCTCCTCTCTATATGACAGTCGTGCCTTTGATTTGGAATGCTTCCATGCATGTGAAACAACGCTGTGAGCAGTTCCAAATTCCTGCACCACACCTGTCACACATTGTCCTTCTTCCAATTACCCAGTGGTGATTCTTCCCCATGTGCAGCCATTTAGATGTTAACTCTGAGCCATCTTTTGAAGAATTGGACCGTAGCTGCTCGCTGATTCACAGACTCTTTCCATGTTCCTTCAATTGCCTCGTGCTGCGGAATCAGTCCCATTTGGCGCTATAGCCAATCTGACCTCATACCATACCCAATTTTATGTGCACGTCTGTGAGACCTCTGACAAACATGCTGCCGTGCTTTCGTTCATTTTAACGATGTAGTTAATACGTTACGTTAGTCTATCTAGCTCGTGTTACAGTTTTTCAGAGCAGTGTGGTTAAGCAACTGTGTATTATGTTTGCATTTACTGTATGATGATTTCCTGTTAATACCGAGGAGTCCAGAAAAATCAAGTTACTCTTTGATAGTCAGTAATAATGGTACAAAATGACAAACCGTTAGAATTCTTGCACGTGGGGAAGGTCATTTTATGTCTTCAGACAGACGCCCATTACCAGCCAAATAACGTCTATACCGCTGAACTGTCCACCGAACTAAAGCTGGGAGTGATGCCTGTGTGACAGCCGCACAGTACGCCTCGATGGTCTCTCGTAGCTGGTACGGTGTAGCTGGCTTCTGTTGGTAAACTTCGTTTACCAAAGTACCCTATAGGTAGAAATCAAGAGGTGTAAGGTCTGGAGACGGTAGTAGGTACACAACAGCTCTTCTTGGACTTATCCATCGTCCAGGTAGATTTTCATCCAAGTAGGCTTTGACATCTCTGTGGTAGTGGTAGGAGTTGTAGGTAAAGTCTTTCATTTCCAAACACCTCTTGGATGGGAGGTAAAATCGATTTCTGCAGCGTGTGAAGATACACCTCGCCAGATACGGCACCTTCATAGAAGAATGGGCCGATTAAACTGCGCGATGAAAGACCACACCACACATTAACATTTGGTGGATTAACTTACTCATCCAAGTGACCGTGACGATTTTGAGGAGCCCAGTACACATAGTTGTTTCGGTTTACAATACCATTCAGTTTGTTCAGTTTGAATTGCCCCTCATCAGACCAGACAACTATCCCTGCAAACCGCTCATCCTCGCGAAGCTTGTCTTCAAACCACTCGCAGTACTCCATCCTTGGACCCGGGTCGTTCTCATTCATAGCGTGCAGCGATCTTGGAATGTACACTTTCCCCTTTGTAGCCTTCATAATTCATCGCACGCTTCATCGGCTTACCCCGCTTTCACGTGCCCCCTGCTTCACAGATTTTTGAGGTGACCTAGTAACATCATGCAACGCAGCAACGCTGAAAGCTGGACGTGTGGATGTTTCTGGTCGGGCGTAACTTCCCTTATGCACATCCTGAGCGGTGTAGTCGGATTCAAATTTATCCCGATAACGATAAATTGTCGTACGCACTGGTGGCTGACTTCCGTTCACATTACTCCATCATCTATCATGTTTTCGTACTTCAAGCACCACTTCAACACGGCCTTGCGTTGCTCAGACGACAATCCTGTTGGGCTGTCAAGTTCTGGAAAATGCACGCGACGAACTGTTGAGAAAACAATGGACTACGCTCCCGCACAAGACTGCATCGATTACTCATTTTGTTCCAAAGATATTAATTATCAAAGAGTGTCTACATTCATCTGGAACCGTCTGTGTACAAGCTATTATTCATAATTTTCTGCATTGTGGATCACGTGAGGAACGGTGGGCGGAGCTTCCCCTTTACAACGGGTAGACTTTGTGGTTAGTCGGGAGTTGATGACAGATACCAGTTGGTACTCAAAGCTGCTGCTATACTGGCTTTTCACGTCATCTAGGTAACACATCCTTTTATTTTATAACCATGTTCGTTTAATGCTGGTTATTAAGTGAATAAGGTTTGTCACTCATGTTCCTCAATCTTACACATTTCTGAACCTCTGGTCTGAAGGTGGACTGAAACTGGCTACCCCAATCAAAAATAAAATATTTATTGTGGTCTGGAGTGTTGTTGTTAAAACTATAACTAAGAGGGAAAACAGAAAGGAAAGTGGGTACGAAGTTACTTCACTTCCCTGTCCGCTGTCTGCCGCTTAGTAGAGCCACCCGCGGCTGCGTGCTGTGGTTAGCTGCTATCGCAGGGGTGAGATGCAACGCGCCGTGGCCGGTAATTGGGGGCCAGCCCAGCGGCGCCTGACGGATAGCAGCGAGCTGGGACGGACCGCCGGCCGCCGCTCTGGGACCCGGGCGTCCACCGCAGCAGCGCGGAGTGCAGCTCACGTCGCCGCCGCTGGCGGCTCTGCTTAGCTCAGGCACGAGCTCATAGAGGAGGTGTATCGATGAAGCCAGCATTCAGGTGCGTTGCAAAATGGATCTTTTTCGTGTTTATTAATTTATATTATCTGAAATAAATAAATGTTATATACGGGGTATTCAGCTGTCCATACCGATAGGTCTTATGCAACTCACAATGCCTTCAAAAACCACGCTTGAGACTTTCATATTCTCTTATTAGCTACGCGCAAACTATAAGTACTACAGAAAAACATAAACAAAACTTTTTTGGACGAAATTTAATGTAGTTACATTCTGTACTGGCATAGGGGCCCGCTGGAGGACACGGTTTTCGAGTTGGTCGAGAAAAAAGACCTTTGAAGATCAGTTCTGTGAGATTTTTTGAATAACTAAAAAAGTACAGCCTCTAGTAAAATGTATTCCAACACAAAATTTAACTACGTTGAGTTCCTATAAAAACGCCCCGTTCAATTTTTCTGTATGACTAATAGTTTGCGCATAAGAAGAGAGATAATATACAAATATTGAACGAGATATTTGAAGGCGTTACGGATAATATAAGACCCATCGGTGGGAGCAGCTAAAACACCCGTTGTGTCTGTAATTGTGTACATTTCGTAATTTCAACACAGTGCCCATAGAATAGAAATATTTGTGTAATAGGCATAGTGTACTGCGCACATATGACCAGTGTCAACCGGTATTAGAAACATCACCCTAGAATGGCACTTATTTACATTTTACACTAACACAAAAAATTTAGTATCCACGAATTTACTCTCTTTTCAAATTTTTATTTCTTTGAAGAGCTCAAGCGAGATAACTATGTCCCAACACAGAAATGCATCCTTGTTCTCAAAAAACTGGCTCTGAGCACTATGGGACTTATTTTCTGAGGTCATCAGTCCCCTAGAACTTAGAACTACTTAAACCTAACCAACCTAAGGACATCACACACATCCATGCCAGAGGCAGAATTCGAACCTGCGACCGCAGTGGTCGTGCGGTTCCAGACTGTAGCGCCTAGAACCGCTCGGCCACTCCGACCGGCCCTTGTTCTCATCCCTGGGCTAGTTCATCCCTCTGTTCAGAAGGAGCAGCCGTGCACTTTATCAGTTATTAACAGAACATTCTGTACCCATTTCGGCTACACTGCATCGGCCAGTCTGCAATCTTTTTTAAAAGATTTTAAAAAAACTTAGGGCTTCAGAAGTTCGAGTCTCTCCCATCTCATAGCCTCATTAGTCTTCACAATGAACTGCTTAGGCTTCCGTTAATGGTTACAGTTGTGCTATTTTGACATTAAATAAGGCATTCTGTCAAATTAGAATAGTTTACAATGTAAAAGAGAGGGCACTATGAGTTTGCTGTTCATGCATGTTAAAGTCATACAGTATTATGTGCGAAGTGTAGCTAATGCACTAAACTTTTCTTTAAACTTGAGATGAGATCTACACTAACCACCTGTCAGGAGACCATGAATTGTGCGTAGCGACCTACTTTCGATCGCATGTGGCGACGATATAGTGAATATCACATATTCATAACATCCTTCATATTTCATAAACAGTATGAGATATCGAAACCAGTTATTGTGAACTGGAGAAAGACAAGAAACGAAGTGGAGAATATTTTGCTATATACCAAACATGTAAAACATTCTTACCTAATGTGATAAATGAGTTACTAAAAATTTCTTCAATTTGTATTATGTAATTCGAAAGTGGGCCAGCAATAGCGGAGAAATTGGAATGAACATGGGGGTTGTAGCAACATAAAGTGAAGGAGTTAAAAGTTTATTTTTTTTATTGAGCATAAGCTGTTGATAAGTTATGGACCTGACTTGTCCTTATTTAAGAAAAGACTGTTTCAGGGTCCTGGCGCAATTGCAACTGCATTATCAAGTCGCTGAGGTGAAATTGTGTCAATCCTGCAGTGTTTTAGCGGAAGAAGCTACATTTGACATTACAGCAGCAGGAAGAACAATGGTTTACGTGCCAATTTCAGCGTGTTTTTAGTACTATACGGTTCATTTGTCGAATTAGCGGTCGTACTGGCATGAACTGTTACTGCAGTCGTTTTCAACTAGCTCCTTGTACCCCAATACTTCTGTCCCCTTCCTTTATCCTCCCTCTGCGCAAATATGGACAAGTAATTTTGTACACACAACGAAATTCTGCAAGGGAGAAAAATTACTGCACGTAGATAACTATCACAAAGGTCTAATTAAAGTTATCACACTAGTAAAAGGCGCTTTACGTGTCTGTTAATATCAAGACACAGTATAATGAAGTATTGAAATCGTGGGTCTAAATGATATGATTCTATGGCCATATATTTACGAAACTAATGCCACATAAATTCTGTGGTGTGGGATTGTGCTGCCAGCCTGTTCGTTGAATGTATACTCATTTCGAGCAATTTTCATCTCAATGTAAAATTTAAAGGATAAAGGAAGGCAAATGAGCTATTGATGTCAGCGGCATCAGGATTTTATGCGGAAGTAGCGGCGACGAGTGAAAATGTGTGACGAACTGGGATTCGAATCCAGGATCTCTTACTTGCTAGGTAATTCCTTTGCGCACTGCATCACAAAGACACTGATTAAATTATCTCGGCAGAGCCACACTCCCACATAGCGCCACCTGTGTGCAGTCCCTGTACATTTCCTCCATACTAGCTACTTTGGGTTTCATACATAAGGTCGGACGTAACTCTGCACCCGCACTGAAGGTGGTGGATTCACTGCCCATGGAGGCCAGAATCTGCGGGAATCTCAACGAAACCATGTGCCAGAAGCAAGTACACAGTATCACTAATCAGGCTATGTTCCTAAGCAATGGTGCTGTGCAATTACTGGTCACACAAGGTTTCATTTTTCAATGTTTCCTGTTTGCTTAAACTGGTATTATGGAGGGAATTATATTTTTCTGATTTTTGCAAGTTAGCTAAGGTATCTTTTCTGGTTAAGTAATAAGTATAACTTGTGAAATTGTCGCAAACTTTTTCCACTGTGGAGATGACCCGAATCTGGTTGTGAACAAATATATTGTATGACAGCACAGTGTTTACCATGTATTTCTCCAAGTATATCGATGCTGTTTACAGTCACCTGAAAAGTCTCTATCTCCTCTCAAAGCAAAATCTCTCTCGGCAAGAAGAAGAATCTCTTTGACTACACGATGCATTGCTTCAGACCAGTAGTGCCTCATACAGTATTTCGCTCTACAATATTTTCTGTGGCTGAACTACTATTTAACGCATTTTTATTTTTGCACCATTCTAAGTAAGACGTCTTGTGGTCACTGCAGCTTTTATGTTCACTCAGTTCTGTTTTAGCTTTTTTCAGCCTTTTTATAATTCGTAGCCGCAGCTTAGGACCAGATCAGACTTGGAGGCATTCGCGCGTCACGAAAACAATCGACAAACAGAACAGTACAATGCTTGCTGTTCTCCAAAGACGCCAATCGCGACTTGAAATTTTCCCATTTTTTGAAGATGTGCTGGAAGATGTTTCAAGGGAGAGGTAGATTACTCTTTCGGTAACGCGGCAGTTTTCTCGGCGTTAGTTACAAAATAACAAGTAGCTCTAAACTGCTGAAGCGCTTTCTTTCACTGCACAGACCAATAACGGAATCTAAAAGCATTTCATTCCTTGTCATTCTAGCCGTTGAAATGTGGTCATTTTCTGGAACAACTTCGTGACTGTCACCGTCGCTTGCACTAATACTGTAATTTCTACGTTTTCCTGTTCACCACTCCTCAATGCTAAAGCCAACGTTCAGTCGTCTCTTCTTATCGACGTGATCCCCTTTCTGCACCACCGATGCTACAGATGCTTCTAAACAACGTCTTTCTTCCATGTAAACATATGAAACTTTTTTAAAAACGCCACAAACTTTTTCATACCATACGTGTGAGAATACTGTCTCTGCTCATTATCAGTTAAGGAATCATCAATGTCATCTCCACGATATTCTGACTCCGTCAACACGGCTGCATTAGCAAGTGGCACTAAGGGTAACACTATATGTCCTGATTCCGCAGAATTGTCCGTTTCAGCCTTACCGTTTCGTTTTTGATAACCCGATGAAGAACTGAAGCACTTCATTTCTCTCGGGTTATTTATTTCCATTATAACAAAAGTCTTAAAACTGTACGCTGCATCTATGCAGAAACGTAACTTTCTACACAGCCACAAAATAAAGGAGAGCGTGCAGCACGCTAGTGGCTTGATTGGCTTCTGAGTGTACTTACGAGTAATGACAAGCCAGAACGGAACACAAACTTTTGTGCGTCCACACTCGCACGACTTCAGTGAATTAGGTGCTGTAATTTCGGCTTGTTAAACTTGCTTTCGATCGCTGTACCTCTACAGTAGCTAATATTAACAGTAGAAAGTGGTTGACAGTAGCTCGGCCGGTCAGCCTACTTCTCAAGTAAACAAAAGTGAAAACCTAAACCATTTAACAAGACCGAAACGTAAATTTATTTACTACAATGGCCTCGTAATGCTGTACAAGGTGGAATCGTTTTCAGGTGATTGAAAGAAGAAAGCATGAATTATAAAAGACGTAGAAATCGATTGATAGAACTTTTTATGCATGTAACAAGCTTATATGGATGTTCGTTTAAAACCTACCTGACAGAAAATAGTTTTAAAGCCCCTCATTCTTTAACTAATACGCTTTGAAGACTTATATTATTGTCATAGAAAACTAGTCAAACGATGTTTTAAACCTGTCAAAACGATTGCCACCGCTGTCAGCACACATGCGAAACCAGGGAAACCAGAACATGGGGATGGATCTAAGGTTTAATATTCATACATGCCTGCCCCATTATGAAAAATATATGTTTGATATTTCTAGAAATAAACTTATTTGATAATTAAAACATTATCCTTACTTTATTATAATGTTGTCTTCATACGTCCATAAAAATCTAGTATCAGTTGATGGAAATTAAACTATGTTTACAAATATTACAATACTTATTCGTACATAATGACAACATTTTTGCTGAACAGTATCTGATGAGCTGGTCGTGTCTCATTTGGAAAACCGCAGTCTTCTGCATTATTTTACCGCTACTTATACATGCATACGTTTTTCGAAACAAACCCACAGGTTCAGTGACAGCCTCCAGCGCTCAAGAATTTTATTCAAAGTCATAGGTGCAGATTTTCAAACCGCCGTTTGATTTCTACACTGAAGCGCACAACAAGCTGGTATAGGCATGCATATTCATATACAGAGATATGTAAACAGGCAGAATACGGCACTGCTGTCGGCAACGCCTATATAAGTCAACAAGCGTTTGGCACAGTTGTTACATCGGTTACTGCTGCTCCAGTGGCAGGTTATCAAGATTTAAATGAGTTTGAACGTGGTGTTGTTGTCGGCCCACGAGCGATGGAACACAGGAACTCCAAGGTAGCGAGTTAGTGGGGAATTTCCTGTACGATAGCTTCACGAGCGCACCGTGAATATCAGGAATTCCGTAAAACATCAAATCTCCGACATCGCTGCGGCCGGAAAAATACCCTGCAAGAACGAGACCAACGACGACTGAAGAGGATCGTTCAACGTGACAGAAGTGCAACCCTTCCGCATATTGCTACAGATTTCAATGTTGGACCATCAACAAGTGTCAGCGTGAGCACCATTCAACGAACATCATCGATATGCGGTTTCAGAGCCGAAGGCCCACTTGTGTACCCTTGATGACTGCACGACATTAAGCTTTACGCCTCGCCTGGGCCATCAAACACCGACATTGGACTGTTGATGACTGCCAACATGTTGCCTGGTGGGACGAGTCTCGTTTCAAATTGTATCGAGCGGATGTTGTGAACAGGTATGGAGACTACCTCATGATTCCATGAACCGTGCATGTCGGTAGGGGACTGTTCAAGCTGGTGGAGGCTCTGTAATGATGTGGCACGTGTGCAGTTGGAGCGATATGGGACCCTTGATACGTGTAGATACGATTGTGAAGGTTGACAGGTACGTAAGGATCTTGTATGACCACCGCATCCATTCGTGTCGACTGTGCATTCCGAAGGACTTGCGCAATTCCAGCAGGACAATACGACACCCCACGCGTCCGTAATTGCTACAGAGTGGCTCCAGAAACACACTTCTGAGTTTAAATACTTCCGCTGGCTTCCAAACCCCCCAGACATGAACATTACTGAGCATATCTAGGATGCCTTGCAACGTGCTGTTCAGAAGAGATCTCCATCCCCTCGTACTCTTACGGACTTATGGACAGCCCTGCAGGATTCATGGTGTTATTTCCCTCCAGCAGTACTTCAGACATTTGTCGAGTCGTGTTGCTGCACTTCTGCGTGCTCCCAGGTGCCCTATACGATATTAGACAGGTGTAACAGTTTCTTTGTCCCTTCAGCGTATTTACGTGGTTACCTGGGCGCGGGGGAGGAACTTAGATTAAAATTAGTGTGCATGTATCTTGGAGTTTGGAAGCAGTGGCAAACGAAGGCCGTCAGAGGCGTGAGTAGACGAAACTGAAAGAGGCCCTGGGTGTGCTTCGAAATTGATGTATTTGTATTGTTCATTTTGTAAAAAAAAATTGAAAAGATAGATGTAATGACTGACAAAAAACCCAAGTACTTACAATGTGTCTACTCTACTATCTAGTAGCTGAGAAAGCTTTCTATGTAATTATTGTCTATATAAGAGAATACTGAATATTTTGTTTTCCAAAACATTTGTCATATGTGATGGTACGGTACTTTAGATATCGTGCTCAACTGCCGAGCAAAACTGACCGTTGGTTGGCCTTGTGTTGCGGATGTGAACAGCGTCTTGAAATAAAACTTTAAACAACATGTAACGCAGAATTTTATGTATAGAAAGTGAAACTAATTCACTGTCAAGAGGGACTAGTTGTGGGCCCAATGAAACCTGCGTAGAAGTACATTGTAAACGTTGCGTGATATTAAGTGCAGTGTGTAAATTTGAATAACCACAAAAATGAGTTGCTGTGGGATAACCACAAAAATGAATTATTGCGCAACATGGAAGAAAGTAACTGTCTGAAATTGCCAACTTAGTTTACTGAAAATTAATCTGCTGGCGAGAAGGACTCCTGATAATCCGACCACACACTTTCTGTTCAAGACTGCAAGGTGATATTCGCCCAGAAATAAAAGTGACTTTCCTCTTGCTCAGTATGCCTTTTTGTATCTGTAGTATTGACATTCGCAAAAGCAAATAAAAATCAGGAGATGAAGCAGCTAAAGAAAAATAAACTGCTCATTACTAATTCCTTTCTTTTTGCTTGTCAGAAACAACTCGTGACTTCATGCGGCATAATGTGTAACGCACAAATGACAAAATATTCAAGACTTTACTATGAGTCATAGAGGTGGGTCTTACTTTAAAGAAAATCGAGCTTAAGAAATCAAACTCTGTTTGTTTACAAAAAGGCTGAACATCAGTAGAAGACTCCAACAACTCCAATGACTTTCGGAAAAATATCATCCACACAATTCCGAAGACTGCAAGAGCCGAGAAGTACGAGAATTGTCGCACACTCAGTTACATAGCTGATGCACCCAAGCTGCCAGCAAGAATAATATACAGAAGAATGGAAAAGAAAATTGAGGATGTGTCAGATGGCGACCAGTTTGGGTTAAGGAAGGGTAAAGGCACCAGAGAGGGAATTCTGCTTTTACGGTTGATAATCGGAGCAAGACTAAAGAAAAAGTCAAGACATGTTCATAGGATCTGTTGACCTGGAAAAAGCTCGCGACAATGTACAATGGAGGAAGATGCTCGAAATTCTGAGAAAA
Organism: Schistocerca americana; assembly: GCF_021461395.2. NCBI lineage: Eukaryota > Metazoa > Arthropoda > Insecta > Orthoptera > Acrididae > Schistocerca > Schistocerca americana. The sequence goes on from NC_060123.1 coordinate 457,155,620, forward strand.
ATAGAGCTGTAGGGAAACACAAGTGATATACAATATGTACGAGATCCAAGAGGGTATAATACGAGTAAGAGTGGACGACCAAGGATGAAGCGCTCGGTTTAAAAAGGGTTTAAGACAAGGATGTAGCCTTTCGCCCCTATTGTTCAATCTGTACATCGAAGAAGCAATGATGGAAATAAAATAAAGGTTCAGGAGTGGAATTAACTTACAAGGTAAAACGACAGCAATGATACGATTCGCTGATGACATTGCTATCCTCAATGAGAGTGGAGAAGAATTACATGATTTGCTGAATGGTATGAACAATCTAATGAGTGAAGAATATGGACTGAGAGTAAGTTGAAGAAAGATGAAAGCAATGAGGAGTAGCAGGAATGAGAACAGCCAGAAGCTTAACATCAGGAACGATGGTCACGAAGTAGATGAAGATAAGTAATTCCGCTACCGAGGCAGCAAAATAACCACTGATGGAGCAACGAAGACATCAAAAGCAGACTAGCGCCAGCATTCCCGGCCAAGGGAAGTATACTAGTATCAGACATAGGTTTTAACTTGAGGAAGAATTTTCTGAGAAAGTACGTCAGGAGCAGAGCATTGTATGTTAGTGATACATGGACTGTGGGAAAACCGGAACAGAAGAGAGTTGGATATTTGAGGTCTGGTGCTACAGACGAAAATTAAGCCGACTGATAGGGTAAGGAATTATGAGGTTTTACGCAAAGTCACAGAGGAGAGGAATATGTAGAAAACACTGACAAAGGAGAATGGGCGGGATGACAGGACATCTGTTGAGACGTCAGGGAATGACTACCATGGTACTAGAGGTATCTATAGAGAGCAAAAACTGTAGAGGAAGACAGAGATTATGATACATTCAGCAAATAATTGAGGATGTAGTTCGCAAGCGGTGCTCTGAGATGAAGAGTTTGGCAGTGGAGAGTAATTCGTTGCGGGCCGCATCAAACCTGTCAGATCACTGGCTACATCGAAATAAAGTAAATTCGTAAATTCTCTCATTACAAGGAAAAGAATTACAAACATTGCAGCCAGTCGAGTTATCTGTGACGTAAATAAAATAACCACTGACGGACGGAGCAAGGAGGACATCAAAGACAACTATTTGACAATAGTTGCTAGTTATGTGAGGGACAAAGATTTCTTTCAATTTTTATAGTTCTCACAAACGAACATTTCATTCCAGCCCATTCATTCGTTTCCTTTAAAATTCTTCCATAATCTTCTCCATTTATATAAAGGAAGAGGGAGTACTATAATGGAATGTTCATCTCAATAATAAAGTAGTGCAGATGGTTTCTCACAGACTCAGAAAGAAACAGATTTTATTTATTAGTATGGCTCACACGTTCACTTTACTGTCTTGTTTAAGGAGTTCATTTATAAAATGTTAAACATCTACAAAAAATGTACGTATTATAAACAGACAATCAAGAGTAAAGATTATAACAGAATATCTAGGTCTCTTAACACTCTGCAGCCTTTTGTATCGCCAAATGCAGCTCGCTGAGTCCACCAGGAAATTTTCGTAGCACATGCTCTTCAATCAGCTGCATGGCGTCCAAAGCATCATCAGTCACACGCCGGAGCACCTTTAAATCCCTGTTCATACAAACAGGCACCACCCCTTCCATGCCCTGTACGGAATCGATTCAGGGGTGTCCATAGTTTTCTAGAAAGACCAAATGCATTAACACGTTTGTTACGGTCAGTGATAAGATGAGAATTCGTCGGAGGAAACTTCTGCCGAACCTCTTTCCAGTCTTGACAAACATCATATACAAGCGTCGCATCTTGCGTTGGCCAGGGTGGTTTCCTAGATTTGAGTCTGCTGGCAGGAGTATACTGTAGCTGCTAAATAAAGAAGTAAGTTCTGGTGAGTGGAACACTTTTGGAACTCTGTTATTGTTGCTTCTTCTCGTCTTACTGATGCAGTGCAGTATAACACAATACAGGCAGCCATCTAAATGGTGCAGATTTCAGTAGTGCCACTGATTATTCTCAATGCTTGATGCAATGTGACATCAATTATGCTTACATGTGCACTATTTTTCCATACTGGAACACAGTATTCTGCCGTGGAGTAAACCAATGCCAATCTAGCACTACGAGAAATTTTCTGACCATATCACTTCTGATGTTTACCATTTTTGCTGCCTTTTCTGAGTGGTTCTTAAAGGTAGGAGCCTCGTCTAAAATGACCCCCAAGTGTTTCTGATGCGGTTTGTGTCCCAGAAGCACCTTTTCGAAGAGCACGTTTAATTTGCGATTTGTCTCACAGTTATTGAGATGATAAGCATTCAGCTTCGTTTTAGATGCATTTGGCTTCAATCTCCCGTTCTCAAAATTTATATGTAAATATCCTTCACACTGTTCCAGCGTTATTGCCTAATACGCTAGTGCTAAATCGTCACCATATTTTTCTTAATTCATCGTAGACCGAAGACAAGTTTTCATTCAATACGGTTTAGAAAAAATTTACTCCCTTGATGCGGCTGAGACAAAAATGATCGATACTACTGGATAATAGTGATACAAAGGTCAATGAATAGCGTAAGTTCCATTCAGTTATAAACTGAACGATTTCTTGGGCTGTCCATCCAACGTGAGATTCCACAGATGCCTGCTATACAGTGTTATTTCTTGCAGCACCAGCTCCTTGCCAAACTCATCATAAACTTCTACTAGATACACCACTGCTACAGCCAGAGTGCCATGCTTCAAGCATAAATTTTGTGTCAACAATTTGGAAAATTCTGGTAATTTGACAGTTCTTATATAAATTGGTGTGTGCCTTTAAACATTGTTTGAGAAACGGCTTCCTGGATCGATAATCCAGCTCCATGAGTTAGTTCATCCAGTATTATTTTATTTATCCTTCTTCTTCGTCGTCGGTCAATGTTAATGTCCACATCACTGCATTTTTCGAGTCAAAAGTATCAGCATTGTCTATGGTTGTAATTCGTTCCGTCACTAAAGAATCACTCACGATTTTCACTTGACAAGTCCTTCATCCAAAGTCGTTTGTGGAGACTGTGGCTTCATCTGGGAGAAAGGAACCAGAGATTGTGGCATCTCTCGCCATCTTCATAAGACATGCCTCAGTCCGCTTGCTTAGGGGGGTGGTAACGTGCTCGCCTCCCATACAAGCGGGCCCGGGTACGAATTCCGGCCGGGTTGGAGATTTTCTCCGCTCGGGGACTGGGTGTTATGTTGTCATCATAATTTCATCCTCATCATCGGTGCGCAAGTCGCCCAATGTGGCGTCGTCTGAAATAAGATTTTCTCTTGGCGGCCAAACTTCCCCTGTTCGGGCCTCCTAGCCAACGATGCCATACGCTCATTTCATTTCATTTTTGTCATGACGCAGACGCAGTTTACTTCCAAGTATCACAGATCACAGAGAAACCACTGACAGTGGAAGAGAACCAGAAGTAAACTGAGTCATGTGTGCATTCAGAACTTAGAAAAGGTTAATATTTTAAACCAATATGCATGTATACTGAAACAAATTATTTTAGCCGTTTTCTCGCAGGCGAAATTGTTGCAGCAGTTAATATAAATACTTTGTGGTGCCTCCGAAGCGAACTGCACTGTGGAAATTTACCGCCTTCTCATCATAGCTAGACCGCAATAGACCGGCGACGCTGTATTGCAACACATTACCCCGCACTACAAGTCCATTTCAAGAAAAACGTGTCATGGTGGTCATGCTTTAATATGTGGTAGGCAAATCGATTCTGCTGTTAGTTTTGATAAGTCCCTATTCTGCGTGCTGGAATAAGCTAATTGTCAGGCGAGGTAACTATGTTGCGATTGCTTTACGTGCACTTTGGTATGATATCAATATAATGCAAAAGAGACGCAGAGGCCAAATCTTTGTAACACTACAGAAGATTAGTAACAATCATATGCAGAACAGAATTTTTTTCGCCAATAGTAAACAGGATTAGTAAAATCAGACGCAGAACGGAATTCTTGTCGCCAATGTACACTGGGTCCACAAGTCACGCGCAGCTTACAGTTCGGCTGCGAGAGCTCTGTACAATCTAAATGTAATTACTTAGTTAATAGGTAGCTGCTATTTAGAAATACTGCGGATTTCGTACACGCGCCTCACTGGCATCTTTAACAATTTGCATTCGACATCTGGAATGAATTCGGCTTTGAAGAGATAAACGCAAGACTAATATGCTTGTTCAGAAGTGTCGCTTTTCCCTTTTTGTTTCAGGAAAAGTAATGATAGCCGTTTTTATATTTTAGGTTTTGTACTGAATTTTGTCGTTTTAATAAACTACGCTGTTGTGGTATTGTGAACTGGATTTTTAGTGCTCGAATTTGTAAGTGTCCCGAAAAATTTGCAATTTCATGATATGAGATGAAATGCAGCAAATCGATCTCTGAAATATTTTTAGGAACTAAATTCTTCCATTTTCACTTTCTAGTATGACCTTTTCTTCGCAGGGAAACAAAACAATATTATGGACGGCTCATATTGGCTGCCTTAAAGTACCTTACCCGGAGATTTCTCGATTTATGATTGTCATGATGGGAGGTTATATAGACAGCAGAGACGGCAACCACTGTTCAGACAAAGGGGATGTTCCTGGTGTTTATAAAAACTGATGTACGTTGCAAAAACCACATTGTATGTTACAGGGCGCCACTGCGGATAAAACGATTGGTGATCTAATAGATAACAGCGTGCAGCAGACAACCCGGCGAGAACAACCCGGCGAGAATAAGGCAGCCAACAAAAAGGATCACAACCTCAACGGTGGCGGCGGAGAATGTTAAAAACGTTGCAGAAAGCTCTGTTCCGATGTGTACGTTATTTTGTAAAGTTCTCAAGCTGTCAACTAGGCTTGAATTAATACTGATTTTGGATAGAGGCGAGGACTCATAGGAGATAGTGATTTTTATTCGACAGTAGTAATACTCCCGTTCGTCCTCGCCAATTTCTGGGCCGTGAGGCAAAATTATTAATTCAATACTGGATTACTAGCGTGAGATAGTAAGTATTACGGAAATAATTATTCAGTCCTCATATTCGTGTGGCTTCTCCCTAAGTCGATAGCTTGTGATCGATGCACTTACGTGCCTAAGGTGCAACTGATCGACAGACCGCGCCCTCCAAAGAATAGTAAGCACCTTAAGGATATATGACGCGCGTCGCAATCATTAATTGCACGTAATGGTTCACCTTGTCATTGGTACTTTACGACTACTGTAAAATAAACACAATGATTTGTAAAAGTCATTAATATCAAAGAAATTACTTAGACCAGTGGTCGTTCAACCGCAGGCCGCATGCGGCCCGAAAGTTCCTGCGGGCCGTTGTTCTCAGCTGTAGTTTAAACACATTCTTCTAGCAGCTAACAGCAGAATCCAAGAACGTCAATTGAAGTAAAGAGCTTCTTAAAAGTGTATTCTTTTTCTCAGTAGCAAACAAAAGTACTTGAAAACCAGAGACTGCCATATTTTAAGATGTGCGTAATTTTAATTGCCATTAGTGAATTTGGCTGGGAGATAAGCAAAGTTTGCCGCTTACGTCAGGGACAGAGTGGTATATAACGCGGACACTGCACGCAGAATATTTCATTGTTTGTGCTCCAATGCCGACACCTCACGAGCGTATGCAACTATATATATATATATATGGAAATACTTTTTTGTAAAGTTCTCAGTAGTCAGCCAGGCTTGGATTATACTGATTTTAAGAGAGTGTGAGTACTCATAGGAAATAGTGATTTTTTATTCAACAATAGTAATACTTAACATTCCCGTTCGTTCTCGTGGAGTCTCACTGGGTTGCATACATATGCTGCAGCAACGCTCTAACCAGAAACATTTTCATCGGCCCTTATAATACAATGCAACGACTAAAAAAAAAGCACATTCAAAATATTTAGCAGACGTCTGTGATCGTGTCCCGTATTGCAGTTACTTTTATTAATTATTACAACGTACCAGTTCACGTATTTTACGAACTAATAGTAAGATCGGTTTGGGGAAGGGGTAGTAAAATGGACTTTGCATTTATTTTGCCCTGAAGAACGCTGATGCCTGCCGAAGGAATGGCCAGACTAGTTCTAATATACTCTGAGGTGTCAAAAGGTATGGATACCTCGTAATATCGTGTCGGACCTCGTTTGTGCGGCGTAGTGCAGCAACTCGACGTGGCATGGACTCAACAAGTCGTTGGAAGTCCCCCGCAGACATTTACAGCCGTCTATAATTGCGAAAGTGTTCACGGTGCAGGATTCTGTGCACCAACATACCTCTGGAACATGTCCCACAAATATTCTATGGGAGTCATGTCGGATGACCCGGGTAGCGAGATCTTTCCGTCGAACCGTCCAGAATGTTCTCCAAACTAATCGCGAACAACTGTGACCACATGACGTGGACCATCGTTCTTTGGAAACATAACTTCCAAGAATGGATGCAGAAGGTCTCGAAGTACTCGAACATAACTTCCCGTCAGAGGTTGGTGCTGTTGGAACGCAAGAAACAGTTCATTCCATGCCAGCACAGACCACACCAGTATGGGAGCCACCACCAACTTGCACAGCGCCTTGTTGAAAACTTGGGTCAATGGTTTTGGGCCACAGTTTTCCCGTCGTCCAGGGTTCAACCGATATGGGCCCGAGCCCGAGAGAGGCGCTGAAGGTGATGTAGTGCTGTTGGCAAAGGCACTCGCATTGATCGTCTGCTGCCTTAGCCCGTTAACGACAACTTTCGCCGCAATGTCATATCGGATGCGTTCGTCGTAAGTCCCATATTGATTTATGCGATTATTTCACGCAGTGTTGCTTGTCCGTTAGCACTGACAACTCTACGCAAACACAAGTGCTCTCGGTCGTTAAGTAAAGGCCGTCGGCCACGGCGTTGCCCGTGGTGAGAGGTAATGCCTGAAATGTAGTATTCTCAGCACACTGTTGAGACTGTGGAATATTAAATTCCCTAACGATTTCCGAAATGGAACGTCCCAGGTGTCTAGCTCCAACTACCATTCCGTTTTCAACGACTGTTAATTCGACTTCTGCTGCTATAATCACGTAGAAAGCGTTTTCACATGAATCATCAAGTACAAATGACAACTGTGCCAATACACTGAAATTTTATACCTTGTGTATGCGGTATTACCAACATCTGTATTTTTGCGTATCACTGTCCCATGATTTTACGCCCCCATTGTTGTCAGTGAGACTGACGCAGGAAGCTTGCTCTGTTAGTTTTTTTTAGGAAAAACGTTATTGTTTTTGAGTCGCCTGATTAAGATAAGTCATTTATGCTATTCTTCTTACTCATTGGAATCGACACTAATAATTTTTTTAATATCAGAGTTTAAAAACGTCTTTTTACCTACACTCCAAGAAACGTCTTTTGGCTTACAGGCCAGGAAGAGGCACTTCCAAAAAACACGCATAATACAACAGACGAAATTGATTTCTAACCTCTTTTATATACAAAGCTATCATCCGTCTTTCTATCCTTTCGTGACGATTTTGAATTAATTGAGTTATATTATTCAAAACTGTCTCTTTTCTGTTGTACTTAGCCTGTGTTTGATTGAAAATGGCTTGCTCCAGGACTTGGTATTGTTTCAGGGCTTGGTGATGTCCACAAAGTGTGCCCAGAAATCGGAAAGAAACATGAGATCCTGTTGCCCTGTCACTGGCCGCACTACCCGGCCACGTGCGGAAAGTTGGTCACTGCGTAAGCTTTCAGAAAAATGCACGAAGTACCAATATATTATTTTCTTTTTCACTAAAAAATATTTGGTGTAATACCCTGTAACATTGAAATTCAAAATGTCAATAACCATGGTTTGCGAAAAACGGTGTCCAGTCAGTTTTGAATCACCCGACAGGTCCAAAAGACGGAGCTTTAGCTTTTTGGGTACTTATCTATAAAAAGTAATTTTACCCATTTCGACGAATATTGATTTACATCCACAGTAACGACAATTTAGCATCCTTGATGTTGTTAGTATATAAATGAGTAAAAACAGAGTAAATCCTGAAATATTAATGATTCGCTCTTCATACGAAATGTAAACATCAGCGTCATATGAAAGTCGCGTGATTGTCTCGGTTAGCTGTCTGCGACAGGCGCAGTTCACTATGCTCACTTCATAGATACTTGTACTCTATGGGCAAGAACGAAGACTATTTCTTAGCAACTACTGTGAGCAAGTAGGTGAGATTCAACGAAATTCTAATGCACAGTGCTGTAAACTGATCCAAAATTTCGCCAGTTATATTGCAATTAAATAAATGCATAGTAAATCTGCGTTAAGCATAAAGGTTTCGAATCAGAAAAAAATTGCTATATGTTAATCGATCTAAAATATAGTGACACTCCTATTTGTATTGTTGCGGATCATATTGAATGAATTCTCCCAACGAATAAAATTATTTGAGTTCTTCCTGCATGCCATGAATGGCTAAATTTTGTATGCGTTTGAGCCAGAAAACTCGTTTCTTGGTTATATTTAAGAATACGTACATCAGGTAAACGTGACGAGACCTTTGCTGCAAAACCCAATCATATTTTACAAGTAATATAGGGTTTATACCGTCTTTTGCGACTGTAGTATAAGTGTGATTTAGACATACGTGCCTCGCTGTATTTCAAAGCATCTGCAGTGGTCACTGAAGCAATCTGGTTTTCTTACAGATCTGTTTGTCAAGATTGTAAACAGTTCCTATTTTACGTTACTACTATCAAACAACATAAAATTACAGTTATTACTCATGACTTTCTGCTTCTTACTTCATTCCAAAAGGGTGTGTGTGATGTGTGTGTGTGTGTGTGTGTGTGTGTGAGTGTGTGTGTGTGTGTGTCCTAATTTCTGTGGTCGCTAATTATTACTTCGTTAAAGCTGCTTTACTATTATATTGTGGCCAGTGTTCATGAGCGGGTATTTTGTCTGTTTTATATGGTACTATTTTTGTGATAGCTAGCTAGGAAGATTGTTATTTACCTGCTATATGTTTCGTTAGTTTAAATAACGTTTAGTTGCTGGTGTCTGTTTGGTCATTCATTATGTGTTTCTTTTTTTCCTTTTGATTTTGGATGTTTTCTCGTAATGTTAGAAGTTGGTTTTTGTTACTGAATATGATTATTTTCATACATGTTTCTATTGTGGATGAGTGGAGACTTCTTATCGGAGTCCTTCTGCATATGTTGAATGGCTGGTGTCATGCTTCCATACTCATCTATATTATTAATATGTTATTTCGTATGTTCTGATAATCTGTGATATGTATAGAGAATCACAGCAGTCACACTGAAGTTGGTAAACGCCACATTTCTTTGTATGTATGTCAATGTCATCGCCTTCCATTAAACCTTTCAGTACTGAATTATTACTTTAGTAAACTATTTTTATTCCTTATTTCTTAAACATATAACCAATACACACGCACACAGAGGTCTAGCAATTGCCGTCACAGACACGGAAAATAATAAAAAAATACGGTCGCACCTCGCAACAACGAAACAAATAACACGAGGTGTATGTGCGTGTACATAACACGAAAACAAAAATGCATCCGAGCACGTAACATTAAAACAAACATGTATTCTTTGTTACTGAACAACAGTGTTCGAAAATCGTGCATCTATTTATGGAAGAACATTATTTTTGAAGCGGGAAGGAAAAATACGTGAGTAATAATTATAATTTAATACTGTTTAATGGAAGTAATGTGGAACATGATAACCGTTTAAGATCTTGACGAACAAACTTGTAAGAAAACTAAATTGTTACAGTGACCACTGTGGACACTTTGAAATATAATACAGAGAATACGACCTAAATACGACTTTTACTCCAGCTGCACAAGACCGTGGAAGCTATAGTCCCCTTGTATAACTGCAACTGCAGAAAAAAGAAGGCCTAAAAAGGAAAACGACAAAGTATTTTAGCTGATGTATAGGACGAATCCAAGAAAATAATTAATAAAAAGAATGGTCTCCCGCGCTAAAATATTACTGCACCTTCCAATACTCTTAAACAATGTTTTGGAGTTCTTTGCTGGAGGTGTATGACATCTCTTTTGAAAATCTGCAGTAATTACAAACGTCTAACTAACGGGTAACGTAGTGAAATGGTTAGTCTTCTCCAACATATATTCATCAACAAAAACTAAGTTTTCAATTTCTTTTGGCCTCTCGTTTTCAATCGTCCCTTCCTACTTTAAAATCAGATTCAGTTCCTGATACAGAGAATTGAAGATCTTGTTGTCCTCTTGCCGAGTGGAATAGATGCTCTTAGCTCACATGATGAGTCTAGATTATGACTGTCAAAATGAGAGTCACTTGTGAGAAATGACGTTGCAGGTACAGTCGTGCTCAAAAGCATCCGAACGACCTGAATTGCATTTCGCCTGATTCGCATGCAACCCACATAACGCAGCTGTCTAGCACGTCCTCTAATTGCTCCTTGGTACAGTCATTTGACTATTGAAAATGGTTCCAACAAGTCACCACTAGAAAACACTGCTCTGTATCGCAATAACTCAAGATGTAAAGTAATACCACGATATTACAAATATCATGGAACACCTTATCACAGATAAGACTGTCCATAAGGCTTGTAAGCTCATATTTATTACAATAAATGACATACCTGAAATGTTACCACTCTCATTATTACGTCAGATAGGTAATGCACGTAGTAAGTCCGTCGTAATCATGATTTCCTCTTCAAAGTAACATGCCGTACTTATTATTTAACACAAAAGGAGATTAAAAATTTAAGTTATTCACTAGCAGCTAGTTGAGAATATGTATGAACTTCAAATGACACGACGAACCGTCTCGTTCTGCATATGGATTCAAACCCGGGTCATGCAGCCTAAGCAAAGATTTCGTGACTGACGGAAACTAACAGTCATTCCTGATTAGGCATGCAGAGGGTGATATACCTCGATTTTAGACAGTATCAGTTAGCAAATACCAACTTTAAATTACATAACGCAAGCATTTTTAAATGACGCGAATTCCTACCCAGCACGTATTGTCCCTGTTAACGAACTACGAAAGATGTTAAATATTGCTTCCTAACAACTAACTTACTTGAATTGTCGTGAGGTAAAGCTTTGTGTTGGACAGGGATTCGAACCCAGAACCTAACCGGATAGATATCGACGCACAATCAACTGTTGCATTTCGGATTTACTCGGAAGTAGCTAGATGTTTTAACTGAAATGACGAGACGAAACATTAATTTTTTTTCCTTCTAAGGACTCCAACCCGGCACCTATCGCTGTTATATTCTAGGGAAAACGAACGTTAAATACGGGTTTGTTGCACCAGCAGCGACATGTGAGCATGTTTGAATTAGAAATAATATGACGAAGAGTTCAGTGCTGACTGGGAATAGAGGTCCACACATATCGTTGTTGCCTACACACAAAGAGACGTCAGCTACCGAATTTTTCTCCCACTCGGTCTAACATCTTGAACTTACAGTGATCTCGCAAATAGTTCTGTGTCTCACTGGGAGTCAATTATGTTACATATCGTTAGTGTTGACAACGAATGAAGATACATTAAAAATCAAAATTATTATCCACCAGCAGATAAGTGTTCGCATGCTAGAGCTTGATAATACATAATGAAGTCTTTAGTGCCGGGCCAGGATTCGAACCCATTCACGCGCAATATGTGGAGATGTTGAAGAATCTGCAGTTTTGAACAAAAAACAAATTGTAGCTGAACTGTATTGTCCCGAAGGGATCAAACTCCGCGTTAAGGACGGTCTGAGTTGCATTCCCAATTCAGAACCAATTTTATCGACATACAGAAGCTCAGATAAAAGATGGAATAAGTGTCCTGTGAGCGTTTGGAAAGGTTACTTGTGATAGAGTTTCTACATGTCGCCACTCCAGACTTTGTTGTGGCGCAACCTAACGCCTACTTGGTAGAGAAGAAATATCATTTTTAATGTTAATTTCAGACCACAATGTCATTATATCTTCTTCACTTGCTGTTGCCTGAAGAGAATGGAATCTGTCTCTCCCTATCTAAAATCATTGACAGAAGTTGGAATCGAACCCAGACCATAGATATACAAACATGTCATCAGTCTAACAGACCACCTAACCCTCTTCTTTGTGGCTTATTTTTCTATCGTAACGCCGTTGCGCCACACTGATTGAGAATTCTGACACACAGCCTCCCTGTAGTAATTTGCAGCATGTTTAGTAAATTCATTTACTTGGATGATCGAATCACCATGAACTAGCTGCCTCGGCTACCCAGTGCATGCATTCGACTTTATTTTGTAATCACCGAAATAAAATCACGTAACTGCCACCTACACGGAACTGCCGACAGTGTAGGATGCAGAAATTTAAATAGGAAGTGTTTCTTTCCACTTGAGCTACTCTATTGCGCTATCTATTTTTTGAAAACGTCGTGCGGTCGAAATGTGGCATTTCATAAATAAAGTTTTGTATTCCTAGAAACCCAAAATTTGCTTGTCAGCGGCGGGAAGACCAGTTACCTGTTGTGCAGCATTGTAAGTTTTTCACCATTGCACTATGAGCCGAGAGTATTTTCTTTCGATTTCCTTATCGATATTTGATCTGACTGCTTGTAGCTCTTTCACAGAAGGGATAAAAACGACACAGTCAGTGAGACGGGAACTGCGAACCATAACAGGCGCTATTTCATAGGTCAGCACATTAACACATAGCTGGCGAGAAAGTACGTGTCTTAGTTTCCTCTTACAAGATCAATAGTGTCTAGAACTCGTAAACCGCTATGACCTGCATGACCTGGGTTTGAATCCATATGCAGAACGGGACGGTTCGTCGTGTCATTTGAAGTTCATACATATTCTCAACTAGCTCCTCGTGAATAACTTAAATTTTTAATCTCATTTTGTGTTAAATAATAAGTACGGCACGTTACTTTGAAGAGGAAATCATGATTACGACGGACTTACTACGTGCATTACCTATCTGACGTAATAATGAGAGTGGTAACATTTCAGGTATGTCATTTATTGTAATAAATGTGAGCTTACAAGCCTTAAGGACAGTCTTATCTGTGATAAGGTGTTCCCTGATATTTGTAGTATCGTGGTATTACTTTATATCTGAGTTATTGCCATACAGAGTAGTGTTTTCTAGTGGTGACTTGTTCGAACCATTTTCAATAGTCAAACGACTGTACCAGGGAGTGATTAGAGGACCTGCTAGACAGCTTCGTTATGTGGGTTGCATGCGAATCAGGCGAAATGCAATTTTGGTCGTTCGGATACTTTTGAGCATGACTGTACATAGTAAATCAAAAAACGCGATCATTCGTCTCGATTACCAGACATAGGACTCCTATAGATCATCACATTTCAATCGTTCCCCCTATAATTATTTGCTGTTTAACGGACGGACTGTAGCGGTTACAATTTGCTCACCTCAGTGTAACTGCATGCTTTTGTAGTAATTCTCCCATCCTGCCACCCAGTTTAAAGATAGCCACACACAGTATTGTTGGAGTTAAACAAACCCAAACAAAATTTGAAGACTATAGTAAATAGTGCCTACTGACTAAAGCAAAAGAGGATGATAGAAGTAATAAAGAAATACATTATTAATTTGTAATTCCTATGTAATAAAAAATTAAACATCTGTAAAGTCACCTGAATTAGGAGGTAGATATATCGTGCATTAATTATCCGACATTGGTCCTGGAATACAACTGCATTAACACATAAAAAGTGTTTATCGTGCAGCTGAGTGAAGTGTGGTGCTGACGAAGTGAGTGCTGCATGCCCTTCATTACTGGATATAATTCAGCTTGGTTGATAACATAGTCCAGTGTAACATACAGTTTCATCTAGTGGAAGGCCGTCCGAAAGGGTCTGACAATGCATCCTCGTCACTCAGTACAACCTATGTAATTGTGAGACGCAAGATTTTGTCACCGTTCATTTAACATTCTTGTAGATTTATGTTTATAGTAAGTCATATTTATGATGCACAGTCGAATCTTAATGATTTCATAAGCTGTTACTGGCTGGCACCACGAACTAAGAACTGCACGTCTGGGAGTTAATTAGGGCTAAGCACTGACAGATAGGGCCAAGCGGCAACGCTTTCCTCAGAAGCCGCATTCATCTAAAGAGGTGTTGGGAAGCGTCTCGTCATGTTCTACAGGGGGGAGCATTTATTGCCCTGAAACAGATTGTGGAGATAGCAGTTCATGATTCTAGCGGCCGCAGAACCCCCATAGTACAGACAGAATGGGCGGGCGGCTGGTCCCGGCGGAGATTCGAGTCCTCCCTCGGGCATGGGACTAACCTAAGAACAGCACACAACACCCAGTCATCACGAGGCAGAGAAAAAACCCGGGCGTGGGAAGCGAGAACGCTACCGCACGACCACGAGCTGCGGACATGCCCTCTGGTGAGAGGAGAAAAGAATGTCAGAACTGTTGTGGCGTACTAAGACAGCCACGCCACTCTGAAGTAGCCGAAAGGCACGCGCTAAGCTCACGCAGGATGGCGCGAGGTCTGAAACAGGATACGTAGTGAATGCTATAAAGAAAAGTACGTAGCTTCTGGAATATTAACTTTAATCCATCCTTGTGGTACATCGCTCTTGACGAAACAAGTGAGACTCTTTAGATACAAGCTATGTAAGGCTAATGGCGCCTTGCTAGGTCGTAGCCATTGACTTAGCTGAAGGCTATTCTAACTATCTGCTCTGCAAATGAGCGAGGCTTCGTCAGTGTGCATCGCTAGCTACGTCGTCCGTACAACTGGGGCGAGTGCTAGTACGTCTCTGTAGACCTGCCGTGTGGTGGCGCTCGGTCTGCTATCACTGAAAGTGGCGACACGCGGGTCCGACATGTACTAATGGACCGCGGCCGATTTAAAGCTACCACCTAGCAAGTGTGGTGTCTGGCGGTGACATCACAAGAACGGCATTCCTGGAGAAGGAGTGTCTGGTAGCGAAGAAGGCGAGAGGACATTCCTCTAGTGTGAAGCAACGCATGGGGTCATAGAGTATGATCGTGAGCTGACCACCGAAGAATCTTTTCACAGGAAGCGCCAGAACATGCTTCCCGCCGAAGAGCAGTAACACCATTTTGTTTGGTGGTGTGCTTCCAGAAAATCTTCTAAAGAAGTACAGATTATCGGCTGGTAGATACGTAACCCATGTAGTGGATGGTAATGTTTATGTAACAGCCGCTAGAATTGGTCGCCTATGCGCAAATGTGGTCACCACGACACTACATGTTCAGAAAGGAGTGGTGTATCAAGTGAAAAAGCACCTCCCTCCGGGGTTCGATCGAAGGCATTCCGCTGGTGAGAGCCACAGCGGAGAACGGGGTTGTTATTCTACTTGCCCGAGTGACAATTCTGTAGCACTCTGCGGAGTCCGACACACTTCAGAGAGCTTGTTTAGAGGAGAATACCTCAGCCGAATTTCTGTTACTGCCCAGTGAGCAGCCGGCCGGTATGGCCGAGCGCTTGTAGGCGCTTCGGTCTGGAACCGCGCGCGCTACCGCTACGGTCGCAGGTTCGGATCCTGCCTAGGGCATGTATGTGTGTGATGTCCTTAGGTTAGTTAGGTTTAATTAGTTCTAAGTTCTAGGGGACTGATGACCTCAGATGTTAAGTCCCGTAGTGTTCAGAGCCATTTGAACCGTTTGAACTCAGTGAGCAAACAGCGTTTTTTTGTGCTGTCTTGTACTGAGGTAATTTCACCCCCAAGTAATTTAAGAACGGCTTACTGCGTCCACTGAGCAGGCACAGAATTGCAGGCACACCTCATACGTATCTGCACAGGGGCCAACGGCCCAAGGAGTACATAATGGGTTGCAGTGCAACTACTGTCCAGACTTCAATAGGTGATATACGCACTTCGGTTTGGCGGATAGGGAAACACTCACACAAAATGGGTTGAGTTCCGTCTGCTTGTGGATTGAGCTTTTCCTCAAAGTGCCAGACAGGATGTAGGTCTTATGTTTCTCACCCTATATCCAATATCAGCCAACTTTGTGTCAGTTTAAAATAAAATGGGGGGGGGGGGGGGGGGGGGGGGGAGGCAGTCTAAAGCCAAACGTATGTGCCCGTCAATCTCGAAATTACATGAAGGTTACAATCCGATGTATGTGCACTTTTTGCACTCTACGTATTGTTCTGTTGAGAATAAACAAGTTACAGTATTTGAGAACAAAAACAGTACTGATTGCGAAATTATTTAATATTAGCGATGCATTTCATCCTTTTGCTTCATAATCAGAGTATGTAAATGTATCTAGAGACGTAATCCATCCTTCACAAAATCATGCAAAATGAAAAATATAAGTAACAGTAACTGGATATGCAATCCATCCGTCAGAGAAACATAAACTGCAATGCTTTGCCACGGATGGGTTACACATCCAGCTAGTTTTACACAATCCGATGATGCTCCAAAAGGGTGAAAGTGTCATTAATATTAAATAATTTCGAAAGTAAGTCCATTTTCATTCTGAAATGATTTGAAACTTGTTGTTGTAGCACCCTGTCACAATTAGATGGATTAGTTTTTACAATTTACAGTACCCTGTTGTGATTCGTTCCAGTAACATACCAATAAAAATGATTGGTTTGATGTACTAAACTGAAGTAAAACCACAACACGATACTATGTTTTATGGAAATCTCTAGGTGTAGGTTGTCAATGGCAGCGTCATTTTAATAATTTGTTTGCGTGAGAATTCCATTGCGGGGAAAACACTAGCCAGCCATACATACACACGCTATATGTTGTATACACCAATGTAGTGAACATAGTGACCTTTCAGTGATTACAGCAGCGATCCCACAGCGAACTGTGAGGCGGGTGACTCAGCAGATTAGCAACGAACCACATCAGACAGATAAAAATCTCCATACTTCTGTGTGTAACAATCTTTAATCATGCCATTTCCTCTCTTCTACACCTTTTGAGACACCAGTTTCCCAACATTGTGTTCCAAAGACCAGAAGTAATCGTTGTTCCTTCAACGATAGAAGTTGCTAAATCTTATTTAGAGTTCTTATTTCCACCCCGTACATGTATTTTCTTGATTTTCTCCAGTGGTACTGTCCAAAAGTCCTCAATGGCGTCCGGGTCGTTCCTGTTGTGGTCATTTGTTGGTGCGTGTGCGTTTATGATCGTGTATGCCCTGTTTGCCGACTTAGTTGTTAGTGTGCTGATTCTTTCGTTAGGCGATGTGAAGTCCATTACTGCGTATGTGATCATCCTGTGTACTGCGAATTCTGTGCCATAGAGCCTGAGGTTCTGTCTGTGTACCGATGGTTTTCCCTTGTATATTTTGTAGTTCCCTGTGTTGAAATGATCTTCATCTGGGAATCTTGTTTCTTCTAGTAAGCAAATCTTCATCTTTAACCTGTCTCTAGTATCTGTGAGCTGTTCCATCTTGTCCGTCTTGAGTTGTGTGTTGCGATGTAGTGTTTCTGTTTTGTCTTGAGGGTCTTTGAGAAGCTCCGATTCTTCTCATGACGTCCATGAGCCTCCAGAATCCGATGCTTACGACTGTTCCAGTCTTTTGACTGGGGCCCGAGGTAGTGAGACTTTCCTCGTTGTTCAATCATGATGTTTTGTGGTTGGATTTGTGGCGTGTTGCAAAGTACATTCTGACTTTCCAGATCAGGAGGTTGGCCGCCACTAACATGTATTACAGACGCCTTTAGTAGCCACAGAAGCATTCTTAGTAAAAGTGATAAGATACTGTCTTCCATTGCACATAGGAAGTACGGTAAATGAAATTTGATTTTTGACAGTCTCGTCGTTATCTTAATAGTAGCAGGTTGAAAGCAGAGGAACGTTCTGTGCGCACAGGTAGGCCAACAAATTTAATTATCAACAAAATTCGAGTCTATTGTAAGGCACAAAGATTGTCAGAGTGTTATTTGTGAAAATAGTATATTACTTTAGTGGTTTAATAGCTGTAGATGATTTCAGTAAAGTGCCATTTTGTGAATCTTCAAGCAATTTTATCAAAAAGTCAGTTACGTTAAATTTTATGTTCGTTTGTTATGCAATTAAATTAACAGTTCTGGTACATTCATTATTTGCAAGAATAAAAGATAAAGAGAATCAATATTCAGGGCCAACATTTTAATCTGAGTAATTTGTTTCGAAATCAGATAATAGCATATGTATTTTTCATTGAAAACGGATTGCTTTCTCGAGGGCGAATTATTTAACTTACCCGCTAGTCTGGATTTGATATCGTGTAGCTTATGCTTCACATACTTCCTTTCAAAATTAAATTTTCATGTAGTTTTGTCGCCTTCGCTGAGATTAAGGTATTTCAGTATCAGAATAAGTTTCATACCAGTTTTTCAGATACCAATCAGATAAATGCAAGCATGAGCTTAGAACTTTTTATAATAACCTTTCAAGCAGTCATTATTTTCTTGCTTATTTGATCCTTTCTGATGCCTCATTAATTCATCACTCAAAGCTACCCGTTCATTTATGTTGTATTTCTTTCCACTATTTCAGTCAGTTCTTTCTTAATGCGGCTTCTGACGCACTCAACAACTTCCGTCTATCAATATCCTACCCCCTTAATTTCATACCTTTCTGCAATTGTTTCAGTTTTATTCTGCATTTTGTAACAAGAGATTAAATCACTCCGGAAATGCTTCACGTTTGAAATCTGGTTCCTAAATATTATTTCCTACCATTATGTAACCTGTGACCTTACAGGTCTCTTTTTATGTTACATCTTCTTTAATGATTATTAAACCAAATATTACCAACGATTGAATTGTGCTCAATATCAAATTTAACCATAGAGCTCCCGCTTCACTTTTTCTTCCAGTAAATGTTCTCGTGCTGTTTTTCCTTCTCTTCCTTTGTCTACTACTGAATTCGTCACCCATCACAATTAAGTCTTCATGTGAGTTATATATCCGAATGATTGTTTTTATCCCTCTGTCCATACATTCAATCTCTTTATCACCTTCGTACAGTGTTACGAACTTCCACTACCGTCGTACATGTTAGCTTCATTTCTGTCTTGGCTGCAATAATTCATGCACTATACTGTATGTGGTATCTCACCGACACTGCCGGTTGCTGTGGCCGAGCGGTTCTAGGTGCTACAGTCTGGGACCGCGCGACCGCTACGGTCGCAGGTTCGAATCCTGCCTCGGGCATGGATGTGTGTGATGCCCTTAGGTTAGTTAGGCTTAAGTAGTGCTAAGTTCTAGGAGCCTGAAGACTTCAGAAGTTAAGTCCCATAGTGCTCAGAGCCATTTGAACCATTTTCACCGACACTCCTATTTATATAGATATGTTTCACAGTTTAGACACTCCCCCCCCCCCCCCCCCCCCCACACACAGACATACACCTCACCATCAATGCTGATTTTACTCTATTTGCTTTCATAGTCGTGTAAAATTTTGTAGACGACAGTTGTCGCTTTTGACTGTAGAAGTTATTTATTTGCACTATTGCAATTTCGGCTGTGTGGTCATCATTAATTTGTGGTAACTATGCTGCAGTCCGCCCCAGGTGACTGAGTGGTCAGCGCAACCGAGTGTCAGTCCTAAGGGCCTGGGTTCGATTCCCGGCTGGGTCGGAGATTTTCTCCGGTAGGGACTGGGTGTTGTGTTGTCCTAATCATCATCATTTCATCGCCTAAGTCACCAAAGTGTCGTTAAATCGAATGACTTGTACTCGGTGAACGGTCTACCAGACGGGAGGCCCTAGTCACACGACACTTACTATGCTTCAGCACATGTCGAAATGTGAAA
This sequence comes from Schistocerca americana, assembly GCF_021461395.2. Taxonomy (NCBI): domain Eukaryota; kingdom Metazoa; phylum Arthropoda; class Insecta; order Orthoptera; family Acrididae; genus Schistocerca; species Schistocerca americana. The sequence goes on from NC_060123.1 coordinate 457,175,425, forward strand.
ACATTCTGACATGTACGTGGTTTGGCTATAAAATAACTGGACTATTGCTCTAAAATATTTCATTTCAAAAACATTTGTATTTAGTTACGGTCACGCTCAATACACTCCCGCTTTCTATCCATACAACGGTACACGCGAAATTTCCATTTATGGAAACACTGGTGGAAATTTTCCTGAGTGATTTCCTTGATGGCGCATGCTCCTTATTCTTTCGCTGCTTCAACGGGCTGAGATATTGCTTCTTTTAATGCAGATTTGACCTTGTTGAATAGATAAACATCACATGATGCTAAGACAAGCGAATAAGGCGGTTGTTCTAACTCTGGGATGCTGTATATCATTAGAAACCTCTTAACAAAGAATGCAGTGTGAGTCGTTGCGTTGTCTTGATGCGGAACCTATGACTTTATCTTCCACAATTCGGGTCTTTCTCTTATTTTCTCACAGAGTTGAGCAGCGAACTGAAGGTAGTAGTGTTGATTAATAGTTTGACCTTGAGGAACCCTGTGAAATGGTTCAAATGGCTCTGAGCACTATGGGACTTAACATCTGAGGTCTTCAGTCCTCTAGAATTTGGAACTACTTAAACCTAACTAACCTAAGGACATCACACACATCCATATCCGAGGTAGCATTCGAACCTGCGACGGTAGCGGTCGCGCGGTTCTAGACTGAAGTGCCTAGAACCGCACGGCCACGCCGGCAGGCAAACCCTGTGATGCTACATAATTCCACTTATATCGATAAAAACTATAGCCATCGACTTGGATCTTGATTTACTCATTCGAGTTTTTTCGCTCTCGATGAAGCTGGACCTTCCCATTACATGGATTGATGCTAAGTTTCTGGACCGTAAATTAGAAAGCAAAATTCGTCGGATGTTATCGGTCTTTCCAAGAAATTAGGATCCTTTTCAGTTGTACTTAAGTGTCAGTGCAAATATTTTCACTAGCTTCTTTTTATTCAATAGTGAGAATTTTCGGCACTAGTTTCGCACCAAGTTCTCTTATCTTAAATTGATTACGTAAAATTTATCTTACTTGTTTTTTGTCGATGCGTACAGTTTCAGCAATCGATCGAATGCTTAACCGACGGTCAGGTTGCATTAGATTACCTATTTTTGGGATATTTTCATACGATTTTTATAGTGAAGGGCGTCCCGGGCGTGAGTCACCTTCAACGTCTTTTCGGCCACCTTGAAAACGCTTGAATCATTCAACAACTTGCGTACGCGATAAGCAGTCTTCGCCGTACACTTTTTAGTAAAACATAGGTTTTAGTAGCACTTCTTCCCAAGTTTCACTTGAAACGTCACGACATGTGCGAAAGGCACGTTTATGGTACTTGATAATGGCCACACAGCCGAAACTACATAGTGCAAATCAAGAGTTTTGCAGTGATCGAAATTTTTTGTCCGTTACAATATACATAAAGTTGCACTTGAGTGTGGCATTAGTACATTCAGTAAAAGTGACTATGAGTGCCAGCGGGGAGAGTTTAATGAGATTAGTCAAATATATTTGTTTGTAGAAGTAAAACGTCTTTAGAATATGGTTATTGAAGTAAATTTACAAAGTAAATTTAATCATAAAAAGGAAATAATTATTTGTACGTTATCAGCTATACATTTTCAGGGTCATTAACAGGGTGTTTAAATCATGGTTGCTGTGAGCAAACGGACCCGGGAGGCGGCGTTAGGTGAAAGCTGTGTTGCGTTTTACTGGGCAGTCAGCAGGCTATTATCGGTGTGGAGGAAGGCGCGCTGCAGAGGGCTGGCAACGTCGCAGTAGCGACGTGTAGTTGCCGGGCGAGGCGGCGATCCCGGCCGTGGCCGGAGCTGAACGTCCCGCACTGGCGGCGTAGCGCCGCGCGGCGGAAGGCGCTCACCAACCGAGTGCCGTCTCTCGCCCATCGGCAGGATGTCCCCCCCTTTTCCGTCTGGACGATAAGACTCTTCCTTCCCGATTCGATCGACAATATCTCTCCAAGATGATATCTTCTCGTCGTCGACAGCTATGTCCCTGCGAGTGTCCATACTTTCGATTCATTGTTCGACATTTTGTTCTGCCAACAACGTCCAAATTACCACCGTAAGACTTCTTTTTCTGGCCAGTCACATAACTGTTCACTATATTTGTTAGACATTTAGTATTGCCCACAACGTCCAAATTCTCACGGTAAGACCTTATTGTGCATAGAATTCCTACTGTGGGCAAGCTCCATGTCCTCATCTTATGTCCCGTTCATTTGTCACCTGTACTTCCTCCTCTGCTAAAACCTCCTTCCACTCGAACGCGATCCTTCCCACACTTCCTCTCGGCAAGAGGGCACACGAAGACGGTAAAGGGCTTTCCCTAGGAATCATTCCTTTCCTTAGAAAACTAAATATCCTCGTTTCACATTAGCGTCTTCTCCTGCAGAAGAATCCAATTGTACCGTCATCCATCACATTGAAAACGTCTTATCTCCAGTTTTAATAGGTGTCTGCGTCCATTCCTCTCCTCCCATAAGCACAGAAAAACTACCTGGCGGACGATAGCCTGGATGTCTCGGAAAGGGGTTGGGGGCTATCTTGATCCACGGGCGCATTCCTGCCTCCTTCACGGACGGTCACAGCATGGTGGCGAGATAGGCCGGGTGTCTATAGGCAGGTCTATCACAACTTTTACAGTGAAAAGTGACTGCGATGTCACCTGCGAAACGAAACTCTGTGCTTCCTGCCACCGCGCTTTCTAAGGAGTGTGTCGGAACTCTCCATTACATTGAAAACAATATACCAAACTTGACGCTATTTTTTGTATTGTGTAAAATTGGAAATAAATAAGCACAAATATATCGATAGTAACAATCTGATGGCGCAACATGGAAGCGCGATTCTATGCATTGTTGTGAGACTAGGTCTGTCTGTGGGAGTAGAAGTAGTAGTGTCGGTCGAGTGCTCGGAGACAGAAGACGTGTTACACTGCCCTCACGTCGGTGATGGCAGATCTTGCCACACTCAAGGCCAGATTTTATATATGGAGCCAGGAGATATTTAGAACGCTTAACTACTTTCTTTTCTGTTTTATTTGGCTCACCAGTTACTTTTCTGGTTTGATGAAACCCGCCACGAAATCCTCCCTGGTGCCAATCTCTTTATGTCACAGTGGTACTTATGGCATACATGCCAATCTCTGTCTTCCCCTAAGGACTTTACCCTCTACAGCTTCCATTAGTACCAAGACACAGCCGGCCGAAGTGGCCGTGCGGTTCTAGGCGCTGCAGTCTGGAACCGCGAGACCGCTACGGCCGCAGGTTCGAATCCTGCCTCGGGCATGGATGTGTGTGATGTCCTTAGGTTAGTTAGGTTTAACTAGTTCTAAGTTCTAGGGGACTAATGACATCAGAAGTTGAGTCCCATAGTGCTCAGAGCCATTTGAACCAGTACCAAGGCACTTTTTCGCTGCTATCGCCCTGTTCCTCCTTTTTGACGGTGTTTTCCACATACTTATTTCCACGACTGATCTACTGAACCTCCCACCGTCCCCCACCCCCCCCCAAAAAAAATTATTCCCTTATTAGTCTACCCAATTTTCAACATCCTTCCTTAGCGCCGCATCTCAAATGCTTCGATCCTCCTCTTTTCCAGTTTTCCCACCATCCATAACTCGCTTCCATACAGTTTCTCCTAATGTACATTCTAAGAACTTTTTTCCTGAAATTAAGGTTCAAATGGTTCAAATGGCTCTGACCACTATGGGACTTAACTTCTACGGTCATCAGTCCCCTAGAACTTAGAACTACTTAAGCCTAACTAACCTAAGGACAGCATACACATCCATGCCCGAGGCAGGACTCGAACCTGCGACCGTAGCGGTCGCTCGTTTCCATGAAATTAAGGCGTATGTTCGATATTAGTAGAGTTATTTAGGGCATGAACGGCCTCTTACTGCTGGGGTAGTGCGAGGAAGGAATGGGAAGTGTTACGGCGTAAGGTCAGCGCCGGCACACCAGTCCGGAACTACAGGGAAGAGAAGGCTGCGAGAAAAAGTCAGCCAATCGCACGCTGACTGACGTCCCTTCCTGGACGACAACGCGACAGCAGCGGCCCCTAGGTGAAGAGGAAATAAGCGTCGCACGTAGATAGCAGCTTCATTGTTTGGCACTTCTATAGCAACGTCAATGTTAGCGACTTCATTAGGTACCTCTACGTAGCACAGACTTGTATTTGTCTATTCTGAGGAAAATTGATTATTTTGCATGTCGCTCTTTGCTTGTGACACATTTAGCGAAGTTAAGTATTGTAATTTTCTTATTGTAATAAAACTCATTAATTCGAGTTGCTTGATTGTTTGTTTAGTGAACCGACTAGGCAGGATTCCTAGACATTACAAAATTGGCGACGAGGTGAACGAATACCATATCGACATCCCAGAGACTGGCTGCCACAGTTTGTTTGTCGTGGCCTTTTTTGTTTTGCTGACGCCTTTTCTTTGCAGGGGTGTATTTACATGTTTTAACAGTGTCTTTTATATTGTGTTTTTCTCTCCAGTTTTTTCAGGTGCGCGTTGCAGAACCTTTCTTTGCTTGTGTGCCTATTTTTATTGTTTGCATTGTATGTTTATTGCATTTGCCTATTCCAAGATGACCAAGCCACCTCTCCCACCCCGTGCTCAGACGCCTCAGCAGCAAGCGATAGATGCAACGCAGCCAACACAGATGTTTCAGATACAGACGCAGCAGGTTGCAACCCTTCTAGCCGGCCGGTGTGGCCGTGCGGTTCTAGGCGCTTCAGTCTGGAACCACGTGACCGCTAGGGTCGCAGGTTCGAATCCTGCCTCGGGCATGGATGTGTGTGCTGTCCTTAGGTTAGTTAGGTTCAAGTAGTTCTAAGTTCTAGGGGACTGATGACCACAGATGTTAAGTCCCATAGTGCTCAGAGCCATTTGAACCATTTTTTGCAACCCTTCTAAATACGGTACTACAGTTACTGAAGAACCAAATAACTAATGCAGCGGAACAGGCAACAACTGTAGCTCCGACTGTCATATTGCCTTTTCGCCAGTTTAACGAAAAAGAAGAGGGATGGCTCGACTGGTTGAACAGTACGAAACCCACATCGTTGCTCAAGAAGTATAAGTTGGAACTACTTTTTGTCAACGGTAGGAAGTGCAATTTTTTGTCTCATTCAGAAATTGTTCCCTAATGCAACTCTGAGTGAACTTTCCTATGAACAGGTTGTAGATTTTCCAACTAATTCCTCCACACCTACAAATCCTTAATCCGTCCCATCCTCTGTTATGCCAGTCCTGCCTGGATATCTGCCCCCCCCAAATTCTATCAGTCCCTCCAGATCCTTGAGCGTCATGCACTCCGCCTCGCCTTCCGTATCCGCCTCCCGTCCCCCACGCGGATCCTCTATGATCTCATTCCTTTCCCCCATCTGCTCCTCTTCCTCGAACATATCCGCATCCTCTACACCTCCCGCCGTCTTGAACCCCCTCACCCCCTGGTTGCTCCTCTCCTCTCCCATCCTTGCCCCCTGCCACGTCTTCACCGTTGTGTCCCCCCTACCCTCCATCTCTACACCCTCCATCTCCTTTCCCAAGGTGGCTTCCGTCAGCTCCCCCTCCCGGATGATGCCCTCTCTCCCTCCATTTATCCTTCCTATCAACTCTGATCCTCCCTCCCCCTCCTTTCCTCTGTCCTTTCCCTGGGCTCCCTCTTCCCCCCCCCTTCCGTCCTGTTTCCTCTCCACTACGGCTCTCCCTACCTCCCTTCTCCCCCCCAGTCCTTTTGTATTCCCCTCCTCTACCTACCCCCCTCCCTGTCGCGTCTGCCCCCTACCCCTCTTATGGGTCCTCATCCTCCATCAGCTCCTTTCCCGGTTCCCCCCCCCCCCCTTCGCTTTTACTCTCCTTTCCCCCCTTTTGTTTTCCCATCTCCTGTCCAGTTTCCCCCCACCTGCTCTCGACTGTGGTGTCACCTTTGCCGACTTTTTCGTGCTGTGTTCTAGTGCCTATTCAGTGTTGTGTTGCGAACAGAAACCATGCTGTCGCTGGATGTGAATTTTATATACTTTGCGAACAGAATCCAGACTGTCGCCGTGTTTTTTTAACTGTCTATTGTTTTCCCTGTCTGCTCCGTATGTATTTTTATTCGCTTCATCATCCCTCTGTTGCTTGTTTTAATTTCCCCATTTTCTTTTCACCTTGTTACTCACTAAGTCCCCGATTTTATCGCCTGTTTTTTATTATTATTTATTCTCCTGCTCTTTGTCACAAAATCTGTCGGCTGAAGAGCGGCATACTAAGCTGCTGCCAGCCCGCCCCCTTCGGGGGGAGTTGAAATTCAATAAATGAAAAAAAAAAAAAATCCAACTAATTATTATGACCAACAAGTGAATTTGATGGCAGCTACGTACCAATTCTTTGGTTTCAAGAGAAGGTCTGAACAAACTTATCAACAGTGGGTAACAGATTTACAGGGTACGACGAGGAAATTCAAATTAAAATGTGCATGTGGTGCTTTATATTCCAGTGTTATGTAGCATGATGCGATCGTGTACAATGTAACTGATGTCAGATTAGAGAACAGATTTTGAGACAATCAGATCCATCATTTCAGTAGGTAGTGCAAATTCTAGATCAGTATGAGCCAGGTGCGGTAGCGGCCGACAAATTTGAGCAGCCACCAATTTGTTGGGTTGAGTCGCCCCTTGGTCACGACTGGCGCTGTAGGTAACAACAGCACGTGCGCGCCAACTCGTGTAAACAGTTCTCTAAATGGGCGGCTACATCGGTGAATAGAATTAAGTCATGACCTTGGTGCTATTCACGGCACGAACGCCACGACTACCCATCCAGACAAGCATTGTGTTACGCTTGTGTGCAAGGAAGGTCATGTACAATCCATATGTTTGCAATGGAACAAACATAAGTATTCTGCCAATTCACAAAAATCTAATCACAAGGTCCATGTAATCAATGCAATGGAATCAAAGCCTGCTGCAGGCATTAGCAAAACCAGGAAGTTTTGAAGTGCTACGTCAGTCCAACGAACTTTTGGTTAATTTGCTTCTTTGTGGAAAACGTGTCAAATTTCAGTTGGACTCGGGTGCCTCAGATAAATTGCTGAATTGTAACATATATGAACTGTTAAGCTTCTCACTTCTGTCTAAAACTAGCACGCACGTGACGGCTTATAATGGACAAGACATTCCCATTCCCGGAAAATGTACTTTGCCTGCCATGTATGGCTCGCATATGCGAACTGTGACTTCCACTGTGCTACAAACACGCGATTGTGAGAACATTTTTGGCATTGATTCGTTTGAATTGTTTGGTTTTCAAATTCAGGATAATCTGTTGTCAGTGAATATATTCAAAGCCGAAGACAGTGCTGAAAGAATTCCTTGAGCTCTTTCCTGAAGGTTTAGGCAAGGCTAACGACATTGTTGGCGTGTTACCATGAAAGACAATGCTCAGCCGAAATGTTGCCGGACCAGAACTGTTCCCATTGCATTCCATTACTGCTGATTTTCTGAAGTTAAAGAATTGCAAGATAACGGAGCTATTGTGTCCATATCAGCTAGTCAGTGAGCAAGTCCACTGGTTTTGCTCCCCCAAACCTTCAGTTCGCATTCGCTTCAATGTTGACTTTTAGTCAACAGTCAACCCACAAACTGTCATTGATACTTATACACTGGCACACCCTGAGAACCCCATGCACAGATTAGGCACTGGTCGTTACTTTTCCAAAATTGATTTACTCGACGCATATCTTCAAATACCACTAGATGAAGAATCTCAAACCGTGTCTGTTGTGAACACTCATTTGGGCTTGTTTAAATATTTGTGTTTGCCTTTTGGCAGTGCTTCCACACACACCATTGTCCAACGGTATTTGGAACAACTTACTGCTCAAGTACCAAACTGTTCAATCTATCTGGACGATACTGTCATAGCGTTCGTGCGGCTGAAGAACACATTACAAATTTGCATGCTTTGTGTCGTGTGTTATCTGATGCAGGACTAAAATCTAGACTGGATAAGTGTGATTCTTTTAAACCTGAGTTGCAATATCTTGGTATGTCACAAACAATCAAGGTGTACATCCCCTTACGTCACATTAGTTAGCCACACGTGACCTGCCACTTCCGCAATGTCACAGAGTTGCAGTCAGTTTTAGGTAATGTTGATACCAAATGCTGCACAAATCGCAGCTCCATTGCATCGCTTGCATCGCAAGAATGTCCCCTTTGTGTGGACAGATGAGTGCCAAGAAGCTTTTCAAAAACTTAAGGATACATTGCTCAATGATCGATTCACTTTGATCCTGACAAACCAGTTGTGTTGCATGTGGAATCTTCCTCTTACGGATTCGTTGTAGTGCTTTCGCACAGAATTGGTGATAAAGACAGTCCTATTGCTGGCGCATCAAAAGTGTTTTCCAAAGCTCAGTGTAACTATTCACAAATAGAGAAAGAGGCATTGGCTATTGTGTACTGTCTCACCAAATTCCACCACTATTTATAAGGCAGAAAATTCTACTTAGTAACGGATCACAATGCATTGTAGTCCTTGCTTCATGCGATGAGGCCAGTTCCTATACGAACTGTCCAAAAATTGCAAACATGGGCTTCGTTGTCTCAATACTGTAGGCGCCACGGTGGTCCCGGTCGCCTACGGTGGACTGGAAGCAGAGCGGAGACCTCTCCAGTTGTCAGGATGCTAGGAAATGACTGTGGACGCGTCAGAAACGCCAAAGAAACATTATTAATTTATGACAACTTTATTCCTGCCGAGTACAATGTGGCCCGCGTAAAACAGGCTGGCTGAGCTTGGTGATATCAACGACCTTCCCCGAGTCCTCGCCGACTCGTAGCGATGACACCAGCTCCGGGCCGCACCACTCTTGCTAGTGCAGCGCCGCGTGCTGTGACGTAGCGTGGAATGCCCTTTCTTCGGCTGCGCGTAGGTGGCGGCCCCCGGCTGGCCGGCTGGCTCGGCGGCTGACAGCAGGCCGCTGTATGTAGGAGGCTCTGGGTTGGAGTCCCAGCGCTGTCGGCACGAGAAGTGTTCTCGTAGTGCGGAGTGTACTCTATCCCACCCCGTCTTCTTCCCTGCTCCTCCTGGTGGCTCGTCCGCGGTAAACGGGCGAAAGGGGCTGCAATCCCCCAGCATCGTCGGCTCACCCGGTTATGACGGCTGATGCACAGGGCCTAGGCCCTGCACAATCTCGATGACGGCTTATAATGAATTCCATAATGTTATTGGGAGAATATCTTTATATCTATATTACTGACTGATGAATATATGTGAATGCAGCTTGCCGCTAACTTGGTGTAATGTTTTGTCTGTACAGAGGTGTATCTGTCGCCTTTATTACCCCTTCACTCTCACACATAAATCGGTACAATAAAGTTAGGGCCTCCTGTTTTATCTTTAGGCTGATCCGTGATAAGACAGGCAAACAATTATACGAATGGAGGATTCTGAGTATTTTCTCGAATTTCATTCGCTCTCTCTCTCTCTCTCTCTCTCTCTCTCTCTCTCTCTCTGTCCTTTATCTATGTACAGTTTTAAATATAATATTTCATTTACGTGAAATCAGCCCAATAGAATCTCTGGTGGAGCCCTTCGTCTTAATATTCAGCGGCTACCTTGCTGGAAAAGATCTTTACATTTGTTATTATTGTTAAGCGCTGCATTCAGTTGGGAAAATCGATCGTTTGAACAATTCGTTCATTTTACGACAGATTTAGAATTTCAGATGTGGACGAAGCCTTTTTGGACGATTTTATAAAAACTCGGTGACTGCAGGCTCTCTTCGTCACAGCTGAAACTTCCCCACTAATTACAGGGCCAAGGCGATCGTCAATGATTCAGACAAAGAACTCATTCGTCATTCACTCTAGATAAAAGGGTCACAAACGTTATTTCTGAGGAAAATTGTATATTAAATCCATCTCCATTACATGTTCCGTTTTCTGTTGATTCCAAGTCTTACTTAATTTGCGTCTACAGTCTTTCTCTCTCTTCAAATAACCCGCTAGTGGCACAAACGTTAATAGCTCGCTTTAGCGAGAAGAAAAGCAAATATGTCTCTTTTAGAAGCCCGTCAATCTTCCAACAGATATTTCCGAAGCTGTCCTTCTTACCCGTCTATAATAACCATGGAGAATACATATATGTATCTCTGTTATTCCAAAGAATAAACGTACTAGAAAAATACCTTGGCGTCGACGAGCTGTCGGCGCATATATTACTAGAAAATCCGATCAGATACTTTTCAAAAGTGAATAAATGTGGATGATTTGATTGACCATTATTAATTATTGCGTGGTAGAGGGTAATTTTCCGTGGGGAGATTACAATGCCCCTCGCAGCGAGCGAAGTTTGTGAGCTCAATTTTGATTTACCGAACACACTTCGCGAGCTATCTATTAGTGTGGATAACCCGGAAGTGATGATTGTCAGTCCTCCGACTGAAAAAGAATATTATGTTTAAGACAGACGAAGAAAAGAAATGTTGAAAACAGAAGAAATGAAGAGACAGGTACCGCGGCTGTATTGCTTTTACGTGCATCTAGGTGTTATGTTTGCTGTGCACAACCAAGGAAGATGATCTTTCATGAAACTGTTATCAGGGTCTACCCATTCGGGAACTTTCTTAAGCAGGGAAACCTTGGAAAACCTCTTAAGCCTAGACCCCCAGCCTACGGTACATAGAAGATAGGAAAGACTATAGAAGAAAAGAAAAAAAATTTGAAATAGATCTCTAAAGGAAAGACAGGGATCAATTTATATCACGATTTGGAGAAGAGTGATTTGTGCCTCTAGCAAAAAAAAAAAAAAAAAAAAAAAACATTTTACAATAAATAACGTGAATTTTCGTTTTACAATCTTGTTCCTAGGACAATATCTTGCGGTGCTAAAACTCCCCCCGGGTCTCGCATGTCCCCGACGTCCACATTTGTAGTCGGTCTTCTACGCGGCCCACTTTGTAGTCGGTCTTCTACGCGACCCACAATGGGAAGAGTAGAAGGGACAGGGATACTCGAATTCACATGCAACATTCATTCCAAAAGAATTACCAATGACCAAAAGGGAAATTCTTCCTGTAAGAGAACTGGTTAGGTTGCACCGTCCAAGATTCTCCTCTTTGAAAGCAAAATCCTTATGGCTTCACGCATCCTTTTTGTTACGACGTACTTCAAGGAATTTAGCCATTAACTAATGATGTTGCCAAAAGCATCATCATATTTACTCTCGTTTGAATACTCTTTTTGACTTTGCATCCCCACTTGTGCTTATAAGTCCAAAAGTTCTGACACATTTTCTATCACCGATTTGTTCTTCGTAATTTAAAGGATTCATGCAACTTACAATAGATTTTTGATTCAAATCATCGAATAATGGAAAGTGTAGTTCATTTTATACAAAGACATAATCCATCATTTCCTTGAAAAGTCATATAATTTATCTATACTCAAAAACTTTTTATTCTAAATACATATATTTCTCCGCTTGATTGCTGTAATGTAAAAGTTATTAGCATTGAGGAATGCGGATTCACTTCTTTCATTTATTCTGATTCATACGGCGTTCATACATGCACATATATGGAAATGGATTTTTCAAACAAAATTCCCAAACGAACACGAACCATTAAATAACTACTAATTCTATGAATATTACTTTCTTTAATCATTCATTAATAAATTAAAAACTCTTAACTTCTAATTATAACACCTTTTCTTTTTAAAGTTCAACGTGAATCTGTTTACCCTCGCGTTTGATGCGAGTCTCTTACAAAGCTTATCTGTGTCGTCTATATCGATTTTAACTCTCGCGCCGACGTCAACTGCTTTGCGCGGGAAATTATCTTTGCGGCGTTAACCGTCACTCACGATTCACTGCCTCAACACATCCCTTCACACGTTTACACATCTAAGCGTGCACTTGAGATTATATATGAACATTCACTCGGAACCTCTTTTGATTATTCAGCGTGATTTGCGGGAAACATTTCATTCTTCTTGAAGGTCAGTTAGATCCTTTATAAATCTTGATGACATTAGCAATGCTAAAGTTCCATGTTCACCCAAACCACAGGTGAAGCCTATCTCCACTATCTTCTTTACAACACTCGATAGTAATAGTTAGTCACTATTTCTATAATCTATGTCACTAATTAACTATTTCAATTTAAAGTTTTCTAGCACTACACACACAGTTTATTGTTATGTTTTTTTTTTTTTTTTTTTTTTTTTTTTTTTTTTTTTTTTTTACGAGCGTTCATCTCTGTCACTCGCAACACCATTCCTCCCTATCTTCTAATCTTCATTAAATTTTTTCAAGTCGTTATGGGAAAATAACCTTTTTATTTTGTTCGATCCCGGGTATGCTAACAGATAAGCCCCAGGATTCGGAATTTGTAGGATAATGTATGGGCCAGTATATAGTAACTCCCATTTCTTTATACTTTTCTTTATTAAGGATGATTTGGTATGTCTTTTGACTAGTACCTTCTCTCCGACATGGTATGTCTGTACCCTCTTGATTAATTTGTCATATTGTTGTTTTCTCTGATCAGCCTTTTTCGTCATATTTATGATGGCTTGTCTTATTTTTTCTTCCCAAGGCATCTCAGTTTCCTGAGTTTTGGGCATATGGTCAGTCCAGAAGTTTTCCTCTTTTGCTTCGAACATCACTTCACGAGGTGTATATCCAGTTGAGGAGTGGGGCATGTTATTGTATATCTGCTCAAACTCTTCCACATAATTTGCCCACGCAGTCTGCTTATTATGGCAATACGTCCTCATAAATCGATTGAATTCTCTAAAAATTCTCTCAACCAAATTGCCTTGTGGGTGGTAAAATGATGTTAGTATGTGTTTCACATCGACTTGAGACAAAGTCTGTTTCCATCGGAGTCCCGTGAATATTTTAGCATTGTCTGTTATGATCGCCTTAGGTGTACCAACATGTGGAAGATAATCCCTTATCAATATTAATACAATTACTTTGGCTGTAGCCGCCTTTATCGGGTGTAGCTTTACGTATTTCGTGCACACATCGAGAAATGCCAACACATATTTAACACCACCTCTTGAAGTAGGTAACGGTCCACACAGATCGCACGAAATTAATTCTTTTGGTTCTTGGACTAATATAGAGCATAATGGGTGCTTAGTCCCTTTTGAATCCGGCTTTGTTTTTGACAGATTATGCATCTCTTTAAGACCTCATGCACTCTGCGCTTTATGTTGGGAAAATTACAGTACCCACTTATCTTGTCTGCACATTTTGTCGCACCGAAATGTCCCCAGATTAAATGAGTGAACCATACAAGTTTCTCTATTTGCGCCTCAGGTATACAAACACACCAACGGACTTTGTTTGGCCTTCCACAGCGGAAAAATAATACGCCATTTACCAGCTTGTAATAATTTGCCATCTGATCCGAAGGTTGCTGTTGTAACCTTTGAATGACACTTCCCCATTGAGCATCTCTTTTCTGTAACTGGGCCATATGCGCACACAAATTGACGTAGTACGTCTTAAATGGATTTTCCTGCAGCAGCAATACAGGGAATTCTGAGTTACTATTCACTTCAATCTCATTGGTTAAACCCTGCGGTGACCTTGATAGAGCGTCAGCAATAATGTTTTGCTGCCCTGAGACATGTACGATCTTAAATTGGTATTGCTGCAGAGCGAGAGTCCATCTAGCCAGTCTGGGGTGTAACAGTTTACACGTTTGTAAAAACGTTAATGATTGATGATCGCAATATACGATAGTCTTTGCCCCATAGAGATAATAATGAAATTTTTTAAATCCCCAGACGACCACAAGAGCCTCTAATTCTGTCGTCGTGTAAGTTCGTTCACAGTTGGACAAAACACGACTAGCAAACGCAATAGGACAGAAGGTAAGTTGTCCATTTATCTTGCGTACTTGGAAAAGGCACGCTCCAAGACCCACATTCGACGAATCTGTTGACAAGTAAAATTCTTCTTGCATGTCCGGATGGTACAAAAGCGGTGCATTTACTAATTGCTTCTTTATCTCTTCGAATGCTTCTTGACACTCTAATGTCCAGAGCCAGGGCACATCCTTCTTCAGCAAACTATTTAGAGCTGCTGCGTTCATGGCCTGATTTGTTATAAATCTTCTAAAAAATGAGGCAAGACTTATAAACCCTTTTAATTGCCTCCTATTTCTGGGTGTTGGAAACTTACTAATCGCAATTAGCTTCTCCTTGGTTGGTAAAATTCCCTTTGCGTCAATTATATGCCCCAGGAACTTGATTTCGTTTAGTGCAAAATGGGATTTCTGTAGGTTAGCAGTTATTCCCATGGTTTTGAACACGTCCAACACCCGACTCAGTAAGGTAATATGCTCCTCCCAAGTCTTCGATGCTATAAGCAAATCATCAACAAACACTGTTATCCTGCTTCTTAGTTCTGGGCCTAGTGCATAATCTAGAGCTGCTATAAAGATTCCAGCACTAATGTTGAGTCCGAAAGGAACTACAGTAAATCGGTAACTTCTTCCGGAATAAATGAAAGCCGTATATTTCCTTGATAACTCATCCAGCTTGACTTGCCAATAAGAACTCCGCAAATCAATGCTCGTCAAATATTGGACATCCTGGAACCGTTGTATATGTTCGTCTATGTTTTCCGGATGTGTTCTCACTGGAATTATGATTTTATTTATTTCTCTGGCGTCGAGTACCAGTCTCACAGTCCCATTTGCTTTTGGCAAGACCAACAATGGGGAGCAGTATGAGCTTGTAGAGGGTTCGATCAAACCCCATTTCAACATGCGATCTATTTGTTTTTGAACTTGAGCCTTTAACCTCCAGGGAACAGGATAGAAAGTTCTACAATACGTTTCGTGCGGCTTAACGTAGAGATGGCATATGTATCCCTTAATAACTCCTGGCCTTTCATCAAACACGTTTTCAAACGCTAATAATAATTCTTTGAGCTGCTTCTTCTGATCTTCAATAATGCAGTCGGATTCATTTAACTTCCCATACACTAATTGACCGAAATCTCCTTTGACTTGGAACTCATTAATTACGTGCTGTTTAGAATTTTGTGCCGTCCTGATTACTTGCACACTGATCCCACTATTATATTTTCTGGTAAGGCTTTCTTTTTTCAACAAGTCCAACTCAATTTCTTGTTTATTTACATTTAACCAAATTTTTCCTGTTTTAAAATCTATTCTGCATCCGTATTGACGTAGGCTGTCGACTCCGATAATGCAGTCTACCACCAAATTTTTCACAACACGGAATGTGCTTAATATTGCTACATTTCCGACTTCTACACTAAGTAGTGACTGCACTTTTACATTAGCCGATCTAGCCCCAACGGCGCCTATTATTCTGCAATTTTGAACTGGAAAAATTGGTACTCGTCTTATATTTCTGATCTTGTTGAATAGAGCCTCCGAAATAACATTTGTGGTTGCAGCTGTGTCTAAAACCGCCACTATAGGTATAGTCTCCAAAATGACTTGCACTTCGGCTACTGCCACCTGTTCCTTATCCTCATCTTGGGGTTCTAAGTCCTCGGTCAATTCATCTGCCAGTAATCGTCCATCATTACACGTTAGCATGGGTACACATATCCTGTTGCCCCTCAACCAATTGTTGACCGCTCCTCCGGGGCACGAGTGGGTCCTTACAAGTTTGTTGGATTTTGATTCGCCTGGTGGTTGACATCGTCCTTCACTTCGGTAATTACCGGTTGATTCGCAGATGTCCGTCCCCACTGATGTTGGTTATTTGAGTTCATTCCCCCCGGTTGATTCCACTTTCTATTACTGTTATTGTTCCAGGCTTGAGGTCTGAAATTCCTTTCGTTCCCCCACGCGGGATTGTATCTTTTCCCATTCCTGTTGTTCCTTGGCTAGCCCCTCGCAAGACTATTGCCGGTATTACTATTGAGATTTTGAGGGGTTTCTCCACTATTTAACGATCTCTGTGCATTCCCTTGCCTACCTTTTGGCGGAGGTTCTATCTCCCTATATTGGAATCTGTTATTACGGGCTTTCTGGTTGTTCTCTTCGATAATATCTATATGGTCTAACGTCGTGAGGAACGACTCCAAGTCTTTATCGTTGCCGTAAATTAATTGATTCCGGATGCTAGTTGGTAGTCTTGCCTTAAGTATGTTTATTATGTCTGGCAAGGGCATAGGTCTGTCCCAGTATCTAGTTTTATTTATATATTTTTCAAAATACTTCCTAAGGCTTCCTTTTGAAAAGGAGAAAGGCTCTGGGTAGAGCACCTCCTGCCTTAGGCGTTCCTGTACCCCTTCTGACCAGAACTTTGCTAAAAACGCCTTCTCAAAATCGTCATATGTCGAGCAAACAGAAGTCATGTCCGAGGCCCAGATCGCCCCCGAACCTTGTATATATCCTGTAACGAAACTGATCTTCTGCCACTCCGACCAATTTCTGGGTAGCACTCCTCTGAAACTTCGAATAAAAACAATTGGATGGACCCCCCTTTTGTCAGTGTTAAAAATCTGGAATTGCCGATGCTTTATGATTTTTTCTTCGGCATGGCAAAGGCTTTCGTAATCTCCGTTAGATAAGACTTCACGCGAACAACTAGCTCGTGGCAATTTAATGTTTGAGTTACTTACACGAGTCGGTATCGTATGCGAATGTGCAGTAACTGGCTCTATAGTCGCTGCCAACTTCTGCTGCTGGCCTGTATTCATTTGTTCTGAGCCTTGTGAAACGCGCATCGACTCTTCTATCGTTTGTTTCCAATGCTCTAAATCAGCACCTAACTGCTGTCGCACTTCCCCAAGTCCTTTCGCAAACAAACTCTCTTCCTGTTTGCCAGATAAATTCTGGAATGCTGCTTTAACATTTTGCTCAACGTTTTCACACATTAGCCTTTTGTTTTCTAATGTGATTTCGGATAATTTACCCGTTAACACATTAATTTGGTGGTCTATAACGTCTTGACGTTCTGTCAGATGTTCAACACTTTCCTTTAGGTTAGTCTGCGTACGTGCCAATTCAGGAAGTTGCGCAATTGCACATGACATGCCATCTTGCTTTTGTACTAATTGCGGAACCATTTCCACCTGTTCCCGTACGGTATCTATCTTAATAGCCACATACTCCTTCATTTCTACACGTACGCGGTGGGTAGATTCCTCACATTGAGCTTTCACCAATTCTATTGGTGCAGTTAATTTTCGTTCCGTCTCTTCGGCCTGATCTTTGAGTTCCTTGGTCTTCGTCTCTATCCGCTGCTCTAATTCGGAAAAACTGTCTTGTAACTGCTGCTTAATCTCAGCTTTCAGATTTTCCTGCCCTTCCGTAACTGAGGCTAACTTCGCGTTAATGTCGATTTTCAAATTTTCCTGCCCTTCAGTAACTGAGGCTAATTTCGTATTCAAATCATTTTGCCCTTCAGTAACTGAGGCGAATTTCGCATTAATGTCAGTTTTCAGATTTTCCTGCCCTTCAGTAACTGAGGTTAATTTCGCGTTAACGTCGGTTTTCATATTATTCATGCTCTCGGTTATCATCTGCATCTGTCCCATGATAATTACCAATGGATCTAATCCATGTTGCGTACTTGCTGTTAAATCTCCAGCCGTGTCTACCGGGCGTTCTATTGCGCTATCTGTAGCGATCGGTTCTACAACACTTCTTACTACATCATTATTATCAGTGCTAACAGCTGAAGGCTGTTGCGTGCTGCTCTGCTCTGCTTGACTCATCTTAAACATTGCCCTAGTTAAAACCATATAAATGTTCTACTGTCACTATATATATATCCCTTCACGCAAGAGTACTTCTGTGGCTACTTTCTTACTGTACTTATACAGATAAATGCAACTGCGGCAGGTCAATCAAACTACATCTAGCATGAACACAATCAATCAATGTTCAAATATCTAATAACACTAAACAGAAAAGCGTATACTTCATCTATACTAGCAAGCTTTAATAATAAAATTATGGATCTGGCCTCTTACCCTACTCCCAGCGTGATGTCTTATGTTCTTATTTGTAGATCCACTTAATGTGACTGCGAGTATTTCCTCTCTTTTCCAAGCGCAAGTTAAGTTGGCTCGTCGTAGTTCACATGAAACAGAGAACAAAATTATTTTAACAACGTCCAAAAACGTGTCCTGTCACGGATTGGCCATTATAATGAATTCCATAATGTTATTGGGAGAATATCTTTATATCTATATTACTGACTGATGAATATATGTGAATGCAGCTTGCCGCTAACTTGGTGTAATGTTTTGTCTGTACAGAGGTGTATCTGTCGCCTTTATTACCCCTTCACTGTCACACATAAATCGGTACAATAAAGTTAGGGCCTCCTGTTTTATCTTTAGGCTGATCCGTGATAAGACAGGCAAACAATTATACGAATGGAGGATTCTGAGTATTTTCTCGAATTTCATTCGCTCTCTCTCTCTCTCTCTCTCTCTCTCTCTCTCTCTCTCTCTGTCCTTTATCTATGTACAGTTTTAAATATAATATTTCATTTACGTGAAATCAGCCCAATAAAATCTCTGGTGGAGCCCTTTGTCTTAATATTCAACGGCTACCTTGCTGGAAAAGATCTTTACATTTGTTATTATTGTTAAGCGCTGCATTCAGTTGGGAAAATCGATCGTTTGAACAATTCGTTCATTTTACGACAGATTTAGAATTTCAGATGTGGACGAATCCTTTTTGGACGATTTTATAAAAACTCGGTGACTGCAGGCTCTCTTCGTCACAGCTGAAACTTCCCCACTAATTACAGGGCCAAGGCGATCGTCAATGATTCAGACAAAGAACTCATTCGTCATTCACTCTAGAATAAAAGGGTCACAAACGTTATTTCTGAGGAAAATTGTATATTCAATCCATCTCCATTACATGTTCCGTTTTCTGTTGATTCCAAGTCTTACTTAATTTGCGTTTACAGTCTTTCTCTCTCTTCAAATAACCCGCTAGTGGCACAAACGTTAATAGCTCGCTTTAGCGAGAAGAAAAGCAAATATGTCTCTTTTAGAAGCCCGTCAATCTTCCAACAGATATTTCCGAAGCTGTCCTTCTTACCCGTCTATAATAACCATGGAGAATACATATATGTATCTCTGTTATTCCAAAGAATAAACGTACTAGAAAAATACCTTGGCGTCGACGAGCTGTCGGCGCATATATTACTAGAAAATCCGATCAGATACTTTTCAAAAGTGAATAAATGTGGATGATTTGATTGACCATTATTAATTATTGCGTGGTAGAGGGTAATTTTCCGTGGGGAGATTACAGGCTGACTGATGTGGTCAGCATTGGCGGCGAGCGAGTCTGCTGCGATGTCTGCTAATCCTGGGTTGATGATTGACACCAGCAGCAGAGAGGACCAGAGCTGGTACTGCCCCCTCACGTCTGCTGCTGGATGGGCCGCCCTTACTGCAACATCTCCTTAATAAAGATTAACATGTCGATCACTGAGCTGAGCGTTATGCAGCGACCCAGTACACATCTAACTGCAAGTGCGAGTTTCTTGTTGCTATCAAACCTGGCGTATTTAAATGAAGCACGAGCGACGTCCTGACATCATGCTCGTTTGTAATGAACACATTCGTTCCACTTATACTGCTGATTTATCTGTCGTACTCGCCCCTTAGGTGTTCTTGTGACAGAGTTACGTGTTGTTATGATAGACTTACGCGAAGTTTTGAAATGCAGTAGAGCTGACGCTATACCTCTGTCTTACACTCTACGAAAGTCTCCGTGTAACACAAACCCGCGTGCTAAGCAATTCTCTCTCGCCTGTTGTGTGTAACCAGGCCATTGCCACTGCGTGGCGACATATTCCGATACATGTGCAATCCCCTTACCCCTTGGCTAACCTACTGCCTCTGGCTCTCGGCATAGGCAACGAAACATTGACAATATTCCATGTTTCCAACTCTTTTCTATTCTGCAACACTACAATACCAGTGCGAGATTGTGTATCGTCCGACGGCTCAACATGGTAAAGAAGACCCACTATCATGTCTTCCTATTGGCCCTGATACAGCCTTTTGCGCTTCTGCTGCATCTTGATGTCACATCAATGCTCACGATTCTGAATTGTTTCAATCCTTTCCTCTGAACTATAGGAAAACTGCCTAGGCTACAGAAGCTGATTCAGATTTGAACATTTTGCTAAAATACAGTCACAAGTCTTGGACTCGCTCATTGCACAGCATAAAGATCTCTGTAGTGCGCCGATGCTTTGCACATCGGCATAGCCTCGTTATACAGCAAGTTGTGATTCTTGTTCAAAATGACAGTGGACAATCACGTGTATTAATCCTCAAATCTTTCCAAAAAGAAGTGTCGCAGTTGCTTCACCAAGGACACTGGGGGATTGCTCGCACGAAACAGGTAGTGCTTCGACACTGTACTTGGCAGGGTATGGACGCCCAAATAGAACAGATGACGTCACAGTGTCACGCAAGAGCGGAAAATCCGTCCGTTCCACCACAAAAATCTCTGCTTGGCCCAAGTTGCAATCACCATGTCAACGTGTGCACATAGAGTTTGCCTGTCCTTTTTGCAACATTCGTTGGTTGGCTGTGTTAAACTCTTATAGCAAGTTTCCATTTGCTGTGCCAATGAACTCAACAATGTCACGTACCACAGTTCACGCGATGTCCTCTATTTTTTGCCTCGAAGGTTTGCCTGAAGTCATAGTGTCGGACAACGGCCCTCAGTTCACATTAAATGAATCTGAAACATTCTGTGAATGCAGTGGCATACAGCATCTAACTAGTACACCGTTCCATCCATAGTCCAACGGTGAAGCGGAATGTTTTGTCAGAACCTTCAAGCAACAGATGGCCAAACTTCGCTCCGCACACACCAGGGATCAAGCATTGCAACTGTCTCTCGCCTCCTATCGCTCGCATCCACGAGGTGGACCATTGCCGGTGGAATTGCTTCATGGCCGCCGCCATCGGACACTGGTCCACCTTCCCCACCCATCTCAGCATCCGGCGGCTAAGGAAGACCGCAAGTATCGCTCTGTGCAGCATAATATTGTGTTTTTAAGGATTTTTAGCGGCAGCAGACGGTGGGCAAGAGGCGAGATCTTTCGTCGACCGCGCATGCATGTATCTCGTTTCAGGCCCAGACAGACTGCAGAGCCGACATCACAATTAAATTCGCCAGTGCCATGTGCGTGGTGATCCTTCTGTATGTCTTCGTCCAGATTCACTTATCCCGAGGACAGCGCGGCCCCAGCAGCCGCCAGAGGGTGTCACCACAACATCACTGTACGACACCATGGAGCCGGGGCCTTCGTCTTCTAATCCGCCTCCTCTCATCCTACCGATGGAGCTGGACCTGGCCATGCCGCAGCGGCCGACGTCCTCGACCTCTGGGTACGGTCCTCAGGAGGTGGACACGTACCCTTCTGGGCGTTTTCCAGGGGATGTTACAGCCAGAGCGAAGGCCCGATGGCTGGGTACGACCGGAAGTCGGACGTCCCCTGCAGCCACAGCTTCCGTCCATCAGAGCGTCCACGCTCCTGCCTCCCGTCCCATTTTCGTGCTCCATATAACGACGGCCCGTCGCTTTGGAGCGGATGAATGTTGCGGAGAAAAGTTGGCGCCGGCACTCCAGTTCGGAACGACAGGGAAGAGCAGGCAGTGATAAGAAGTGAGGCAATCGCATGCTGTCCGACCTCCCTTCCTGGACGACAACGCGACAGCAGCGTCCCCCAGATGAAGACGATATAAGCGCAGCGCCCGATTGAGGGACCCACTTCGATAGCAGCTTCAAGATTAGCCTCTTCGATAGCAGCTTCAAGATTCGCCACTTCAATAGCAGTTCAGAACAGAGTTTTGTCAGTTAGAGATCAGTAGTCATTGCAAAGAATGATTATTTCGTAGGTCACCCTTTGCTTGCGACACATCTGTGTAATTGTCAAAGTTAAGTACAGTATTTGATGAATTGTAATAAATCTCATTAATACGAGTTTGATTCTTTGTCTAGCGTACTGAGTAGGCGGGATTCCTAGACACAGCAGGAATGATGCAGTAGGCCTAACACTACTATATATAAAATCCATGGTTCATCATATGCGTGTGAAAATTCTGATTGTGTCATAATTATTTCGTCGACCATGTGTTATTTTGCTCCCAAGGTAATAGAATTTCGTCTACTTCGTGGCACCAAATTTTTAATTTTCTACCCATTGTTATTTCTGCCATTCCCCTTTACTTTATGGATTAACAGAACCGAAGTGAACTGTTCAGTTAAATTAGTATTTTCTGCATTTCTTTCTTCCTCTGACTAAGGGTAGCAATGTCATCAGCGAGTCTAATCATTGAATCACTTTCTTCCGGGATTTTAATCCCACTCTGGAACCTTTCGTTTATTTCTACCATTGATTCTTTTAAACACTAGGAGAGAAAGACTGCAACCCTGACTTACACACTTTTTAATCCGAGCCTTTCTTTCTTTGTCTTCAACTCTTGTTCTTTCTTCTCGGTTCTTACACATAATGTATATTACCCGTCTCTCTCGTGGCAGCTTACATCTATTTTTCTCAGAAATTTTAAGCTTACACTGTCGAACGCTGCTTCTGCATTGACAGATCCTTTGAATATGTCCTGGTTTTTCTTCTACTTGAATGCAGGAAGGATATTTTGGAGAAAGGGAACTAAACAAGAGGAAGATTAGGAAGGAATGTGAAAGACAGGGGAGGCTTCACTATACGTTATGTAAAATTCATGGTTCCTCGAATTTTCATGATATAAATCTCTACACATTTTCTGTATACATAAATTCAAGTCGTCTTTTAGCATCCGTTTGTATGTGCACGCTAATCTGAAGAACTGCTGTATGGTTTTTTGTCAGGTTCTCTCAAATAATTACACTTATTCATGAAGAATGTTTTTATATATAATTTACAGCTATTTCGCGCAAATTGTCTGAATTGTGATGAACTAAAATCAAGTTTGAGAAAGTGATGCAAGTGCCATCTAGCGAACAGCTGATATAGCTCGAGATAGCAGCAGTGATCTACCATGACGAAATTTGCATCTCGCTTGGTTGACTAGCGCTAGAGACACTGTTAGGTCGATTCCCAGATGGATCATTCTATTCCGCACTACCTTTTAGCCTGGCGTCCACCACCCAACGACGTGAAGATTCACCAGAAACGAGACGTGGCTCTGATTCCACGTTACACAGTAGCTCCTCCACACCGTTTTGGATAACTGGCAAGGCACATACAAGTGGCTAAAGTGACATCCAATTGATTGGAATCGTTTCAGACTATCGGCGTACTGAAGAAAAGTGTGAATGTAAAGCCTGTGGTCCTGTACTGTCTACGTAAACTGATAAGCGAAAACATCATGACGCTGCCCACCGCGACGCCGGGTGCCGCCTGATAGCGCTGCGGGCGCGTGACGACAACCACAGCGCACGCTTCGTCAACACCCGGGGCACTGTGGCTTATGTTGTCGGCTTCTATGTCGGTCCCAGACACACATGAGCTTGTCGGCTTTTGTCATGACAGTACTTCTGTTGCTTCACATAGGCATACAAGAGCATATTTTAATCGGAAAGTGCACAGTTCACCACTTAACACAGAAATGAAATTCATCATTGAAGATGGTCTATTTATCAATTGACGATGATTTTTTTTTATCAACTGATAAGGGCTGGAAACTTGACCTACCCACGACAATTGTTACTCTGCGGCATTACGTAATGTATGAAATCACTTTTATATATGCACCAGAAGATACAGCTTAAAAGTTGCGAAGCCAGTTGTGTGGGTTTATAAGTGACATGTACACATACAGCTACAGTGAACCATTGGACATTTCATTCACTTTCATTTTCTTAATTTTAACATCTGCATTTAAAAAAAAATGTTCACTATATGAACTGCCAAGCAATCAATGCAGCAAAAACACGTAAGCGGAGCAGGAGGGACGGGGACTACCATAGCGAAGATGGCCGGCCGAAGTGGCCGTGCGGTTAAAGGCGCTGCAGTCTGGAACTGCAAGACCGCTACGGTCGCAGGTTCGAATCCTGCCTGGGGCATGGATGTTTGTGATGTCCTTAGGTTAGTTAGGTTTAACTAGTTCTAAGTTCTAGGGGACTAATGACCTCAGCAGTTGAGTCCCATAGTGCTCAGAGCCATTTGAACCATAGCGAAGATGCGGGGTGGAGGTGGGGAAATCCATTGCAATAAGAGACTTTGACAAAGGGCAAGTTATTATTATGCAGAGCCTGTGAACAACTATCCGAAATCGGCGAAGCAGGTCAAATGTTCACGAGCTATTGTCGTCAGCATCTACAGAAAGAGCTAGAAGAACAGTAAAACTACAACTAGGCGCTATATGATTGGATGCCCACGACTCTTCACAGAATGTCGTGTTCGGAGGCTTGACTGCTCTGTAAAGTAGGATAGATGGTGACCTGTGGCGTCTCTGCCGAAAAAGCACAATGCACAGGTGTTTCGGAGCACACAGTTCATCGTACATTGTTGAAGATGGAGGTCTGCAGCAGACCACCCCAATGTGTTCACATGTTGACCCAACAAGATTGTCAGTTACGATTGCAGTGGGCACGCGACCAAATGTATTTAGCAGTCCATCTATGGAAACGTGTCTCCTCTTCGGGTGAATCCCCTTTTTGCTACTCTAGGTCGATGGTCGTCTCCACAAACGCAGTCATCGAGGTTAACGGCTACTCGAAACGTGCAGCGCGCCACGAACGGAGGCTGTTGGGAACAGTAGTATGCTATGGGAGACATTCTCCTGTCCTTGTATAGGACCTGTGGTAGTAATTGCTGACAGTAGTGAATAATCTTCTGTTTTTCATGCTTGATGTCTTCCCCACGGCGATGTCATCTTTCAGCGGTACAATTGTTCGTGTCTCGGAGACTGAACCGTGCTACAGTGGTTTGAGGAGCATTATAGGGAGGCTGTTGATGTCTTGGTGACCAGATTTGCCTGATCTGAATCCTATGGAACCCATCTGGGTCGCTATCGGGCGCCATCACCGCATATACAAATCACCGGCCTGTTACAAGTCAATTACGAGTACCTGAACAGTGCATAGACATCTAATGCCAAATTCCTCCACAATCCTACCAGCAAACCGTCGCATCCCCGCTACACAGAATTAGCGATGTATTTAGTTCAAAAGACTGACAAAAATGTAATTAAGCAGGTGGTAATAATGTTTTGGTTCATCAGAGTATACAGTAAAACTGCTTCCGAAAATCTACTTCAGCATGGAAGTCAGCTTCCCTGCGTGTATGTAAAGAAAGTTTTGCTGCAGCGCAGCTGATGACTCAGATTTTTTTCTTTCTTGTTTCCTTGAATCCAACATAGATGCGAACACGATCCTTTGGGTGGTGAACCGAAAGATACTACTTTTATAGGACAGCTACAAATTATACAGAAGATGCTAACGAATCTCCACTACCGAATATAAAAATATCGGCTCAAAATTGTTGAATGGGATCCAGAAACTTCTTACGATTTCGAAATACTTCTACAGACGTTTGAGGGTCGTATTTAGAAATATGACGACAATTTCACAGTGTCTATTTCTGTCTCCCTCATATCAGGAATCGCAATTCTCACTTTTAAGTCACTGCAAATTCTTCGAATAACAGACAGTGAGATACTCATCTTTGAAGTATAGTATTAAATATAACCAACAAAGAAAACGTAACCGCCCCATCACCAGGTTGTTATGTGAGACAACTTGCAATAAACCAATTTTTTTAACTGACAGTTTCCCTGCAATAGTTTGTGTACAATTGCGTACCGAAAAGACATACGCATCCAAAATATGTTGTGTTTTATGTTTTTAATCTACAGGTAGAACGGTTTCCGGGAAAGATCCACTTCAGCAACATTGCTTCGTCTACACAGGGTGATTTTTTCGATATTGTACAAACTCTATGGATTGATCAATGAGAGGATACAGAACAAAATAGTCTAATGAACTCACCCGTATTTCTGGAAATGCACGGTTACCACGCTAGAGACCGTTTAATCAATCATACATTGTTACAGAGACTGCGGTCTGATACGCTATGTAGCATGCAGCCATAGTTACAATATGTGTTGATAATGGTTTCCATGTGCCTCAGTGGCAAAGGCAGCATGAATATGCTGTTCCAGTGTCTCCATGTACGGAATGGGCTCTACATACACGATACTTTTGAGATGGACCCATAACCATAAATCGTACGGATTGAGATCCGTTGAACGAGCAGGCATGCAATTGGATCCCCCTCAGCCGATACATCGATCAGGGTAGTCAGCATTAAGATGTGTCCGCACGATAGCGGCGAAGCGGGCTGGAGCACCATCATGTAGCAACCACGTAGCCCTTCGAATCGTGTGCCACTTCTTCCAGCAGGGGATTCAAAGTCACCCACAAGAAAGACCGATACTTCCGGCCTTGGAAGGAAGACTGGTCCCAAAATACGGTCACCAGTTATTTCGGTCCACACATTCTGGCTGCACCAATGCTGCTGATTCGCTGTCACCATACCATCGAGGCTCTGCATGCTGTACCACATATGACTGTTATGGAAGCTGAAGATACCACTCTGCGTAAAGGTGGCCTCGATTGTCAATAGGATGGATGACACAAATACGGGAATCGCGGTTGCCCGGTGAAGAAATCAGTGACAAAACTGCTCCAAATGTGGAATGTCTGTCTCTTGTAAGCTCGGCACACGCTGTAAGTGATAAGGGTAGTAACAGTTGCTATGGAGAATATTCCACACAGTCGCCTGTCTTATCCAATGCTGGCGGGCCAACTGCATGGTACTGACATGGCGCTCGTCTTCCACAGTGTTAATCACATTTTGCCTTAAGTTTGGTGTCCGAACATTTCAGATACGTCCTTCATAATTTTCTGCTTCCTAAAACGACCCTGTATCAGACAAAAGTCGAAAGACTGTTGCAAGCTATGACTGCTGTGGTTGTCGTCGGCGGGAATAGGTCTCCTGATGCAACTCTGCTGCCCACCGTCTGCTGCCATTTGCCTTGCTGTGAGTAAATGCCATATGGGCGAGCTCTCGATTCGAATATGCAACCATTGTGTGCAACGCCTTATCACATCCATTACAAGGTGAGTCAGCAGGACAAGTAAATCGGACACAACATTAACAATGATTATGACGCGAGAGGCCGCTAGGGCATGAAATACGCTCTAAGAAGAAACATGCATACCATACCTGTGGCTGCATGGTACAGCGCTTGTTAGACCGCTGTCTCTGTAAAGAAGTATGACTAAATAAATGGTCTGTAGCATGGAATCCACGTATTTCCCGACGTAAGTTCATTAGTCCTTTTGTGTTCCGTATCCTCTCATCGATCAGTCCGTAGAGTTTGTACACAGTGGAAAAAATCACCCTGTGTACAGTACTTTCTTCCAGAAGCGAAGAAGATGGCTCAACTTTCAACTTTCTGTTTTCATTGAATCAAACCTAGATGTGGACACGATTCTTTGCGCGGAATGGTGAAGAAGTTTGCCATAAAGGATCCATGACAAAGAACTGCGGCAGTAAGTCTCAGCAAGAGATCACGGTGCGTACTAAGCTTCACTGAAAATGCACATCATGCAAAGCTTTCCTTATTTTCGTTCATTTATTTACGAGGTGTGACAATAAAGTAATGAGACTGATTTTCTTTGCAAGATGTGGCAACCCTTCAGGCTTGCGTAGGCACAATATCTTTGACCTTGTTTTATAAGTTGCTTCTAGTCCAAGTGGCACATCGATGCAACTGGTCAGTCGTGAGTTGTGCTGTAATAAGTCAACACGTGTTTGTATCTCTCATCACGGAAATGGAACCGCATTATATTGCGCAACGGTATGCCATTTCTTTTTGCGTTAAATTGGGTGAAAACGCGACGACAACTTATGGTAAGCTTCAGAAGGCTTTTGGAGAGGAGGTTATGTCAAGATCTTAAGGTGTTCGTTGGCATAAAATGTTTAGTGACGGCAGAACGAATGTTGAACATGACGACCGCAGTGGCCAGCCATCAACCTCACAGACGGATGTCAACTTGGCCAGGGTGCGTGAACTCGTACGATCTGATCGAACATCATCCGTGAAAACGATTGCTGAAGAACTGAACATCAATCGTGTCCGTGTCAACATTGCTGATAATTGGATTCTGCATCACGATAATGCGTCATCCCATACTGCTCTGTCAGTATAGCAGTTTTTAACCTCAAAACAAATTTCTGTACTACCACAACCACCTTTTTCACCAGATATCGCTCCGCGCAACTTTTTTCCATTTTCAAGAGTCAAAACGGCAGCCAGGGGACACTGTTTTCAAACAACAGAAGATGTCCAAAATACTGTGACGAGGGTCTTGGAGGATACTACAGAAGATGAGTTCGAGAAATGTTACCATCAATGGCAGAAGCGCTGGAAAAAGTGTTTGCAATCAGAAGGGAACTACTTTGAAGGAGACAACACTAAACTTGACTAAAACGGTAAGCAGCCGGCCTCCACTATACATTGCATCGTTCAAACTTGCATAGACCCATGATATGCCTACGATATTTACGTTGGTTATAAACATATTACTTACATCGCGATATGTTCACTTTATTGCCATGTCACCCCAAATGCCAATTCAATATGAAACTGATGTACACTACTGGCCATTAAAATTACTACACCACGAAGATGACGTCTAACAAACGCAGAATTTAACCGACAGGAAGAAGATGCTGTGATATGCAAATGATTAGATTTTCAGAGCATTCACACAAGGTTGGCGTCGGTGGCGACACCTACAATGTGCTGACATGAGGAAAGTTTCCAACCGATTTCTCATACACAAATAGCAGTTGACCGGCGTTGCCTGGTGAAAACTTGTTGTAATGCCTCGTGTAAGGAGGAGAAATGCTTACCATCACGTTTCCGACTTTGATAAAGGTCGGATTGTAGACTACCGCGATTGCGGTTTATCGTATCGCGACATTGCTGCTCGCGTTGGTCGAGATCCAATGACTGTTAGCAGAATATCGAATCTGTGGATTCAGGAGGGTAATACGGAACGCCGTGCTGGATCCCAACGGCCTCGTATCACTAGCAGTAGAGACGACAGGCATCCTATCCGCATGGCTGCCACGTCTCGATCCCTGAGTCAACAGTTGGGGACGATTGCAAGACAACAACCATCTACACGAACAGTTCGACGACGTTTTCAGCAGCATGGACTATCAGCTCGGAGACCATGGCTGCGGTTACCCTTGACACTGCATCACAGACAGGAGCGCCTGCGATGGTGTACTCAACGACGAACCTGGGTGCACGAATGGCAAAACGTCATTTTTTCGGATGAATCCAGGTTCTGTTTACAGCATCATGATGGTCGCATCCGTATTTGGCGACATCACGGTGAACGCACATTGGAAGCGTGTATTCGTCATCGCCATACTGGCGTATCACCTGGCGTGATGGTATGGGGTGCCATTGGTTACACGTCTCGGTCACCTCTTGTTCGCATTGACGGCACTTTGAACAGTGGACGTTACTTTTCAGATGTGTAACAACTCGTGGCTCTACCCTTCATTCGATCCCTGCGAAACCCTACATTTCAGCAGGATAATGCACGACCGCATTTTGCAGGTCCTGTACGGGCCTTTCTGGATACAGAAAATGTTCGACTGCTGCCCTGGCCAGCACATTTTCCAGATCTCTCATCCATTGAAAACGTCTCTTCAATGGTGGACGAGCAACTGGCTCGTCACAATACGCCAGTCACTACTCTTGACGAACTGTATCGTATTGAAGCTGCGTGGGTAGCTGTACCTGTACACGCCATCCAAGCTCTGTTCGACTCAATGCCCAGGCGTATCAAGGCCGTTATTACGGCCAGAGGTGGTTGTTCTGGGTACTGATTTCTCGGGGTCTATGCACCCAAACTGCGTGAAAATGTAATCACATGTCGGATCTAGTATAGTATATTTGTCCAATGAGTACCCGTTTATCATCTGCATTTTTTCTTGGTGTTGCGATTTTAATGGCTAGTAGTGTAATTCTTGCCTTCAGATACCTTTCCTGGTAAGCACTGACTACATCGCCAAGGTTATATAGAGTTATAACGTTCATTTACTCAACGTTGTTATCTAAATATTATTCATAACTCTTCACAGTGGTCCGTAAACGCAGTCTTGCCTCAGATACTTTAAGCTACCCGTGCGATCCCGTTTCGAGCTACGCAGGTGTTGCTTGTGACGCATCTGGCTTCCTCTTCGCAGCTGACCTGCTGACGCGGCAGAAGAACAGTCGCTTGATGCGCGCCTCCGGGTGTGGACACGGCCGGGAAGCCGCGGGTGGCTGCTGCCAATCTGCTTCCCGCAGCTCCGTTTCTTGCGGGCCGGGAATGAGGCGCGAGGCGGCGCTCAGCGCTGCCGCGATGAGGCGAGGCGCTCCAGCCAGCCCGGGCCGGCGCCCTTCTTGCCGGAGGAAGCCCGCCGGGGTTTTGCGCTCCTCGCTCACTCTCTCTCTCTCTCTCTCTCTCTCTCTCTCTCTCTCTCCGTCTTTCGCTCCATCCTCCTCTCCACCGCGTTCCTCTTGGCGCCGGCTGGCCCCTAATTGACCGACCAGAGGAGATTGCTCGAGTGCCGGCGGAAATACGTCGCCGGGCTCAGCTTTTGTCAGCAGAAACGGCCGCATTCGAGAATCGCCTCGGCTGGACTTCTGGTAAACGCCTGTCCTTCAAATTGGCTCCGCTTGGTCTCACGTGGCGCTGCTAAGAGCTGGCACATAACTTGCGTGGCAGCGGTTGTAGGGAGCGACAGGATTCACGCCACTTTAATAACTCTGGCGTTGTACCGCCAGAGCACTGTGCACATCCGATGTATTCCTTTATCTTGATCTACATCTACATATATACTCCGCTAGCCACCAAGCGGCGTGTGGCGGAGGGCACAATTCGCGCCTAAGTAATACAGGGTGTCCGAAAAGTTTTTCCCTGATTTCATAAATTGATAACTCAGGCTAGAAGTAAGATACAATTATGAAACTGGTGTCTAATTATTTACAAATTATCGAAGTTTTTTTGACACATCAGTAAACATCCACATGAGCACCCTTGGTAGCGCGTAGCACATCTAGGCGATATTCATTTTCCGGCCACACATTAGCCAACATCACTGGAGGGATTGATTCAACGACTGTGGTTATCCGTTGCCGCAGGGTTTCAAGATCTGGTACACATGTTCGGTAGACCTCGTCCTTGACTTAACCCCATAAAAAGAAGTCTAATGGGGTTATGTCAGGAAAGCGTGGATGCCAAACCGTTAGCCCATCACGACCAATCCATCGCCCAGGAAAGGTCATATCGAGATAGGCACGGACGCCCAAACACCAATGAGGCGGTGCACCGTCTTGCTGAAACAAGACATCGGGGTGATACTGAAGCAGCTGAGGAACAGCATACAGTTGAAACATGTCCAGATACACTGCAGATTTTATGGTAGCCTCAGCGAAGAAGAATGGCCCGATAATTCTATCGTGCAATAACGCGCACCAAACATTCACCTTTGGACTGCCTCTGGTGCACTCCATGACCTCGCCATGGGGTTGTGAACCCCAAATGCACACATTATGGCGATTCACTACTCCACTGTCAATAAAGGTCGCTTCGTCGCAAAAGGCAATTCGTCTGAGATAACCACCATCGTCCTCAATACGTGATACAATTTCGACTGCAAATTCATATCGACGTGTACTGTCATTGGGCAACAAGGCCTGAACGATTTGCACTTTGTATGCACGAAACAATAAACGGTTGTGTAAAATGTCATGGAGAGAGCTTTTAGGCATCTGTAATTCACGTGAGACCCTGCGCACCGATTTCTTCGGACTTCGCAGAAAAGACTGCCTTAGAGCTTCCACCCTGTCTGCTGAGGTTCTTGGTCAACCAGACCTCGGAAGGTCAACAACCGATCCTGTGTTCTTGAACTTCTCATACAAGGCTTTAATGCTCTTGACATCAGGTGTATTCCTTCCAAATGTTGTCTGGAAGTGTCTCTGCGTTGTGGTTGGTGATCGTGTCTCATGGTACCACAGGACACTCTGTGACTTCTCCTGATTGGTTAATATGGCTTCTTGGGCACTGCACCTCATCCACAAATTACGTACTGCGAACCTAAAACAGATAAAAACTTTGATAGTTGTAAACAGTTCGACACAAGTTTCATATTTGTATCTTACTTCTAGACTGAGTTATCAATTTATGTAATCAGGGAAAGTCTTTCCGCACACCCTGTAGATCTACATATATACTCCGCTAGCCACTAAGCGCTGTGTGGCGGAGGGCACAATTCGTGCCAAAGTCATATTCCCCTCCAAAAAAATGGTTCAAATGGCTCTGAGCACTATGGGACTCAACTGCTGAGGTCATTAGTCCCCTAGAACTCAGAACTAGTTAAACCTAACTAACCTAAGGACATCACAAACATCCATGCCCGAGGCAGGATTCGAACCTGCGACCGTAGCGGTCTTGCGGTTCCAGACTGCAGCGCCTTTAACCGCACGGCCACTTCGGCCGGCTATTCCCCTCCCTCTGTGCCACTTGCGGATCGCGCGAGGGAAGAACGACGGTACGAGCTCTTATTTCCCTTATCTCTGAATGATGATCATTACACGATTTGAAAGTTCGTGGTATTAATATATGCCCTACATCCTCGGCGAAGATTGGATTTCGGAATTTAGTGAGCAGCTCCTTCTGTTTAGCGCGTCATCTATCTGCAAGTGTGTCCCACTTTAAACTTTCTATGAGATTTTTAACGCTCTCGCGATGACTGAATGTACCAGTCACGAATCTTGCCGCTCTTCTTTGCACCTGCTCAATCTCTTGAATCAGACCCAACTGATAAGGGTCCCATACAGACCAACAATACTCCAGGACTCGACGAACTAACGTATTGTAAGCTATTCCCTTTGTTGAAGGACTGAATTCTACCAATAAACCGCAATCTAGTGTTCGCCTTACCCGTTACTTGTGTAATCTGATCATTCCATTTGAGATCATTTCGAATAGTCACACCCAGATACTTGGCTGATTTTACCGCTTCCAAAGACGGATAATTTATTTTGTACTCATACATTAATGGGGATTTTCGCCTTGTTATACGCAGTAGGTTGCACTTACTGATATTGAGATATAACTGCCAGTCATTACACCCGCATTTATTTTCTGCAAATCCTCATTGATTTGTTCACATCTTTCGTGTGATACTACTTTCCTGTAGACTACAGCATCATCGACAAACAGTCTAAGGCCGCTGTCAATACCATCAACACGATCGTTTATGTAAATCGTAAAAAGCAGAGGAGCTATTACGCTGCCCTGGGGCACACCTGAAGCTTCTCCTGTTTCTGTTGAAGTTACCACGTTCAGGACGACATACTGCTCTCTGTCTGTTAGAAAACTTTCTATCCAACGGCATATGTCATAGGATAGACCGTAAGCGCGCACTTTTTATAACAAACGACAGTGCGGAGCTGAGTCGAACGCGTTTCGAAAGTCGAGAAATATGGCATCAACCTGGGAGCCGGTGTCTAGAGCCTGTTGTATATCATGCACAAAGAGGGCGAGCTGTGTCTCGCATGACCACTGTTTCCTAAAACCGTGCTGGTTTCTGCAGATGAGCTGTCTGAACACAAAATATGTTCCAATATTCTACAACAAATCGATGTCAGTGAAATTGGCCGGTAATTATGTGCATCCTATTTTCTATCCTTTTTATAGATTGCTGTGACCTGGGCCTTCTTCCTGTCCCTTGGAACTTTCCGCCGTTCCAATGATCTCTAATAGATGACGGATACGAATGGTGCTATATTTGTAACATAGTCACATAAAATATTGATAAATTATTAACTAAAACAGTTACCAACGTCCTGTATTTTCGGGGATCGGTGTTTATTTAGTTTAAGTGTCCTGTTACCCCGACAACGTACATACTTGAGTTAACATTGTTCCGTTTTCCATTAACTGTCCTGCACACTTTAAAATAGCGTGTTTTTAAGTAACGTGTAGTATATCCAAATGGAGAACAAATGTGGTCATACAGGACGATGTAGCCGGCGTTGACGTGGACGCAGACGCAGACGGATAATCCAGCTTCACGAGACACAACGCCGTCGGCACACAGGACGATCCGGATAATGTGATTTAGTACTCTCAGCACTCTCCAGCGGCATTTGTCGGCCTTATTTCGTGCGCAAACCGCGCATACTGTTTACGAAGCTGGATACGCAAAAAAAAAAAAAAAAATCGTTCAAATGGCTCTGAGCACTATGAGACTTAACATCTGAGGTCATATCAGTCTCCCAGAACTTAGAACTAATTAAACCTAACTAACCTAAGGACATGCCACACATCCATGTTCGAGGCAGTATTCGAACCTGCAACCGAAACTGGATACGCATAAAATGTTTACGTTAGATGTATAAAAATGCACATTTCGTCCCTTGTCCATATACTTGTCCCGTTATTCTGTCTGTATCACACTTAAACAAAATCTTCAATATCCATGTACATATTATAAGGCAAAAAGGAAAGGTGCATGTACAGACAGCGCACTTACATGTACGTAACATCAAATATTACAAAAATTAATAAGAAAGTCCCACAAACTGTTGAAAGCGCGAGTGTGAAAGAAAATCTGTGTACAGAGGGCATGAACCTGCTAACCACCGTTTCACAATGTGACGCGTCTAGCAACATCATAACACTAAAGTTCTGTAATATCCGACCTCGTATTGTATGTTACGGTCTTCTGATGGCTTTCATCGCTGACATATTATTAAATGACATATAATTGTAACAAATCATACCAGGGATGACTCGGTTTTGATGAATCTTCAATCTGCCGTTGCCTTAAACGATTTACTCTCCCAACACGTGAGTTATCAGACGTAAATAACTGAGCATGAAAATTCCTTAAGGGCAAATATGACGTTTCCCGTCATTTTGTCACGACATATCGTACCAATAACGATGAGTGCTCGAGAAATTCAATGTTCTGGTGCTTAGAAACAGCATAGGGTTAAGTTATAACATAAAACCCACACTGCAACTACAATATGGTGTCTCGCAAGTTCTGCTTGTGACGTAGAAAGCGTTCTTGCTTCTTATTGGTTCTGCTTCACGTGGAAGGTCGCCGAAATATCGCAGAAGTTATTTTGTATTTCACATGACGAAATAGCTCCTCGAGGTGAAATAGCAGACTTGACGTCACAAAACATATAGAGCGCCAACTGACGACGACCTAAGAATAAAAATATACTCGGTGGTTAAACCAAACGGGACACTATTTTTGAAGTTCTTTGGTTGGAACTCTTTGTAACGCTTTCATATGGCGAGGAGTTTGTCACTTCCGCTTTCTTTCTACCGCTTTTCTTTCAGCACTTTCTATTCCTTCAGGTCGCCGCATTAATAAGTGCGATTTTTACTGTTAGAGTCATAGATTATGTTACTTGATGTCGTATGTTGCACACTTTTCACAGGAATGCTAAAAATAATGTGTACATTTTCTGACGAAATTAAAGCTGAGTTGTCACTTCCGAAATTAGCAAGGCTAGACGAGAAATTATTTTGCACGTTATCTACCATGGAGGTCGATGTGGTGTGCAACACAATGTGAAGGAACACAAGCCAGGAGTTTCAACCAAAAAGTGATAATTCTGCCACAAGTGATGAAGAAAAGTATCTTGCAGCTGATGAATGTTTGCTATCTTTCCACGCTATGAAACGTAACCATCCCATGGGTTAACGGACTGCAATGCTGCGACTATCAGGAAGGCGTTTCAGTGGAAATCCACCTGTTCCAGAAGCAACTGTGAATCTATAATACTGGCTTCATACACTTTGCATCAAATTTCTGAGGAGCTGGAAGATGCGAAGTACATTTCAGTCACTTACAATCACCAAAGTGTACAACTGTTACCTGTTCTTGTTAGATAAAATGAAGTGAGCGTATTGCATCGTTGACACGGAGGCCCCGTCCGGCGAAGTTCGGCCGCCAAGTGCAAGACGTATTTCAGTCGACGCCACACTGGGCGACTTGCGCGCCGGTGATGAGGATGAAATAATAATGAGGACAACACAACACCCAGTCCACGAGCGGAGAATATCTCCAGCCTTGCCGGGAATCGAACCTAGGCCCGCATGCAGGGGAGGCGAGCACGTTACCACCCAGCTAAGCAGGTGGACCCTTGTTAGACATTTTATGCCAAGTAAGAGCACTGAGGTAAAGGAACTGTGAAGTATAACATGTGAAATGACTGACTTGTAACAAATCTCGTCTTGGAAGCTCTGAATAAACTTCACTTGAGGAATAGAGTTTTACAGTCTGTGGTGACAAATGCAACAGAAGCTGGATTGGTAAGAAAAAGGCAATCAAAACACTTTTTTTTCAAGTCTTAAACCTTGCTCTAGAGCAACGTTAATGGAGTAGGTCCTGCAGCGTACATAGTTCGTAATGCAGTACAAACAAGTGCTGGTATTCTGCCGCTAGACACATAAGCCATCGTAAACAAAGTTTTTCAATAATTTCATATTTCCATCATTCGTGTTGAAGAGCTGAAAGAGTTTTATATAGTGAAATATTAACAGATGCTTCGTGATGTTAAAAGCAGGTGGCTTTCGCTGGAGCTGGCTATTAACAGAAGTATTGATTTGTAAATAACAGATTTCAACTATCAGTCGTCCTTTGGAATTCTTATTCTAGGCGCTACAGTCTGGAACCGCGGGACCGCTATGGTCGCAGGTTCGAATCCTGCCTCGGGCATGGATGTGTGTGATGTCCTTAGGTTAGTTAGGTTTAAGTAGTTCTAAGTTCTAGGGGACTGATGACAGAAGTTAAGTCCCATAGTGCTCAGAGCCATTTTGAACCATTCTCAATGAACAATATGTAGCCAACTACTTTCAGTATACTATATGAGTACGATGACTATAGTTCTGAACCAATAGAACTTCTTTCATGATATGTTAGGTCAGATGCATAAACAGAATTATTAACAACAGTTCCATATATTGGTTGTTTTACATTTAAACGAAAATCGGCTTTAAGGTAGAGAGAGGTTAGCACCTTCTATATCTATAGCAGAATAGCCAAATTTTAATAACCATGCATCTGACTGATGTTTGGCGCCATCTATGAACTATTCAGTAAATATGACGAACAATTTACTTATTAGGTTCTAATAAAAGGAGATATAATATAAAAATAAATATATTTAAGCCATATCAACCAATAGCAGCATGTGTCCTCCAGTGTTTTATAAATTTAAAAAAAAAATTTAAAAAGAAAAAAGTTTTACCCATCTGACGTAATTTAAATGTTTTAACAATAATAACGGACTCATAAGGAATGAACATGGAAATTTTATTACTTGACGATAAATATGAAATAAGTCGAACGATAATATAAGAATTTTACTTATGTTCCATTGTATGTAATTAAATTTGAAGTGGTTTACTTCCATTGAGGTTTATACGTAGTTCACATAGATGGCGCCATATAACCAACCGATGAGTTCCGCACACAGCCCGCCTTCTGCAAACATTAGTATTCAATGAACTGTGTACAAAGTCAGACCAACAGCCATTACATGCGTTGACCAAAAAAGGATAGTGGTATGTAATATATAAAACATACGAGTTAAGCCATTAATTGCAACTCTTTTATTACATCATCTAACCATGTACCTTTTATATTCTTAGCATTGAGAATGTCTAGTTTCTAGCTGAAATCTAGATCTGCCAATAAAAATTCCAAATGACGACTGATAGCTGGAATCTATTATTTACAAATCAAAATAATGGTCGCTGCGTGCAACAGCCTCTGAATGGAGAGTAACCTGATGAAGAATTATTGATGTTTCAGAGGGACTAGAGTCTTATTTTTTGTCTAAAAATGTACTACAATCTTAAAATGAATCTTTAGGGATCCTAAATCACTGATTTGACTCCATTTTATCCACAACTAATTGGAAATGTTTCCACCAACAACAAAAACTGCTGATGCAGCCTACATACAAACAAATGAAGTTTGAGAAATTAGAAATATTAATACTGAAAGTGAAATAGAGGAAGTAGGGAACCTTCAGCTCTACGAAAATTTTGTGTTTGATATTTAAGTTGCAACAAGATGACTTACTGTAAGAATTTGATTTCTTGTACATTCCATTTCTTTCTTATAAGACCTTTACAGACTATAATGAAAGCTGGGCTTACCGTTTCGTGTGTTGAAAACATTTAACTGGTTCAGCTCGAATATACTCTGGTTTGGAATGCAGTTCAGCAACGTGTTAAGACATTAGCTGAGCTTGATGAAATATTCTGAAAGATGCGAAGCTTAAGGTTTTTCAGGAAGTGAACCATGTTCAAAATTTATCTGAAGTGAAGAACCATGAATTAAGAACTGTTAAGTGTGTTGGCGAAAAATGGTCTATCATTAAAAATTTTCTTTTATTGCAAGATAACTCATGAAAATATTTACAGCTCATTACGGCGCTTTCGCTAGCTGTACTGGCAATAATGCTGCTGTAGAAATGGTGTTCTCCATCAGAAGTGCTATATGGATTAGTGAAAAGAATAGGTTTAGTGTGGAAGCTGTTAAGGATATGATTGAAGGAATAACTAAGATTCATTTTCAAGTCCTTCTAGTTGAAAATATCGAACTCCTGAACGACGTACATCCTTCTATAAAATATACCAAAAAAAGGTTTTAGAAATTACCGACGAGGAAATTTCCAAGCCAGTTGAGAGTGAGAAATAAGTTAGATATGTATGTAACAATCACTGTCTATCCTAATGAAAGATGGCGTTATGTTAAATTCACATATTGTGTTTTCACGTTATAACTGTAAAGCAATAAAATTTTTACTCTATTAGTAATGCAGGATACTTTTAATTTTTTTTACTGAGAGTCTTAACAAAAAGGCACGACCGTCTGTGTGATTGTAGTGTAAACCAAGTATTGTAACACAAATAAGTTATACAGATATAGTACCAGCGCAAGTTTTCATAAAATACCGATTTGTTTCAGCTCCTGATTTGCATCCCATATTTTGATTTGGGAACCTAGCCACCCTACTTTATTAATATTTCGTGGATAGACAGGTATGTTGAAATGTCGCTTTTTCCAGTCCCGCCATGTACATAAAAGGTCAAATTGTTAATATCTTGGTAGGAACCAGAGATGGCGCTGATATAAGGATATTTTATTTGTATTACATTGGTACGTACTTTCCAGTAACAAAAAGCAGTGCAAGCTTGATATGAGGAACAATTTCGCTTATACGGGCTCTAAAAACAGATGTGATACGTTCGGTTTATGTAATAAACGGGTATAGCATGTTGCCAAGAAGTCACATGTGTTAACAAGACATCTATATTACTACTGTTTACACTTTATTTTAATCTCCAACTTTAAATATTTACACATAAATAAATACGTACAGTTTCAGTTGCTCATGCAGTATGCCCTCATATTGTCTTATATTATAATTAGTTCTCACTCCACTTTTCTGATCGACGTTGGAGAAGATTTCTTTGATTGAAACGTCGAAATTGCAAAATGGCTAAAATGGCTCTGAGCACTGTGGGACTCAACTGCTGAGGTCATTAGTCCCCTAGAACTTAGAACTAGTTAAACCTAACTAACCTAAGGACATCACAAACATCCATGCCCGAGGCAGGATTCGAACCTGCGACCGTAGCGGTCTTGCGGTTCCAGACTGCAGCGCCTTTAACCGAAATTGCAAAATCGTCTCCTTCTGCCCCACTAGTAGTTCGCTTGGTGTTCGACTGAAAAGAGGCGATACCATAATGTGCTGGATCTCAAACAGCTTGCTGTACCCCTTGAAGTAGGTACTGAAAATTACACGAAACGTGTACACATACATGGAAGTTCATTTTTTAATGAACCAAAATTTGAGTGGATTATTTGTTGCTTTCTATCATCCATCTGGGCGGGTTAGCTTCAGAGTCAAGGTCAACTGGTACAGCACTAACAGAAAGAGGAAATTTACTGTACGAAATATGAAGAACGAAGGGCTAACAGTAGCATCTACTGATACGAATATAGCTGGAGCGACGAGTCTACCTCTTTTTACACAGTTGGTCCATGTGATTTGTCTAAACCCACTCCGTATTATCTCTGTGTTAAGTTTATGTGCGGCTGTGAATCCCGTTTCTTTGATATTCCATATGTCTTGGGCTAGCAATTTCGCTCGTCTACAACAATTTTAAACAGACTGAAGAAAATAATTTACATTAACCTCAGTGAACCTAATTGCCTTGGCAGTGTTCGTGGAGTCAAATGTATGTTAAGTCTCAAGCCTCTTCATAAAATGTAGTGTATTTTATTAGTCTACCAGGAAATTGATATCTGAACCTAATTTTTGGTGGCATAACGACGAGCAAATTTTCTAACCCCACTGGAGCTTAGGTTGAATAAATGTCTTAGGCTTTCTTAAGGTGTTCCCGATCGGGACAAAGAACCTGTAACAGTGTGTACTATTAGTTTTGAACGATATATTCTGATGGCGAGGGTATTAGCTAATTATAAGACTTCGTTGTGTAGTAGAGCGGTAAGAAAGAACTTACATAGCTACTTTTAAAAAGTATTTGTTTCAAATCTAGTTTTCGTGTCAGTAAGCTGACGTATACCTTCCTTTGTGTTTTATGTCCGCTTGATATGTCGGGAACTTCTCTAGTGACAGAATTTCTGTCTCTGAATTTTTCACACCATCTGGCTAAACTCCGTATGCTTCTAAAGTGTTGATATTTCAACAGTATTGTGAGTGCATTTCGTTCAGCTGAGCAAGATGTTCCCATGCCCTTTCAGGCATCCTTTTGCAGTTCCTCGTAACAAACCCTTAATTAAATTAAAAATACGTCAACAGATACATATACGCAAAAAACTTGACAATGGCTGCTAAGTTGCCATGCATCATACACTATGGGCCAACAAGACCTTAAGCTAAGACGCCACCTTGCCCAAACAAGAGCGTTATTACATGACGGTTGCTTCACTGTTCCTCAAATACTCGTATTTTATGCACCAGTTTAGCAGCTGGACGCAATTATTACTTATGTTTCTATCGATGATAGCTGTTTAAAATGTGTCAGCATATTTAAGAGTTCCACACAGTAATAGAAATGTAGTGTGCGAGAAAATAGATAAATGGTTGGATACCAGGAAACTTATAGCACTTCCTCTGACAATGAAACTATAAGGATAGAGTCAACTATTTTTAATTAGCTGATTGTGATACTCAGCACTTGGTACTCAGCACATACAGTGGTGGAAATAAGAATCTCTATGAGACATATTCAATATACATGCACCGAAAAAAGGTATGCATCACATCGGTTCCCAGCACTCCTGAAGATAGACGTTGACTGTGGATATTGTATCACAGCCACCAGACACAGTCCCTTTGACTGTTCAGAAATGTCACTAACCCCCCCCCCCCCCCCCAAAGATGTAAACAACCATGCATGAGCAGCACCTATTAGACGGAGGGGGTCAGACAGCCGATCAGTTCCAGTCATTCCACCAGTGAGGAGGTACATAGCTGGTGTCGTCTGTAGTTCAACCATGCCTAAACGGTTAATACCGCGGTTCGATCTCATCCGCATTGTTACTTTCTGCCAGAAAGGGCTCTCAACAAGGGAAGTGTCCAGGCGTCTCGGAGAGAACCAAAGCCATATTGTTCGGACATGGAGGAGATACAGAGAGCCAGGAACTGTGGATGACATGCCTCGCTCACGCCGCCCAAGGGCTATTACTGCAGTTAATGACCGCTACCTATGGATTATGGTTCGGAGGAACCCTGACAGCAACGCCACCATGTTGAATAATGCTTTTTGTGCAGCCACTGGACGTCGTGTTACGACTCAAACGGTGCACAATATGCTGCATGATGTACAACTTCACTCCCGACGACCTGCCAGAACCAAACTCACGTGTGTCGGTTGCCCCATGATTCTGCTGTTAATCTTCCTCCAGATTCACGGAATCACAAGAAAGTGCAGGATTTTCAGCCACCTGCTGGTGCCACCGGGGCACCCCAGGAGGAGCGGATGGACGACCCAGTGGATCTATTCCTGTTGACACTTGCGTTTCATGGGGGATGACGGCGACAGTGACAGCGATGGCGGGTCCAGGTCCATGATGTCGACGAGTGGGGACAGTGGGGGAGAGGCCGCATCGTCCATCCGCTCCTGCTGGGGTGCCCTGGTGGCACCAGCAAGTGGCTGCAAAGCTTGCACTTTCCTGGGGGAAGATTAGCAATAGAATCACAGGGCAAATAACACACGTGAGTTTGGTTCTGGCAGGACGTCGGGAGTGAAGTTGCGCATCATGCACCCTATTGTGCATTGTTTGAGTCGTAACACGATGTTCTGTGGCTGCACGAAAAGCGTTATTCAACATGGTGGCGTTGCTATCAGGGCTCCTCCGAGGCAAAATCCATAAGTAGCGGTCATCTAATGTAGTAGTAGCCTTTTGGCGGCCTGAGCGAGGCATGACATCGACACAATTCCTTTCTCTCTGTATCTCTGTATCTCCTCCATGTCCGCTTTGGTTCACTCCGAGATACCTGGACACTTCCCTTGTTGAGAGCCCTTCCTGGCACAAAGTAACAATGAGGACGCAATGGAACCACGGAATTGATTGTCTAGGCATGGTTGAACTACAGACAACACGAGACTTGTACCTCCATCCTGGTGGAATGACTGGATCTGATCTTTTGTCGGATCCCCTCCATCTCATTAGCGCTGCTCATGGATGGTTGTTTACATCTTTGGGCGTTTTTAGTGACATTTCTGAACAGTCATGGGGCTGTGTCTGTGACGCTATATCCACAGGCAATGACTATCTTCAGGAGTTCTGGGATACGGGTTTATGGTAAACTTTTTTTGATGTGTATAGTAATGCTTAGAAAGCAGTAGCACAGGTTAACAGAAATGGGTTACTGGATGGAAGAAAAGCTGTCAGGCGAAATTCAACAATTTAAAATACTAGATGAAAGATAACAATATTATGAATAGTTGCTACTGACCATATAGCAGAAATGCTGAATCACAGTTAGGTATAACAAAAAGATTGTCATAAGATGAGATTTCAGCCAACAAGGCCTTTTTCAGAGATAGGACACACACACATACACACACAGACACACACACACA
This sequence comes from Schistocerca americana, assembly GCF_021461395.2. Taxonomy (NCBI): domain Eukaryota; kingdom Metazoa; phylum Arthropoda; class Insecta; order Orthoptera; family Acrididae; genus Schistocerca; species Schistocerca americana. Next base: position 457,218,688 of record NC_060123.1, read on the forward strand.
CACACACACACACACACACACACTCACACACACACACACATACACTCATGCCAACACAACTATCACATATGACCACTGTCTCTGGCTGCTGAGGCTACACTGCAAGCAGCTGCTCAAGATGGGAGATGGTGGGGGTAAGGAGGAGGCTGGGTTGGGGAGAGGGAGAGATGGCATCGTAGGGGTGGGGGACGGTAAAGTGCTTCTTGTTGGAGCATGCAGGGACAAGAGGGGTGGGGCGGAGAGAAGGTAGGTCAGTTAGGTGAAGTCGAGAGGTTGGACAGAGGGTGGGGCGTGGCGGCCTGCCAAGAAACTGTTGGTGCATTAGTGGAATAGAGGACCATATAGCGCTGTAATGAGAGCAGGGAAGGGACTGAGAGTAAGGAAAACGACCAACGAAGGCTGAGGCCAGAAGGGTTGTGGAACATAGGATATATTACAGGGAGAGTTACCAAGTGTGCAATTCAGAAATGCTGGTGTTGGCACAAACGACCCAGATGGCACAAGCCATGAAGCAATCATTGAAATGAAGAACGTTGTGTTGGGTGGCACACTCAGCCATAGGGTTGTCCAGCTGTTTCTAGGCCACACTTCGTCAGTGGCCATTCATGTGGACAGCCCACAGTTAGTTGTCATGCCCAGAAACAATGCTGCACAGTGGTTTCAACTTAGATTGTAGATCCCATGACTAGTTTCACAGATAGCCCTGCTTTTGATCGGATAGGTGATGCTTGCGTCCAGACTGATGTACGTGGTTGTGGGAGGATGTGTGGTAAAGGCATGCATCTAGGTCTATTGCACTGATTTGACCCATGAGCAAGTAGTTGGGAACTGGTCGAAAGCTCTTTCTCTGACAATCTTTCCATTGTGCCCATCTTTGACTTATCATCTCTGTTATATGGTGTGTAGTAACTATACGTTTCATAATATTGTAACATTCCATTATCGATTTTCCATTGTTGTAATAGGAAGAAAAGTTAACTAAGAAAGAGTTTCACTTTTATTTAAAATACGATTGAAGACTAATTTTGTGAAAAATCAATTTAATTAATCTTGAAAGATTCACTTTAAAAATGTATTGATGATAGATTACTATTAAATCACTTTGTAGTGCAGTGGAGTGACAGTAGTTGGCCAGTATTAACTATCAGCCTAGCATCTCTGGTCGCAGCAGAGAGCAAACGCTGAAATCAGTTTAGTTACGAAAAAGTAGTTCTAAGATATAACCACGTACATTTAGTTTGCTAGACCCAGGGCTGTAAAACGAAATAATGAAAGACATTTTTTATCTGTACGTAATTTCTATCAGAAGGGTGAAACAACGACGTTTACTTCATGACAAAAGTAAAGTGTTTTCAACCTGGATACTGGATTGTTTTGTCTTCTTCCACAGGCCTGAGATACATCGATGTGTGCCTCATAATAAAATATACTTCTAGAATTTAACGAGAAATACACAATGTAAGCACATCGTACTTTTAATACAACCATCAATAAAAAATAGCCTGTAGAACACCAGATGAAATACAATATACAATGATCGTCGAATATGTGTTTTATTCTAAATTATGACACAAAACACAAGAAACGTATAACCAAAACTGGCACAGTCAACAAATAACCTTAGCCAACCTGAAGTGTAACACCGCCATCTGCATGATCTTAGTGTGCTGGCGTAAGCTGTCGCCAGGACACCGATCGCCAAAGAGGCGACAAGAAGATCGAGAATAGGCAAGCCTATCAGGAGAGAAGCCAAAGACAAACTCGCAAGAAACGGACTGCCAACGTCCTCTTGACAACCAGTATTTAGATCGCTGCCACACAGAGGGCCCAGTCAGTCATCCAGTGAGTGAGCGAGTCGAGTCTTCAGTCGCAGCCTAGTCACTTCCAGTCGCACACAGAGTGTCAGTCTCAGGCAGCACACAGCGACCAGAGTAGGGTACATAGCGGGACTTGTACTTTACCAGCAGTGGAGCTTGTACTACAACACCTGGACTATATTAAGTTAAGTAGCTTCCTGTTTATGTTAATAAAGAACATGTTAATACATGCATGCAGTTTTCGTTGTGGAAAGGGGATACCGGCTAACAAACGACATCCTCTCCTTGCTTCCCACGGTACAAGCCTACAGTGGCAATGAGGTGACACAAAAACTAGCGATGAGTATAATCAGTGAAGATTTTGCTTGCTTCTCTTGTGTTTTAGCTTGCAGGGATGCTCGTTTCTGATTGCTAATTTCTTGTTGCGTTTTTGCATGAATTCCAGGAGGGGAGCTGCAGAACTAATTAAATATCTCTTTTCAAAGGCGTTGCATGTTTTTTGCTTTAGCTCTGCCCCCTCCACCTGTGCCCCCGCCCCTCGGCCGCGGACGGCGAATGTGCTGGATCTAAAACCGGCTTTTTAGTTTCAGAACTAACAAGAAGCTGCCCTACTAACGACGGTACAATAATTACTGGCTACACAAGCTGCACAAGCTGCATCAGCCGCCCAACAGACAATCCGAGCAGCCCAACAAGTGCTGCCGACCAGCATATCATCTTTCGGGCAATTTAACGACACAGAATAAGGACGGCTCGAATACCTGACGCAGTTCCAAGCACATTGTGAAGTTGATCGAGTTCAAGATACTGTAAAGCTACAATACTTTCTTCCGATTGCGGGATCCCCAGTGATCAGATTAATGCAAAATCTATTCCCAAATGCGTCTCCCGACGAACTGAGCTATGACGAAGTAATCGCTGTATGTACTCAGTACTGTGACCAGCATGTTCAAGTTGTTCTAGCCAGATAACAGTTTTTTTGCTTGCAGAACAAGCCGGAACAGACGTAACAATGGTATACAGAATTAACCGGCATGACTAAGAAGTGTAAATTTTAGTAAGGTAGTGGCAATTTTTACGGTGATTTAATGATTAGAGACGCAATAACATTCCATGTCCCAGATAACAGAATAAGGGAACAGATCTTAAAGTACCCTGACCCATCACTTCCTCAAGTACTGCAAATTGTACAGCAATATGATTCGGGTGCCATAGGGGCCGATAAGTTTGACGAGGCCTCCATTTCTCGGGTCGAGTCGCCCCTTGCTCGCGACCGTCCCGGGCAGCCACAACAACGAGCGTGTACACAGCCGCACAGTCAGCCACATAGACAGATAAACAGACCTGTGTACTCACTCAAGTCTTGCCCTAGATATTTTGCTCGCCATAAAAGACAGAGCTGCCCATCACGTAACGCAATGTGTTACACATGAGGAAAACAAGGGACATGTCCAAGCAGTTTGTTTGCAACGGCACAAAAACGCCAATTCTTCCCGCTCTCAGAAAAAACAGGCACGTGCACATACAGTGAACGTTGTGTCTTCTAAACCTACAGCAGGTTCTGACAAAAGTAGGATTAAGGTTGTGGCTCCTTCCCGCCCTCGTGCTGTGCAACGATGTTCTAACAAACTATTTGTTTCATTACGAATTGCTGGCCGTTCTGAGAACTTTCAGTTGGACACAGATGCCTCAGCAACTTTGGTTAATCGTGCCACGTACGAACAGACTGGCTCACCACATTTTTCTAAACCTAGCAAGGATCTCATTGCTTACAACGGACAGGAAATACCAGCGCTTCGACGGTACATTTTGCCTGCCACTTACAAATCTTACAGTAGGTCAGTGAACTTTACTGTGTTGAAATCCAGAGACAGCGAGAACATCTTCGGTTTAGATGCCTTTCATTTGTTTGGACTTAGCATCCACGACAATATAGTTTCCATATCAGCTTTTGCTCCAAACGGCAGTGTCGCAAGGTTGCTTAAAGAATTTCCTGAACTATTTTTAGAAGCAATGGGAAAACCTAATTACCATCTAGCGCATGTTACATTGAAATACAATGCAAAGCCTAAGTTCTTCCAGATCCTCCCTCTTCCAGGTCCTCCCCCTTCCCAATTTTGGCCTGCAGCTCGTGGTCGTGCGGTAGCGTTCTCGCTTCCCACGCGCGGGTTCCCGGATTCGATTCCCGGCGGGGTCAGGGATTTTCTCTGCCTCGTGACGGCTGGGTGTTGTGTGACGTCCTTAGGTTAGTTAGGTTTAAGTAGTTCTAAGTTCTAGGGGACTGATGACCTTATAAGTTAAGTCCCATAGTGCTCAGAGCCATTTTTGAACCTTCCCAATTGCTCTAAGAGGCACTGTATCACGTAAATTTAAAGAATTGCAAGATAATGGTGTAATTGCTCCCTTTCAAGCTGGTCAGTGGGCAAGTCCTCTCGTTTTGGTGCCTAAGCCTTCTGCTCACATTCACATATGTGTCGACTTCAAGTCTACAGTCAACCCGCAGGCAGTAGTTGACATCCGTTTCTTCGCCTTGAGGAACTCATGGACAGTCTTGGTGCAGGACGTTAGTTTTCTAAGATAGATTTGCGTGATGCCTACTTGCAAATTCCATTGGATGAAGAATTACAGAAAATGTTTGTTGTAAACATACAAGTAGGACTGTTCAAGTTATTGTCTTTTGCCCTTTCGCAATGCTTCCGCACCCGCCATTTTTCACCGTTACTTGGAAGAGCTGACTCATAAAGCGCCATTTTGTGTAATCTACCTTGACGATATTCTTGTCTCTGGTCGTAAACCAGAGGAACACATTGCCAATTTGCGTACTCTTTTTCGAGTGTTGTCAAAAGTAGGACTCAGGTATTGAAAAGTGTGACTTTTTTCAAACTCAAATATAGTACTTAGGCCATGTGATTAACAGACAGGGTGTGCGCCTCCAGTCTCATTTCTTGCAATCCGTGACGTGCCTGCCCTTTGCAGTGTGTCTGAACTGCAGTCAGTATTAGGCAAGATGACATACTACAATCGGTTCGTACAGAATGCCGCTCAGATCGCGGCTCCATTGCATCGCTTGCGTCGCAGAAACGTACCTTTTGTGTGGACAAAAGACTGTCAACAACCATTTCAGAAACTCAAACAGCCTTGCTTAGTGACAGAGGTTTAGTGCATTTTGAACCTGCCCAGCCAGTAGTTTTGCAAGTTGACCCTTCTCCCTACGGAATCGGCGCTATGTTTTCGCACAGATTTGTTACACAAGACAGACCCATTGTTTTGCGTCAAAGTTGCTCACTCAAATAGAAAAACAGGCTCTCGCTATTATGTACGGTGTGACCAAATTTCATCACTATTTGTATGGTCACAAGTTCTATTTAGTGACAGATCACAAGCCTTTGCAGACCTTATATATAGAAGGCCGTGCGGTTCTAGGCGCTTCAGTCTGGAACCGCGTGATCGCTACGGTCGCAGGTTCGAATCCTGCCTCGGGCATGGATGTGTGTGATGTCCTTAGGTTAGTTAGGTTTAAGTAGTTCTAAGTTTTAGGGGACTGATGACCACAGCAGTTGAGTCCTGTAGTGCTCAGAGTCATTTGAACCATTTTGAACCTTATACATATGAAGAAAGTAACTGTTCTCGAAAGAACAGATACCACTGATGACTGCGCAGCTTCTCTAGAATAAATGATAATTAATTGAAACCCTCAGCTGCCGACAGGTGTTGTTGATATACACTCCATCAAAGTTAACATGGCACATTTCGTCGTATCATCTACGCAGTCCATATACTGCTTTCTTTTTTTCGTAAACACAAGCCTCGTACATTTTTCTGTACACTAACTCCAGTTTCTTTACTTTATGCCACCGAGATTTGTTCTGTCTGTCTCGTGTGCAACCGAGACTTAAAAAAACAGAGCATTGTTGTGACGACTGTAAGACAATTCGTGCTTCTGCGAATATCAACGAGTCCTTTCATAGAGTCATATCAGAATTAATCACAGTTAATTACACCCATTTAAATCTAGATTCTGTACACAAATAGTTAAGTACACATAAGCAATGACAGGTTAACATATTTAATTGAAGGCTTAGCAGATGCTGGTATTCGCAGTTAGCCTTTGTAAGAACATATACCGCGAGCAAAACCGCTAGTTTCGATATATTTAAGTGAAAATATTCATCTCAGACACGCGTTAGGTCCAGACAACCGCTACTGACTTTAAATCGAACTTCGATCTTGATGATTAATTACTCAGTTTACATTTAACTCATCAACAGACATAATTATTTTCTGCGCAACACACATACGCTTGGATCATTAATACAATGTACACATTGGAAATGACAAATAACTAGTCTTACATGTTTTGGAGGAATTTTAAGCGACATTTAATAAAATTTTAATTTATGTCTCTACTAGTTTTCTACATACCTTTAGGCTCGTTCTGAACGTCTTTACGAAGTTAATAGTAAAGCTGAAGTCTGGTTACGAAAATCATTAAAACAATTCACTCTTATTTTGTTCAGTTATCGAGCCAAAGTCCATGTCATTTAAACTGTACGTTTCATCATTAACACTGCTGAAAATTCGGATAAGCAGTAGCAGCTAAATGTTTGAACTGCGGTATAGGAGTTCATAAGTATTAAAACTTTAACTAAGGACTGAGAAATCAAACTCTCAAAATTTAACATGAAAATCAATTTTTCTACAGTTTTTACTGCTCTCGAACAGCAAAACCAATTAATTACTGAAAACTACTGCACATCATAAGATCGTTTTCAAGGAACAGACACTTAAATCTAACAACAACTGCCACAAGGAACATTTTTGCTTAAACTACTTCATTATTATTTACACAATGAACAAGACAAGCAACCAACAACTTTATGCGTAAAATCTTTTAATGTTCTTGTGGGGAAAGAGGCCTTTTATTTTCGTTTGTAGGTAAGTGAGCAGATAGCTTTCTTTCTAAGAATGTCTAAAATGGAGGGCTTACCATTAAGTTTGCTTTTTTAAGAGTGACGATCTAGGATAGGTTTTTAGAAGAACTTTCTCCTCTTTCCGGTACTGTACGGTTCGTCCCAGTTTTTTTATCGTAGAGCTATTTTCTCTTATTGGCGCTGCGTTGCAGTTCTTGTAAAACGCGGCGTATTTGTTCGTACCTGTTGCCAGCTATCTCAACTAATCGAGGAAATGGGTGTAGCCACTCATTCTTTTCCACCTTCTGAAACATTACCTCAAATGGCGTATGCTTAGTGGATGACCGACCTAAAGTGTTAAAAACACTTTCAAATACTGTTATCTAATCGATCAGTTTAAAATGTTGTTTTGCCGGATAAGATCTTATAAACTTGTTAAATTCGCTAAACATCCATTCAACCGGGCTTGCTTCAGGATTGAATCTGGACACCAAAATATGCTTAATATTATGTTGTCGCATATAGGCTCTCAATTTATGTCCAGTAAAATATGACGCATTATCAGATAAAATAGCACCGGGTTTTCAGACCAGTGGGATATAATCTTGAATAATCCTGATACACATGGCCATAGCTGTTGGAACTCTTATTGGATACAATTTAACACACTTAGTAAATACGTCGTAATGTGCTACACTATATTTAATGCCACCTCTGGCCGATGGCAATGCACGAGGAACGTCACAAGATACCAGATGCAACGGTTTTGTAGGAATGATAGGCTGCAGCTGCATTCTACCACATTTATTGCGAAGTTTAGCCTTTTGACATGTTATTCAAGTTCTTAATACAATTATTGCCTTTCTCTTCAAGTCTGAATAATAACAGTGCCGAAGTATTTTGACTGTACATTTTTCAGACCAGAAATGTCCTCACACACAACGAGTAAACCAAACGAAACTTAAAAAACACTGGAGAGGGACAAAAACTTTTCATGTGTTAACTGCGTCGTTACTCTTGTAGAATAATACATCAGCATACAATTTGTACTTGCTAGCAACAAATGGATTATTGAGTTGAAGTAACGATTGCTTAATTTTACTTCATTAAGAGTCATTATCTTACAAATTATGTTGTACTCCTGTTCAGGTATTGTTTCCGAAACGTGGAATTTCTAACTAGTGAGACTTTGACCTGGATGAGTTCTCTACTGTTTTATAGAGTATAGTTCAGTTAGACCTTGTGCTAGTCTCTAAAGAGCATCTGTCAAGATATTGTACTTTCCTTTTCCGTGGATTATTTCTAAATCGTAATTCTACAGTGCCAATGCCCATCTGATAAGCCTCGCTTCGAGTGGAGAACACGATATTAAAAAGCTTACTGGTTGGTGGTCACAGTACACTTCACTTCGTTCGCCACATACGAAGCTGAGCCGTGTGTTGGGCAACCCGCGCGTTGATGTCTGAGGGGGTGGGGTGGGGGGGGGGGGTGGGGGGGGGGGGAAGGTTGAGCAGTGTGCGGTTCGTGTTGGTGCCGTTGATAGGTTGCCATCGTGTAATAGGGATAGTGGCGTCTCGTTTTCTTCTTCTGTTTACTGGCGCCAATGCGTTGCTGGCGTTGTCTGTCCTGAGTGGCAGCAGCAGCGTTTATCGATATCTAGTACCCGTACTATCTTTGGAAGGACGTGAAGTGTTTTCTGTGCCGGGTGTGTCGGTAGTTCGGTTAGTATGGAGCAGCAGAGAGGTCCGGCAGCACTAGGACATGCCGCGACAGCTGGCGGCATGCAGGCATTGCCGGATCGAGGGGCTGTAGTTCCGAGGGCCACAACCTCGTTGTGCACCGGACCCAGCACGCTGAGTTGAGTGAACATTAATCCAGTATGGAAACCTCCACTATTTTGTGATCACACCGTTTGTGCGTGCGTTGCTGCTCGCAGGGTCGCCCTGAGACAAACAGCAACAAGTGGAGCGTGTCGAGTTGGCGGAATCTATTAGCCATCTTCTATTGCCTGTTCTTAGTTTTTGAATGTTGTGTTATTATTGGTGAAGTGCAACCAGCAGTATTTTGCTGCCTAGTGGCCGCTAACGCTCCAGTTATCTGCCCTGGAGGTTAGCGTATTTTTGCGGCAGTGTACTTTTCCTCGTCTTCCCGATGCTGTCCGGCATGACGTGTAGTTCAACAGCCTCCTTGATTGCGGTGTTTATTGTGGTTCCTTTTGTCTACCTTGGTTGTAGTGGTTCCTTCTGCCTTTTGATGTTTTAATTACCAGATTCTGAAGACGCACTGCTGTCTGTCACTTCGTCATCGCTTGAATAATTCCATCATTGTACTGGTTATTACACGTTAGGTAGATTTGGTAAGGGGATAGATCAGCGTTTAAACTGTCCTTAGTTTGCCATCCTGTCAGGTGAGCATAACTCTTGGCTGCCTCTATCACCGCTCACGCAGCTGTTGGGACTTTTCTCAGGTCGGTCCTTGGGGCACTGTCTCTGGATCACTCCCTTCTTTATTTGGTCAATTTGTGTCGATCGTTTAAAAATATCTTGTTTAAATTATTCCTATTGATTGTGACCTTCACCCTACAAATAATTTGAAATCTTCTTAATATGGCCTCTAGCCGCCAGTATAGCTTGTGTTACAGTCAGTTTTTTTAATTATTATTTCAAAAAATTATTTTGGCATTTCTAACGTGTAATTGTCTTCTTCATTTGTAATTCAGGCCTTCAGCCGTTAATTGTTCTGAAGTATTGCTTGTGGCCTTCAGCCGACAAACAATTTGAATTCTTTCTTAATACGGTCTTCAGCCATCAGTGTAGCTTGTGTTACAGTCAACTTTTTAAAATAACGTTTTTAAAATAATTATTTAATTAAATAAAGTGTATGTGTTTATTGTGCAACAAAGGTAACTGATTAGGTACCGTTCACAACTTCTCCTGCTTTCCCTAAGCCCACGTATCAGTGATAGCAGATTGTAGTTACCGTTCGTTCGAATTGTAACTCTGTCAGTGTTACATGATATTTGTCTTTACTATTTGATTGTTTCAGATGACCAATTCTAATGGCGGTCAGGTAGTGCCCCAGGATCGGTCTGTTGACGAAGGACCACCTCATTTATCAGCTGGCGATAAGGCACCAGACTATTGACGGTAGTGTCCCGGACTTTGCTGCCCATTTTCGTGCTACCGTGCTTCAGACGGTTGACGTCACGCCGGATGTTGTGGGTGAGACAGAAGCAGCCATTGAGTTATTGTTTAAAGCTGTTAGGGCGTTGACGACACCATTCGCTTTTGTCAATTAGACAATGTGCGTGCACAGTACATTTAACCAACCGGATAGCGGATTTAAGGACATTAAAGTTAGAGGATCGTTATAAGGAATGAACCGCTGAATTGGGGTCCTTCATTAATGAATTGCAGTTTCAGATTACATGTTTAGAGCTTGATGGGTAGAGAACTGGGGAGCAGGACCTGCTGTCTTTAGAGGGGTGTTCGAGAAGACCTGAAATTATGCACTTATGTCTCCCGAGTGATTAGGCGCAGTTTTTGCTAAATTGCCTAATCCCTTAGTGCATCTCTTTCGGGACATCACAGAAGTAATGATTGACCGATGCGAGCAAATTGAAAGGTTATTATGGTTGTTGGTTCACCTTGAGCAACACGCTATGCTATTGGCGTTTCGCATTAAGCAGTTTTGTCGCTACTGTATCCGTTAGCTAGAGGCGAATTGATGACCTTCGTTTCCGAGCCATGGTAGAGGGGTTTTCCTTGCGGCGGTTGAAGGAGCTTGTAATTAACGAAAGATTGAATATGGGAGTTCGCAAACAGCTCGAGTGTCATTATATTTGGCAGACGCAGCAAGATAAGGAGGAGTTACATCAACATGTGGACAGTCAAGACGGCCTGCTTGGCCTTGTTAGTAGACTTGCCAGAACGGGAGTCTATTGTCATGAGGGGAACGCAGCGGCGAATAAGTCACACTTTTTCGTGGTCGTCCCTCCACCTGGGAAGAAATTCATGCCGCCGTTGTAGCGATATCTGCGTTACAGCCAGGGAACCGTGGCGTTGCTTCAGGTGCGGTCGGGCGGGTCATTTAGTTCATTCTTTCGTTCAGCCACGCTCACCCAGAGACAATAAATAACACCGGGCTGGGCAGCAACGTCGGGATCGAGCCTTTAAACCTTGGTGTGCGCTTGTCGTTGCTCCATCTTGACCTACCCTGCCTTATATTTGTTCTCGAGTAGGTGGCGAACCTATCTGTACCCTGTTGGATTCCGGTAGCTCCTTTTCGTTGTTGAGCTTGGAGTGGTTTCTTGAATTTGATCATCTTAAGAGACTTAGGTTGGTCCCTTCTTCGGTGCAGAGATGTCGGGCTGCTAATGGGCAGGTGTTGCCTCTGCATGGTTGGGTCCGAGGGAGTATCTCGGTTGGGATATTTCATGGCCTTTGTCTTTGGCCTTGGTTAAGAAGCTGCCGGCCGATTTGATTTTGGGATGTGATTTTATCACTGGTCTTGTCTTGGATTATTCCGATTACACCTTCTTCTTTAAATTCGATTCTGCTAGAAGTTTGGGTTCTGTGAATGTGCTAAGTGTAAGCTGCAACGAAATGCTTGGATGTTGGCTGTTGATGCTAAGGTTAATGCGTTTGATCTTATCTGTCTGCAAAGCAGGCCGCTGAACTAGAGGATTTGTTGCAGTGGTTCCCCAAGCTTCTCTGTGATAGACTGGGGGTTTCTAATGTTCTTGGCAACCATATTCGTCTGTTGTTGTTGTTGTTGTTGTGATCTTCAGTCCTGAGACTGGTTTGATACAGCTCTCCATGCTACTCTATCCTGTGCAAGCTTCTTCATCTCCCAGTACCTACTGCAACCTACATCCTTCTGAATATGCTTAGTGTATTCATCTCTTGGTCTCCCTCAACGATTTTTACCCACCACGCTGCCCTCCAATACTAAATTGGTGTTCCCTTGATGCCTCAGAACATGTCCTACCAACCGATCCCATCTTCTAGTCAAGTTGTGCCACAAACTTCTCTTCCCCCAATCCTATTCAACACCTCCTCATTAGTTATATGATCTACCCATCTAATTTTCAGCATTCTTCTGTAGCACCACATTTCGAAAGCTTCTACTCTCTTCTTGTCTAAACTATTTATCGTCCATGTTTTACTTCCATACATGGCTACACTCCATACAAATACTTTCAGAAACGACTTCCTGACACTTAAATCAATACTTGATGTTAACAAAATTCTCTTCTTCAGAAACGCTTTCCTTCCCATTGCCAGTCTACATTTTGTATCCTCTCTACTTCGACCATCATCAGTTGTTTTGCTCCCCAAATAGCACAACTCTTTTACTACTTTGCCTCATTTCCTAATCTAATTCCCTCAGCACCACCCGACTTAATTCGACTACATTTCATTGTCCTCGTTTTGCTTTTGTTGATGTTCATCTTATATCCTTCTTTCAAGGCACTATACATTCCGTTCAGCTGCATTTCCAAATCCTTTACTGGCTCTGACAGAATTACAATGTCATCGGCAAACCTCAAAGTTTTTATTTCTTTTCACTGGATTTTAATACCTACTCCGAATTTTTCTTTTGTTTCCTTCACTGCTTTCTCAATATACAGCTTTAATAAAATCGGGGAGAGGCTAGAACCCTGTCTCACTCCCTTCCCAACCACTGCTTCCCTTTAATGTCCCTCGACTCTTATAACTGACATCTGGATTCTGTACAAATTGTAAATAGCCTTTCGCTCCCTGTATTTTACCCCTTCCACCTTCAGAATTTGAAAGAGAGTATTCCAGTCAATATTGTCAAAGGCTTTCTCTAAGTCTACAAATGCTAGAAACGTAGGTTTGCCTTTCCTTAATCTAGCTTCTAAGACAAGTCGTAGGGCCAGTATTGCCTCATGTTTTCCAATATTTCTACGGAATCCAAACTGATCTTCCCCAAGGTCGGCTTCTACTAGTTTTTCCATTCGTCTGTAAAGAATTCGCGTTAGTATTTTGCAGCCGTCACTTATTGAACTGATATTTCGGTAATTTTCACATCTGTCAACACCTGCTTTCTTTGGGATTGGGATTATTATATTCTTCTTGAAGTCTGAGGGTATTTCGCATGTCTGATACATCTTGCTCACCAGATGGTAGAGTTTTGTCAGGACTGGCTCTCCCAAGGCCGTCAGTAGTTCTAATGGAATGTTGTGTACTCCCGGGGCCTTGTTTCGACTCAGGTCTCTCAGTGCTCTGTCGAACTCTTCACGACGTATCATATCTCCCATTTCATCTTCATCTACATCCTCTTCCATTTCCACAATATTGTCCTCAAGTACATCGCCCTTGTATAGACCCTCTATATACTCTTTCCACAATTCTGCTTTCCCTTCTTTGCTTAGAACTGGGTTTCCATCTGAGCTCTTGATATTCATACAAGTGGTTCTCTTTTCTCCAAAGGTCTCTTTAATTTTCCTGTAGGCAGTATCTATCTTACCCCTAGTGAGATAAGCCTCTAGATCCTTACATTTATCCTCTAGCCATGCCTGCTTAGCCATTTTGCACTTCCTGTCGATCTCATTTTTGAGACGTTTGTATTCCTTTTTGCCTGCTTCACTTACTGCATTTTTATATTTTCTCCTTTCATCAATTAAATTCAATATTTCTTCTGTTACCCAAAGATTTCTGCTATCCCTCGTCTTTTTACCTACTTGATCCTCTGCTGCCTTCACTACTTCATCCCGCAAAGCTACCCATTCTTCTTCTACTGTATTTCTTTCCCCCATTCCTGCCATTTGTTTCCTTACGCTCTCCCTGAAACTCTGTACAACCTCTGGTTTAGTCAGTTTAGCCGGCCGCGGTGGTCTAGCGGTTCTAGGCGCGCGTCCGGAACCGCGCGACTGCTACGGTCGCAGGTTCGAATCCTGCCTCGGGCATGGATGTGTGTGATGTCCTTAGGTTAGTTAGGTTTAATTAGTTCTAAGTTCTAGGGGACTGATGACCACAGATGTTAAGTCCCATAGTGCTCAGAGCTATTTGAACCATTTTTTTTTTTTTTTAGTCAGTTTATCCAGGTCCCATCTCCTTAAATTCCCACCTTTTTGCAGTTTCTTCAGTTTTAATCTACAGTTCATAACCAATAGATTGTGGTCAGAGTCCACATCTGCCCCTGGAAATGTCTTACAATTTAAAACCTGGTTCCTAAATCTCTGTCTTACCATTATATAATCTATCTGATACCTTTTAGTATCTCCAGGGTTCTTCCATGTATACAACCTTCTTTCATGATTCTTAAACCAAGTGTTAGCTATGATTAAGTTGTGCTCTGTGCAAAATTCTACCAGGCGGCTTCCTCTTTCATTTCTTACCCCCAACCCATATTCACCTACTACGTTTCCTTCTCTCCCTTTTCCTACTACCGAATTCCAGTCATCCATGACTATTAAATTTTCGTCTCCCTTCACTATCTGGATAATTTCTTTTATTTCATCTTACATTTCTTCAATTTATTCGTCATTTGCAGAGCTAGTTGGCATATAAACTTGTGCTACTGTAGTAGGCGTGGGCTTCGTGTCTATCTTGGCCACAATAATGCGTTCACTATGCTGTTTATAGTAGCTTACCTGCATTCCTATTTTTTCATTCATTATTAAACCTACCCCTATTTGACTTTGTATTTATAACCCTGTATTCGCCTGACAAAAAGTCTTGTTCCTCCTGCCACCGAACGTCACTAAATCCCACTATATCTAACTTTAACCTATCCATTTCCCTTTTTAAATTTTCTAACCTACCTGCCCGATTAATGGATCCGACATTCCACGCTCCGATCCGTAGAACCCCTGTTTTTTTTCTCCTGATAACGACGTCCTCTTGTGTAGTCCCCGCCCGGAGATCCGAATGGGGGACTATTTTACCTCCGGAATGTTTACCCGAGAGGACGCCATCATCATTAACCATACAGTAAAGCTGCATGCCCTTGGGAAAAATTACGGCTGTAGTTTACCCTTGCTTTCAACCGTTCGCAGTACCAGCACAGCAAGGCCGTTTTGGTTAGTGTTACAAGGCCAGATTAGTCAATCATCCAGACTGTTGCCCCTGCAACTACTGAAATGGCTGCTGCCCCTCTTCAGGAACCACACGTTTGTCTGGCCTCTCAACAGATACCCCTCCGTTGTGGTTGCACCTACGGTACGGCTATCTGTATCGCTGAGGTACGCAAACCTGCCCACCAACGGCAAGGTCTATGGTTCATGGGGGGGGGGGGGGGGGGGAGAGGGGGGGGGGCATATTCGTCTATCTGACCATATTCCCGTCAGGTAGTCACCATATCGTCTCTGACCGCTTAAGATGAAGATACTAAGAGGAAAGATCTCTAAAACGCTCGAGCAAGGGGTTATTAGGCCTTCTACATCTGCTTGTGCTTCCCCATATTCCTTGTTCCTAGGGATCAGGGGCGAGATTTTCGGCCTGTTGTTGGCTACCGGCGCCTGAACGCCAAGGTTGTCCTCGAATGAGGTCCTCTATCTGATCTTCATAACTCTTTTACATGGTTTGCCGACGCTAATTGGTTCACTGTGCTCGATCTGAATCAGATCTATCATCAGATTCCCTTATCCGAAGAATGCAAACACGTTACAGCATTTTGTACTGATTGGAATCTGTTTAACAGGATTCCCTTTGGTTTGGCTAGTGGCGCAGCCGTTCTCACTCGTTTAACTGGATAATATTCTTGGAGACTTGAAATTAGCCAGTGTTTATAATTACTTGGACGACTTGGTGATTTAAAGCCGTTCATTTCAGGAGCATTTGGAAAATATCCAGCACGTCTTTGCTGGGTTGCAAGGGGCCGGTTTGACTGTTAAACCCAGTAAGGTGACATTAGCCAGACAGGAGGTATCCTTCTTAGGTCACTTAGTATCAGGCGAGAGCGTTCGCATTGACCAGGAGCGGACTAAGGCATTGAGGGCTCTCCCGCCGAATGCTGATGAACGCGGGATTGCTAGGTTCATAGGCATGGCGAATTATTTTATTCGTTTTGTCCCTAATTTTGCTCAGTTGGCGGCTCCTTTAAATGAAATGCGTAGATGTAAATGTAGATGTAAAAGGGGAGCGTTTTGAATTGGGGGGGGGGGGGGGGGGGCTTGCGAAAGAGGCCGCGTTTGTGGACATTAAGGCAGCTATAGCCAACCGCCCCACTCTCGGAATGCCTCATTTTAATAAAAAATTTATTGTATAAACCGACGCATCTAATGCGGGAATTTCGCCCGTCGTCCTACAGGAGTCTGAGGGTCAAAGGCAGCCATTAGCGTACGCGTCTCGTCGATTAACCAGTGCCGAACTTAAATATTCCGTTTTCGAATTTGTGGCATTGGCCGTCTTGTTCGCGCTGGAGAAATATCGCTTTTATCTCGAGGATAGAGTATTTCAGCTAGAAACCACAAGCAAAAATTCAAATGGCTCTGACCACTATGGGACTCAACATGTTAGGTCATAAGTCCCCTAGAACTTAGAACTACTTAAACCTAACTAACCTAAGGACATCACACCTACCCATGCCCGAGGCAGGATTCGAACTTGCGATCGTAGCGGTCCTGCGGTTCCGGACTGCAGCGCCAGAACCGCACGGCCACCGCGGCCGGCAAAACCACAAGCAAACACTGAGCTGAGTGTTAGCCAGGCCGCGTAAAACTGGCCGTATCGCCAGGTGGGCAGTACGCATTTCGGCGTTTCAGTTTAAGGTGAAGCACGTTAAAGGCCCTGACAATGCGCTCGCGGACGACCTTAGCCGTATGTTTACTGGACGACTATCTAGTGAGGACGCCCAAGAAGCTGTGAGACGCAATCTTAGTTGCGTCGTGTTAGGCGATATTCCTCATTTGTTTAGTTACATTGCCGGCTTTCAGCGGGTGAGCATTTGGAAGAATATATTATCAGGAAGGGTATTTTGTGTAAAAGGGTGGGACGTACCAAGGAGGTTAATATCTGTCTACGAACATCCTAATACGCCCAGTTTTCCATTATTTTCGCAACTCGTTGATTGGCGGGCATTTATGAACCCATAAGACCTTGCAGAAGATAAAGGAGGATCTGACTTGGCCGTCTATTGACCGAGACGTTAGAGAAATGGTGGCTCGGTGTCAGTTGTGTCGTGTGGCCAAACCGAATAACGCTCTTCAGCAGGTGTTCCTTGGTTCTGAGGGTGAGTCTTGCCCAATGACAAACTCTATATTGAATATGTGGGGCCCTTACCTCGCACCAAAAGAGGCCATCAGTACGTACTGATTGTTACTTGACGCGTTTTCGAGGCTTACCTGGCTTCTGCCGAGTCGTAACGTGACTGATACTACTACAATCGCGCATTTAACGGAAGTATGTAGTGTTTTGGGACCCCCTAAGCGAATCGTTAGTGATAATGCGCCGGCCTTTCTTTCGGCTCCCTTCAAGGCTTTCTGTTTTAAAAGCGGCGTGAAGCAGGTGCCGACCACTCCCGATTACCCGCAGGGCTCTTCCGCAGAGAGGGTAAATCGTAATCTCAAATCTGCACTCATTATCTTCCATCAGAAGACGCCCAGTAAGTGTGATTGTAGTCTCCCTTGGCTTAGTTTTGCTTTCAATACCGCCAGCCATGAGTCTTTGTAGGCTACTCCGGTTTCCTAGATCTTTGCTTATAATGTTAATTCCTCACTTTTGAATTTATGGGGAATTCGAGATCTAATCCCTGCGGATACTACCCCTCAGATTGTCAAAGAAAACTGGAATCGTGCCAGGCGCAATATTCTCAGGGCCCACAACAAACAAGCGGACTGTTTCAACCGTAATCGACGAGTCTTTAGGGGTAAACCAAGAGACCAGGTGTATCTCCTTAATTTTCCTGGGAGGAAGATGCGTATTGGAAACCTTGGTAAGCTAATTTCCTGAATAAGGACAACCGCACCGGTAAGCAATACCGGGTCCATCTTAATCAAATTAAGTTTGGTTAGTCCACTTTTGCTTACCCCTGCGTTGGTGTTTGAGGGGTGGAGGTTGAGCCGCGTGCGGCTCGCGTTGGTGGCGTTGGTAGGTTGGCATCGTGTGGCGTCTCGTTTTCTTCTTCTGTTTACTACCGCCACTATGTTGCTAGCATTGTCTGTCCGCGAGTGGCAGCAGCAGCGTCTATCGATATCTACTACCCGTACTATCTTCGTAAGGACGTGAAGTGTTTTCCGGGTCGGGTGTGTTGGTAGTTCGGTTGGGACGGAGCAGCAGAGGTCCGGCAGTGCAAGGACTTCCCAGGACAGCTGGCAGCATGCAGGCATTGCTGGATCGTGGGGCTGTAGTTCAGAGGGCCACAACCTCGTTGTCCACCGGACCCAGGACGTTGAGTTGAGTGAACATTAATCCAGTATGGGAACCTCCACTGTTTTGTGATCACGCCGTTTGTTCGTGCACTGCTGCTCGCAGGGTCGCCGTGAGACGAACAGCAACAAGTAGAGCGTGACGAGTTGGCGGATTCTATTAGCTGTCCTCTACTGCCTGTTCTTAGTTTTTGAATGTTGTGTTATTATTGGTGAATTGCAACCAGCAGTATTTTGCTGCCTAGTGGCCGCTAACGGCCCAATTACCTGCCCTGGAGGTTAGCGTATTACTACAGCAGTGTACTTTTTCTCTTCTTGCCGATGCTGTCCGGCAAGACGTGTAGTTCGACAGCCTCCTTGATTGCGGTGTGGATTGTGCTTTCTTTTGACTACCTTGGTTGTAATGGTTTTTTCTGCTTTCCGATGTTTTAAACTCCAGATTCTGAAGGCGCAGTGCTGTCTGTCACTTCGTTCTCGCTTGAATTATTCAGTCATTGTACTGGTTTCACACGTTATGTGGATTTTGTAAGAGGATTGCTCGGCGTTTAAACTGTCCGTAGTTGTAGTTGCCATCCTCTTAGGTGAGCATAACTCTTGGCTGCCTCTCTCATCACTTACGCAGCTATAGGGACTTTTCTCAGTTCGGTCCTTGGGGCACTGTCTCTGGATCACTCCCTTCTTTATTTGGTCAATTTGTGTCAATTGTTTAAAAATAACATTTTGTTTAAATTATTCCTATTGCTTGTGGCCTTCAGCTAACGAATAATCTGCATTCTTCTTAACAAGGCCTTCAGCCATCAGTGTAGCTTGTATTACAGTCAGTGTTTTTCATGATTGTTTAAAAAAATATTTTGGTATTATTAACGTGTAATTGTCTTCCTCATTTGTAATTCAGGCCTTCAGCCGCTAATCGGTCTGAAGTATTGCTCGTGGACTTTAGCCGACAAATAATTTTGAATTCTGTCTTAATAAGTTTTTCAACCGTCAGTGTAGCTTGTGTTACAGTCAGTTTTTTAAAATAACATGGCGACACCCAGTGCTCCCTGCAGTAGAAAAGGGTTAAGGTCTTTGCATTCGCGACGCTGGAAAAGCGTTGCCACTAATAGAGGCTCAGCGAGCCGTCGGACAGAATGCTGACACCCAGTTTAAGTGTGCGGACTATTAGATTTTCATCTCCGCTTATGTACTGAAGTACTCGTTCAGTATCCTCATATACTTTCTCTGTCCGTTCCTCTTCTGCTTGTGACGTCGGCATATATACCTGAACTATCGTTGTCGTTGTGGGTTTCCTACCTATTCTGCTGATAACAACCCTGTCACTGAACTGTTCACAGTAACACACTCTCTGCTCTACCCTCCTATTCGTACAGAATCTTACTTCGTTATACTATTTGCTGCTGCCGTTCATATTTCACTATACTCATCTGACCAGAGATCCTTTTCTCCTTTCCATTCCACTTCACTGTCCCCACTACATTTAAATTGAGTCTTTGCATTTCCCTTTTCAGATTAACGTTCCCTACCATTTTGTGACTTCTAATATTCCACGCCCCATCTCGTAGAACGTTATTCTTCAGTTGGTTATTCAATTTTTTCTCGTGGCCACCTTCCCCTTGGCAATCCTCTCCCGGGTATCCGAATGGGGGACTATTCCGGAATCGTTTGCCAGTGGAGAGATCATCATGAAACCTTTTCAATTACAGACCATATGGTCTGTATATAAACACTACGTGTCTTTAATGCAGTGGTTTCCATTGCCTTCTGCATTCTCATACAGTTGATTATTGCTGATTCTTCTGCATTTACGGGCAGTTTCCAAGGCAAGAGAGCACCCTGAATTCTTACGCTCCTCTGCTCTGACTGACAAGTTCATTGGCAGAATAACGGTGACTTCTTTAGACCGGAAGTCTTCAGTCGCCAATGCTGATGTTTTTTATTCGAAATTTAAGCGGTGGCTAGGATCAAACCCGGGCCGAGGATGTTAATTACTAATCAACGACGCTGGCCCTTGCTCAGCCCTCTTTTCCTCTTTTGAGACTGATTAGAGTGGCTAGCTTTAGGCTGGAGGGGCAGGGTGGGCAGCGGCCGCAACTTAAAGCTTGATCACGATGCCTCCCCCATCCCGTCCCTGAACGCTCCATCCAATTTTATTTTCATTTACTTTTTATTTTTTTAAATCTATTTATTTACTTTCTTAACTCCAAAATATGGCATATAACTGTAATACAGATAGTATTTTGTTAGTAAGAAGGTATTGTAATCAAATTAAATAACATATATTATCTCAACTTTAAATACGCGTTTAAAAAGAAATCACATTTACTTCATGCGTCCATCCTCCAATACATGAGTGAACTGAAAACGTCTATGAACATTTAAGAGAATGGAAACTCATACAGTATATTGCTTAAACAATGACCATAGGGTCAATGGAAACCAAGATAGCCGGCCGTTATGGCCGAGCGGTTCTAGGCGCTTCAGTCTGGAGCCGCGTGACCGCTACGGTCGCAGGTTCGAATCCTGCCACGGGCATGGATGTGTGTGATGTTTTTGGGTTAGTTAGGTTTAAGTAGTTCTAAGTTCTAGGGGACTGATGACCTCAGATGTTAAGTCCCATAGTGCTCAGAGCCATTTGAACCATTTTTGCCGGCCGAAGTGGCCGTGCGGTTAAAGGCGCTGCAGTCTGGAACCGCAAGGCCGCTACGGTCGCAGGTTCGAATCCTGCCTCGGGCATGGATGTTTGTGATGTCCTTAGGTTAGTTAGGTTTAAGTAGTTCTAAGTTCTAGGGGACTAATGACCTCAGCAGTTGAGTCCCATAGTGCTCAGAGCCATTTGAACCATTTTTAAAATCAAGATAATGACGAAAAACGAATCCTGCACGCCACACCACGAGAGCTTCCCCTCTGCGGACAATGTTCATTGGTATCTAGTCGATAATCTTTTCGTCTCGTGCGAAAGTCCACTACAGGAGTCATCTTCTGTTCTCCTAGATTACGGGTGCACATACATATACATTACTACACAGATAATCGTCTGTATTACTAGCATTTCAAGAGCACAGAGATCAATGGATGCAGGAGGGGCAGACACAGTGTGATTCAGGACCTTAATTCCCCCACAAGACTAGCGCTCGAGAAAACGGACATGCAACAAACGTCAAATTGACATGTACAACATGCTTGAATATGCAAGCGACTAGCATTACAGCGCAAACAAATAAAATAAATCAGACTAACAACATCTACCTTTCGTTTTGTTTGGTCGAATGTGCAGGGTATGTCCATCCACTTCACATGCCTTCAGCGAAAAAATGAGCTTGTTCGGAGCAGGATAAGGGTCCATGAGGACAGTGCTACGACGTCTGTAGCACCGTGATACTGTCAGCACGGCAAGCGCTGTGGAGGCTTTCCTTCACACGGCTGCAGACAGAACACACAGACATTGATTTGAGCAACGATATCGCTGGACGCACAAGTGACTCGATGTTGTTTTGTCAGATGAGTCTGCGGACAGCACCACGATAAAAGTACGCGAGTGTGCAGGCTCGTACGAGAAGGAACGTTGCCAGAATGCATCCTTCACCTACTGGCTGAGCACCAGCAGCTGGTGTGACGTGGCGATGTGTGCATTACAGAATCATCAACGGATTCCACATCCTGTAATTTGAACAACCTCCATTACATACTTGACATGACAAGATAAGTGATTGTACCTTAACTTCCACGTCCCTCTGATTCTACGTCAAAAACATAATGCAAGGCTGCATGTTGCCCATGCTGGCTCAGCCTACCTCTATACGGAGGCTTTTCAACGTTCTGCAGACTCCTTATACAAATGAACCTCCTGGTTTTTGGTTCTGTGGTGCATCGCGACTGAGGCGCATCACTCTCATGTTACTACGACTGATGGACTTGTCACAACCTTGAAGCATCACAGAATGACATACCCATAACTGTGTTTTAAGGTCAAAAAACGGTTCAAATGGCTCTGAGCACTATGCGACTTAGCTTCTGAGGTCATCAGTCGTCTAGAACTTAGAACGACTTAAACCGAACTAACCTAAGGACAGCACACACATCCATGCCCGATGCAGGATTCGAACCTGCGACCGTAGCGGTCGCTCTGTTCCAGACAGTAGCGCCTAGAACCGCACGGCCACTCTGGCCGGCTTTTAAGGTCAACTCGACTCGATGACTAGCTAGGTTGGATACATTGCTGCTGTCAGAGGCTGCAGTTCTACATACTAATTTTCGCACCTTCTTTTCCCCCAAATGACCCTCAAATGTAACAATGTATTTTGATTATTTTTTTTGTCCTTCTTGATGTTGCAGTTTTAATGGCAAGCACTGACTTCAGCACATTCATATTACGTGAGGGGCGAACAAAAGTTTCCTTTAGAAGGCCGTTGATTCGGTATCACTATCAGGCAAAATCGCCATGAGCATTGAGGCGATCATCCGATCGACGCACCAGGATGAGGATACCCGTTTGGTAAAACAGTGTCTCCAGCTGCGCGATCAAGTCCGACAGGAATCATCGAACATTCAAGGCCTTTTTGTTAGGATATTCGTATGGGAAGAGATAAGGACTATTGGGCGGGTGCTAGAGTTTCTCCCACTTGAGTCTCCCCGTTGAGGCTGGCCTTCCAGATCGACTGGCGTCTGGTGTCGAATCACGACCAGCACAGAACTTAGCGCACTAACCCAGAACTGTGGTTTCCAACCGACCTCCTGCCCCATACACATTCTACATTCTCCGGCGGATCTCTGCCGGTATTAGTCCTTCGGCAGCCAAGAAATGAATAACAGCTCGTTATCTCTGTTTGAGCGCATTTGCTCATAACGTCGCCGTAGTTCACATTTCCGTATTTACCGCACGCACGTCAGAAAGACACGAAAGCCACACTAACCCCTGGCCTAGATGTCGGTGCTTGTACACCTGCATCGGTGTCCCTTTTGGTAGCAACAACGTTCTCAGACGGAAACTTTACGGTCGCCCCTTATAGTTTAAAGAGCACTCGTACCCGTTCGAGGTATTCCCCGTGTCCTCAAAGACTCCTATCTTTGGAAACGACTTTCTGAAACGACCTGTTTCCGGAACAGTCAGGCACCCGCGTCTGTCAAAAGATGAAGTCACAAGGCTCACTTACAAGGAACAGTAGACCACATCTGTTCGATTTCAGTCGCCAAGTAGAGCTGCCAGGTAAAAAAAAAAGTTTTTATGGTGTTACTGAAGTTACTAATCTCATTTGCTTGGCTAACGACAGAAATCTTTTGTGCATTTTGCAACTGCTTCGTTTGGATGCATAAGCTTGAAATTTTTAAACTGTCGTCATTTTGTCTATGAATTTTTATGTTGTTGTGACATGTGGTTTATGAGCTACAGTAAGGCGGCCACAGCCCCAAAACAATAGGTTTGCATTAAAACTGATACACAACTGTTCATTTCCTCCTGTATCGTTTGATTTTCCGTACACATGAAAATACCACCGTATATATCCAAAAGCGATAATGTTACGAAACTCTTTCATTCCTTGGTGAAGTGAATTTAACATCTGTTCAGAATCATCCAGTCCAGCTTGAGATATATTAAAAGTAATGGCTGTTTTCCAACTCTCCCCGATGTAACAGTGCGCTGAACGCACCTGTTCTACTATCATCAGGCATGAAGCTAGGAAACATCGTGCCGTAAGATCACAGTATGTATTATATTAGTCCTCGTCAGACAACGCTGCATTGTGGCATAAACTAGTCGTAGTTAGCCCAACTATGAACGACCCTCGTCGTCTCCGTAAACTAGCGGAAGTGCTAGTAATTGCTCGACGCAACTTAACTTCCTCTGTTAGTGCTACGATGCAGCAGCTCTCCTTTCATCTCAGTGGCTCATTAGTTTAGAACTGGTGTCTACTGCGACAGTTGTCTCGCATTCACGGTTCACGAACATTTCGATAACACAATATACTAACTGCAGTTGTGCAATTTGAATTCTCTCTCTACATTTTTGTTTATACCCTAACTGTTGTTGTCAATTTCGAATTTGCCGAAATATACTTCATTCATTGCAGTTCCTTTCACTAAATTGGACGTGGGATGTCAAAGTTAGGATAACTGCTCTTCTGTTAAAAATGTTAGTAAAGATATGAAAATGGAAGCCGTAGTAGGTTACACTGTTCAGATTAGGAGATCCTTATATGACGACTATTTGTAGACAAACTGGAGCATTTCTAGATGAAGATAAAGTATGATAATCATCTTGAGACTGATTATATTTGTGAGGGAAATCCTACTGATCTTCTGTAGTTGGTGTTGCTGAAAAGGTAACACTAATGCATGAAAGGAGCGGATTCTTCAGGAAGAAGTTGGAAATTTAAGTGTTGGGTGATGGTTGAAGGGGTGTCAGTAGTTAATTAGTTGATTGTTTCTTCTTTCCCTGGTTATTTCACAGTGACATTAGACAAGTGAGCTTAACACTGCAATTAAGGGAAGGCTTTTTGGTTCAAAAAATTGATTTGTTTTAAATTGCGTTTTTGGATTCATAAAAGTGTTTAGAATCCACCCCTGTAACGGTTTTCCCGAATACGGAAAGAAATGTTTGTTATTCGCGGTTGAACAAAAAATGCACCTGCCTGAAATCGGCCTTTTTCACGCACCAGTTTTTTTCGGGAATTTCGAGTTATTCTATGTGCTTTCCCATGACTAAAATTGGTAAAGTGATCAGGGAGCTTACGACATACTATGGCTTGGCAATCTGACGGCATTCCATTTCAGTGGAACAGATGAAGAAGGCAATTTGGGAAACGTATTTCCACAAGTGTTCGACGGATGACCAACCACGACACCAAAATTGTCCGGCTGGGGAAACTAGTTGGTGCAAGTAGCGCATTGCAGAGGCTACCGGACATCTGGACGAATATCAACACTACCAGCCGCTCTTCAAAGAAATTCAAAAAGTGATTCATCCGATCTACGAGGCTCTTTCGGAGGACGAGTTATTGTACCGGTGATTGGGAGGAAACACACAAAATGCCAATGATAGTTTGAACGCGTGTGTTTGGAAGTTAGCCCCCAAGCATTTGCATTCTGGTGAGAAGACTGTGGAGACTGCGACTTTCTTGGCAGTGAGCAGCTTCAACGAAGGGTATTCAGCAATTCTGAAGACCATGACAACGATGGACGTCACCCTGGCTGGACTCTATTCGACGCAGTTCGCCAAGCATTCGGACGACCACCGGATTCAAGCGGCCTAAAACCGCTTGTCGCCTGCCGTACGAGCGGCTCTAGAGCAGCGCAGGTTGGTCCAGATCGAGCAGAACGCCCTCTGTGAGGAAGAGGGAGGACTAGTTTATGGACACGTAATAGCAGATTGAACGTAAGTTGCATAATATCGCATTTATATGTAGCCAACATTTCAAACGCGTTTTTCTCGAAATGACATTTTTTATCGCGCGGTATGGTAACATCAAATCTACTGAACCGATTTGCAGGATTCTTTGTTTCCGACGAAGCTAACTAAATTGTCTAGGACTTGCACCACTTTTATCCGATCCATCAACCATACATATTTCTACTTGGCCAATGAAGTAAAAAAATCGATGAAAGAAACCCCATTTCTTCAAATGGCCGCCATTTTGTTTCTTATGGTCCAATAAACTTAAGCGAGGTACAATTCCTAAACAATCTTATATATTTCACTAACGACAACGCAATTTTGATTTAAGACGAGCCGGCTGACCTGTGACATACCGCGCGTGGAGTTCTACATCGAAATTTTGTTTCGTTCCGACGGCACTTCCACCTTTGATCTTTGACATTTACGGTCGAAAAAATTCCAGTTTCTAGAGAAAATATCAGTAAACATTTTGGCCAAACTTGACATTGATATCTGTAACACATCCCGAGAAAAAAATTCTCAGAACATGCATTTTTCGGGCCAAAGAAAACGACTTCACAACCACAACTGAACAGCGATGGAAGTTAAATAAAGTTCAGCATAGGCAAGGAATACTACGTTTGGGAAACACTGTGGCCGTCCCGTTCTTTTTTCAACATATATCTGTATTTTTCCAGCAATTTCGCCGGCGTACACTTATGTCACCCATATACCACACACAGATATTTCACATACATTTAACATATTGTACTCATATTTGTACACCTATTTCGTTCCTATCTCTAACGAATTTCGTCCTGAATTTACTTGTGAATTCTGAGGTAATTTTTAATTCTGCTACTAACTAATTGTCGTTATAAGAAAAGGGACTGTCGCCAGCAGCTGTCTGCTTCACCGACACCATGCGACTCTAAAAATGGTTCAAATGGCTCTGAGCACTATGGGACTTAACGTGGTCATCAGACCCCTAGAACTTAGAACTACTTAAACCTAACTAGCCTAAGGACATCAAAGACATCTATGTCCGAGGCAGGACTCGAACCTGCGACCGTAGCGGTCGCGCGGTTCCAGACTGTAGCGCCTAGAACCGCTCGGCCACCCCGACCGGCCAGCGCATTAGAGCTCTCGGCTAACCTGACAGGTATATTAGTCCTTCAGTACCCATATACAAATAATGAGTCATGTATTTCCCTTATAGAAATAATGAGTTATTTATTTACCAAATTTGAGCTCCAGGCGTTCCTGATTTATGCGTATATGTCACCTCTTTTCACCTCAAACCTTCAGTTACAGATGTGCTACAGGTGTCTTAGTGTTACAGTAATTTTATGCAGAGAGCAAGTGTTATTTATGCCAATTTTGGTAGAAATTCCTTCAGGCGCTACAGAGGCATGTAGAGTTTTTTTTTTTTTTTTTTTTTGCGACTCCCACTCCACACAAAACTCTATGGTTGGAACGTCATTGTGACTCTGTCACCAATAACTCTAGCGACTTGATACTAATATCGGCCGTTATCGAATATTTTATATGTAAAATGTTCTCCCTCCGTCCCATACCCCTAGCGATGGCTATGGTGTATCACCCCCACAATATTTATGTACGAATAATTATAGCACATTTGATTAAAACTTCTCCAGACTTTCCTGAGTTAAGACTCTGTGTGATCCCTTTTTTCACCCTCTAGCGCAGAAACCCAGTGATGTCCAGATATTTGTTTATAGCTGTGCGTCCAAGCCCGTACCAAACAGCGTCTGGCCTCGTGCTTATTTTTCGTTTTTTTAGTCATCATTCTTCTGACTGGGTTTGATGGTTTGATGCGGCCTGTCGCGAATTCCTCCCTGCGCCAACCTCTTCCTCTCTGAGTAGCACTTGCAACCAATGTCCTCAGTTATTTCCTGAATGTGTTCCACTCTCTGTTTTCTTCTACAGTTTTCACACACTACAGCTCCTTCTAGTACAATGACTATCAGTCCCTGGTGTCTTAACATATGTCGTATCATCCTGCCCCTCCTCCTTTTCAGTATTATCCACATATCTGTTTCCTCTCCGATTCCGCGAAGAACCTTCTCATACCTTAACTTCTTAGTCCACCTGATTTTCAACATTCGTCTGTAACACCGTATCTCAAATGGGTCTATTCTCTTCTGTTTCTGTTTTCCCACAGTCCATGTTTCACTGCCATACAATGCTGTGCTCAAAACATACATTCTCAGATAGTTTTTCCCCAAATTAATGTCCATGTTTGATACTAGTAGCCTTCTCTTTTCCAGGAAAGTTAACACTGTCTGAGAAAAAAATGGTTCAAATGGCTCTGAGTACTATGGGACTTAACATTTGAGGTTAACAGTCCCTCAGACTTAGAACTACATGAACCTAACTTACCTAAGGACATCACACACATCCATGCCCGGGGCAGGATTCGAACCTGCTACCGTAGCAGCAGCGAGGTTCTGTACTCAAGCGCCTAGGACCGCTCGGCGACAACGGCCGGCCTGTCTGAGAAATTTACTGTGAATAGTGTTAGTAGCAAGGAAATGGAAAATTTAAACGAGTTGCATATTCGCGCAGTCTTTCGCGAATCTAATTGTTTAGCTCGTCATACACTCCTGGAAATGGAAAAAAGAACACATTGACACCGGTGTGTCAGACCCATCATACTTGCTCCGGACACTGCGAGAGGGCTGTACAAGCAATGATCACACGCACGGCACAGCGGACACACCAGGAACCGCGGTGTTGGCCGTCGAATGGCGCTAGCTGCGCAGCATTTGTGCATCGCCCCCGTCAGTGTCAGCCAGTTTGCCGTGGCATACGGAGCTCCATCGCAGTCTTTAACACTGGTAGCATGCCGCGACAGCGTGGACGTGAACCGTATGTGCAGTTGACGGACTTTGAGCGAGGGCGTATAGTGGGCATGCGGGAGGCCGGATGGACGTACCGCCGAATTGCTCAACACGTGGGGCGTGAGGTCTCCACAGTACATCGATGTTGTCGCCAGTGGTCGGCGGAAGGTGCACGTGCCCGTCGACTTGGGACCGGACCGCAGCGACGCACGGATGCACGCCAAGACCGTAGGATCCTACGCAGTGCCGTAGGGGACCGCACCGCCACTTCCCAGCAAATTAGGGACACTGTTGCTCCTGGGGTATCGGCGAGGACCATTCGCAACCGTCTCCATGAAGCTGGGCTACGGTCCCGCACACCGTTAGGCCGTCTTCCGCTCACGCCCCAACATCGTGCAGCCCGCCTCCAGTGGTGTCGCGACAGGCGTGAATGGAGGGACGAATGGAGACGTGTCGTCTTCAGCGATGAGAGTCGCTTCTGCCTTGGTGCCAATGATTGTCGTATGCGTGTTTGGTGCCGTGCAGGTGAGCGCCACAATCAGGACTGCATACGACCGAGGCACACAGGGCCAACACCCGGCATCATGGTGTGGGGAGCGATCTCCTACACTGGCCGTGCACCACTGGTGATCGTCGAGGGGACGCTGAATAGTGCACGGTACATCCAAACCGTCATCGAACCCATCGTTCTACCATTCCTAGACCGGCAAGGGAACTTGCTGTTCCAACAGGACAATGCACGTCCGCATGTATCCCGTGCCACCCAACGTGCTCTAGAAGGTGTAAGTCAACTACCCTGGCCAGCAAGGTCTCCGGATCTGTCCCCCATTGAGCATGTTTGGGACTGGATGAAGCGTCGTCTCACGCGGTCTGCACGTCCAGCACGAACGCTGGTCCAACTGAGGCGCCAGGTGGAAATGGCATGGCAAGCCGTTCCACAGGACTACATCCAGCATCTCTACGATCGTCTCCATGGGAGAATAGCAGCCTGCATTGCTGCGAAAGGTGGATATACACTGTACTAGTGCCGACATTGTGCATGCTCTGTTGCCTGTGTCTATGTGCCTGTGGTTCTGTCAGTGTGATCATGTGATGTATCTGACCCCAGGAATGTGTCAATAAAGTTTCCCCTTCCTGGGACAATGAATTCACGGTGTTCTTATTTCAATTTCCAGGAGTGTATATCCTGAACTGTGAGTAGTGCAATGACAGAATATTGTAGGTACATTCATCAAAATAAGCGGATAATGTCTTCGAAATAATTTGTACCAAAGAAGTGGTAAATTTAAACGTCATGCATAATGTGGTAGTTTTTCACGCAGCTTATTGTTCAGGACGTTATATCTCCTGAAGGATGCATTGTACAGTGATATACCGTTCCACTTATTTTCAGAGGTATATGTCAAAAATTTGTCTCCAACACATTAGTACTAAAGAAGTAATAA
Organism: Schistocerca americana; assembly: GCF_021461395.2. Lineage (NCBI taxonomy): Eukaryota > Metazoa > Arthropoda > Insecta > Orthoptera > Acrididae > Schistocerca > Schistocerca americana. The sequence continues at coordinate 457,248,428 of NC_060123.1, forward strand.
GTAATAGCATCATGACTCAAGTGGTACTTTTACTGCACGAACAGCAGAAAAGAAGTAAGCGATAAACATTTTGCCTTTCATCATTTTGTAGGAGTTGTCAGCGAGCAAAAATTTTCGTAAAGGATGGAAATTGTGTGTAAATTTTGTTGCAAGTCGCTAAGTCCTCTCTTTCTCAAATACTGGATTAGTAAAGTCTGGGACTTGACGCGTCGCTGACAACGCTTCTATTTCACTCTCTTCCCACCTCTTTGATTGGTAGGTGGTTCTTACCCCCTACAGCGGTTGGCGCATGTCAGTAAGGTATACGTATGTATACCAAGTTTGGCTGAAGACGGTCAAGTGAATCAGGAGGAGACACATGATACAAACACACACACACACACACACACGCACAGTGAAACGCGCGCGCGCGCAGTCTTGTAATATATATAGATTTAGGCCTCAGGGCTGTTTCAATCCATCCAGTGGCAGCCACCACAACAGAGTGTTATCAGCGAGACGATTTGTGTTAGCTGTGGGCCACGTTGCAACTGAAATACAAGTAGTTTCATGTTTATCAAGTGTCTACACGATACAAAGAGAGCTATTTGTTTAACTCTGAAGCAAAAGATGGCTCAGTCAGGTTACCCTCCATTCAGAAGGCTGTTGCATGCAGCGACTGTTATATTGACCCGTAAATAATAGATTTGAGCTATCAGTCGTCCTTTTGAAATTTTGTATTGGCAGATCTAGATTTCAGCTAGAAACTAGCCATTCTCAATGCACTATCTTTTTTATCAATGCATGTAATGCCTGTTGGTCGGGCGTCATCCACAGTTCATTAAATACTGAGTATTCAATGAACTGTGGATGAAGCCCGACCAACAGGCATTACATGCATTGATCAAAAATGATAGTGCATTGAGAATGGCTAGTTTCTAGCTAAAATCTAGATCTGTCAATACAAAATTTCAAAAGGATGACTGATAGCTCAAATCTGTTATTTACAAATGGCTCAGTGCTACCAGCCGGAGTACATTTCAAACGAACTGTAGCCCTTAAAGGAGGTCATGTCAATGGAATTCACCAAAATCCAATAGCTTAAGATGTTATTCCAGTTTCAGCATTTCATTATACCATCTTCAGGCTCCATATGAATCCCTCCAAATAAACGAAAATGTCATGTAGAGCCATTGTTGTTGTGGTCTTCAGCCCTGAGACTGGTTTGATGCAGCTCTCCATGGTACTCTATCCTGTGCAAGCTTCTTCATCTCCCAGTACCTACTGCAACCTACATCCTTCTGAATATGCTTAGTATATTCATCTCTTGGTCTCCCTCGACGATTTTTACCCTCCACGCTGCCCTCCAATACTAAATTTGTGATCCCTTGATGCCTCAAAACATGTCCTACCAACCGATCCCATCTTCTAGTCAAGTTGTGCCACAAACTTCTTTTCTCCCCAATCCTATTCAATACCTCCTCATTAGTTACGTGATCTACCCACCTTATCTTCAGCATTCTTCTGTAGCATATGTAGAGCCATATGTCTCTGGATGTCGTGAATTCAGTCGTTACATTAGTGCTTCATTCGAATACTTGATAGAAACTATATGACATTTTCGTTATTTTAAGATATGCATATGGGGCCTGAAGATGGCATAATCAAATGCTAAAACTGGTAGCCTTCAAAACAAAATAAAATATCATCTTAAGCTGTTGGTGAATTTCATTGGCACTGACCATTACTTAGCTAGCCGATGTCCCCTGTCCATGACGGACCAACAGAGACTTAACCGAGGTTTTCGAAGGAGAACATCTACAAATGTACACAATGCTGAATATATTTTCCTAGAGTTGTTGATAATTGAGCTAAGTATCCATTCATGATGTAGCTGAATCGCTTTATGGTTAAAGGACAAATCGCAAGGTCTGAGTTGCTATCCTTTTCATATTATATTCCCAACTGAATTTCGTTTTGTTTTCATTACGACTGAAATAACTTCTCTTTTCCCCCACAGGCCCTCACGTTGAACCTCGCTTTAGACTGTCCGAAATGCGCTGTCGTGTCGGAGTGTTGCGAGGGCGGGCGGCGGGTAAGTGGCTAGCTCGAGGCGTGCGGTTCCTCTCGGCACCCGCACGCCTCACGCCCCCCTCCCCCCCTCCTCATCGCCCACACCGCTAACCTCGCGCTAATGAGCCAGGGCGGGCTGCCCCAGGGAGCTGCCTGACATTACCCTAAGCAGGCCGCTACAAGGCAGGGCGACCTATGTAGCGGCGGCCTTCAGTCGGTGAGCCCCTAACCAGCTGTGATGACCCCTCATCAGGGTTTACACCTGTGATCCGTCTCATACAAGCGGTATCCATGAGTGATAATGGCAGTAGCTATCTTTTCATGTTCTGCTTCTTATATGGTGTACAATGCTTGGAAAACGATGTTATAATTTTAGTAATGCTTTCATTTATATACAGATACCGAAGACACAATGTCTAGAGTTTGGCAAACAATCTACTTTGATGCAGTAATATTGTTTTTCACAGTTGGCTGATTGGAAATCCGTGTGTATTTATATCAAAAAGAGACGTTCTTAAATAATTATATTAAATTTCAGCCTCCAGTTGCATAAGCAAAGAAACTACACTTAGGTTTCGGCTGTAATAATTTAGCCTTCTTCAGAAATGTCACAATATAAAATTAAATTAAAACATGCCAGATATTGGTTAACGGAAGGCCAGATATTGGTCAATATCTGGCATGTTTTAATTGAATTTTATATTGTGACATTTCTGAAGAAGGCTACATTATTATAGCCGAAACCAAGGTAAAGTTTCTTTGCTTATGGACCTGGGGGCTGAAATTTAATATAATTACATTTTACAGTTGCTGATTCTGCTGCACCATGCTAAAAATGTTCTTAAATAACTTCGCAGTTGTCGATTGAAGTAATTTTCTAGTGCAGAGCACTACTGCTCCGGTACCTAAGGATATTGATAGAGAATCCACAGCATTTATGACTATCAACTTAAGGCCAAGTATCTGACGAGGTTGTTACATGCCCTCCACCTTGGGAATTGCGAAGTGAGATTAAAAGTTCACCTTATAACGAGGACTTGGAGTAACTGAGCGTTATTTGTTGTGCAGTAACCGTGCTAAACCGCCTGAAGTTCCATGAAAATTAATTATTAGTCCTCGCAAAGAAAGAACTGCGCAAAGGAAAAAGACCAATCAGGATTTAGACTGTCGTTAGACATTACAGGAAGGGGGAAAGGGTGCTATCGTGCATGCTGGTCTGTATGTGTGTGTGTGTGTGTGTGTGTGTGCGTGTAGCGGGAGGGAGGTGGGAGGGGGAGGAGGATTGAAGGGCAGATTAACTACTTGTCAAAAAATATTTTGTAGTTACTGTATTACTTTGTTGTACTATTTGTATACACTCAAAACAGAGCAACGCATATAGCTATGTAACCCGATCGAGAGCTTCACTTCCCCGTGGATAAGTATCTTGTAAATAAGCAAGGTCATACAATAACAATGTAATTATATATTACTTCATCTCAAAAGCACTGTGTAATTTGCTTAGGTAGAATGAAATTCATTAATTGTTGTTACATGGGAATTCAGACAGCGTTTGTTTACCTGTAAACACAACTAGGAGCTTGCCACAACACAAAGAATACTCGGCTGATGTGAAGCAGGCTTTTCTGCACGCTTTCAAGAAGGAAAGCATGTCTAGCGTGCCTAGAGACTATAGGACATCACAACAAGTAATGATCGTGTACTGTCGACGGCAAAAACAGGAAGGAACAGTAGTCAACAAACCAGTGCCAGACCATCCTCAAAAACCAAGAAGAAGGGAGGACAGAGTGATTTGTGAGCAGTTGGTTGGTGATCCAAGAAAATCGGTTCGACAATTTAGGGATGATCTGGAGCAGCATCATGGACTGAAGCTACATGTCTGCACTGTAAAACATCGCCCAGTCCAGTTGACTTAAACGGTAGACGACCAAATGGTTCAAATAGCTCTGAGTACTACGGGACTTAACATCTGAGGTCATCAGTCCCCTAGGACTTAGAACTACTTAAACCTAACTAACCTAAGGACATCACACACATCCATGTCCGAGGCACGATTCGAAACTGCGACCGTAGCGGTCGCGCGTTTCCAGACTGAAGCGCCTAGAACCGCTCTGCCACACCGGCCGGCGTAGACGACCATCACGTAAACCGCTCACAAATTCAAAAAATAGGAAGGCCACATTGCAGTTTGCAAAGAAATGTCAAGCTTTGAACGGTACAGATTTATCTCAAGTTTTATGGGGGGATTAAAGTAAATTTAATGTATTTTCTTCCGTTGGTGTGCAGTTTATACATTGACCAAGACACCAAAGGGACAACAAAGTATCACGTACGGACTATTACGCACGATGGTGGCAGCGGAATGGTGTGGGGTTGTTTTTCTAGACGTGGCGTTGGTCCTCGAGACCAAACAGAAAGGTAAAGGAATCGTTTGCTATATAGTGACGCTATAGAAAAGAATATGGTTCCACATGGGAGGAAGAATATGCGACATAATTGGATATTTCAGTGGGACAAAAATTGAAAACACATCTCCAGCTACTTAAAAAAAAATTTTTCAGATAAAAATTCAAAAATTTTAAGTGGGCATGCCTGAGCCTGAATTTAAATCGAACTGAACTCCTTTGGGACGCATTACAGCGACGTGTTGGACGTAGAAGCTACTCAAAGAAGGATCAGTCTGCTGCTCCTTCATTGGACGAATAGTCATAACGCCCACTTGAGCTATTACAAAGGTTTGTAGATTCAGTGCCAAAACAGATGTGCAGCTGTGACCAAAGCCAACAAGTCTGCAACGAAATACTAATTTCCACTTCAGATTTCAAAATAGTTTTGTATTATTCTCATATACTTAGACCTAAAAATTGTTTTTAAGCCAGAACTGTTATTTTCATTTCAATGTAAGATAAGTTTATTTAAACTAAATGCAGTTTGATATTGCATGTATTAGAATGATGTACTTTTCAATCACCCAGTGTCAGTTTTTTCTATTAGACATTTTTCTTTATGTAATTGTAGCTAATGCTTTTTACGAAATACTTTTGATCAGTACTATAATTAGATGCCTACTGACATTCATTTAACAGATGGGGTGTACTCCTGAGACTGTATTCACATGGGACACACATACAATACTAGTCGTTTGAATCCATACAAACAAACGATATTAAATCACCGATGACAATTTATCAACAAGTATTTCTGGAATAAGCAATGCAACATGGACACGCAATTACGCACACATAAAGATTCGAAAACTAAGTTCACCACTTTCCATCAAAACCAGCTCATGACTCACAGCGAAAAGAATCATGAGGTTTAAGTGAGCACACTATACATGAAGTACGTCATGACCAATTAAGCGCCGAATTCGGTTCCATTTTAGCTTACGTGAAACGATACTGAAATCATAACTCGCGAGAATTCCGCACTGCTTCTAAAGATGGAGTTACATCGTTATACGGGAACCTAACTCGAAATTGAAGCTAACTCACATTAAAAAAGCAACACTTTCTTGATCATGAAGCAGCAAGTGTTCGCTGCCTCTCACCTCTTCCGACTCCTGGTAAGTTTTCCTCAAATCTTAAACTGCCTATCCTCTGTGTACAGAGAGGGACAAAGGTTGGTGGGGCACTCTGACATGTTTCCCCCAACGAGAGAACAAGAGAGAAAGGCCTACTTCTTTAGGAGCAACATTTTCCATTCCGTTCAACGAGGAAAATTTCGAAGACCGAGTCCCAATGCGTGTATTCGAAACGGCCAACTGCACAGACCCTCACCTGGAGACTTGCCGTTGCGTGTCGCGGTAAACTGTCGCTGCCGAAGGTTTCTTCGAAAATAATATACTCGTTCAACTGCCTTCCCGGCATGGTACTGCAAAGCTAAACCAAGGGGTCCCATTGGACTGTGCCTAGCTGACTACATTTGTTATTGGAACCACATTCACTCAAAATGTGTGACCATCCTCGTGTGGGACATGTGGTTATAGATAAGGAGGGCATTTAATAAATAGTGCAACATAGTTTTTCGCCGGCCAGTGTCGGTTGGAAGAACGAGGAATTCATGAAGTGCCGTTAGGTGGCGGTGCTATACGTAGCCTTCAAAGTGGCATTTGTAATGGAGGTTTGTCCCAACCAGAGAGCTGTCACTGAGTTTCATTTGACGGAAAATCTGAGCATCGCAGGCCCTTGCAGATTGTCTACGGAGACCTGGCAGAGGACAACCGCACGGGGAGTCGATGGCTTTCATCGAACTAAGTTCTGTTGTTGGTTTTATCCATCGGAATCGCACACAATAGCAGAAGTCTAACGTGGACCAAAGTTGCGAAAAACCGACAAGTTAAAGTTGATGATACTATTTTGGCTGTGAGTAATCGCTATTTCTCGGTATTTTTTGGTCTCGGTGACTCTTATTTTTTACTAAGAACCGAGTACAAAATGGCCGAAATATTAATTGCCCATGGCAGCGGTGATGAAGTTTTTTGTTTCTAAATAACCCTTTTTTAAAAAGCAGTAATTTTTTTGTAAATAATTAACATAGAATGTAGCTAATCTGCTCCCCGTGTCTACATTAATATTAAATAATATGCCGTTATCTGCTCGTAGCCCTTGAAAAAGGATAAATTAACACGAAAACCAGAGTTCTTGAATCTTAGTTTTCACTTTTCCCCACTGACTCTTCGTAATGCCCAGATAGTGGTATGACCGCTGATAACGACATAATTTTTGAGCCCAGTTTAAAAAACTTACAATCGGTGGGAGTATACTGCTGATTTATTTGTAGTGTTCCACCACTTTTCATTTTTCGAGAAAAGAAGCGGGCGGTGAACTTATGTAGTTTCCAATTACTTGCATATTTAACAAAATTTTTTGATTCTACAGGTCTTGAAACTGAGGGAATCAAAATTTTTCAATAGTTGGTCACTTTCTACGTCTATTACAGGAAACAACAAGAATAAAAAATGGAAAGTCAGTTGTTTCAGAAACCAGGTATTTTGAGCGGTGTTAACAAGTAGGTTAAACTGGCATGGAAAAAACTGATATAACCGAAATCCAGTTGTTTCAGCATTAACCACTATCCCTAGCAAAAACAGATTTAAAACTTAACAAGTAGGCAATGAAAAATTGTTTTATGAATTTGTGAATGACCTCTCTGACCATGATGCTTTATTTAGTAACCACGCAAGCAAAATGGTTTCGTAGACAACAGTTTCAGTTGCTTGTTTTATAAATAAAGCCGCCTTATCTTGCTGCAACTAAATTTATTTTTTCCCAGACACGTCTCGCCTTATTCTTGCTCTAAGGCATCATTAGTGGAATCTATAGCAATGCAGTTTTGTTATTTTTTTGTGTAAATGAGTAATTACTTACGGTCTGCTGCGATGTGCACTTCCTCTCATCTGGTCTGGAGGTCGGTAGTAAAGAGTTAGTGCCGGTATTAAATCCATGTGGATAAGTTTTTAATTTGTTACTGACTACTGTCACGTTGCACGTATCACCCAAGTCACTTCTGTAGCCATTTCTTAGAACTCTGTATTATCTGTCAAATACCCAAACTCTTATAAAGTTTGTTTGCATGGTCATCCTCCGCAGCAAGCGCAGAAATATTTGTTTTGTAAATAAAACCACCTATTCTTGCTGCAACTTAATTTATTTTTCCCAGACGCGCTTCGCCTTGTCTTTGCTCTAACGCATCATCAGTTGGATCTATAAAGATATAGTTCTGCTATTTTTAGATTATCAAACAGTTCAGGCCACGATTTTTTTATGTAAATAAGTAATTACTAACGGTCTGCTGTGATCTGCGTTTCCTCTCCTCAGGTCTGGAGGTCGCACTAACTCTGTATTACTGACCTCCGCACCTGGTGAGAGGAAACGCAGATCACAGCAGACCGTTAGTAATTACTTATTTACATAAAAAGATCGTGGCCTGAACTGTCTGATAATCTAAAAATAGCAGAGCTATATCGTTATAGATCCAACTGATGATGCGTTAGAGCAAGGACAAGGCGAAGCGCGTCTGGGAAAAATAAATTATTTGCTGCAAGAACATGCGGTTCTCTTTCCAAAACAAATATTTATGTGCTTGCTGCGGAGGATGACCACGAAAACAAACTTTGTAACAGTTTGAGTATTTGACAGACAACACAGTGTTCCAAGATATGGCTACAGGAAGTAACTTGAGTGATGTGTACAATGTGACAATAGTCAGTTCCAAATTTAAAACGTATCTGGATGGCTTTATACTGTTCCGTATCAATTCAGTAATCAAATCATGTAACTTTTAAGTGTACAGATTTTTTTGCGTCTTGTCAGATGCATGTGATTTGCAGTTCACTATACTTTTCCAACAGGGTCTAAAATAGTATGGTATCAGATACCTTCTTATGTACTGTATTCCAGCTTCACTATTAACAAGTTCTTTGCGATTGCACTGGCACTGAACTTAAATAAAACTCAGTACATGCAATTAGGTACTGCAGAAGGTGCACCACACAATAACAAATAATTTTTTTTATTTGTATGTTGTAACTTCTGGCAGCTACAAACAGTATATGATGGAAAAAAATTAAAAAGTACATTCCAGATTCTTAGGTGTTTATGGTGATAAGAATATGAACTGGGAGTCACATGTAATAGATCTTATACACGTGAGCTCTGAGAAATTAAATTTGTCCTTAATCAGAAAGGTATTCGGTCATACAAGTCTTTGATTACTTCCACAGTGATGCTAGAAATCTGACAGATAATAAAATTAATTCAAACAATATATCTGCCCTTAATCCGCCTGGTAGGTTTGAAAATTTAAAAAGGGAAATGGATACGTTAAAGTTAGATATAGTGGGAGTTAGTGAAGTTCGCGGCAGGAGGAACAAGACTTTTGGTCAGGTGAGTACAGGGTTATAAATACAAAATCAAATAGGAGTAATGCAGGAGTAGGTTTAATAATGAATGAAAAAATAGGAGTGCGGGTAAGTTACTACAAACAGCATTGTGAACGCATTATTTTGGCCAAGATAGACACGAAGCCCACACCTACTACAGTAGTACAAGATTATATACCAACTAGCTCTGTAGATGACGAAGAAATTGATGAAATGTATGATAAGATAAAAGAAATTATTCAGGTAGTGAAAGGAGACGAAAATTTAATAGTCATGGGTGACTGGAATCCGAGACTAGGAAAAGGGAGAGAAGGAAACGTAGTAGGTGAACATGGCTTGGGGGTAAGAAATGAAAGAGTAAGCCGTCTGGTAGAATTTTGCACAGAGCATAACTTAATCATAGCTAATGTTTGGTTCAAGAAACATGAAAGAAGATTGTATACATGGAAGAATCCTGGAGATACTAGAAGGTATCAGATAGATTATATAATGGTAAGACAGAGATTTAGGAACCAGGTTTTAAATTGTAAGACATTTCCAGGGGCAGATGTGGACTCTGACCACCATCTATTGGTCATGAACTGTAGATTAAAACTGAAGAAACGGCAAAAACGAGGGAATTTAAGGAGATGGGACCTGGATAAACTGAAAGAACCAGAGGTTGTACAGAGATTCAGGGAGAGCATAAGGGAACAATTGACAGGAAAGGGGGAAAGAAATACAGTAGAAGAAGAATGGGTAGCTCTGAGGGATGAAGTAGTGAAGGCAGCAGAGGATCAAGTAGGTAAAAGGACGAGGGCTAGTAGAAATCCTTGGGTAACAGAAGAAATATCGAATTTAACTGATGAAAGGAGAAAATATAAAAATGCAGTAAATGAAGCAGGCAAAAAGGAATACAAATGTCTCAAAAATGTAAGTGCAAAATGGCTAAGCAGGGATGGCTAGAGGACAATTGTAAGGATGTAGAGGCTTATCTCACTAGGGGTAAGATAGATACTACCTACAGGAAAATTAAAGAGACTTTTGGAGAGAAGAAAACCACTTGTACGAATATGTAGAGTACAGATGGAAAGATCAGTTTAAGCAAAGAAGGGAAAGCAGAAAGATGGAAGGAGTATATAGAGGGTCTATACAAGGGTGATGTACTTCAGGACAATATTATGGAAATGGAAGAGGATGTAGATGAAGACGAAATGGGAGATACGGTACTGCGTGAAGAGTTTGACAGAGCACTGAAAGACCTGAGGCGAAACAAGGTCCCGGGAGTAGACAACATTCCAGTAGAACTACTGACGGCCTTAGGAGAGCCAGTCCTGACAAAACTCTACCATCTGGTGAGCAAGATGTACGAGACAGGCGAAATACCCTCAGACTTCAAGAAGAATATAATAATTCCAATCCCAAAGAAAGCAGGTGCTGACAGATGTGAAAATTACCGAACTACCAGTTTAATAAGCCACGGCTGCAAAATACTAACACGAATTCTTTACAGACGAATGGGAAAACTGGTAGAAGCCGACCACGGGGAAGATCAGTTTGGATTCCGTAGAAATATTGGAACACGTGAGGCAATACTGTCCTCCGACTTATCTTAGAAGAAATATTAAGGAAAGGCATACCTACGTCTCTAGCATTTGTAGACTTAGAGAAAGCTTTTGACAATGTTGACTGGAATATTCTCTTGCAAATTATAAAGGTGGCAGGGGTAAAATACAGAGAGCGATAGGCTATTTACAACTTATACAGAAACAAATGGCAGTTATAAGAGTCGAGGGACATGAAAGGGAAACAGTGGTTGGGAAGGGAGTGAGACAGTGTGTTAGCCTCTCCCCGATGTTATTCAGACTGTATATTGAGCGAGCAGTGAAGGAAAAAAAAGAAAAATTCAGAGTAGTTATTAAAATCCATGGAGAAGAAATAAAAACTTTTAGGTTCGCCGATGACTTTGTAATTCTTTCAGAGACAGCAAAGGACTTGGAAGAGCAGTTGAACGGAATGGACAGTGTCTTGAAAGGAGGGTGTAAGATGAACATCAACAAAAGCAAAACAAGGATAATGGAATGTAGTCGAATTAAGTCGGGGGATGCTGAGGGAATTAGGTTAGGAAATGAGACACATAAAGTAGTAAAGAAGTTTTGCAATTTGGAGAGCAAAATAACCGATGACGGTCGAAGTAGAGAAGATATAAAACGTAGACCGGCAATGGCAAGGAAAGCGTTTCTGAAGAAGAGAAATTTGTTAACATCGAGTATATATTTAAGTGTCAGGAAGTCGTTTCTGAAAGTATTTGTATGGAGTGTAGCCATTTATGCAAGTGAAACATGGACGATAAATAGTTAGGACAAGAAGAGAATAGAAGCTTTCGAAATGTGGTGCTACAGTAGAATGCTGAAGATTAGATGGGTAGATCACATAACTAATGAGGAAGTATTGAATAGAATTGGAGGGAAGAGGAGTTTGTGGCACAACTTGACAAGAAGAAGGGACCGGTTGGTAGGGCATGTTCTGAGACATCAAGGGATCACAAATTTAGCATTGGTGGGCAGCGTGGTGGGTAAAAATCGTAGAGGGAGACCAATAGATGAATACACTAAGCAGATTCAGAAGGATGTAGGTTGCAATATGTACTGGGAGATGAAGAAGCTTGCACAGGATAGGGTAGCATGGAGAGCTGCATCAAACCAGTCTCAGGAGTGAAGACCACAACAACAACAGCAGAGAACACTGATAACTCCATGGAATAATTTCTGGATATGACTTACTGTAATACGTGTGTGTTTCTGCGAGGGGGAACAGATGTGTGGGTGGGGGATGCGGAGCTGCTGAGAGGTAGGTATGTGCGTGTGTGTGTGTGTGTGTGTGTGTGTGTGTGTGTGTGTGTGAGTGTGTGTGTGTGTGTGAGTGAGAGAGAGAGAGAGAGAGAGAGAGAGAGAGAGAGTGAGAGAGTGCGGGGGGGGGGGGGGGGGGGAGGGAAGAGATGCAACGTCAGCCTAAGAATAAATTACCATGTCTATTGAAATAAATGTAGATAATTCTCTAACAGAGATTAGACAGTAACGAGAACATTACCTGCCACTGAAAGGGATTTAGTACGTATTAGTTATGCATATGAATTCCAGTAAAATCAGTAACTGTGTGTATTTTATATACAGATGACGTGCAACTTTAGACAAGTGGCCAATTTTGGTTAACTTATGAGTAAGTCATCTAAAAATGTGCATTTGAAATAGAATTAAGTCTAACGACCTATTTATATTTATCCTTCATTCTATTAGAGGCAAGAGGTGTAAAATACTATGTCGTTAAAGGGTATTCTCTGTTTTCAGCAAGAGGGACACTGCAAGGGAACACTATTTACACAGGCGGTAGTAGTTAATTTTATCTGGATTACGAAAAATTGTTGCCATGTTCTATTCACAAAGGACGCAAAATCAACATATTTCACCTAGGAACGACACGGTGTATCACCGCTCAGTGATTTACCACCAGAAGGAGGCTCCTGCTCATACAGCATTTTGGTCTGAAGATGACCACAGGCTTGGTCGAAACCAGTTACTAGAATACATAAATTTGTGATCAAGACTGATTTTAGTAGTAACTACTTGTCAGTTAGAATCATTGCACAATGAGGTGGGATACGAAGGCCTAAGAAATGAAGAGAGACGCTTAAAGTCCTCTGACGTTATAGATACTGCAATAATGAATGGCTCAGGAGGAATGTACATCTCTAAAGAGGGCAATCACGGAATTTGGAAAGAAAACCGTACAGGTAGGTACAAGAAAGTCAGCAGCGAACTGATCGACGAAAGAAGGCAGTATAAAATTGTCCAGGAAGATTTTGGAAATCTGTGGTAAGTTCCTATGAGACGAAACTGCTGACGTCATCGGACCCAAGGTTTAAACACACTCAGACGAGGGAAACCGCACGAACCGTGGCGAGGTGCCCTAGACCGCGCGGCTCCCCCGCGCAGCAGTAAAATTAAGTAACACAGGAACACTTAGAAATGAAATAAATAGGGAAGTTAGGGAATCTAAGACGAAATAGCTTTATGAAGAATGTGAAGAAATGGAAAAAGAAATAGTTGTTTGGAGGACGAACTCAGCATATAGGAAAGTCGAAAAATCTTCGGTGAAATTTAAAGCAAAGATGGTAACATTAAGAATGTAATGAGAATTCCACTGTTGAAAGCAGAGGTTAAAGCAGATAAGTAGAAACAGTATACTGAAAGCGGATAAGATCGGGAAGACTTTTCTGATGATGTGGTAGATGAAGAAACAGGTGTTAATAGGAAAGGGATAGGGGATCTATTATTAGAATCAGAATTTAAAAGAGCCTTAGAAGACTTAAAACCAATTTAGGCGGAAGGGATGGATAACATTCCATCGAAATTTCTTGGGGGAAGAAACGACAAAACGATTCGTACGTTGTTGGAAGAAATGTATGAAACTGGCAATATGCATCATACTTTCCGAAAAACATAATCAGTAGAATTCACAAGACTGTAAGAGCCAACAATTGCGAGAATTATCGTACAATCCAGTTCTTGGCAGGAGTAATATACAGAATAATGAAAAAGAAAATTGAGGAAGCGTTAGATGGAGACCCGTTTGGTATTAGGAATTGTAAAGGCACCAGAGGGGCAGTTCTGACGTTGCTGTTGATAATGGAAGTAAGACTGTAGAAAATTCGGACACGCTCACAGTATTAGTCGACCTGGAAAAAGTGTTCGACAATATGAAATGGTACAAGATGTTCGTAATTCTGAGGAAATTAGGGGTAAGCTACAAGTGGAGACGGGTAACAGACAACATCTAGAAGAGCCAAGAGTGAATAATATGAGTAGAATACCAAGAACGAAATGTTCGGATTAAAAAGGGTGTAAGGTAGGGATGTAGTCTTTCTCCCCTACAGTTCAATCCATGTATCGAAGATGCAATGATGGAAAAAAAGAAAGGCCCAGGAGTGGAATTAAAATTCAAGGCAATGATATGATTCGCTGGCGATAGCAATTCCCTCAGTGAAAGTGAAGAACAATTGCAAGATCTGCTGAAAGAAATGAATAGTCTAATGAGTACAGAATACGGATTAAGATTAAATAGAAAAAAGGCGAAAGTAATGAGAAGTAGCAGAAATGAGAGCAGTGAGACACTTAACTTTTGTATTGATGGTCACGAAGCAGATGAAATTAAGGCATTCTGCTACCTAGGCAGTAAAATAACCCACGATGGACGGGATAAGAACATCGAAAACAGATTAGCACTGACAAAAAGGACCTTCCTGGGCATGACAAGTCTAGTAGTCGTATATGGAAATACAGACAAGAAGAAGAGAGCGGATGATAGGACAGCTGTTCCATGGTAGTAGGGGAGACATAGATTCTGATACATACAGCAAATAACTGAGGGCAGCTGCTACTCTGAGATGAAGAGGTTGGCACAGAAGAGGAATCCTTGACGGGCTACATCAAACCACTCAGAAGATTGATGACCTAAAAAAGGAAAAAAGAAATCAGATCAAGTTGATGGTTGTGTCCGAATAGTCGTCATCCAGCGGTAGCAATCTGAGACATCAGAACAGTTGTGGATTATGTGAAAATTATCAAGGACCACCTGAACCCCTCCACGATTGATATTTTCCCAGCCGGCCGAAGTGGCCGTGCGGTTAAAGGCGCTGCCGTCTGGAACCGCAAGACCGCTACGGTCGCAGGTTCGAATCCTGCCTCGGGCATGGATGTTTGTGATGTCCCTAGGTTAGTTAGGTTTAACTAGTTCTAAGTTCTAGGGGACTAATGACCGCAGCAGTTGAGTCCCATAGTGCTCAGAGCCATTTTTTTTGATATTTTCCCAGATGATCAGATGATGACAGCATGCTCCAGCAGGATATCTTTCAGTGGTACAGAAACAACTGAGCTACTATGGTTTGAGGAGCATGCTAGTAAACTCATATTGTTGTATTGGCCAGCACATTCATCTAATATGAACTCTATGCAATGTGTCCGCAGCTCGTGGTCTTGCGGTAGCGTTCTCGCTTCGCACACACGGGGTCCCGAGTTCGATTCCCGGCGGGGATCAGGGATTTTCCCTGAATCAGGATGACTGGGTGTTGTTGTGTCGTCTTCATCATCATCATCATCATTCACCCCCTTTACGGTCGGAGGAAGGCAATGGCAAACCACCTCCGCTACGACCTTGCCTAGTCGGCGGTGCGAGTCTCCCGTAACGTTTCTGACGCTCCTCGGAATATGGGTCCTCATCATCATCATCATCATCATCTATGCAATGTACAGCACGACAGTTATTGAACTATACGAAATAAAATAGTCATAACTTCTAAACGGTTTGCGCGGGACTTGATGAGCATTAGTATGCGCGTGCTATATTCGTTGATGACACGGTGACTACGGGACGACCTGCATGTGTAACAATTAATGAACTATACGAATAAAAAGTAAATTAGTTAAAAACTACGGCGTGAACGAACTTCATTCAAAATGTAAAGGTCATTACAGATATTCGGATTTAGGCTATGACATATCAAATATGCCTTCCATCATTGGCGATGAAGTGGCGCAGACGGATAGTGGAATTCTGCCTGACGCGCGGAAGTGTCCGAACATAGATGCTGTCGATAACCTCCCGCATGGCTGTTTTCAGCTAGGCAATGGTTTCTGGGTTATTATCGTACACCACGTCATTAATATAGCCCCCAAAAAAGCAGTCGTGTGTGTTCAGATTCGGAGAATACAGTGGCCGATCGAGGCTCATACCAGTGGCCTCAGGGTGCCCTAGAGCCAGAATGCGCACCCCAAAGTGCTCCTCCTTGACATCAACCCTCTCCTACATCGATGGGGTCTTTCTTGCATGAACCACATCTTGTCGAAATCAGGGTCACTTTGAATGATTGGGATGAAATCAGCTTCCAGAACCTTCATGTACCGTTCGGTACGCACCCTGCCATAAAGGAATATCGCATAGCAGTTCCTACCATGCCCCGCAGTGCAGTTTGAACGCCCTAACATAAACCGTTCAGAAGTTATGCTGATTTTATTTCCTACATTTCACTAACTGTCAGCCTGTATATGCTACACAATAGGACGCAATGTTCGCACTCACCTAACTGCATGTTACGCAGAATCGCTGCAGTACTACGTTCGCGAGGTCGATCAACAAGCTTTCAAGCAGATGTACATAATGTTTAGGCTCATCAATGAGTTGTTACTCTGGAAACCTCTCATTCTGTTCAAAAACGACATTCCTTGACCACGTAATTCTGAGCAGCCTAACTATCCATTCTTGACACTGTTTCTTTTAATCACTCACTGTGCAGTTAAATCATTGGAAATATGTCCTACAGGTCATAGGAAACAACGTTCGTAAAGGAATACTCGCAGAAAACGTCAAAAGAGTTTTGTCGAGAAATACGTACGCAAATTTTCTGTGATCTGCAGAGTCATCAGGGAATAGGTAGCCAGCTATAAATTAGCAATTTCAGCAGCAGGCAGCAATGACTGTTCAGTTAGTTTCGGTGTTAGATGACGTATTACCGTGGAAATCAATATTAATGAACAATATGGGTGAAAGTTAAGTTTTCAACAAACCCAGATTACTGCCGAAGTATATTTGATATTAAAGCATTTCCTGTAGCAAGACCATGTATTGCAAAACGTGAAAGTCACAGTAAGTGAAAATGACTTTAAAATTCACTTATCAAACAGATGATGTTAAATAAAGAACAAGAACGTACAAAACAAAAAAAGAAATGAAGCTCAGCACTAAAAAAAGAAAAGCCCTTACCGAAGAACTGAAGTTTGGTTCTTGACTAACAGAGAGAGACAGAGAGAGAGAGAGAGAGAGAGAGAGAGAGAGAGAGAGGAGGCTCAAAATCTGACACCCCCTGATGCCCCTTGATGCCACTACAAAATTCCAAGTAATTAGTGTGCAGTGTTCTGGCTCTAAGCACTATGGGGCTTAACATCTGAGGTCATCATTCCCCTAGACTTAGAACTACTTAAACCTAACTAACCTATGGACATCGCACACATCCATGCCCGAGGCAGTATTCGAACCTGCGACCGTAGCAGCAGCGCGGTTCCGGAATGAAGTGCCTAGAACCGCTCGGCCACAGCGTCCGGCTCTACGTTTGAAGAGATCTACATTGCCCAGCAGGGGGCTTTAAATTAACTGAAGTGCAGTTCATATTTTCTAAGAATTTTTTCTAAGAATTTCCTTTTTATTGGAACTGTCATCTTACCTTGTGCTCAAGCTCCCATTTACACGATTTGAGACTAGATGACGTATGCATAATATTTTCAGACAGGTAAGAGGCTTGTGATTATATACAAAAGGCTATACCGTGAGTGACTGCCTCATCGTCGTCCAGCCCAAACCACCAACGACAGGGACATGAGATTTGGATTATCTGCTGAATGTACTCCCATCTCTGTTTTCCTCTACAGTTTTTCCCTCTGCAGCCCCCTCGACTACCATGGAAGTTATTCTCTGGTGTCTTAACTGCTGTCCTACCATTCGGTCCCTCCTCCTTGTCATGTTTTCTATATATTCCTTTCCTCACGGATTCTGCGGAGAGCCTCCTCATTCCTTACTCTATCGGTACCTCTAACTTTCAATGTTTCTGACCACATCTCAAATGTTTCAAGACTTTTCTTTTTTGGTGTTCCCACAGTCCTTGATTCACTAACAAACAATGCAAGGCTGCAAACGGACATTCTCAAAAATCTCTTTCTCATATTAACGTATATGCTTGATACTTGTAGACTTCCCTTTTTCTCCCATGCTAGTCTGCTTTTTGTGTTCTCATTACTCCCAGCCGTCATGGGTTATTCTGCTGCCTAGTAGCAGAACTCCGTGACTTCATCTACTTCGTAATCACCAATCATAGTGTTTAGTGCCCCACTGTTCTCATTTCCTCCACTTTTCATTACTTTAGTCTTTTCTCGATTTTCTCACAGTCCATTATTTGTACTTAGTAAACTGTTCAACCCATCAGCAGAGCCTGTAATTCTTCTTCTTATTCTGTACGTAATTTTTAAGAGTACATATCTCGAAATTCCACCCCCAAAGGAGGTGAAACAGGAGATAAAACGTTTTTTGAAAATATGTCGCTATTAAGGAAATTCTGTAGTTATAACTGAAAAAATTAGTATTTGGTTTCTTGGTCCGAAACAAAAAGAAACATATTTCACTATTTTTGGAAATGCAGCTCCTGAGGGAGTGAAATTGTGGGTTAAAGTAAATCGTTATAAAGAGGAGCTAATGCACTTTTAAAGCTACTTCTATGAAAACAGGTATATGGCTTCTCAGTTATAAATTGCAAAGTACACGTTTCAATGCCTTAGGAAATTCAATGCCTATGGAGGTGAAATAAGGATGGAAAGTCTTACGAAAATATTTAATTATGAAACCATATTTGAAGCTAAATCTATGAAAATCTGTATTTGGATTCTCGTTTGGGAGCAAAAGAGGTACGTGTTGCATTGTTTTTGGGACTTCAGCCCCTGAGGGCGTGATATAGGGTATTAAAATTTTTATGAAAGTATTTCGTTATATTAAAACACAGAGGACGCTGATCTTTTTCCATAGGCATCATTTAAGCTGGGATTTTTCGAAATCCATCCGTTAGGGAGTGAAATGGATGGAAATTTTTATGGCAATATTTCGTCATATTTAAATATTTGTGAAGCTAAGTCAGTTAAAATAATTATTTGACGTATTGTTGGATGAAAGTTTCCACGGAAATATCACCACAAAAACCCAAATGGTAGGATTGACGAAATCTTTGAACGCCAGCTACTACGAGAATGGCTTTCTGGTAAAGACCATGCTTCTGTGGCCTTAATTAACGTTGAAAGTTTAGAAGGTATTGCGACTTGTGCACTAGCTCAAAGAAAGCCGTTTAACAGTTACCATACATCGGCGTTGTCAGAATTGCATAGAAAAAGAAACGGAAACCAATTACCTATTTCTTCAGAGCAGCTTTGGTAACTTTCCTGTCTCTCGCCTGCCCAGTCTTCGCTTACTTTCCGACTCGGATAATTTCCTTGATGACTGGATGTCGGATGTCAAAATATCAAAATATAAGCTGCCTTTCTTCGTTTCATAGGGTTCTGACATCCATAGACATCATAATCAAATATTTATGTACTTCTCTTAGCACAATGCCTTCACTTAATTCGAGATGAAACACGACGCTTCAGGCATCAACTCTGCCTGAAAATCAGTCAGAACAGCGACTTTAAGTTCGTTCGCCTTTCCCGCGATTGAACCTTCTCATGCCACCTGCGGCAGCTCCTGACCTGCTTCAACAAATTGCGCCTCCTCTCCTCTCTCGAACAGCTATCTCCCTACTGTCGCACCTCAGCACCTCGACCTTCCATCACCTCAACGAGAACCATTTGGCAATTTTCTGGGAGCCGTCGTTCGCGCAATCCCACGCCAGCGGACACTAATGTATCTCCCTTCGAGTTGTCTTTTATTCATTCCAGACACGTGCCTACGTTCACTTGTTCTTTACTCTCCCCTTCTCCTTTATTCGACTGACCAGTAGCAAATAAATTTTCTTGGACACGTAATTTCTTCAGTTCTTCTGTATAATCCTGCCCCTTAAGACAGGTTATCGAAAACTTACTGTTTCGTACTACATATAAGTATTTTACAGATTCACGTTACCTCCCATACCCCGAAAGTCAATTATATCAACCGATATGATGCCAGGCCCTTGCCTGTCCCTTCTTGCGTGCACAAGTAACATAATGAATCCTCTCGATAGCTAAATTGATTTTCTTCAGTTCTTATCTGATTCAACAAATTTCCCTCTACCACTGTTCCATCCATCCTTACACTTTGACACATGCACCAACAAATTATTCCTTCTTTATTAAGGTTTCTTCCATACTTCTATTTCCTCATTACCTTTTCATACATATCAAAGAAAAGACTGACAGCAGTTGACTGTTGTTCCAGAAGAAAGGTCTTATTCACATCTTTTAAAATACATCTGTCTATTATGGCATCCGTGTATGGACAGCTGAGTCAGCGTTGTAGCTGTGCTTTTCCATATCATTGATCGTACAGGTAAAGGCCATATTGAGAGATATGCTATAATTTCTCTTCTGATTTGCATCTGATAATCAGTTATTGTTCTGATCCGATGCAAAGGTGCGTAATCAAAAACGATAGCCCGTGAGTGTTTCCATCATCATCAAAGACATGGGGGTGATGAAGATCACTTGAGACACCCAGATTCGAACTATGAAAT
Organism: Schistocerca americana; assembly: GCF_021461395.2. NCBI lineage: Eukaryota > Metazoa > Arthropoda > Insecta > Orthoptera > Acrididae > Schistocerca > Schistocerca americana. Next base: position 457,268,638 of record NC_060123.1, read on the forward strand.
GTTTTGACCTTTTATTAAAAGTTTGTGACTTAAAAAGTGTACTTAATTTTGAGCTTAGTTCCTACCTAGACGATTCAGTTTCATGCAAAGTTTTTGCAGTAAGAACATTCGATCTCTTAAGTGCGATAACTGTAAAATTTCCATGTATATCTGTCGTGCGTTCTTCATTTGACTCAGAATATCAGCCCCCCAGAAATGCTTAACACCAAAAAATATATGAAACTGAGAGGACACCATATATGGCAAGCCACGAAATCCTGAATTACGTTACTTTTCGCACTGTCAAAGAACCTTCAAGGGATAGTGATTTCCTTTGCAATCTCGTTTGACGTACTTTTTCAACTTGTTGATCCGTACACCTCAGTAGTGTTCATCACTACTGTTGTTAATTATACTTTGTAAGATTTGCAGTAAGAATCCCTATTTCTTTGATTGACTTGTTCCGTCGTTTCTTGGTAGAATATTTTAAACATTATGAGTGAAAAACACGCAGTACTGGTGTAATATTATGTTGTAAAATATTACACCTGTGTTGTGTGTATTATTATTAATAATTCCTATTTCTGTATCAGCAAATAGTGCAAGTACATTTCCCGGGATATGAAACGAACTTTGTCACGTTTTTGGTTAAGTTTTGCAGGCTTTCACTTCTGTTTTGATTCCTGTGTCTTTTCTGACATGAAGTAGTAGACCTACGACTCTAAGTTATCAATCTGCGCACAAAAATAACCTGTTAGTATTTCTGAAACGGTCCAAAGTTTGTTCATCAATTCGATTTTGTATTTGCTTTATGGTCAGCACACCACAAATGCGGCACTGAAAACACACGTATCTCCCCCGAAGTTAGTTCTTCTTCTAGTAACATCAGTTAATTGATGTGCCTCTCATCTTCATCCCATAACATTTTATGCGCTTCGTTATGACTTCATTTCTGATGGTAGTTCTCGTACTACCTTCAGATCTGCTGCTTCCAAGGAAACTACAACTACATATCAACTCAAACTTCAATTTCTTAACTATTAAAAATGTAAGAGAGACTCAGTAAATGTTCTCAGAATTTACAAACTCGTTGAAATTAATCGACTAAACATAAAGTTCCGCTAGCTGCAAGAGGAAAGTGTTCTTCATGGTACTGCAATTTATCACACACAGTAGTACTACTTTAGGATATATCCAATCTAGAGGACGATTGGCGTATATTGTTGTACAACATGCACCAAAATATAAAAACATAGTTTCATGAATACTGACGGTCTCGCTGCCCCAGAGAAGAAACGTTCCACGTTGCCCAACAGCAGAGAGTGTCTATGTTACGGAACAACTGAGTGTCACAGTGGATTCCACTGGCCTTGAATTAGAGAGGACCTGCGTCAAGTCCACATCTAGCCATTCGGAGATCACCTAAATCGCTTAAGACAAATGCCGGTGTGGTTTCTTGTATAGGAGATCTTTGATTGTCTTCCATCTCTGATCTCGTGCTGCGTCACCAATGACAACACCGCTGACAATCCATCTACGTCTACATGTATACTCCTCAACTGACTTAAACAGAGGCGGAGGGGGCCATCGGCTTACTTTCACACTGTTTCTCTTCCGTTACAACCTCAAAGTTCACGTGGGAAACCAAATATTTAAATATTTCCATTCGAACCCTAATTTTTCTTATTTTTTTTCGATGATCATTTCTCCTGATGTAAACTGGCGTTCACAAAATATTTTCGCATTCGGAGGAGAAACTTTGTGACGGAAATTTCATTAATTTCTCACCGCAGAAGTCTTTGTTTTAGTGACTGCCACCCCAACCCACTTATCGTATTCGTGGCACTCTCTCGCCTATAACACAAAAGGAGCCGTTCTTTGAACTTGTTCTATATCATCCATCATCTTTTTTGGTAAGGATCTCGTACAGTGCAACAATATTCCAGGAGAGGACGGAGACGCGTAGAATTCAGCTTCTTTAACAGAACTGCTGCATCTTCTAAGAGTTCTGCCGGTAAAACGCTATGTTTGGTTCGTCTTGTCCACAACATTTTCCGTGTGATCGTTCCAATTTTAGTTGTTGGTAACTGTAGGCTTTTGGAGTTAGGTAACTTGTAGTGTAACCGAAATTTAGCGGATTTCTTTTCGCACTGATGTGGATGACTTCACGCTTTCATTATTCAGAGTCAATTTCTATTTTTCTAACCATACAGATATCTTATCTAAAGCATTTTGCAATTGATTTTGATCTTTAATGACTTTACTACACGGTAAATAACAGCATCATCTGCAAATAGTCGAAGGGGGGTGGTAAAATAGTCTCCTAAATCGTTCATCTACATTAGGAACAGCAGATGGCCTATAACTCTTCCTTGGGGAGCAACAGATATTGCTTCCGTATATCCCGACGAGTTCCGGTAGATTACTTCCAATCATCCTACCTTGATGTCTAGAGCGCGTTACCTACTTCTGCTATATATGAATGACTGTGCAGAACACGTACTAAAATCAAATTACACGTTTTTTGGTAGTGTTAATCTCGAGTGCTTTACGATATCGTACGTCCCTTCCGTTGTATGAACAAGTCATATATATGAAAACTATGTTCATACTAAATCACAGTAAGACTCAGTTTTTACAGTTTCTAACTCACAATTCAACAAGTACCGATATTTTGATCAGACAGCATGGGCGTATTATAAGCGAGACGGAACAGTTCAAGTTCCTAGGCGTTTGGATAGACAGTAAGCTGTTGTGGAAAGCCCATGTCCAGGATCTTGTTCAGAAACTAAATGCATCTTTATTTACCATTAGAACAGTATCTGAAATAAGTGACACTTCAACACGAAAAGTAGTCTACTTCGCATATTTTCATACGCTTATGTCATATGGTATTATTTTTTGGGGTGACTCCTCTCATTCAAAAAGGGTATTTTTGGCTCAAAAACGGGCTGTTCGAGCTACATGTGGTGTAAGTTCGAGAACCTCTTGTCGACCCCTATTCAATAGTCTGGGAATTCTGACATTGCCCTCACAGTGCATATTTTCTTTAATGTCGTTTGTTGTTAGCAATATTAGCCTATTCCCAAGAGTTAGCAGCTTTCACTCAGTTAATACGAGGCAGAAATCAAATCTGCATGTAGAATGCACTTCCTTGACTCTTGTGCAGAAAGGAGTGGAGTATTCTGCTGCATCCATTTTCAATAAGCTACCACAAGAACTCAAAAATCTTAGCAGTAGCCCAAACTCTTTTGAGTCTAAACTGAAGAGTTTCCTCACGGCTCACTCCTTCTATTCTGTCGAGGAACTCCTGGAAGAGCTAAAATATTAAGGAAATTCCAGTGTTACATTGTTGATTTTCTTTATTTAAACTTACGACTTGTCACCTGAATATGATTTTTTATATTTCGTTTTATCTGTTTCTAATATCGTGTTATAATTGCATGTATTCACTCGTTCCATGATCATGGAGACTTCTCCTTAATTTGGTCCCACGGAACAATAAATAAATAAAACAGCTTACAGCAGACACACTGTTATCCAGAATTTTTTCTCGCTAAAGGTGTCCTCACTGTTTCTGTACGGGAGAGGTAATGATGTTTCAGTTATTATCCAGAGCAAATGAAGCAGCGACCATGAAACTATGTGATGGTATTACTCTTTCGCTATGTATTCACCGTCCAGTGCGAATGATGTTTCACTAACAATAGATAGCTTGGCGGAGACCTTGACTGTAAAGGTCCGTAATTTTACTGTTCAGTAAGCTTTCCCCCTCAGAAGTCATCTTATTGTTGTTGTTCTGAAGAAAACATGTCGTGCAGTCGTTTCTTCATCTAAGGATCGAGGAGGAAGTCAACGGGTGCCATATCAGTAAAGAGGGTGAGGCTAAACTCGATAATCCAAAGAATTAGCATGTGTGACTGTATCCAGTGCAAGACAAGCTGGGTAGTTTCCCGCGGCGCTTTGTCTCTAATGCCCCCTGTGACGTCGTCACTAGATTTACGCAGAACGGTTCTGTGACAGCTTGGTGCATACAAGCATAACCTGTTAACACAATATCATGTTCAGCCCCGAGAAACACACAGCTACAGCTAGCGCGATAATGCTTCGTTATTGTCTTCGGAAGTCGTGATTGAGAGTAAACAGTCGCGGAGCCCAGAGGGCTTAGAGCCTTCGCATTTTAAAATATTGCGCACGATGTTTAAAACTGATCCATGACTGACTTTTGCGTTTTACACTTTCATGTTTGTTATGATATGCCGGTCTTCGAGAAACGGGTCTTCGAGCCCTGGAGCTGTCCTGGGCCTAAACTCATCTCACGTTTTCTTTTAATTCATAGAGAGATCGTCTGCCATTTCATAATTCAGCAGTCAGGCTGAATACAGTAATGGAAGCGTCTGCGTCACCTGAACACTGCGACGGGTTATGGTCCATTGCTGCCGTACACTTTCATTCAATGAGCAAGAACTGTTGGAGCATTTCTCTCCTTCAGTTGCAGAAACCAAGTTAGCGCACGACAATGGATCTAACAATAGACTTTTCCATGTTGTGTAAGCTCCTCTAGTGGCATACTACTATGATACAGGGCCTTCAATGTATTTCACAAATCAAATATGAAACATGAGAGTTTTAGATTACATTCTGGGCACATAGATATATTGTTTGTGGTTTCTAAAAACGTTTTTAAATAAATATCTGATGGTTCTTTTGACCTGGCCACCGACCAGTTCTTACTTTGTTTCTCTGTGATCGTCGACAAAGTCAAACACTCTACAGTGAGGGTATCAACAACTAGGTTTTTCGTTGGGAGAAATGTATTCGTTGCCAGGGGGACAACGTTGAAAAATAACCATGTAGACCTGAAGAATAAAAACGTAGAATGTTAATAACCTTTGTTTTAATTAAATAGTCTTAAGGGTTTTCACATACACATCGGAGGCTTTAGTTTTCAGCACGTCCTCGTATATTCAAAAAGTTTCAGCCTGGAAGCGTTCTTTCCTTTTCATGCAACGTCTTTATATTATTATTAATGAACATCTAACCGAACATGATGCTAAACTGTGAAAAGCCGTCGTGGTTGTGCTACTAGATTAAAACAGGTTCTGTCACAGACCGCTGTTAATTCTTCCAATTATTTGTTTAAGAAACTAAATAAATATCTCCATTTTCATCGAACTGTTGAGGAAAACGTTCACACTGACTACTCAAGTTAACATTTATGATCTTAGAATGACATGTCATAACTCATTCCAGGAAAATAAATTTAGGAAAAAAACTTTAAATTTGTTTTCCCCTTTGAGCTTTTCTCTAGAGTTAAATCTGTATGATGGCGCTAAATTAAATATTATTCTATTGCACCAATTTCAGGAGCTACTTAAGCATAAATACCACACCATTAAAGCCATTAAGGCTAACTTATCCAGTTTAACATATATTTCACACTAACGAAACGCACAATTTCGGGTGGGACACTTACTGCTGAATTTTGTTAGTAAAAATTACAGCATAATTTTGAAATGTATCAAATTTGGGCAAATGATGCCATACTGACATTTTATGAATGAGGTCAATGGCAAGTACATCCGACAGCCATCATATAAACACCTGAAGAAATAGATCCCGTTTCACTGCACCCATTATACACTTTATCGTAATTTTTTTTTTCATTGGAATAAGAGTATGTTCGTCTTCATCATAAGAAGAATCTGCAACACTCATGATTTCTTTTATTGATTTACATTGGGAAGAATAGGCTTCAGGAAAAATTCTCACTCTCAAATGCGTTTTTGATTATGGTGAGACAGAGCTGTATTTCTTGCTCTGTGTGATGCTCTCCATTTTTCTGGTAAAGGTAATGTAACGTAACAGGGGTTCATTTTCCTTTAATGACCCAAGTTTTTTTGTAGTTACGAGGAAATGCAAATTTATTTTGTACTTACCCTTCGGCAAAAACTCGTGCTCGATTGTCAGTCTCCTGGTTAATTATTGTTTCAATCGACAACACTGAACGAAAATAAAATCATAAGCAAATGAGACACAGAGATTTCGTCATATCAATCGTTGACTTTTTGCAACAAAATGTTGTTTATTTTCTGATTCATGTTGTCGTACATGTTTAAGTACTGAACGAGAATAAAATAATAAACAAAGCAGTTACGGAGATTATATGACACCGGTTATTTACTTCCTGCAACAAAATAATGTTTGTTTTCCGATTCATGTTTCAGATCTTGTTTAATTAGTGTTGGCAGCATAAGCGAGATTTTATTTATTTCTTTTCAAAATATAAATGAATACAACGTTTAAATGAGGCATTCCTGGTAACTTAGTAACTATTGTCTAGATACTTCTGTTAGTTGAATATAATCTTAAACAACTTTTTCATCTCCTCTAACGGGGTATCTGAATCATCCACAGAGCTATACTATGTTCCACAAGGAAAATCCAAGTCCCACGAGATGATAAAAATTGTTGTTTGAAGCACTCTACCCAGAATTGTTTTCGAAGTCGAACATATATATTGTGTGTTACAATTTTATTTTGCACCGCACTATTTCTATCTTTCTCATTTACCTTTCTTTGTGACGTGTTTTGTGATACGTTTAACAGTAATTAATTTAATAATACAAATTTGCAGCAAATTATTACCTTCACTTCTTGGGAAAGACGTTAGTTGAACTATTACGGATTGTCCATTGATTACACAGAATGCAGTGCACTTCTAGTGTGATGGACCACATGAAAGTGCGAGACAATACCACTTTTCCTTGCTAGTAGGTGATTATAATAAACCCATTAATTGGATAAAAAGTAGTCGTATTGCTGTTAGACTTGTTTTTTAGATGTTGAATGGACACAAGCATACAGGTAGGAGCTGTTGGTGACGAATTAGAAGACAGTATCAGAGAAGTGGTTGTCCTCATCAAATGATGTAAAGCGCAACATACGTTCACCTAAGGACACCTAAAGGGAGAACTCACAGCTGCCAAATTTTGGTCGGCTGCCAAAAATACCTTACAAAGTATTACAAAGTTGTGATCCATGCAATAGAAATACCAAAGAAACAATTTAAAATAATTTAGAAAAAACGATCAAATGTTTGAAGAAATAATTTATCTAAAACTAGGACAAAAGAGATTAAAGTAAAAAGTAAAATTTGACACGCCTTTGAATGATTCTTGAAATCATCTATAAAAGTTTGAATATTGAATCAAAAATGTGGCTAACGTTTCTTTACAAAATCCCAAACAAAGAAAGGCAGCAGCTGGAACAATCGTACGTCAGTTGAGCAGAAACCTCAGTAGAATCGAAAGTTCCACTGGAACTGCTATGTGATTTACGGTTCCAGTTTATTATGTTTCCTATATTCATAGTTGTTTTATCAAGAAAAGTGAGTGAGGAAAACAGTGACATCTTCAACACTTATAAGCTGTCACACGCATTCCCTGTCTTGTTATATGAAGAATTCTCTGATGCAGAAAGGATTCTCTTCTGAAAAATGTTTCAGAGTGAAAAGTTTTTAGAACTCTTTCAGATGGTAAAAATATGTCAAGGCCACACGACAGCAGACTGCGTACTCTGCATAATATCCCAGACAAATATCATCTACACCATTCAAAATTCTTTGATTTTATGTTAAACACTGAACTTTAAACTCTCAATTGCCAGCTCATTGCTGTACATCATTCGGACATCATTACAAGGTGGGTCAAATGTTCCTTTAAGGCGTTTTATTTCTTGCTTTTAGACAAATCGTTTCACGGACAATTTGTCTATTTTTTCCCTTATTTTTTTGTGCAGAAAGCGTTAAACATATTCAAATATCAATCGATGTTCTATTAACGTTAAGACTATAAGACTAATGGAAAGCAAATGAAGAGTCGATTGGGAGTTTTAAGTTCAATGTTTAGCATATAATTTTAAAGAGTGCTGGAGGAAATTAGTCTGGTGGATTTCCTTAATTACCCTGATTATTTTCAATCAATTAAATCTTTCATGTAATGAATTTTCACTTTGCTTTGACACTTCCTGGTGGATTTAAACTGTGTGCTGGACTGGAATTCGAACCCAGAACTTTTGCAATTCACAGAGATTTACTCTATCAACTCATCCGAGCTACGAACCTGATCCTTCTTAAGAGTATTACTTCCACCAGTCCATCTCTTACCTGCCAAATTTTATCCATTCTCCCAGGAGTGACAATTGCGGGATGTATGCAGATGAGCTTCTGTGAAGTATGGAAGACAGCAAATGAGGTACTGACAGTAGCGGAGCTGTGAGGACGTGCCGTGAGAAGTTACTTGGATGAGACAGTAGAGATCGTGTCTGTGAAAGGCAGGGTCACAGGTTCGGGTCCCACTTTGACGCACAGTTTTAATCTACCAGGAATATTTTTTGGAAGACAAGACCTCACGCTGGTCACTTTGATAGCCGATTTTTCTATCACCCTCTTTTGGCTATGAGAAATCTGACAAAAATCCATTGTACTATTTGCTGTGAATCTTCCTTTCCCTTCGGCACTTATTCGTCGCTTTTGCTGGCATGCTCTGTACTCTAAAATAGCATACAAGCTGCATCACAGAAATATTCACATCAAAAATAGGTATCGAAAAACATACATGGGCATATATTTACAGCGATGTTTAATGTTGCATTAGCAGCCATATTACGGAAACTGAGGCTTCCTGGCCCCCGTATACTGCATCCCTGCCAGTAATACAGGAACTGCTCTAATTAACTGCTTCTGACCAAAGAGAATAGGAAGTTGTACTTGGTTGTAGGTCAAAACACCACCCTAATAATCACACCTGTGACAGAAAACCAAAATAGTATCCATTCATAAGATCGAACTTCAGTTTCTTAAAGGATAACCTAAATTCCATTGCCAGAAAGGACAATCTTCGCACAGATATTCACGTCCCAGAAGCGAAACGGAATTAGTTTCATCTCACTGCGTACTACGAAGGTATAAGGGAGATTTTCTTTGTTTGTAAGCCAAATGTCAGAAATTCAAGTTTCTTGGCAGATATTCCCAGTTGGAAATAACTTCTGCCGCCTACCTGCACCCTGGCATTTAGCAGGAAAGAAACGAGCTCTAAGTTTGACCGAATCTCAAACATCCCGCAGTGATAGTCTGATGTCAATACAAAAGGTAAAACAAGTATTCAGACAGAAAGAAATCAGTACCTACCTATACGAATGTTTAAGTGTTAAGGGGTTTGAAAATGCTGATCTCATCAGCGTAGTACATTGTATCGGCTGCCAGAGAATTAGTTATTGGGATACATCTGTAAACAATAAACAATCGACTCAAAAACAGCTAGATGAACGAGGCACAATTCAACAGCGGTGAATGAACTTATTCATAAAACTTCAGTGGTACCTAAAGTATCGAATGGCTCTCAGAATCGCCTACACAAAAATCGGTAGACATTTGAGATAAGCGTTGTTCTTACAAGTAACTAATAAGAAGTGAATGACTCAAAGTTCTTTACAAGGAAAATAACTTAAAAGGTTCACAAGAACAACTCACGACACGATGGAAGGGTGGCAGGCTGGTAGCAGATGTGACAGTTAAACGTAGGTACAATGTGTAATAAAGTGTATATTACTCATATATTTACACATAAAGTAAGAAAAACATGCATCGTTCTAACGTATTCTAAAACTGCGTATTCATATGACACACAAAGGGCGTCAACTTTTGCTAGGACGGTGGTGATCAGGTGGACTGTGGCTCGTTTTAAACCTCACGAATGAGAAATATTGCTCCACCACAGTTTTGGCAACAAATTATTCATTGCTAATGTCGCGAGTAAAATCTCAACCTCTCATCAATTTGTCTTGGAATGATACAATTGACGGATAGGGTTGTTAAATATGAAGAATTCTTTGGCACCATTCAATGGGAATTTGACATGCCCGCAGAGAGTTACATTGATTAAATTCTTTCCATTTGATCCAGTACCGATCATCTGAGAACGGGTCCACTAACCAAACATTGCATTTCTTCGATTTAGGTAAACATTGATAAAGGGAATTCTCCTTATTCATCAGGCATATCTTTTTGTCTTCTGTGATATTATTTGGGAATAGCTTCATATGCGACAACCTGGAATCTTCATTACTTGTCCGAAGAAAATCTTTCCTTGGACTAAACTGTCGTTAAGGTAGAGTCAGTAAAACTATCCCTATTCAGAAAAGTTATACGTTGTTAACTCGTTTTTATTTGGTCGCTTTCTTATCACTCTGCCCGCTCGGTATAAATTATGTAGATGATTTTAAATTAACATCCCAATGGGCTACAGGTATGAAATCTTAAAGATAGCTCATAACTGGTGTAAATGCAATATTAACTCATCTACATCTACTTCTACGTAAATACTGTGCAAGCCACCATATGATGTGGGGTGGAGGGTACCATGTACCACTACTAGTCGCTTCCTTTCCTGTTCCACTCGCAAACAGAGCGAGGGAAAAACGACTGCCTATATGCCTCCGTATGAGCCATAATTTCTCGTATCTTATCTTCTTGGTCCTTGTGTGGAATGCATATTGGCGGCATCAGAACCATTTGGCAGTAAGCTTCAAATGCCGCTTCTCTAAATTCTCGTTTGGTAAGAGTCGGAGTAGAAGTTAAGAAGGTTTGACGTCATCTAACGATGTGTGGAATACGTGAGGTATTCGTACACATAGGCGAAGCTGTATGTAGGAAGCAGTTTTATATACGTAAATAATTATTTAAGTAAGAAATGTTGTCTCAGAAAAATGTTTAAACTCGACTGAGAAATTTTACACAAACAAGGCTAAGAAACAAAAAATAAATTTTTACATAAGAGTAAATTTTGAACACAGCATCTTTTTAATTCAGACAAAAAAGTATAAAATAATTTCTACTAGTCGCACACAGGTTTGTAATGTCGTATAGATACTTTTGAAAATTTATGTTTGTAAATTTTTTACAGCTACAATAGTACATGTATGATCTATAACGTAAAATGTGGTGTGCATGAAATATATAATAACTAAAAAATTTTAAGATGATCTGTTCGAGTTATAAATCTGTCTGGTGCTAGGAGATTTGATTTTATATTTTGGAGCCCGTTACTTTGCAGACCGTTACACTGAGAGCACGATAGAAATAGTTTTCTCTAAGCATTACGCGGATCTTCAAACAACTGTATGAGTTGTCATGAAATGTGTTGTTTTCGACATTCGGTAGTTGTATGGGCTGTACAAACTAAACTAAAGGGGCAGGATGTTTTTCAAACGGGTGATTATTTGTCATTGTGAACTTCGGATGTGAAGTGACACCAGAGATCACCAGACGGCACAATGTCTGTCATAAGTTGTTGGTATCACTTATCATAAAGTTATTGTGACTGTTTACTGTAATGAGGAATGACTAGATAGACGTTGATGTACCTTGAGAGCAGTTTGATGTAATATTTGCGCTGCCTATAATTTTGTTTACAGTGAGACGGCAACTTATTTAAAGGCAACCCAGTAGCTGTGAGAATGTGCGACCAATTGTATAGTATGGTTCCAGTGTTTGGAGTCCTTATCAGTCAGGCATAACAACACACGTTGAACAAATTCAGATACGTGCTGCTAGAATACGTATAGCTTGTACGAAAATCTGACAGAAATTCTCGGGGAACTTACATCGAAGTCATTAGAAAACAACATTGTTCTCTCTATCGGTACGAAACTTCATATCAACAGGAGATCGACGACATTAGTACGATGTACCTTCAGCCATTCACTGTGAAATGATTGCGAAGTATACATTTGGATACATTTGTAACGCGGTAGTGAGTTATTCGTCGTTAGCAGGAAGGCAGTTATTGTTTACGGTTTACGGTTGTCTCCAGGTGCTACCTGTGCGTGTCCACTAGACCTGGTAAGGAAACTGCTTCCATAATAAGGGATACATTAATGTTATCTGAACGGTTATTTTAGATAAATAGCGTTTTTAAACAGCATCTTGTTTGTGAGTTACCATACACAATTCACTTCCTAATTAATTAGCTTACTTATGGACGTATCTGTGATGACGACAGGCAGTGACAAGTGGGAATAAGGAGCGAGAAGGCTGCAGAGCACAATGCGCAGACTATGTAAATATGTCCTTACACTAAGAGCTGTGAGTCCCTACAAGCTACTGCAGTCGATATCCCGCAACGCCTCTGCCTCGCTTTGCCTCCGTGAATGTGAGCAAAGGTTGTTTGGAAAGAAGCTGTAAGAGCTGACACCGTAAGTCGCGCACAGCAGACAAACACTTTGAGCAGCAGCTGTCCTAACAGCGCCGGAGTAACTCGCGGAAAGCTGCGACAGATCCCATTACTTCCGACAGCTTTAGTCCGGGAAATTCCTGTTTGTTCTCCGTCACGCAGCCAGCCGCGGCTCTAGCCGCTTTCGCCTTCGCCTCTCTCCCGCGATCGTCTAGCGGCGCCACGCGACGGCTAAAACTTCACCTGCGGTAGCTGGTGTCACGCTTCTGTTGTCTCGTACAACACAGGGTTTACAAGACGGTAGGGCCTTTCTAGTAACAACTTCTCTAGGCGTTATGTCCTGTAAGAATACTTTCACTACACTAACTCACATACATACACACACACCACACACACACACACACGCACACACACACACAAAAGCGGTCACACGTTGACACAAATATCCACTTGTGGCCCCCTTATATGTACATGTATTCGCGAACACGTATACGTTACTCCGGCAAAGTGTTAAATCAAGGCGTTGTATACACTGAAGAGGCCAAGAAACTGGTACACCTGCCTAATATGGGGTACGCTCTCCGCGAGCATGCAGAAATGCCGCAACACGACGTGGCATGGACTCGACTAATGTCTGAAGTAGTGCTGGAGGCAACTGACACCATGAATCCTGCAGGGCTGTCCATAAATCCGTAAAACTACAAAGGGATGGAGATCTCTTCTGAGGTGGTGATCTCTTCTGAAAACCACGTTGCAAGGCATGCCAGATATGTTCGATACTGTTCATATCTGGGGAGCTTGGTGGCCAACGGAAATGTCAGAAGAGTATTCTTGGAGCCACTTTGGACATTGGAATTTCATATTGTCCTGCTGGAATTGCCCAAGTCTGTTGGAATGCTCAATGGACATAAATGGATGCAGGTGATCATAATGGATGCTAATGTACGTGTCACCTGTCAGAGTCGTATCTAGACGTATCAGGGATCCCATATCACTCCAACTGCACTTCCCCCACACCATTACAGAGTTTCCACCAGCTTCAACAGTCCCCTGTTGACAGACAGGGTCCATGGAATCATGAGTTTGTCTCCATACTCGTACACGTCTATCCACCCGGTACAATTTGAAAGGAGTCTCATCCGACCAGACAACATGTTTCCAGTCATGAACAGTCCATTGTCGGTGTTGACGGGCCCAGGCGAGGCGTAAGGCTTTGTGTCGCGCAGTCATCAAGGTACATGAGCGTGCCTTCGGCTCCGAAAGCCCATATTGATAATGTTTCGTTCAATGGTTCACACGCTGCCAGTTGTTGATGCCTCAGAATTGAAATCTGTAGCAATTTGCAGAAGGGTTGCACTTCTTTCACGTTGAACCATTCTCTTCAGTCATCTTTGGTCCCGTTCGTGCAGGATCTTCTTCTGGCCGCAGCGGCGTCGGATATTTGATGTTTTACCAGATTCCTGATATTCATGGTACATTCGTGAAATAGTCGTGCGTGAAAATCCACACTTCGTCGCTATATCGGAGATGCTTTACCCTATCGCTCGTGCGCCAACTATAACTCCACGTTCAGAATCACTTCAATCTTAATAACCTATGATTGTAGCAGCGGTATCCGATCTAACATCTGCGCCGGACACTTGTTGTTGCCGACGGCAGCGCCGTATTCTGCCTGATTACATATCTCTGTATTTGAATACGGATGCCTGTACCAGTTTCTTTGGCCCTTCAGTGTAGAATGCCTAGGCAATATTGAGCCGTCTGGCTTGCTTCATCAAATTCTTTTGTGGTGGTCTAAGGTGGCTGTTACTTGTGTAGTAGCGTGTTGTTGGCGACCCCATTGGTAGAGGAATGTGAGTCTCTAAGGGCTCTGTTAACATCCTGAAGAGCAGATCAGGATACTGTGGAGTTCTGTGGAGCGGGCTCCTGTGCAGTCTGCAATGAACTGACCACATTGTGCCAGACTGTTGTGGGGGTCTTCTCAATTATTCTGATATCGTATCGCCATCGTGTTAATTCTAGCTAGTCTGGAGAGCGAAGTTATGTGCCGGTGGTACCCTTCTACCAAGTCCTCTAGAAAGCAGTGAGAATTTTGGTACTACATACTGTTCCCGCGCCATGATTACATCTGAAAGGAGATTGACATTCATTCCCATGTCAACGTTTGAACAGTGCTGTGATCTCAAGTTGGCCGTCTATTGTTAATATTGTCATAAATAGGTGCTGCACTTAACAAGTGTATAAGTTCCATCCTTTGTTTTATGTTGGTGGCTTGTGGTAAAAAAACTGTATTTCCGGCATTTGTATCCAAGTGTTCTTCTTTGTTAATGCATTGTAAAGGCCGCCTTTATGATGGATGATTTATTAAAAAGACTCAGGAACCAGCCATTTGACCGTGGAACTTGTACCTCTGTGCTATGAATTGGAACTAGGCTCTTAAGATGATTATTTGTGGATTTTAATTTGTCGAGTTCTAAGCTAGCCAAAGCTTTAATTTCTCATGCCGTAAGTTGGTAACGGAAAATAGCAGTATCATTCTAAGCTATCACTATTGTTTTCTTGGATCTACCACTGTTTCCATTTTGATGCGGCAACTACTATGGGTAGATACTGTTTGAAAATGCTAGTGCCTGAGATTTAAGTTATATCGTATTCGTGTATTTAGTATTTAAACTTTAAAGCGTTCACTAGCTGAAGTTATGTGGTTATTGTTGTTCCTTTCAAAATCTGCTCACTGCTGTGAACTTTGCGAAAACTCCTTTCACAAGTTTTAGTAATTTATGTGGTAACTGCAAATTAATTCTTCTGGTATTGAATTACGCGAAAGCACAGCTACATTTTCTAACTCAGGCTTTAACTTGTACAGTTTGTACCTAAGCTCTATGAAACTGGTGTCCGTTTCGAAACCTTTTCTGTGTAAAATTTGTGTTTCATCTTGCTTGCGTGTGGACCACCATCACACTTCTTTTTAGCGCGATGTGACTATAATTTGTAATATGAAGTACATAGCATATGTTACTCACCCTCTGAAAGTTGAAACAAGTTTTGGTTTTTAATAGTGATGTTCGAATTTCTGTAATAAAACAAAATGGGTAAGTGCGACTTGTGTAATGTAATTTCGGTCCAGTACCTTACCACTCCCTCCCCGCTACTTCCACCACAATACCTAGAACTCTTTTGGGTGTTATTTTATTTTAATCACGTACTTTTCCTAGTAAATGTATAAGATGCCTATGTATATTATATACTACGAAATGGGCACAGGCAATGTGTAAAATTATAATAAAGTAGAATGTTCAAATTAGAATTTTACATATTCATTAAAAGTTAAATCGAAGCATGAAAATTATCACAATTGCGGGTTTGTGGAAACTGTTTTGTCTTGAAGCAGATGCATTCGAATAGTTTTTAACAAGTACTAATATCTAATAAACGACTTAAAAAACTCCAGAATGAGATTCTCACTGTGCAGCTGAGCGTGCGCTGATATGGAACTTTCTGGCAGATTAAAACTGTGTGCCGGACCGAAAGTCGAACTCGGTGCCTTTGGCTTTCGCGGGCAAGTTCTCTATCGTATGAGCTACCCAAGCACGACTAAAGCCCCGTCCTCACAGCTGTACTTCTGCCAGTACCTTGTCTGCTAACTTCCAAACTTCACAGAATCTCTCCTAGGAACCTTGCAGAACTTTCCTGCGAAAGACAAAGGTTCAGAGTTCGAGTCTCTGTCGATACAAAGTTTTAATCCGTCAGGAAGTTTCAATTGAAAAAACTGTTTCCCATATTATTAAATTATAGCGACACTGTTTCTTGAAGAATTACTCTTCGTTATCTATACCGATCTACAAAATTTTTTTCACTGCAATTGCACAATCATCAACCACGACGTTTTAACAATCACCAAGAGCAGCCATCATTTTAGCAGAAGTGTCGCTCTGACACAACTGAACTCCAGAGGAACTGGGCAGGAACTGTTACAACAATGTTGTCTGTGGAATCTGTATTTGCCAAAACAAAACATTGTCTTTCTTTCTTACTTCGCCTGGAACGTAACTGGCATTGCATTAAATGCCTAGGCACAGTATTAAATAAGATGCATTTCATATCCTGCATAATGACTTTTGGTATTTCTTTATTGCCTAGGCATTCCATAAAATGCCGGTAACACATATACACACAGTTTGAGTTCGTACTAGGTAGTCGTAAGCAAATAGCAGTAATAAGTCTCAAAACTGTACGAAACACTGATGTAAACGGGGAGTGTTGCAGTACGGACACCCTGACAGGCCGCTACCGATGTAATACAGTAGCGTATCGAGACCAGTGTTATAAACTGATGAAAATTTCATTCCTGTACCTGTTTATTTAAAACATTTTTAGTACATGAACAAGTAGCTCCTGTAGATCACGAATGCTGTAAGTACATGATAGCTGTTCAGTCTATAGTTACTGGAATTAATCAAGTGGAATTCGCAACACAGTCTACCCACACAAAGTGCTCATGCAAGCTACCAATGTCTTTGGAGCTTTGAAAAATGCTGAATCATTGGTACGAAGGATGCGGGGACTTCAATTGACAGATCGCGGACAGTTTACGGTAGTGTGATGACTGCAGAAAGGACGTTGACTACAGTGTGGCAACAAGATTGGGCACGTGTCTTCCAGGGGAACTACATCACGTACAATCGGAAGATTGTTCGACTGACTGAGACAGGGCGGATGACAACAGTTGACATCCAGGTAGAAGGTACAGGTTCCATGAATTGCGGGAACAGATTAGAACAAGCGCGGATGAGATCCCGAGCTCACGTGGTTCGCTTACTGCTTGTATTATACCACAGACAACAGAGACTTGGATGATGTAGAGGCAAATGGCATTGTGTGGTGTTTCGTGATAAGTCTCACTAATGACTGTGGCTATCTGATAGACGCAATGTGTGCGTAGACGGCCTAGCGACATGTCCCAGGAAGCAAGGACTCTCGAGGTCCGAATACGAAATGGCAATTTCCGGCAGGAAGGTGCAAGATTCCACACTGCAGTTCGCACTACAAAAGCGATGGGGAATGTATTGGCCCTCAAATTGTCTGTCCAGGGACATGAATTTTCAGTTAACAGAGCATTACTAAGATGTACACTTTCATACTAGCCTCTTGCCAGCATGTACTTCAGGCACGGCAAGAAATTCCTCAAGATGACATTTTGAGGCTGTACAACCAATAAAAAAGCCCATTGTTGTCGGTAAGCGTCATACTTGTTATGACGTTAACCATGGATATCACTTTCTAATGGAAAGAAAGTTCAATCACTTAATACTTGCTATGTGTTTAACATCTCCACAAAGTCTGATAAATGTCGAATGTTTCATGATTTAACATTTTAAAAACTCTGTCAGCATATACTGTCTCATCAGAAGCATCCAGGCAGCCAAACATAATTAGAAATTGACCACAACATGTCACGAGACGCCGGCCTGTCACTATGAAAATAGGCAGGGAGTACTGTGTTGTCAGTGTAGAAGCGGAGAGACCAGAAATGGGCGGTCAGGAGACCTCAGTAACTTCGAAGGAGGCCTAGTCACTGGATGTCAGTGACGACGGGGACAAGTGCCACAACGCGATTTCCCAGAAACTTCGCTCAGTGGAAAAGGAGAAGAAACAAACGAAGACGTGTCTCCGCTTATCCGCAGGTACTCGACCGTTTCTGAGAAAACGACGGTCAATGCTTTCGAGGTACTTTAAATGCCTTTTACCGCTCGATAAGTACAAGTCGAAATGGTGGCGCAGTGGCGCCGCGGCCGGGCAGTTTTGCACTATGTGTTCATACCTGATTATTATTTTTATGTATTTATTTTATTTATTTATTTTCCTTCCATTTATCTAACCATGTTTGCAGTAGCTTACTACACGAATGTTTCTTGTCAAGTTAGGGGATAAAAGTGCGTTTTATTAGTTTTAACATTACAACTTGGTTTCACAATAAGTGTCATTTATTATATAGTACACGTTCGTATGGTATTTTCAGGAATTGTAATCTTTTTATACTCTCATAGTATGATATTTCATTCATATATCAATTGTTATACTCTTACATTTTGTTTATTCTTTAGCAAGATTTGGTGCATTCCTTTGAATGATACCAATCGTAGAAACATTCGAAAAATAGAAATTCCGGACACCACGACCATCGTGCGAAGGAGGTCTGTCACGGTTACATTTCTTCGTGCGAATTTCGCTCGGGAAAGAAACGTCGTTAACATTGCTAATAATTTCACACTCAGCAATAAATACGCACAACGGATTACCTTACGGAAAACTGACATTTGGAACTGATAATGAATCAAGATACACTACAGGTCTTTCACCGTAAACAACTTCAAATAATTTTCTCATTTTTTTTAAAATTCATTCACCAGCCATGCAATTAGCAGAAGGATAAGGACAACGTTATTTCAGTATACAATATGTGATCAAAAGCATCCACACACCCCGGAAAAATTACGTTTTTCATATTAGGTGCATTGTTCTGCCACCTACTGCCAGGTACTCCATATCAGGGACCTCAGCCGTAGTGCTTGCAGCATCTACCGAGTGAGCAGGAGACCTACCTGTGGTCAAAACCCGGCCTTGAGACAAATTTAATTTGTCAGCTCAGTCTGTAAATAAACTCACAGATGTCTGAGACTTGAAAATGTGTCAGGAAACACATAGTTGCATTTGACTAAAGCACCTACACCTGGGTTTCCGGCAGGATACCCAGTTCTGTTTGATCCTGAGGTGCCACTAGAATACAGTAGAAGAAACTCTGCAATGGTTTCAGTTTAGGGGGAATACCAAGTGGACTGTGGTGAGAATAGGTGGCGCGCATATGAACAAAGTCACTGTTCCAGGGTGACATGGTGGATAGTACATCTGCCTAGTGAGCAGACCCGGTTTCGAATCCCCGCCTTGTAAAAGGTTTTATTTGTCGCTTCGTCTGCATATAAACAAGCTGAACAATAATGGTGATCAACTCTGACCTTATTTCATGCTTCTTAACAGAAACGTTTCTGTCATGATTTTCCATTCTTATTATTCATGCTTGAGTTTGTTTTAGGAATTCTAGATTATGTCTGCGATAAAATACGACTAGCTAAAACTTTATAACCATTGTACATCGCAAGAATGAATGGCGTAGAGGACACTTGATGTGATAACAAAAGTTTAGCAGAGGAACAGAGACGAATGGAGAGTCATTCTAGTGACGATACGGGGCGCAAATGGGAAGTTCAAGGGCATACGTGTCTTTGACAAATGAGAGACCCTTATTGTCCAGCCCCCGGGAATGAGCATGTAGGAAACGACGAGCATGACCCGTTGTGCGCTTGCTATTGTCGTGAGTATCTTTGGTTCAAGGACGGTGAAGCCACTAATAACCAACAACTTGGCCGTCGACGGCTCATCACAGAATGTGGAGGCCGAAGTTTTGAGCATCTAGTGATGCAGCATATGTGAACACACTCATCCCCACATGTTTTTCAACATCGAGCATGGCAGTAGATGACCTTTGTGTATTCCCCTGTTGACCTAACAACATTAATTTTGATTACAACCAGCGAGGCCGTTGTTCACACTGAACAGTGGATCAATGGAAACAAATCGGCTGGCCAGATGGGTCACTTTCCTTGTGCTAATTGGACGATGGGTGTATCCAGATGTGCCATCATCCATTTGCACAGCTGATCAAAACATTATCTCCGCGAGGGGACTGCTGATGTAGAGGTGACCAGAAGACTGAATAAACAGCGAAATGATAACGTTCTGCGAATCACGGTGTGGAATATCAGATATTTGAATGTGGTAGGGAAGCTAGAAAATTAGAAAAGGGAATTGCAAAGGCACAATCTAGATATAGTAGGGGTCAGTGGAGTGAAATGGAAAGAAGACGAGGATTTTCGGTTAACAGCAGAAAACGGTGTAACGAGGTAGGATTCGTTATAAATAGGAAGGTAGGAGAAAGAGTCTATTACTGTGAACAGTTCAATATTAGGGTTGTTCTCATCAGAATCGACAGCAAATCAACACTGAAAACGATAGTTCAGGGATACATTCCTACATCGCAAGCTGAAGATGAAAGAAACAGAGAAAGTATATATGAGGAGACTGAAAGGGTAATACAATACTTAATTGGAGATGAAAATTTTATATTCATTGGGGACTGGAATGCAGTTGTAGGGGAAGGAGAAGAAGAAAAGATTACAGGAGAATGTGGGATTTTGGGAATTTGTGGCAAGGTCTTATGGGACCAAACTGCTGAGGTCATCGGTCCCTAAGCTTACACACTACTTGTTGTTGTTCTTGTGGTCTTCAGTCATGAGACTGGTTTGATGCAGCTCTCCATGCTACTCTATCCTGTGCAAGATTTTTCATCTCCCAGTACCTACTGCAACCCACATCCTACCGAATCTGTTTAGTGAATTCATCTCTTGGTTTCCCTCTACGATTTTTACCCTCCACACTTCCCTCCAATACTAAACTGGTGATCCCTTGATGCCTCAGAACATGTCCTACCAACCGATCTCTTCTTCTAGTCAAGTTGTCCACAAACTTCTCTTCTCCCCAATCCTATTCAGTACCTCCTCATTAGTTATGTGATCTACCCATCTAATCTTAAGTATTCTTCTCTAGCACCACATTTCGAAAGCTTCTATTCTCTTCTTGTCCAAACTAGTTATCGTCCTTGTTTCACTTCCATACATGGCTACGCTTCATACAAATACTTTCAGAATTGACTTCCTGACACTTAAATCTATACTCGATGTTCAGAAACGCTTTCCTTGCCATTGCCAGTCTACATTTTATATCCTCTCTACGTCGACCATCATCAGTTATATTGCTCCCCAAATAGCAAAACTCTTTTACTACTTTGTCTCATTTCCTAATCTAATTCCCTCAACACCACCCGACTTAATTCGACTACATTCCATTGTCCTCGTTTTGCTTTTGTTGATGTTCATCTTATATCCTTCTTTCAAGGCACTATCCATTCCGTTCAACTGCTCTTCCAAATCCTTTACTGACTCTTACAGAATTACAATGTCATCGGTTAACCTCAAAGTTTTTATTTCTCCTCCATGGATTTTAATACCTACTCCGAATTTTTCTTTTGTTTCCTTCGCTGCTTGCTCAATATCCAGATTGAATAATATCGGGGAGAGGCTACAACCCTGTCTCACTCCCTTCCCAACCACTGCTTCCCTTTCATGTCCCTCGACTCTTATAACTGCCATCTGGATTCTGTACAAATTGTAAATAGCCTTTCGCTCCCTGTATTTTACCCCTAAAAGTGCTAGAGACGTAGGTTTGCCTTTCCTTAATCTAGCTTCTAAGATACGTCATAAAAAATGGCTCTGAGCACTATGGGACTCAACTGCTGAGGTCATTAGTCCCCTAGAACTTAGAACTAGTTAAACCTAACTAACCTAAGGACATCACAAACACCCATGCCCGAGGCAGGATTCGAACCTGCGACCGTAGCGGTCTTGCGGTTCCAGACTGCAGCGCCTTTAACCGCACGGCCACTTCGGCCGGCGATACGTCATAGGGTCAGTATTGCCTCACGTGTTCCAAAATTTCTACGGAATCCAAACTGATCTTCCCTGAGGTCGGCTTCTACCAGTTTTTCCATTCGTCTGTAAATAATTCGCGTTAGTATTTTGCAGCTGTGACTTATTAAACTGATAGTTCGGTAATTTTCACATCTGTCAACACCTGCTTTCTTTGGGATTGGAATTATTATATTCTTCTTGAAGTCTGAGGGTATTTTACGTGTCTCATACATCCTGCTCACCAAATGGTAGAGTTTTGTCAGGACTTGCTCTCCCAAGGCCGTCAGTAGTTCTTATGGATTGTTGTCTACTCCCGGGACCTTGTTTGGACTCACGTCTTTCAGTGCTCTGTCAAACTCTTCACGCAGTATCGTATCTCCCATTTCATCCTCATCTGCATCCTCTTCCATTTCCATAATATTGTCCTCAAGTACGTCGCCCTTGTTTAGACCCTCTATATACTCCTTCCACCTTTCTGCTTTCCATTCTTTGCTTAGAACTGGGTTTCCATCTGAGCTCTTGATATTCATAAAAGTGGTTCTCTTTTCTCTAAAGGTCTCCTCAATTGTCCTGTAGGCAGTATCTATCTAACCCCTAGTGAGATAAGCCTCTACATCTCTACATTTGTCCTCTAACCATGCATGCTTAGCCATTTTGCACTTCCTGTCGATCTCATTTTTGAGGCGTTTGTATTCCTTGTCTTTTTACCTACTTGATCCTCTGCTGCCTTCACTACTTCATCTCTCAAACCTACCCATTCTTCTTCTACTGTATTTCTTTCCCCCATTTCTGGCAATTGTTCCCTTATGCTCTTCCTGAAGCTCTGTACAACCTCTGGTTTAGTCATTTTATCCAGGTCCCATCTCCTTATATTCCCACCGTTTTGCAGTTTCTTCAGTTTTAACCTACAATTCATAACCAATAGATTGTGGTCAGAGTAAATATCTGCCCCTGGAAATGTCTTACAATTTAAAACCTGGTTCCTAAATCTCTGTCTTACCATTATATAATCTATCTGAAACCTGTCAGTATCTCCAGGCTTCTTCCATGTATACAACCTTCTTTTATGTTTCTTGAACCAAGTGTTAGCTATAATTAAGTTGTGCTCTGTGCAAAATTCTACCAGGCGGCTTCCTCTTTCATTTCTTAGCCCCAATCCATATTCACCTACTACGTTTCCTTCTCTCCCTTTTCCTACTACCGAATTCCAGTCACCCATATCTGTTAAATTTTCGTCTCCTTTCACTATCTGAATAATTTCTTTTATTTCATTATACATTTCTTCAATTTCTTCGTCATCTGCAGAGCTAGTTGGCATCTAAACTTTTACTACTGTAGTAGGCGTGGGCTTCGTCTCTATCCCGTATTCGCCTGACTAAAAGTCTTATTCCTCCTGCCAGCGAACTTCACGAATTCCTACGATATCTAAATTTAACCTATCCATTTCCCTTTTTAAATTTTCTAAAATACCTGCTCTACTAAGGGATCTGACATTCCACGCTCCGATCCGGAGAACGCCAGTTTTCTTTCTCCTGATAACGACGTCCTCCTGAGTAGTCCCCTCCCAGAGATCCGAATGGGGGACTATTTTACCTCAGGAATATTTTACCCAAGAGGACGCCATCATATTTAACCACACAGTAAAGCTGCATGCCCTCGGGAAGAGTTACGGCCGTAGTTTCCCCTTGCTTTCAGCCGTTCGCGGTACCAGCACAGCAAGGCCGTTTTGGTTAGTGTTACAAGGCCAGATCAGCCAATCATCCAGACTGTTGCCCCTGCAACTACTGAAAAGACTGCTGCCCCACTTCAGGAACCACACGTTTGTCTGGCCTCTCAACAGATATCCCTCCGTTGTGGTTGCACCTATGGTACGGCTATCTGTATCGCTGATGCACGCAAGCCTCCCCATCAACGGGAAGGTCCATGGTTCTTGGGGAGGGGTGGGGGGCGGGGAGAGACACTACTTAATCCAACTTAAACTAACTTGCGCTAAGGACAACACACACACCCATGCCCAAGGGGAACTCGAGCCTCCGACGATGGGAGCCACACGAACCGCGACAAGTCGCCAAGAACGCGCGGCTTCCACACGCGACCAGAATATGGTCTTGAGATAAGAAATGAGAGAGGAAAAGGTTGATCGCGTTCTGTAACAAATTTCAGCTAGTAATAACGAAGGCTCTGTTCAAGAATCACAAGAGGAGGAGGTATATGTGGACAAGACTGGAGGGATATGGGAAGATATCAGATTACGTCATGGTTGTATGGAGATTCCGAAAGAAAATACTAGAATATAAGGCGTACCCAGGAGCAGATATAGATTCTGATCACAATATAGCAGTGATGAAGAGTAGACTGAAGGTTAAGAGATTAGGTGCTAAAAATCAAGAAGTTGCTTACGGAAGTACTAAGGAAAGACGAGATACGCTTGAAGTTATGTAAGGCTACAGCTACAACAGTAACGAGTAGCTCAACAGGCAGTACAGTTGAAGAGGAATGGACATCTCTAATAAATAGAATCACAGAAGTTGGAAAGGAATCGTAGGTACAAAGACGGTAATTGCAAAGAAACCATGGGTAACCAGAAATATTTCAGTTGATCGATGAAAGGATGAAGTACAATACTGTCAAGACAGCTCAGGAATACATAAATACAAGTCGGACAAGTCACTGAGAAATGAAATAAATGGGAAGTGCAGAGAAGATAAGACGAAATGGCTGTATGAGAAATGTCAAAAAATAGAAAAAGAAGTTATTGTCCAAAGGACTGTCTCAGCCTATAGGAAATTCAAAACAACCTCTGCAGATATTAAAAGCTAGGGTGACAACATTAAGAGTGCAACGGGAATTCCACTTTTAAGTACAGAGGAGAGAACTGGTAGTTGGAAAGACTACAATCAAAGCCTTTATGAGACAGGAGATTCGTCTGTAATGATAAAGAAGATACAGGAGTCGATTTATAATAGATGGGTGATCCAGTATTAGAATCAGAATTTAAGGGACCTTTGGAGGACTTAAGATCAAATAAGGCAGAAGGGATACATAACGTACTATCAGAACTTCTAAAATCACTTTGGGAAGTGGCAACAACACTTGTGTTCACGTTGGTGTGTAGAATATACTAAATTGCTGATATATTGTCTGACTTTCGGAACAATCTAATTCACACAGTTCCGAAGACTGCAAGAGCTGACAAGCGCGATAATTGTAGCACAATCAGCTGAACAGCTTATGCATCCAAGTTGCTGACAAGAATAATATACAGAAGAATGGAAAAGAAAATTGAGGTTGTGCTAGCTGACGATCAGTCTGACTTTAGGAAAGGTGAAGGCATCAGAGAGGCAATTCTGACGTTGCGGTTGCTAATGGAAGCAAGGCAAAAGAAAAATCAAGACACGTACATAGGATTTGTCGACCCGGAAAAAGCGCTTGACAACTGAAAAATGGTGCAAGATGTTCGAAATTCTGAGAAAAATTGGGGTAAGCTATAGCGAGAGTCCGGTTATATACAATATTTACGAGAGCGAAGAGGGAATAATAAGAGTGCAAGAACGAAGAGCTCGGATTAGAAAGGGTGTAAGACAGGGATGTAGTCTTTCTCCCCTAGTGTTAAATCTGTTCACTGAAGAAGCAATGATGGAGATAAAAGAATGTTTCAGGAGTGGAACTAAAATTCAATGTGAAAGGATTTCAATGATACGATTCGCTGATGACATTGTTATCCTGAGTGAAAGTGACGAAGAATTACATGATCTGCTGAATGGAACGAACAGTCTAATCAGTACGGACTATGGACTGAGAGTAAATCGAAGAAAGACGAAAGTAATGGGAAGTAGCAGAAATGAGAACAGTGAGAAAGTTAACATCAGGATTGATGGTCACGAAGTAGATGAAGTTAAGGAATTATGCCACCTAAGCAGCGAAATAACCAATGACGGTCGGAGTATGGAGGACATCAAAAGCAGACTACCACTGGCAAAAAGAGCATTCCTGGCCAAGAGAAGTCTACTAGTATGAAACATAAGCCTTAATTTGAGGAAGAAATTTCTGAGAATGTATGTTTGAAATACAGCATTGTATGGTAGTGAAACATGGACTATGGGAAAATGGAACAGAATGGAATCGAAGCATGTGAGATGTTGTGCAACAGACGAATGTTGAAAATTAGGAGGACTGATAAGGTGAAGAATGAGGAGGTTCTGCGCAGAATTGGAGAGGAAAGGCATATGTGGATAGCACTGATAAGGAGAAGGGACAGGATGATAGGACATCTGTTAAGACATCAGCGAATAACTTTCATGGTACTAGAGGGAGCTGTAGATGACAC
Source organism: Schistocerca americana (assembly GCF_021461395.2). Lineage (NCBI taxonomy): Eukaryota > Metazoa > Arthropoda > Insecta > Orthoptera > Acrididae > Schistocerca > Schistocerca americana. The sequence goes on from NC_060123.1 coordinate 457,294,758, forward strand.
AAACTGTGGAGGAAGACAGCGATTGGAACACGTACAACAAATAAATGAGGAGGTATATTGCAAGTGCTTCTCTGAGATGAAGAGTCTGCAAGTGCTACTTTGAGATGAAGAGGTTGGCACATGAGAGGATTTCGTGGCTGTCCTCATCAAAGCACCCAGTGTTCCGTGTTCTTCACAGCGATCACTCAACATCCTGACGCATTTTTCACCCGCAAAATACCCTGCAAGGCCTGTTAACGACCCCAAACGCGAACGACACTAATTCTATCTGACAGCCTTCTACCTGTCACCGATAACTGCAACTCTACATACCAAGCGACAGTCTGTACGTGTGCAATGACGACATCTGATAATGTTATCTGGTTGCTTCTTTTCAGGCATTGAGTTAAGCAGGTGATCATAATGTTTTTCTGCATCACTGTATTACTTTATTTCATATTGTTGAATCCATTTCTATTTGCAGAAGCGTTGTCAAACTCCTCTTCAACCTAGCTTCCATTAATAAGGAGGATCAGCATTGCCTATCTGGTATCTGTTCACTTTCTGAAAGTGAACTCATCTTCGTCTACCACATTAAATCTTTCGTATCTTTATTCTATATAGTAGTTTGGTCACACTTTGCAACTATTACTTCTCGCTAGAGATCGGTCCAACCCAACATGTCGAAACATGCATGGACACTTTCTATACAGGAAGAATAAACATTCAGAATGACCTTGTCAAAATTTTAGCTGCTAAGACGCACTGCGATTATTTTTTTAATTGTAAATTGCCAAATTCATAGTTCACCAGGTGGGTGGAGAATTGTACACTCCTAATGGAACTATAGCGGACTGCTCATTTGCAACATGACAGACATATATCAATGATTCAAGGCTCATCGGTTAACAGGTATCACGACTAGTCTTGCTCGTAATTGGTCAAGTGCAGTATTTGTTAACAATTTCTCAGAAACCATAAAAGTCCACAGTTACTGTTCACTCAACTTTGCAACTCAGGCAATATCCGCAATAATTAATAGTTGCTTTTGAGGCAGAATCAACGTTAACAATGGAATTAAGCCTGAATTGATATTTATTATGTTTAGTGCTTAATTTCAGCTTCAGTATGTGCACCCGCTTTTGCTTTATAAGAACTGACTCCATTCTGTGTATAAATGGAAGAAAGACTTACGCACGAAGTATTAAATATGCGCCAAAATGAAACATGCAGAACCCTGAAAGAAAAATTCTCCTTAAGACTTGTAGGGGTGGCGACAAAGTCCCGTTACCCCCTGTTAATAACCGACATAAATCACTAACCTTGAATAAATGACATGAGCATCAGGTCTTTAGGGGAGTTTTCTTAAGACATGAACCATGTACAGTTGCTCGTGAGAGACAGTTAACTGTTACCAATGGAGATCTAAGAGACTGAAATCGCAATTGATATTAACGTTGCTGATTTCTAGTCGTCTTCTACATGGTTTAGCGGATTCAAGAACTCGTACAGTACAGGAAGTCCCAAAACAACGAAGTTTACTTCAAGTAAAAGTGTGTATGGGATGTAATTAATCTATAGCTAACACTGAGATGAAGGTTACTGTTATCTCCACATCTGCAGTGTCTAACGTCAATTGGTCAGGTTTCCTGAAAGAACTCTGAGCAAACCGTTCTTTATCTTGTCAAGGCGAAGAAAGACAGAGTCTGTTGTGCAATCAGTCAATGGTATGACGCACTCGTATACAACAACGACAGTGATATGTATGAGTGGATTATTATATCTGTTTTACAAGGCATTTTAGGACCACAATTAACAAAAAGGATTGTTTAGTGGCAAACATCTTATAATTAAAGCATCAAAGTCTGAAAAATAGGTCAGAGTAGTTTTTAACATTTCATTTGAAACATTTTCTAACCAGTTGCAGAAATTAGTTCATTGTTTTCGTTGCATTCTTGGCCTGGATATAAAGATACCCCTGTATATCAGTAGGACGACGGGAAGACTGTTGATATAATTCAGATCCCACATGGAGCAACCAACGTGACTCTCGATGAAGATTTTTTTCGACTGTGGAAAGAAGTTTTATGGAAAATCTCGGACAATATAATTTTATATTCCTCCTTATGATTTGAGGCTTATCAGGAGAACATTTTTTATTTAATTTCAACCCTTTGTGCGTAATCTGTTTCCATTGCCACAATTTACAGACTGCTATAAGTATACTCGGTATGCAGGCGCAACAAACAGAGCAATGGCCGGGATCATTTCGTACTCTATCACAAGTCTGTCTAAATAAAACTAGTAACTACTGTGATGTGTCTGAAAATATTTATTTTTCTTTCGGCAGATATGCCTGGTGTAGAAAAATGTTTGTCTTCGTCATTGAAACGACGCTTCACACTATTGTGATGACTGAGGCTAATAAACAAGAAACGGTTTCGTTATTTCTAAAAAACATTATTAAATATTATCATGTGGTTTATGCTAAAGGATTTATTTTTCTCTGCTAGACAACTTTTGAAGAATTACATATGCAACAGTTTAGCTGGCGATGTGAACTGCCTCTTACTGGAAATATTAGTATGTCACATTTTTGTGAGGTTTAGGTGCTTCAGATTGGATGTGTCACTCCGGATATTAGCACTACGCGACACTACGCTCTCTCGTCACAGCCGACCGCGCTCTAGGCAGGAGGGGCTGTACAAACCGCTGTTCTTCGTGCGGCAAAAGCGGCTAACCGCGCGGTCTAACGAGCTGCTTCCCTAGCGGGAAAGAGTGCCAGCGCGGGCACGAATCCGCCGGGCGGATTCGTGTCGAGGTCCGGTGTGCCGGCCACCCTGCGAATGGTTTTTAAAGAGGTTTTCCATCTGCCTCGGCGAATGTGGGCTGGTTCCCTTTATTCCGACTCAGTTACACAAGGTCAGCAATTGCTCCGCAAACACTGTCTCCACGCGCGCATACACCATAATTACTCTACCACGCAAACACTGGGGTTACACTTGTCTGGCGTGAGACGTTCCGGGGAGGGGGTGGGGGGGGGGGGGGGTCCACCCTGAGTTACGGTGTGGGGTGGCGGTGGGGTGGGTGGTTTGCTGTGACCTGTTTTGGGGTTGTGAACCACTGAGGGCTACGGGGGACGAAGCCTCTGTCGTTTCTAGGTCCCTGGTTATACAAACACGATACACAAGTTCAATAGTTTGTAAAAAATACTTGCATTGCGTCTTACCAGCTAAAGTTTTGACAGTGTGTCTTTTATTTTTTCTTCCTGCGTAAAGAATTTCAGAGTGGATTTCGACACATCTGATTGGACCATTCCTTTCTCAGACTAATCTTCCTATAGTTATCTCATTTATCCAGATATGTTTCCTTCACTAACGTGATGATAGTACACTACCATACTGTAGATATGATTAGAAGTCACCCGTTTCAGATTTTTACCGAGAAGTGACTTCCTATTTTACACATCTTACACATATCTAAGTAATTCTGAAGGTATAATATCGATTTCTGCTGACATGTAAGAGGTCTCGCCACATTAGTGTATCACGTGTTTCTTCCACGCATTTGCCTTAAGCGATTTACGGAATCCCAGGTGAGGTATAATGAGTTTGTTATTGAAAGACTCGCGCCTTTTTAGTACATTTATATATTTCTCTCATCTACGTTCGTATAGTTTGTCTGCATTTTGTAGCATTTTTAACTTTAATGGTCTAAAATATTGCCTTCTTATTTCGTCCTTGAGACTGTCGAGTTTGCGTCTTTCACCCGTAAGCTAATGTCTTGGCGTCTTTGCATCTATTTTCACTTTATTTGCAGCTTCTTATCTGCTCTTCAACTGCAACAGTCTCTCATCCTTAGGGTTTTGATAACTGGCCAGACAATTTCCAGCTCTAGCCACTCTGTCCTACATTTCTAGTTGTTCATTTCTTCATTCTGTCCTTCTCTTTATCCTTCTGAATTTCTGCCTGCATTTCATCGCTAATTGGCTGTAGTCTTTGTTAATCCTTACACCAAAGAAATTGATTTTTGATTGAGTGCCTAACCAAAAGGTATCCGAGTTGGTATCTTTCTCTTTATCCTGCTCTTTTCAAATCAAATTGTCTTTCATTTTGGATGATAATATCCTCAACATCGATTGGAACCTACGGCAGGTGCTAGGAGAACTAAAACCGTCTTCTGACTGGCCTTGAGAAAGCACGTGGACGAAGAGTTGGAGATGTCACAGTGCGGAATTTCACCAATTACATTGCAGTGCGTGCAGTACAACATCTGATGTCATATTTTTGCGTCGTGGAGAAGATTGTGGCGAATGAGACGCGACATCGGTTTACGTGACTAGCAAAGTATATATTTTTGGATTCTCTTCCTCACAGAGTACGTGATATGAATATAAGGTGTTTAAAGGTATCAGGAAATTAAGATGCTCTCGAAAACTCTTCGTTTTAGCTGCGATTCCTTATAATAAAATAATGGGAAACCAATTATCGGTAGGTAAAGGCTTTCTGCAATTGATGTTTTTCGTGTTATAACTTGTGTGCATGCAAAGTATACCGTTTTAGTGACAATACACAATGGTGATATGTTAAAAGTGCGATTTTTGGTACAACTTGCATGTTTAACTATCAAATAAAGGCATTTGTAGATACAGTCTATACATAGATTCCTTGTTGCTATGTTGAAGGTGTAGCGCAGCTGATTAGTGAAAGGTAGCAGGTTGGCGTTCACCTCATTCCAAATCATTTGCAGCTTACATTTTCCAAAGGAGTCCGAGCTCTTTTATTCATTTCATAAAAGTATAATCACATAAATCGATGTTATTTATGATACAATAATGTATTTGCTGAATTTCGTGCTGCAAAGGCCGACATCTTGACTGGAATTTTTTACCTCAGACCATAAATCTTAAAATGACTCGTAGTCTATGTCTGGAAGTAAACGCAAGTTACACACCGCAAGTTTTCGCTATTATGAATCTTTCTGTAAAATATACGTGACTAGCAGAATATTTATTCATTGGATTTTCGAAACGAATCTCGATCTTGAAATATATGTCACGAAGTACATTATTTCATAGTGTTGGTAGTCAACGCGACGTCGAGAATATGGATATGACGCTTGTGTAAACTGGCATTAGACTCTGTACTTTAACCATATTCAATTTAAAAGACAAAATGGGATAAAAATCTATTTACGTTAACGAATAATTCCTACTAGTATGTATCTTACATCACTGTACAGCATTTTGTAGTGTTCCTCTACCGGTAATTCGCTGTTCAAGCCATTGCCGGGTCCAGAATCTTCTTCGCCATATTCTTTTTTGACAATCAATAACTGAGTTAACGCACCTATTTTATATGCATCCATTTTCGTGAAGATACTGTCGGGTTTTCGTACCGAAGAAAGCCGACGACGGCCACTGGAGAGCACCGAGAGCTCAAATCACGGTAACCGACTCGTCCCGTGTGCAGACGGCGTTGTCTCTCGTGAGATCGAATATCCCGTCCGCGTTCACGGCAACCTTAGCTGCCTCGTTCCGTGTGTTAACCAACCTCATTACTTCGTTGTAGTCAATATAACCAGATTACAGTGGGTTGGACTATTAAAAATATCACAATCTGAGAGTAATGGAGACACTCATAATTACAATTCTAGAAGGGAAACTCATATTTGATTGCCACTGGTGAATTCATCTTTCGCACAGAAAGGAGTGATGCGTACAGCTACAAAATTTTTTGACCATCTGACAATGGAAATGTATATCAAGAAGACAGCACAGATAATAATGTAAACTGACACACTTGGATGTGTACGATAATCAAAGCAAAGTTGTTCAAGCATTCATTACTGAATTTATATTGCTTCACTTCCTTTCTCAGCACTTTCATCTCCCATTATTTTATGTTCATCCAAACTTGTATATGGTGAATGGGTCTGTCCATCGTCTGAGGAGAACTGCTACTCATATACGTATTCAGTTACCGGAAGTACTCCTATTCAAAGCTTTTAGACACCGCTGGCTGTCGTTGTCGACTCTTCCACATACACACCTCCTGGTACTTTCTCTGTACATGGGGCACTGATGAATTCATTGTTTATCGTCCTGACACATCATCGTTCCCTTTCTCTTGCATGCATCACCAAATTTACGCCATGGTCGTCTGTGATTGCGTCTTCTAATCATAGCTATCCATGCTACAGGTCGAGAAAAACAAAAACAAAATGACTTCTCCTTGTATTTATGGCGCCTTTCGAGGTAAAATAATTAGAACTGAGCTGTGATAATGACCTTTTGAACATGTATCCTTAAATTCAAATTTTTTACAGGTGGTTTATCCTTATTCCACAAGATTTCGGGATTGCAGCCGGATCACATCGACTTCTTTCCACGATATTTCGGCTGACAACCTTACAGCCATCTTCAGGCGAGTGTTTGACACTGGAGATTGCTATTTTTTTTCTTTATTGTTATTTTGAAACCTGTATTACAGGCAGGCCTGCAGCAGCATACGGCGCCGCTCCTTGGCCGCAGACAAACACAAATATACAAATGAAGACATTTAGAGAAAAGACATGGAGGACATATAAACGGAGACAAACACTTTTTAAAATACAAGGTGCCGTTCACGGGCGTAGAGTCCTAGATAAAATTGTACACACACTTGGACACAGACAGAGACGAAAATTGTCACACGTGAACGTAGGTGCACAAAACGAAAAACACTGAACCACTGAAGCACAAAACGACGGCACAAACAGAACACGAGGCGTTGATCTCCGGCGCGCGAATGTCCACTAACTGTGTACGAGTCCGGGGACCTGCCAAGAGATGAGGAGGGGGGGGTGGGAGAGGGGAGAGCAGATACCATGGACAGGGGAGATAGGGGGAAGGGAGGAAGGGGGAGGGGAAGCCCCGGGGAAGAGGGGTGGAGGGAGGGGACGGGGGGAAAGGAAAGAGAAGGGAGGGAGGGTGCCTAAAGGAAAGGACACAGGAAGTGGGGGGGAGGATCAAAGTTGATAGGAGGGGTAGATGGAGGGGAGGAGGACATCATCAGGGAGGGGGAGCTGGCGGAAGCCACCTTGGGAGAGGGTAAGGAGGGTGGAGAGATGGAGATCGGGTGGGACGTGGGAATACAGGCGCGGCAGCGGGCAGGGGTGGGAGAGGATTGGTGAGACAAGTGGATAAGGAGGATCGAGTTTGTGGGAGGTGTACAGGATCCGTATCCTTTCGAGGAAGAGGAGGAGGTGGGGGAACTGGATGAGATCATACAGGATCCGCGTGGGGGAGGGGAGACGGATGTGATAGGCGAGGCAGAGGGCATGGCGTTCAAGGATTTGGAGGGATTTATAAAAGGTAGGGGGGGGGGGGCGGAGATCCAGGCCGGATGGGCGTAACAAAGGATAGGGCGGATGAGGGATTTATAGGTGTGAAGGATGGTGGAGGGGTCCAGATCCCACGTACGGCCGGAAAGGAGCTTGAGGAGACAGAGTCGGGAGCGTGCCTTGGCTTGGGTTGTCCGGAGGTGGGGAGTCCAGGAGAGGCGACGGTCGAGGGTGACGCCAAGGTACTTAAGGGTGGGAGTGAGGGCGATAGGACGGCCATAGATGGTGAGATAGAAATCAAGGAGGCGGAAGGAAGGGGTGGTTTTGCCTACAATGATCGCCTGGAGATTGCTAGTGGAGGTCGCTCTATTTATACGTAAAAGTGCCGCAAGACGCACATGCGCAAGTTACCGTAGCATGCGCGCCGCCTGTCGATTCCAAGGCCCTCTACAATATTACTGCATCTATGGAGCGCAAGTGAATGCGAGAAACAAGTAAAACATGCACGCAGACGTGTCCAAAACAATAAAATGCAAAATTTCAATATTAAAATTAAAATTACTTGTCGCTCGACATGTCAGAAGCATAAAAAGTTTTCTTTTGGTTGATATTCAGATGCAATCTCCATATGCAAATAAAACAGCTCTTTCGAAACCATGTCCAGTTCCCGGATTCATTGGATTCATTGTCACTTATCGGCAATAAGTTTACGGCCGATATAACGGCGCTGTTTCACCATGCCCTTTCCTCTACTTACTTTCTATTTGAATATTTTGAGCAACTTGACGGTGTTGCCATGGGTAGTCCTCTGTCCCATCTGGTAGCAAACTTTTATATGGAAGACTTTGAGGAGAGGGCTCTCGATTCGGCGATGTTTAAACCAAAAGTCTTCTGGCGGTACGTGGACGATACTTTTGTAGTGTGGCCTCACGGTGAAGAAGAGCTTTCACGGTTTTTACAACATCTGAATTCCATCCACACAAACATTCAGTTTGCGATGGAAGTTGAAAAGGATGGTTGCCTACCATTTCTGGACGTCATGATTAATCGCAGGGTGGATGGGTCATTGGGGCAGTCAGTCTATCGAAAACCCACGCATACGGACCTGTACCTGCAGGCGTCAAGCTGTCATCACCGGTCACAAACTATGGGCGTCCTGCGAACATTGGTGCATAGGGCACATGTCGTGTCTGATAAAGACAGCCTTGCAGACGAATCAGAGCACTTGAAATCTGTATTTCGACATAATGGATATTCTGCACATCAGGTCAGTACTGCTTTAAGGATGAAAAAACGTGACCATCCACAAGATCAAGAGGATAAGGAGGTGTTTAAGTCCAGAGCGTTTCTCCCATATGTCGGGAACATTTCATCGAAAGTAGGCAGAATTTTAACGAAACATCGTGTGAAAACAATCTTTCGGCCACCTACAAAGAATCGTGCTCTTCTGGGCTCAGCCAAGGATGATCTGGGATTAAGGAAGGCTGGAATTTATAAAATACCTTGCGAGTGTGGGAAAGCCTACGTTGGTCAGACCACACGCACAGTACACGACCGCTGCGTTGAACGTGAGCGCCACACTCGCCTTTTACAGCCCAGTAAGTCGCCCATAGCCGAACATTGTATTTCCACAGGACATACTATGGATTATTCGGCCACGAAAATCTTGGCCCCATCGAGATCCTTCTGGAATTCAGTTGTTAAAGAATCCGTGGAAATACGTTTGGCGGAAAATCTCATTAATCGTGATGGCGGCTTTCTATTGAATAAGGCCTGGGACCCGTTGATTTATTTAATATCAACCAAAAGAAAACTTTTTATGGCTTCTGACATGTCGAGCGAAAAGTAATTTTAATTTTAATATTGAAATTTTGCATTTTATTGTTTTGGACACGTCTGCATGCATATTTTACTTGTTTCTCGCATTCGTTTGCGCTCCATAGATGCAGTAATATTGTAGAGGGCCTTGGAATCGACAGGTGGCGCGCATGCTACGGTAACTTGCGCATGCGCGTCTTGCGGCACTTTTACGTATAAATAGAGCGACTTGAACTAGCAATCTCATCTAGAGGGTTGGATCCCCTCCTTCGAAAGCGTCAGATTGCAAAGCGTGGGATACTCTCAGGGTGGAATCTCCGTCTTCGAAGATTGTGTTTGTCTGTCTGTCTGTCTGTCTGTCTGAGTGCCCGCCGCTTGCTGCTGTCGCTGTTCGTTCGTTCGTTCGTTCGTCTGTCCGTCCGCCTGCCTGCCTGCATGCCTGCCTGCTCGCTGTCCATCGCCGTCGTCGTGACCGCTGCCGCCGCCGCCGCTGCCGCCGCCGCCGCTACCGCCACCAGCTGTTCGTCCGTCTGTTCGCCGCCGACCATCGCCGACGCCGACGCCGCCGCTGCCTGCTGCACGTCCGTCTGTCCGTCGCCGTTCGTCTGCAATGAGTACTCCCACCTCCACCGTCATCTACACCTCCCCCTCCCCCTCTCCCACAGTCACTTCCGGGAGTGCCTCTCCTGGCCTCCCTCCTAACACCTCCCCTTCCCTTCCCCCACTTACCCATCCCCCTATCTCCTCTCCTGCTGTATACCCACACCTCTACACCCTTCCTCCAGCCTCCACACCCTCAACAGCTCCCACTCCTACCCCCGCCATCACGTACGCCTCTGTTGCCTCCTCTGCTGCCGCCCCTCAGGTGGTTGGCTCCCCTCTCTCACCGACCCCGTCGCTTCGTCTTCTGCATCTCCCGCACGCATCACGTCGCGCCGAGCCACCATCGCCACCACTGAACCAGCTGCTTCTCCCGGTGCCTCCACTACGCCACGGGGATCTGCCACCCGCCACCTCCCCGTCCCTCTCTCCTCCTCCCAGCCTCCAGTCTCCAAAAAACCCCAAAAGCGCGTCCTAACCGACTCTGCTCCTGGCACTTCCCACAAAAAATCAACACCACCTCCCCTCCCCCTCCGCCTGACGTCACCATGGACACCACCCCTCCTCCTGCCACCCATACCTAGGCCCCCACCCTCTACACCTTTGTCCTGTCAACTCCCGATCCTAAGTTCCTCGACGCTCGTACCCTCACCAAGGAAATACGAAAGTACTTACCTGGTGCTCCCATCTCCTAACTCATTCCCCGCAGGGACTCAGTCCTTATCAAGTCCCCGTCCTCATCCTTTCACACAGACCTCCTGCAAAATCTCCCACGAGTTATGCTTGGCCCCCACGCCTCTCTGACACCCTTCCTTTCCGCTTCCACTCCTCGTCAGCCCCAGCCTCCCCGTCACCCCCCCACCTACACTGCTGTGATCACCAAGCTCAGCCCGGTGATCACAGAGGATGAAGTGTTGGTAGAACTGAACTCCCACCCGGACTTGGAAATCCGCTCTGCCCGCCGTATCCACAATGCCTCTGGTCCCACCTACCTCATGCGGGTATTCTCTGAATCCGCCCCATCCATAGACCATCTCCTCACCCAGGGTGCCCTGATATACCACCGTCGCCACCCTGTTGAATCCTCCCAATCCCCTCCCCAATCTTACCGTTGCCAGCAGTGCCTGATGTACAATGACCACTTGACTCCCAACTGCAAACACCCCCCACCTGTCCCCATTGCAAGAACCCCCACTTTCTTAAGAACTGCCCCAACCTTGCTGCTCCTCCTTCCTGTAATACCTGCAATGGCCCCCATCCCACATACTCCCACAAGTGTAAAGCTAAACCCCCTCCAGCCACCCCTGAACTTACAGTCCCAGTTCGCTCCATCGATCCCCCTGTCCATCCCCACAATTCCCTCCGTCCACCCCCCACGGCCGAGGACATCATCCGGTTCATTACCGTTGCACTCCAAAACATTCACCCTTTTCAGCGCCCCCACACCTTCCAACAAATATCCCTTGCTGCTCGCTCTGTTTTCCACCTGAACACCTTCGCCACTTCCTCCCACAACCAAGCCCACTTCACCTTCACCCGCCTCGACACCCTAGTTTAAGTCTCTTCCCTTCCCTCTCTTCCCCTCCTCCTTCCCGTTATGGCGCGGCACAAGTCTCGCATCCTCTTCCAGAACATTCGCTCCTTCCGCTTCACAAATACCTCCTCGTGCACACCCTCTCCCACCACCAGGTCAACACCTTCCTCTTGAACGAAACCTTTCTCCAGTCCCACCATTCTATCCGCACCTCCCCCTATCTCCTCCACTGCACTGACGCTCTTGGTCCTCGTGCGCAGGGTGGAGTCGCGATTGGCCACCTTAAGCATATCCCTGTCCGGCCACAACCTCTCCTCAATGACCCCACTGAACACCTTATCCTTAGCGTCTTCTTCCCCTCCCTCACCATTGCCTGTGCCACCATCGATGTCCGCTCCACTGCTCCTCTTTCTTATGACTTCATCTCACACATTGACCACACCTTCTCCACCTATGTGATTGCCGCCGACCTCAACATCCATAGCCGCACCCCTGCTGCCATTCGGCGGTGGCATCAGTTACTCTCCACAATCCAAGGTGACCTTGTTCCCCTTCCCCAGCACACCCGACCCGAAAGTAACACCACCCCCCGATGTTGTCATTGCCTCCGCCAACCTCCTTGGGCGTATCACTGTCGCCGTCCTTGACCCCACAGGTAGCGATCACCTCCCTGTCCTTCTCACCATAACGTCTGCAAACCACCCCACTCCAGCTCCGCACCCTGCACCCCCTCCCAAGGTCGTCCATGACTATCGCCGTACCAACTGGGATGCCTACCGGGACTCCATCTCCACCCAGGTCGAACGCCACCCTCTTACCTATCGCCGTCCTGACGACATCGTCCACGCCTCGTCCTTCCTTCAGAAGGTAATTACTGACGCCGTGGAGGCCCATGTTCCTACTAAAACCATCCACCCACACCGTCCCACTCTCCCTCCGTGGGCTGTCCTCCTCCTCCGTGAATCCCGCCGCCTCTATCGCTCCTCCCTGCGCACTCGTGACAGGGATACACTCCAACGCCACCGGCAAATACAGCGACACGTACGGAACCTTATTATAGCAACGAAACGCCGAGACTGGCGCCAGACCTGCACACGACTCAACGCCACCCTCCCTATCAACTCCTCCAAGTACTGGTCCGCCTTCCATCGTCTTACTGGTTCCGCTTCCGTTCCCCTCTACCCCCTTCTCCATAACGATCGCCCCCTTCCTGACAACCTCAGTAACGCCAACCACTTCGCTTCCCACCTTTCCGAGGTCTTCTCCATCCCCGATGATCCCCACTTTGATTATTCTCTTTTCCCCACCGTCATGGAACGTGCCAATACCTCGTTCGCTCCACTTGCTCCTGGTCTCCAGTACTTGGGGCAGTTGCCCCCCTCTGACGTCAACACTCCCATCACAGCACAAGATATTAAACTTCTCCTTCAGTCCAAACGCAACACGGCCCCTGGTCATGACTGTGTCACCTACCGTCACCTTCGAGAAAGCCCCTATTCCTTCCTAACTGTCCTCGCCCATCTCTATAATGTCATCCTCTCTACTGGCTTCTACCCTGACCTGTGGAAGACCTCCCACGTCCTCTTATTCCTCAAACCCAACAAACCCCCTTCTGCCGCCTCTTCCTATCGTCCCATCTGCCTCACCTCCGTCTTCAGTAAGGTCTTCGAATCCATCCTCTCCCACCGTATCCATCAGCACCTTGCTCAACACCACCTCCTCCCCCTTACCCAGTGTGGCTTCCGACCCTCCTTCTCTGCTGACGACCAACTCCTCAACCTTGTTCACCTTCTGTCCCTTCAGCTCAACTCCCGTCGCTCCGCCATTTTTGTTTCCCTTGACCTCCAAAATGCCTATGACCGTGTATGGCATCCCGGTCTCCTCTTTAAACTCCAAACCTATGCCCTGCCTATCAATTTTGTCCGTCTGGTCGCTTCCTTCCTCTCGCACCGTCCTTCCTATGTCACCCTCCACAACACCAACTCCCGTAACTTTTATCCCACGGCTGGCGTCCCCCAGGGTTCTGTCCTCTCCCCTCTCTTTTATCTCTTGTATACAGCTGATATGCACAAGCCACCCCCACCAGTCCACCTTCTCCAATATGCTGATGACACCGCCTTCCTGGCTCTCTATCCTACCCTTCAACAGTCTCAACGTACCCTCCAAACCCACCTTAACCAGTTCACCACTTAGTGTAACCAGTGGTTCCTCCGTCTCAACCCCTCCAAAACCCATCATAGGCCGCACCACTCGCTCCTTTCGCCTCCATGATTTCTACCTCACCCTTTATGGTCATCCTATCCAACTCACCCCCACCCTGAAATACCTTGGCCTCACCCTTGACCGACACCTCACCTGGACCCCTCATCTCCTGACCATCCAGCAAAAAGCCCATTCCCGCCTCTGCCTGCTGAAACTCCTGTCCGGCCGGACATGGGGATTGCATCCTTCTACCATCCTCCACACCTACAAATCCCTCATCCGTTCTATCCTCTGTTATGCCAGCGTCGCCTGGATCTCCGCCCCCACCCGCTTTTACAAGGCCCTCCAAATCCTTGAACATCATGTGTTCCGACTTGCCTTCCGTATCTGCCTTCCTTCCCCCACACGGCTCTTGTGTGAACTGATCCCCTTCCCCCACCTCCTCCTGTTCCTCCAACATCTCCGCATCCTTTACATTGTTCGCAGGCTTGATCCCCCCCACCCTCTGGTTTCCTCCTTCCTCTCCACCCCCCGCCCATTGCCGCGCCTCTATCGCTGTATCCCTCCCTCTCTCCACCTCCAAACCCTCCATCTCCTTCATCAGGGCAATTTCCAACGCCTCCCCCTCCCAGATGACGAACTTCCCCGTGACATCTACCCTTCCTTCCAACTATAACCTGGCCTTGTTCCCCCCCCCCTCCCCAGGGCCCCCTTTTCCTCTTCCCTCCTTCTCTCAGAGCGGATTTTCCTCCATCCTCCCCCTCCCCTGAGACCCTGCACCCCCTACATGCCTCTTTCCTTCCCACATCCCTCCCTCTTCCGCGCGCCCTCCGCTCACCTCCCCATCTCTTCCCCTTCCTCCCTTCTTCAGGTCTCCCTCATCTCCTAGCGCCTGGCAGATCCTCTGTACTGATCATCATCAGTGTGCCACATCAGTGTTGTGTTTAGTGCTGTTTCTCATGTGCGTCTAGAGGTGTGATTTTAACTGTGAACTGCCTTGAGGTTCGCCGTCAGTGTTACGTTATGTGCTATGCCATCCGTCGCTACCTTCATGCTCCTGTCGTACTGTGCCTTGTGTTCTTTTAACCGTCGCAGTGTGTGGCTTTTTGTGTGTGCTACATTTAAACAGTTTTTTATCTCCATTTTACAGTCACCCCGTTTTTTGTCTATTGCCTTTCATGATGTTCCCTCTTTTATATATCTATGTTCACCTTATTCTCTCCTTTGCTGTTTTTAAATGTCTTCTATTGTTTTGTTCTATGTCTTTCGGCTGAAGAGCAGCGCCTATGCTGCTGCCAGCCCGCCCCGATGGGGAATTGAAATACAATAAAGAAAAAAAAAAGCAACTAGCAATCTCCAGTGTGAAACACTCGCCTGAAGGTGGCTGTAAGGTTGTCAGCCGAAATATCGTGGAAAGAAGTCGATGAGATCCGGCTGCAGTCCCGAAATCTTGTGGAATATTCGATACGCCGGGAAAACTTCAAGACTCACATGGTTTATCCTTAATTAATTTCATGTTTTTATGGAATGAGAGGCACGAGATGAAGCGTACGGTCACAGGTCATGAAGATTATTAATTTATTATAATGTTGTCTTACAATTTTGTAGTTACTATGCTTCACGCACGAGAAAGCCACGAACAGCTTTACTATTCCTGAGGTGTTTTTTTTTTTTTTTTACACACTTCCGAGTGAGATGGAGCATGATAACCGGAGCATATTCTTCTGCCGTACGCACTTTATGAGACGACACGCAGTGAGAGTGCACTTCCAACACTGGGTAAGAGCTCTGTAGTCGCGCCATCCCTCAGCAGACTGCTCTGCCCCACTTTCTGCTGGCCCCAGGTCCTCGTAGATTGCAGCGAAATCCCGTCGGGTCACTGGGAATGATTCCCTGCATTTTCCCTCGGGTATATCTCCGACACCTTGAGATAACCCAGAAAAAGCAAATCTCGCTCTAGGTCGCATGCCACTTGTGACGCAGGAGGCACTTCGTTCCTGTCTCCAGCGAACTTCGTACCGCCGTGGCGACGGAAAACCTTAGGGTGAACGTTTCACTTCGTTACTCTCAGCGTCTCGGAATGCGCTCTAGATGTATGGTCGTATTTCCTTCAGACAGAGCTTGTCTACGACAATCCACAAAGATTTACGAGCCTCTCAGGAGCGCACCATCTCGTCGTCGAATAATGACTGCACATTAGCTTTCTGAAGTTCAGAATCATGATCTGTGATCCTGGTATTAAAATTAATGTGATTCAGGCTTCTTGAGTCACCGCCATATCCCCCTTCCCTATCATTCCACCGACAGTGCGCGAGCGCGCACGAACACACAGGAACAAACGAAACTGTCGACTTCTCTGATGTATAAAGGTTTTCATAAGATAACTGTCGCCAGTAGTTTGCGGTAGGGGTATCGCCTTTGACTAATAAGTAGTGTGTCTTGAATCAAACATTCGATCCAACACATTGCTGTGATTTGTAATAAAAGTCGTCACTAATAGTGGCTGAACACCCCAGTGTAAGGAGTCTCGTTCGCTCTATCAACAGCAAAAACAAAGAAACCGAAAGTGTGGACAGTTTCTGGACACACTCTTGCCCTTTGGGTGGTCAACAGCATGAGGAAGCTGAAGCCTGTAGCTGAAAAAGTGTTATGAGGCCCACGCAATTGGCAAACATTCCGAATTTTTTCACTATTTCGATCTCTGGAGAGGCTGCCAAGGCGGAGGTAACCATACAAACCAGACTGAATAACCAACGAAAGAGTAACATTTCGAGTTGGAGGGTGGAATGTCAGAAGTTTAGAATGTGGTAGCATAGTTTCAAAAGAGAAATGAAAAATCCCAATCTAGATATCGTAGGGGGCCAGAGTGTCAGGTACTGGTGCCTTAAGGATGCTGCTTTCTCGGATAGCTATGCAACAATTCAAGCAAATCACATTAATGGTTTTTATTACAATAAAGTAGACTCACAATACTTAACATTGGTTTACAATGAGCTGTCGTAAGCGATGGGCGACATATACAATGTCCATAGAAGCAATTAATATAAGGCACAAGTCTTAGTATAAAAGTTAGGATGAGGGCTCTTGTAATTTGGGTCTGCTAGTTTCAGTCTTCTATTGTTCAGCCAAGGCTGCTTTTTTCTCCTTTATTGTAATTTCATTCTCCTGCCCCATATGGGAAAGGGAGGGCTGGCAGCGGCACAGTCTGCCACTCTTCAACTGAGTGGCCGTACAAACATATAAAAAGGGGGAACTCATACATAAAAGGGCGAAAAGAAGGGGATATAAAAGCACAGAAATGGAGATAAGGCTAGTTAAAATATACACTAACACAGGGACAGGCACTGGGGAACAGTTAAAAAGCGACATAAAGTTAAAAAACTACGGCTGGCAATTTGTGTCACACTTAAAATACACTGTAGTCAAACCCAAGATGAAAGTTGGCCACAGCATTAAATTCACACATAGTGAGACACTTAAGGAAACCACTGTAAACGATGGAGCACTCATGAAGGATAAAAACTGCAGGTAGGGACCTCCTGAGGGACTAGATGCTGGAAAGGAGGGAAAAAGATGGGAGGAAGACGTGGTGGTGGGGCTGGGGGGGGGGGCAGTGGAAAGAGGAAAAACGGAAGCAGGGGCATACCAAGAGGCAGGAGATTGGCAGGGCAGGTGAGGAAGAGGGAAGACAGAGCAGGAGGGAGCACAGAGGCACAGAAGGGGGGGGGGGCACAGGAAAGGGAGAGATTGTAGGAGGGAGGAAAACCACTCAGAGGAAGGAAAGGGGAGGGGGGAGATCCCTGAGGAGTAGGGAGGAAGGTGCAGTTAGAGTTGGTAGGAGGGGTAGAGCTCATCATCTGGGAGGGGTAGTTGCTGGAAGTTGCCTTGGGAAAGGAGGTGGAGGGTGTGGAGGATGGAGAGAAGGCGGGACACAACATTAAATGCGCAGCAATGGGCTAGGGGTGGAGAGAAAGGGGGACACTAGGGAGTGTGGGAGGGGGGAATAAAGTCAGCGGACAATGTACAGAGTGCGGATGTTTTCAAGGAAAAGAAGAAGATGGGAGAAGGGGATGAGCTAATAGAGGATGCGCGTGGGAGACAGAACTCAGATATCGATGGTGAGGCAGAGGGCATGGAATTCCAGGATTTGGAGGGCCTTATAGAATCTTGGAGGGGCAGGAATCTAAGCGACACTGGCGCAGTAAAGGATAGGACAGATCAAGGACTTGTAGGTGTGAAGGATGGTGGAAGGATCCAGTCCCCATGTCTGGCCAGACAGGAGTTTCAGGAGGCAGAGTCTGTTGTTGGCTTTGTGGCCGAGGCTGGCAGGAATAGCGCTTATATTCTCTTCTTGTAGAGCTTCTCCTATCCTGGTGACGCCCTAGTCAGCATGCTATTGGCTGATGTCTCACAGCCTTCTCTGCTCTTGCTTTCTTCCCTTCGTGCTGCAGCTTGTTAACACACCGGAACACAGAGAGTTGGAATGGAAGGAAGGTAAAGAGTTTTGATCAGATAAGCATTGGGTAATATCAACAGCAGCAGAAAATTGTACTATGGGAGTTGGATCCATTATAAATGGGAAGGTAGGATAGAGAGTGAGCTACTTTGCACAGTTCAGGGAAAGGGTTATTCTCATCACAGATGACATCAAAAACAACGCCAGCAACAATAAATCAGGTGTACACGCCAGCATCACAAGCAGAGGATGAAGACAGGGAAAAAATGTATGACGATACAGTATATAAAAGGAAATGATAACCCAATAATCATGAGGGCAGGGATGCGGTAGGAAAGGAAAAAATAGAAGCCACATTTACGAGGAAAGAGTGGCTTGGTAGTAGATATGAGACAGGAGAACGACTAATTGACTTCCATGGTAAATTTCATCTATTTATAGCAAATACACTGTAAGAAAGGCATAAGGTAACTGCATATATTCGGAAAAACCGCGGAGACAGGAATATTTTAGCTGTATTATACTACTGTCAGAAAGAGGATATGAAATCATATGTTGAAATGAATGGCGCACCCAGGAGACAATACAGATTCGGATCACAGTTTAGTAATGATGAATATTAGACTGAAGTTGATGAAAGGTTTACTGAAGTTTAATAGAATCTTGTGGAAGCGTCAATGCGGAAAGAGATGGAATACTGAAGTACTGCAGATTAATTATCTGTGTTCTAAGTTCTCTAAGGCTGTAGATACTTCGTAATGAATACCATAGTATGAAGTTCGTTGAAGAGGAGAGGACAACCCCACAAAGTGTAATCACAGATGTTGGATAAATGAATATGGGTACAAGGAAGTAATTTGCAAAAATACCTAGGGGTAATGGGAGAAGGATCGATGGAAGGGAGAAGGACAAGAATAATCAGGTATATATAGGTATACAGCAATATACTCCCCTCAGGAATAAAATAAGTAGGAACTGAAGAAAGTCAAGGTGAGATGACTGCTGGAAAGTGTGAAGAAATCGAAAGAGAAATTCTCGGTGGAAGTACTGATTCGACAAAAAAAGGCGAAACAATCTTCGGTCATATTAAAAGCAAAGTTGTTAACATAAAGAGTAAATTGGCAGTTTGCCTCTTAAACGTAGAGCAGAGAACAGAGAGATGGATAGAGTACACTGAAGGCCTGTGCGTGGGCGAGATCTTTGATGTGATCGAACACGAAATGTGCGTCGAAATGGAAAACATACGGGACCAGGTATTTGAGTCAGAATTTAATACAGGTGTGGAACACTATGTTGCCAAGGTTGTCCCGATCTCCTCTTCTAGCGATTTACATATTTTTGGAGGCCTGAATACAGATATTGTGCCGTCGATTAGATTCGGACAAAGAGGAACATGCCTAAGTACAATTGTGGTTCCGTAGAGAACCGCAAACATCAGGCAATGACGTCTTGTGCCACAGTGGTATAAATGTGTTAACAGTTAAGGTGATTACTTTTGGAATACATCTGTTGTTGTTGTGGTCTTCAGTCCTGAGACTGGTTTGATGCAGCCCTCCATGCTAATCTATCCTGTGCAAGATCCTTCATCTCCCAGTACCTACTGCAACCTACATCCTTCTAAATCTGCTTAGTGTATTCATCTCTTGGTCTCCCTCTACGATTTTTACCCTCCACACTGCCCTCCAATGGTAAATTTGCGATCCCTTGATGCCTCAAAACATGTCCTACCAACTAATCCCTTCTTCTGGTCACGTTGTGCCTCAAACTTCTCCCCAATCCAATTCAATACCTCCTCATTAGTTATGTGGTTTACCCACCTAATCTTCAACATTCTTCTGTGGCACCAGGTTTCAAAAGCTTCTATTCTCTTCTTGTCCGAACTATTTATTGTCCATGTTTCACTTCCATACATGGCTACACTCCATACAAATTCTTTCAGAAACGACTTCCTGACACTTAAATCTATACTTGATGTTAACAAATTTCTCTTCTTCAGAAACGCTTTCCTTGCCATTGCCAGTCTACATTTTATATCCTCTCTACTTAGACCATCATCAGTTACTTTGTCCCCATATAGCAAAACTCCTTTACTACTTTAAGTGTCTCATTTCCTAATCTAATTCCCTCAGCATCACCCGACTCAATTCGACTCCATTCCATTATCCTCGTTTTGCTTTTGTTGATGTTCATCTTATATCCTCCTTTCAAGACACTGTCAATTCCGTTCAACTGCTCTTCCAAGTCCTTTGTTGTCTCTGATAGAATTACAATTTCATCGGCGAACCTGAAAGTTTTTATTTCTTTTCACTGGATTTTAATACCTACTCCAAATTTTTCTTTTGTTTCCTTTACTGCTTGTTCAATATACAGATTGATTAACATCGGGGAGAGGCTACAACCCTGTCTCACTCCCTTCCCAACCACTGCTTCCCTTTCATGCCCCTTGACTCTTATAACTGCCATCTGGTTTCTGTACAAATTGTAAATAGCCTTTCGCTCCCTGTATTTTACCCCTGCCACCTTTAGAATTCGAAAGAGAGTATTCCAGTCAACATTGTCAAAAGCTTTCTCTAAGTCTACAAATGCTACAATCGTAGGCTAGCCTTTCCTTAATCTTCCTTCTAAGATAAGTCGTAGGGTCAGTATTGCCTCACGTGTTCCAACATTTCTACGGAATCCAAACTGATCTTCCCCGAGGTCGGCTTCTACCAGTATTTCCATTCGTCTGTAAATAATTCGCGTTAGTATTTTGCAGCTGTGACTTATTAAACTGATAGTTCGGTAATTTTCACATCTGTCAACACCTCCTTTCTTTGGGATTGGAATTATTATATTCTTCTTGAAGTCTGAGGGTATTTCGCCTGTCTCGTACATCTTGCTCACCAGATGGTAGAATTTTGTCAGGACTGGCTTTCCCAAGGCAGTCAGTAATTCTAATAGAATGATGTCTACTCCTGGGGCCTTGTTTCGACTCACGTCTTTCAGTGCTCTGTCAAACTCTTCTCGCAGTACCGTATCTCCCATTTCATCTTCATCTACATCCTCTTCCATTTCCATAATATTGTCCTCAAGTACATCGCCCTTGTATAGATCCTCTATATACTCCTTCCACCTTTCTGCTTTCTCTTCTTTGCTTAGAACTGGGTTTCTATCTGAGCTCTTGATATTCATACAAGTGGCTCTCTTTTCTCCAAAGGTCTCTTTAATTTTCCTGTAGGCTGTATCTATCAGATAAGCCTCTACATCCTTACATTTGCCCTCTAGCCATGCCTGCTTAGCCATTTTCCACTTCCTGTCGATCTCATTTTTGAGACGTTTGTACTCCTTTTTGCCTGCTTCATTTACTGCATCTTGATATTTCCTCTTTTCATCAAATAAATTCAATATTTCTTCTGTTACCCAAGGATTTCTATTAGCCCTTGTCTTTTTACCTACTTGATCCTCTGCTGCCTTCACTACTTCATCTCTCAGAGCTACCCATTCGTCTTCTACTGTATTTCTTTCCCCCATTCCTATCAATTGTTCCCTTGTGCTCTCCCTGAAATTCTGTACAACCTCTGGGTTTAGTCAGTTTATCCAGGTCCCATCTCCTTAAATTCCCACCTTTTTGGAATTTCTTCAGTTTTAATCTACAGTTCATAATCAATAGATTGTGGTCAGAGTCCACATCTGCCCCTGGAAATGTCTTACAATTTAAAACCTGGTTCCTAAATCTCTGTCTTACCATTATATAATCTGTCTGATACCTCTTAGTATCTCCAGGATTCTTCCATGTATACAACCTTCTTTTATGATTCATGAACCAAGTGTTAGCTATGATTAAGTTATGCTCTATGCAAAATTCTACCAGATGGCTTCCTCTTCCATTTCTTAGCCCCAATCCATATAAACCTACTATGTTTCCTTCTCTCGCTTTTCCTACTGTCGAATTCCAGTCACCCACGTCTATTAAATTTTCGTCTCCCTTCACTACCTGAATAATTTCTTTTATCTCATCATACATTTCTTCAATTTCTTCGTCATCTGCAGAGCTAGTTGGCATATAAACTTGTACTACTGTAGTAGGCATGGGCTTCGTGTCTATCTTGGCCACAATAATGCGTTCACTACGCTGTTTGTAGTAGCTTACCCGCACTCCTATTTTCCTATTCATTATTAAACCTACTCCTGCATTACCCCTATTTGATTTTGTATTTATAACCCTGTATTCGGCTGACCAGAAGACTTGTTCCTCCTGCCACCGAACTTCACTAATTCCCACTATATCTAACTTTAACCTATCCATTTCCCTTTTAAAATTTTCTAACCTACCTGCCCGATTAAGGGATCTGACATTCCACGCTCCGATCCATAGAATGCCAGTTTTCTTTCTCCTGATAACGACGTCCTCCTGAGTACTCCCCGCCCGGAGTTCTGAGTGGGGGACTATTTTACCTCCGGAATATTTTACCCAAGTGGACGGCATCATCATTTAACCATACAGTAAAGCTGCGTGCCCTCGGGAAAAATTACAGCTGTAGTTTCCCCTTGCTTTCAGCCGTTCGCAGTACCACAACAGCAAGGCCGTTTTGGTTAGTGTTACAAGGCCAGATCAGTCAATCATCCAGCCTGTTGTCCCTGCAACTACTGAAAAGGCTGCTGCCCCTCTTCAGGAACCACACGTTTGTCTGGCCTCTCAACAGATACCCATCTGTTGTGGTTGCTCCTATGGTACGGCTATCTGTATCGTTGAGGCACGCAAGCCTCCCCACCAACTTCAAAGTCCATGGTTCATGCGGGCGGAGGGGGGGGGGGCGGGAGCGGGTGGAATACACTACTGGCCATTAAAAGAGCTACACCACGAAGATGAAGTGCTACAGACTCCAAATTTAACCGACGTGTGATATGCAAATGATTAGTTTTTTAGCGCATTCACACAAGGTTGGCGCCGGTGGTGACATCTACAACCTGCTGACATGAGGAAAGTTTCCAACCGATTTCTCATACACAAACAGCAGTTGACCGGCGTTGCCTGGTGAAACGTTGTTGGGATGCCTCGTATAAGGAGGAGAAATGCGTACCATCACGTATCCGACTTTGATAAAGGTCGGATTGTAGCCAATCGCGATTGCGGTTTATCGTATCGCGACATTGCTGCTCGCGTTGGTCGAAATCCAATGACTGTTAGCAGAATACGGAATCGGTGGGTTCAGGAGGGTAATACGGAACGCCGTGCTGGATCCCAACGGCCTCGTATGACTAACAGTCGAGATGACAGGCATCTTATCCGCATGGCTGTAACGGATCGTGCAGCCACGTCTCTATCCCTGAGTAAACAGATAGGAACATTTGCAAGACAACAACTATCTGCACGTACAGTTAGACGACGTTTGCAGCAGCATGGACTATCAGCTCGGTGACCATGGCTGCGACTACACTTGACGCTGCATCACAGACAAAAGCGCCTGCGATGGTGTACTCAACGACGATCTTGGCAAAACGTCATTTTTCGGATGACTCCAGGTTCTGTTTACTGCATCATGATGGTTGCATCCGTGTTTGGCGACATCGCGGTGAACGCACATTGGAAGCGAGTATTCGTCATCGCAATACTGGCGTATCACCTGGCGTGATGGTATGGGGTGCCATCGGTTACACGTGTCGGTCACCTCTTGTTCGCGTTAACGGCACTTAGAACAGTGGACGTTGCATTTCAGATGTGTTACGACCGGTGGCTCTAACCTTCATTCGATCATCCCTGCGAAACACTACATTTCAGCATATAATGCACGACCGCATGTTGCAGCGCCTGTACGGGCTTTTCTGGATACAGAAAATGTTCGACTGCTGCCCTGGCCAGCACATTCTCCAGATCTCTCACCAACTGAAAACGTCTGGTCAATGGTGGCCGAGCAACTGTCTCGTCACAATACGCCAGTCATTACTCTTGATTAACTGTGGTACTGTGTTGAATCTGCGTGGGTAGCTGTACCTGTACACGCCATCCAAGCTCTGACTCATTGCCCAGGCGTATCAAGGCCGTTATTACGGCCAGAGGTGGTTTTTCTGGGTACCGATTTCTCAGGTTCTATGCACCCAAATTGCGTGAAAATGTAATCACATGTCAGTTCTAGTATAATATATTTGTCCAATGAATACCCGTTTATCATATACATTTCTTCTCGGCGTAGCAGTTTTAATGGCCAATAGTGTAATAAATAGTTTACTTACTTTTCTCCATTTGTCTCATTTTCATTTGACTTCCAAGCTTCGGCAAAATATTCACCCTTTTCTGCCTTCAAAAAGAAAGCAATATCTTATAGCATATTTCCATCTTCAAATAGAGGAAAGTGTTCGCCACAATAGCGACAAATGCCCTAATTTATTTTGATTAAATGTTTGGTTAGTGGAAACATCACCTGCATTTCCTCAGGTGCGAAAGAATTATTGCGGGGACCATTCCGGGAATACAACGTCAGTTCCATTGTTGGCCGAAGAGTTAGAGGTATCCTGAATACCTCTTGCGCCGAGTATGGGAACTTGATGAAACCTACATGACGATAAATTTTACAGCTACATGCGACGACAAGCTTTACGCTTTTGAGATGAAGTGATGACCGAGGCAGGATTCGAACCTGCGACCGTAGCGGTCGCTCGGTTCCAGACTGTAGCGCCCAGAACCGCACGGCCACTCCGGCCGGCAGAGGTAATGCTGAAAATTATGTGGACATACATAATACGAAATTAGGTCCTCCCCAAAGCGATGGAGAAAGCAAATATATGGATAACATGAACTAGAAAAACTAACAACTGTTTAGATATTAACTAATAATGTTCAAGTTATTGGTGGGCGTCTCAGACGATACTCGTAAACATTGTAGGGAATATAGTCTACAAATAAATACGGGTGCTGCGTGTATTTTCTGCTCTGGGATGGAAGGCCATGGCAGGAAATCGTGGCGCGTCGCATCAGAAATGTGACAACTCTGGTGAAAAAGAGCAAGAGAATAAAATAGTAACTATTGAGTCATTCTTTATGGTCACTGTCATCAGCAAACTTCCAGTCATCGTATGTGTCTTGTAAAACTTCGCAGTTCCCTGCTGAGCCGAAATATTGCGACCACCTAATTAGTAGCGTCTTAGGCCATCTTTCGAACAAAACATAGCAAGTGATGGCGTTGGCAGATTTCTGGAGTTATATGGCACCAGATGTCTAGGTAGAGGTAATGCAAAATGGCTCTGAGCGCTATGCGACTTAACTTCTGAGGTCATCAGTCGCCTAGAACATAGAACTAATTAAACCTAACTAACCTAAGGACATCGCACACATCCATGCCCGAGGCAGGATTCGAACCCGCGACCATAGCGGTCGCTCGGTTCCAGACTGTAGCACCCAGAACCGCACGGCCACTCCGGCCGGCAGAGGTAATGCAAATACCGTAAATTGCATTTTTGTGGACGCAAAGTTAGCACAGTTTAGTGCAGAGATTGTTCGCATTATTTAGCTTAGATGAGTTGGCTGGTAATGAAATAAACCTGAGTTCACTATGATGCTCCGCAAATCGGTGTAGCACGTTACCGGCCTTGTGATATGGACAGTTATCCTGCTGAAAATCGTCATCGCAGTTATCGAGGAAGACATCTGCCATGAAGGAATACACAAGGACTGCATTAACGCCCACAGATTCCATGGTTGTGGGAAGACATCAAGCATAAAAAAATGTAGATGGAGGACAACAACGCCTACAGCCGCCATGGTTGTAATTGAAGACACCAAGCGTGAAGGAACGCAGATGGAGTGTAATAACGCCTACAGCTTCCGTGGTTGTGGGGAGACATCAAGCATAAAGAAATGTAGATGGAGGAGAACAACGCCTACAGCCGCCATGGTTGTGATGGAAGACATCAAGCGTGAAGGAACGCAGATGGAAAGTGATAACACTGACAGCTGTCATGGTTGTGGGGAAGACATCAAGCATGAAGGAATGCAGATGAACTGTGGTAATGCTCATAGCTGCCGTGATTCCTTTTATTACTACCAAATGCGTCGTGGAAGGCCAAGTAAACGTCTTCCGTAGCATAATATTACCCCCACTGCCCTGTTTTCGTGGCTTGGTGCACATCTGGAGGTGCTGCTCGGCTGGATGACCGCATATGTGGACACGACCATCGACTTGGTATAACAAAAAGCGATCTTCATGCGACCAGGCGACAAGTTTCTACTGGTCCACGATCCAATCTCTATGGTTCTCTGCCCGCGGCATTCGTAATTGATGATGCTGTTAGGTCAATAGGGGAAGAAGTAGGATCCGCCCGCTGCGCACTCTCATGATCAACAATGCAGGGTGGACTGTGCGCTCCACTTGTGGCTGCACCAGAATTGTACTCTGTTTACAGGTCTCCCAGAGACCTCCGCCTATTCCGTTTTGCAGAGTCGGCAAGCGTCCACTGTCCCCGTTTTGTGAGAGGTGTGGACACCAGTGCGTAATTACCTACTCGAGGTTTCACGGTCCTTCAACCACTGCGATGGTCATGACGATAGCATGTACGCAGCCGACCAGCTTCGGCGTTTCCGAGATGTTAGTTCCATGGCGCCCAGGCCCAAAATATTCTGCCTTTTATGTCAGTGGTTTTACCCAACTGTGACCTGTGCCATCACTAGAATCATTTCCTGCTCTTCTCTTCTCCGTTTATATACTTTCCTTACGTGCCATGTGGTCTCATAGATGACAAGCATACAGAGCAGGCAACTCACACTACCCCGTACCCGAGGTTGGTCTAGCTGCCCTTTACAGATGTAAGCAACGTCAGCATTTCCAGTGTCCACGTTCGGCAGCAAGGCGCGCCCCGTCGTGGCGCTATGAGGTGACAGTCCGCCGTGGTGTGGCGTCGCCGCCTCGCCAAGGTATTGAGCGGACGCCGCGGCGCCGGGACCCTCTGCCAGCAGACACAGCACAGCAGAGCACAGCACAGCGTAGCCAAAGGCAGGGGGCGCCACGGCGCTGCCACTGGCTGACGGCAGGCCCTCCAGTTCAGAGGTATTTCTTCTGTAGGAGGGGAACTGCTGTTCTTTGGTACGCTTTTCAGGCTTACGTTCCTAGCCAGCCCTGTAACAGAAGTTTAATGAATTTCCTAATTCCAATTTGAGATGATAGCTCAAAAATTAAGACTTTCAAGGTACCACATGGTCATACTACTAGGAACAAATATCCGACTGTAATTTAAAAACCTTGCAATGGAGAAAATCTTTGAAACCGCCTAGCTGATTAAAAATGTGTGCCGAACCGAGATTCGAAGTCGGGACGTCTGCCTTTCGCGGGGCTCTACCGTCTGATCCACCCACGCCAGACTCCCGACCTGTCCACACAGCTCTACTTCCAACAGTACCTCGTCTCCTACCTTCAAAACTTCACAGAAGCTCTCTTGCAAAGGTCCTGAGTTCGAGTCGCGCTCCGGAACATAGTTTTAATGTGCCAGGAAGTTTCATATCAGCGTACACTCCGCTGCGGAGTGAAAATTTCATTCTGGAGAAAATAATTGCCAGTACTGTATTTAATAGGCAATCTGTTATGTTGTTACTCTGCCACACACCTACAGCAAGCAATATCAAATCAAGTAGAAGTGTCATCAAAAACTAATTATACGTTAAACACATTTTGTAATAACATACATTGGAAACTAACACAAATTTCCATTTTCAAGAGAGATAAAATTTTTATGCTATTAACGAAACTCAGTTAACTTGCAAGGGTCTCTTGTTCGATGGTAAAACACCTTTATCGTTTCAAGGTGCATGATGGTCCACGACCGACGACATATGACTTAACTATCCACATGTTATTTATGTACTTCTCAGAATATACAGAATTTTACGCACAATACATTATTGTACCCCAAGAATAAGTAATGCGTTCCATATAACTTTAACATATGCAAAACACAGTCTTACGTCTAACAACCAAAATTGTAGAAAATGGCGGAAACTGCTTATGGCGGTCTTTACTTCGCATTCCAGAATTTGATTCTAAAATTAAACACCGGACTGAAGTGCTGACCAAGAAACATAGTGTCTTCCTAACTGCTTCTAGGTAAAACACTCTTGCCTTCTCTATTTCCTGATACGATAATCACAACCTTCATTTATTCGGTTATGCGATTGCTCGTTGCTTGTTTTACTCTCATCTGAGTTGCCTACAATACAAAAAATAAAATGAATATATGGAAATAATTTTAATGAACCTGAATGACTTATAAAATGTCCGGATAAGTGT
Organism: Schistocerca americana; assembly: GCF_021461395.2. Lineage (NCBI taxonomy): Eukaryota > Metazoa > Arthropoda > Insecta > Orthoptera > Acrididae > Schistocerca > Schistocerca americana. The sequence continues at coordinate 457,322,920 of NC_060123.1, forward strand.
GACTAAGACTCGAGCGCTGAGAATTCCCTACAAAATTTGGTCGTTTACCCTCACCAGGAATGGAGAATCTCGACAGTTTTTGCCTGTTACCGATATCGATACTGGCATGATACCAGTACTGAGGACTCCAAAACTTTGGAGGAAGTTTTAATATCAATTTTTAAGTTTAAGTTTTTGTGTTGTTCCACATTCTCTGTTATAATTTGTCATAAATTTTATTACTTCAGGAGTTACATTTACATGCCGTCGTAACTGGCAATTTCAGATGCGTTGATTTCGTCTGCTCTCGTCCCTGTTGCGATTACTGCAAAGATTTTACGAAAGTCATCAAAGAAGAAAACGTTTCAGCTAGCTAATAAGATTATTATCGGACTGCTCCGTAGAACGCTTTAGTGGATAGTTCATGGGGTATCGGAGCCTCATCCCAAACAACAGAAGTGCAATTCTCCATCAGTTACCAGTATTAATTTCCTCTGAAACATGTCAGACGATTTACATTTCGTAGTCATCGTGTGGCCATACGCCTATCACCGCTTGATGGCAAGGCATCGTTTTCACAGTGTCATGGATTTACCATTTCACCTTAGTTAAGCCAGTTAGCACGAAATATTTGCAAATGATACACACAATCTAGCTTCTGAACCGCTCTACATTTTATTGACAACCTGAGGCAAAATCCTTACAGTAGTTCCTGAGATTTAAGACAGATTACGAATGCAATGTCAGATTGTAATGACAAAAAAAAATGTTTTTTCTTTGATGTAATGACAATTTAACACGTTAAGGATTTTTTTACTTGTTCTGCAAAACCTTGATTCTTTTCCAATTTTATGACTTCTAGGTCGAGTGGCATAGGGACAGCGTTTTCTGTTAGTAATCAAAATTTTCTCGATCCCCGGTGCGAAACACGCCACCATTCAAATTCTGAATAAAAATCATCAGCATTGGAGGCCGAAGCCCTCCGGCATAAGAAGTCGCCCTTACTCTGCCAATGGCCTTGTGCGAGAGGAGCCGACAGAGGTTCAGGGCACTTCTTGACTCTGGGACGGAAAACTGCCGCTAAAGGTGGAAGAATCAGCAATGATCAACGGCATGAGGACGCAGAAGGTAATGGAAACCACAGCACTAAAGACACACTACGTGTATCCACAGCACATATGGCCTGTAATTGAAAAAGTGTCGTGACAATCTCTTCAGTGGCAGAAGATTCCGCAATAGTTCCCAATACGGATCTCTAGGGGAATGACCACGAGAATATAACTGAATAACCAACGGAAGAAAAACGTTTTACAAGACGGGGCGTGGGTTGTCAGGAGTTTGAACGTGGCGGGTGTGACTTAGGTAGTCGAGATTAGCATGGAATGTCAAGGCCCCTTTAATGCCACTCCTTAAACACAACAACTAGTAGATATCAGTTTATTCAAGACCACATTTATAAAAACAGCTAACATACAAGCAACATGTGGCCATCATTAAGACAATATCGAAAAATGACAGCTTCATTCTTAAGCAAGCAGGAAATTACAATTACTTAACGAACAGTAAATTACATCAGAAGTGATTCAAAGAAATGTGGAATGTGGCACCATATATATATATATATATATATATATATATATATATATATATATATATATATATAGAGAGAGAGAGAGAGAGAGAGAGAGAGAGAGAGAGCAATAACACAAGTAAGACGTTACAGTTAATATAATTCATTGGCAAGCAAATTTCAAATTTCTTTCTTTAATTACACATGCGAGTTTATCAAACGGGCAGTGACGCCAGGCTGACCTGGGCAAAAGGTGACCAGACAACACCTAAACGCCGGGGCCCAAAAGGGAGTCACTTCCCATTACACGGCACGACACAGCTTCTCTGCACCGAAGCGGGACGTGGCGCCGCACCCACGCACCCCAACCCGCAGAAAAACTGGAACACAAACAGACCGCAGAAGACACGGCAACCACCAACCAAACTTCAATTAATATAAGTTAAGAACCAATAAATAATAATTTTAAGAAAACCAATAAGTACTTTCAATAAAACGTCTAAAATATCAGATTTTTACACTCTCATAGGCAAAGAACATTTGCACATATCATTAATGCCGACAATGTGTACAAAGATGAAATGTAAATAATTTCAAGATATTATTACGTTATTCAAATGCGCAACTGCAGCACAAACTAGGTTTTGTGCACTTTAATTTCCTTGCATAGGTCTGCAATGTACTGCCAATAGTGTAAGCTTGGTATGCAGAAAATTATAGCTAGAGTATGGCCTAATATGTTCAGTAGCTTACAGTTACTACATCTTCTGGAGGCGTTGATTTCCTTAAAGAAAGTAGTGACTGCTGGTCTCCTTGCGGTCACACACCTTGCCGGCTGCTCTTACTTCAACAACACACATTAGGGCAACCAACAAACCAAGAAGTGACAGTCGCTACAACGCAAATGGTTACACGAAACGAAGGCACCAAAACCACTTACACGTCCGATGGAGAGCGTTGTTCGAGACAGTCTCGAGGAAATGGTCTTTTCCGAGAAAACAGGTACCAAAGCAATGCGACGAGCAGCGCCCGGAGTTGACATCAGGCAGGTGCACCACAAACTGGCGACCGTCCTGCAAGGTAGACCGGCCGAGCAGCTGCTGGCCGAGCGCGCGTGTTTTGCTCCTTCGTCCCCTCAAGCACGTGCTAGCGCCTCGTAGCGAGTCCGACAACCATCTCCTCGACCGAAAATACCCACCGCCAGATCACAACAGGGGCAAAGATCTTAACACAGCCGGGTAATAGATAGTTGTCTAAAGAGCTGGTGTGACAAAAGGCGCACAACGGCTCAGCAGGAAAGCTAGAAAATCTGATGAGGGAAATGCAAAGGCTCAGTCTAAAAGTAGTGGGAGCTCAGTGCACTGAAATGGAAAGAAGACAAAGACTTGTGGTCACATCAGTATAGGGTGTCAACAGTAGGAGACAATGGTACAACGGGAGTAGGATCCATTATGAATGGGAAAGTAAGGCAAAGAGTCAGTTAATGCGAACACTTCAGCGCTAGGGATATTCTTATCAGAATCGACAGCAAACCAACGGCGAGAACTATAGTTCAAGTATATATGCAGACATCGCAAGCTGAAGATGAAGAGACAAGGTATACGATGATACTGAACGGCTAATCCGGTACATAAAGGGAGTTGAAAATCTATTAGTCATGGGCGACAGAAATGCAGTTGTAGAAGGAAGGGTTACGGGACAAAATGGGCTTGGTACTAGAAACTAGAGGTGAAATACTAATATTGTCTGTAATAGATTTCGGCTTGTAACAGCGAAACTCTACTCAATAACCAAAAGAAAAGATATACTTGGAAATGACCGGAAGATACGGGAAGATTTCGGTTAGATTACGTCACGGACAGGAAAGATTACGAAATCAGGAACTGGATTGTAACGCCGTGGCTCGAGTGGAGCGGGATGGTTGAACTCTGTCCCCCACTACCAATAAGTGTGACACAATCGTATTTGTCGACGCGTAATTGTCCAGGCAGCAAACGTACCGGTAGGCGCGCGCAGTTGGCAATAACAGCGTGCAGCGGGGCGTGTACGTGCAACACAAACCAGTTTGGGTTTCTCGAGCGTTCCGCGGGCAGCGAGCCATGTACTCGTAAGAAATATGCACAGCGGTACAAGAAACGCCTGAATTTACCAGTTTAGTCACTCTCAGTATAAAAGTAGATCGATTGGCAGGAGGATATGGAAAGTAATAGCAGTGTATCTTAATACTGACAGCAAGAAAATATTATTGGCTGTTCAAGCTTAAAGCAAAATTTCAACAACTAAGAAATTGTTTAATTGAGTTTTACTTAGGTCAAGGTAACTGTAAGTTTTGCCTCTGGCGATACACTTGATCTTTTTCAAAACGTAATCAAATGTGACCCATTCTCTTTCATTCATGGAATTTATTACGATCTAATCATAAACTCTTACAATATTTGTTGAACTCTCCAAACAGTTCTCTCTGTTTCACTAGAATACTTGGTCCTTCCTTATAATGAACAGATCGACTGTCAGTCTATTACAAACCGGCCATTCGCAGTGGGACTACGGGCATGCACACCCCTTGCCTGTCTTCCACTCACACCACAGGACTGACGTGCACAGCTGGACTTGTGCCTACAGAGGGTCACTTAAAAGATAAAACTGCGAGCCACAGTCTTCAGCGAAGAAAGCAGATTCCACCTGCACGCAAGTAATGTTCGTCTGCGCGTGCGACGTAGCTCTGCTGAGCCCTTTCTCGTAGAGTTAGCCGGCCGCTGTGGCAGAGCGGTTCTAGGCGCTTCAGTCCGGAACCGCGCTGCTGCTACGGTCGCAGGTTCGAATCTTGTCTCCGGCATGGATGTGTATGTTGTCCATAGGTTAGTTAGGTTTCAGTAGTTCTAAGTCTAGGGGACTGATGACCTCAGATGTTAAGTCCCATAGTACTTAGAGCCATTTGAACCATTTTCTCGTAGAGTTAATTTGTCCAAGACACACTGGCTCCAACATATGCCGTATGGTCTAGGGTGTGATAAACTCCAACTTCAGAAGCACAGCAGCAGGGAATTGGAGAGCGATCTGAGACTCTAAAATTATTCATGAGATGTAGCCTCACGTAACAGTATAATATGGTGTTGATATGTACAAATTGTAAAATGGAACAATGACAAAGTTATTTGTCTTGTTTTCACATTATTTTCAATTTATGTTCGAACATACATCCCAAGAGTGAAGCAAGGCGGGTTTTCAGTCATGATCCGGTCAACCATAACGTGATATTCCAAGGGCCCCATGGATACTCTGCAAGGTTTATTGAGAGAATTTTAGGAAAGTGTCGTTCATCTGTAAAGGAGACAGCATATAGAACACTAGTGCGATTTATTATAGAGTGTTATTTGAGTGATTGGGATCCGCACCAGGTTAGAGTAAAGGAAGACAACGAAGCAATTCAGAGGTAGGCTGATAGATTTTTTGCCGATGGGTTTGAACAACATGCCACGTACTACGCAGATGCTTCGGAGCTCAAATGGAAATCACTGGAGAAAAATCGGCGTTTGAGGCTGACTGTGGAACGATTCTACTGCCACCTGGGTACATTCCGCGTATAGACGACGAAGATGAGAGAGATTAGGGCTCGCAAGGAGGCATATAGACAGTATTTTTCCCACTCTATTCCGAGCGAAACAGGAAAGCAATGAATAGTTGTGGTACGGTTCAAATGGCTCTGAGCACTATGGGACTCAACTGCTGAGGTCATTAGTCCCCTAGAACTTAGAACTAGTTAAACCTAACTAACCTAAGGACATCACACACATCCATGCCCGAGGCAGGATTCGAACCTGCGACCGTAGCGGTCTCGCGGTTCCAGACTGCAGCGCCAGAACCGCGCGGCCACTTCGGCCGGCGTTGTGGTACGGGATATCATCCGCCACGCACCATACCATGGCTTACAGAGTATGTGTGTAGATGTAGGTCGCATTACAGCCAAAGATTACGTGACCTTTGCAAGTGGTTAAGTAAGTCACATGGTACAACGTTTATCCCAAATAACTATGCTGTAATCTAAAATGACAGGGCCCTGTCCACTTAGTCTTCATCGTCCAGGACTGGTTTTGTCAGCACGGGGATGAATTATCGAATTTCCCTGGCCACTATAGTCACCTGGTCTCAGTACTGATGAGCCCTTGCGATTTGCTTTTGCAGAGGAGTGTACTATCCACCTCCGTCATCGTGTCTGAATCTGCCACAATTTGGCAAGACGAACGGTATAGGGTTGACCTGAAAACCAACCAGTGTCTACATATACCCATTCCGGGGCTACTAGTGGCTTTTTTAAATCACAATGATCTTCCTACACTGCACTTGGCTTGGTAATGTTTTGTGTTTGTGATGTTTGTATAGTTTGCCCATCTTCTGCAGACACAACCACAACGTCATACACACATTCCAGAAAATCCATTGTTAAGTTTTTGCACGCCTTCAAGTGGAATGGGCTGGTCGACCATCATGCTGCATCCACATATGGCCTCTAATGTCAAGTGAAACATTTAAAAGTACAAGCTCGATAAATCTTACCTGTCAATGGACCTGCTAAATAGTGTGAACCTATAATTTCATTTCCAAGGATTCGCTACAACACGTTAATGGTCCACATTCTTTGATGATCAATGTGATGTACCCATCCAATGTTTTCTGTGACCGAGTAATGCATATTATGATGCTTCACTCCACCATCACTTGTGAATGCGATTTCAACAACAAAATAATTTCTAAGGTATCTGGAGCTAAGTTATTTCCAGCATACCCGCAGAAACTCTCCAATCGAAATTGTTCCCATGCAGCTATCGTGAGAGTGACAGCTGGTCTGTGTGAAATTCATGGCCATATACTATTCGTCACCCAGATTTAAGAATGCTATCAGTGGCTGCAGAGACTTTGAAAGTCTTCTACTTACGTTTCAAATCTCGACTTAAACAATAAAATGGGAAGGTACTGTTAATCAGAACTCAGGGAGAAGTTGGGATCTAAATGACAATAGATTTATTCATCCTTAACATCACAAGACAACGAAAATGACTAAAGAAACATCACACCAACATTTATATTTGACAAACACGTTCACTAACATGGGGTCTATGGTGGACAAAGTGATCAGCTGGGGATCGACACACGACACTAACTGGAACACTAATCGGTTTTCCTGACTTCATGCACACGAATCCGGGTTATGGTACAAAACCTACGCCACCATCAAGCACCTATACTCTACCATTCCAAAAAGAAAAATATGTTTCGAAAGAACAGGGTGCTGAGAAACATATCTGGGAGCCCTACGCTGTAGCAACGAATAACTTACGCTCCTGCTGGTGAGGGCGGCACACCACGATGCGTTCGGCGACTGAAATCATGGACGGCCACAATCTGATATTAAAAGCGCGCACCCAAAAAATGCATGTACGCGGTCTCGCGTTCGGTTAATTCGGAACGCAGGTACTTTCCTATGAGCCTCTGAATCCCCAGTAGATTCCAGTGTGTATGTGGACGTGTTTTCTGGTCTGTCAAACCGGTTTGACTCCGTGTCATGAGTGTGCGTGATGGAATATGTCAAATAAAAGACAAATAAGTACACTCACTCATCACTCGTGTGCGTGATGCTAGAAGCAGTACCTCTGACGTTCAGAAGGTGATTGCCACAGGCTCTAAGTGGCACACTAGCAAAGGACACAAGTTTCACTGTTTGGATAGAGACCTGCAGTTCTTTACTAGCGAAGCGCCAGTATAAGAGTGACCTCTCTTCTCTTTCTGCCTGCTTCCTCCTCAGCTCAGTAGCAAAGCACATTTACGTCTTAGAGTCCCCCCACTTTAGCACGAGCCAATCACGAGCTGGACTTTGGCATTCGAGGCTGGGAGAGCGGCCTTTGCTGTGCATACACCGATTTGACCAATCAGAGACTTTAGAGCTAATTGGGAGAAAAGGAAAAAAGATTCAGCTTTGCGGCCTTTTTTCCCACGCATTTGCCATGTCTTTTGCTAACAACATGACCAGGATGGAACTACATCTCTCCAAAAAAGCTTGTTATATCCCCTGTTGCATCCATTTAAAAGTTTTCAAAAAACGGCCATAAACTCGCTGAAAACCTCGTGCTTTCACAAATATGTTTTGTAACAGAGTCTGGACGTCTGGGCGCCAGTGGCCCTGTCCCACGGAAATTCGCAGAACGCTCACAGTTGTTTTATTGGCTAATAAGGGCCCATCCTCTGCTTTATTGCCGGTCTACAATGCGCTGGCCATTGCAGTGGCGACTTCTCAGCTCTGTCAGTCTACCTGGGCATGGCTGCCTCCTGACCAGCGCCAACCAACGTGCCTGCACAATGAGACTGCGGAACCCGGTTGTCCGGAAATGTTTCCTCCCCGGCTGCGCAGAACAAAAGCGCTTCCCACGGCCCACCGTCGCCATGCGCTTTTACTGCAGTCGTTTAAATCGGCAGCCTATTCCTTTCAACGCAGGTAAAGCTTACCGTTATTCTTTCCCTAGAGCATGCAAGCAAGAGTATTAACTACTGTCCACCATCATCATGATGTATGAAGTCAAAATTACAATAAAGATCATATCCCCTAAGAACATGAAGCTGCATAGCACCGAATCAGAAGTGAGACTCTCCTGCAATCTCTCAACTTCTCGTAAGCTGACATGAAGATCGTTGTGTATTGCAGCTAAAAGAGAACCATTCATATCTTCCCTTCTTGTTGGTCATCGTGTATTTCTGCAGAGCTTTCTCAAACTGCTTGTTTCTTGAAATCGTTGCACAGCATGCAAACATATTAGAGCTGCTGGAGCTCTTCGAACAGCGTACCTCACAGCATAAACCATGTTTCTTCGCCGGCCGGGATGGCTGAGCGATTCTATGCGCTTCAGTCTAAAACCGCGCGACCGCTACGGTCGCAGGTTCGAATCCTGCCTCGGGCATGGATGTGTGTGATGTCCTTAGGTTAGTTAGGTTTAAGTAGTTCTAAGTTCTAGGGGACTGATGACCTCAGATGTTAAGTCCCATAGTGCTCAGAGCCATTTGAACCATGTTGCCTCTTAGGCATCTTGTCGCTATTGACCGAGTATCAGCAACACGTGAATGTAGTTGTAGGATATACGTGCCACATTTATTCCACATCGACATCTGTGGCAGATCAGACCTCGTTTGTTTGACAATTCTGACCTGCCTTGTATGCTGCAATGTGATGATACATCCTGCAATCTAATCGAAAATGACTTCAAACAGCACATTGAGGAGACTTGTCGCTGTGTTCAAAAATGGTTAAAATGGCTCTGTGCACTATGCGACTTAACTTCTGAGGTCATCAGTCGTCTAGAACTTAGAACTAATTAAACTTAACTAACCTAAGGACAGCACACACATCCATACCCGAGGCAGGATTCAAACCTGCGACCGTAGCGGTAGCGCGGTTCCACACTGCAGCGACTAGAACCGCAGGGCCACTCCGGGCGGCTGTCGCTGTGTGACAGGAGAAACTTTATAGAAAGTCTGTAGGTCGTTTCCCACCCGTCATTGACACAAAAGCGAGGTGGGAACTATTTCAATTGGGGGTCCAATTCAGTGAATAGGCCTGTCGGTAGTTCCACTCTGTACGTCTCACAAAATGTTACATTCTCTGATGAATACGTCTTAACAAATTATGATGCAGAGAACCGTTACAATACGTGTTACTACTTCACAGAAAATCATAGATGGGTACATCACGGAGACGAAGCCATCGGTCCACATTGCTTCACCTGTGCTCTGACAGGTGAGACTAGTCAAGCATATGTCGTCGACAGTTTAGGTGCTGTCCTTAAAAATGTTAGTATAGCTTGAAGTGACTCCAAACAGCGCGCTGAGGAAGGTACATCTGGCAACCATATCGTTTAGAAGGCGCACTGAATTGTGAGTTCAGGAATGTGGGTGCTTGTTTTAACATCTAACTTAAGCGGAAATTGTGTCACCAGGATATCCATCTGAGCAAAGCCATTGTGCATCCAAACTTAGAACTAGATTTATAGATATGCAGCTAAAATAGACAGAAATTTAATTTAAAGCGATGTGTACAGAGCTGGTATAAACACACCAGCTGCAAGAATATGCAGGAAAATCAGCGGAACACCAGTCCTTGCTCACTTTCGATGTAAAAAAGAAAAAACTCATAAATCGTACTGTTCTATTACACGCTCTCGATGAACACCAACAGTAACAGTAACAATGGCAAAATGTATGGTAGTAGCCATCTATAACGATATAAAGTCGTAGGAAAGCCCGATGAAATGATGAGATTCTTGTAGGATTCCCGGAAAACATTATTTACTCCAATACATTTCTCCCGTGTGGCCGATTCCTAAGTACTGCTCACTAGTCTTGGAGCTTTAACATTCATTATTAAATATGATTACATGTGGAGAAGCCACATATTCACATATGAGAGGAGCATATTTTCACGCATCCGCTCGTCGAATCCCATTGCCAAAAGAGTCTAGAGAGGAGTTCGGCAATTTGGGGAAGTTTGCTGTCAAAATTCAGAGCTTGAACGTCTCAGCACGAGTCAGGTAACAGCGCTTCCTGCTACAAAGACACAGCGCGAAACTTCCACCACAGGAAAGTGAGAGAAATCCGACCTCATGCGGAGGCTTGGAGACGGTCGTTTCCCCCAAGCAAGATTTGCCGCTTGGACAGGCAAAAGGGATGAGTAAATGTTAGTAGTATTTCAATTGGGGGTCCAATTCAGTGAATAGGCCTGTCGGTAGTTCCACTCCGTACGTCTCACAAAATGTTACATTCTCTGATGAATACGTCTTAACAAATTATGATGCAGAGAATCGTTACAATACGTGTTACTACTTCACAAATACTGAAAGCTAGCTTTCGGTTTGTGGATGTTACGACCGCGGTACTGTACATTTTCTGATTTATTGCAACTATGTTGTAACGAAGTGTACCCTTTTCTTAACTCCGTACTGTCAACACAAGGGACCGACTGATGCCTCAGCAGTGCCACAAGAGTTGCACACTGTCAACATAGCGTATCAAGTTTCCATTATAATAAACGGGCTAGTCGTATTACTCTGTTACATTTTGCCACTCCCATTACGCGGTGGAGGAAGGCACCGTAACCCTTCATTAGCAATACGCCGACTCAAAGCCTGTTCGTTTATATAGGGTGTCTACAATTAAACTTTCGCTACTTGAACAAGTAGAGACGGAAAACTATTTACAGTATGGGTACCAAAGTTCATAGGAAGGATGTACAGATTGTGAGCTGCAGGATTTGCGTTGTTAGTGGTGTCTGTGTCATGACTTGCCACTATGCGCCGGTGCTGGTACGGCGACGTAGGGCTGAAACAAGCGTCAGTGCGCATTGCAGTTGCAGACAGTCAATATGGATCCAGACAAGGTGAACAGCGCTTTACCCGTGAAGCTGTTTTATCAAAACAGCAATAGGGTTGCTGCTTTTCGCGATTATCGATGAATAATTATTATTTATTTATTTATTTATTTATTTATTTATTTTTTTTTTTTTATTTTTTTTTTTTTTTTTTTTTTTTTTTTTTTTTTTTTTTTTTGACAGGGTCCGCGATTGCGACATTTGGTTCCGGAGTGCCTTTGTAGCTGTCGTCCTCTCAAACAGGAGAAGAGTGTCAACCGGTATTTGGACAGTGTTGAGTGCAACAGGCTCCTGGGAACGATATTAGCGCTAGGTCGGTAGAAAAGTCACACACGAGGAAAATCTTTCAACTAAGCAGCAGTCATGGGACTGGAGTAGGCCAAATGTTACAGGTAAAATTCGGTGTAGAACACCAAGTCATAAGCATTTTGAAACCTAGTGGCAAGCTTAGCCAGATGGCCGAATACGTAGGGGCCTTGCGCAGAGATTGTGATATAGAGTACCAGGAGGAGTAGGAGACGTCCTGGCTGGTAACTTAGAACAGAGCATTAAAGTAGGAAATAGAAGTAGCAAAACCACACGCTCATGTGGTGTTGGTGTGGGTTTTACAGCGCCTTAATAGACCGTGGGTTCACTGCTGTTAGGTCGGCCGAAGTGGCCGTGCGGTTAATGGCGCTGCAGTCTGGAACCGCAAGACCGCTACGGTCGCAGGTTCGAATCCTGCCTCGGGCATGGATGTTTGTGATGTCCTTAGGTTAGTTAGGTTTAACTAGTTCTAAGTTCTAGGGGACTAATGACCTCAGCAGTTGAGTCCCATAGTGCTCAGAGCCATTTGAACCATTTTTTTTTTTTCACTGCTGTTAACTGCGCTCATGCTGTTGGCTGGACACATTTTTAGTTTACAATAAGGTTACACATGGACAATACTGTAACAAATTGGAGAAAAGTAGGCCCATATTGTATGTAACAGTTCCTAGAAAAATAAAATTGTTTCATCAGAACATGAGGTGCTTAAAAGGAAATAGATGATAAATTTTGCCAACATAATCTGTGGAAGCAGCGACATGATGCTATATTTAAGTCAGAATGAACAGTCAAGATAGCAATATTAGCGGTTTCAGATTATGTGGAAGCCATCTTCTGCAATTTTGGTGAGAGCGTGGTATCACGAGAAAACCGAGGAGCCGCCAGCACCAACCACAGGGGGCCAAAAATTCTGAAGATAGCTTTCACATAAGCCGAAACCTCTTAATAAACGAATATTATTCCGGTCTTGACTGTCCATTCTAACTTAGAAATAGATGAGCTTCTTGTAAGTATAGAACACGTGAAAAATTCTGAAGTAATAAATCTTCTCTGCCTCTCTGAACACCACTTAACTACAGAGACGAAGAACGTAAATACCAGGGATCAAAGATTAGCCTCAGTTTATTGTAGAGTTAAAATCGAAAAGGAGGACATACAACGTGTTAAAAACTTGGAAACAAAGTAAAACAAATCGTTTTTATGTTGGTCAGGACTTAAATGCATGTGCTTATGAGTTGTTACTGCAAAATACTTCTCTGATAACTGCAACAGTATACAGTTTCCATCTACGAAACTTCCAGCTACTTATGAGAAATCTGGACGCATTTCTGAGATATATCAGACAATAAGAAACAGTTAGTACTTTGTGTCGATTTCAATGCAGATTTCTTATAAGTACAGACAGAGATAATAAACTATAAGCATTACTGGGTGTTTCAATCTAATTTCAGTAGACAATTTTTCAGTTCGTTTGCAACAAGATAGTAGGACACAGAGCCCAATACTTCAAGAGCATTATTCATACTGTAACAATTAATGTATACCAGTTTCTTAAGGGACTATCCGATTATGATGCAAAATTAATGGAAATAAACACTATGGCACACTGCAGCCATGGGTTGTGCCCATACAAGATACTCGAGCTTATTTATCTGAACAGGATGGAACGTTTTAAGAGTAATTAAAGATGTTGAATGGTATGAGCTATATATGAGTATACGAAGAGATGCAAACGTCAGGTTAAATTTACTCTATCGTAAATTGGTGTCAGTATTTAAAAAGTTCTTTTCCTAAAATTTTATTCTGAAGATCTGATAAAAAATAAGTAGTGGATAACAAATGAATTAAAATCTTCATGTAAATTTAAATAAGATCCAACATTACTTGAGCACTACAAAAAATTACTGTAATATTTTAAGCGGAGTCATTAAAACGTCAAGAAGTATGTACATCCTGACAAATTTTAATAACGCGCATAATAAGAGTAAAACTATATGGGATATTGTGAAATGGGAGAAGGGACCGTTAGTGAGTTTACAAGAAACTATAACAATTAAACTAAATGCCAATGTTGTGACTGATAGTTCAAAAGCTGCGAGTACATTCGACAATCAATTTCTAAATGTAGCATCAAAAAGAGGGCTAAATCGTTCAGTTAAAGAAGCAAAAGAATTTGTTAAAAATGGCATTCTACTCAACTTCAAACAACTAAAAGTATCATCTTACTATGAAATTAACAGAATTTTAAAAATTCTAAAAATCAAAAGCTTGTAAGGCGTTGACGGAATTTCAAACACAGTTCTGAGAATCTTTTCCACTACAATGGCTGGCCGGTAAAAAAATTGTTATAAGTCATTTCAAAAAGAAAACTGTCTCAGTTGCAAAATAATACTTATTTAACAAAGCGCTTCAGCCTTTTGGGTCAACATCACTCACCTTCAAAGGAAGAGAAATATTAATAACAGAAGGGGCAATGTTTATCATGCGCGTCCACAACCAGTAAAGAAGCAATTTTAAAAACGGCATAAGAGAAAACTTACGCAGTATTCTGCAAATAAACATTCGTCGAAAATCATTTGAGATAGGGCTTGGACCAATAAGGGAAAGGCAGCAATAAGGAACTTTGAAAGTAATAGTTAAGAGGGATAAAAAAAGTGCAGAGAAACCAGAGCAGCAACCGCAAACTTTAACCTAAACACGCCAGTGTCCACAGACGTAGAAGCGCAGAAACGGTTCCACGCTTATGACTCTGCGCATATACGGCATCATCTGCATATACAGCAGTAGCATCCTCGAAACAGATATGTAAACGTATACGTCGAACTGGAGGAAAACTATACGCTGCGTGAAGGTCGGTGTGGGAAACCTAAGCCTAGCGTAAATAGACGCAACACAGAAACTACAGCTTTTAAGATATGATGAACAGCTATAGTAGAGATCAACGATAGAAATTACATCCTTTTGAAAAGAATTACAAACCAAGGAGGAAAAGTAAGTAAATGCAAAACATGCTGAAGTGCAGTTTGGATATATAGGAAGATAGAGGGCATAGATTTAGTTACGGACAGCGTATGCACTAACATGAGCCACCTGGTAATTATCAGGTAGGAGAAACACTATAATGAGGAGTACAATAAGTAAATGCTTAAATTCTGAATAAAGTACAAAATCCCCAATGGTTGTACGAGTAACGAAAGAGGAAGCAGCATTCATCCAAATAGCAACAAAAGACAAGTTGATTTACTGAAAACAACCGTAAAAACCACACAAGATCATTGTGGCAGTCGGAATTTGGTCAAAAACCTCAAATCAAGAATGAGATTTTCACTCTGCAGCGGAGTGTGCGCTGATATGAAACTTCTTGGCAGATTAAAACTGTGTGTCCGAGTTCGAGTCTCGGTCGGGCACACAGTTTTAATCTGCCAGGAAGTTCCATTTCAGCCTCAAATCAAGACGAAAACTCCGCCATGCCGGTCCCAAGTCTGTGGCCTCACGTGCAAGTGATAAGGAAAAAGAACGGGAGGAGTAACTACCTCGTAAAAAACCAGGGCCGTATTGGGCTCAGTGATAGCACTAGGTTTACTGTGAAGACTTCAACGGTAGTAAAGGCGGAAGGAATAGGTCTTGGAACGGTGGAACTGGTGGAAGAAACAAGACAGGAAAAAATCCACAATGCGTCTGACTTGCAACAAGCTGCTAAATGATCAGCGTCTGTTCACCAGACGTACAGTTGGTAACATATTCGTCAGAGCTAACAACCCTGAGTAGTATCTTTAGGTGACTTGCTTCCGTAACTCATCAAGAAAGCTACAATGGAGATTGTAGTCCAGAAGGCACCCAGTATCGCATTACCAAGAAAATGAAAAGTAGACATTCGGATTGTGGGGGACCTACGACATCATGTAAAGAATGAGTCAGAGCATTCTAAAAACTGCTTCAGACAACTAACCCACAAAATTAAACGCAGAAACACACCTAGCCACTTTTAAGGGAAATTCATTTTAAAAACAGGAAAACATAAAACTGTGAAATGTTTGTAAAGGGAAAAAACTTAATGATAACAGTACTGCAACAAACAAGATTTTCTGATGAACACTGCTTCGATTAAGAAGGATTCAAGATATTTACGGTAAAAACAAGAAAAGGGTTGTGAAAAACTTACCCTTTCATTTGTAACAGGTTTCATAGAAAACTAAACGTATTAAACTCAGTAATATCAATTTATGGAAGACTTTCTACATTAACATTTAATCTTGAAACCAAGATTAAACTATTTTAGATACACATGCTCCATTAATATAAAAACAGAGCACCGAGACAGCAGACTGAAAATTTTTGTCGAACTGTGTCAAACGCCCGATATCACATTTCATCGAAAAACACAGTCGCACTACTTGGAGACTTTAATGCCAGGACTGGCAAAGAACAGTTAAATAGTATGACAATTCCCTGCACATAAGAGACAACGCCATCGGTGAAAGAGTCTTAATCCTAAGAAGGCAACCTGTTACTAAAATCTACATTCTTCAGAAAACATCCCATAAAAAAAGCTACCAAGGGTATCACCAAACCCGATTTATGGTGAGAAACAACTCGATCAAGTTGCTATAAGCATGAATGTTTCAAAGTAAAAGAGCGACGGCTTCGATTCAGACCACTACCCACCAGCTATGAAATTCAAGGTCAGACCATTATTTAATAAACAGAACCAATACCATCCCAGAAAGTTTGACATAGAGAAGTTACCTAGTGAAAATAGTTATGATATGCAGCTGAATAAACCAACACCTAAATGTTCTAAACAAATTCAAAACGGCATCATATAGACTGGAGAAGAAACTATCTCTCTTAAAAAGAAATGGAAACATGCTTGGTGGGATGATGATTCTGATGGGTTATTTACATTGAGGCTCCAAAGAAACTGGCACAGGGATGCGTTTTCAAATACAGAGATTATGTAAACAGGCAAATACGTCGCTGCGATCGGCAACTTCAATATAAGGCACCAAGTGTCTGGCGCAATTGCTAGATCGGTTACTGCTGCTACAATTGCAGATTATCAGGATTAAGTGAGTTTGAACGCGGTGTTATAGTCGGTGCAAGAGCAATAGGACACGGCATCTCCGAGGTAATGATGAAGTGAGGATTTTCCCATACGACCTTTTCACTAGTGTGCAGTGAATATCATGAATCCGGTAAAACATCAAATCTCCAACATCACTGCGGCCGGGAAAAGATCCTGCAAGGACGGGTCCAACGACGACTGAAGAGAATCGTTCAACGTGACAAAAGTGCAAATTGCTGCAGATTTCAATGCTGGGCCATCAACAAATGTCAGCATGCTAACCATTCAAGAAAACATCATCGATATGGGCTTTTGGAGCCGAAGGCCCACTCGTGTACCCTTGATGACTGCACGACTCAAAGCTTACGCCTCGCCTGGGGTCCGTCAACACCGACAATGGACTGTTGACGACTGTAAAACATGTTGTCTAGTCGAAAGAGTCTTGTTTCAAACCATATAAAGCAAACAGATGTGTACGGGTACAGAGAATCCATGGACCCTACATAACAGCAGGGGAATGTTCAAGCTGGTGGAGGATGTATAACGGTGTGGGGTGTGTGCAGTTGGAGTGATTGGGAACCCTGATGCGTCTAGATGCGACTCTGACAAGTGACACGTACGTAAGCATCGTCTCTGATCACCTGCATCCATTCATTTCCATTGTGCATTCCTATGGACTTTGACAATTCCAGAAGGACAATATGACACCCCACACATTCAGAATTGCTACACAGTGTCTCCAGGAACACTCTTCTGAGTGTAAACACTCCCCAGGCATGAACATTATTGAGCACATCTGGGATGCCTTGGAGTGTGCTGTTCAGAAGAGATCTCCAGCCCCTCGTTCTGTTACTAATTTATGGACAGCGCTGCTGGATTCACGCTGTCAATTCCCTCTAGCCCTACTCCAGACATTAGTCGAGTTCACGCCACGCCGTGTTGCAGCACTACTGCATGCTCGCGGGGCCCTACACAATATTAGGCAGGTCTCTGGGTCTTACGTGTAAATCGTTGATCAGCGGAGAGGAGACGTTTACCACCAAAATTGGCAGCTGTGATATTCTAAAAAACGATTCCCCACTTTGCACTGGCGTTTGGAGAAGAATGACGTTCTCCACGCCGTCCATGAGATACAAGTGAACCTACCGTCAACTTTTATTTGTCTCATGAAATACACATGGAAGCACCAAGTGGCGACTCATATTCGACGCAACTTCGTACGAATGGCCTCTGCCTCACTTAAAACGGTCTTACCCTGAAGACACTGCAGCGATCATGCGTTGTCGTCGAATCAACACCTCGGTCGTCGAATGTATTTTCAAGGTCTTCTTGCGTTTAGACGACAGAGATCTGACGAGGTTTTTCTGACACAGAGATCATAATCACGGAGCAGATGAAGTAATCAGCATGCGAAGGAGAACTACTTATCGGTTTAAATGACTTTCCTCTCGACTTATGTGCAGTGCGACCCTACTTTCAGCTGCACGGAGGGAGTTGGCAGGCATGTACCAACTGCAGTTTTTCAGAGTAACTGCCTTGTCAGACTTCAGCACATACATGTATGACAGTGCAGCAGGCGCCACAGACAAAAATGGAGGGAAGTCTGTGAAATTCTATATTATGAACTTACTCACGAGTCAAGCCACGCTGCCCATGTCGAAATGGCCGACAAACACTTAGCAAATGCTCAGAATATGGAAATTATAAGGACGAGAGATCACAAGAACTATGCACGTGTTGGGAGGTCAGTGGCATACAATAAGTAGATGGTACATTTTGTGTGGATCAGCATGAAGTCATCAATAAAGTATCACAGGCACAGCCTCCAATTCAAGCAATCGCTGTGCTTTGTGATCCCTCTCGCCAACGCCCAGGACACAGACCTGCCATCCAAACCAGATGTCCGGCTGCTGCTGTAAAGTGGCTGGGAGCGGCTCATTCGTCGCATGGCACCAAGTCCACAGGTATCGCATTCAGCAGTTGGAGCAGGTCTGGTGGAGGTGGCGACTACGCCTGACGTCGGCTGCCTGTTGACTCATAGTCTGGCGGTGACTGGCATGACCCACACGTCGAGGAGGGTGGGGCCCTACTGCGCATATCCCTTATAAAATCAACGAGTGTTTAGTCTGGTTAGTGATAAGTTTGTTATCCTGGTGCACAGCTTCCATCCACGTACGAAATGATACCACGTTGATGTAGACGCCCTGTGGCCCACGCTACAATTAAGATGCATTTATGCTACGTCGCCAGGATTGCATGACACGGCTAACCCCGTCTCGTGGCAGGTAAACAAGACTGTTTATGAAATCGACATATTGTTAGCTCAGCGCCCCTCGGCTGCCCATGGTTTTCAGCACAAGCGTTGCGATGTTTCTATTTCCCCGATCGTGTCCAAAATGTATCTGTGGCACTATAAAATACATTAGTTGCGTGACAGGAAGAAAAAATGTTTTCTTTAAAAAAATGAAAATATTTGCGGTGTCCCTCTTTAAAACATGCGCCATAAAATGAGAAACGTTTCTTACCTTTATCCATCTAAATTAATATTTCTTTCAGTTATTATTTTCTAAATTATTAAGAGAAACACGTTATCTAATGTCCCTGTGTATCGAGAGAAGAGACGAATGCTTAGCTTTCGCTTTAAACGCTCCTGAAGGTACTTTTACGGGGAAAAGTTTCTCCTCGATCTGAATGGCGTAATGATTTCTGTCTTGTACAGAGAACTGAGTCCACTCACAAAGCTGCTCCAACATTCTGTGAGCCTGTTTTTTGTTCATTAGGTGACAGTGTGAAACTGTGTCGAAGCACTTTGAAAGACAAGAAACACGGCACCAACCAAAGCGATGTTCTCATCTGCACTCTGAATCTCACGGGCGAATAGAGCGAATTGAGTTCACAAGATCACTGTTCGTAGTATCCATGTTGGTTCCTGCTGAGGAGGATTTCATGCTCCGAGAATGAATCAGTAACCGTGTAAGTAGGCTGTTTAGGTTTTCTTATTGGTAACGCCATGTAGCGCTCTGTATGAAAATCACTGGCTGTGCTGTGTGCAGTCTGTGGCTAGTTTGCATTGTTGTCTGCCATTGTAGTGTTGGGCAGCTGGATGTTAACAGCGCATAGCGTTCGGCAGTTGGAGGTGAGCCGCCAGCAGTGGTGGATGTGGGGAGAGAGATGGCGGAGTTTTGAAATTTGTAAGACTGGATGTCATGAACTGCTATATATATTACGACTATTAATGTAAATACATCATTTGTTCTCTATCAAAATCTTTCATTTGCTAACTATGCCTGTCAGTAGTTAGTGCCCTCAGTGGTTACAATCTTTTATTTAGCTGGCAGTAGTGGCGCTCGCTATATTGCAGTAGTTCGAGTAAAGAAGATCTTTGTGAGGTAAGTGATTTGTGAAAGGTATAGGTTAATGTTAGTCAGGGCCATTCTTTTGTAGGGATTATTGAAAGTCAGATTGCGTTGCGCTAAAAAATATTGTGTGACAGTTTAAACACAGTCATGTATAATTTTTCAAAAGGGGACGTTTCATATGTCGACCCTTAGCCGAGGATACCTCACTGGAATCTTCTAATTTTTTCTTGTAGTTTGTGTAATTAGTGTAGCTTTTGTTTATTGCTAGCGCGTAATTATAGAGAGAATTTCCTTTTTAGTTGTAGTTTGTTATTGTTGTACAGTAAAACAGTTGTGGCATGCATGTAGATTTGCAGCAAGTATTTCGCATCTGCGCTTGCAATTAACGAGATATTATTTTCAGTGCTACGTTAATGTGTTCTCTTATTTTTGCTCTTCAAATTGTGCTTTTCTGTGTTGTCGTGTTAAATATTGCGACAATAATGGCGTGTGAAAAACGTAATACTAGGCTCCAAAGTAAACTGAGAAATGACAGTGAAGACGAAAGCAGTGTGTTAGCGCCACCGAGTAATGAATTAATTAATGTTAAAAGTAGTAATTTGGTAACTGTGCATAGGGAAATGGAGCGGGCTGCAAACAATGGTGTAGACAGTGGAACAATTAGTGAACAGGGAAGCATTATCGATCGATCGGTCGTCAACAGCTTGCCTCAGGAATCCGAAATCTTGCAAATACGGTAGATTCAGGTTTAGCGTCCTCACCGTTTTCTCAAATAAGTCAAAACACATTTTCTGCTTTTCAAACTGCGAATATTGCCGGTTCAAATGCATTGCCGAACAGCACTGAGGAACATGTTTCAGACACCAGTGCATTGTTATTACAATTAATGCAACAAATTGGACAAAAGCTTCAAAAGTTAGACATAATGGAACAAAATCTTCAAAAGTTAGACACAATGGAACAAAATCAGAGACAAACACAGCAAAAGCTTCAAAAGTTAGACACAATGTAACAAAATCAGAGACAAATACAGCAAAAGCTTCAAAAGGTAGACACCACACTTGATCAAACACGTGAAGATTTAACTACTGAGTTATATAAAATCGAATCTAAATGTCAAAAAGTTTGTAATGACGTAAAAACACAGGTTTGTGAGCATTGTCAACCTATTTTTTTGCGGCATGAAAATGCATTACAGAATCACGAAGCAGCCATAAAAGATCTGCGAACTATTGTTAATGAAAATCATGAAACCTTGCAAGCTAAAATTGACTTAGTTGCATCTACCGATTCGGTTACGCAACTTTCAAAAACTCAAGAAAACTTAAAGGACACAGTAGATACTCTGAAAATTGGTTCAGAAAGACAAATGGAGGAAATTAGTTCGTTATCAGAGAAAGTAGTTGAACTTTCGGATCACCTAAATAATTTATCTACGAAGGTAGGTGATAATCTGAATGACACAAAACCGATAGTCTTTAATGACACAGAAGAGTGCGAACAAATTAGGAAATTCAAACAAAATCAGAATCAAATTAATACACAACACCAAAGAGAAATCTGGGAAGCACAAGATCAGCCGACACAGGTAATACAAGAATTACGTATTTCAGAGGACACTCGCGCTCCAATACGGGAAGAGGGACATAGAATATGGAACAGCCACAAAAGAATAACACCGGGCACTTCGGAAATTATGAAAGACATTGGCAAGGTACACCGAATTTTGAGATGGAACAGCCGAAACGACGTAACATTGACCGACATGCGACTCGCCGACATGATGATTTTGACTATAAGCTGTTCATTACTACACATAAATTCAAAACATTTAAGAATTCCGGCAACGACATTCATCCACAAGCGTGGCTTCATCAATTCTCTCATTGTTTTCCTCCCAACTGGTCATTAGAACACAGATTAGAATTTATATGTGGCTACTTAGAGAATGAACCAGCTGTAAGAATGTGATCGGTCATTCACGATTGCCACAGTGAAGGAGAGTTTTACCATGCCTTCCTCTCAGCATATTGGTCTCAAGCCGCACAAGACCGAGTAAAACAGCATCATGATGATAAAACACTTTGAACAATCTGAATTTTCCAGTCTTGTCAAATATTTTGAAGACATGTTGCATAAGAATCAATATCTTTCAAACCCATACAGCCCTTCAGAACTCATCCGCATTTGCTTAATGAAATTGCCTGAACATTTAAGAAATATTATTTTGGCAGGACGTTGCAAAGACGACATTGAAGCTTTTCAGGGACTCTTACAAGAATTAGAAATTGTCACTGACAATCGCGGAACGCGAAAACAGGAACACAACAATTACAGGTCACATCCGTCGCAATTCCGCGATGAAAGAAATAAGAACTGGACACAATATGGCTATTCTCACAACACAAATCGTGACCAAAACAGACACCACCCGTATGACAACCACTGGCACAGTAATAGTTACAGAGAGAGTTCGCATTTCCGTAGTAATGAATATGTCAGAGACAATCATAGAAACAGACAATATGGCAACCAGAACTATTATTATCACGGGAGACAGAATAATTTCAGATGCAACAGTTCAGCACGCAGTTACGATTCTGGGAGAAATTCTCCACCACACGACCGACAAACAAGAAACTATGTAAACTACCGACAAAACGACAGACCTGAATTCCATCAGAACTGGCGGGATTCAAACAGAGCGGGGCCCTCTCGTCAAGGTGAATTTCTAGAAGTTGGGTCTCCTAATCCTAATAACAACGCGCGCCAACAAAGAGACAGACAATGACTCGCACCGCAGGCAGCCGCGTGCGCCGGCTGGCTCAGAGAAAAATAACATAGACGCTAACCTCGAGAAAAATTCCAGTATTCTTTACCGACGTATACTGCATGATAATTGCGTTCAGGTTGAAACTCTGCGTACTAGCAAGAGTAAAGGATTGCACCACATTTCACATGTAAAACCGTTTATTGAAAGATAATCTGCTTTTTAACTTTGTCTTTGCCATAAAACTTTTCACTTCACATTTCTAGTATGCATTGTCAGACTTATAATCTGTTAACATGCAACAATGTTTGAAGTTAAATATCCAGTCAAGAACCAAGAGAACTTATTGAAACAGAAATTACAAATGCATTGTTATAGTAAACAGACGTCACAGTGTTACTGTGTGTGTACATTCTTGCTTGTTAGTTGCACGATTACGTAATGACTATAAGGCTCACATACTTAGAACATATACTGGTACTGCTAATGAGATTTTAATGCAACATTTTGGTTTACTTGAAAATACATTCTGGATTTAAAGTACTTTCTGTGAGATACCAGACGACACAGTGGTTAGTTTATGTGACAACTACATGGTTTTATCATGACGCTACTAATGAGTGACAATTTACAATGTTGCTTTTGCGGTGATTCTGTTTCATATCTGCACAGTTTTTCTGCATTATTCTGGAAAGCAAACCATGTTTTAGTAGTAACTTTTGTAGTATAGCTACAATGAGACTGCCTTTTCCGTAGTACAACAATATGTTACAGCACAGTACTTTCATCATCACGGCAATAAGCGTAATAACTAAGATATCTATACGCAAAGCATTTCACTTTTGTTTATCATGAGGTAAGTACATTGGCTTCTGCAGAACTTAGCTTTCGGAGGACGATAACTACGACACTTCCACAGAGATCCTCTTACAACAAGATGTACAGTTTAGAGCTACAGTACACGTATTTGAGTGATTAATTTTATACTTAAAACATTTATTTTTAAAGATTTTTGAATTACATTTCATTCCATTGCTGTAATCTGTAACACCTGAGGGTATAATTACATTAATCCTCAGGGGGGTACATGCCTACTTTGTGTACCATGTGTTTGGCAAGCACAAGGAGCCCTAGCTAATATGGTTTTTGCTTGTATAACTTTACATATCGGTACCATATTTCTATAACACACAAATTACACAGCTATCTGATCATTTAACTGAGAGAGACAAATATTTATTCTACTACATCAGTGACAGATGTTTACGTAATTACACAATAGGATAACTTCACACTTATGAAATTGTATTTTGTCTGTACTTTGTGAAATGTTCATATTTTTTTGGAACAATTGTGATATTACAAGAGCTTTGAATGATGTATTTGGTACGGGATCATGATTTTAAAGTACTTTTTGGTAGATGACGCTATTGAAATGAGCAGAGAATTTTTTTTAGGTTTTGAAATTATTGGAGGAAGCTACAACGATTTTGAGAGTTGACTGAGGTGTTATGATGTTATTATTACGATGACTATGTGTATTACGCTGTTGCGGTGTGTTTATGATCAATAAGCTGATGCTTTATGAGTTATTTGAGTATGCTACATATCTGTTATGATGAAATATTGAAGAAGTGTCGACGAATACGGTAAGGAATAATGAGTAGTGGTTAGGGACTCTGGTTTGTGCAAAAGGTTGTTGGAAACCAAGAATCGTACTTTAAGAGTTATGAAATGTATGTAAATGCGTGAATGTATTACAATACAGACGAACATTTTTTGGACTCTGTTATATCAACAGGATTTTGTTTCTACAGATTTGTAACGCAAATTCTTGACCTGTGAAATATTTTTATTTGAGACTGTCACTGTAGCGGAAACTGCTGTCGTAAATATTTCTGCAAGAAAGTTAAGTGACCACCTGCACGTAATGCATCGTGGGCAGCTGCGCGACAGTCGCCTGGAAAAAAGCCATTAGTGTGTGGCTTTCAGAGGCCCAGATGGAAAAAAAAGAGGCCATTATCCTCGCTATTGACATTTCTTTGTAGAAAGCAACGCAAATACGACACGCTCAAACTTGAAAACATATGATTATACTGTGGAGCTTTTAATTTATGATATTTACTAAAATGCCTAATGAAATGATGAGAAACATTTTACATCTATTGTCTTTCTAGTTGGGAGTTTGCTCATTTTGTTTAATATCAAGTTTCTAGCTGCAGCAGCACTGGTTAAAATAAAATTTAATAGATGTACTAATACAAATATTTTATGCCTACAGATCCTGTATATAATTTTATGATCTATTCTAAAAAATGAAGGAGCATAAAAAGACATTTCCCTTCATAGGAATTGCATAAGGAATTTTCTTTTCAACTACTTGGTAATTTTTTTGGTAGAATAACTTCTTGTGGTGCACCACTTTAATTACATAGACATTAAGATGTGAATATACATTTCCCTTGTCTGCATTGTTGACTTTAGTGTAATATTTTTTCTGCTTGAGCTATGTCATGTTCAGATATAAGTTACTGCATTTGCTGCTGCTGTTTGCCAGGCATAGTGCTACTAAATTTCACTTTGTATTACTCTGTTAAGCTAGTTTTACTACTGATTTATTTTTCTTGTTGCTGCAAATTGGCTCATATTAGTTGTAATGTTGCATTGGTTGGTAATTTAGATTTACTGTAGCTTGCTTTGCAATTTTCCATTTTTTGTCATTGCTGTTTGTGTTAATTGTTTTGTGCTGCTGCATTGCCTCGTCCCTTAGTTTAGCATCTAAGCTCAGTAGATTTATGTTAGCTTAAGAGGGGATAGCCTATAAGAGAATGTGTTGCGATGAATTTGAAGAAATGCACTGAGAGGCTATACGAGAAAAGTACAGAAAGCAGGTATAGATAGGACTTTTTGGAAATAATGAAGAACGAAGGAAGATCTCTGAGAAGTAAAGAAAGTTTTGTTTGCAAAATACTGCAGTAAAACAAACCCTGTCCTTTCCTCGTGTTATCCCACTATGTGTTTGTGTACCTTTGTGTATTTATGTTCTTCCTGTCTTTATATGTTTATCTGATAAGACTTATGTTGTAGAATTTTTCTAATACTCAGCTACATAAACTATGATGAGGAATACTGTTATCCTCAAATATAATTTGCATTAATAATATGTTATTTACTTTGTAAAGATGTTAGACATTATTAA
This sequence comes from Schistocerca americana, assembly GCF_021461395.2. Classification (NCBI taxonomy): domain Eukaryota; kingdom Metazoa; phylum Arthropoda; class Insecta; order Orthoptera; family Acrididae; genus Schistocerca; species Schistocerca americana. Next base: position 457,348,574 of record NC_060123.1, read on the forward strand.
TTCTATTCTGTTTTAATGCCCATGTGTGAAGTTGATGTTTCAATAATTATTCTAATCTTTTATGTATTTACTAATGTCATAATTCCTGTAACACTGATGTATATGTTTATTTCTATTCTTTTGTAGAGCCCCTATTACTACAAATGTTATCTGTATTATTATGTTTTTAATGATGTATTTTGTACCGTTGTTATTGTATTCTTATGTTATTAAATTGTAATTGATACCAGTTCATTATATTATTAATTTGTAAGTTACATTTCACTGCACACGTTCCCGTTGGTCATAGTATATGGACAATATGTGAGAAGTAGGGACTGTTAGTGTTTGCACGTGTGTTAATAATTCAGCAAGGGACTGGATAACAGCATTGCTGGTTCTAAGGACAATTCCAAAAACTTTGTGAGTGCACAAGTGGTGGTTATGGACTTGCTATATTATCCGTAAGACTCTTCAATGGTGACTGTGCACCTGCACAGTCACAACAGATGGCTGCTGGCCATCTCTACAAGGACTACAGTGGGTCTGCATCTTTGATGACCCACCAATACCATTATTTCTACAAGGACTACAGTGGGTCTACACCTTTGCTGACTCACCAGTACCATTATTTCTACAAGGACTGCAGTGGGTCTGCACCTCTGGTGGCCCACCAATACCGTAATCTCTACTAGGACTACAGTGGGTCTGCTCTGTGGTGACCTACCTACCAATACTCTTCAAAATTTCGACTGACTCTGCTGTGGGTTTGCTCTGCTGTGGACCAATACCTATCTGCATGTTAAGAGTCAGCACTGTCTTTCCGTTGGAAGGACAACACTACTTCTTCAAGATGCATGGAAATCCACTACTTCTGTGTGCATTTTCTTTTACTGCTCAGACTTTGAGAAAAAAGAAACACTGCAATTTTACTGTGATGGATGATCAGGACTGTCTTTATGGACAGTGAGAAAATTTTAGCTTTTGACCAACATTGTATCAATAAGTGTGTGCATTTGATTTCTTTGTTATTGTAATTGTGAAAAAAATTTTAACAAATATGTATTGGCCAGTGCCCAAAAAAATTTGTAAAATTTTTTGTGGGAAGCATGGGGGCTATGTAGGTAGGCTGTTCAGGTTTTCTTATTGGTAACGCCACGTAGCGCTCTGTATGAAAATCACTGGCTGCGCTGTGTGCAGTCTGTGGCTAGTTTGCATTGTTGTCTGCCATTGTAGTGTTGGGCAGCTGGATGTTAACAGCGCATAGCGTTTGGCAGTTGGAGGTGAGCCGCCAGCAGTGGTGGATGTGGGGGGAGAGATGGCGGAGTTTTGAAATTTGTAAGACTGGATGTCATGAACTGCTATATATATTATAACTATTAAGGTAAATACATCATTTGTTCTCTATCAGAATCTTTCATTTGCTAACTATGCCTATCAGTAGTTAGTGCCCTCAGTAGTTACAATCTTTTATTTAGCTGGCAGTAGTGGCGCTCGCTATATTGCAGTAGTTCGAGTAAAGAAGATTTTTGTGAGGTAAGTGATTTGTGAAAGGTGTAGGTTAATGTTAGTCAGGGCCATTCTTTTGTAGGGATTATTGAAAGTCAGATTGCGTTGCGCTAAAAAATATTGTGTGACAGTTTAAGCACAGTCATGTATAAATTTTCAAAAGGGGATGTTTCAACCAAGCAGGCTGATATCAACCTACAGTTGTGTGCATCTACGACGACGTTTCTTGAAACCGGGAGTGACCTGCACCTTCTAATCAGTCATTCGCAACCCTTACTTTCCTCAGTGATCTAAGAGAGTTTACAAAAGGAGAGCAAAGCGTAATCTAAGTCGAATGGTAATCTCATCAGGCCGTGTTTCCTCCCCTCGACTATCTTCGTTGTCTTTCCATTCTGCGATCATTTATCTCAATATTTGATATTTTGGCCATCGAATAATAATTGAAGTTACGATGAACTATTCGTGTAAGGCTGAACTGTGCACCTCATAAATATCTGCTCTTTTCCGTTTCGGTTCCAGAACGATATATAGACGATTTTCATACCTTTAATGACTTAACATAAGGCGACTAGTTTGTAAGGCATTGCTTTCTTTGCGTTCATTTACCCATCATAGAGATTTTGGTTTCATAAATACCGCAGAGTAGTAACTGTCACACACGTTATACTCCTTTTTTCCTCTTTTCAACTGCAATCTGAAAAAAGCGACTCTAACTAAAATCTAGCTATGATGTGCAGACGCTCGCGACTCTACCAAAGGAAGACACCACGCAAAGTGCGACATGTGTCTCATAGGGTGACCTCCTTTCTCTCTCTCTCTCTCTCTCTCTCTCTATCTCTCTCTCTCTCTCTCTCTCTCTCTCTCTCTCTCTTTTTCTGTCTCTCTGTCCGACGGAGCTCTCCTCGCAGCAGCCCACGGAGCCTCAGACGGAGTGTGTTGGCGTGTAGCTTGTCTCATGTTTTATTCGCACCCCAGCGCGCCTTCTGCTTGCAGAGCATCCTGCATACAGCCTGAGCGCGAAGAGAGGGCGCAGTTTGAGTGACAAAAGTACGAAAGTGCCCCTGCTGGACTGCACCACTACCTATACAACAACACATTAACGTTGACAGATGCAATATACCGGGAGGCGCTAGCTCTTCTTCCACAAATCTGGTGAAAGGAACTATTGTGTCGCGTGCGATTGCATAGTGTTCAGACGGTAGGCGTTTATATACCACTCCACTTTCCATCAATATGAAATTTGTACACGCACCACGATCGTATTTATTTATATTATTTTGGTTTTTTTATAATTTTTGTTGAACTGAATTGAGATGGATGGAAATATTTAAAAATCAGTGAATATATTTAAACCATGATAAGGTGGCATCGGACATATACTTTGAGAATTTCGTTGCCGTAAGAAGGAGGTTCGTGGGCCACGTTATTTCTGAGCTAAAATGAGATAAATACAGAAAATACAGTTTACATATAGCGTTGAAATTTTAGGATAATGAATTAAACAAATAATTAAATCACAATAGCGTTAATTATAACTATAATTACTGAAGTGCACTATGCTACTTACATTGGGAATACAATATTAATCACTAGTGATATGTTGATTATCCGCACGTCGGCATCTCGTCCGTGAGCAGTGGAAATTTCCTTATATGATTACTAGTATGCGCGAGTATGCGCCCTGCAGTACGCAGTGACTTTTTATAAAATTAAAGAGTTTAAATTAGAGCGGCCAGTCTAACGCGCGAGTCTCTCCCTCGACTCCATTCCAGAACAGATAACAGAAGAAGTAATTAACAAAAGAACTAGACATCCTTTGTGTGTCTCACCAGCGAACACATGCGACCGCGCGCAAGATAACTTGCATTGGCTTTCATGCTTTATTAAACAGGGTTCTCTGATTAAGGAAAAATAGATTTACGTGCTATGGCTAAAAATGTGCCTTTAAAGTATGGAAAAGGTACTCTACCGCCACTGTAAGTGGTAACTAGTAAATGAAAGATATTTGACAGCACGTTCCCAGCATAATGCTCGAAACTGCAGATCGATGTTTCGGCAAGTGAAGCACAGTTATAATGGAACAACGGATTTCATGGTCAGTACTTACGCGTACTTACTCTGCTGAATGGCACGTTGATTCCTTGCCAGTCAGCAGCTAATGCAGTTTGTATCTTACACCTTCATAGGTTTTTATAGTGTAAACAAGGAGTGTAATGTACATATTTATGAACCGAATTACCATAGTGATCAAAAGTATCCGGACACCCCCAAAAACATACGCTTTTCATATTAGGTGCATTGTGCTACCACCTGCTGCCAGGTACTCCATATCAGTGACCTCAGTAGCCATTGGACATCGTGAGAGAGCAGAATGGGGCACTCCGCGAAACTTCGAACGTGATCAGGTGACTGGGTGTCAAGTGTGTTATACGTCTGTACGCGAGATTTCCACTCCTAAACATCACTAGGTCCACTGTTTCCGGTGTGATAGTGAAGTGGAAACGTGAAGAGACACATACAGCACAAAAGCGTACAGGCCGACCTCTTGTGTTGACTGAGAGTGTCACTACTGCAAGCACTATAACAGTAAGGCGGTAGCTGAGAAAATTTGGATTTCATGGTCGAGCGGCTGCTCATACGCAACACATCACGCCGGTAAATGCCAAACAACGTCTTGCTTGGTGTAAGGAGTATAAACATTGCACTATTCAACAATGGAAAAACGTTGTGTGGAGTGTCGAATCACATTGCGCAATGTGGCGATCCGATTGGAGGGTGTGGGTATGGCGAATGCCTGGGAAACGTTATCTGCCAGCATCTGTAGTGCCAACAGCAAAATTAGGAGGCTGAGGTGTCATGGTGTGGTCCTGTTTTTCATGGAGGAGGCTTGAGCCCCTTGTTGTTTTGCGTGGTACTATCACAGCACAGGCCTACATTGATGTTTTAAATACCTTCTTCCGTCCTACAGTTGGAAGGCAATCCTGGGATGGCCACTGCATCTTTCAACACGATCGAGCACCTGTTCATAATGCACGCCCTGTGGCGGAGTCGTTACAAGACAATAACATCCCTGTAATGGACTCGCCTGCAAACAGTCCTGACCTGAATGCTATAGAACACCTTTGAGAGTAGGTCGACTTAGTGCCAGGCCTCACCGATCGACATCGACACCTCTTCACAGTGTAGCACTCCGTGGAGAATGGGCTGCCATTCCCCAAGAAATCTTCCAGCACCTGATTAAACGTATGTCTGCTAGAGTAAAAGCTATCATCAAGGCTTGTGGCGGGACAACACTATATTGAATTCCAGCATTACCGATGGAGGGCGCCACGAACTTGTAAGTCATTTTCAGCCAGATGTCCGGATAATTTTGATCACATACTTACGTGGCATTATGCGACTGTGTTATTTTTTATGTAACACTCAAAGGATCTCTGAACTAGTCTTAAATTACAGTATATTCTAAGATTAAAAGTGAACGAACGTGTAAGCCAAGTATGTTGAACCAGTGAGTGAGTAATATCACAGACTACTATGTTATAGGACAAACTGGTGAATGTTAGGAACTGGCGTTGGTAAGTGAAGCACACAGTGCGAACAAAACGGTATGCGAACGTGGCACGCCCAGCAAGCCTCCACGGCCTCCCGCACTAGGGATGGCGGTTACTCTCGAGACAACGAGTTTTCGGTTATACCGATGTTATTCCACGGCAGTTTAACCTAACAGATGAAACCGCTCAAAATGACCAGTTTCTGGAATAGCCGATTTCCTGTTTGTGTTCCTATTATTTCTTGTAAGAAACGTAGAAATTGTTCAAAGATTAAAAATTTTGTCTCTCTCAGCTTCAAGATATGTAGAATCGATACATTAAATTAAATAATCAAATAAAAGAATATTTTGTCTGTCATCCGTTCGCTTCTTTTATCGAAAAGTGACAAGTGGTTGACTACTCTAAATAGCTACTGGCTAATAACGGTTCCAGTATTTTTAAACTGTGTTCAAAAATTATATGTTAATCGGCAACCAGACCACTATTTGGGCATTAAGTACAGTCAGTACTAAATGGCGAAAACTGAGGTTGAAGCACTCTGTTTTTCGTGTTAATTTGTCGCCATTACCCAGTTCCGTTTTTAATCTTCCCACTGTATGTTTCTGTATGGAATTTAGCCCATAATTACCTCCCACTCCATAAAAAGTCTGCGTATTACAAAAACTGCGTCTCCACAAACTGTTATCGAACTCAAGCTCGGATTCTAACCTTTACTACACAGAACCTATTTTGAACTGAACTGTAACTGCTCTGAATTTAGCTGGTTGTTATATTAAATTCGTAACTGAAGTAAAGGAATTATTTGGACCTAATCAAAATTGACGCTTACGTCACGTCTTGACAGCATTGTTGCAGATTTCTCGAAAGCACAACAGCAAGCAGGCAACGCCTAAGCCGGATTTCTATTTCTTAACAAATATTGAAACCGATGTATTCCACATCGTGCAGTGTGGTAATGCGTAATGATAAAACTTCTGTAAACAGTGGGATGGGGAGAGTAACAATTTCTATGAAACGATATTCGAAGACAACGATTTTAGAGTGAAGTATGTGTTCAAAGAGAAAGAGTAAAACTTGTGTACGTGATCTTCATACGTAACAGTGGTATGAACAATACTATGCTTAACAAAGTGAACAATAATTTGAAAAAGGTACAATATTAACAAAAAAATTTTATAAAAGCCAAGCAGCTTAATAGGTGGATATCGTAATGCATGATTCAGGGAAGTGGGATAGTCTCTCTCTCTCTCTGACCTCTGAGCAAGTGAACTAGTTGACAGTCATTCCGAATACTTGGTCAGCACTGTAATCCTACCTCAAACTTCTTCTCTTCAAACAATAATGACAGTAGTCAAAATTTATATTCATTTGCCTTCCAATACACGGGGAATATCATAATTAATAGCGTAAACGCATACTGTTGAAAGTACACGATAATAGAAGCAAAAAAGTCTCAGTAAACATAGGGTCGAAAAGGCATACCTTAAGAGCCATAAGCAATTTTTCATCTTCTATACTGTGAAACTAAGCTCTTTACTGCAAGTTCTTTGCTTTCCATGTATTGAGGAGTGTGGACCAAATAACAAAAAAATATCAAGCAAACATGTGCTCTAAAACGCATACCTTCAAAGTTACGAGCACTTGATCATTAGAAGAGTTATGTTTCAAAGTAGCAAAGACGAACAAGTTCTCATAGCTCTTAAGGAATGCATTTTAGAGCACATGTATACTGGACTTTTTTTTTGTTTTCCCCAAAAATATGGAAAGAAATAACTTGCAGTAGAAGAGATTTGTTTCACAGGATCGGAGACGAAAAATTGTTCGTATGCATTTTCCACCCTATGTTTAATGAGGCATTTTTGCTTCTAGTATCGTGTACTTGCAACTGTATTCATTTACCCCATTAATTATGATACACCCTGTGTATATTACAGTCATCCTTGCTGTGCTTCACAATCAATTTCTCTTCATAACGGACACAATCACAAGTTCCACAGCACCACTGAATACGTCCATGACCTACGACATTTCAATTAAGAATGTAGAGACTGCGCAAAGCCAAATATTGTGCCCTGACAAGACCAAAGATTAACAGTAATAAAAATTATTCTCTCTCTGACGTGCACATCGGTAACTTCCAAAAATCAAAACGACATACCCAACTTAAAAGCCTAGTAAAAGCACCAGAATACGGGAATCTATGTGTGCAGTGAACGTTCATTAATGATGTCACCACTACCACTGCACAAGTAAGGAACTATGTTCTCTCGAGAGTGTCATCGAGGGCATAGGATCCGTACCCGTCCCTGACTCCCACGTTTGCTTCCGACACTGTGGCGAAAGACCCAATTGGTGGGGGTTAATGGTGTCAAGCTTTGTACAGTGACTGGACGAAGGATGTACAAAAATGAAAAATAAGGTGTTCAAGGGTGCGACGTTCATACTGTAAAAGTTGTTAAATTGTCAGTTTCAAACGAGAAAATTTGTTATAGATTGCTTGTATGCCATTAGGTCACAAACTTTCTAAGTGGTTTCACTCAATCAATGCAAAATCTGCTTAAACGCATCGTCAGACACACTGAATTAATCCATTCAGTCAGAAAACCGTTGGAGCTAATAACAAACAACGTTTAAATTTTTTATTAATACTCCAGCTGCGATCACACATAAAATATTTGTAAATAGAAAAAGAACACCTTACATCAAGAAATATCAGCCCCCACTCCCGTTGTGGATTTTAAGCTTTGCTCAATATTCCTATTCGTTAACACATGTTTACATTAATATTTTTGACCAGACTTTTCAGATTCGTGTGTTTAGCAATAAATTTAATCCCATTCTTCACCTCTATCATAATGCTTCACTGTGCTGTTTTCTCATAACATCACTTCTCCAATTTCTCATAGCTGTTGTGATCAACGAGTGCCCACACACAACATAAATTTAATTTTGCTGTTAATTTTTTGTTAATAAGCTTTCTTCCCACTTGAAGCAAAATCTGGCAAGACATCTAATAGTCTACACATAACCTGGGAAGTATTACTGTAGTTTTCAATCAGTTACCTCATCCAGTGTAATAGAGGGAAGATAATAAAGGGAGACCTGCACCATGTACTGGCATATCTTTATATTCTGGTAGGAACTATTTTCAAGATTTTATTGACGCAGCATATTCGTAAAAAGTCGTTCAGATATGTGTGTTCTTCTTTTAATGATTCACAAACTCGACGAATAGTGACAGACAATAAGATTTAAGTTACAAAATATACGCTAGACCAGAGATGTAAGCCACATCTGTCGTAGATGTACTGAAAAATGAAAGAAAGATGCCCCGTAAACATTAGCTTTACTAATCGATCATATTTTATTCCATCAGGTGACAACACAGAACACGCATAGTTGCAACTTTGCTTCACTGTCACATTAACTCTATTTTTAAAAAAGCACGTTATTCGTAAGATAGGCTTTATTTATGAGACATGAGTTTCTCCCCGCGCATAAAATCCTCAAATAACTTACGAAATGCAGGCCGGTCACTTCGCCGACAACCACCGATATAGCTACAGGAGCACACCCTCACATTTTCAAGCCAAAACTGCAGCAAGTATGCGCTGTGCAAGGAAATCTGAAACCTCTGTTTTCAGAGAAACTCTGCAAAGATAACATTCACACACAGTGTAAACACTAGCACCATCACAAACCAAAAATGACCGACGTCAGAAGACATCGATAGTGAAATTAATGATCGAAGTATGAGGTTGCATTGACTGTGTTTATTGCCAGGGGAGAGAAAGGATTCCATGCAGAATTTAAACAAAGACCAGCAGCTCTATTTATAAGGTTATTTGCTAATTTCATTTCTTGGTGTGTGTAAGGAGGGTGTGTACCATGTTGCTCACAGTTGTGGCATGTAATATACTGGTCAGACTATTAGAACCGTGGAGGACCGGTGTACTTAGCATAAGCTGCACACACACTTACTACAGCCGAGCAAATCCACCATTGCTAAAAATTTTCTTGGTACTGGTCAGCCTAGGGAATATATCAGCACAAAGATTCTGGTATATACTCGTACTTCCAATGATTGAGATAGTGTTACTAAGGAGGCTGTTCAAATTTAATTAGAAATTAAGCTACTGAATAAAGAAAGTGATTTTTTTTATTTATTTATCTTTTCATTCTGCATGCAACCCTGCTATCTCTCTTGTCGAAAAATAGAGGTACAGAAATTATGCTACTTCATTAGTTGATTATTAATTTCACTGTCAGTAACTTCTGAGGCCGGTCATCTCTGGCTTGTCATGGAGCTATTGTTTCCAGTGTGTATAAGTGTTATCTTTCCGAAGTTTCTTTGAAAACCGAGGTTTTATATTCTCTTACACAGCTCTTATTTGCTGCAGTTCTGCCTTGAAAATGGCAGAATGTGCTCCTCTCGAAATATGAGCGATTTTGGATGACATAACAGGATACATCCTGGTAAATTATTTGAACGTAGGTGTTATTTGTTCTCGATTAGGTGATCTTGCTAATATGTCCGATACGTATCCTTTCTACCTATCAGGGTTAGATTAGGAATAAAATTCACTGGATAACCAGCTACCACTTTCTTGATTTCTGACTTTTTTCTTCACATAGAGGCACTGGTGTCGACAAAATTTTGCCAAAAGGAGCAAGATCTACAATTGTCAGTTTTGACACGACTGACCTGGTAAGTTCGCAAACTTGTTGTAACCCAAGAACTAAACTTGACGAGCAGTGCACAAAAATTGTCTCAAACCATTCATATCCATTAAGTATTTTTAAGGCAAATTAGTTTGATATTTAAACAATAACCACATTTCAACAGCATATGCCAAGTTCATCATTTTTATGTTATTAAATGTCAATATGCAGTCATCTTTTTGGTTCAATAATCTGGAATTACGCTCTCACATGATCAAATATGCAGTCAGAACGACTGAGAACGTCGTGTTGGATATCAACAAAAATAACCAACAGAAGATATTGCTCGATTTTGAGAAACAGAGACTAATCTTCAGAAAAGAGTAATACAACTTTAATGGCATCTACAGCTGATTGTTAGCTTACAGAAATTCATGTGATCACCTTATTGGATTCATTGAATTATTTTCACAGCTTTTTTTCCACTTAATGGCATAGGGGACGGGTGGTGGGGCGGATACGGCTGCCATTAAATTATGAAAGGTATCTGCACGTCACTGGGTTGGATCGATCGATTTCAGCAACTCGATAAGGGCATTACGAGGGCATTAGAGTGCTTCAGCAATGTTCTGCATAGACTCGCATTGACACTGACTGCAGACATTGCCAAAACCCTCGCTGCACCAAGTATTTTGCATAAGTTGCCGTGAAAACATCATAACCAATAATATCAGACATTAAAATAGACTGCTAAAACCAAAGTAATTCACATGATCCTTAGAAATTTTCAACTACTGTTAGTAGAGTTACAGAGAGTTATTGCTAGACATTAGTGATACCTTGCGCACAGATTCCAAAGGGGTCAAGAGTCCCCGGCTTGATACCCCCCACCCTTTGATGCCAGTGGCTGAAGGTACAACTTTCGAAGTACTCTCAGCGGGAACAGAATGTTCAGTACTCTAGAGACTATTTCGTAACAGAAATGATGACCTTGAAAAGAGGGCTATCACACTGTCACTGTCTCATACAATAATTCATTTATATTTTCTGAGTTTTGAGACGTCGGTGTTTCACCAGTAACTTTCTGTCACATCGTACTGAGTCACATCGTAGTGCTTTGCTCTTACCAAATGCTGTTAGACGACAGAGTTATAAACATCCTTCGCGTACAGAAACAATTGAAAGATTTGATAGTAGATAAATCAGCAATTCCGGATGGAATCACAACTCTGTTTTGCTAAAAGTACTCTACGGCAGATGCCCTTTATATACTTGCATTTATCGTGAATCTTTAGCCCGGCACAAAGTACCAAGTGACTGGAAAAAAGCGCAGGTGCCTCCAGTATACAAGAAGGGTGAAAGATCTGACCTGCAAAATTTTAGACCAATAACCCTAACTTCTGTTCGCTGCAGAATCCTTGAACATATTCCCAGTTACAATATAATAAACTGTCTTGAGACTGAGAAGCTTACGTCCATGAATCAGCATGGTTTTTAGAAAGCATCGCTCTGCGGGTAACTCAGCTTTTCCTTTTCTCACATGATATACTGCAAATTATGAATAAAGAATCACAGTCAGGGTCCATATTTCTAGATTTCCGAAGATAATCGTCAGGAGTGCCCCAGGGAAGTATGGTAGGACCGTTGTCGCTCTCTGTATGCATAAATCATTTGCCGGACAGCGTGAGCAGCAGTCATCGGTTTTTTGTTGATGATGCTGTGGTGTACGGTGGTGTCGAAGACGAGTGACCCTAGGTACATAAAGACAACTCAGACAATATTTCTAGTGGTGCGTTGAATGGCTGCTAGCTCTAAATGTGGAAAAATATAAGTAATGGGGATGATTAGGAAGAACAACCCTGTAATATTAGCAAACAGTATTACTAGTGTCCTGCTTGAGACAACCAAGTGATTTAAATATCTGGGCTAACGTTGCAAAACGATATGAAATGGAACTAGCATGTGAGAACTGAGGTAGGGGAAGTGAATTATCGACTTCGGTTTATTGGGAGAATTTTAGGAAAGAGTGGTTCATGTGTAAAAGAGAACGCATGTAAGACGCTGATGCGACTTATTCTTCAGTACGGCTAGAGTGTTTGAGTCTGTACCAGCTAGGACTGAAGGAAGACATCGAAGTAATTCACATGCGGGCTGCTAGGTTTGCTACCGGCAAGTTCGGACAGCACGTAAGTATTACAAAGATGCTTCGGGAACTCAAATTGGAATCCCTGGAGAGCGGGCGACGTCCTTCTCGATAAACACTATTGAAAAAATTAAGAGAGCCGGCATTTGAAGCTGACTGCCGAATGATTCTGCTGCCGCCAACATACATTGCGCATAAGGTCCACGAAGATAAGATTCGAGAAATTAGGGATCGCACGGAGGCATAAAGATAGTCGTTTCCCTCTCTCTCTCCATTTGCGAATGGAATAGGAAAGGAAATGACTAGTAGTGGTACAGATTAACCACCGCCACGCGCCGTACGGTGGCTTGCGTAATATCTATGTAGTTGTAGGTGTAGAAGTAAATGATCGCGAATTCGTTGATGTATTCTGTCAACTTCGATTGAGATGTTACAAAATCTGTACGCTACAAACATCTATCTCAATCAATCTCAGCACTGCTAAATTGTTTAAGAGCATTATGTATTCTCCTAGCGTCAAATTTGCAATTTTGCATCTTATCTTCAGGCGAAACAGAAAATGGTACAAATTACACTCGACACAGTATGTGAGGAACTGAATCTCAGACTGGTTTTGTTCGTGGCAACGAGACGGTCATCTTGCAAACAACAAGTGCAGCATCCACTGTTAAAATGAGGTACACCATTCAGAAGTTTTCGTAATTTCATTAATTTATCCACGCAAATTTTAGACTAGCCGTATTTCGTTGTCTCATATACGTTTCTTGTTTGCTCTCAGTTTCTATTACCTACTCATTAGTTTTTCCTTAAATATGTTAATTCGTTTGTTCCTCACGACGAATTGTAGTACGGTCTTGCATTGCCAAATTATGTTTCTTTCTTCACTATAAATCGTGCGTGAAAACATTTTTGGCGAGAGTAACCCGTTAATTTTTCTATTTCAGTTGGATGAGCAACTGGTTCATCAAAAATAAGCTCTCCTCTCTTGGAGAGGAAATGAAAATCAGTTAGAACGAGTGGGAAGAAGAGACAATAGAGGACGTTTTCATCTTATATGTGCTAAAAATGAAATGAAACTGAAGATCTCCGCCAGGGAGGCGAGTATTTGAAACGAACAAACTAAAATGTAGGCCAAAACTCAACTGCAGAAGAGGTTATCCAGAACTTGGAGGAATGGCATCACTTGGTTTGAGGATACAATCAAGAATAACTTAGGAGATAAATGAGTTGTTGCAATATTCAACCAAATCATTAAAGTCAATAATATATCTCTGAAATCTGCACTTCATTACACATGGATTACAATACTTATATTCGACTAGATAACGCGTATTTTCAGAATAACTCTTCCTCATTAGATCCCACAGAGGTCTAATAAACTACTGGTCATTAAAGTTGCAACTGTTGGGTGATGACGTGCTACAGGCGCGAAATTTAACCGACAGGAAGAAGATGCTGTAATATGCAAATGATTAGCTTTTCAGAGCATTCACATAAGGTTGGCGCCGGTGGCGACACCTACAATGTGCTACCACGAGGAAAGTTTCCAACCGATATCTCATACAAAAACAGCAGTTGACCGGCGTTGCCTGGTGAAACGTTGTTGTGATGCCTCGTGTAAGGAGGAGAAATGCGTACCATCACGTTTCCGACTTTGATAAAGGTCGGATTGTAGCCTATCGCGATTGTGGTTTATCGTATCGCGACATTGCTGCTCGCGTTGGTCGAGATCCAATGACTGTTAGCAGAATATGGAATAGGTGGGTTCAGGACGGTAATACGGAACGCCGTGCTGGATCCCAATCGTATCACTAGCAGTCGAGATGACAGGCATCTTATCCGCATGGCTGTAACGGATCGTGCAGCCACGTCTCGATCCGTGATTCAACAGATGGGGACGTTTGCAAGACAACAACCATCTGCACGAACAGTTCGACGACGTTTGCAACAGCACGGACTACCAGCTCGGAGACCATGGCTGCGGTTACCCTTGACGCTGCATCACAGACAGGAGCGCCGGCGATGGTGTACTCTACGACGAACCTGGCTGCACGAATGGCAAAATGTCATTTTTCGGTTAAATTCAGGTTCTGTTTACAGGATCATGATGGTCGCATCCGTGTTTGGTGACATTGCAGTGAACGCACATTGGAAGCGTGTATTCGTCATCGCCATACTGGCGTATCACCCGGCGTGATGGTATGGGGTGCCATTGGTTACACGTCTCGGTCACCTCTTGTTCGCAATGACGGCACTTTCAACTGTGGACGTTACATTTTCAGATGTGTTACGACCCGTGGCTCTACCCTTCATTCGATCCCTGCGAAACCCTACATTTCAGTAGGATAATGCACGACCGCATGTTGCAGGCCCTGTACAGGAAATGTTCGACTCCAGCCCTGGCCAGCACATCCTCCAGATCTCTCACCAATTGAAAACGTCTGGTCAATAGTCGCCGAGCAACTTGCTCGTCACAATACGTCAGTCACTACTGATGAACTGTGGTATCGTGTTGTAGGTGCATGGGCAGCTGTACCTGTACACGCCATCCAATCTCTGTGCTACTCAATGCCCAGGCGTATCAAGGCCGTTATTACGGCCAGAGGTGGTAGTTCTGGGAACTGATTTCTCAGGATCTATGCACCCAAATTGCGTGAAAATGTAATCACATGTCAGTTCTAGTATAATATATTTGTCCAATGAATACCCGTTTATCATCTGCATTTCTTCTTGGAGTGGCAATTGTAATGGCCTGTAGTGTAGATGTCTCTCTTACTACTTTTCGGGTAATATTTCGTATAGACTGAAGTGACTGAAGTAATGGGACAGAGATAGACACAAATACGGATGGCAGTAGTATCGCGTACACAAGGCATAAAAGGGCAGTCCAGTGGTAGAGCTGTCACCTGTACACATGTGATTCATGTGAAAATAGTTCCTACGTGATTATGGCCGCATGACGAGAAACAACAGAACGCGGGATGGTAGTTGGAGCCAGATGCATGGGACATTCCCTTCCGGAAATCGTTAGGTAATTCGATATTCCCAGACGCCGGGAATACCAAATTTCAGGCATTACCATTCACCACGGACAACGCGATGGCCGACGGCATTCACTTAATCAGTGTCAGCAGTGGTGTTTGCGTATAGTTGTCAGTGTTAACAGACAAGTTAAACTGCGCCGACTAACTACAGAAATCAATGTGGGACGTAATATTAACTTATCCACAAGCGCAGTGCAGCGTGACAATGGGCTGTGGCAGTAGACGACCGGGGCGAGTGCCTCTGCTAACACCACGACAAAGCCTGCAGCGTCTCTAAGAGGCTCGTGGCCATCTCGGTTGGACCATAGACAATTGGAAAATCGTGGATTGGTCTTGTGAGCCCCTATTTTAGTTCAAGAGCTAATAGGAGGGCTCGTGCGTGGCGCAGATTCCACGAAGCCATGTGTGCCAGCTGGTGGTGGCTCCGTAATGGTGTGGTCTGTTTTCAACCAATGATCGTCTGTGAGGTGAATATATTGGAAACTTTTTCCCAAAACGCTCATTATTCGAGAGAAATATCATCCTGTGAAATAAGTAAACGAAGTTGGATTCACCTAGACACATACCAAATATTGAAGAAACTAGTTACAATTCAATTCTACTATCAAGACAGAATTTTGAATGGTTGTCTCTAACACAAAACAATTCATATGATGACAGTTTTATTTTACTCCTCATTCTTCATTTTAACTTTCATTTTTTGTATCGAGAGGCTAGCCGCATATCAGCCACAAATAGAGAAATAACGGAGCAATGTTCTAAAAACATGCAGAGTGTGACAGGTCCAATTCGAATTGCCGGCCGCTATGACCAAGCGGTTCTAGGCGCTTCAGTACGGATCCGCGCGGCTGCTACGGTCGCAGGTTCGAATCTTGCCACAGGCTTGGATGTGTGTGATGTCTTTAGATTAGTTAGGTTTAAGTAGCTCTAAGTTCTAGGGGACTGATAACAACAGATGTTAAGTCCCATAGTGCTTAGAGCCATTTGAACTACACTCCTGGAAATGGAAAAAAGAACACATTGACACCGGTGTGTCAGACCCACCATACTTGCTCCGGACACTGCGAGAGGGCTGTACAAGCAATGATCACACGCACGGCACAGCAGACACACCAGGAACCGCGGTGTTGGCCGTCGAATGGCGCTAGCTGCGCAGCATTTGTGCACCGCCGCCGTCAGTGTCAGCCAGTTTGCCGTGGCATACGCTGCTCCATCGCAGTCTTTAACACTGGTAGCATGCCGCGACAGCGTGGACGTGAACCGTATGTGCAGTTGACGGACTTTGAGCGAGGGCGTATGGTGGGCATGCGGGATGCCGGGTGGACGTAACGCCGAATTGCTCAACACGTGGGGCGTAAGGTCTCCACAGTACATCGATGTTGTCGCCAGTGGTCGGCGGAAGGTGCACGTGCCCGTCGACCTGGGACCGGACCGCAGCGACGCACGGATGCACGCCAAGACCGTAGGATCCTACGCAGTGCCGTAGGGACACCGCACCGCCACTTCCCAGCAAATTAGGGACAGTGTTGCTCCTGGGGTATCGGCGAGGACCATTCGCAACCGTCTCCATGAAGCTGGGCTACGGTCCCGCACACCGTTAGGCCGTCTTCCGCTCACGCCCCAACATCGTGCAGCCCGCCTCCAGTGGTGTCGCGACAGGCGCGAATGGAGGGACGAATGGAGACGTGTCGTCTTCAGCGATGAGAGTCGCTTCTGCCTTGGTGCCAATGATGGTCGTATGCGTGTTTGGCGCCGTGCAGGTGAGCGCCACAGTCAGGACTGCATACGACCGAGGCACACAGGGCCAACACCCGGCATCATGGTGTGGGGAGCGATCTCCTACACTGGCCGTACACCACTGGTGATCGTCGAGGGGACACTGAATAGTGCACGGTACATCCAAACCGTCATCGAACCCATCGTTCTACCATTCCTAGACCGGCAAGGGAACTTGCTGTTCCAACAGGACAACGCACGTCCGCATGTATCCTGTGCCACCCAACGTGCTCTAGAAGGTGTAAGTCAACTACCCTGGCCAGCAAGATCTCCAGATCTGTCCCCCATTGAGCATGTTTGGGACTGGATGAAGCGTCGTCTCACGCGGTCTGCACGTCCAGCACGAACGCTGGTCCAACTGAGGCGCCAGGTGGAAATGGCATGGCAAGCCGTTCCACAGGACTACATCCAGCATCTCTACGATCGTCTCCATGGGAGAATAGCAGCCTGCATTGCTGCGAAAGGTGGATATACACTGTACTAGTGCCGACATTGTGCATGCTCCGTTGCCTGTGTCTATGTGCCTGTGGTTCTGTCAGTGTGATCATGTGATGTATCTGACCCCAGGAATGTGTCAATAAAATATCCCCTTCCTGGGACAATGAATTCACGGTGTTCTTATTTCAATTTCCAGGAGTGTATTTGAATTAGAATCGTAAAGACAGACGACAGTGATTGCTGGGGCAGTACAAACTTCCTGTACTTCTTTTCTGTTCACCTTTCGTATCTAGAGGTGGAGAGATGGACACATGCTATTCAGCGTAGGCGAGCGCGAGGGAGTGAGGGACAGTCCCAGGGACTATGACCTTGGAATGTAAATAACAGTGACCTCTTATGAGGTAGTCAATGAACCCATGGTAGAGAGAAAGTGGGAGAACGGGCTTTGTTCGTAAAACAAGTAGTCTATTGGCCGGCAACAGGCTGCCGTCTGCCAGGATCAAGGATAATACAGTAGGCCACAGCTTCGGTGCTAAAAATTCAATCCCCCTCCCCTTCTTCTCTTCCCAGTCCAACCCTCAGATAGACAAAAAAGCTTGTCGGTGGTGTGATAGAGTTAAGAAAATAGCTATTTTTGGCGTGCAAATATGTAAGCAAGGGCTGCAGATAACATCTTTAGAAGTATACAAAAAGACACGACCGACTGTGATTTCCTTGTGAGGCTGGTGCACCTCCTAGCTGATGGTAAGAAAGGTGAACGTTTCTCTTTCTTTTCGTTTTCCCGCAGTGGTAAAGTCGTGCTGTCGGGAAATCATGCCCCGACATTGGTAGGCGGTCTATGACGTGAGTGTTGAATTTGTCTTTTGGGCGGAAACGGGCAGTAAGAACTTGGGAGAGGACTTTTTGTGGAGCCACTGGAGGAAGTATGATAGTCATTACAAAATTATGTCATTGGCCAATGTTGGCAATAAAACGGGCAAATGCTTAGAAAGTCTAGTTCTTGTTGTTGTGGCCTTCAGTTCCAAGACTGGTCCGACGCAGCTCTCCGAAATAACTACTGAAACTTACATCCTTCTGAATCTGTTTATTCATCTCTTCCTCTCCCTCTGCAGTTTTCTCCGCTCACATTTCACCTCCAATATTAAATTGCTGATCCATTGATGTCTCAGAATGTGTCCTGTCAACCGATCCCTTCTTCCGGAAAAATTTGGGAATTTGTGGTAAGGTCTTATGAGTCCAAGTTGATGAGGTCATCGGTCCCTAAGCCTACACACTACTTAATCTAACTTAAACTAACTTGCGCTATGGACAACACACACACCCATGTCCGAGGGAGGACTCGAACCTCTGACGGGGGTAGCCGCATGGAGCGTGCAAGGCGTCCCTGACCGTGCGGCTAACCCGCGCGGCCCTTCTTCTGGTCAGGTTGTGCCACACAATTCTTCTTTTTTTTCCAGTTCTGTTCAGTACCTCCTCATTAGTTATGCGATCTACCCGTAAAATCTTCCGCATTCTTCTGTAACACTACATTTCAAAATTTTATTCTCTTCTTGTCGAAATTTTTTACCATCCAGGAAATCATAGGCACGTGAAAAGCTGTCACCAGGGGCAGGAGAGTGCTCTTCTTATACGTTCATGTTCTGTATTCTGAGAGATATATCGGCGCTGGGGCTTTCAGATAAGGAGATTTGGATTCAAGCCATGTAGTAAAAAAGTTTTAAATTCGTGTTCTGGTGTTCGAATCAGACATGAAGATTCAAAGTCCGACGGACTGACAGTAGCGCACGCCTGATCAGCAGTGGAAGAGGGCTCCATAGAGTTACTTTGATTCGATGCCGAACATCGAACATCATGTTTAGATTACAGCATCAGCATTACAGGGACAAACTGATTCGGATGGAAGCGGTGACCCCTCTGACAGTCGCTCTGCCCCAACAGGATATTTGGCTTCATTCGCTATCAGCTTCACGCCTTGCAATCACTACATACATACCCTACAACTTCGCAGTTCTACAATCGTGAATTGTCATAACCAAATTGACATCCTCACTCGTCTCCGAACTTCGTAAACAACTAGTTACTGTCACTAATGCTACCCGCAATGTACTACTGGAAATTAGGTTACGCATAATGACTGTTCAAGCTTTAATATGTTGTTAATGAATTACACTCTTTATGTCTTGTATTATATGATTTATTTTCATAGTCAGTGAATTTCATGCCGTGGAATAAAGTAACAGAATATTCAATGAGAGACGCTCGGGATGTAGTGTTTAGGGCCGCTCATACGTTAGTTAAACTCCGCCACATAACTATTAAATAGCACTGGCTCTTGAGGAATGACATGCAGCCGCTGTCTGCTGGTCATATCAGCGAAGTGCGAAACCTAGATATGAGGGTGGAGTCTCGTAATGTTTCATAGTTCTTCCCTCCCCCTCCAACACATTCTTGCACTCTTCAAATGTTAACTCCTTGGATAACATACTTCGAAAAGTTCTTAAATAAGATATTTTTCTCACATAATTACATGTTGAATGTTATAATCGCTACCATATTAAAGACAAAAACATAAAAATACAGAAATCTCTGAATCAACATTTTACTGTGTCTTCTTCTTTTCATCGTCATCAATTTTGGATTACTGCTGTAGGAATTTTTTTATTATTATTTCTTGAAATACGTCCTCCGTTAGACTCTTCTAACAGCACTTGCAGGTAAGATAAACTTATGTCTTCGAGTACACACCGTATGAAATGTTGGAGGACACAGTTGGTGAATGTTTACGTAAGTTCAGAGTACGCTAAAGTTTTTCGGTGTAGACAGAAACCCTGGCTGCCTCGAGTCGACTGAGCATGCTGCTGCCTCAGAACAGGATGTACTTCCTGTCCCCCACCAGGCGCGCACAGCGCCAGCGCGCCTTATCAGTGTTGCGCAATCTTGATTTTCCAGCAACACGGGCCTAGTAAATCTAGGGCCCGTGTTGCCCGGCTGCCTCGCTCAGCGACTAAGTCCCACTCAAGGTCACCCGCCTTACACAGCAGCATAAGGCTAAGTCACACAGACATGTCTGTGTGCCTTTGCCTTATGTTGCTGTGTAAGGCGTGTGACCTTGAAGCGGACTTAGCCGCTGAGCGAGGCAGCCGGGCAACACGGGCCCTAGATTTACTAGGCCCGTGTTGCTGGAAAATCAAGATTGCGCAACACTGATAAGGCGCGCTGGCGCTGTGCGCGCCTGGTGGGGAACAGGAAGTACATCCTGTTCTGAGGCAGCAGCATGCTCAGTCGGCTCGAGGCAGCCGCACAAAGCACACAGCCATGCCGTACCGCCGCAGAAGATACACGAGGAGGAGCAGACTTCCAGTGTACAAGACAGTGAACACTTTCAGCTTTGTTCCTAATAATGTTTCTCAAGAGGAGTTACTGACTGGACCCATTACTTTTGTTGGATGCAAGATTAACTTTTCAATTGGTGTACAAGGTGATAGGAGTTATGGTACAGGTGTCGTGCTTAGTGATAAACCATTTTCATTGTATACTAGGAACAGAAGATGTGTTAATGCCAATGAAAGAATTAATGTTTGGGCCAAGATTGATGGTACTTTATCAAATTATATTAAAGTACAAGGTGGCATTACTGTATACTACCATTCCTAATAAAGAGAACCATCCTTATCTATTATATTTATATGCTATTTTTCATCTTTTTAATCTCGACAGTTCCATCTGAAGTTTAAAAACCGGGTTTATATCGTTAAAATGTAAAGAACGAAGAGAATAACATGTTGAACGTAAGTGATGGCTGTTTTCGACAGTGTACTTAATTACTGCGGTTTTATCTGTCATGAATTTCTGGTTGATAACAAATACGTAATAAGTGAATTTACTTCTAACTAGAACTACCACAACTGGGACATTTTCGGGCCTTAAAGATATTAATGACTTTCAGTTTGGAAATGGTTGTTATTATATTGTCTATCACCTTATGATGTGTACTGTGTGCTAACCGTTCCAGGCTCTGTCTTACGACTTCTCTTGCCATATTCACGAAGCTATATGTACTGTTGACTTATCATTGACTTGAAATCGCAGTCACGCTGTTATTTCTTGTTTTTTTCACTTTCGAGAGACTGTACACAATAAAAACTTTGAGAGAGAAAAATATTTTCGATGGTCAAGAGCTGTAATAATTATGTTTTACAAAAGCCTTGCTGGAAATTACAACATTTTCTATGTAAATGTCTTTGCAGAGAGATCAGTTTCGATCAACAAGAGAATAATATGGCCACAAGAAATGAATTTATTATATTTATATGCTATTTTTCATCTTTTTAATCTCGACAGTTCCATCTGAAGTTTAAAAACCGGGTTTATATCGTTAAAATGTAAAGAACGAAGAGAATAACATGTTGAACGTAAGTGATGGTTGTTACTAAAAAGATTAATTTGAAAAGGGAATAGCTGCCCAAACAGTTTTCTGTTGCAATATGTGAAATGCCAGAAATTGTCTAAGAGCAAGATAAAATGTCGTTTGTTACGTGAAATGTCTCACGTTCAAATACATTTATCAGTGCCACAGCGCCCATAATTACACGTTCTCATATCAAAGTGCCATTGTCACACGTTAAAGCTGTGACATGGTTGTGCCTGTGTGACTCTTCGTAACTCACCGATGATGACTGTGCTATAGTCGAAATCTAGATCTGCAATAAATTACGGATTCTGCAACTGACCGCCGTCCTTGTTTACTTTTGAATATTCAACGGTCGCTATGCGTCACCGGTATCCAATGGATTCCAGCTTAGTTCAAAAAAGTTATTTAGCAAAGGTGCTCGAAACTTAACTCCATCAAAACGTCTAAACGTTGTACTAGTGTTCCCTGTTTTCATGCACTGCCCTATTTGAAGGACGTTACTCGAAATATAGAATTTGATACGTTCTGCTCCTCTATCTGATTTCGTGATCCAGCTTCAGTGGTATTACCCATCTGCATAGTGCACTTAAATTCATTTACACTCGCTACAGTAATTTAGAGAAAACGTTGCTTTTTAAATTTTTCTGCCTCTGTGATTATAGCCCCTACAACGTCGACAAACGCTGTTCAGAAGATTTGTGTGCCCGAACATCTATAACAGAGAGGTTGTTGTTTAAATTCACAAGTACTCTCGGCAAAGCCCGCTGACGTGCGCTGCATACGCAGAACATAAAGAAACAAACACTAAAAGCGAAATAAATAAATAAATAGAAATGAAATAAACATGGGACGCTTGCAGGACGTAACATCAGTTGCGCGCGTCTGCTGCAGCTAACTGACGTCCACAAAGTAAGCGGAACGTGAAGATACACAAACGGTAACAAAAATAAATGAGGAAAAATGAAATATACATGGGCCGCTTGAAGGTGTCTTAAATGTTAACATGCGCTGTGGTGAACTATACGGTACCACACGATTTACCCTGCAGTTGATACTAGCAATCACCAATACTGTAGCCACCAGACGTGGACGTAGGAGCCGATTACATTAAATATCAATAAATTAGATACAAGGTTTGTGCCAAAGATTCATCGCGCGGACGTAGTCGTGGATATGGATCAAAATCAAACATATTTTACAACAAAATTTATTTATTTACATGACATTTTCATTCAACTAGGACAAGTACAAAAAGTCAGGCCCATTTTCGTTTCACAATCAACGTTCTCATAAAAATAATCAGATATAATTTTTCACTCTGTACTGATTGCAAGCTGCTTTTGAAACTTCCTGACATATTCTGTGTGTAAGACTGCGATACGAATCTTCCCTCGTGAAGGTAATACGCGTAGTGCATCCTGGGAAAATAGAAGAGAAGTACTGTTAAAATTGAAGCTTCAAGGGGCGTCAAGAGTCTTTCTTGGATAGCTCAGTCGCTGAAAGCATTGCTCATGAACGGCAAATTCAGGGTTTGAGTCCCAGTCAATGTCACTTTCTTCACTGTGTTTAAGTACGTGAAATAATTGGTATATTTTTGCACCCAAGGGTAACCAAACTTAACTTACAGTGATCATACTGCTCCATGTTAAACGTTTAGACGTGAAATATTACATTCAACGTGCATTATATCGTATTATTATTGACTTATTCCGAACATAAGTTCTACTAAAACAATAATCGATAGAATAGGAGATGCTGGCTACTAACAGTTCTCTTCAGGCTATGAGTAAAATTTATTTTATCTGGGATTTAACTGTTTCTGAATTATGCAAGTTATTTAAAATTAGAGGTCTCCAATTATGATTATTTTTTCCAACAAACTCAGCGACTTCCCTTAGTTATTTATTTATTTAACCTGATTTTATTAGGACTTTTTTGCTCAATGTAATAAAATCTTTATGTAGCTTGTGGTGTTTTGGTGAAATACAGTGTTGGTTAAAAGTCAAATTTATTATCAACAAGGAAGTTCATTGAAAAAAAATAGACGTTCTGGGTAGCAGTAGCAATATACAAAAGTTTGAATGAAAGTTTCTCAATTAATGTTTTGAATTTACGCGACCAAGAATCATAATACGTGTTTTTGGATCAGGCAAACCCGTGGCTAGGTTGCGGAAGTTATCTCTAAACATATCATGTGAGATTACAGAATGAAAGAAAGCAGAAGAATGGAGAGATTAGATTAGATTAGTACTTGTTTCATAGATCATGACTACGACACTTCGTAATGATGTGGAACATGTCAGGTAAATAAAATGTGTCCTTATAAGATACTACATTACACAAAATATTACATGACACTTAATACTTTTTTTTCCATGACCCTTAATACTTACATTTTTTTGGGGATTGGGGAAATTACCCACTTATTATATCGAAAAGATCAACTAATGAGTAGAAGGTGTTGCCATTAAGAAATTCTTTTAATTTCCTTTTAAATGCTATATGGCTATTTGTCAGACTTTTCATGCTCTTAGGTAAGTGACAAAAGACTTTTGTGGCAGCATAATTTACCACCTTCCGAGCCAAAGTTAGATTTAACCTTGAGTAGTGAAGATCATCCATTCTCCTAGTGTTGCAGCCATGTACACTGCTATCAGTTTTGAATTCGTTCGGACTGTTAAAAACAAATTTCATGAGTGAATATACATATTGTGAGGCTACAGTGAAGATCTCTAGCTCTTTAAATAAGTGTTTGCAGAATGATCTTGGATGAGCTCCAGCAATTATTCTGCTTACACGCTTTTGTGCAATGAACACTCTTTTACTCAGTGATGAGCTACCCCAGATTATGATGTCATACGGAAGCAGAGAATGAAAATAGGCGTGGTAAGCTAATTTACTGAGATGTATATCGCCAAAATTTGCAGTGACCCTAATAACACAAGTAGCTGAACTCAAACGTTTCAGCAGATCCTCAGAGTGTTTTTTCCAGTTCAACCTCTCATCAATGCATACACCTAGAAATTTTGAATATTCTACCTTAGCTACCGATTTCTGATTGAATTCTATATTTATTAATGGTCTCATTCCATTTACTGTGTGGAACTGTATGCACCGTGTTTTTTCAAAGTTTAATGAGGGCCCACTTGCAGAGAACCACTTAATGATTTTCTGAAAAACATCGTTTACAATTTCACCACTTGATTCTTGTCTGATGGGTGTGATAGCTATACCAGTATCATGTCGAACTTCTTTCTTTCCATGTCTGACAATGAGCAAATTGCTAACAACCGATTTGTTTAAGCTTTGCAGCAATTCTATGGCATGTTAAAATGGCTCTAAGCACTATGGGACTTAACTTCTGAGGTCATCAGTCCCCTAGAACTTAGAATTACTTAAACCTAACTAACCTAAAGACATCACACACATCCATGCCCGAGGTAGGATTCGAACCTGCGACCGTAGCGGTCGCGCGGTTGCAGACTGTAGCGCCTAGAACCGCTTGGCCATATGGCATGTTCCTTCAAACTGAATCTGATACTAACTCGAAATACATGTCTTCTGCTTTAACAATTTCAGTCAGTTTTAAGTATATCTGTCTATGTTTTATGTTAAATGTATGTACTTGGAGGAAACAATTTTCGGATTCTCAACTGCTTATGTTTAGCATTTCTGAAACCTAATCACCAAATTCAGACAGCGTCAGGGTGGATTTAGCCATCTGACAGTTTGTAATAGAACATAAATCTGTTGCTTAAAAATGGAAGTTATTGTATTTTCCTGATTACCCAAAACAAGAATTGGCTCGCATGAGTCCATGAGAAATACCACAAAGACATATCTCTGCAGATAGAAGATGTCCTGTCACGATCACCACATGCCGCAGCTGTGCTTAGGATGAACCCCGTTTCAGATATTATACAAATCTATACTGAAAGTGCACGTAGGTTGTGGCAAAAAGGCATCCGTCGCTATCGGCAACAGTTGTCTGTGACTGTGTGTCAAAATGTATTGAGAAGTAGAGAGACACTTATTGCAATTATTATACGCAGTCATCTGGAAGTACCGAAGTCATATGTCAGCTAAATAAACAAATACGTTACCCTCAAAATGAGTTTTTGGTAAGTATTTTCTTACAGAAGACATAGTTTCCACTCTCTTTGAAGTGGATCTTAACTTGACATTTTCTTCACTTACAACTGAACGTATATGATTAGATTAGATTAGATTAATACTTGTTCCATAGATCATGATTACGACACCTCGTAATGATGTGGAACGTGTCAGGTTAATAAAAGATGTCTGTACAAGATATTACATTACACAAAATATTGCATGACACTAATGTTTAAGTTGTTTTTTGTTGTTGTTTTCTTTCCCTTAATTTATATCTAAAAATTCAGGCAATGAGAATGCACATTGTATCATTAGTCTTTGGCACGCATATTAACCTCAATGAAAATGACCTGCAGTGTCAGTCGAAACATGTTCAGCACCATTGATTTGACAGCACTGACTTTTTGTGTTGGTTTTATTATTGCTATGACCTTATTACTAAGTTAATATACATATTTATATTCAAAATTTGAAGGCCACATTTCCTCAACAGCTTCGTCGGTTTCTACTTTTGCTCAGCATTCCTGGATTCATCTTCAAAGTATCTTTCAGTCTCCATAGACATCTTCCTTACCAGCTTCCAAATTACACTGTATAATTTTTTTCACATCTACTGTTTCCACGTCATATCGTTATTTTATGTCTCCTGTCAAATAAATTTTATGGCCTGCTGGTTTTCGTCGGTGACTTTCTTCAGATGAACAGCGTAGGGCAACAGGTGACAGACATAAACGATACATATGTAGTACAGGCAAAGGCAGGTAACAGTTATTAGTACCAAATACGTAACGAGTCTCTTTCATTACATCAACGGAAAAAGTTATAAAGAAGCTTTTTACTCTTACATATATTATCGCATACATTAACCTAGTTAATATGAAGTAAGTGTTAAATCAATACAATCACGTCCTTAATAATCATTACACTATCCAGATTAAAATTGAACCTCTTTTCTATACATCTTAAGGAAAATAAATTTTGGTTATATGAACGTGTTTCTTCAGAGCGCCTTTTTCTTTCTGCAGGCCATCTAGATATTTTCCAACATCTACCACCGCATGACATAATTAATTTTCTAGAAGCTCTACTGCTTTACGGAATGGCAGTTTCTGAAACATTCCTTAGCTATCAAAAGCGTTTCCTGGAGGCAAATTTATGAAAGGAAATTTTATCCCCGTCTGGTTTTACGCCAGCTGCAACTCCCCACTTTCGACGAACAAACATTTCTCAACAGTCAACCGCAATACGTACCACCAGAAATGCGCCGCGACTTCTCTCTACGAATCACCTTGGCACAGCAATGCTTCCCTGAAAGACCGGCAGAAGGTAGATAGCAGGTGACGTGTAAAGGTTAAGGGTGACCTGAACCCCTTTTACTCTAAAATAAAGGCTTTCTGCCTGGAAGAGTGACGCGTGCTTGCAAACAATGGATGCTCGAGACCTATTAATCTGACTTCTGACATTGAGGTGGGCTCCAGTAGACACTATCTGTGGATGAAGCACCCTCCCCTGTGCACCGTTTCCACAAGTTAGAGTACGTAATTGATTGATCAGTTGTTACAATTAAAGAAGTTAGGGATTAAAGTGTCTAGAACATTACACGAGGACGTGATGAAAAGCGATGGCTCCGAATATTTGTGTGAAAACGCTTTTTAAATAAAGCAGACTATATTAACATTCGACAACTTTTTTCTTTATGTGCACATATTAATTTCTCAACATAGGCATCCTGGCGACAAATAAGAGTGTTCATACCGTTACTGTAGAATGTTTGACATTGTTGACGGAACCAAAACTTCACCTCTGCTAGCGCCGTTTCATCTTTAACAAAGTGAATTTCTTGATGATGTTCTTTAAGTATTGGAAGCGGATGCAAATCGATGGGGCCAAATCGGGAATCTCAGGATTATCAATGACAGTGAACCCAACGCGTCGGATTGTAGCAGATGTCGACAGCACTACTGTGTGTTCTGATATTGTCATGATGGAGAGGGTGCTCCATGTGTGGATGAACTCTTTGAATCCTAAACTAGTTCAAAGCATGCTGTGTTTCTCTTGCATCAACGTAGTTACGTTTCATACCAGGATGTTTCACGCTAGAATTCGGAGTCATCTAGCGACAGAGGGAAGCAAATGTACTGAGGGAAAGAAAGTCGTCACACCAAGAAGGAGTGGTGCGACATAACGGAATTTAGTAGCTGTCTTTGTGCGGGGTATTCAAAAAATCTCTCCGCAGTGCCGTGTGACAGCCGCGCGTGCCGTATGCCGCAGTGAATATACCGAAATGAAACTCAGTGAAATATAAGTTATTAATTTATTGAATATTCATTTTTACTTACAAATTTTCAGTCTAAATGTTGAAAGTGTCCCCCTGTTGTTGAATACACAGAATGAAGTGGTTCCTCATGAATACACAATGGATTTGCAGTGCTCCACACATACGAGAATTTTGCAAGTTCATGTACCCATATAAATGAAACCAAGTCACATCATTGAACAACGTTTCATTAAGACTATCCCTTCCATTTTGTTGAACAAAATTTTTGAACCATTGACAATAGTGCAGTGTCTTGCCATGATCAGTACTTTTCAGTTCTTGTAAGACTATCACTTTGTATGGGAAAAAATCTAATTTTTTCGTTACAACTATGTGGGCCGTTCCGACACTACCGTCGATTTCCTGGGCGAGTTTCCTTACTGACTTGTTCGGACTCATGAACATTTTATCGGAAATATCGATTAGTTTATGCTCAGACAAAACGCTAGGACGATCACTTCTCGGTGCATCTGTCACTGAACCCGTACTTCGAAATTCGTTAATCAGATCTCGCACAGTGTCGCGATGTGGGAGTATTGTGTCCGGGAAAACTTAATTAAATGTTTGACGAAGTGAAACTGTGTATTTACGGCCAGCTTTGAACACTTGTTCGACTAAAAACACACGTTCTTCTATGGTTAGCATTTCAACAGCGAAAAAAACGAAACAAATGAACAAAGGAACTAAACTGAAACGTCCATGTCAACACGTAGCGACACACAAACCAACCATACTGCTGACGCTGGCTGAGGTAAAAGAAACGTGGAATGTTGGGAGAGTCCACTTGAAGGGAAGTAACCGAGGCAGGCGAACAAACATGCGGCAAACGCGGCTAACAACCATACGGCACTGCGGAGATACTTTTTGAACACCGCCGTACATCTGAAAGATGCCTGTTCCAATTTCGCGCCAGGCACATAACAGTGGTGCTAGTAGCAAATCAGTTTGTTTTAAATACAAATGGTAACGATCGTGAGCGTTAGTTGCTTTGAGATTGCACGTGGCTAGTTGACGTTACTCAAGAATGTCTTTAAGGCGCCTAAGATGCCATTACCAGCATCTCACTTAGCTTGAACGAGATCGGGTAATAGTACTGCGAGAAGCCGGTTGTTCCTTTTCCGGTACTGCAGAAGGACTTGACAGGAATGTAGCCACGGCAAATGGTTGTTCTGCAACGGTCGTCACGAAAATATACGGGAGCAAGAAGACCGGGACCCGGACGGCTACGGGCCGCTACCGAGAGGGAAGACCATCTTGTTCGGTATAAGCCTCTGTTGCATTGTAACTGCACCTGCAGCAGCAATTCAAGCAGCAGTTGGTACCACAGCGACCAAACCCTCTGTTACTACCCGGTTAATTCTAGGATAGCTCCGAGCTAAACGCCCTGTAACGTGTCCTCCACCGACACTAAACCACCAGCATTTGGAACTTCACTGCTGCCACTCGCGGACAACCTTCTAGAGGGTTCTTTCCAATTGGATTACGCTCGCATACTAACTGCTATTGTAACTCTTGCTTTACAGACTGTCGACGTGTTGCCCTGGCCTGCTCCAATACCAAATCTGTCTCCAATCGGGCACATATGGGAGATCGTCAGACGACATCTCCAGTGTACCTCTGTTTCACTTTTGCAGTGGCTTAGCTCTCGCTTACATTACCTTGTGATCTTGCAATGTTAATCACTTAAATACACGGCTGGAAATGGAAAAAAGAAGACATTGACACCGGTGTGTCAGACCCACCATACTTGCTCCGGACACTGCGAGAGGGCTGTACAAGCAATGATCACACGCACGGCACAGCGGACACACCAGGAACCGCGGTGTTGGCCGTCGAATGGCGCTAGCTGCGCAGCATTTGTGCACCGCCGCCGTCAGTGTCAGCCAGTTTGCCGTGGCATACGGAGCTCCATCGCAGTCTTTAACACTGGTAGCATGCCGCGACAGCGTGGAAGTGAACCGTACGTGCAGTTGACGGACTTTGAGCGAGGGCCTATAGTGGGCATGCTAAAGGCCGGGTGGACGTACCGCCGAATTGCTCAACACGTGGGGCGCGAGGTCTCCACAGTACATCGATGTTGTCGCCAGTGGTCGGCGGAAGGTGCACGTGCCCTTCGACCTGGGACCGGACCGCAGCGACGCACGGATGCATGCCAAGACCGTAGGATCCTACGCAGTGCCGTAGGGGACCGCACCGCCACTTCCCAGCAAGTTAGGGACACTGTTGCTCCTGGGGTATCGGCGAGGACCATTCGCAAACGTCTCCATGAAGCTGGGCTACGGTCCCGCACACCGTTAGGCCGTCTTCCGCTCACGCCCCAACATCGTGCAGCCCGCCTCCAGTGGTGTCGCGACAGGCGCGAATGGAGGGACGAATGGAGACGTGTCGTCTTCAGCGATGAGAGTCGCTTCTGCCTTGGTGCCAATGATGGTCGTATGCGTGTTTGGCGCCGTGCAGGTGAGCGCCACAATCAGGACTGCATACGACCGAAGCACACAGGGCCAACACCCGGCATCATGGTGTGGGGAGCGATCTCCTACACTGGCCGTACACCACTGGTGATCGTCGAGGGGACACTGAATAGTGCACGGTACATCCAAACCGTCATCGAACCCATCGTTCTACCATTCCTAGACCGGCAAGGGAACTTGCTGTTCCAACAGGACAATGCACGTCCGCATGTATCCCGTGCCACCCAACGTGCTCTAGAAGGTGTAAGTCAACTACCCTGGCCGGCAAGATCTCCGCATCTGTCCCCCATTGAGCATGTTTGGGACTGGATGAAGCGTCGTCTCACGCGGTCTGCACGTCCAGCACGAACGCTGGTCCAACTGAGGCGCCAGGTGGAAATGGCATGGCAAGCCGTTCCACAGGACTACATCCAGCATCTCTACGATCGTCTCCATGGGAGAATAGCAGCCTGCATTGCTGCGAAAGGTGGATATACACTGTACTAGTGCCGACATTGTGCATGCTCTGTTGCCTGTGTCTATGTGCCTGTGGTTCTGTCAGTGTGATCATGTGATGTACCTGACCCCAGGAATGTGTCAATAAAGTTTCCCCTTCCTGGGACAATGAATTCACGGTGTTCTTATTTCAATTTCCAGGAGTGTATGTGACCTACACAAAAGAATACCAAAACTTTTTTACTGTATATTAATTATATTTGATGTTGTGAGTTTTGCATGTGGACATCAAAAATAAAGGTGCAGAATGTTAGAAAATTTCATTTTATTCAAGAAGCCCTAGGACTTTCCACATTAAGAATTCAGAGGCATTACTATTGAGCATGCTCTCGTAGGAGTAGCACGTCCTGAGAGGTGCAGTGATGGGAAAGGAAATTGGAAATAATGTAAATAAAAAAGTAATAATGTTAGTAACTTAGGAGAGCTAAGACAAATGTAAATCCGTATGACCAGACAGGGATCTGATCCGATCTTCTCCGGAATACAAAACCAGCGTAATAATCACAACACCTCCTCGGGCTATAACCGAGAAATATAAGATAATTACAAAAAACTGGTAAAGATAAGTACAGTAGTAACACAGGTAAAAGAAACAGTAGGTTTTAAGTAACCTATCACCTCCTTTCTAAAACATAATCGAAAATCTATAGACTTCTTATCAATCTTTTCCACATGTTCCTCACCTCGTCAACTCTGCGGAGAACAACCACATTTCTTATCTGTTCAGTCCATCTAATTTTCAACAGTTTTCTTTTTTGCTACATCTCAAACGGTTCAGTTCTCTTCCGGTTCTCCCGTTGTACATGATTCATTTTCATACAATGCTGTACACAAAACAAAAACCCTCAATAAGTTCTTGAAATTAAGGCCTATGTTTGATACTGATAGCCTTCTCTTGGCGACTAAAGTTTATTTCACCAGTGCTAGTCTCCTTTCTATGCTCACCTTATTCCGTCCGTCATGGATTATTTTACTACTTCGTGGTCACTAATCCTAATGTTAAGTATCTCGCAGTTCTCTTTCTGCTACTTATCATACTTTCGTCTTTCTTCGATTTACTCTCAATTCATATTCTGTACTCATGATACTGTTCATTCCATTCAGCAGATCCTGTAATTCTTCTTCACTTTCAAAAAATGGTTCAAATGGCTTTGAGCACTATGGGACTTAACATCTGAGGTCATCAGTCCCCTATAACTTAGAACTACTTAAACCTAACTAACCTAAGGACATCACACACATCAGTGCCCGAGGCAGGATTCGAACCTGCTACCGTAGCGGTCGCGCGGTTCCAGACTGCAGCGTCTAGAACTGCTCGGCCACATCGGCCGGCTCTTCACTTTCACTGAGGATAGCAATGTCATGAGCGATTCCTATCATTGATATGTTTTATACTGAATTTTAATTCCTTTCTTGAACATTACTTTTGTTTCCATCATTCCATGAATGCTGTATATATTCAATAGCAGGGGCGAAATACTACATCCATGCCTTATGTCCTCTTTAATCCGACCACTTCGTTCTTGATCTCCCACTCTTGTTTTTCCTACCTGGTTGCTGTAGACATTGTATATACCCATCTTTCCCCATAGCTTACCCCTATGTTCCTCTGAATTCCAAGATTTTGTCCCATTCTACATTGTCGAACGTTTTTCCTAGGTTGACAAATGCTGTGAACGTGTCTGCATTTTTCTTTAGTCTTGCTTCCATTAACAACTGCAAAGTCAGAACTGCCTGACTGGTGAATGTACCCTTCCTGAAGTCAAACTGATTGTCATCGAACTCACTGCAAATTTTCTTTTCCATTCTTCTGCATATTATTACTGGCAACAACTTGGATGCATGAGCCGTTACGCTGATTGTGAGATAATTCTGGCTGGTTGTCGGCTCTTGCAATCTTCAGAACGGTGTGGATGATGTTTTTCCGAAAGTTTGATGGGATATTGGTAGAGTAATACATTCTGTACTCTAAGGTGAGTAGGCGTTTGAATGCCATTTCCCTCACTTCCTTCTTTCTTCAGTGAACTAAAGTATTTCGTCTGTTTCCCATGATTTCTTCAAAGTTACCTTCTTTGCACCTATGGTTTTCATTCCTTCTTCTGTGATTACCCATTTTAGAGATGTTCACTTTCTTCAATTCAACTGCCTACTGAGCCGTTCCCAGTTACTACGCAGCAGAAGCGCTGACTCAAATATTTGAATTCCCAGTTACTACGCAGCAGAAGCGCTGACTCAAATATTTGAACTGTAAGGTAAATCTGTGGAAGGAAGTAATCTTTGGTCTTGCGAAACATTCTTACGTAGTTTTACAGAACTGCTGTTTGCGGAAGAGGGCACAACAGCTCTCTTGCTTTCACTTCGTGCAGCGGTGTTGGGAGTAAGTTAATAGATTTAGGATTCACAAGAGGGCACACACAAAATGGATTTTCCCTCAGAACTAACTCAAACGTAAAAGCTCTGTGAGTGACTAACATTGGTATGAAGTTGTCTCTTCCTCCCATTCGCAGTTGATTGTGAAGCGTATATTTATATGCGATCTCATTTATGCCGGTGTATTTCCAACTGTTAGAATTCACGGGTGTCTGCTCGGTCACGTCGATTTCGGCAAACTGTCTCGTTGTCATCTGCAGGTGGTTCCTGATAACAACTTCACTGCTCTTGTTTGCGCCCTATGTACGCTGGCCGTGCTGTCACCAGGTGGGTATGCAGTAAGTGTGGGTGGCGACGCCCAGCTGCTAACTGTGTTCTCCACTGTCAAGACCGTCGATGCGTCCGCAAAACCCCCAGACAATGCAGAAATGCATATATTGGTGAATCTGTAGATACGCTAGATGAGAGGTGCCGTGAACATAAGCACTAATTTCAGTTGCACCTTATCACTAAATGAAAGATCGCCGACCATAATAGAAAAACTGGAGATACAATAGATTGCAACTAAATCGCGATACCTAGATGGTCTTCCTCCTTCTCGGATTATGTGATTAAAGTGGACAGCGGCCTATGACAGAGTCAGGCACGGAAGGCTTCATTGCGCCAAGAAAAAGAGACACGTTCCTGTACGGTAAGGTCCGCCCTCGAGGCCAATACCATGAAGACCGTAGTTTGGAGACGGGCGCCGCAACCCCAACCACCACTATCAGCTACTATGGCAGCTGCATGGACAGCGGCATGAGTGATGGAGGGGGTAACGGCCAAGTTATGTAAGACATCGACAAAAGCTGCGCATCTGTCAGGAAGCATCAGAAGATGGCAACAAATCTGTTTGCTGGAACATCATGGAGAACTTACGACATTACCCACACGGACACTCCAGAATCCCACAAAGATATATTTAGATTAGTGAACGTCAGAGGTATTTTTCATATGCTACGGTTGTCTTTTGCTTACAAGTCTTACAAGGAATGTACCTCAAAAATAATGACTAAGACTGCCTGAAAAGTCCTTGAAGTACTGGGTATTTCAAGAGCAATAGTAAACGTTTCAGTAGGTGGTACTATACACTGATTTCAGTGAAACATGTGCCCACGTTTTATTTATTGTAGAGATGCAGCGGTCAGAATGTAACCCAAACAAATGCTCGCACAAGGTGTCAAGCGAAGGGAAATGATCAGTTTAGTTTTTCATAAATTCCACTTCCGACTTCAATGTACTTTCGAATTATTTTGACAACACCACGTGTAGCCCTCGTCTTGGCTTTTATTTATGTGGGCAGTTAATAATCTGTATGACAGATTCCTTTATTCCGATTTTCGTCCTAGATTTTGCATTTCAACCATCCCGAAAGGCACATATTTCTGCTGCTCCATCTTCCAAGGAATGTCAAGTTTAGTTGTCATCCGATGACTAGAATATGCATGGATCCCTCACGCCAGAGAATGCCCAGTCAACTGATCGGTCATCATACCATACCAATGGCATGCAAGTTATAGTCAGACAAGTGATGTGAGTTACCATCACTGATAGGGTCAGGAGTGCATATGGCTTCATTATTAAGCAGCATTGATGGTATTTCATAGCGATTTACAGTTCGTAAAAAAATATTTGTGGTGTTTTACACATAGCATGATTGATGATGGCACAGCCGGGAGTATGAGCAATTGCGTCTCCTACGTGTGATGCATCTTTATGGGCTTGGTTCCGTTTTAGTAGATGAGGACGACGCAGCATATCTGATATTATGTGTTTCAGCTGTGATTTCCCGTAAATTTAGCATCTATATCAGACGGTGCACAATGCTTTTTAAAATTCTGATCATGGCAAGCCACCCAGTGTTTGTTTTGGAGCGAACAGATTATTTTCGTACCTATTTTCCATTTATCTTTGTTTGTATTTACTGTCGGTTTCGAAATCTTTTATGGGTTCCTCCTCATGCACTCAGTCACAGTTACCCAAATGACATGCACAAGATAAAAGAAATAAAACAGCCAGTTCGCAACTAAGACTGTGTGTCCTTTCATATTGTTACCACTGGCCGCTGTATCACACCGCCATGCACTGAAAAAAGTAAAATTACTGCCTCACATATGACCTTTGAGTTTTCTTCTAGAACAGATATTCGTGCAAGACCTTGTAGTTTTTCATCAGCACCTGGTCCGTGAGCACAGCTGAATGAGCAGTACTAGTCTACCGTGACTTCATGTTTTGTCAACTACCGGTTACGTATTTCTGGAGGGTCTGAGCTTTTTTCTTTCTAATATTATTGTTTTAAGATTTTTAATCGCCTTGTAGCAACTAGCTCATATTAGTTTGAGCTGCCTTCATGATAAAGCTTGGTATAATATACAGTGTGTTTGAAGCGTGAGCTACAAGCCACCCAGTGATTGTTTTGGAGCGAACAGATCATTTTCGTACCTATTTTCCATTTATATTTGTTTGTATTTACTGTCGGTTTCGAAATCTTTTATGGGTTCCTCCTCATGCACTCAGTCACAGTTACCCAAATGACATACACATGCAAGTATAATTTGCTGCTGTTTTACTGCATTCTCTAATGCAGGAAATATTAATTCATTAGAGGATGCCGCGGT
Organism: Schistocerca americana; assembly: GCF_021461395.2. NCBI lineage: Eukaryota > Metazoa > Arthropoda > Insecta > Orthoptera > Acrididae > Schistocerca > Schistocerca americana. The sequence goes on from NC_060123.1 coordinate 457,384,513, forward strand.
ACAACAATAGGTTACACCTATGTGTACATTTCGTTTTGATGAATGTCACTAAGTGCGTGAGGATGAAACCATAAAAGGCTTTGAAATCAATTGGAAATATAATGAACATAAAACAAAGCTGAGTTGGAAAGGAGTATGAAAATAAATTAAAGGAAGTCGTCGGTCGCAGAGGCTGCATATGCGGACTGCATTTTATTCTCTACTATGACCAGTTTCGACAGCATGGTCATTTTGAACCCATGCAGGAGCACTTATATGCTTTTAAAACACGAACTCAGTCAAACGATAATTAAAGATTAAATACCATACTAGGAATCAGAGAGGTGGTGGAAACGATTTAGAATACCACATAACAAAATTATCGAAAGTTACTCACATGTACATGTGGCCAGACATAATGCAATGTCCGATATTACATATGCTCAAAATACTCCACATCTACATCGTCCGTTCATCGGTCCCTATGTAAGGTAATGCAGGTTTGCACTGAAACTTAGTGTGCAGAGATCTGTAACAAATAGCCTTACCAACACGCCATGAGCTATCTCTGCTTTCTTAAATATTCGTTTTATTTCTGGCCCAAGTTACTGAACTTCACGTGATTCGCTTTTCTGTCTGTGTGATCACGATCCCTTTGGAATTTGTTGTTGACATCGGGTACAGTCAGCCTATTCCTCACTGAAATGCTTTCCATAGTTGAGTAGGCCGCAAGATCATACTTGTGGGCTAGCTCTCAGACCATAAATAGTAAAGTGTCTCTTTTTATGCGTATCCATTCTCGAGAATTTCAGTTAACTCTCGAAAGTAAACTGAAGAACTGGGAATGTGGCATGTTTATTCTTGCTGTCCCCAATTCAGAGTCGTCTCTAATGCAGCGCTCTACGTTACTCTATCGAGGGTAACCTTCTTCACCTTTGCGCAGCTTTTTCAACCAACATCCATTTAACCTCCTTCATATGTTCGCTGATGGAAAGTAAAACCACAACACCAAAAAATAAGCAGTGTGGAGTAATGAAATTTCGGGGTAATATTTGCCTATGTACCATGTTGTTGTTGTGGTCTTCAGTCCTGAGACTGGTTTGATGCAGCTCTCCATGCTACTCTATCCTGTGGAAGCTTCTTCATCTTCCAGTACCTACTGCAACCTACATCCTTCTGAATCTGCTTAGTGTATTCATCTCTTAGTCTCCCTCTCGATTTTTACCCTCCAAGCTGCCCTCCAATACTAATCTGGTGATCCCTTGATGCCTCAGAATATGCCCTACCAACCGATCCCTTCTTCTCGCCAAGTTGTGCCACAAACTCGTGTTCTCCCCAATTCTATTCAATATCACCTCATTAGTTACGTGATCTACCCATCTAATATTCAGCATTCTTCTGTAGCACCACATTTCGAAAGCTTCTATTCTCTTCTTGTCTAAACTATTTATCGTCCACGTTCCACTTCCATACATGGCTAAACTCCATACAAATACTTTCAGAAAAGACTTCCTGACACTTAAATCTATACTCGATGTTAACAGATTTCTCTTCTTCAGAAACGCTTTCCTTGCCATTGCCAGTCTACATTTTATATCCTCTCTATGTTGAGCATTTTCAGTTATTTTCCCTCCCAAATAGCAAAACTCATTTACTACTTTAAGTGTCTCATTTCCTAATCTAATTACCGCAGCATCACCCGATTTAATTCGATTACATTCCATTATCTTCGTTTTGCTTTTGTTAATGTTCATCTTATGTCCTCCTTTCAAAACACAATCCATTCCGTTAAACTGCTCTTCCAAGTCCTTTGCTGTCTCTGACAGAATTAAAATGTCATCGGCCAACCTCAAAGTTTTTGTTTCTTGTCCATGGATTTCAATACCTACTCCGAATTTTTCTTTTGTTTCCTTTCCTGCCTGCTCAATATACAGATTGAATAACATCGGGGAGAGGCTACAACCCCGTCTCACTCTCTTGCCAACCACTGCTTCCCTTTCATGTCCCTCTACTCTTATAACTGCCATCTAGTTTTTGTACAAATTGTAAATAGCCTTTCGCTCCCTGTATTTTACTCCTGCCACTTTCAGAATTAGAAAGACAGTATTCCAGTCAAAATTGTCAAAAGCTTTCTCTTCGTCTACAAATGCCAGAATCGTAGGTTTGCCTTTCCTTAATCTAATTTTTAAGATAAGTCGTAGGGCCAGTATTGCCTCACGTGTTCCAATATTTCTACGGAATCCAAACTGATCTTCCCTGAGGTAGGCTTCGACCAGTTTTTCCATTCATCTGTAAAGAACTCGCGATAGTATTTTGCAGCCGTGACTTATTAAATTGATAGTTCGGTAATTTTCGCATCTGTCAACACCTGCTTTCTTTGGGATTGGAATTTTATATTCTTCTTGAAGTTTGGGATTATTCCGCCTGTCGCATATATCTTACTCACCAAATGGAAGAGTTTTGTCAAGAATGGCTCTCCCAAGGCTGTCAGTAGTTCTAATGGAATGTTGTCTACTCGTGGGGCCTTGTTTCGACTTAGATCTTTCAGTGCTCTGTCGAACTCTTCACGCAGTATCGTATCTCCCATTTTATCTTCATCTACATCCTCTTCCATTTCCATATTATTGTCCTCAAGAACATCACCATTGTATAGACGCTCTATATACTCCTTCCACCTTTCTGCTTTCCCTTCTTTTCTTAGAACTGGGTTTCCATCAAAGCACTTGATATTCATAGAAATGGTTCTCTTTTCTCTAAAGGTCTCTTTAATTTTCCTGTAGGCAGTATCTATCTTACCCCTGGTGAGACAAGCCTCTACATCCTTACATTTGCCCTCTAGCCATCCCTGCTTAGCCGTTTTGCACTTCCTGTCGATCTCATTTTTGAGACGTTTGTATTCCTTTTTGCCTGCTTCATTTACTACATTTTTATATTTTCTCCTTTCATCAATTAAATTCAGTATTTCTTCTGTTACCCAAGGATTTCTAATAGCCCTCTTCTTTTTACCCAATTGATCCTCTGCTGCCACCACTACTTCATCCCTCAAAGCTGCCCATTCGTCTTCTACTGTATTTCTTTCCCCCACTGCTGTCAGTTGTTCCTTTATGCTCTCCCTGAAACTCTGTACAACCTCTGGATTAGTCAGTTTATCCAGGTTCCATCTCCTTAAATTCCCTCCTTTTTGCAGCTTTTTCAGTTTTAATCTACAGTTCATAACCAATGGACTGTGGTCAGAGTCCACATCTGCCCCTGGAAATGTCTTACAATTTAAAACCTTGTTCCTAAATCTCTAACTTACTATTATATTATGTATCTGATACCTTCTAGTATCTCCAGGCTTCTTCCACCTATATAACCTTCATTCATGATTCTTGAACGAAGTGTTAGCTATGATTAATTTATTCTCTGTGCAAAATTCTAGCAGGCGGCTTCCTCTTTCATTTCTTACCCCAATCCATATTCACCTACTACGTTTCCTTATCTTCCTTTTCCTACTATCAAATTCCAGTCACCCATGACCATTAAATTTTCGTCTCCCTTCACTATCTGAATAATTCCTTTTATCTCATCATACATTTCATCAATTTCTTCATCATCTGCAGAGCTAGTTGGCATATAAACTTGTACTAGTGTAGTAGGCGTGGGCTTCGTGTCTATCTTGGCCACAATAATGCGTTCACCATGCCGTTTGTAGTAGCTTACCCGCACTCCTACTTTTCTATTCATTATTAAACCTACTCCTGCATTTGATTTTGTATTTATAACCCTGTACTCACCTGACCAAAAGTCTCGTTCGTCCTGACAGCGAACTTCACTAATTCCCACTAAATCTAACTTTAACCTATCCATTTCCCTTTTTAAATTTTCTAACCTACCTGCCCGATAAAGGGATCTGACATTCCACGCTTCGATCCGAAGAACGCAAGTTGTCTTTCTCCTGATAACGACGTCCTCTTCAGTAGTCCCTGCCCGGAGATAGGGATGTGGGACTATTTTACCTCCGGAATATCTTACCGAAGAGGACGCCATCATCATTTAACCATACAGTAAACCTGCATGCCTTCGGGAAAAATTACGGCTGTAGTTTCCCCTTGCTTTCAGCAGTACCAGCACAGCAAGTCCGTTTTGATTAGTGTTATAAGGCCAGATCAGTCAATCATCCAAAGTGTTTCTCCTGAAACTACTGTAAAGCCTACAGCCCCTCTTCAGGAACCATACGTTTGTCTGTCCTCTCAACAGATACCCCTACGTTGTTGTTGCACTTGCGGTACGGCCATCTATATCGGTGAGGCTCTCAAGCCTCCCCACCACCGGCAGGGTCGATGGTTAATGGGGTTTGGGTGCTATGTAACATATTTAAGTGATTAACATAGAAAGATCGCAAGCTAATATAAACGCGAGATCCGCTATTGCAAATATGAAATGGTGGTACATTAATAATGGTTTTAACCACCAGATTGTTGAATGAAAGCAAGCAAACGTGCACGCATTGTATTGTACACGTGCCGGATGTCAGTTTGTGGGAAGGACTCTCGTGCCTGTTGCACTTCGTCGCTTAACAAAAAGTTAATGCTGTTTGTGCATGATGCTGGAGTTTACATACCATAATTTCACATTGGAGACAGATCTGGTGATCAAGCAAGCCAAGGCCACATGTCGACACTCAATAAAACATGTTGGTTACAACGGCGGTATGTGGCCGAGCGTTATACTGTTGCAAAACGCCGTTTAAAATGCTGTTCATGAATGCCAGCACAACAAGTCAAATCACCAGAATAATGAACAATTTTACGTTCAGCGTGTGTGGGGTAACCATGAGCGTGGGACTTAACTGCTGAGGTCATCAGTCCCCTAGAACTTAGAACTACTTAAACTTATCTAATCTAAGGATATCACACACTTCCATGCGCGAGGCAGGATTCGAACCTGCGACCGTAACGGTTCCAGACCGTAGCGCCTAGAACCGCTCAGCCGCCCCTGCCGGCAACTCGTTCTTCGAGCTGTGATTTTTCTCCGTCAGTGTGTGTCAAAGCCTCTGTCTCACTCTGCTGTTTTAACCACAACACATCCATAACGAAACGACGTTTTCTTCACGCCTCAGAATGTGTCTCAGCAACCCATCTCTTCTTTTAGGCAACTTGTTATACCGATGCCTCATCTTCTTCTTGTTTATCCCGTCTTCTTGAGATCTCTTGTGAAGAGAGAGAGAGTATAACAAGTTCGGTAGTGGTGCAGGACAATCAATGAAGTTACACAACAGTTAATAATTTAACTTTAGAAACTGCCGGTATATTGGCCTTTATGGAAAGAAAAACACTCTCATGCGATCTGCAAACTTCGTGTAACATTTTGTGTGTGTAATGGGCCTTACTACGTCGCAAATCTTTCTAATGAATTAATTAAGCTGCTTTACAGTGTTGCAAGGCAACGTACTCAATAAGGTGATACGTGTCTGGATTAAAACTGGACCTCCATATTTTGAATAAACTTATGCTTCATTTTTGTCAAAATCAGCACTTTTCTCAAAACTGATTTACAACTTCGGGCATTAAGTCCAAACTCATTTGCAAATGTTGTACGCGATTTACTGGGCAGCTCGATCACGCACTGGCGTGTAACGATTTTCAAATCGAGCGCGCAGGTTTCAGTTTTCCCTAATGGGTTAAACGACTCTTCTGTATTAACGTGATGTGTCTACCTCACGTAAAGCTTAAATGAAACTAGATTTACTCTCCATTCGGGTCAAGATCACAAAATAAAATTCACCACATAGGTCAGCGAACTGTACACGCGCACTTTTACCACTCTAAGTGATAACTCGTCTCAGAGTAAAACCCGCACATAAATTCACACTGTTTTTATGCATACAATATTCAAAACACCTTCATATTAAACAAATAAATTATGGCATGTAATTACTAATTAAACATTTCCGATTCAGAATAAACTTCAAGAACTTGTATTTCATAATGAATAAAATTTTTTCACCTGAGATAAATTATTAGTTTGCTAAAATGGATTCAGATTACAGTCAACTCGTGTCTGGGCGATGACGTCACAAATTGACACTTGCTTGGAATGAACGAAATACCTGTGCTGATAAATACTGTCTGTTGAGTAATTTACTGACTTTTTATAACAAATTTGGTTTCCCTTGCACCGCTACATTGTGACACAAATTTCATTTTGACCATCTACATTCAGTTCTTCCTCATTAGTTATCAGATATAACCATTTACTTTTCTACATTCATCTACAGCAATAGCTTCGAATCTCTACTTGTCTGATCTACTGATCATCCACATTTCACTTCTGTAAAATATTACTCTCCGTTCAAAAACTTCCAAAAAACACTTAAATTTGTTTTAGATCTTTACAAATATTTTATGTTCACAACATTTTTCTTTTCTCTTGTCGGTCTTCATCATATATCCTCTTTTCGTCAGTCATCGTCAAGTATTTCATATCCTAATGTAATTCTATTATCAGGCCTCATTATAATTCTACTACATTCTATTACCCTTGTTTTATTTTTATTGCTAGTCATCTTGTGACCTCTTTTCAGGACACTGTCACTTCTACTAACTCCTTTGGCTCACTCAGAGGGTTACAGTGACTTTGCCAGACCATTAAATTTCCCTTTTTTCTCCCTGAACTTCAGACTCTTTTCAAATGTCTCTTTGGTTTTCTTTACTGCTTACTCAGTGGATATGACTCAACAACGGGAATCAAATATAACCTAGTCTCGCTCCCTACTCAAATACTGCTTTCTTTTCGTCCCCTTCCACTTTATAACTGCAGTCCAGCTTCCCATTTTTTTCTTTTTAGAATTATCTGTCTTCTGACTGGCTTGATGCGGCCCTCAACGAATTTCTCTGCTGTACCAAACTCTGCATCTCAGCATAGCACTAGGAGCCTATGTCCTCAGTTATGTGCTGGATGTATTGCAATCTACGTCTTACTCTACAGTTTTTGCCCTCTACAACTCCCTCGAGTAGCATGGAAGTCAGTCCCTGATGACGTAACAGATGTCCTATCATCCTGTCCCTTCTGCCTGAGTATTCCATATTCTTTTCCTCTCACATTCTACGCAGAACCTCCTCATTCCTTACCTTATCAGTCCACCTAATTTTGAACAATCGCCTGTAGCATCACATATCAAATGCTTACATTCTCTTCTGTTCTGGTTTTCCCACAGTCCATGTTTCACTACCATACAATGCTGTGCTCCAAACGAATATTCTTCCTCATATTATGGTCTGTGTCTGATACTAGCAGACTTTTCTTGGCCAGGAATGCCCTTTTTGCCAGCGCTAGTCTTCTCTTAATGTCTCCCTTCCTCCGTCCGTCATTGGTTATTTTGCTGCCTAGGTAGCAGAATACCTTAACTTCATCTACTTCACGACCACCAGTCCTGATGTTAAGTTTTTCGCTGTTCTCTTTTCTATTACTTCTCATTACTTTTGTCTTTCTTCGATTTACTCTCAATCCATATTCTGTACTCATTAGACTATCCGTTCCATTCAGCAGATCATATAATTCTTCTTCACTTTCACTCAGGATAGCAATGTCATCAGCGAATCGTATCATTGATACCCTTTCACCTTAAATTTTAACTCCACTCCTGAAACTTTCTTTTATTTCCATCATTGCTTCTTCGATGTACAGATTGAATAGTAGGGTCGAAAGACTACACCCCTGTCTTACACCGTTTTTAATGCGAGCATTTCGTTCTTGGTCGTCCACTCTTATTTCATTTCTTGGTTCTTGTACATACTGTATATTACCCTTCTCCCCCTATTGCTTATCCCAATTTTTCTCAGAATGTCGAACATCTTGCACCATTTTACATTGTCGAAGGCTTTTTCTAGGTCGACAAATCCTATGAACGTGTCTTGATTTTTCTTTGCTCTTTCTTCCTTTATCAATCGCAACGTCGGAATTGCCTCTTTAGTGCCTTTACCTTTCCTAAAGCCAAACTCTTGGTCATCTAACACATCCTCAGTTTTTTTCCATTCTTCTGTATATTATTCTTGTCGAGCTTCCATACCGGTTGTTAACAATGTGTCGGTCGCTGTATATTATCTCTACTACCTTCAGAATTTCAAAAAAAATATTATGGAGCCGACATTGTCAAAAGTTTTCTCCAATCTAAAAATGACAGAAATGTAGGTTTGTTTTCTTGAACATGTATTTTAAGTCATAGGGTCCGTATTGCCTAGCGTTTTCCGACATTTCTCTGGAACCCAAACTATTATTCTTTGATGTTAGTTTCTGCCGGTTTTTGAATTCTATCTCCCAACTTTGCAACCATGACTTAAGCAATTGGTTCGTTAATATATACACTAGCCATCGCAGACCTTCTTCGGAACAGTAATTCTAACATTCCTCTTGTAGTGTGAGTGTATTTCTCTGTATCTCGCATATCAAGTGCAACAGTATTATCGTGCCTGACTCTCTCAAATGCCTGAATAATTCTGAGGGATTGTTGTAAATTCCAGGCGACTTGCTCCGAGTTATTTCTTTCAAGGTTCTGTCGTACTCTTCAGGTGAGATTATATTTCATTTAATTACTCTACTCCGTTCCCAGCTGCGATTATCTCTGTCGCAGTCTGAGCCTGCTGGGACATCTCTGAAAAGAAAGGCGATTCTTTGATTAGTGGCTGGATCTCAAATAGACCCCTCTACGACTTGGAGTAGAGAATGAAAAGTGTGGTGTCACCGCCAGACACCACACTTGCTAGGTGGTACCTTTAAATCGGCCGCGGTCCATTAGTACATGTCGGACCCGCGTGTCGCCACTGTCAGTGATCGCAGACCGAGCGCCACCACACGGCCGGCCTCGAGAGACTAACTAGCACTCGCCCCAGTTGTACGGACGACTTAGCAAGCGATGCAACACTGACGAAGCCTCGTTTATTTGCAGAGAAGATAGTTAGAATAGCCTTCAGCCAAGTCAATGGCTACGACCTAGCAAGGCGCCATAGCAATTGATAGTTATCGTATGAAGCATGTCTCATCAAGAATGATGTATACAAATGATGGATTAAACTTAAGTATTCCAGAAGCTACGTACTTTTCTTTATAGCATTCATTACGTATCCTGTTTCAGACCTCATGCCATCCTGCGTGAGCTTATAGTGTGCATTTCGGCCTTCTCTAGCAATATAACAAAAAGTGCAACAAAAATATTCTGTAATGGTGCCTATTTCGTTGTACAGTCGTCCTACATAATCATTGCGGCTTTCACCTTCTCTTCTTTGTTTGGTAGTACTTTGCCATCTAATCTCTTGATATTCATACAGCTGCCTCTCTTTTCTCCAAAGCTCTCCTGAATTTTTTTGTAGGTGGTATCTGTCTCCTACCTAGTCATGTATGCTTCTACAGCCTTTCTCTTCTCCTCTAGCCGGCCGGAGTGGCCGTGCGGTTCTAGGCGTTACAGTCTGGAGCCGAGCGACCGCTACGGTCGCAGGTTCGAATCTTGCTTCGGGCATGGATGTGTGTGATGTCCTTAGGTTAGTTAGGTTTAAGTAGTTCTAAGTTCTAGGCGACTGATGACCTCAGAAATTAAGTCGCATAGTGCTCAGAGCCATTTGAACCGTTTCTTTTTCTTCTCATCAGTCCGGATGTTTCGGTTGCTGCACTCTTAAATTTTCTCGTTAGCCTCAGTTAGATTCAGTACCTCGAGGGATTTATATTTGTCTTTGCTTTTTGTCTATTTGATCAACTGTTGCTTTTACTATTTCATCTTTCAGTACTACCCATTGGTTTTTTTGTTTTTTTCTCTTTTTTTCTCTTACCCCATGTATCTCAATCATTGCCTAATGATACCTTTAAAACTCTCAACCTCTGGTTCTGTCTACATATCTAGAATCCGTTTCCCTAAAGTCTTACCTTTTTGCAGTTTCCATGGTTTTAATCTGCTATTTTTTTAATCACCAGTTCAGAACAAATAAATAATGGTCAAATTCCACACCTGCACCTGATAATTGAAGCATTTAACCGTAAAATTTTCTTTAACGAAATGAACAAATGAATAAGCTTTTTATCTTCGCAAAAGAAATCTGAAGTGCTGTATTGCCAAACAGTAAACAATATGACAGTTATTACAAGACGGCCGGACTTCGAGCCCTCCCGGTACTGGATGAAACAGCGGTGTTTACTACCCCGCTGGACACTGTCTATCTTATTAACTGCCCTTCTGCAACACATGAAAACTGTGAAAGCACCACCGATGACAAGAGTGATTCAGTTACTCAAAACAGATACTTTACTTTTAATCTGAAAGCTGTATGCAAGAAGATTCGGGGTTAAGATGCCCACCTGTGCCTAAAGGTTAAACAGATTGGCAAACAATATGACAACGGCAACATGTGACTTAGTACAACTGTTCCGGCTGTATTTACGACCAAGAGCTGATTAATTAGAACATTAATGATCGGATACAAACCAGAAAGGAAAGGCAATGCAATAGAGGGACAAATTTTCAAACGACAACCACGTACTACTGCCTATATTTACGACCAAAGAGCTGACCGAGTAAAATTCTGAGGGTCGGGTGCAAACCAGTAAATAATAAGGAGGGCAGGTAGACAATAAAACAAATCACTACAAGGATTACAGAATGTTACTTCCCTTTATCAGCAAGCAGTTCCATGGGTCCACAGTGCGTCGCAGCGGTTACTGAGTGGGGCCGATGAAAGCCAGGTAGGAGAGGGCAGCCAGGCCACGAGCGGTCATCCGACACGTATATTGCCAACCAATCGATGGGATGTCGGCCTGCTGTTTGTAGTCGACACTGACCCAGGTGAAGTACTCCGGTATCTTTGCTCTGTGCAGGCCCTCCTTGTGCAGCTCATGGCTTCGGCCGCTCGGACTTCGTGACCACCTCATGTCGCGAAGCTACCGCCAATGCCCAAACTTTGTGCCTCCCTTTCGGGCCAGCGAACCCCGTACGTCTACCGGCAAGCAAAGACCTTCTTAGGGCACAACCCACAGATACCAACTATTCCTTTTAGATATTGAGAATGGGGCCGCAAGAGGGATATTACACCTGAGCCAGTGGCGCCAGAGAGAACAGTGTACTGACTCAATGGCGCCTCCTCTGGGCTAAGAACCCCTCACTCCACTGGAATGTTTAATCTGACTGAGATGAACCTGTATGAGATTCACCTTTTCCGGGACCCTGAGCCTAAGATTGACCGGGCTTAAAATTTTGGTAATGGACCTAGGAAACGTGGGGCAATTTTCCCTAAGCGCTTATCCCGTGAAGTCCGCCCAGGAACGCTCCTGATTCAGACAAGATCCCCTATTTTCCCTTGAAAGGGGTACTTGTTTCTATTGTAGGGACAGGCCTGACGGTCGTAAGCCTTCCTAATATTTACCCTAGCTCGCCCCCATTTTTCCTAAGAACTTCTAGAGGGATAGATGGAGGTAAAAAAGCATTTATCTCCCATAAATTAGAGAGCTGGGAATTCATGGGATATGCGAGCATTAGGCTAGCTGGGGTAGCCTGAGATGCTCCATGCTGCCCAGAGTTGAACGCTAAGTTTAACCAGGGCAACATGGTATTGCACTTCATGGACGATTTATGGTGATAAATAATCAATGCTAACTTCAAATTGCGGTTAATTCTTTCAACAAAGGAAGCCTGAGGATAATAAGGTGTGGTGGTAACATGTTTCATCCCACTGCCAAAACACAATTGCCTAAACGACCTTGCCAGAAATCCAGGAGCGTTATCCATAACCAACGCCTGTGATGGCCAGAACAACTTAAATGTATCAGTTGGATAAGAGATGGTGATAAGAGCGGTCACACCCCGGCTAGGTATCAAACAAACGAACCTGGGAAAGGCGTCCAGCCAGCACGCGACCGCTATGGTGTGTGCTGTCCTTAGGTTAGTTAGGTTTAAATAGTTCTAAGTTCTAGGGGACTGAAGACCTCAGAAGTTAAATCCCATAGTCCTCAGAGCCATTTGAACCATTTGAAGGCGTCCACGACTGCGAGAAAATACGAATTGCCCCTTTTCGTCCGGGGAAATGGGCCCATATAACCAACAATTTGTCAAACGGATGCTCTTCCCGTTCCGACTACAGCAGTCCCCTCGCCAGGGAGTGACTTGGTTTACCCTTCTTACAATCTCGGCATTCTTTGAAAAAAATGGTTCAAATGGCTCTGAGCACCATGGGACTCAACTGCTGAGGTCATTAGTCCCCTAGAACTTAGGACTAGTTAAACCTAACTAACCTAAGGACATCACAAACATCCATGCCCGAGGCAGGATTCGAACCTGCCACCGTAGCGGTCCTGCGGTTCCAGACTGCAGCGCCTTTAAACGCACGGCCACTTCGGCCGGCGGCATTCTTTGACTAAACCTCTAATCTTTATTAGGTGTCGACCAGGTCAGCTGCTCCTTGACCTTCTCTAAGGTTTTATAGAGAGCTAAATGGCCTCCTTCTGGAGAGTCATGGAAGTACCGGAAGACTGGAATAACTAAGTTCGTGGGAGACAAATTCTACCTTCTCCAGACCTACCCTTGTGGTTACACAGAATGCCGTTCTTCAGAAAATAGTCACTGGATTTTTGTCCATCTAGTATTTGCTTCCTGAGGCCCCCCCCCCCTCCCCCTGCAATGGGTCTTGTTCTTGTTCAGTTTTCAAATTGTTAAACTGTTGGGGTACCCCGGTAAGGATCATACATTCTAGATGACTGTCTGGCGTTTCCTCATCAAGCTCGTGCTGTTGGGACATCCTTCTAAGAGCGTCAGCAACCTGATTATCAGACCCCTTAAAGTGCCAAACCTTAAGATGGAAAGCCGAATGCGGACCGCCCATCTCGTGATACGCCCTGTCTTCCCAGGACGAGCTAGGACCAAACTAAGAGCCTCATTATCCGTCTCTAGGCCAAATTTATGATGTTCAAGATAGAACCGAAATTTTTCCAAGCCAAATAACACAGCAAACGCTTCGCACTCATATACCGAGTAATTGAGCTCAGGCTCCTCCAGACGTCTGATATCTTGTTCTTCCTGTAAAAGAACTGCCGCCACACCAGTATCGCAAGCATCAGTCTGGACCACAGATCTTTTCTTGAAGTCAGGTACGCCTAAAACTGGTGGGTTGGCAATCGCAGTCTTAATTCCTTCAAAGGCTGCCTGCTGACTTTCAGCCCAAACGAATTTCTGATTATTTATGCGTAACAAATTTAAAGGAGCTGCAAGTTGTGCAAAGTTTGGGACAAATCGGAGGAAATATTAGCCATCCCTACAAATCGGGCAACCTCCACACTGTGAAAGTAGAGGATAGTGGTTAGCCGAACCTTCTTAGATGGCAACATTGTATTTCGGGAAAGTTACAAATTTTACCATAAAATCAATAAATCTAAATTATATAAAGTAGTGGTACCTTCAATAATTTATTTATTGTGCTAGTTTCATAGCGTCTATAGTTGAAAGTAAATTTAATTTTATAATCAATATAATGAGACAAGTGTATCCTATCGCCCATTTCTACAATTATTTTCGAGACTGCTTATTGAAATTCTCATCACAGCACGCAAGTTAATGTCAGTCAGAGATCACCAAGAGCCCTAAATTTAATCTTGTTGTTCTTGAACCAAAAAGATCCTTGTTCACAAATATATGTGTACCTAAATACATTTTCCCAGCAAACATCTTTGAAAACAGCAGCCCTTTCCAAACAGTATACGGAAGTCTGAAGTTTCTTTAGCTTGGGTTTTTATTATGACTGGAAAAAAAGAATTAATGGCATTTATGAGATACGCAGCATTTGATGCCACATACTGCCAGTATACTTTCTTAACCGCTTTTAGAAGTTCCAGTCGATTCTTTCGAGTAAACCGATGCATATGTGGGCTATTGCTTGGAGAATTCTTCTTTGAGTGCACAAGGCTCCTTGAAAAACTGGCGCAAACAGCGAGTTGTAGATATCCCTTATTAAAAAAGGGGCCAATCCGCCTAGTGCCTGGTCCCAATAATTTTGCATCCGCAGAACGTTTCCCGTAAAACTTGCATTGCAGGGGAGTCGACCAGCTAAAGCCACACATCCGCAACTAGAGACGGTTCAAAAGTGAGCAATAAATGTTATCACATAGGTATTCTTTTTTATGGGCTGGTGATTCCTTCTCTCTATAATGTACAACGATTACAGTTTTCCTCATAAACAGTACCCCAGCTCGTGTTTCGTTTATTCACACACCCAGAGAAGCGTGCGCCGCCAATACAAGACAAACAACAAAATTAGGTTCACAGTGTTTTTACAACATAGCCACTTTGTATGAGTGGAAACGGAGCTCTTCACGAAGGATTCGCCTCAGAAAGTCGAAGGGCAGCTCATGTCTGGGTAGCGAATGTCTAAAAGGTCGTAAAATAGTTGTCATGCTGCTTCGAGACATTGTGGTGCTCTCTTTGGCTTTCCAGCTATATTTTTATGAATGTTGAACTAGTTATTTAAAAGAGTTATGACTTATCGTAAGAAAAGAAAAAAAAATATTGTAAGTTTGCTCCTTTGGGTTCAACATCCTGTAATCTATTTGCCGTGTACGAGTATGTTGTTGCTTCTAAGTATATCTGATTGAACAAAAGATTACCAACTATTGTAAAGCAACAAATGGCCTTCGGTAAACTCAACCTGCTCCTTCCACCCGCTCGTTAAGTTGTTGTGTCCTGAGGCGTCTGCTGAGATTTCAACGAATAGCCCAGTAGGATATTCAGATGAAGAGGAATGGACATCTTTGAAAAGGGTGGTCACAGAAGTTGGAGAGAGAAAGGTAAGTACAGGGAAGATAACTGCGAGGAACCATGGGTACAAAAAAGGAATGCTTCAGTTGATCGACGACAGAAGAAAGTACAAAAAGGTTCAGGGGAATTCAGGAATATAGTAACACAAGTCATTTAGGTATCAAGTAAATTGGAAGTGTAGGAAAGTTAATACGTGGAGGCTAATGGAAAATGTGAAGAAATCAAAAAAGAAATCATTGTGGGCAGGACTGACTCAGCGTACAGAAAAGTCAAAACAACCTTCAGTCAAATTAAAAGCAAAGACAGCTCCTCATAAGCGTCACAATGTAATCAATTTAACCAGCGTTTGATATGAAGTAAAGAGCAACGTCTTCGTAGAGTGGATGGCTGGAAACGAGAGATTGTGAGTGACGAATCACTATATACCCTGTGGCAATCCACAATAAGGGTTTGGGTTTGTTGAATTCTGGAGAAATTACCAGGCATCATGTGCAATGCCAACAGGGAAGTGCAGAGGAGACGCTGTTACGATATGAGGGTGTCTGCCATGGTTGGGACGTGGTACCCATTTCGTACTTAAAAATTGCAAAATTCGGATGAACACATTTTACAGCATTATGTCCCGTGTAAAGCAGAGATTCATTTCGGAAACTCCTCTGAAACCAACACGTATGGGATGAGTCAGAATATCGCCTTCTCTACGGACCCTTGCATTCACCAGCATTACCTTCTCTGGTTTAGGGTCCTGAGATAGAATGGGTTCATACATCTTTGTGACATTACTGTCATACTACGCGATTAATTTATTAACAAAACCATATACAGGTCAACTTTATTTAGTATGTTCTGGGCGCATTTGATTGGGAGAATGTGTTTTTAACACTGGGAAGGTGTTCTCCTGGTCTGGTGTCTGGTTCCTCTTTCTTTCCTGGAGGCAGTAGCCGAATCTCATTACGAGAGGTGACGGTCGCCGGGAAGCAGAGCAATATACACTTTGCAAACAACATTGTGTCATCCATTCCACACAGGGACTCGTTTCGTGGTCAATCGATCGCCACCTAACATGAGGATCACTCGTCTCGCGGCCGTTGTTGAGTGTTGATGCAGATAATTATCTGATTTTGGAGACATATATATTTTCTAATTGCAGTAGCGCGATTCGTATATTAGCCAGCTTGTTACTTGCTTACGTTGCCATGCAACGTTTGCTTTATTTGTTTAAGTTTGTGGTATCTTATTGTACCCTTCACTTCGATTTTGCGAGCAGCCCCTATGAGAATATCTTGTTGCGCTTTCTCCACACAATCCTCTGCGCTATTTGTTTCGTTCCCGAAGTGTGAGTGCGATTTCTTACATTGAGTTTTAGATAACATTTTTCTCTGTTAATTTTTATTGGTTTACCTTTTTTTGACAATCATTAGAGCAAATAAATGTATGTTAATCAAAGTCTTCAATTACATTCCAAGTTCCTGTACATTGTCATACAACTCTTCCATCGTTGGGCCATCCACTAATAATAAATACATCTTCAACTTCTGTAGTCCTGTCTTCCTCAGTTGCATGTAATATTACGGTATACTGATAACTTATGGACCGTCTGACAACAACTGAATAAAACACAATTTTAGTGCCATAGGCGTTTCGCCTTTATTTTCTGCAAGGCATCATCAGTGGCCTGGAATATGGCCTGGAATACGTACATATGTTTGCTATTTAATTTACATTTTTGTCACTGTACCTATAGGTTATAAGCAGTTCTGGTGGTTGGTATTTCCTATTAAGTAGTAATGTTTTGAACTGTACTTACAGGTTGCGTGGACAATTTCTTACATATTACACTCCTGTTGCATTTTTGGTGTTGTTCTTCTTATGAATGCCAATTTGCGGTTTTTTTCCCACATTCCACAGCACTATGAACTGAACGCTTGTTTCAGTGCAGTTTTGGTTTCTGTTGCCGAATGTCAAATGTTTTTGTTTTTTTACACTTTCGAGTGTAATTATTGAAGTATCTGTGATCTGTTCGTGTATGCATTTGTGTGTGTGTGTGTGTGTGTGTGTGAGTGAGTGTGTATTTCGGTGTGGTACATTTTTTTTTGTGGGCTCTGTGTGTGTGTGTGTGTGTGTGTGTGTGTGTGTGTGTGTGTGTTCAGATGGTGAAGGGGGAAGATTTTTTTTTGTACCACACCAAAATACACACACACACACACACACACATAAGCAGAGCCCCTAAAAAAACTATATACCACACCATAACACACGTAACATACACACACACACACACACACACACAGCACAAAATAATTATATCACACCAAAAAACACACACACAAAAGCACACACAAATGCATACACGAACAGATCACAGATACTTCAATAATTACACTCGAAAGTTTGGCAATAACATTCGGTCCTTGGCAAAAACAGTTGACAGTCGGCAACGGAAACCAAAAAATTGCACTGAAACAAGCGTTCAGTTCATAGTGCTATGGAATGTGGGAAAACAACCGCAAATTGGCATTCATAAGAAGAAGAACAACACCTAAAATGTAACAGAAGCGTAATATGTAAGAAATTGTCCACGCGACCTGTAAGTACAGCTCAAAACATTACTACTTAATAGGAAATACCAACCACCAGAACTGTTTATAACCTACAGGTACAGTGACAAAAATGTAAATTAAGTAGCAAACATATGTACATATTCCAGGCCACTGGTGGTGTAGTGGCGTAGCAAGACAGCCACGCCACTCGGAGGTAGCCGAAAGGCACGCGTTAAGCTCACGCAGACTGGCGTGAGGTCTGGAACAGGACAATGTCTTGAGAATTGCAATAAGTACGAAAGTCTTGTAATACTTAACTTTAATCCATAATCGTAGAACATCGCTCTTGATGATACATGCTTCACAATATTAATTATCAAAGGCTATGGCGCCTTGCTAGGTCGTAGCAAATGTAGCTGAAGGCTATGCTAACTATCGTCTCGGCAAATGAGAGCGTAGTTGTCAGTGAACCATTGCTATGAACGTCGGCTGTACAACTGGGGCGAGTGCCAGTACGTCTCTCTAGACCTGCCGTGTGGTGGCGCTCGGTCTGCTATCACTGACAGTGGCGACACGCGGGTCCGGCGTATACTAATGGACCGCGGCCGATTTAAAGGCTACCACCTAGCAAGTGTGGTGTCTGGCGGTGACACCACAGATGGTGCCTTGCAGAAAATAAAGGCGAAACGCGTATGACACTAAAATTGTGTTTTATTCAGTTGCTGTCAGACGGTGCATAAGTAAAAGTTATCAATATACCGTAATAATAAATACAACCTAGTCAATACCTAAGCTTATTTTCACTGGGACGGCGTCATAGCTGTGCAAAATGACCCAACTCAACGGTTACATTAAGAATGTATAGGAAAGGATAAGCATTGCACTCGCTCGTCTTGTGTGATCAAGTATTTGTTTTGTAACAAGCATGGCTCTTTTAAAGTATTTCCAGCAGAATTTGAGGTGTCATAATGGCCAAATATGGACACACGCCACATTAATATTCACTAGTAGGTGTCCGGATATTTTTGATCCGATAGTGTTTTTTGTTTTGTCGACACCTAAGATGATAACCATTTTACACACACACACACCTATACACACACATCTATATCCACTACGCGCCAAAGAAACTGGTATAGGCATGCATGCGTAAACAGAGATGTGTAAACAGGCAGAATACTTCGGTCCGATTGGCTAGGCCTATATAAGACAACAAACATCTGGAGCAGCTGATGGTCGGTTACTGCTGCTAAAATGGCAGGTTATCAAGATTTAACTGAGTTTGAACGTGGTGTTATAGACGGCGCACGAGCAATGGGATAGAGCATCTCCGAGGTAGCGATGAAATGGGGATTTTTCCGTACGGCCATTTCACGAGTGTGCCGTGAATATCAGGAATCCGATAAAACATCAAATCTCCGACATCGTTGCGGCCGGAAAAAGATCCTGCAAGAACGGGACCAAAGACGACTGAAAAGGTTCGTTCAACGTGACAGAAGTGCAGCCCTTGCGCAGATTGCTGCATATTTCAATGCTGGGCCATCAACAAGTGTCAGCGTGCGAACTATTCAACGAAACATCATTAATATGGGCTTTCGGAGCCGAAGGCCCAATCGTGTACGCTTCATGACTGCACAACACAAAGCTTTACGCTTCGTCTAGACCCGTGAACACTGACATTGGACTGTTGATGACAGGAAACATGTTGCTTGCTCGGACGAGTCTTGTTTCAAATCGTATCGAGCGGATGGACGTGTACGGGTAAGGGGACAACGTCATGAATCCATGGACCCTGTATATCAGCAGGGAACTGTTCAAGTTGGTGGAGGCTCTGTAATGGCGTGGGCTGTGTGCAGTTGAAGTGATACTGGACCCCTGATTCGTCCACATACGACTGTGACAGGTGACACGTACGTAAGCATCCTGTCTGATCACCTGCATCCATTCATTATCCATTCCGACTGATTCCAGCAGGACAGAGAGACACCCACTCGTCCAGAATTATTACAGAGTGGCTCCAGGTACACTCTTCTGAGTTTAAACATTTCATCTGGTCACCAAACAGCCAAGACATGGACATTATTGAGCATGTCTGGGATCCATTGCAACGTGCAGTTCAGAAGAGATCTCTAATCCGGCGTACTCTTACGTATTTATGGACAGCCCTGCAGGATTCATGGTATCACTTCCCTCCAGCACTACTTCAGACTTTAATGATAATAAAATCAATATCTTAAGCTGTCGACAAGCGTTGATATTCAATTAATGGGGACAGCTGAAACTGTGTGCCCTGACCGGAACTCGAACCCGGGATCTGCTGCTTACATGGTAGACGCTCTATCGATCTGAGCCACCGAGGGCACAGAGTATAGTGCGACTACAGGGATTTATCCCTTGCACGCTCCCCCTGAGACCCACATTCCCAACTTAATGTCCACACACTACATTCGTAGTGCCCCTGCTCATTACACCTGTTACTCGCGGCAGACAATCTTACCGAGTCTCGTAAGAGTTCGGGCAATGCGTGTGCATCCGCACAGAAGAAGGTCAATGGCCGGTTAGCCTTAACTATATTAAGATGGTATCTGTTCTTTCGGACATGTCCGAAAGAACAGATACCATCATCATATACTTCAGACATTAGTCGAGTCCATGCCAAGTCGTATTGCGGCACTTCAGAGTGCTCGGGGGTGGGGGTGGGGGGCAACATGATATTAGGAAGCTGTACCAGTTTCTTTAGCTCTTCAGTGCAGTTGCAAGCGGTAAAATTTTCAACACGGAATAATTCGACAATTGAGAATTTTCGTCTTTGAAACTGCACTAGAATTGCGGTAAAAGTATTAATTTAAAGGATTTTGCAATGACGAATGAGATGCAAAACCAATACAAGCTTCGCGTTATACTGCCAAAGTGGTCGATGGTCGTTAACTGACAATAAATGCTGGAGAATTAACTTTTAATGTGCTGCTCATTTGGAAAATACGGATGGTGGGCGACAGAGTGATACAGACTGATGTTGATTGGGGTGCACGCTGAGACGCACTACGTTTGCGGGATGGTTGGCCCGGTGCAGTTTCGCCTTGTGCAGTCGTTCCCTATTTGTTGAGTTTGCCGTCTGCAGGTAGCCGCCTAGATTCTGATAGATACAGGCTTATTTTCTGCTGATGTAACATGCATGCACACTATCCAAATTAAGCGAGGGTTGTTTGTTATTCTTTTTTTTAATTTCGTAGAGCCGCTAATTTCTATTGTTGGTTCCTTAAGTTACTGCCTTTAATGAACGAGAAGAGGTGCGTAGCTTTCGCGGCACCCTTCAGTGATTGCCTCTGTGCCCCAGGGTTTTGCGAAACTTAGTTCTAGAAACGGTGCTCTACGAGAAACAGGGTTTGCCCTTTCGGCCAATGCATTGTCGCTACTCGGCAAATGTTAAATAAACTTCCCGACTCTCTGCTTCGCATGAGGCACTCCCCCCACCCCCCCTCCCATCGGCGAACCACGCCCACATTCACGTCAATCCCATTCAAATCAGGAAGTTCCGCTGCCGCATTCTGTACAACGCGCGGGTCTAAAGCTGTTGGACGTGGTCCGCAGAGCCAGCTGTTTCCGGTGAGAAACAGCGCGAGAGGCGGCTGTGCTAACTGGAACCGGGAGTTTCCGTCGGCAGCGTAAACAACGGCGCGCGCTAAAAGACCCGCCAATAGCAGCCGCTCGGAATTGCTAATTAATTTCCACTTAATGCAGTAGCAACCACATTTCGCCGTGGGCCGAAAGGCCTTTGTGGCGGGCCGCACTCTTGAGGCAGGGTGAGCAAGGGCCCGGCGCCCACGGCGGCCTGCACCGCTCTGCGCGGCTCGCGCCCACCACTCGCCGTCACGCGTTCTGCCGACGGCTTTCCGATACCCGCGCTGTCGTCGCCCGAGGCTAAATTCTGACTTCCCATTAACTTTCCAATTATTTTCACCCGTACCCGATACTGATACTGCGTAATTACCGTTATTAGGGCAATACAGTTAAAAAGTGACAGATCCAGTCTTGGATCACTACTGAAATGCTTTGATGCAGTAATCAATTAATCGTCGTTGGATCACTACTAAAATACTTTGATTAAATAATCAATTAATCATACCCCATTAACAAAGCCGATTCTTTTCATGTAAATTGATTCTGCCGTCGCTACATGGTACTACAACATCATAATTATAAATGAAAGCTACAACAATTTGGATGTTATCCAGTGTTATACTATTTAGCCAACCTTTTTTTGGCTTACAAGATGATCATCAGACTAAGTCTTAAGACCGGCCAGAGTCGCCGTGTGGTTCTAGGCGCTACAGTCTGGAGCCGTGTGACCGCTACGGTCGCAGGTTCGAATCCTGTCTCGGGCATGGGGCATGGATGCGTGTGATGTCCTTATGTTAGTTAGGTTTAAGTAGTTCTAAGTTCTAGGGGACTGATGACCACAGCAGTTAAGTCCCATAGTGCTCAGAGCCATTTGAACCATTTGAAGTCTTAAGATTTTAACTATCACCTTGAAAAATATCAAGCTGTGCAAAGGAACTTCTTAGTTAATTCGGGTAGTAAGCTACGCATGTCGTCCCATTCTAAGACGAGAGACTGTTTACTGCTTCTTCGCCCTCACTGTCTAAGTGGAAGCACTTCTAAGTTCTAGGGGACTGATGACCACAGCAGTTAAGTCCCATAGTGCTCAGAGCCATTTGAACCATTTGAAGTCTTAAGATTTTAACTATCACCTTGAAAAAAATCAAGCTGTGCAAAGGAACTTCTTAGTTAATTCAGGTAGTAAGCTACGCATGTCGTCCCATTCTAAGACGGGAGACTGTTTACTGCTTCTTCAGCCTCACTGTCTAAGTGGAAACACACTTCTGGGTTCTCATCTAAGTCTGGGTCTTGAACAGCTGGTAACCAGGACACAAGATGGGCATCAGCATGTTTTATGGTAGATCGGATTTGGATGTCATAATTATATGCGGATAAAAACAGTGCCCAACGCCGAAGGGAGCAAACTATCATGGAGGATATGGATCTGGAGGCCTTCAAAAGGGGTAACAAAGGCTTATAATCAATCAGAAATGGGAATTTTCCTTCACGTACGTAATCATGAAATTTTTTGAGGCCAATGATGTTGGTCAGCGCCGTTTCTTCAATTTAACTATTGTTTCGTCAAGCGAGCCACAGAGTATTGAAGGCGGACGCAGTGCATCAGTACACCCCATTGATAATGTGGAACGTGTGTAAGATGACTGCTCCCACTCCATAGAAGCAGCCACTGTTATGACAAGTGGCTGTGATGGATCGCAGGCGGTAAGACAGTTGAGGTCGAGAAGTGCCTGCTTAAATTCTCTGAAAGTCCTGCCACACGCTGGCGTCCAGTGCCAATTTATGTTTTTCTGAGGAGTTATGAAGAGGTTCAGTGATTGCTATTGCCTATGGTATGAATTTACGGTCATCAATTGACTCTGACTTGAATTGACCAATTACTTTTGGTATGGGCTATTTCTGGACTGCATCCAGACTGTAGAGGTGTGGGACGAATGCCCGTAGCACTGAAGACATGTAGTGGCCATGTTTATCCTTATTGCTCTTAAGATTTGCTTTCTATAATACTGAAAACTGTTCGCCGGATCCGCAACAGTTTTGCCTCCTATGAGTAAGTCATCTAGGTAGTTTGATGTATACAGCACTTCACGAAGTAAATGATCACGATGTCTTTGGAAGATGGCTGGTGCGACAGACACTCCAAATGGCAGATATTGTGCTGCTGAAGTCTGAATGCAGTATTGATTACTAGCTTCTCCTGCGACTCAGCATCCAGGAGAAGCTGAATATAAGCATTAATGAAGCCAATTTTAGCAAACATTCTTCTATCCGCTAAACATGTCAAGATGCGCTTCACTTTTGGAACTGGGGAAGAGTATACCACGATCCAAGAGTTTGTCGTGTTTCTGAAATTACTACACATGCATAGGGCACTGCTCAGTTCTTCTACTATTATAATACACGTGGCCAATTGCCAGGTTGACAGAGGTTTAAGGATTCGTTCATTGAAGAACTTAAGGGTTCCGGATGGCAGTCGGGTGATAAATGCTTCATAGTCTCTGACTGCTGATACTGGTTGTGAAAACACTGACTTAAATTTTGCAAGGAATGTGCCAAGGAATTTGGGAACACTGAGGGTGTGGGCAGTAGGTGCAGTCATGGGTCTCCAGTCCTTTACCAAAGGGTTCACTGCTGCCACAATATTCACTACAAGGATGTGGGCATATATGATGTATCTGCCATACTGGACCTATGCCGTGAATTGTCCCGAAAAACTCATAATGTCATTGCTGTAGGTCATATTCCGAAAATCCGTGTGTTGGTGGGTGGTTCTCTCGCCCGCTGGTAGGATTGCCAGTCAGTCATGGTTGCAGAGAAACCTAACTGCAACCTGAACAGCACACCACCAACGCTGAACAACAGGGAGATACTGTTTGTGGTGATGTGGATCACTGATTTGATATGTTCTGTATTTGCGAAAGGTTTATCTCTGGTCGCTGATCTCCTTCCAATGGATCGAGCATGTTGTAGTCCACTGACACTTTGTGCGACGATTGACAGACTTTTGCTCAGTGTCCCGACTCCCAACACACAGCAAATTTTGACCTGTGGTAATGACTGGAGTGTGATATAAAACACTTGATACACGATGGGAAATATTGGGATCGACGCCTCAGTCCTTGGTCGTTCTGTACCATCTGCCAATGCGTCCTCATTGATGGTTGAAGCTTACAGGTTGCCCTGGTTGCAAAAACTTGGGATGAGCCTTGCAGAGTTACTGCCAAACACAACGATTGTTCAAAAGCCATATTGAAGGGTGAACACATTACTAATGAAGGGTCTTTCATTTCCAACAGGTATTTGCGGAAGACGTCATCTGGAGCTTGCACTTATACCATGTCTCTGACCGATGAAGCAGCTTAGGACTATTTGAATTTCGGATTAATGCACACAAATCTACAGTTCCTGGAGAGCCCTCATAGCCATGCGGGCCAATCTGTATAGGACTGTCCGTTGAGCTTGTGATAACTGAAGAATTTACACCTAGATGCCGCTATATGCAAGCAAACTGGATTTGCCCTGCCCTGTGGTAGGGCTTGTGGCTCTGCCTTTCGGTTACGTTGTTGTTCGGGATGGTGTATCTCTTGCCCCTCACGCAAACGCCAACAAAAACAAACATTGTTGCTCGTTACCGGAGGTGCTGTGGACCAAGAATTGCTGCTCCGTCCTGGTGACGCAATTGACCCACTTTTCGACCACGTAGTCGAACGGCTGCAAATGGAGCGGCTGCCTTGCGGAACGTCTCTATCATGGTGTCGATTCTGGAGAGACGGTGATATACTTCAGGTGTTGAATTGAAAACTGTGGCTACTCTGTCTGCGGTGGCCTGCACAGTTCGTCGTATTCCTGGAGCGTCAGGAAACCCTGTGTAGTCATAGCCACCGTTTCACTCATTCTGAAAAACAGAGATAAATGCGGCAAAGACCGAGAGCACTCGCAGTTCCTGAAATGGTGTTGTTGGTGCACGCGCCAAACATTCAGTAAGCCTCGACGGCACTAATGAATCCGCCGCAGGAACACAAAAAATATCAAAGATTCTTCAAAATGTTATTAACAAAACCAAGAAACACTGTTCGTCTGCTCCGACGATTGATAATACAAAACTGACAAGTGAAAGTCACCGGCAGGAGGACCATAATTTAGAAACAAACAGGCGAGCACACAAATGAAAACGTTAAGTCTTGCTGAGGATATGTCGACGTAAGGTTCAACAAACATTCAGCTCCTTTATCAATGCATAGAATTAAAGTTCCACAAAAGGTTTTAAGTTTTCCATCTAGACGCAGAATTAAAGTTCCATCGGAGCATTCTACAGTGAATGTAGTACAAGCATAATTTGAGCCAAGTTTTTTTAGATCCACAACCAAGAAGATGGATCTCTCCCCAGCGTCGTGGCGACCCAGGGCATTGGCCGTAGCGATGGCGTCGGCATGGGCAGTAGTGTTGGCACGGACTCAGGTTTCGATGGAGGAGCGTGCGCCGGCCAAAACACTATGCGGCGGCAGAATATGTTGGTATATATTTGCAGTAATGTGTGTTGCGAAAGTCAAGTGCGTACCTGCGACCTGTGACTTCTTGCGGTGCTCCTAGGGGCGAATACTGGAAATCCAAGAAATCTTTTCGGCGACAAGTGGATGCCTGGCATACTGGCAGGCATGTGACACTGAGAAGTATAATGCGTTGCCGACATTGCAGACATAATGTACCAACACATCGAACACCATTGCACAACAAGAGTTGGGTTGGGTTGTTTTGGGGAAGGAGACCAGACAGCGAGGTCATCGGTCTCATCGGATTAGGGAAGGACGGGGAAGGAAGTCGGCCGTGCCCTTTCAAAGGAACCATCCCGGCATTTGCCTGGAGTGATTTAGGGAAATCACGGAAAACCTAAATCAGGATGGCCGGACGCGGGATTGAACCCTCGTCCTCCCGAATGCGAGTCCAGTGTCTAACCACTGCGCCACCTCGCTCGCACGACAAGAAAGAAATGGTTCAAATGGCTTTGAGCACTATGGGACTTTACTTCTGTGGCCATCAGTCCCCTAGAACTTAGAACTACTTAAACCTAACTAACCTAAGGACACCACACACATCCATGCCCGAAGCAGGATTCGAACCTGCGACCGTAGCGGTCACGCGGTTCCAGACTGAAGCGCCTTTAACCGCACGGCCACACCGGCCGGCACACGACAAGAGTGGCTCATTGTCAGAGGACGTGGGTTTCCTGCAGGTGCTGCTCTGCTGCATAGCAGGTGTATCACACTGTGCGAGTGAAATAGCGCGGGAGCTGGAAAAATAATCCAGATTTGAAATACGCGTGACAATATGATTCTTATGAATGAAACATCTAAGCACACATATACGCTGTGATATTCAGGGGATGTTTGGACCAAATGCAATATCGCTTTGAGGCGACAGTATGAACAAAGTCACGCAGGCGTAGGTAATGCTGATCGGAAAGTTCAGATCCTGCACCATGCGACTTTCGTCTGTCTGGGAAGCTGAAAGGATATCAGAGGGATCTCCTAGCGATTGGGGGGTTCAGAGAGCTCTTACCACATGACTCGGCGACCAAGGAGTGGATTTCGGTAACCTACCCTCGTAAGTGCTAGAACTTCTCTACGTATCGATCGTTCATGTTAACACATGGGTGACATAGCGGTGACCTTGGGTCCAGAAGTCTACAGTTTTGTTCTTCAGGAAATGTTGCGCCTCTGATATTGCGTAGTCGTCATTCTGGAAGTAGGTAGATTCTAATGATTTCTCCAACCGCGGAAAGACCCAAAGGTAGCTCGTGCTATTAACAATACAATGGTGAGGCAAAATATGAAACGAAAAGAAGCAGCACGTGTCACTGTGCCCCGTGCAGAACGAGCTGGGCCGTTGTGCTGGAGCAGAAATACCCCCTTGGACAGCTTTCCGCTGCACTTCGTGGTAACAGCCTGCCTTAATCAGGTGTGAAGGCTTGTTCTTGCACCATGTGATTTTCATCTGTTAGGCAAGCGGAAAGAACATCCGGGGAAAATAGATTTTCCAACATTGAGAGGGTTCACGCGTTAGCGCTACACCACTCATCATCACCTCGCACGATGACGGTCGAACCTTGGCTTTTGTATCCACATGTTCCACTCCTTGCTTTGCTTGTTAGTTTCGGAGACAAGGCCGCGCGGGATTAGCCGAACGGTCTATGGCGCTGCAGTCATGGACTGTGCGGCTGATCCCGGCGGAAGTTCGAGTCCTCACTCGGGCATGGGTGTGTGTGTGTGTGTTTGTCCTCAGGATAATTTAGGTTAAGTAGTGTGTAAGCTTAGGGACTGATGACCTTAGCAGTTAAGTCCCATTACATTCGGAGACAAGGTGACACACCCAGAACTCGTCCCTGGTGATTACGCGGTTGAAAATGTCATCTGGAATGTACTGACGCTCTGCAATATTTACGCTCCTGCCCCGTTTGAGGCTGGGGGAGGTGAAGGATGTGGGAGGGCTTTTGAATGGACGTGACAGTCACGAAACGTAGCGGGCGGCAACCTTTCTCCCTTGAAATTCGTCGCTCTCCACGTGCAGACGGTTTACCACATCGTCGTCCGTCATTAAGACTTGTTTGACTGCATTTTGAGCGTCTGCACGCACCTAAAAATTTTGTCATTTGACGGTGACTTCTTGCTTTAAATACAAAAAATGATATACATACTTTCACAAAAGGATACTTGATTTACAACAGGAATCTCGCAATCACTCATTTTCATCTACCAATAAATAGAAATGAAAGTAGTTTTCCGCTAAGCAAAGCCACTACCACCCCTACGACCCCCACAGCAGAAAAGTCTTAGCTCAACCTTGAGCAAGAGCCAATACATGAACAATCTATTAAGTAAAGTAAACATAAATGATCCCCACGTGCAGATATTCATTCAATTCCGCGATTTTAGATCTATCCAATAATATAAATTGATTTTCGATATACTCTGAGTGACATGAATTTGATCACATGTCTGTGCATTCAACAAAATTCCATCCCTTCCTTGAGAAAACTTAAATTTTACAATGTGCACAAACATTACATGAACACTAAACGTGTATGTATTTCCTAAAGAACTAATTAATGAATTAACTTAATCTTAGACTGTTCGCAAAAGTCAAAAATCTATTAATTATGTTACCCAAAATGACGAAAAATGTTCACCCAAATAAGTATTCATTCTACTCTGCAAACTTAAATGCATTAGATAATTAGCAAGTAACTGAATTTCGAGATATTCTGAGTAGCAGGGATTGAGCGCATAATCCTTCGCATCAGGAAGATCCTTCTGTTTCTGAAAAAGAATCTGCTTAAATTTTCGAACTTCCACGTACTTCACCCACGCACTGAATGTTTAACCGTTTACTGAAAACCAAGTAGGGCTTAGAGTGTGGTATGATTTCTCTGCGTTCATATTGCCTACGTCTTCCACATGATCTTCACATTCAAGTACATACATTTTGTATTCATTATACCAGCTTAATATTTTCTAGTATGTTCTCTTCACATTTATTTACTGTTTAGCTTAAATATTGTCAGTTATGTCCTAGTTTCACTGTAAAGTATGACATTTTGACTCTTTTCGTCCTTACTCTCCACTTTCAATAAATTTTTCAAACCTATTCATCATTACCGTATCCTCTTTCATAACGATATAAATTTTAGTCTGATTTTTTAGATCCGAAAACCTCTTAACTAAATACGATTACTGAGTCCTGTAGGAAATTCACAGTTTTGCTGTCTTCCTTTTCCATCTGCAAATCCAGTTCCTGTTTCACTTTTTCTTTAACTGTGTCTGTTCATTTATCTGCAGATGTAAGTAGTGAGTCTAGACTTGTTTAGGTATAAGAACATTTCTTAATTGTTATTTCTTTTTAGAGTTTGTTACAAACTGATGTAAGCCGCTTCATTATTCCTGTTTTTCAAAAAAGCAGTGGGTTCACGTTCAGGAGCGTGGCGTTTGAGCTCCTTGGTCTGGCACTCTTGATTCTGATTTTGCTTGGCTTTCCAAGACCTCATTGTGCGAAGCGCCCCGTCTGAGAAATCTCTGTTACAGCGAATTGACGGCAGCCCCAGAAACCAGCAAACAACCTCTTGTCAAGAAACTAAATACCTCCAACGTCATTGCGTGGAATGTCATTCAAGAGGCGAGTAAGCATCCATTCAAATGTCGGATGTCACAATACCTACCAGATGATGACTTTCCCAGTCTCATGGAATTCTTCCAATCGTATCTACACCATTCTGTAAACATCATTGATTTTCTAACATGTGCTTCGTTTACTAACGAGGCTGCCTTTACAAGAGAAGGAATGTTCAACTGTGGCAATAGCTACGTCCGGGGCTTGAAAAATTCTAAGGCAGCTCGTGTGTTCCAGTACCAACAGATTTGCCATAAATGCATGTTAGTCAGTTTTGTTCACGACTATCTAATTTGGCCGTATCTTCTGTCTAACATACTCGGTGGACTGAATACTACCGCAAACGTTGGAGAATCTTCCACTAGTAGTCAGGTAACGATTACGCTACCTGCATGGCACAGATTGCCGTTGAGATCAGAGAACATTTAGACAATGTTTTCCACCAGAAACACGTGGTTGTTTGGAGTGTGTTAGACAGTCACCAACAGGCAGATACCAGTTGTGCATTAGTGTAAACGTACGAGATTTTCAGCAGCATCTCTAAAGCAATATTCATCATACAGCATTTTGAGCGTCTGTGAACATCAGTAGCGTCAAAATCTTCATTGACCCGTAGCGGAAGATGCTGTGCACCTGTGACGTTTTGGTCATTTGTGTTATTGATGAATTTTTTAATGATCATTAGGCCTTGTCTGCGCCATAATTCTCCAGAGTGTCCATAATCAAAGTTCTGGGTTCAAAACGTTGTAGGAAGGGAAACACTGCACATTTGAACAGCATGTTGACGCAGGGGGAAACGTTATGGGAAAATATATTTAACTAAATTTTTACCAATAGATGGCACTGTAAGCTTCTTAACGTAAATGAGCTCCGCTAAAAATGACGGATGAATCTCAACACGACGGCTATGGTTTGTGTTGCACATTACACCAACCATACTCGAGTTTTCGACTGCATAAGTCCGGCAGTCAACACTTGTGGCGCTGTTAATTAGGTAAGTCCGACCACCAACGGCAAGGTCGTACCACATCGTACCAGAAACATCGATTTTTAGTTGTCCTTATGCCAAAAAACCGCATAAAAATCAAAATGACGTCGGTTCCTAATTGTCATGAGATTGGCGCAAAGGCATGTTCAGTACGCTGTCCACTGCGTTCTGCCACAAGTTGAAATCAAGAAACAGCTTGGAGTGTCTCGGGGGTCACATTCAGAATGTATTGCGCAATATATGCCTTCAACTCAGCTACGTTCCCAGTTTAACACCGAACAAATGTCAAATATCCCCACACTCGGTAGTCAAACCGATTAACATCAGGTGATCTGGAAGGCCAAGCCGTATGGAAATGTCTGTTGTTAATTCTAGCGTTTCCGAAATCCCTTGCAGCGGGCGCTTCACTGTCTGTCCAATGCGTGGAGGAGTGCCACCTTGTGTGATAATGGTCCTGGACCACACATCCACACTGTTTAAGGCTTGGAACGACGCTGGTGCTCAGAAGACTCTCATAGCGTTTACAAGTGACTGTACAGGTAACAGTACCCGCAGGACTGATCTCCTGGAAAAAACTATGAACGATGCTCTCAACCGTGCTACACTGTCACCTTTGCAGAATGAAGTGGTACTGTTTAATACGCGTGTGGATTTCCCGTTGCCCATATTCTGAGCCAGCCGCTGTGGCCGAGCGGTTCTAGGCGCTTCAGTCCGGAACCGCGCTGCTGCTACGGTCGCAGGTTCGAATCCTGCCTCGGGTATAGATGTGTGTTAGATTTCAGTAGTTCTACGTCTAGGGAACTGATGAACTCAGATGTTAAGTCCCAAAGTGCTTAGAGCCATTTGAACCATTTGAACCCATATTCTCCAGTTCTCCTTATTAACACATCAGTGCAGATGGAAATGGGCTTCGTCTGTCCACAGTACGTTCCGTGGTCATTCCAAAGCGAAAGTTTGTCTTGCTGACAGGTGAGCAGGAAGCAACTCCTCAACACGGAAAATAAAGTACGAACAGCAATGCACGATGTTTCGTAGGATTTTGTACACCTTGCTCTCACGTTCGGGCAATTCCCCGTGCACTGCATGTTTGCAAACCGTCGCTAGACCCCTCCCGCAATGGTGTGACCACATCTTCCATAGACGTCGGATCGACGTCGTATCAACTGCTTTCCTCCCTCTGCCACATTGCATTTCAAAAGAACTCATCCTTTCGCAAGTCGTAGCCGTTTTCTCCAGACCCTTATCAGACTTTTTTATACCCTTCAGTATCCGGAACTTCTGCAGGGCTACTGGCACAGAGTCACCATTCTTGCGGGAAAGCTTATCTAGCAGCGCGTGATCCTTAATGGAGACGGCCGTGTTGGGCGTCTCGGGCGCAAACTGACGAATAGCCATGTCCACGCGTCTATTGATGAGTATATTCTGACGCTTAAGTACCATTTATTGGTCAAAGTTGCATTAAATTTATTTTTCTTCCGTGACTTTTCCCCCTGCTTTAATTATACGCCGTTCAAATTAGACGTCATTATCAGCAGTGGTTCTCTTTCTACAGCGTTTCGAAAGTGGAGCTACAGGCATCCTATATATAAAATCGTCCCTTCTTCATGTGTAAATGTTGTGCGAGTAGAGGAATGTTAATTCATGTGTTTGTATGAGATGATATGCATAATTTAGGTATCTCATGCACATTTATTTTCTATCAACAAGGATTGCAAAAATAAACATTTTAAGTATGGAAAATTAAAGTTAATAGAAAAGTGATTTTCAAAAAGTTCCTATACAAAAGTGCATGGTCGGTACATGCCTTCATCGAAATACCAACGTTATTTAGCAGAATGACTTGTACATGTCGTTCTCTCTAGCATATACACACTCAAAAAAAAAAAAAAAAAAAAAAAAAAAAGCAACGCACCACGAAGGAATTATCCGATTGGGACACGAAACGGTAAATACGATTTACATGTACGGCCAAAAAATTGAGTATTATTTCAGAAAGTTGGATGATTTGTTCAAGAGAAAGAGCTTCACAAATTGAGCAAGTCAGCAACTCGTTGGTCCACCTCTGGCCCTTATGCAAGCAGTTATTGGCTTAAAACTGGTTGATAGAGCTGTTGGATGTCCTCCACAGGGATATGGTGCCAAATCAGTCCAATTGGGGCGTTAGATCGTGAAAATCCGAGCTGGTTGGATGCCCGTGCCCACGATGCTCCAAACATTCTTAATTGGCGAGAAATTCGGCGACCTTGCTGACCAAGTGGGGTTCGGCACGAATGAAAACAAACAGTAGAAATTCGCGCCGTGTGTGGGCGGGCATTGCGTTTTTGTAATGTAAGGCCAGGATGGCTGGCCTTTTAGGACGAAAAGACGAGGCGTAGAATATCTTCGACCTGCCGTTGTGGTGTAAGGCTGCCACGGATGACAACCAAAGATGTCCTGCCCTTAAAAGAACTGACACAGCAGAGCGTCACTCCTGGTTGTCGGGCTGAATGTCGGGCGACAGTCAGGTCAGTATTCCACCGCTGTTTGGGGCTTTTCTAGACACGTCGTCACCGGCCATAGAGGCTCCGTTCGGAGCGGGACTCATCACGGAAGCCAATTCTCTTCCATTAAATGAAGTTGCGGCCCGAAGACGCTGCTGGAGGCTCCATGGAATGAGGTAGCATAACAACATGACTCTCGCCCGTCACATAGCACGAAAACCAGGAGTGATGATTTGCCGTGCCATTTCTTTTTACAGCAGGACCTCTCTGGCTGTCATCCTGCGGCACCCTTACAGCACTGCGGTGCTTCGATGAAGTTGTTCCCTCGTTTTGGAACCCTTCACGGTAAGCGACCCTGGGCTTACATTTCAGCAAGAAGTGCCCGCCCGCAAACAGCGAGAGTTCTTACTGCTTGTATTCATGTATGTCAAATCCAACCGCAGTCAGCATGGTCGCCGAGCGTTATGGGCAGGGCCTTCTAACCAGCTGGGGATGTTGTCGATCTCATGCGCCAACTGTGAACAGATCTGGCACAGTATCTCTCAGGTAGCCCCCTAACAACTCTGTTAATCATTGCCAAGTCGAATAACTGCTTGCGTAAGGGACAGAGGTGGACCAACGCGTTATTGACTTGCTCAATTTGTGCAGCTATTGCTCTTGATTAAATCATCTACTTTCCTCAAATTGTAATCATTTCTTTTTCTTTACATGTAGATCACACCTACTGATCCCATTCGGATAATTATTTCACGCTGCACCACATTTTTGTCTTACAGTGTATTACAGTGAATTATTTATGGCGAATTTCACAAGCTAGTATGCAGTCCTATGCTGTTGAGATGCAGTTAAAATATCTAATTCTTCGGAAGATTTTACAAAAAGTCATAGCACATGGTTGAATTCCACGGGGTATCAATACATCCTTTCCATGTATACCCAATAAACAGCAGCGTAAGATCTTAAGTAGTGTAAATACACAAAGCATTTCTACATATTAACTTATTTGTTTCTAAAAGCGAAGAGCAAATTTGTTAGCTTATTGTGAAGATCAATAACGTATTCTTCATGTATTAGTTGTTTTATTTGGTTTATAAAGGCAGTTTTACCGTATTTTATCATGAGTGAAAAGCATTCCATTTCTAAAGAATCACTTATTCATTAACAGAGAAATACTAACAGTTTGTCTGTTATTGTCTCTGTAATAGTATTAATTATAGTACAATCCTCATCTACAGAAAACGGGGCAGTACTACCGTTGTAGCACAGCACGAAGAACAACCTCGTACGCCTGTTCCCCACGACTAAATGGATGCGGGGCGTTACGTTGCTGCCTTCCAGTGTGAGAACGACACTCGAGATGATGTCAATAAACGTGTGTAAATCCCACACTTGCTTTTTTTGTTCATGATTACTGTTGAAATAGACGAAAACGCGAATCATTGTCTGTAAGAAAAATACTGTCCCGCAAGTAAAAGTATTGAAGAAGTTAATTGACAAAATATTGTATAAATCAACGTACGGAACGTATGTAAATAATCCGAAATTCAGAGACAAGATTTCGAAGGTGGTTCACAGATATTTTCTGAGTTTTCTGTTGCAGGGGATTCGAGATCTCTTTGAGATAACCGCTTAACACACTTGAGAATGATCCGTAACTGAATCGAAGTAACTTGTGAGAATAAAATTACAATTTCATTGCAAAAAATTGACTGTTTCTTTTCAATAAACAGATTGTGTTATGATGCCATGTATTTCAGACTGAATCTACACGATTTCTGCGGTCACTGTCGACCTTTTAATGGTGGACGTGTTACTGCCCCAGCGGTGTCAGTCTTCTTAATGATCTGCGAAAGAATATCGACTGGTGTGTTGGTGTGGCTGCTGCTGCATTGCATCCAGACACAACCGCACTGCTATAGCTGGCGGGCCTGCCTCCGACACCGTCTGCATTATTCAGTGAAGCCAAAGAGGATTAGAACTCACGCCATTTCAGCCAGCCTTCCACGACACCGAATATTACGGTCTCTGCATCTACATCTATTTTCCAAAAGCCACCTTACTTCGTGTGGTGGGAGATACTTCTGGTATCATTATCTGATGTCCCCTTCCTTATTCCAGTCAAAAATGGTTCAAATGGCTCTGAGCACTATGGGACTTAACAGCTACGGTCATCAGTCCCCTAGCACTTAGAACTACTTAAACCTAACTAACCTAAGGACAGCACACAACACCCAGCCATCACGAGGCAGAGAAAATCTCTGACCCCGCCGGGAATCGAACCCGGGAACCCAGGCGTGGGAAGCGAGAACGCTACGGTACGACCACGAGATGCGGGCTCTATTCCAGTCACGATGGGCGCTGAGGAAATACGATTGCCAGTAAACCTATTCATTACCTTTTATTTCCTGGATCTTTCCGTTGTGATCAATTCGTGAGACGTGTGTGAATAGAAGTCATATGTTGTCCGATTTCTTACAGACATTGTAATGGTTCTTTATTTACGTGACCATTACGGCACTCTAATCCCAGTTCTCGATACCAGTAATATCGCACTACTTTTCTGCGAAGTAACAGACATATTTTTGTGACAATATTCACATTTGGTTTTATTAATGAATAGTTACTCCGATGTATCGATATGTTACAGTGATATGGTTCTCGTGTGTATTCATTTATGTGAGACTGTCATAATCTTTGACTTATTTTTAATCGTTTTGGCGTGAATGTGCACACAGAAGTCTTTGTTTCACTTTGAAGAAGATAAATTATTTCGATTTGTAAAAGAACAGTCGAGTCTTGTGTTTGGTTAAAGTGGAAATTAAATATATGAAGATTGATACAATACTGTTTTCTTGATGATGTGACAATTAAGGAGAAGTATATTTGAATTTACAAGAAGTTTAATAAAAATGTGCATCGTGAACACCAAGTCAAAAATTATTTCTACCATACCATTGTTCTGATCTGGGATTGTTTGATCATTAAGAATTTCTTGAAAAACGCATTTGTTAGGTCTTCAAATATTGCTAAAATACAGATCTGGAGCTTCTAGCAGTCAAAGTAGAATCACCCTAGAATCAACAAGATGAGACATAACAACTTCGAGGAAATCTAAGTGGGACTCCATTCAAGATAAGTGCCAAAATTAACGACTTTTTTACAGTGACTTCATTATTTACATTCTGACGATACCATCCACAGTTAATAACTTTGTTGTTGCCCGATAAAGTGAACATATGCTGCGTGAGCAACATTATTAATCTGATTTCTAACCTACTCTGCAATCAATAGTAAACGTCCCTCCGATGCGCAACGCCTCCTTGTGACGTCTGCTATCGCAGATTGTCGAGCATCTTCATAATGCTCTCCCGCAGGCTAAACGATCACGTGACAAATTGCTCTCATCATTGGCGCTTGTCTATTTCTTTCTAGTAATCTAATGTAGTAAAGATCCCAGCTTGGTGGACAACACTAAAGAATCGAGCGAACATGTATTTTGTAAGCCACTTTTTTCACAGATGAATTACATTTCCGCGATATTTTTCCAATGAATCTCTGTCAAGCATCCCCTTTTCTTATAGTTTCTTTTATGTAGTCAGTCCAGTTTAGGTCACTCCTGGATAATTGCTGGTAGGTTTTCTACGGTACGGTTTCCTGCGATTTCTCAACTGTTGTATAATCGTATAGTAATGAATTTCCTCGTCTGTATGCAGAGTGCGTTATAATTCTTTGCGATCAAAGTCAGTTTTCGGTCTCTCAACCAATCATTGATCCTCTGCAGGTCATCCTGCAATTGGGTACAGTCTTCCAGCGTTGCTACCTTGTTATAAAGCACATCATCTGAGAGGAACTTCGTGAAGTTTCTGAGGTTATCACTGGTTTATTTATGTACGTGGGATTCAGTTGCCCCTACCTATGGATTTTACGCAATCCACAACGCCTACAAACACTAAGCACAAAATTTTTTCTATCGCTTGCTACGTCATAACTGTTAGTTCTACAGAAAAAAAGGACAAGACCTGTATGTCGAAAATGTAATGTAGTTAAATTTGGTGTTGGGGACGTTTTCGCTATAGGCCGTGATTCACGAAATATTCAAGAGAAACGTACGAAAGTGACTTTCAAACGCGTTTTTCTTAAATAAGTCGAAAACCGTGACTCCAGCAGAAACGTTTCCCAGTGCAAAATTTAAATACGTTAAATTTTCTACAAGTATGTTCTGTTTATTTTTTCTATAGAACTGGTAGTCCTCGCATAACACGTGAGAGAATATGAAACTCTCGCAGGCGGTTTCAGAAGGCGTTGCGAGTTGCATAAAACCCATACGTATGGCAAGCCGAATCATCCTGTATACTATAAACATTATCCCTCTGCATAGCTCAGTCTGCTTCCGGCAGCGGGGCCAGGACGTACGCTGCGTCTTGCCGGCGCGACCGTGGGCACTTGCTTGTATTTCCCTTTCACGTCGCGAGTTGTATTTGTTCCAAGTTCAGTGCGACTATGGCACACACATGGCGCCACGATACAATCAGGATTACCTTCCAACCAGATCACGCTCGTCGTCGAGCCTATGAAATAGAACAGTTCATACGTGACGATCTACCTTTAGATCCGGCGACTGTCGTCGGAATACATTATTCTATAACGGCGAGGGGTCTGCGTGAGTGTTGTCTAAATACGAGAAACTCTCTCACATTTAAACATTCTGACAGGCATATCGGTGCAGTGACGGTGGATCATACAGGCATGAGCCAGAGGACTTCTAGGGTTTTTGAGCTCCCCTTCGAGATCCCAGACGAAGTTGTCAAGGACGCCTTCCGACCATATGGCAATGTCATCAGCCACATTGCAGAAAAGCTGCAAACTTTTTCGACGTATAAGTTCTATAATAGTTTGCGCCAAATCAGACTTGAGCTCAAGAAACATGTGCCGTCCTATTTGAACATCGGTGGCTGTCGTGCAGCCATAATGTACGACGGTCAACCGCATAACTGTTCAGGATGTGGGCAGTAAGGCCATGTTAGATCGGGTTGCTTAAAACGTATACACAGACACCAGTGAGAGACTCCGTTTTGCCGACAGAGACGACCATCCTGCCCCTCATATACTCTCAGACGACGATGCGCACCATATATGAGGGCGAAACGCGCAGTCGGACACATCCATCGACGTCAGAAAGACCAACTGAGGAAGGGGAAGGACCCACGATGCCAACCCAGAAGTCGCCCCCTCCACAGCAACAACAACAGCAACCGCCCCACGGAATCCAGACGCAGCATCATATTCAGGATGGACGTGGACGTGGAAGCGAACATTGTCCCGACCGCGGCTTTCCTAGCGCAATGTGATACGACGCCGGAGTGCCTCCTACATTCTGATGCAGATGTCCACGTCCGAAAACAACGTTCACCTCGACGACGTAAGCGACGTCGGTGGACCCGTTCTGACGATTGCCTTCTACACACGGCCGGTCAAGATAGTGACATCTCGTCAGACGGCATGGATGCTGCGCCTGCTGAGGATCTAAGTGGTGTAGACGGTTAGATTGCCCATACCATGGGTGCCCAGTTAGTCCTTGCACCACAAATACAGCAGATCACGTAGATGGATGGCACTACGTCCACCTCTTCCAAAGACGACATGGGTGAAAGAGACTTAGATACAGATCAGCAACACAGCATTGTGTTGCACCCACTGTGGTTGGACGATGTTGAGGAGCTTCCAGGAGAGGGCACGAGTGACACGTAAGGGGGTGGCATTGGTGATGCCACTCCTAGCGTGAAAGACTCATAATCTGTAACGGGTTCGGTGGATCCGACATCTCTTACAGTTATCTTCGATTGCCATGGCGTCTACCCTAGGTGAAGAGGCTAGGCAGCACACCTTTTGCCTTGCCACAATCAATATCAATGCGATACAGGCACCACACAAACTGACAATGCTACAACGCATGCTGGACGTGGCGGACATCGACGTGGCACTCTTACAGGAAGTATGTGTTGCTAGTTTCCCTGACTTCTACGGGTATACCACCCACATCTCCCACGCCTCTTCTACCGATTTTGGTGTGGCTGTCCTGCTACGGGAAGGCTTGGCGGCTACGGACGTACTGTACCTATCGAGTGCAAGAGCCATGGCCGTAACTGTCAACGGTTTACGACTCATCAATGTATATGCTCCTTCAAGATCAGGCAAACGGAGAGATCGAGCCCGCTTTTTTCGGAAGATATTGTGCGTCAGTGTATGGGCCGCATAGACGATATGGTGATGGGAGGCGATTTCAACTGTACTTTATCTCCGTCTGATCAGCAGCCACATCACGTCTCGTGTGCGGAATTGGAAATGCTAGTGCGTGAACTCCACCTGCTCGACACGTGGCGCCACATCCATGGCCCAGCTCCAGGTTACACCCATTATACAAGTTATTCGTCAAATCAAAAAAATGGTTCAAATGGCTCTGAGCACTATGGGACTCAACTGCTATCGAAGAGTCATGGAACGCGTCCATACAGCGTCGTGGTCGTTATCGATCGACCCTGAGTTGGTGGATTGAATGTGCGAAGCCTGCTCTTAGGCGCACCTTCATGCCTTACGGCCGGGAAGCGGCGACATGGAGGAGGAGCACGGAAAACTTTTATTACACTGTCCTACGGGAATGTCTTGTTATGGAGCCCTCACCTGACAGGCTGACCATTGTCAATCGCGTGAAAGCGCAGCTCGTCTCTTTAGCACGCCATCATTTACAGGGCGCTGTTATACGGTCGCGTGCTCCAGACAGGCTACAATCAGAAAGGCCATCTATGCACCACGGGCTCTTAGAGCGTAGGAGGTGCTGTAGGGCACTGGTGACGTGATAACGGACATCGGTCGATACGTGGTAGAACAATCAGACATAGCAGACGCCTTCTATGGGCATTACGTTCACCCTTATTCTGCAGTTCCCCCTGATATGGCGACGGTAGACTCTTTTTCTGCACATGTCCACGGTACAGTTCCACCAGATATGGTACCGACCTTACCGGGAGAAGTGACAGAAGAGGAAGTGCTTGACGCCATTGGTAAAGGTGCTCCCCATGAAACAACAGGAATCGACGGACTAACATTAGAGTTCTACCGAGCCTTTAAACGACTGTTGGTACCATGTTGGGTTGAAATTTGTCTGGAATTGATACCACCAGGTGTACCGTTGCCTGCAACATTCTTGGAAGGAATGATTGTACCCATCCACAAGCAGAAGTGTCGGAATTATGTCCGCGATTATCGCCCCTTAACGTTATTGAACAGCGACTTCCAAATCTCTTTGAGGCCGCTATGACAACGTATTCGCGGGACACTACTGCACGTCCTTTCCAGCGATCAGACGTCCTTGGGGGAATCCAACAACATCAGAACTGCGTTATGTCGTTACAGAGATCTCATCTCCCTTGCACGGGTGAGACGATTGGCGGCAGCCCTGGCGTCTATCGACTTTAGCCAGGCTATCGACCGTGTGGGCTGCACTTTCCTCACGGACGTTCTACGGCGCATGGAATACCCCGACACCTATATCACAGTGTTGACACGCCTTGTGCATGGTGCTACTTCTCGAGTTCTTGTTAATGGAAGACTGGCGGCACCCATGCCGATCCACCGATCAGTACGACGGGGATGTCCATTATCTACATTGTTATTTGCTTTGGTCCTAGAACCCTTGTTGTGTGGTCTCCGAGACAGGCTCACTGGGATACAATTTGGCGGCTCCATCTATCGCTGTACCGCATATGCGGATGATTTGATGATCGTCATACGTGGAGCTGCCGATATGGCGGCGGGTTTGGACTGGATTGCAACGTACGGTACAGCTTCTGGTAGCCAAATCAACGTTGACAAGTCCGTCGCCTTGAGCATCGGAATAGGGCTACCGCAGGAACAACACGTCCCCTTACGCTTCAGTGATACTATCCGCTGCTTGGGTTTAGATTTCATGAACGATATGCGACGCGCGATGCTTTCGGCCCCTCAACAACGTCCAGCGGGCGCATTATGCCAATGTATACCTTGCGTCCAGCATACCGCATGTCGCCCAAACGCTACCCATTCTACATCTACATATATACTCCGCTAGCCACCAAGCGGTGTTATTTCCCTTATCTTTGAATGGTGATCATTGCGCGATTTGAAAGTTGGTGGTAATAATATATGCTCTACATCCTCGGTGAAGATCGGATTTCGGAATTTAGTGACCAGCCCCTTCTGTTTAGCGCGCCGTCTATCTGCGAGTGTGTCCCACTTCAAACTTTCTATGTGATTTGTAACGCTCTCGCGATGGCTAAATGTACCAGTCACGAATCTTGCCGCTCTTATTTGGACGTTCTCAATCTCTTGAATCAGACCCAACTGGTAAGGCTGCCATACAGACGAACAATAATCCAAGACTGGACGAACTAACGTCTTATAAGCTATTTCCTCTGTTGAAGGACTGTATCGCTTCAGGATTCTACCAATAAACCGAAATCTAGAGTTCGCCTTACCAGTTACTTGTGTAATGTGATCATTCCATTTGAGATCATTTCGAACAGTCACACCCAGATACTTGACGGACGTTACCGCTTCTAAAGACTGAGCGTTTATTTTGTACTCGTACATTAATGGGGATTTTCGTCTTGTTATACGCAGTAGGTTACTAATATTGAGAGATAATTGCTAGTCATTACATCACGCATTTATTTTCTGCAAATCCTCATTGATTTGTTCACAACTTTCGTGTGATACTACTTTCCTGTAGACTACAGCATCATCGGCAAGCAATCTAAGGCCGCTGTCAATACCATCAACAAGATCGTTTCGGTAAACTGTTAAAAGCAGAGGAACTATCACGCTGCCCTGGGGCACACCTGGAGTTACGCTTGTTTCTGTTGAAGTCACCCCGTTCAGGACGACATACTGCTTCCTGTCTGTTAGAAAACTTTCTATCCAACCGCATATGTCATCGGATAGAATAGACCATAAGCGCGCTTTTTTTTTTAGCAAGCGACAGTGCGGAACTGAGTCGAAAGCCTTTCGAAAGTCGAGAAATGTGGTATTAACCTGGGAGCCTGTATCTAGAGCCTGTTGTATATCATGCACAAAGAGGGCCGGCTGTGTCTCGCATGAGCGCTGTTTCCTAAAACCTTGCTCGTTTCTACAGATGAGCTTCTCAGAGTCTATAAAGGTCATTATGTCGGCACACTAAATATTTTCCATGATCCAAATACAAATCGATGTCAGTGAAATTAGCCGGTAATTATGTGCATCCGATTTTCTACCCTTTTTATAGATTGCTATGACATGGGTTATCTTCCAGTCCCGTGGAACTTTCTGCTATTCCAATGATCTCTGATAGATGATGGATAAGAATGGTGCTCTGAAAGCTGCTTTCATTACGCATAATTTCTGTTTGTCAGCGGGGCAGTGACTACGTTTAAGACGACTGTGCAAAATTATCCGCTTTCTCAGCAACTTCGCCGGCCGTGGTGGCCGAGAGGTTCTAGGCGCTTCAGTCCGGAACCGCGCGACTGCTAAGGTCGCAGGTTCGAATCCTGCCTCGGGCATGGATGTGTGTGATGTCCTTCGGTTAGTTAGGTTTAAGTGGTTCGACGTTCTCGGGGACTGATGACCTCAGATGTTAAGTCCCATAGTGCTCAGAGCCATTTGAATCATTTCAGCAACTTCCTAATATGTTTGTTGTACCAAGGTGAATCCTTTCCCTCCCTTATACTTTTGCTAGGCACATACTTCTCAAGCACATGGTGGACAATACCTTTAAATTCTGAGCAAAGATGCTCAATATCTTTGTGTCCCGCGGTGAATGCTTGGAGCTGACTATGAAGACATTCCTTAATGACGCTTTTATTTGCTTTCCCAAACAAGACAACTATACGCTGTTTCTTTGATTTTTTTGCAACATCCACTGACATAGAAGCCACAACGACATTATGGTCGCTAATACCTTCTTCTAGATTAACTTCCTCAAAAAGATCAGGTCTGTTTGTCGCCAAAATATCTAATAAGTTCCCATCTCGAGTTGGTTTTCTAACCGATTGCTCAAGGTTGTATGTTGAGAGCGCTCCTAGAATAACTTCACACGAATCTTTGCTTCTGCCCCCTGTGATAAACGTGTAATTGTCCCAGTCAGTGGATGCTAGATTCAAGTCTCCACGTATAACTAATGGATAATTTGGATATTTACTTCCTATGTACTCAAGACTTCCCCTGAAACGTTCTGCGACGTTTTTTGCGGATGCTGGTGGTCTATAAAAACATTCTAATAAAATGGTCAATCTTTGTCTGATTGACAGCTTTATCCAGACTATTTCACATTCCGATCCAGTACCAATCTCAACTGCGTTTAAACAGCTTTTAACTGCAATGAACACACCACCTTCCATAGCGTCAGTCCTATCCTTCCTAAACATTGTCCAATCCGGGTTCAAAATTTCACTGCTTTTAATGTCTGGTTTCAACCAGCTTTCGGCACCTAATACAATACTGCCATTGCTACTGTTTATTTCTGAGATTAAATCTGGGATCTTCTACAGACACTTCAACA
Source organism: Schistocerca americana (assembly GCF_021461395.2). NCBI lineage: Eukaryota > Metazoa > Arthropoda > Insecta > Orthoptera > Acrididae > Schistocerca > Schistocerca americana. The sequence goes on from NC_060123.1 coordinate 457,427,606, forward strand.
ATTTACTAACATGAGATTAAGCATATTTAAATCCTTTGGAATCACCTGTTTAGGCGAACTAACAATTTTTACAATTGTCACACCCACATTGATGTCATGAGCTGGTAACTGGTAATGGCGCGTGCATTATGGCAGCGCTGGGATACTTCGTCAGCGCTGGCATGTTACTGAAGATCAGATACGTATCTCTTACCCTCCACAAGGAAAAAGGTAGTCTCGGCCTAGTTAATGTACATGACAGGACCGTTGCCCTCTATGTTAGCTCAGATTTAAGTCTGCTGCGCCGTTGTCCTAAAAGCCTCACGAGTTTGCTTCTGACGGCGCTACGACCTGCTTCACTAAGAGCGCCCGTGTCGCTACAGGACATCCCAGCACCCTTCTTTTGTATAGGACGTTTCTGTTTAGAGCAAAGCTGTTCCAGTGTGGCGCTCACGACACCACGAATGGCCACGAATGGCCACAGCTCGACGCCTATATTACGACATGCTACAACGCCGCCCCCTCAATGTGGTCGAACTAAACTATCTTGATGTACGGTGGCACCTGGTGTGGAAAACTGTACACAATGCCATGCATGATTCCGATGTTGTTCCTCAATGGTATGTAGTCGTTAATGGGAAGCTGGTGAGACAAAAATGTCTCTACCATATCCACATGGCAGAATTTCTAAACTTTGTGAGTTGTAATACGGTAGATTCTGACGAGCACGGTCTCAGTTGTGGCGAGGCGGATCCGATTTGGCACCTAGTGCGGCAGATGCTGGCTTATCTCTTGCTTATCTATTGCAAGTTACGCCGGAGCATATATCTGCACGCACTTTATTGTTCCCGGATGATACATTTAACCCCAAGACTCGGACCAATTCCGTCACATGGATACGTGGACATGCGATACATTACCTCTATCGTGAAGAAGACAAAAATTTGCTCGACTTCTGGCTCCATTTGTAAGAAAGACATCATGCTATTTCCGGGCATACCAGCTATCAACGATACTTCGAAAACTACCTATGGAGTACCTATGACAGCCTGCCGTATAGCTGGAATATTCCAGGCAGTGGAGAAGAGGTCAGAACGAAGTGCAAACAATCATACATTGAACAATCTTTATCAGTGGGTGCAGTTGCTGGTAAGCCTGACTGCGAATTTGTAGCTCTATTTTCATGTAATTCATGTTTACTATCCTCGATGGTGTCTTCATTCTGTTTTAGATTTACAGGCTTGACAATCCATGACTGTTTGCACATTGATATCTATATGTCAATATTGTACTGAACGAAAAAAAAAAAAAAACCTTCCGCACCCTAATAGAACTACCCTTCCCCCAGTTCCTCTCATCGTGCTTTTGTGGGTTGGCGCACACACGTTGGTCCCGTATAGTATAGTTTCTTCACGTTTTAGAAGGGGGGTGGTAACGTACAGTTATGATGGCAACGCCTGAAGAGGTAAGAGCTCATTTTTGTTTGGGAGGGACACAAGTGGCGATGCCCCGTAGGTTTAACTATGAATTTGTTTTATTTCTTTTTGGCTACTTTCAAAAGTGCTGATGGTGTTACACAGCATTTCAAGACACTGGAAATAAATAAAATAATAAAAAGCTGAGTGTTGACGTGCTTGACTTCCATGCAGCGGGCCCAGGTTCGATTCCCGGTTGGGTTGGAAATTTTTTCCCGCTCGTGGACTGGGTGTTGTGTCGTCCTCATGCTCAATTTATCCTCATCATCAGCACGTAGGTCACCCAATTTGGCGTCGACTGAAGTACTCTGCGGCCGAGCTTCGTTGGATGGGGTTCCCGGCTGACAATGCCATACTATCTTCCTTTTTTTGTGAACAATAACGGTCCTACCGCATTTCCTTAGAGTGCTCCTGAATGTTCCGTCAGTCGATTGTGTTTTATGTTCCTTTAAGAGCGACGATTTGAAGACTATCTTCGAGGAAGTTCTGAATCCAATCACGAATCTGGCATGATAATCAGTTAGCTCTAACTTTGTTCACTAAAACACAGTGCAGAACTGTATCAAATGGCTTCCTGAAGTCTAGATGTGTGATATTCGTCCACCAGATGGATTCATACATCTTGCATACACCATGAAATCTTTCACCATTGGTGATCATCGTCGTCGTCATCGTTGTCGTCGTCGTTGTAGTCGTAGTCGTCGTCAAACATTTGAAATCCACAGTTGAGAAAATGTTGTATCGACGCCGGCCCACTTAACTGAGCTTAGTAAATGCACAATAACGAATTACTGAACTAATCTTAAGAGTTGAGCGAAAGAAATTACTCTGCTCGGTCCAAAGCTGAAGTTCATAATTATGTTCATAATTACGGGGCAACGTCCAAGATCGATGGCTGAAGGCAGACAAGACTGAAGGCATAGAAGCACGACCGTAACGTACGTTCAGAAGTTGCGGCAGCGCGGGTACAGGCAACTGGTCGCCGGTCGTTGATTACCGAGATGCGTGGTGCAGCTTGCAACGTCTCAATAATGCGTTCAGTATTGCTCCACTTGAGGGAAATATCGATACTGAATAGTCATTGATGATTCAGCTGGGCTCAAAGCACTCTAGTTAATTTTTTTCGTAAATTAAGATCTTCATACATACACATCCATGTAAGTTCTGTACTTTTTGTACTATCGCCAGTCTATTTTCCATTACATTGTCTTCTCCGTCCTTTATTATCCATTGGAATTAATCAGATAACTTACTTGGTGCTGCCATGAGACTTGTGGCATGTTTCGCCCAGTTCATTCTCATTTGCATTACATTCATTGTTAAATCTTCCGCTCCTCTGTCAACCTTGATCTATTTGTACCTCTGTCTCCCCCCAATAACTGCAAACACCCAGCTACTGGTCACTGAGCAACCCTCATTTCAGTTGCATGTTCGCATTAAAACTACGTATTCAACCATAATAAAACAAAAGCCATGACACATACTGATGGTAATATTTCCGTTTCTGACACAATCGAAGCTTTATGTTGATAATCATATGTAGTACACCAAAATCATTATCGTATTTTTTTTGCTTTTGGCCGACGAGAAGTTGTTGTTTAAAGAAACCTGTAGTTCCCCCAAAATATCATAATCATCAGAACGGCTACGATTTCAATATCAAGATTTCTCATTAGTCAGCGCGAGACGTCAAAGAAATTCATTAAAGAAGTGCTGAAGAAAGTCCACAGGTGGCCGCAACGAAAAAGGCGTCGTTCATTGCGGAGAGCCTCAGTCCCGTACCTCTGAAAGCTGACATCCCAGTACGAAGGGAGAAATATAGCACTGCTCCGAAACCTGCAAGTCACATAAGGCCACGTCAATACAAGTATAGAAACTCGGCCATGAAAGGAGAAGATCAAACATTGTTTGCACCCAACGTCGGCGTGTAGAATAGCACCTGTGCGTTATACAGGCTGCGAAAGCTAAGACAGTCTACCCCAAGTTTTCGTTAAGGTATGTTTGTTGGTAGTGCGTAGCAATTTTGACTTCGGGAAGTAATTTTTAAAGTTCTCAGTTACCGAATTCTGACACCGAGCTATCCGTTTTTTAACTATATAAATTTTTCTGTGCTAGTGAAACGAGCCTTAGAAGTGATTGTCAACAACCTTTCCTTTGTGGGACGTGATCAACCCGTAACAACAGCGCCGAAGCCGGCCCGGAGACCGAGCGGTTCTAGGCGCTACACCTAGAACCGCGCGGCCGCTCCGGTCGCAGGTTCGAATCCTGCCTCGGGCATGGATGGGTGCGATGTCCTTAAGTTAGTTATGTTTGAGTAGTTCTAAGTTCTAGGGGACTGATGACCTCAGAAGTCCCATAGTGCTCAGAGCCATTTGAACCATTTGAACAGCGCCGAAATACGTTAGAAGAGGTCTAACAAAAGTCCCTAGTGTACTTATAAGCAAAACATACCGAGGTGAAAAGTGGTTTGTGGCGGTGTTATCTCGTTAGTATTTTGTCAGGTTCCATATACGCTGCGTCGTCCAAGTCATCTTCGAAGGCTGTTTCCAGTGACCACATATGTGTACACTTTATTCCCCATTTTTTGAAAATCTTGTCACTGTTTGTCAGCTGTCAGCGTTAAAAAGTACTTGGGTACGTCAGAAAATACATTGCATTTTGCGCAATAGTTTATTGAATACAATGGAATTGAGTTTAATCGTTTTTGTTGATCGGTATCTCAATCGCTAAAACGGAACACTTCCACGTCCGTCTGGCTTTCTGTCTGTCGAAACCCCTTTTCATCAGGAATTGGCAGATGTATCAAGTTCAAATTTATGTCATATGCTGAGGTTTACGGTCCTTGGCGGTGTAGAAATTTTAAGATTCTAAGTCAATGCAATAAAATTATATGGCCGTTTACATCACGGATTTTGATACTCGCAAACTCGCTCGTTAAAACCTAATCATGAAGTTTGGCAAGAAGCAAGGCTTCACAGTAAAAGCAAAGGAAAAAGGAAGATCCTCTCCGTCCGTTAACGCCCTTTTTTTCTCGGGAACGGGTACACGTATCAAGTTGAAATTTACGTCACACACTAAAGTCTACAGACCCTTTCCCAGACATCATCACAGATCCTGTCATTCTTTCTTTCCATGCTCGGACAGTCCGGCTGTAGCTAATGTTAATCCAGGTTGGGGAACAACTGCGAATATACGTCACAATCAAAGAGATGCTGCGACAGATGCATCGTGTAAAAGGTATTGCTTAAATAGCTCAGGCACTGCAGACGGGTATTGTGAGTGGGTATATTTTAGAAATGTTTCAAATCTAGTTAATTACATTATAGAGGTCGCCGCAATGTCCCACCAAATACGCTATTGAGTGTACAGACACCGCTATATACGATAACAACTACATTTCTCGTCTGATTGTTGTGAGAGGTTTCAATACAGATTTCAAAACCAAAGTCCAAATGCTGTTTACTATATTTTCCCTCAAATCTTACCATTAATAAACCAAGGCACCACACGTGCTAACCCGATTATCGGTCCGCAGCTCGTGGTCGTGCGGCAGCGTTCTCGCTTCCCACTCCCGGGTTCCCGGGTACGATTCCCGGCGGGGTAAGGGATTTTCTCTGCCTCGTGATGACTGGGTGTTATGGGATGTCCTAAGGTTAGTTAGGTTTAAATAGTTCTAAGTTATAGGGGACTGATGACCATAGATGTTAAGTCCCATAGTGCGCAGAGCCATTTTTGAACCCGTTTATCGATAAAGTTTTTTCCAAATTTTCTAAACAACCAAGTACTCTCAGGTACTCTTCATTCTTTTTTCAGTTATCACATATAAATTTGCTCCAAATTTAATATTCAAGTAATCATTTCAGTTTAATTTTCTATTTACATACGAGCTACTAAACACGCGTTTGACGACAATCTGAGCTGATTATGAAAGAAGATACGCTCCGATCTTGTAAATAACTAATCACTCTCGTCTTAAAGATACCATTGTTGTAGTTATACGACTTCAACTTGGAGACTGTTGTTCAACATTTTTTTTTAATTTTTGTAAAAGGCTTATTAATAAAACTACATAGTCGAAAACGGTAACGAGTAGTTCCTCACGTGATATTCACGTTTCGTTGTTTTAGTTTACCACGGACTGTGGGATGTTGTCTGAAGATTTCCCCTTGTTGTGCCGAAGGCAATGCATCTTTAATAGAGGATGTGCCCTGGTATTCGGATTCGCATGTGGTTGTAGTTCACGTCGTCAGTTTTCGTGTAATACTGGGCAGCGTTATATGAAGGAGTGTCAAGCAAGTGACTTGTATCTGTAGCCCCTTCCTCAATAAGTTAATATTTCCTACATCTGAGGAACTGTCTTTTGTAACCTTGTTTGATGAGATTACTGTTTTCTTTCTGACGAACGTTCGCGGGGTAGTTCTTCCAGCGGACGACGCGCTCCTGTTTGCTGCGCCCGGAGCAGAGACGTCTTTTCTTCCTGATGCAGCAGCAACTCCGTCGTAGCAAGAGGTCCGGGTCTGCCCACGGCCAGGTGCCTCTATCGGCTGCTCAAATAGATTTGATCGTTTTTCTACGTGACCAATTAATTCAAATATTGAGAGTTGAGCAACCACAAAAGCCCTAAGGTGTCTTCTACCAGACCAGAGTTCCTTTTGAGCATATTCGCTGCTTGACAACTTGTTTAAATCTTGTTGGCCCTATTTTGATACTTCTGGACCGTGTTAAGTTCTAAAGACTTTTACTTATGAACTGTTGAGCTCTTTTATCCGCAGTCATTATGTAATTCCATTCCCTATCAAACTTGCAAGGTTGCTACCAGTTTCTTGTGATAACTGGCTGCTGTAATTTGTCATTATTCTTGTATTTTGTGGGATTCTATATTTATTTAAGAGTCATTATTAATATTTCTGGTGGTGTGTACCAGTTGGGAGGCACAGCTTTCCTTGTATTTTGGGAGATAGTGTATTTTATTGCTTAACGGATTTAATAAGGTTTATAAATTGTTAAGGGCCTTCCAACAGCCACAATTAGTGGCGTGACTTGCTATCGTTTCCGTATTTTGGGTGGACGTTGTCTATTTGTTTAATAATTTATCCATGCTTCGGAATTGTTAGTAGTTTTATCGGCAGTCGCTTGTAATTCAGTTTACTGGTAGATACTTAGTTGGTGCGACGTCTTACTTGTATTGCGGACTTATGTGTATTCTTGGTCTTAAGCCCTGTTCTTACCAGAATAAATCGTTAAATTCTTTTATTAATGAATTGATACTATTCAATTTCTTTAAATTGTTTTGAGCGTTAATATTCACTTTTGACAAATTTTCTTAAATTGTAGTCATAATAATTGTTGCTAAACAGTAAAGTGTATATCATGAAATGACAAATGACGAAATATATACGTCTACCTTCCATGTGTTTTTTCTTAAAATTATCCCAACCCCAGCAGTGATGTATCAAAGTGTTTTGCAGAATTAATTCAATTACCACTCTACGATAACTGCAAACTGTGACATTGACCAGAAAATTCATTTGATCATGGAGTATGTCAATGCGTCTGGTACAGTCAGACATCCCAACAAAGAATTTGATGAAGCAAAAGATAATGTTAGAGCTCCTTTTTTCACTTTAATCTAAAGCGTTATGTTACTGGTACAATACACAAGCAAAAGGCGCCTGCAGACCACTATTTTCTGTGTCTTCATCTGACGTCCTATTTAGAACAGTGTTCAGCTACATTCGGAGCAAGCTTATTATTTCCTAAAGAACAATATCAACAGTTAAGATAAATAAATTGGAGCCAGCGCATCTATTCCTGCATAACAGAGTACGAGAGTAGCAGCGATAATAAAGCCCACAGAAGCTTAGCACTTAAGGCGCTTACAATATAAGCTGCAAAGCGGCGTCCGCTATTCGTAAAAGTGCATTCTTTTATCGCGCTATTACAGACTGAAAACGAAAATAATATCACCAATATAATTGAGCTCCTTGGAAGCATTTTATTGCTTGAGCAGTGTAAATCTCTTATCGGTATCTCTTTTCAAATCCGAAATACAGCTTTAAAAATATATCGGCCATTGACTATAGAATTAATAAGCCACTGCAAGTGACACGTTATACAAATATCCGAAAGTGACAGTGTGTAGGATATAATATGGATTTTATTAATGGTCAAAACTAATATGGCTCTAAGCCTTAATTCTTTTTTCTTTCCATAATTAAGAATATTTTGATACATCATGACTATCAAGTTTCAGCATTAGCGTACATTTTGAAAAGACACCAAGAGGCGTTAAACTGGCCACTGATATTGTACTATTAAATTTTAATTTTTGGGTTAATAACAAGACCAGGTGCCCATATTTTTCAAATTAATGTAAAAGAATTAACATGAGACAGATTCGACTGTCTGAGAAAGCTGGCTGATGAGCATGATACAGGCGTTATAGCTTCACAGGAAATCTATTTGGCTGATGACAAGTCGGTGGCTAGATACAAGACTACAGGATACAAAGTGATATCAGTGCTCCTCTCACCTATTCATGGATCTATAACGTACGTAAAAAGGCAGAATGTCAGATCATCGGTTGATGTGGTCGCCACGTGTCCGAGTAGCAGTTGGAACCTATGTCCTCTGTTACTTGCTGGATGTATTCCAATCCCCGTCTTCCTCTAGAGTTTCCTTCTAGTACCATAGAAGTTATTCCATGATGTTTTAACAAATGTCCTACCATCCTATCCCTTCTTCTTGTCAATGTGTTCCATATATTCCTTTCCTCACCGGTTCTTCAGAGAACCTCCTCATTTCTTATCAGTCCACCCAATTTTCAACTTCAAATGCTTCGATTCTCTTCTTCTCTGGTTTTCCCACAGTCCTTATTTCACTACGATAGAATTCTATGTTCGGGACATACATTTTCAATACTTCCTTCCTCGAATTAAGGTCTATGTTTGATACTAGTAGATTTCTCGTGATCAGGAACGCCAATTTTTGTCAGTGGTAATCTACTTTTTATGTCCCCCTTGATCTGTCCGTTATGGTTTATTTTGCTGCCTAGATGGGAGAATTTCTTAACTTCCTCTACTTCGTGAGTGCCAGTTTGATGTTAAGTTCCTCACTGTTGTCATTTCTTCTACTTGTTGTTACTTTCGTCTTTCTCCGATTTGCCCTGAATCCATATTCTGTACTCACTCAGGATAGAAATATCATCAGCGAATCTTATTACTAATGTGCCTTCGTCTTGAATTATAACTCCACTCTTGAATCGTACTTTTATATCTGTTATTGCTTCCTCGATGTATAGATTGGTCAGAAACCCCAAACTGCATCCGTGTTTTACAACCTTTTTAATCTGAGAATTTCACTCTAAAACTTCCACTCTTATTGTTCCCTCTTGGCTCTTATACATATCGTATATTGCCGTCTTTCCCTGTAGATTACCCCATATTTTCTCAGAATATCGAACTTCTAATGCCGTTTTACATTGTGGACTGCTTCTCCCCGCTCGACAAATCCTGTGATGATATCTTGATTTTTCTTTAGCCTTCCCTAAAGCCAAACATCCCTCCATTCTTCTGTATATTATCAAACAACCACATAACGTCAAGTGTCCCATGTCTGTCTCATCCATAGTGTCATGGCCACTCGTACAGTTGCTATACTTCAACACTGAAACTCAACCTGAGGACACGTAAATAAAGGCGATAGTGGAAAAAGAAGCTGTGGACTGGAAGGACGCACGAGGTCCGTATCTAAGTTACGATACCAATGAAATTAAAACGTTCCATCAGGAAAACGGCAAGCAGATGCAAACCTGATCCATCCATGTTCTCCATTGACGAGCGCAGTTTACCATAGATCATTCAAGGAAAGTACTAAAACATTAGTTCAGAAGCCCACACCATCCTTCAAAATATCGACGTAGGTTCTGAAACATCAGCTCGAACTTTGAGAACACTAACCAGACACAGTATCGCCAGAACGTGTAAGCAACCTGAAGGCAGTAAATTACAAAGGATTTCTCAAAATTATTTGAGATCAGTTAAACAGAATATCCAAGGAGAATAAAATAATATCATGTGCTAGCCTGAGCAAACCGAAATGAGCTGTGGGGTGTTTAATTTTGGCTGACGGGGCACTCCGCCGGTGCCAGTAAGATTGTAACATAATCTGTGTGGGAGGCAAGGCACCATTTGTAGATGATTTTGCCTTAACTATTGCATCAGCAGGCACTGTTATTTCGGCTTCTAATTTACAAATAATTTAAAGGGGTGTCAAGCTTGAACGTGTATGTGTATTCGCTTACGCGGGAAATAGAGATTTCTTACATCTTAGGCATTCTCGTCTGTAGCCTTATTTGTGCAGGTTACTGCTCCCTTCTGAGATGTGTTGGCAGGCTACGGTGGCAGGTTCGAATCCTGCGGACGACGCGTTGCTCTTCCCTGGGCCCGGGGCAGAGACGTGTTTTCTTTCTGCTGTGAGAGCATTTCTGTCGTCGCACGACGTCTGGGTTGGCCGGCAATCTGGTGTGTCTACCAGCAGCTTCGTGATGGCTCAAGTCAAGTAAAGTTGATCGTTTTATGCGTGCCACGGCGGAGTGTCGCCAATAATCGGGAAGCAGTAGTCTGCCCTATTTGGTGAATTCAGTAAGCTCATGAGGTTTACGACGTTCTGCAAGCCCACAGTTCGTCCTCGGTACTTGCTCTTCAACTATTCATTTAAACCTACCATCCTTATTGCTGCTTCTGAGCGCGTTAAGTTTAAAGACCTTTACTTATCAATTTGAACTGTTGAACCTTTCCTTTTGTCCAAAGTCAATAGCTACTCGTAACTCCACTCCTTGTGAAACTTGCCTGCTTGTTCCTTGTAGGCGGGTCGGTGTGGCCGAGTGGTTATAGGCGCTTCAGTCTGGAACCGCGCGACCACTACGGTCGCAGGTTCGAATCCTGCCTCGGGCATGGATGTGTGTGATGTCCTTAGGTTAGTTAGGTTTAAGTAGTTCTAAGTTGTAGTGGACTGATGACCTCAGATGTTAAGTCCCATAGTGCTCACAGTCATTTGAACCATTTTGTTGCTTGTTGGCTGCGATAGACATCTGCTGTAGTCCTCAGCTCACCTTGTATTTTTGGGCAATTGCATATTTTTATTAACGTTCAACGTTTCTGCTGGTGTGCACCACTTGGGAGTCAAATTTAAATTGCGTGTAATCTCAGCATATCTTGCATTTTGGGCAACTGTATACTTATTAAAACTCATTGTGAACGTTTCTGTTGGTGCTTAACAGTTGGGAGTCACATTTAAATTGCACATCCTCCCAGCACAGCCTGTATTTTGGGGAGTCTTGTATTTACTTAAGGGTCAATATGAATGTTTCTGTTGATGCGTACCATTTGAGAGTCACATTTAAATTGTATTCCTTCCCAGATTTGCCTGTATTTGGGGGGAATTTTTATTAAGGCTTATGCATTGTTAAGGACTCTCTGACAGCCAAAAACAGTGACATGACTTGTTACCCTTTCTGTATTTTGTATGGGCGCTACCCACTTGTGGAATGTGTTGCCCATGCTTGGAAATTGTTACTACATTTAATGGCTGACATTGTAATTCATTTTGCTTATAAAATTTTTTGGTGTACCTTCTTGTGGCCGGACATAGTTGGTGTGACTTCTTTCTTGTGTTTGTGAACTGCATACTCTCGTTTCAAGCCCTGCTCTTAACGGTGAAAATTGTTAAAGTTGGTTTTTAATGAATTGAGCCTGTTCAAGTTTTTAAAGAATGTGAGCGTCGTGATTCATTTAGCAACTTTTTTGTGATCGTGATATTGATGTTTCGCAATAAAAAGTTTTCCATGAAACAACAAACGACGAAATATGTGGGTCCACCTTCCTTGTGTTTTCCTTGAAGTTATCCTAATCCAAACGCGCTACTGCGAATACCAAGAAACCGATAACTCCGAAAACGATAAACATATAGTAGAAGAATTGGACGAAGCGGAAAACAGAAGTGGAAGGAGCTGGCCTTCGACCTGAGATTTACTCATCCGAGTAGAAAAGCTCAGACTCTCCTAAGACAATGTGGGAATCAGCTACAAACCGAAGCCGAAATGACACATTCACTATGAGCATTAAAACTTATTAAAAAATCCTGTTCTACTGCAGTCCCGAAATACGTACGAACCTGCAGATGAACCAAATCGATAATGGCCATCATGAGAGAAACATCCAATAAGATCCCTTTAATGAACAGGTCCGTTTATTACGGCATGGGTTACGTGCGCGTCGTCAGCTTCTCCGCCTACCTTTGACGAATGTAAAGAAACGGGCTGGTTGGCAATGGTGTATGGAAGGACGTCACTGCGGAGAAGAATGGCATTAGGTAGTGTTTTAAGACGAATCCATGTTCTGTATTTTGAAAATGATGGCCGCATTTTGGTTCGCCGCAAACATGAGGAGCATCATCAGAGTGACTGCATTCGAACACGACGTACAGTGCCAACTCAGCAAGGCCTTATGGTGTGGGGTGATATTGAATACAACCATAAATCACATGCGGTGCGTGTCCAGGCCACTGTGACAAGTGTCATCTACGTGAATGACATCCTGCAAGCCACAGCCACGCCCTTTCTGCACAACATCCCAGAAGCCATGGTAGCAAGACAACGCACGACTACATGTTGTTGCACGAACAAGTGCCTTCTTGCTGCACAGGAAACTGCTGCCCGCCCAGCTCACCAGTCGAATATGTCTGGGTTATGGTGAAACGACGGGTGCAACTCTTTGACCCAATGCGAACTACCACAGATGAACTTGGGAACCAGGTGAATGCAGTGCGGATGGCTATACCACAGGCCGTCGTTCGTGCCTTATGCTCGTCGATGCCATCACGCATGGAACAAGTTACCAGAGCCAATGGGGGACACTGTGACTTCTTGGCAACCGGACACGTGTTGGACCGAGGTAGCTGATGTGCTAATCATTTCTGCAGAACATACTAATGTACATGTCTTGTGAATATAAACGTCCTATCTCTCGTCGTTCAAGGTAATGTTGGAAATTACTTGGTTACATTTTATTTTATCCACTGCTTCATCATCAGAACACATAGTATAGTGGAAAGTAAAGCTTACGAAAGTGAGCGTACAAGTCACTGTGGAAAAGTCCCTCATATCTAGTGCCAAAGTGATCTTTGCTTTGTAATTATTTCTGTGTTTTGCAGGTGATGTATCGAAACGCCTTACGGCGAATAAATTAATTTGCGACCAAGACACTTCCAAAAATTGAGGGACTCGGCAGTAAACAATGGTAAGGGACAGACTGCGAGAAACAGAGATATTAATTTTAAAATGTCAGAGATGGCATGTTTCATTCATATTAGTAAAAAGTTCCACAAAAAATCGATGGATAGCACCACTTTGCCATCTTTCAGATTTTCGCTGTTGGCAGCATTTTCGATTCGTGGGTAAATAAACAATGGTAAGTGCCTAAAGCATGGCGGAAAGTGAGAGTGAAAGGTCCCATGTTCGTGTGAAAAACAAGCTTTACAGTGAGTTTTTGAACGAGTGTGGAGATGACCTGGATACTTATGACTCTGATAAAGACCCGGAATACGCTACTGAAGAGGAAAGCACCTCCAGATCTCCTGATAATCATGTAAATATGAATATTTATTTCTGCAAGTAAACAGTGTTAAGTTGCGTCTCTTAACGTTATTTACATGAATTTACTTGAGAATGTGATGCCAATAATGTTAAGGGCTGTCCCTCGCACTACTTACTTGCCGTAGTAGGAAATCCAGATTAGTTTTTTGTCAAGTGTTACGGTATCTGTAAATGTAGCTATACGTTAATACCTAGCTTTATAACAACAATCGGTATTAAGTTACTCATCTGTTATTACGGAGTTTCTCTATTGCACATGGTTATCTTTTTCAGGATTATTTTTCTAGAGAAGGTGTATGGGAAAATGTCAATGTAAATATGTACATAATGAAAACTACAGTAGATGTATAGTTTTAGGCGCTTCATTATTCTTAGAACTGTGCAGAATGGTAATCTACTGAGATTCTTTTGTAGGTTGAGTCTTCTTGGAGGAAGATCTTCCTCCGAAGATTCATGCAATAGTGACAATGATGAAGCAGACGCTAAACACGTTAACGATCAACAGAGTATACGGAAAGGACGAAAGAGGCTAAAACGTAGCAGTGTGCAAAATCAGATGAAGAAAAACCAGGACTGAAGGAAAGCAGTATGCAAAATACTGAGGTAAGGGTACTGTTGTTGAAGAAAAAGGATAGACCCGCCATGCGATTGCACTAAAAAATGTTTCCAGATTATCAGCGAAGTATACAAACAATCAGTATTACAAAATTTCTGGTAAATGAATTGCTAGGATACTCAAAATGCTTACCTACAAGGTTGTTTGCGATCAAAAACTGTAATCCGAAAGAAGACTAAACAGGAGATATCTATACGCAGTCAAACATTCTGTTTACAGTGAAAACTGCCGGAAAGGACGTCATTGTTTACAAAATTGCATTTCTTAGCATTAATTGACTCCAGAAAAATAGAGGGCGTGTGGAGAATACTGTGAAACAATTTAAAGAGGATGCCGTTTCACCTCCTTCTGATGGCAGAGGTAAGCATACCAGTGATCCTAGAAAATATTCAAAGGATGTCATCAACGATGTGAAAGCATTTACTGACAAACTTCCAAGGTATAGGAGTCACTACACTCGAAAAGATTCATCGCGAGAGTACTTAAGTGTGGAATATTCCACACAGCTCTGTTATGGCAAGTACGTCGAGGAATGTCAGAGGGGAAGCAAAAACTCTGTTTATATAGACAAATTTCGACGAATATTTACCGAGGAATTCAATACAGGTTTCAAGGGCTCTAAAATGGACACTTGTCAACAGTGTGATTCAATTTATGTAGCATCAAGCATGCTGAGAACAGTAAAAGCGAAACTGAAATACATTCATTGCGAATAAATCAGGAGATTCACCATCGAAAAGCAAAAGCTGCGCCATCTGCAATACGTGAAGCAATGAAAGTAGCAAAACAAGACAAAAATGTTCATATCAACACGTTAGATTTGCAACAGACATTACCCACGTCTAAACTGTCTGCCTGTGTTTTATAAGCGTAAAATATGGTGCAGATAGCCAAGAATGAAAGTTGATTGCTTTTTGCGACAACAGTGGCGGACAAAACAAGAATTGGACCTTAGTGGCCTTCTGGCTATACCTGTTAAAAGTCTTGCCATTTCAGATACATCGAACACATTTTTCCTCAGGCTGGACATAGCGTAACAGAGACTTTGCTCAGGTGGAGAAAAATGTCACCTCACATTGTCAAAGTGTTTATGGAATATACATATATATATATATATATATATATATATATATATATATATATATATTCTTATTCTCAGCATGGGAATTATTATTCTGGGGTTTATACTTGTTCTCTTGGTTTTTTTTGGAAATACCATCTTTAGTTTTGCATTGATTGATTCTTTCTTTAAATGGTAAATATTTCTCTGTAGAGTTTTTGTTGAATGAGAGCTTTTTAATTTAAATGGTTCTGTGGTTGTTATGACCTTAATTTTGGATTGAATGTCTTTTATGTTTATGTCTTTTGTTGTATATATTTCTACTTTCGTAATTTACTATTGAGAGGAATATATCTCTGGCGAAAATAATATAAATCGTTTCATTATTATTGTTTTAATATTTATTCTTATAATAGGGTTTTTAATTATTAGTCCTAATTTCATTTGAATTTTATTAGGATGAGATGGTTTAGGTTTGGTTTCTTATTGTTTAGCTATTTATTACCAAAATGTAAAATATTATAGTACTGGAATGTTAACTGCTCTTTTTCCTCTTGACATCCTACTGCTATGGTTGCTCCTACTCCTGTTTCTGCTTTAGTGCATTTTTGCACTCTTGCTACTGCAGGGGTTTATTTATTGATTCGTTTTAGACCAATATTAGATACTTATAATTGTAGTTGGTTTTTACTTTTAATTGGATGTATAGCTCTGTTTATGGCTGGATTGGGCGCTAATTTTAAATTTGATTTAAAGAAAAGTATTGTTGTTTCTACTTTAAGACAACTTGGTTTAATAATAAGAATTTTGGCTATAGTTTATCCAAAGCTTGCTTTTTTTTCATTTATTGTCTCTTGGTATCTTTAAGGCACTGTTATTTATGTGTGCAGGTAAATAATTCATAATTTAAAGGATTCTCAGGATATTTGATTTATTGGTTCAATTGTTAACTTTATGCCTTTAACTTCTATTTGTTTTAATGTTTCTAGTTTATCTTTGTGTGGTATACCGTTTTAGCTGGATTTTGTGCAAAGGATTTAATTCAACTAAGTTAGGTTATTACTCATCAGAATCATTTGATTATGGTTGGGGTGAGTTATTTGGTTGTCAAGGTTGTATAGATTATTTATTTACTTAATTGATTATATTCAAGGTTGATATGTTTCGAATTTTAAGATTTATCTTTTCACTTTCATTTTTTGGATATTTATTTCAGTAAGGCTATTTTTTGTATACCTAATTAGCTTATAATAGGAGACTGACACTGACGACATTAAGGAGATATTTTTACTTTTAGGAATATATAAATGTAATTATATTATTTTTAAAGTGGAAATGTAATCTTTTATTTGAATTATATAAATTTTAGATAGGTTAATGGAGTTTAACTGCTAATATAAAAAGTTAGTTTAATATTGGCTTTATATTTCCTTAATTGGAACTTTGTAGTTCAATTATATTATTAACAGTAATACACCCCATTTTTGCTCCAATTAATTAATAAGACTAAGGGTACATTACTTACCAACCTTCCAGGTCAAAACAGGCAGCAATATTTCGCTTCTTAGTCTGTTTAAGTCTGATTGATTATATCAATACTTTTTGAATGCAACCCAAATGTTATAGTTAACTACAACCCTTTATTCTGCTTATTATGAAGCTCCTTGATTTCATTCAGGATATAGCCCCCCTAATAGGACTAGAATGAAGGATACTGTTGATGTTGTTCAGATTATAATGTCTGATGTTTTTAAGATAATTACAATTTGTAGAATTTGTGCAATTTCTAAATCAGAGATTTGGATGATTATTGCAATTAAGAAGAATTGAAGGGAGAATTTGTATTCATGCTGATCTTTTTGGACTGAACCCACATTCAAATGGTGATCTCTTTTCCTGATCATCAATTAATTTTTTTTATAGTCCTGTTGCAAGGATTATGACAATTATTGGGATAATGAATCTAATGAAAACTCTTGCAGATAGAACTAGGATTGTTTTCTTGATTTATATCAATCTTTATGATTGGAAGTCAGATGTACAATTTATACTAGAAAAACAATTATCTACCTCATCAATAAATTGAGATATATAAGTATAATCATATTACATATACGAATTGTCAATACCATGCTACTGCTTCAAATCCAAAACGGTGTCTTACTAAGAGTTGATTTATTGAGTGATGAGGAAGGCATGGTGTTAAGGGGACACAGTTGCGAGGGAACTCCCATAAGGAATCAATGCAAACGTCAGGTACATTTTCTGAAGTAACTAATGGAGATAAAGACCTGAAACTTTTACAGTGTACAGCTGAAACATCATTCTCAAATCACATAAAAATGGTTGATGTATTTTATATATTTCATGAGTAATCTTTTTTTTCTATAAGACAAAAAATTAAAACTTTTCTAAACACCTTGGAGCTTGTAAATCTGTTCTTTTCATCACTACTGGTCTATTTTTTATCTAATTAATCATCGTTGTACTAACAAGAGATACTGTAAGTCTGATGTCTGTAACAGTGATAGTTTTTGAGAAAATTGTACCAGAAGGTCAAAAAATCTAGTTTTGAGAAAAATGGTATTAAGGTTTTACATGCAAGAACGTAATGTACAATGTCATACAGACACACTTTTAAAACGTTCCAGGGCTATACTGTGGCTCAGCTTCTTGATCTTTATCTTCTTTTCTTTGATCTTTTGGCTATCCTGGCCTCCTTGGTAGCATTTTCTGCATAAATATCAGCATGACGGATACAGTCCATGTCAATCTTTTTCAGTCCCCTTACAGTATTGATACCATCCTTTGTTCCCAAGGGTCTTAGTACATCAGTCTTCTTTGACACACCAGCATTGAAGCACATCACTGCATCATGAACACTAAATTTTAGTGTTTCTTTTCTAACGAAAACAGTTTTTGGTAGCCTTGTCCAAATGACAGAATTCAAACGTTCATTTGGGTTTTGAGTTTTTCCATGGAGACACTTTTTCAAGAGCTCTTGTTGGCTAAGGTCTCTGAAAATGGGTTTCACAGCTAGCAGGATTTTTTCTAGAATTGAATGTTTGTGCTTATAGCTGGAAGATGCAGCTGGGTTGTTGAATTTGCACCAGCTGTCAGGTCCCTATTGGCAAAGGTTATGTTGTGGTTCCTCATCTGTTGAAATATTGTGAAAGAATATAACCCAGATGGCTCTCCTCATTGCTTCTACATTGTTGCCGTTATTTCTAATGGCCATATCATAATAAGTCTGGATCCTGTCTATTTCAGCCTTTGTCAGGCCCTCTTTACCACCTAACTTTTTTTCCTTACATATCTTTAGAAGTCATGATCCCATTCTTTTCTGTACATGTCCTATACATTCCAGTTTATTAACTTTGAATCTAGGCCCATAAGGTTTATCTTCTACCACTTTCTGATAAGCCTTACTGTCCCCGTCCCCAAGATAGTCTGTATAGAGGATACCTCTTGACTGCACAGACCTTTTGAAAATGTTAGCAACACCAGCCACTTCCATGCCTCCACTAGAACCATCATATTCCTCTTTGCACACATGTTGTATAGTGGGATTTTTGCTACAGATGTCACAGAAATTAGTAATAATTTCAATATCCAGAACCTTCCCAGTATCAAAAGAAGTTTCTGACACAATGCCATTTAGGGATGTATGCCCACGTTTCTGCCAGCTGCCATCAAAACCAGCAGAAATTTGCCTTGGGTCAGATTTCGTATCATTCAACTGACCTGCTTCTTTGGATGCTTTCAACATTGTAGATTCACTTACCTCAGGTACAACTGCACCAAAAGCTTGTTGTAAATATCAGACTTTCTTGGCGGTGGAGGAATGTTCATCACTGCACAGAGAACAGCACCCGCACTTCGCCCTTTTCCAATAGATCTAAGTGGATACACTAATCTTATATTGTTTTCATACAATCTGCTTCTTATTACGTGGGATGACATTGTATTGGCAGTACAGCTACATTCAAAACATGTCAAAACTAAATTACAAGCAATTCCCTTGGTTTTCACCACATCTTCATGCAAAGTAACGTTTCCACCACAGTTTTTACAATTTGTGTGTTTTTCGATAAATTCACGTAATAACCTCATGGAGATCAGAATGTTTGTGTCAGCAACAACAGAAACACTGTTCACACCACATATTGCATTGTCACGCATTTGACAGGCGCTTGGAAAACCGGCAGCACCTAGAAGCTTCTTGCTTGAAGCACTGACACTCGCACTGACTTCACTTTCGATATTATTTTCTGCCCTCTGTTCAAAACTAGCAGTTTCGCGGTTTATTTTTACATATTTATTTGCACGAAACTTAGGCTTATATCCAAAGTTTCTTATTCTACCCATTGTGTTATAACATTCCACACAATCATTACATTTGTCTCACCAAAACGTAAACAACTAGGATGAAGAAAGTGACAAACGATAGTCGACAATGCAGACAGGCTGGCAAACATCAGAATAACAATTCTCTCTTGCAACCCAAATAAAAAGTATTTATATCCGCGGAACATAAATGATTGTTGTGCTATAGTCAATGCTGACTACTGCGCAAGACACAGCAAAATTGGGCTTGGCGCTAGTTACCATGCTTGACGAACAAATTAATAACTCCAAATCTAATAATCAGATTTGTATGAAACAAACGGCATTTTGTAGCCAAATAATTGGAGCATAGATTAAGACTGATAAAAAAATCGATTTTTTGAGCCTGTTCGCGACTGTGTCCCCTTAAGAAAATTGTTCCAATAATTACATGGGGTCCATGGAAGCCTGTTGCAACAAAGAATGTTGATCCATATACTGCGTCTGCAATTGTGAAAGGTGCGTCTCAATATTCATATACTTGAAGAATTGTGAAAAATAATCGTAATAGTACTGTGAGGAATAGACATTTTAGTACTTGAATGTGATTAGATTTTATATGACAGTGGTATGTTCATGTTACAGTTACTCCTGCAGCTGAGAGAATAGCTCTATTAAGTAATGGAATTGGTATAGGATTAGAAGGTTGAATTCCTATTGGAGGTCATAATATCCCTAGTTCAATTGTTGGTGCTAATCTTCTGCTAAAGAAGGCTCAGAAGAATGATACAAAAGATTGGACTTCTCATGCAATAAATAGAATTATTCCTCATCATAATCCAATTGATACAAATCCTGTATGTAATCCCTGATATGTTCCTTCCTGTACTACATCTCGTTATCATTGCATTATAGTTAATAGGATAATTCCAAATCCAATTATGAATAGGTCAATGTTAAATAGGTGAAATCGTTTTGCTAATCCTCATACTAGGACTTTTGCTCCAATTGTTCCTGTTAATGGCCAAGGTCTATTGTCTACTAAGCGGAATAGGTGGTTTGAGTGTGTTGTTAACAAAAGTTTATTATACTTCTCTAAAATACAAAGTTCTTAAAATTGAGAAAAGATAAGCTTGAATTATAGCTACTACTGATTCTAAGATTAGTAGGAGTAATTGTCCAATAATTAGTAATGAAATTAGATTTATTGCTATAGATGGTCCTGTACTTCCTAATGAGGTTAAAATGGTGTCCAGCGATTGTATTTGCTGCTAGTCATACTGTTAATCTATGTGGTCAGGTAACATTTCTAATGGTTTCAATTAATACATAACTGACATTAATACAGGCAGTGTTCCTTGGGGTACAAGGTGTGTGAGTATGTGATTAGTGTGATTGATTCATCCAAATGTATCATATACGTAGAGTGATTGCAAATGTTAATGTTAAGTGGCTTGTTCTAGTAAAAATGTAAGGGAATAGTCCTTTTAAATTATTGAATAATATTATAATGAAAATTGAGATAAAGCTGAATGTTGTTTCATTAAATGATTTTGGTCCTAATAATATTTTAAATTCGTTGTGTAGGGTTAAGTTTAGTTTATTCCAGATTATATTAATTCATGACAGCGTAAGTCAAAATATTGATGGGATTAATAGTAATCCTAGGAATGTTCTACTTCAGTTTAATGATAAGTTGAACATGTTAGTTGATGCATCAAATGTTGAGAATAAGTTTGTTATCATTTTCAAGTTAGATTTCTTATCTCAATTGTTCTTTTTTCTGCTCTTTTGATAAGCTTAGGTTTAAAGGAAAACATTTATTTGATTAAATAGAATTAAAATGGCTGAAAATGTAATGAATAGAGAGAATCATATGAGAGAAGATATTTGAGGGAGTTTGATTTAAATTTCCCCATAGGAAGTAGTCGTTAATTTACTATTGTTTGGTTTAAGAGACCATTACTTACTTTCAGTCATCTAATGTTTCAAGATGTACTAATCATTTAGTTATTTTAGATTGACACTCTGATGTTATATGTTTTAACTAACTCCTTAGATTATCTTAGATAATCACTTGATGAATAAATTTACTGAAGTTCTTTGAATTGGCATGAATCTGTGGTTTGCTCCACAAATTTCTGTGCACTGGCTTAAGAATAGTCCAGGTCGGTTTATTGTGAATGTTCCTTGATTTAGTTGACCTGGTGTGGCATCAGTTTTAACCCCTAGAGCAGGTACTGCTCGCGAGTGAAGAATGTCTGAGGCTCTTGTTAATACTTCTACTTCTGTATTTAATGGAAAAATTGTCCGGTTATCTACATCTAGAAGTCGAAAAGCATTGTTTCCTAAATACTGCTCTAGTGTTATGTAGGTATCTGACGGCGACCAGAGTGAATTAATATGATGCCATCAAGATTAAGGCTGCTTTCACGGTTCTTGGATGTAATGCAGAATCGGATCGTCGAAAGTCCACGATTTTCTGCAGACAACTGTTCCGCCGTCATCAGGCGGTGCCCCACCTGATTTTGGAAGGATTCTGCATTATACCTGAGAACAATGGACGCAGCATGTACATTGGGAAAGATTCAGGTCACAATGGTAAGGATGTGTGATAGCAGTTGGAGCCGAAAATGAGTTGGAAATAATAAGTGAAACACCAAATGAAATAACTGTAGTTCTATTATTTTTTAATCCTTTATCAATAAATCAATATCAAGAAAAAATCTATGCACTCAAGTGGAAGTCACCCTCATGTTGAATGTAAGACAGAGCAGATTTTACATACGTAGCAGAATACTGCTTCAAAGTGAAAGGTACATGAGAACACTGTTTCTATATGAAATTTCAATTTTTCAGAATGCCTCACTAACACTCTATTTGAGTCCAATTACATCATTTGAACAGATAAATTTTTTGTACAAACAAACATTTAGGAATCAACACTTAAAAGTTCCAAAAACAGGAAAGTTCAAGAACAGACACATTATTCTTAATTAACCATGCTACGATTTTTACAGACTGAAACAGTATAACCACTTTATAACGAAACCCTGCTTTATAAAGTTGACAGAGATTCTTTTAATAAATAATATGACTTCCAGAAAGCTAATAGTACTCAAACAATGAACCCATACACTTACAACCCCACATTACTCAACACAGTACAAAAATTAATATATTCAACCATTGCGTATTTGTGGTGTTTACCAGATGAATTTAGACACTCATTTAAAAACGTTTAGGAAAAAGTCAGGAAGGTAATTAGGTCTTCAGTGCAGAAAGAGACAGTACATGTACAATGTGACATGCGAATGCCATATGTTGCATTGGCTACATAACCATTGTCACTATATTAGTTGGTCAAAAAGTAATGATTTCCACAAATGCAGCGAACCAATATGGTTTCTCATTGACGACGTGGAAGAGCAGTGTACTCCTTATGCACATCTGTTCCGGTTATAAAGAGATGGTGTGTTTACGGATATAATTGTCTATTCAAAGCCGTACCAATTCGGACATCAAATAACGCTTGTAATGTGTGTAATGAGGATTAAGAATTACAGTCAGAAAGTCACTTTGTCCACCTTTAACACTTAATACGAGTACTCTGAGATTGTACTATAATAAACAGTATCTTTTGACAATCGTCTGAGACTAGCTTGAAAAGCTAGATCTAGAAGATATGTATCTAGAAGGTATACTATGAAGGACGCAGCCGTGTCTTTTGCAAAGAGAATTCTTGCAATTCGCCGTTTCGGTTGTTAAGGGCTGAGAAGATCTTTTTTCTCATTATCTGTAATGAAAACATCGTTAGAAGCAGCATAGCAATGTGTCTCCACAGGAAGTGACTCACCTATTCGCCTGCATTACTGCAACTTGTGTTTGCCCTTGCAGTTTGTCAAAGGGACCCAAAACACGCAACAAGCAAACAGCAAACAGGTACGTATCTGAGGGCAAACATTTGATGAAGGAATGAACAAGTTCCCGATTTTGTTGACGAAGCAGTAATTGTATTTGGTTTTCATCTAGCGCATTTAGGCATCTCTATCGAAGCCAATCGTAAAGTTAATGCAAAGTACACCGATATCTTCAGGGGTACGCAAAATACGCCCGGTGTCAAAGTCGTTGTATTTTCCTATGTGCATTTTAAATGCGTTCGGTAAACAAGCAAACATGTGTTCATAGACCACGAAATGAGGGTTATCTATGCTCCAGTGTTCCTTCGATGATGCAATAATGGGGAATATACGTGTATCACATAATCGCAGAACCGTATCGTATGTGGCGTAAAGTTTAGAAGGCGCCTCAACCATTTCAGAAATTCTATAGCCGAGGTTTCGCAGGGTCTGTACTGGTTCTTGTGTTGTACATGCCGAACGCAGTCGGTGTACAAATATTAGCAGCGAGACGGTAGCGTCTTATACATCAAAGACGTGGTGGAATTCAAAAGCTGGGGCACCCTAGACGTTACTGTTTGAAAACTGCAAATTACCCACACACTTTCAGGAAATGGTGGAAAGTTTATGAAATCAAACTTAATCATCGATAAAGTATTGCTGCCGTTTTCGAAACCAAACAGGATCCCCGACTTCTCACCATCATCTCCGCAGACATACTGTACTTTGAATGATGTAATACCACTATTGATTCAGGTCTGCAGGTACACAGATCATTGACCTCCTCTTGGCAACAGAAGAATCAGTAAGGTTAAAGATAATGG
Organism: Schistocerca americana; assembly: GCF_021461395.2. NCBI lineage: Eukaryota > Metazoa > Arthropoda > Insecta > Orthoptera > Acrididae > Schistocerca > Schistocerca americana. Next base: position 457,451,438 of record NC_060123.1, read on the forward strand.
CATGATGTCAGAGTAGAAGAATACACAGCTGGGGAGCTTCAGAGACATAAGAAAAAGAGTAAGTATTAATATAATCCTCGAATGAGGGTGAAACAGATTCGACCAAATATAGAATATTTGTGGATCACCTGTTTAGGTGCTATTGAAAGATGTGGGAAACATGCTGAAATACAATATCGCATCACCTGAATGCTTATGGTGTACTGTAACATTGACGCAGCACTGTATTCATGTTACGGAAATATGCACAGATTACTGTGACATGTTGTGACATCCAAGTAAATCCAAGTCCTGCAAAACAATCATTTTAAACTCTTTCTGGATTATAATGGGTAGACAATCAAAACCTGATGATAAGGAGAGAGCAGAAAAGAAGACGTGAAACAGAGAAACATCTTCCAGATTAGAGAATGTCTGAAATGAACCGTCACGGACCTACAGCCCTGAAACAACAATCAGTGGCGAGGGCTAGGAAGTGTGTACATTTAAATTAACTTAACCCACTTTTCAGATGAACAGTCATAACCAGTAACACGTCAAAATAATACCCAGGGCTGGTTTTTTTAGACTCTGGAAAAAATATCAACTATACTGAAAGTTTCATAATGCTGTTAATTTCGTAAGGTAATAAGCTGTACTTCACAAACAGCTCTTCAGTGACGTAATCATCATGTGGTGCTGCTGGATCCAACATTTTTAACACTAAAATCTAAAGGACACGTGTTCATCTTTTACCACTACACAGATAGTATGAATTCATTTTGATTGTTAGTGTATTAGTAACTATGTACTACGGAAAGATAAATTAAGTTTTAACCACTCTTTGCTTCTGATAAATTACACCATTGGCCATTACAATTGCTACAACAGGAAGAAATGCAGATGATAAACGGGTATTCATTGGTCAAATATATTATACTAGAACTGACATGTGATTACATTTTCACGCAGTTTGGGTGCATAGATCCTGAGAAATCAGTACCCAGATCAACCACCTCTGGCCGTAATAACGGCCTTGACATGCCTGGGCATTGAGTCAAACAGAGCTTGGACGGCGTGTACAGGTACAGCTGCCCATGCAGCTGCAGCACGATACCACGGAGTAGTGACTGGCGCATTGGACGAGCCAGTTGCTCAGACACCATTGACCAGACATTTTCAATTGGTGAGATATGTCGAGAATTTGCTGGCCAGGGCAGCAGTCGAACATTTTCTGTATCCAGAAAGGCCCTTAAAAGACCTGCAACATGCGGCCGTGCATTAACCTTCTCAAATGTAGGGTTTCGCAGGGATCGAATGAAGGGTAGAGCCACGGGTCGTAACACATCTGAAACGTAACGTCCACTGTTCAAACTGCTGTCAATGGGAACAAGACGTGACCGAGACGTGTAACCAATGGCACCACATACCATCAAGCCGGGTGATACGCCAGTCCGACGATGGCGAATACACGCTTCCAATGTGCCATCATCGCGATGTCGCCAAACACGGATGCGACCATCATGATGCTCTAAACAGAACCTGGATTCATCCGAAAAAAATGACGTTTTGCCATTCGTGCACCCAGGTTCGTCGTTGAGTACACCATCAGAGGCGCTCCTGTCTCTGATGCAGCGTCAAGGGTAACCACAGCCATGGTCTCCGAGCTGATAGTCTATGCTGCTGCAAACGTCGTCGAACTGTTCGTGCAGAGGGTTGTTGTCTTGCAAACGTCCCCATCTGTTGACTCAGGGATCGAGACGTGGCTGCACGATCCGTTAGAGCCACGCGGATAAGATGTCTGTCATCTCGACTGCTAGTGATACGAGGCCATTGGGATCCAGCACGGCGTTCCGTATTACCCTCCTGAACCCACCGATTCTATATTCTGCTAACAGTCATTGGATCTCGACCAACGCGACCAGCAATGTCGCGACACGATAATCCGAAATCGCGATAGGCTACAATCCGACCTTTCTCAAAGTCGGAAACGTGATGGTAGGCATTTCTCCTTACACAAGGCTTCACAACAACGTGTCACCAGGCAACGCCGGTCAACTGCTGTTTGTGTATGAGAAATCGGTTGGAAACTTTACTCATGTCAGCATGTTGTTAAATGTCGCGTCTGCAGCATATCATCTTCGTGGTGTAGCAATTTTAATGGCCAGTAGTGCAAAGTTAACATCGTAGAAGGAATGATATATGCAAATCAGTCAGACAAATTCACACAGCTAGTCACCCAAACCAGCGAGCTTACCTTACGAACTATGTGTGTTCGTAGCTGATTAACTGTTGCTCCAAGGCCAAAGCTCTGAAACGATCTATTTACGATCTATGGTTACTTGAAAATTTTTTGCAGGGTTCGGCGTTCGGCATCCCGTGCCCTGCATTGATCTTCTTCTTCTTAAGTTGCCAATCCTAAGATTGATTTGCAGCAGCTCTCCATTCAGTGCGATTGTCGGCCAGCCTCTTCAATTCCGTGAAACTTCCGCATCCTAGGTCCTGCATTATCTGGCTTATGCACTTTCTTCTAGGTCTGCCTCTTGCCCTTTTGCCCTCCACAAAGCCTTCCGTTATAGTGTGGAGAAGACTTTCATGTCTCAGAATGTGTCCCATCCATATATCTCCCCTCTTCTTGACCGTCTTCCAAAGAACTGGAACTTCCTCCGCTCTCTGCAGGACTTCTTCATTTGTCATCCTGGCCGTCCATGGAATTTTTAACATCCTTCGCAGACACCACATTTCGAATCCTTCAATCCTTCTTCTTTCGTCCTCTCCAAGTGTCCAGGTTTCGCTGCTGTAGAGAAGCACACTCCCAACAAAGGTCTTTATTAACCGCTTCCTTAACGACAGACTTATCATATTTGATGTGAGGAGTCCTTTCCTTTTATAGAATGCAACCTTTGCCTGATTTATTCTACTTATTACATCTTTCCTACTACGACCATCTGATGTTATTCTGCTTCCCAAGTAGACAAAGTCTTGTATTTCTTTCAGCTTCTCTCCATTCAGCCTTATATTTGTAATTGCTTGATTATTTTGTTTGCTTGCAACTAAGATTTTTGTTTTTGACTCATTAATTTTCATGTTGTACCGTGTAGCAAGAGTGTTTTCCATTTCCTCCAACACTACTTGTAATTCTTCCTCATTTTCCGCTAGGACAGCAATATCCGCAAAACGCAGCATATCAACTATTTTTCCCTGGATCCTGATTCCATTAGCTTGTCCTAACATTTCTCTGACCTCGTCCATTGCTTTCTGTATGTACATATTAAAGAGGACAGGGGAGAGTGCACATCCCTGCCTCACACCCTGTTTAATTTTTGCTTGTTGTTGATGTTCCCCACATCTCACTATTGCCACCTCTTCTTTGTATATGTTCCATATCGTTCTCCTGTCCTTATACTTAGCTCCAGTTTCCCTCAGTATCTGGAATAGTTTTTTCCATTCAACCTTATCAAATGCTTTTTCGAGGTCAATAAATGCTATGTAGGTGTCCTTTCCTTTTTCCATTCTTTTTTCTATTATGAGCCTTAGGGCCATAATGGCTTCTCGCGTACCTCTCCCTCTTCTAAAGCCAAACTGGTCTTCTGTGAGCATGCATTCCACGTTCCCTTCAATTCTTCTGAGGAGGATGGTCGTACAATTTTTGATGCATGTGATATTAGGCTGAGGGTTCTGTATTGTGCACACGATTTTGCTGGCATTTTCTTTGGTAATGGAACAATAATACACTTTTTGAAGTCCTCAGGCAGCTCTCCAGTATCATATATTTGGCAGATTAATTTATACAATTTATCTTTTATTTCTGTTCCAGCTGCTTTGATGATTTCTGCAGGCAATGAGTCAATTCCTGGTGCTTTTCCGTGCTTAAGTGCCTGTAGTGCCTGATCAAATTCAGACCTTAGTATGCTGTCTCCTAGTTCATCTTTATCTACTTCGTCCTCACTTTCAATCATGTCATCTTGTACGTTGCCTCCATATAATTTCTCTAGGTATTCCTTCCACGTAAGTGCTATATCTTCATGATTATACACCATCTTATTATCCTCTCTTATTAGGGCATTACATCTAATCCTTTGTCCTCCTGAGAAGAAGCGTTTCACTGTTTTGTATGCTAATTCAAGGTTCCCTTTCTTCAGAAGGTCTTCAACTTTTTTGCATCTGTCTTCAAGGAATCTTTCTTTTACTTGCTTCAACTTCCTGTTGATTTTGTTCCTAAGCACTCGGTATGCCGTTTTCCCTTCTTCCGTTTCATTATTTTTTAGCTTCCTTCTTTCCTCAAACATGAGTATTATTTCATCAGTTATCCACTCCTTCCTCTTTTCAGGTTTTTGTTTTCCAATTATCTCTTCAGCTGCTTTTATTAGGCCATCTCTCATATTTTCCCAATGTTGTTCTACATTCTCTATAAGATGCTGTTGAATTAGATCCTTAGCCCTTTCTTGGAACTCCTTCTGCGTCTCACGGTTTCCAAGCTTCCCTATATCCAGTTTTCCATTTCCTATTTTCTTCCTTATGCATTTGAACTTGAGTCGGCATTCCGCAACAACCATGTTGTGATCACTCACAATATCTGGGCTTGCGTATGCTCTAGAGTCTTTTAGTTGATTTCTAAATCTATTTTTGACTAGAATGTAATCAATTTGGTATCGTTCTCTATCCCCTGGTGACTTCCAGGTGTATCTTCTACAGGGGTGATGTTGAAACCACGTGTTCGATGTTATCAGTTGATTCCTGTTACAAAATTCTATAAGTCGGTCTCCTCTATCATTCCTTTTACCAAGGCCGTAGCGTCCAACAGCTGGCTGTACCTCTTTATCTCCTACTATTGCGTTCCAGTCTCCCATGATTATTAAATTTGTTTCTCCTTTGATTCCTCTCAAGGCTCCATTTAACTCTTCATATACAGCTTCAACTTCCTCATCCTCCTGGTTTGTGGTAGGCATATAGACCTGTATCACAACCGTCTCTGTAGGTTTGGTATCCAGACTGACAAGTACTATCCTTCCTCCATACTATATATATCCCTTCACTCTCTGCCCCAATTTTCGACTCATAACTACTCCAACCCCACCTGCTCCAGGTCTATCTTCTATCGTTCCTGTGTGAATTATCCTGTTCTCATCACTCCAGAAATCTCCACAGTTAGGCCATCTCATCTTATTAAACGGTATTTATCTCCCTCACGCTATATATATATATATATATATATATATATATATATATATATATACATCATAAAATAGTTTTGCATCATCTCGGTTCCGAGAGTTCCGGAACCTGTACAGAAAATTGGAATAGAAAACAACACAAACATCATTTCTGCGCTTTTTATTGCTCATGAAAACCATACACTGCTTGTTGTACTACCATACAGCGTGACATTCAGAGGTGGTGGTTCAGATTACTGTGCACATCGGTACCTCTAATACCCAGTAGAACGTCCTCTTGCATTGATGCCTGCCTGTATTCGTCGTGGCATACTATCCACATGTTCATCAAGGCACTGCTGGTCCAGATTGTCCCACTCCTCAAAGGCGATTCGGTTTAGATCCCTTAGAGTGGTTAGTGAGTCACGTAGTCCATAAACAGCCATTTCCAATCCATCCCAGTCATGTTCGATAGGGTTCATGTCTGGAGAACGCGCTGGCCACTCCAGTCGAGCGATGTCGTTATTCGGATGGAAGTCACTCACAATAAGTTCGCATGAAGACGAATGCCTCACTAACATGCTGCCAATTTGGTTACACTATCGGTCGGAGAATGGCATTCACGTATCGTACAGCCGTTACGGCCCCACATAACACCACCCCAAAACATCAGGGAACCTCCATCTTGCTGCATTCGCTGGACAGTGTGTCGAAGGCGTTCAGCCTGACCGGGTTGCCTCCGAACACGTCTCCGACGTTTGCCTGGTTGAAGGCACATGCGACACTCATCGGTGAAGAGAACGTGTTGCGAATCCTGAGCGGTCCTTACGGCATGTTGTTGGGCCCATCTGTACTGGTTGCAAATATGGACCTTTCGTCGGGAGTGAAGTTGCACATCATGCAGGTTATTGTCGTAACACGACGTCCTGTGGCTGCACGAAAAGCATTATTCAGCATGGTGGCGTTGCTGTCAGGGTTCCGTCGAGCCATAATCCGTAGGTAGCATTCATCCACTGCAGTAGTAGCCCTTGGACGGGCTGAACGAATCATGTCATCGACAGTTCCTGTCTCTCTCTATCTCCTTCATGTATGAACACCGCTTTGGTTCACTCCGAGATGCCTGGACAATTCCCTCGTGGAGAGCCCCTTCCTGGCACAAAGTAACAATGACGACGCGATCGAACTGCGGTATTGACCGTCTAGGCATGGCTGAACTACAGACAACACGAGCCGTGTACCTCCTTCCTGGTGGAATGACAGGACCTGGTCGGCTGTCGGACCCCCTCCGTCTAATAGACGCTGCTCATGCGTGGTTGTTTACATCTTTGGTCGGGTCTAGTGACATCTCTGAACAGTCAAAGGGACTGTTACTGCAATACAATATCCACCGTCGACGTCTATCTTCAGGAGTTTTGGAACCGGGTTGATGCAAAACTTTTTTATATGAGCGAAAAAAATGGAGTCACCACAACAAAAACATTGCCATGCCTAATTTGGCGTAGGAAAACCGTTGGCATTCAGAACAGCTTGCAGTTGTCTCGGAATGGATGAATACATTCCCGTACGGCTTTCAACGGCATCTAGAGAATCTTCTTCGGTTTTTCAATCAAAATAGTGGAAATTTCAAGTAGCGATGGTGGAGGTGGATAGCTACCACGCCTACTTTTGTCCGGAGTAGACCACAAAGGTTCAGTAGCATTGAGACCTGGTGCCTGTAGTGGAAACGTAACACGTGACAATTCATTCTCGTGTCCACAAAACCAATCCTGGCCCCTGCAGGCTGTGTGAACAGAGACCATTGGGGAATAAAAATTTTACCATGGAACGCAGTGGACCACTCAAAACGTTCACATAATCCGTGGCGATAGGGTAACCTTGCAGAGTAACCAAGTGGCCCACGGAGTACCACGATATGGCTACCCAAATCATCACCTATGGCCCTGCATGTTCGACTCACGGGAAGTAAATGCGGCCAGATGTTAGAAACAGAGTGAAACAAGACTCATATGACAAAAAGACTCTATTCAATTGCTGCACAGCCCAGGATTTATGGCTTCGGCAGCACATTTCTATGTTACGGGTAATTGGATCACTGATGACTCGTTTTGGAGTTTCAGCTCGCTGTTTAGTTCCCTATTTATGTAGTTCCCCTCGAGTTGTTTTGATGCTGACAGAGTTCATGAGTGTGACATTTAGTTCTGCAGTGACTTTAGTAATTGTCATCCTCTTGTTTTTCGCCTCAGTCCTCTTCAATGAACGTCTGTCACGATCACTTAACACATTCTTCCATCCGCGTGGTGGCTTAAGGGACGATTTTTTTCCGCTTTCCATGTAAGCTGTATAATTCTTCGATAAGGTGCCTCATGAAACTACCAACAATTCAGCTACCTTGGTTACGAAAGCACTCGCCATATGAGCACCATTATTTTTCCCCTCTTTAGAATTCATTTAGCTTCGTCATAACGCACTCATAACAAAGAAGAACAGCGTGCTGACATCGACAGACACTTGTAACGTATTGAGGACATAGCACAGGTGCCGTTCGTGGTCACATACGGAACTACCTGCAGGCTTGGCTATCATCTGTATTTAAGTTCAAGCATGCTTTTCCCGCGGTGTTTAATTCGATGTATTGCTTGCAGAAACAAATAATATGCAAGAACATTAGACATATTTAAAAAAGGAATAATAAGGATGCTAATATCTGGAGCACAGAGGAATAGACGTATATGTACCTTAATTTAAATGTGTGTGTGTGTGTGTATCTGTGTTAGCTCCAAAACTGATGAAGTATTTCAACGGAAGATATTCATTGTCTCTGTATACTATTAAGACACACATTTGTTAACTATCATCTTATACACTGAAGAGAAAAAGAAACAGGTACACATGCCTAATATCGAAATTAAAATTATACACTACTGGCCATTAAAATTGCTACACCACGAAAATGACATGCTACAGACGCGAATTTAACCGACAGGAAGAAGAAGCTGTGAGATGCAAATGATTATGATAAATGATTATGATTATGATAAAGGTCGGATTGTAGCTTATCGCGATTGCGTTTTATCGTATCGCGACACTGCTGCTCGCGTTGGTCGAGATACAACGACTGTTAGCAGAATATGGAATCGGTGGGTTCAGGAGGGTAATACGGAAAGCCGTGCTGGATCCCAACGGCCTCGTATCACTAGCAGTCGAGATGACAGGCATCTTACCCGCATGGCTGTAACGGATCGTGTAGCCACGTCTCGATCCCTGAGTCAACAGATGGGGACGTTTACTAGACGACAACCATCTGCGCGAACAGTTCGACGACGTTTGCAGCAGCACGGACTATCAGCTCTGAGGCCATGGCTGCGGTTACCCTTGACGCTGCATCAGAGACAGGAGCGCCTCTGATGGTGTACTCAACGACGAACCTAGGTGCACGAATGGCAAAACGTCATTTTTTCCGGATGAATCCAGGTTCTATTTAGAGCATCATGATGGTCGCATCCGTGTTTGGCGACATCGCGATGAAGGCTCATTGGAAGTGTGTATTCGCCATCGTCGACTGGCGTATCACCCGGCTTGATGGTATGGGGTGCCATTGGTTACACGTCTCGGTCACCTCTTGTTCGCATTGACGGCACTTTGAACAGTGGGCATTACATTTCAGATGTGTTGCAACCCGTGGCCTTACCCTTCATTCGATCCCTCCGAAACCCTACATTTCATCAGGATAATGCACGACCGCATGTTGCAGGTCCTGTAAGGGCCATTCTGAATACAGAAAATGTTCGACTGCTGCCCTGGCCAGCAAATTCTCGACATATCTCACCAATTGAAAACGTCTGGTCAATGGTGGCCGAGCAACTGGCTAGTCACAATACGCCAGTCACTACTCTTGAACTGTGGTATCGTGTTGAAGCTGCATGGGCAGCTGTACCTGTACACACCATCCAAGATCTGTTTGACTCAATGGCCAGGCGTATCAAGACCGCTATTAAGGTCAGAGGTGGTTGTTGTCGGTACTGATTTCTCTGGATCTACGCACCCAAATTGCATGAAAATGTTATCACATGTCAGTTCTAGTATAATATACTTGTCCAATGAATACCCGTTTATCATCTGCATATCTTCTTGGTGTAGCAATTTTAATGGCCAGTAGTGTATATGAATACCTTCACCTGCTGACGGGCGTTGCTATATATCATCGGGGACAGGTGAAAATGTGTGCCCCAATCAGAACTCGAACGCGGGATCTCATGCTTACATGGTACACGCTCTAGCCATCTGAGCCACCGAGGGCACATAGGATAGTGCGACTACAGTCCCTGTCTCGCGCACGCCTCCCGCGAGACCCAAATTCTCACCTTATATTTCCATAAACCACATTCGTAGTGTCTGTACCCAACACACTCATTACTCGTGGAAGACATTCTTTCCAAGTCCCTTAAGAGTTCGGATAATACGTGTGCATCCGCATAGAAGAAGAAGGTCATGGCCGTTATTACCAGAACTATATACTTATATGGATATGGTGTCTGTTCTTTCGGACATGTAGTCTGTATTGAAGCACCAGCAATCTGGACAGCGTCAATCATAGTGTCGTGATGCGTACGTCAGAACACCGTATCTCCTTTCTGCCACAATGCCATGTTTCCAAGTCAGTTCATCTCACTTCGCTGAATGCATATAGTTTTCTGGCACATACACACCTCTTCACTACCTAGACTTCTAGACTTACCGCCAGTGGTGGAGGGTCACAGGAGTGCCTAGTACCACTTCTAAGGTATCTAAAGCGCTCCAAAATCAACAGCGTACTCGTCTCGTTTGAGAGCCTAATTAATACGAGAGTGTGCGCACATTCCAGTATTGCAAGAGTCACAGCTGTGTGCGGCAAGCCCATACGCGAGAGACCGGACAGCTATTTTTTTTTTTTTTTACTGACAGGTCTCTTTAGACATTCTACAAGTGCCAATGAATATCTGCCATGCTTTTTCCGCCGTTACAGACACCATTTTGAAGACTACGGATGGCGCCGCCACCTATAGAAACTTCATGAAATTAACAGGCTGAGACGGAAATATTCCACAATGTCCCGCAACAAATTCCGCATTGGCCGAGGAAAAAATTATCTTGTTGCATTCTTTGTTGAACGCCCTTGGTATTTTATCCGATGTTTTTAATCAGAAGATTCGAATAGGTTTCGCTGTAAATGATACAAAAGATATCGGAGAAAACTATAATCTGTGTTCTTCGTAAATGCTGCGTTCAAGAACGTTATCATTTATCGCATTTCTTGACAATAACGTTGAGAGCTGCCGTTTTGACATTGTTTCATAATACTGAGCTCAGTGTCAACTAGGGGTATGTGAATCACTAGCTGTTTGGTCTATCACGCCTTGCATTCGTTAAATATCCTATTTGGTCATTCCTTAACTCTCACGCTACCAGGGAGAATGGGTACTCTGTGCCCATGTTTTGAAAATATTGTAATCTAGTCAGATACTGAATATTTTTAAATTAAAAAAAATATATTGTTGTTCTTACTGAAGTGTTCTAACAGATCCAGTAAATGTTTAAATTTAAGTCTTGGTAGTTGATGTGACTTTTCACAATAAATGTCACACTCAATATTTTCAGGTTCAGTACCTTACTTATAGGCCAATACATCTTTAAAACGTATGTTGTGAGCAAATTTAACGACAATTAACGGAATTTGTATTTTTTTGCTTAATTTTTGTGGTGGACATAAAGTAACGCCTCCCACCTCCCAACTTGCTAGTACAAGTTGCTGAAAGTGCGTTGATGTTGCTAAGATTGTAAAAGATATCGTCAGGTTCTCGATCCTATTTACACATCAGTACTTCTTTAATAGTATGTTGTTACTATAGCTCGACAACTTATGTTAAATTTTGTTTTTTTAATTGTTTTTTGGGAGAAACCGACAAATGTCTTTTCTGGATGTTTCTCCTGTCCTTAATATCCTCTCTTGGTATTTCCTTGTAATATTCATGCGCGTTTGAATTCCACACACACCACGAACACCGTATATGTGGTATACACAGCGTCGTATTGCAATACATTAACATTAACTGTCTTATAAAAATTATTTTTGTTTTATCACTTAGTGGAAACTATATTCAGACTGCTGCGCATAAATGCACTATTAAAATCAGATTAGTTAATTTGTCAAATGAGTAGCATTGGTTTATCCTGACCTAAAAAAATAAATTGAATATAGTTACCACAGCAATTAAAATGTAAATGTCTCCGTACGCACGATCGTAAGTATGATTTATGGTAATTAGAAAAAATTTTAACGTGAATAAGTGAAAATTAGATTTTGATTTCTCAGTTTTGATTTGTGTCAGTACGTGTGGCTCGAATTTACTCAAACTAACAAACAGCCCCAGCATCGTCAAAATCAATGATGACGCTTTCATAGGCTGTGGGTGTTGTAATAACTGTCTTAGTTCCTGGCCCAAGCGTTTCGGCCGAATCTTTATTCTTATCTCATAAGCTCATTTTCCATCGACGTAGAGCAACAGTATGCCAGTCTGCTCACTGCCGTAACTTTGTAAAGATTTAGGTCGAGTATGTACAATTCTCAGCGGGCAGAGAACGACACGAAAGTCTGAAGTACTAAATGGTGCGAAGCCTATGTGCCGATCGGAGCCTACCGCCCCAATATTGGGTCAAGTGCAACGCAGTGTCTGCCCATAAAACACTGCGTATGAGATTACAGAGAGAGAGAGAGAGATTGAAATATTGCCTTTATGACAGAAATAAGCCGAAAAAAGAATGTTCTCTACGGAATAAATTACCCTTCACGTTAAGCTGGAGGAAAGTCTGTTTCTTGACTTCGAGGTGAGAAAAATTCATTAAACCTACTACTAAGCTTCATAAAGAGCGCCCATAAAAATACGAACGTCGTCGTAAAAACTAATGTGCTGACGTCGTTAACAAACCAGTCAGCAGAGGAATAATGCAAGGTTATTGCTCGTTATTCAGCTTTTTCAGAACTTTGCGGCGTTAACTGATAGTTAACACAAAGCGAAGACGGCACCTCTAAAGACTTTATAGGTGGTAACAAATACGTAATGTGCGAAACACTGAAATCCACGGGATTCAGAATAAGGTTATGATTGCAGTTCTGTAGGGTGTAAAGTACTAAGTAGCTAGAAGCTAGTGAAACAGGGAAAAAGAATTTTTCAGTTCCAATCTTAGGAAGACCATAGTTACCGTTCAACAATAATTATGAGACAGAGAGAATTAGCACTAAATATGTAGTTTTGTGCAGAAGCAAAGATTACTAATTTGAAGGTGACAGAGATTACGGAAAAGATGATTATGAAAAGGATAGATAATTAACAAAATGCTTTATTGACTTTGTTTCTGAAGCAAAGCGACTGGAAAGACATAACGCAAGATTCTACCTATCGAATAGGAACATTTTTTCTCAACGTAGCTATGTGTTTCCATCCAGCGTGGTTGGACGCAAGCACCAATTTCTTGCGCCCACGCGGCGGCAAAGGAAGCTCGTTGCTTCCATTGTGTGCCGTTTCTTCTCTATATATGCCTTACTGGGTCAGCGTCACTTTACTGATATGTAAATGGAGAAGGAAACCTTTCGGAGCAGGTTCTGTGGGGCGTCTTTCGAGGTCTGTTTCACTGAAAAGAAAACGGTGGCACGTGTACCTATACGCCACGTCTCTTTGTAAGACTTAACGTCAATACAATTATGTTTGCTCCTCTGCTCTGGCTACATTGACAGAAAATCGTACCAAAAGCTTAGAAGGGTGAAACTTGCTGCAATTAATTCCACAAAATGTAATCAAATAGGCCTGCTGACTGTTAATGAGAGCAAATGTATGGTTCCGGAAACTGGAGAAAGGAAATTTCAGTAAAATCTTCCTGTCCGGTTAAATCTGTGTGTCGGAGAGTGACTTAAACTTGAGACCTTTCTCTTCAGCGTGCAAGAACTCTACCGACTGAGTTATACAGTTATGACTCGCGACTCCCCCCTACGGAGCTACGCAATACCCTTTCTTCCCCGAGTGCTAGTCCCGCAAGGTATTCGGGAAACATTGTGTGAAGGTATGGATTTAGATTGTGAGATTGTGAGGAGACATGAGTCACGATTGAATAGTTCACTCGGCAAAAGGCAAAGGCTCCAGATTCTAACCTAGTGCCCAATTGGAGGCTTGAAAAATACGATAAATTCATTAAATCCTCCAATCACATAGAAAAGAAGTGAATAAGCACAAGCTTTCTATTTATTTACTAACAGCACAGTTAATTTCTTGGGGTGGGAACAAGTACGAATATGAATCATTTATGCTGATTAAAATTAAAAAGTACGGAAGTACTGATCATTCCAAAAAAAAAAAAAGTGTTCAAATGTGTATGAAATCTTATGGGATTTAACTGCTAAGGCCATCACTCACTAAGCTTATACACTACATAACCTAAATTATCCTAAGGACAGACACACACACCCATGCCCGAGGGAGGATTCGAACCTCCGCCGGGACCAGCCGCACAATGACTGTAGCACACTAGACCCCTCTGCTAATCCCGCGCGGCTGAACATTCACCTTGCTTACTATCATTGTAGCCGTAATTAGGTATCTTGTGTATCACTGTTGCCTTAGAGTTTTTGTTGTAATAACTGGATAAATAAATCACACTATCTGCCCTCTAACCAACTTCACAGCTGATTTTGTCAAGTAGCGGATGTGACGTGTGATTTATATATGTACATTTCATTATGGTACATTACTGACCTGAATTTCCGTATATTTGCTTTAACAAAACCCTTGAAGTTCTTCTCTTATGCCACCGCAGACATCAGGAACAGCCTGCGATAAAGCAGCTACCCAAATGTGAAACAATATTTTAACGGAAATGTCCAGTTGATAACCTCAGGGTAAAAGTTAGCCTCTTTGTAGATTTTGTCCCTCGTCTGCTTTGATGTTTGTAAGATGGCTATTTTTTGATGGCGTTTTGGATGTGTTAATGTTTGTAAATAAAAATGACATATTTGAAGGATCGTGGTCTGAGAAACAGTTGTTGTTGTTGTTGTTGTTGTTGTTGTTGTGGTCTTCAGTCCTGAGACTGGTTTGATGCAGCTCTCCATGCTACTCTATCCTGTGCAACCTTCTTCATCTCCCAGTACGTACTGCAACCTACTTCCTTCTGAATCTTCTTAGTGTATTCATCTCTTTGTCTCCCTCTACGATTTTTACCCTCCACACTGCCCTCCAATACTAAATTGGTGATCCCTTGATGCCTCAACACGTGTCCTACCAACCGATCCCTTCTTCTAGTCAAGTTGTGCCACAAACTTCTCTTTTCGCAATCCAGTCAACATTATCCGTGTCTGCGATGGCAGCACTGCGGCATCGTAGAATCTTTGATAGTAATGGAAATTTGCGGTGTGCAGCAGGCGGGATTTGATGAGAGTACAGTGTAATGCACGGACGCGCTTTTGGAACTATGTGGGTTGCAGATTGATTACGAGGAAGAATGATGACTCAGAACAATGGCTGGATAGCATACTGACGTAAAAAAGGTTTCTAAATGAGAAACTTGGTATTATTTGATGAGGTAAGAGATTTATTTTTATTTTTGTAGACTAGTACTGTTGGTCCACTTCATGCTCGTCACAGTCGAGTTTTTGATAATTATTCTGTTGAGTGCAGGTAAATCATGTGTTTCATTGGGATTTTGTGTCAAGAGATTCTGTGTCAAGATTATGAAGCCAATTGCCCTGGACCAACTGCTGAACGTGAAATTATTGGTTTGTTTATTTATGTGCTTGTGAATGAGATGGGTTTTCACACACATAGGATTCTTTTCAGTTTCACTTAAGTGATATGGCTTTGAACTCAGTAGCACTAGTAGGCTGTCACCTCGCATTCACAAGTAAAGGCTACTCATTTACATGTTTCCACCTCAATTGCAATGAGAAGCCGGCAAAACACGTCAGTCGAGAAATGTGCGAAGTTCTGGAATAATGCTAAGGAAGGCTGGACCTGATATTCAGTGTTTAGAGCACTACTTCCAAGCGCTACTCATCTGGGTACAAATTCAGACATACATTATTCTTTCGTTACACCAATTTGCCTACTTCGTCAAAATCAACGCACTCACCATGCAAATTAATTCTATTTCAGTATCACAATTTTGCGTTTTATCAAGTGAAATCCGTGTGGCGATTATCAGCGCCAAATAATAAAGCAGTGTTCCTGCATTTGACACGCTATGCTCGTTCTCTTCCGTTCGCTCCGTTATAAAAGCTTGTTTACGAGTACAAGCCAATAGTAGTGAGTAGTAGCGAACTGTCTACTACTGGTTGTTCGGTTGTGTTCGGTTCCATTAATTCCGGTGCAAAGGGGGTTTCAGAATAACGCTTAAAACGCACCGTCCTCAATTACTTACTGTATCTGTTTCAGTTGTTTTCTTCAGAGCTCCCTCTAGGTATCTGAAAATTATTCTCTGCAATAGTAATACATGTCCAATCACCTTGTCTTCCTTCCATTTTCCATTTCATAATGATCGGCGCCTGCCTTCCAGCTCCTCCTGAGACTCCATCGCATAACGAGCTTCACTGTGTCAAACGTCTTTTATATTGTGAAAGTGTCTCATTTGAGATGCAAACAGATTGTTTTAGTCTTAATGTGGGCAACATAAGTGGAAATATTTGCGTGTAAGCGTGCTTTTACTGGTGTTTTCCGTCATCTTTCACCTTCGAAGGTTCAAAATGGCTCTGAGCATTATGGGACTTAACTTCTGAGGTCAACTTAGAACTACTTAAACCTAACTAACCTAAGGACATCACACACACTTATGCCCGGGGCAGGATTCGAACCTGCGACCGTAGCGGTCGCGCGGTTCCAGACTATAGCGTCTAGAACCGCTAAGCCACTTCGACCGGCTAACTTCGAAGGGCTACGGGTGCCATACTGTATTTTTGACACCTGTTCCCTGCACACAGTTTAAATTTATAACAATTCTCAACTTACTGGTGGATTTTCGTCGCATTCCGGTTGGTCGTTTTGTCATAATAACTGCGGATGTTGATCGTTGAAATTCGCATTGTGTAACCTATGACAAGACGAAAAGTGGAAATTCAAGGTCTGTTGTCTTTCGGAACTGTTATGTTTCTATGCAGATAATGCTACACAATGCGCCTTCTTCTGTGTAGCAGACCAGTTTTCAGTAGTAACTGGTGTTGTGGAAAAGTGAATCGAAGTAGATCCTTCCCTGATTTAGGGAAAAATCCTTTAGCGGGATGTTCGGAAATAGCACTCTACGTATGAAAAGCACACAAAAAGCACTGTGTGCAGGAAAAATATCTAAAAGCAGTAAAGAAACATTAGTTCATGCGCAGAATTTAAAACGAGTGGCGAAATACTGAATGGACCAATTACTGCTGTCCACAGGTGAGAAGAATATGCACTGCAGGAATGGGACTGCGAGTGCAGGGACATGGCTTAGACATGGGGGGGGGGGGGGGGTATTTACTCTTAAAAACATTTTCATGAACGAAATTGCGTGAAAATTATAACTGTGAGTCAATGGAATTGGTTCGAGTGACGTAAGTGTATTAAATATTCTCACCTTTTCAATCCACTGACACTTGCGAAATACAGGGTGTTTATAAATTAGTTATAAAAGAAACCTTTAATTGTGAAAAGGGTGAATGACTTACAGAAATGTGTGATACGGCACTAAAAGCAGTATATTCACGTTTTAATCCCTCCTAACACTGGTAGTTCTCGACGTTCCCGCTAGGTGGTATGTGCGAGTTATGGAGTTATGTAATGCTGCAGAGATTGTTTAGTGTTGTTTATGGTTTTCCGTATTTAAATCCGCTACCTTAGGATTTCACTACAATGTCATTCTTCGAGAGCTGCAAGATCACCAACGGTATCTAGTCTTTCGGACATGTTCGAAAGAACAGATACCATCATCATGTAGATAAGGCTTACCGGCCAATGATATTCTTCAGTGTGGATGCACTCGCATTGCTCAAGCTCTTACGCGAATTCGTAGATTGACTGCCGGGAGTAACGAGTACAGGGGCACTACAAATGTAGTGTGTGGACAGTAAGTTGGAGATGTGGGTCTCACGGGGAGCGTACCAGAGGTAAGTCCCTGCAGTCACACTATCCTTTATGTCCTCGATGGTTCAGTCGGATAGAGCGTTTGCCGTATTAGCAGGAGATCTTGGGTTTGAGTCCCAGTCGGGGCACACATTTCAACCGTCCCGTTGATATTTATCAACGCCTGTAAGCAGCTAATGATCTAGATTTCACTGTAATTTCATTCTTCCAGGGCTGCGAGATCAAATTTCCGAAAGAACAGATACCGTCTTCATATGTCTGTAAGTTGTTTACCCTTTACACAATTAAGGATTACTTTCGTATAACTAATTTATAAGTAACCTGTACCGTCGGTCCAGTTCCCCATTTGTGTACATGGTATCAGTAACTGTTATATCAGTAATTGATTAATACCGGTACTGTGCACGCAACTACTGAAAGGTGTTTTCTCCGTTACGATATATATTTCGTTTTATTCAGTTAAAACGTCACCAGTGGTAGGACTTTCTCGTCTGTTTCTTGCTTTTAATGAGTTGTGATGTCTGCATTCATATAATCATTCGAATTTTCTCCTTTGGCATTGGAGCTGTAATTAAAAAGATGAAAGAGGCCGGGAGACCATAGACGGCGAATAACGAATCACAAGGCTGACAATCAACTCTAGTGGTAACGCAGTAGTTTCCAGACGGCCAGTAATACAGTTCAAGGGAGCGAGGGAAAGGGCTCTTCTCCAGCTCCCCGCCTCATTCCTCCCAGGCATTCTTCTCAGCTGTACAATGATGAGATTTAAGTGTGGTACAAATCATTTCATACAGTTTAAATTGCAGGAAAAATGCCTTATGGAAAAACAGATGGTTATTATTATCACAGAGGAAGAAGTCATGAGTGGAATGTCTGGATAGAATGACTGTTAGCAGAATATGGAATCGGTGGGTTCAGGAAGGTAATACGGAAAGCCGTGCTGGATCCCAACAGCCTCGTATCACTAGCAAAAAATGGTTCAAATGGCTCTGAGCACTATGGGACTTAAAGCTGAGGTCATCAGTCCCCTAGAACTTAGAACTACTTAAACCTAACTAACCTAAGGACATCACACACATCCATGCCCAGGATACACACCATTATCTGGTTCAGTAGTTGAGAGAGCTATCGAGACTCCCATAAGACGTGACATTAAACATAGCCGCCAAGGGCACTTGACTTGCACACTGTTGCCACAGTCCCCAACCGGCTGTGTGGGAGAAGTATTGCGTCAGTGTACCTGCTAGTCTCTCATTCGTCATTACCAGGTGACAGGAATTAAAACAGATGAAGTATTATCAATAAGTGACGTCAAACCTCACCTTCCAGTCCTGGCATTTTCAAACGAGTGCCAGTTACGTTTTTCACTAACTGATATTATGAACAGGAAGAAATAACATTCGACCAATACAAGATCTGAACAAGGCACTGCACCAACAGTAAATACATCCTTGCTTTAACCTTTACAGTGTTTACTTTCCATCAACTGTTAATAGGACGTCAAACGCCAGATACTCGTACTGGGAAAAATTTAAGTCCACTAAAAATAGAAAGAACAGAAACTTTAAGATCCTGCAGCTGTGCATCTACAATATCTGATCAAAATTATGCAGACATCTATTATTGGACGTTAATATAGGGTGCGTCCACCTCTTCGCTTTTATGACGGTTTGAACTCTTTTAATTTGTTGTATGAATGTATGTGGAGGTGTGACAGCCCATTCTCCCTCAATGCCAAAAACCAGAGATTATACTAATTTTGAACGCTGGGATCTGCAATGAAGTCGATGTTGTAGCTCATCTCCAAGATGTTCCATTGGGTTCAGATCGGAACTCTGGGCAGAGCAGTCCGTTGTCCACAAGCAATGGCCCACGGAGATTGCTTTACAATGAAATGTATTGTCATGCTCACACAATAAAATCATGATCTCCGTACTATTCCTTTATTGTAGGCAGTACACAACGCTGTAAAATTTTATATCCTTCCGCATTTAACATTTTCTTAAGCGCAATAAGGGGATCACTCCCTAACCAGGAATAACAAACACCCTTGAACCATAACTCCTTCGTACGTCACTGTAGGGTTACACATGTTAGCTGGTAACGTTCTCCAGGAATTCGCCAAATCCAAACCCTTCCGGCGGATAGGTACCTGGCATAGCGTGATTCATCACTCCAGGTTACTGGTATCCAGCTACGCAGTGTCCAGCTGCCTTCTTCTTTGCACCATCTCGAACGAAGCTTAGCAGTGACTGCACGAATCTGTGGCTTATGAGGAGCTGCTCGACCGTTTTACCACATTATTTTTAACTCCCTATGCACAGTCAATGTGGTAGCTGAAATGCTGATAGAATTTTGGAACTCAAGAGTGATTCCATACGACTTTTTTACAACCACCCTCTCCCAACACGTCACTACATGAGGTCGGCCTGGTTATGGTTTAGATGTGGTTGTCCTTTAGCGTTTCCACTTCACAGTCACATCAACAGTCGACGGAGAAGTCTTAGAAGAGTTGAAATGTCACTGAGGATTTGTTACTCAGGTGACGTACAGCGCCTAGTCCACGTTCAAAGTCACTGAGCAGTCCTGGCCGACACGTTCTGCTTTCACTGTTTCACTGCTGACGTCACAATACTCTCCGTCTCGTTTCATGTTTGTCAGTTCCCTTCTCGTGATGTGTTGTGTGAATGCCCCATTACATAATGATTTACGGGCAGTACATCATAGTATGCAATCCGTGTCCCCTGGTAATGCATAAAGAAGAACCCGTGCACAACGCTTGTTCGGACCATTCTTGAGTACTGTTCGAGTGTTTGGAATCCGCACCTGCCTGAACTGAAAGAAGACATCTAAGCACTGCATCGGCGTACAGACGCATATCTTAACGCTTAGTTCGACCGGAACGAGGGTATTGCTGAATGTTCAGCGAGTTTACACTGAGATCCTTGAAGAAATGAAAATCACCTTTTCATGAAATTCCTCGGAGGAAGTTTATGGAACTATCATTCTGTGGCTCATTGCAATATGTTTTAACGTCCTGCAAAGTTCATCTTGCATTACAATTGTAAGAAAATGTTTCAAATGGCTCTGAGCACTATGGGACGTAACTTCTGAGGTCATCAGTCCCATATAACTTAGAACTACTTAAACCTAACTAACCAAAGGACATCACACACATCCATACCCGAGGCAGGATTCGAACCTGCGACCGCAGAGCGGTTCCGGACTGTAGCGCCTAGAACCACTCGGGCAGTTTGTGGGAGTCCAGTTAGCTGGAGCTTCAGTAACCAAGACAGCCAACTTATTGAAAGTTTCAAGAGCAGCTGTTTCAACAGCCAGGACAGCCTACACAAAACATAGAAAGACATCGTTGTGTAAACGTAATAGTGGGCGCAAATTGAAACTAAATGACGAATTGTGTCAAAACAGTACAAAACTGCGGTGTCTGAAGCGACTGCATCTTCGAGACCCCGTATCTATCGACACTGTCCGTTAAGAACTTCATAAAGCGAATATTTATGGACGAGCTGCTATACCGAAACCGTTAGTGACGTAAATCAACGCAAAGAAATGTAAAACATGTTGCCAGGAGCATAAATCCTGGGCAGCTGATCAGTGGAGCCACGTCATACGGTCCGACGAGTCACGTTTTCGTTATTTCCAACATTGGGCCGGGTCTGGAGAACGCCAAAAGAATACTGATTTCTTGATTCCAACGGTTAAGCATGGAGATGGAAGTGTGATAGTGTGAGCAGCGATATCATGGTATTCTGCTAGTCTCATAATTACCCTCAGAGGCCGTGTTACAGCAACGATTATGTGAACATTTTAGGTGATCAGGTGTCCACCTTGATTCAAATTTTGTATCCCAACAATAATGCCTTATTTGAGAAAGATAAAGCACCCATCCATACAGCCAACACAGTACTACCTTGGTATGGTGAGCATGCAACTGAACTGCAGCGTCTTCCCTGGGCAGCATAGTCCCCGAATTTTTGATCATTGGATGAGTGTGCCGGCCGAAGTGGCCGTGCGGTTAAAGGCGCTGCAGTCTGGAACCGCAAGACCGCTACGCTCGCAGGTTCGAATCCTGCCTCGGGCATGGATGTTTGTGATGTCCTTAGGTTAGTTAGGTTTAACTAGTTCTAAGTTCTAGGGGACTAATGACCTCAGCAGTTGAGTCCCTAATGTGCTCAGAGCCATTTGAACCATTTTTTTTGGATGAGTGTCATAACATTCCGCTGGAGACTATACAACATTATATGCCAGTATTCCAACAAGTATTGCAGCTGTATTACGGGAAAATGTGGGTCCAACCGCATATTAATAAACCATTCCCAGCTAAGTACAGGTGGTCACATCATTTAGCCTGCCCCCTGAGCATGTACATGCAGTTGAAGGAAACTTGCAACAGTGGGCAAAACGGTGGCTCTTACAACATGACAGTCGCGGTCGCGGAAGTCAACGCCGGAAAATTTCTCTCTGACGTATAAGTTCTGTTATTATTATTATTGTTTTCAGTTTTATTTTTGTTACAGTGCTCCAAAGTTTCGCATTTAATGTCACAGTTATTTTTCTTCGGGGATTTGTGTGCATATTATGACTTCATCGGTGATCTCTGACCGTTGACACACATACACAGTTGAATCAAAAATTAGTCAAATATTGTCGTTGCATCGTCGGAGAATGGTTTGCAACCTTGGTCTTACTTGTACAAACGTTTTTACTTAACTACTACCCGTACTTCCATTTGAACTGGATTACTGCACTAAAAACTTGATTTCCCTCTATAATTGTTACCCACCACCCTTTGTACCATTGCCACATTAACTACCCCTTGATGTCTTAGGTGTGTACTGTTAACAGTCGCTATTTCAAGTGGTGATGCACCATAAAGCATTTTTCTCCCCATTCGACACACCACCTGCTCTTTACTTATTACATCTTTCCACTCAATCCTCAACATTCTTCTGCAACACGTTATTTCAAAAAGCTTATTTTCTCTAGTCGTTTGGAACTGCTCTGTCATAACTGTTCACGATATACAAGCCCAGTCAGTTGAGATTAAACTCTCCATCTTTCGATACCTATTCACCGTCATCCTCCTCAGGAAACTCAAATGTTTTAACTCCTGAGGAGGATGGGGGTGACTGTTCTTGAAATATCGGAGGTCTTGTCTCAACTAACGCGGCTATAAAGCTGAGAACAAATACTCCTTCATTTCTCTCGCGTTTCATTTCCACATGAGGGTAAACCAAAAACTTCTGTTTTCATAACTGAGTGAATAGAACCTTCAGCCAGGAGCTTAACAGTAATACACGTATAGATGTTTTAGGGTACCATACAACGATCACAATTTCTTAATGTTAGACCTCCTCTAGATTACCCCTGGACTACAGCACAGACATTGAACTTTGTTAGCAAGATCTTCACTTTAAACAGAAAAATCTTCCTACCTTTTGTATAAATATTAAAAAAGGTAGGAAGATTTTTGTTTAGCAAAAGCGACAAAAAGTAGATTTCTGAGTACGATGGCTCAACACAAAAGTTTTGTCTCAAGTACAGATAGTGATCAGGATCAGTGGACAAAGTTCAAAACCATCGTACAATATGTGTTAGATGAGTATGTGCCAAGCAAGATCGTAAGAGATGGAAAAGAGCCACCGTGGTACAACAACCGAGTTAGAAAACTGTTGCGGAAGCTAAGAGAAATTCACAGCAAACATAAACATAGCCAAAGCCTTGCAGACAAACAAAAATTACACGAAGCAAAATGTAGTGTGAGGAGAGCTATGCGAGAGGCTTTCAATGAATTCGAAAGTAAAGTTCTATGTACTGACTTGGCAGAAAATCCTAAAAAAATTATGTCCTAAGGCAAAGAGGTAGGTGAATCAAAACAAAATGTCCAGACACTCTGTGACCAAATTGGTACTGAAACAGAGGATGACAGACTAAAGGCCGAAATACTAAATGTCTTTTTCTAAAGCTGCTTCACAGAGGAAGACTGCACTGTAGTTCCCTCTCTATATTGTCCCACAGATCACAAAATGGTAGATATCGAAATAGACGACAGAGGGATAGAGAAACAATTAAAATCGCTCAAAAGAGAAAAGGTCGCTGGACCTGACGGGATACCAGTTCGATTTTACACAGAGTACGCGAAGGAATTTGGCCCCATTCTTGCAGCGGTGTACCGTAGGTCTCTAGAAGAGCGTAGCGTTCCAAAGGAATGGAAAAGGGCACAGGTCATCCCCGTTTTCAAGAAGGGACGTCGAGCAGATGTGCAGAACTATAGACCTATATCTATAACGTCGATCAGTTGCAGAATTTTGGAACACCTGTTATGTAAGAGCATATGGGCTATCAGACCAACTGTGTGATTGGATTGAAGAGTTCCTAGATAACAGAACGCAGCATGTCATTCTCAATGGAGTGAAGTCTTCCGAAGTAAGAGTGATTTCAGGTGTGCCGCAGGGAAGTGTCGTAGGACCGTTACTACTCACAATATACATGAATGACCTTGTGGATAACATCGGAAGTTCACTGAGGCTTTTTGCGGATGATGCTGTAGTATATTGAGAGGTTGTAACAATGAAAAATTGTACTGAAATGTAGGAGGATCTGCAACGAATTGACGCATGGTGCAGCGAATGGCAATTGAATCTCAATGTAGACAAGTGTAATGTGCTGCGAATACATAGAAAGAAAGATCCTTTATCATTTAGCTTCAATATAGCTGGTCAGCAACTGGAAGCAGTTAATTCCATAAATTATCTGCGAGTAGGCATTAGGAGTGATTTAAAGTGGAATGATCATATAAAGTTGATCGCTGGTAAAGCAGATGCCAGACTGAGATTCATTGGAAGAATCCTAAGGAAATGCAATCCGAAAACAAAGGAAGTAGGTTACAGTGCACTTGCTCACCCACTGCTTGAATATTGCTCACCAGTGTGGGATTCGTACCAGATAGGGTTGATAGAAGAGATAGAGAAGATCCAACGGAGAGCAGCGCTCTTCGTTACAGGATCACTTAATAATCGCGAAAGCGTTACGGAGATGATAGGTAAACTTCAGTGGAAGGTGGCTCTGAGCACTATGGGACTTAACATCTGTGGTCATCAGTCCCCTAGAACTTAGAACTACTTAAACCTAACTAACCTAAGGACATCACACACATCCATGCCCGAGGCAGGATTCGAACCTGCGACCGTAGCGGTCACGCGGTTCCAGACTGAAACGCCTAAACCGCACGGCCACACCGGCCGGCTCCAGTGGAAGACACTGCAGGAGAGACGCTTGGTATGGGCTTTTGTTGAAGTTTCGAGAACATACCTTCAACGAGAAGTCAAGCAGTATATTGCTTCCTCCTACGTAAATCTCGCGAAGAGACCATGAGGATAAAATCAGAGATTATAGCCCACACAGAGGCATACCGACAATCTTTCTATCCACGAACAATAGGAGACTGGAATACAAGGGAGAACAGATAGAGGTACTCAAAGTGCCCCCCGTCACACACCGTCGGGTGGCTTGCGGATTATGGATGTAGACGTAGATGTAGATGTAGCAAGCTGCGTTACTGTGCGTGCTCATTGCCCTGACTGCCACCAGACTGCAAAGTATTAGTATTACAGCTTTCCGCAGCTGATGAAGACGTCTGAGTCGCTCGTCTAAATATTGTGCATAAAAATTAAATCATAAAGTCCACCCAACAACAGAAAGCAAACCATTAATCGTAGTAAGCTCCAGCTGACAGTCCAGTCACTATCTCGCGATGAGTTTGTGGCCGAGTGCCTCAGGCCAGCCAATTGAATGCTGACGAGAAGAAGGGCAGGAGCGGGGGGCCAAGTTGCGGGGCGGGAACGGCGAACTTGGAGCAGTCTGCTCCGGCCGGCGGGTCGGGCTTACGGCGGCTACAATTTCCCGGATTCGGCGTGGGGCCGGTTGACCGCCGCAGGACTTCGATTAACTCGCGACTAGGAGTAGTTGCCGACCGATAGCGAGGCCTCCTGTAATACCCGTCTGTAAATCTGGCCGCCGAGTTTGACTACAAATCTCGTCTGGACGCTGTTAATCGAGAACGCGTAGCGCCGCCGGCGGAACGGGGTCGGCCTGTGAGACGCGCAGCACCTTGCAGGTGCCTTCAGTGAGTACCTCGCGCAAAGTACAAACGAATAAACTTTCAGTACAATTTAGTTGTTGTAATTTTGAATAGTACTGAGAACAGCACTATAATACACATGGGTGCTTGACCGTTGCTGAACAAGCAAATACTAGGTTGAGAGTCATTGGAAAAATCTTTACGAAGTATTGCTTGTCACTCTGGGACTCTTACCAGGTAGTGTCAATAGAAGTCATTTTTCTCTTTTCTTCTTCTTCTTCTTCTCCTTCCGGCTACTCATTAATGAATGTTAGGGACCATACGATCCCTCATTATTCTATGAACTGCAGTATGTAGTTGTTGTTGTAAGTTTGGTAATCCAATCCACTGCTTTATGTTATCTAACCAACATATTCTACTTCGTCCTTTCCTTATTTTACTTCGACCTTCCCTTCTACTGTCAACTGTGGAAGTTTATATTTGATGTTCCATGAGATAGTTTGTTTCGAAGTTGTTAGCATTTCCTATTGTTTGTGTATTTGTCCCAAAACTTCGGATGAGTTGAGGTGCTCGGGGCTAGATAGCAGTAAGACACGCACTGATCAATGCTGAGATGTGCACACTTTTCGTATTTTCTGGAGAATAACAAGCCACTGGCGAAGTAGTGCTTGAAGAAACCAAAAGATGTAACGTACTGCACCAAAACACAGAACGTCATTTTTGTGCGTTAGTATCATAAGTCACAGTAAGATAGCATCTTGCAGGGGAAACAGCGCGAGTTATTTAGATGAAAACATGCATCGTGATCGTTGGAAGCTGATTGTTTTGAGAGTCAACCCTCGTGCAATGATAAGGTTTTAGGTGTTTATTATCAGAGGCAAGCGACAATAAAATGCAATAGGGTGGCATGCCGTATTGCATGCGTTAATGTGGTTTATCATGAGAATGCGGTAAATATAGCACCCATAAATATTACTTTTAATGAAACAACAAAATATGAGATCATTTATTAACTATTTATCTGGACCCCTTTAATCGTAAACGATTGTTATGCTTGTAATCCTCATCACTAGGTGCCTGCTACAGGGGTTATTATTGTTTACCAGCCATAGCTTCTAAATTGCTGTATTGGTCAGTTTAGAATCGTAGGTTCATCTTCCCAGTAATTTTTTGCACTGTTTTCATTCTGTAAAGAGGAAGACTTAACTCCAAACGTAAATCCTATTAACATTTCAGAGACACTAGTGTTCAAATTTTTTGCCTCAAAGCCTAATTCATTTTTTCTCAGGTACTCTGTCCTCGGAGAATTTCGCGAAACTAATGTCAATGTGGTCGTCCTACACACACGTAATGGATTAGGACTTTAATAGCAAAATATCGTCGTCCTATTCCTATATAGAATATGAAATTCTCTGGTGTCATAGACCTTCTTCCCCATACACCTGCAGTGCATCATGGATCTTATCTATCCCCACTTATCATGAGGCCATAGAGCAAGTTGATGAACTTGCTTGAACTGATGGCAGTATCTTAGATTACGCTGATCAGTGAAGCCAAATGTTAGTACTGAGACTTTGGTGATACACTATGACAAGCCACAGGATTCTGTGTATTTTTTGTTCTTCGTATGGTTTCTCACTATTTGCAGTTATTAAAAATGTTCAGTATCCTGTCAAAAGAATTCCTTAATGTCTGCAGTACCTTATAATACAATAAATGTTCCCCTTACGTCCATCACCCGATTTATGAAATATTTGTAATCTACATATGCCTCCCCTGTAAAATTAACTTACTGTGGCGCTTTCTGTGTGACCCTTTATGTGCATGTTTGATCTACGATCTTCACAAAGCACGTTTCAAGTTACTTTAACTCCTCTACTTCTTTTATTGAAGAGCCACTAAACGGTAGATTTGCATTTCTAAAGCAGTCGGACTATGGTGTGACACTCACAAAATATTTATTTCTCTTATTGATATTCAGACTTAGATTACTGTTGCAACATTCTAGTATGCTGGCTAGTTGCTGAAGATAATCTAAATTATAAACAATCAATTCTGTGTAATCAGAACAGCGAATGTTGTTGATGAAGACTCAGTCATTCCTTAAGTCTTTTTCTATATCACCAAGTGCTTCCTGAAACATATTCTCTGCATACAAACTAAATGACAGAAGTGACAGAATGCATTCATGTCCGACTCTTCTACAGACATTAAGTTGTCGGTTGCCTCTTCATTAAACTTAACATATGCTGTCTGAGTCTAGTATAAATTCTCTCTTCAGTGGATCTCTTTGTGATTTACTTCTATTCTTTTGATAGCATCCGTTGTTTCTGATGTTGTATTCCATCAAAGTCTTGTTCATGAACAGTGGAACATACACTTACGCTTTTAAGCTACTTACAGCATTTTTGCACTAGGACTTACAGAGTAATTACTGCTTCTCTTGTACCCAAACGTTTCCTAAGATACAAAGAAGGGAAGACAAGCAGTGACTCGTTTCGTGGCGGGTACTTCTAATAAGTGAGAGAGCATTGTGAAAATATTCACTGTGTTCTAGCGGCGACGCTAGTTGAGGGGCATTGTGATTCTAGTGTGGTTTACTTCTAAAATTTTTAAATCATAATAACCACGACGAGAAAATCCTAGAAATTAGAGCTCGCCCGTAGTCTTCGAAATAGGCGTTCATCCTATGCACGATTCGCGATTAGAGTATGAAGGGTGGGACGCTATGAGAAACTCGGAAATACACTCTGCCACACACGGTAACGTGGCTTGTGTAATACAGTATAATACATAAAAGCAATCAGAAGAGTGAAGCTAAAGGTGGCCGCATGCAACTCACTGGGACTACGTCAAGAAATATTATTAACGCAGGAATTACTTCTAATCTGTTGAGAAATGCTGAACACCGTGTACGAGAGTGTAAGAATCCACAATAATTATGCACTGCAACAGAGTAGCGTGACACTTATGCTTTGATCATACACGCAAAGTAATAGTGTAGGGCGTGATCAATAGGCGTTCACCTTCTGAATCACACACATCTACACATGAGTGCCACAAACCACAGCACAGTATACCAACAAGGGCGAGTTCTGTAACGTGACTGTTTATGTTCTTCTGTGGTCCAGGGGCCCGTCTTTCTCGGCACCATGTTTTATCCAAGCCAAATTAAGATTTTTTAAAAAAAATAATCAGTTAATTCGTTAGAAGGCTTCCGGTATAAGGAGCTCATTTTGGCGACAACTTTGTCAGAAGAGGTAACAGGAACAGTTAGAGGGGGGTGATGGGGAGAGGAGGCGCGGCGGGTGTGGGGGGAAGAACGCAAAAGACACTGGAAATCAGTACATTTAAAACACATAATGTATATCGACAGAAAATATGTATTGAAAAAGCTTCATGAAGATTTCTCCATCAGCAAAATAATGAAGATAGTCCCTCATTCAGATTTCCGAAAGGAGACTGCCAAGAGGGAGGGGACTGATAGTAAAAGTTTGAAAACGCAACTATAAGGTAAAATTCTACATTCCACAAGTCGGAACTTGGAATGGCAGAAAACGATAAAACTAGAAAATCTGTTAATGGAATAAAGAAACTCTAACTAGAAGCAGTAGGCGCGAGTGAAGTAACTGGAAAGTAGGAAGAGATATATCGTCAGACTAATGTATTGTAATAACAACATTAGCAGAAAACGGTATTACAGCAGTAGGATCCGTTACGAATAGGAATGTAGGGCAAAGAGCAAGTTAGTGTGAACAGTTATGCGTTGCAAATTAATCTCGTCAGATTCGAAACCCAACAGGCATACATGTATACTTAACGATCAGACGCTGAACAAACATGGTATGATAAAACTGGGTAGGTAATCCAGTACGTAAGTGGAGATGAATAATTAACACGACGTATTGGTGCAGTATAGCAGGGGAAGGAATTTAAGGTGAAGTTACATAAGATTACATGGCCGCAAGCGAATACAAGAGACGAGAAATATTCCTTACATTTTTCAATAAATATCAGTTATTAATAGCAAATATTAACAGCAAATACGCTATTTAAATATCACGATAGGGGCAGGTGCACCTGTAAACACAATACGATACAGTACAATAACTGCTTAAATATACAGTGCTCAGACATAGATTCCTAAATCAAGTATTTGATTGTAAGGTGTGTAATGGAGTAGATACAAACTCACATCATTATTTAGTAATGAAAAAAGGACGGTACTGATGTAATGAGGAATTATTAAATGCTTTCGAATTTTTCTGAGTCTGTCGATATTGGGGCATTGAATGACACAGCAGGCAGTTCAGTCGACGAGGGGTGAACATCTCTAAAAGGAGTATTTGCGGAAGTAAAACAGATAAATATATATATTACAAGGCAGCTGTGGAGAAAGTGTGGTTTGCATAACAAACAATCCATTTGATTGACGAAAAAACTATAAAACGGTTTATGAAAATAAAAGAATACCGTTTATGAAAATAAAGAATACACGTATAACCTAAGAATGAAATATAGAGAAGATCCTTGCAAGCTGCAACAAAATATGTGCAGTTAAATTTTCGAAGTATCGAAAGGGAGAGAGTAATCGGAGGGAGCAAGGCAACTACTTGAAAATTTAAAGAAATCTTCCCGAGTTTTGCAAGCAACAAAGTTAACTTTAAAAGTACAAAAGATTTCATAGTTAAGCAGAGGAGAGAGAGGACAGATGTAAAGAGAACATCGTGGGTTTTTGCGAAGCGGAAGAATTTTCTGCCAGCGTAGTAGACGAAGCAGTTAGCGTCAATATGAAGATGACAGGGAATCCCGTATTATGGTTTCCCGTATGTTTGGAAAATTTGCTCTCGAACTAGGCAGAAAGGGTAGGTAACATTCCAGAGGAATTTCTAAAACTATTGTGCGAGTGGTAGATAAACGAAGGAACTGAAAGGAAGATTCAGATGTGGAGGTGAAAGGATAACAATGAAAAAATAAGTTACTAATAACATTCCTATACCCAGTGAAAGTAAAGAAGTATTACTGCGCATACTGACTGAAGAGAACAATCTGCCCAGCACAGATAATGGATTGCGAGCAAGGCAACTATTTAGGTACGGCGAAAATGAGATCGCGACTGATTCAGAATCACTGCTGAGGATCACGGTGTAAACAAAGGCGTCTGCGACATTATAAACCAAATTAAATATAGTGGATGAAGTTATGACGTAAGGACAGAACAGCAGACAATTTACAACGTTTGCAGCCCAGCATAACGGGAAAGTGAAACTTGATCTGTGAAAAAACCAGAGAGGAAGAGAACCGAAGGGTTCGCGACGTACTGTTCAGAAAGGTGGCGAAATTTGAATGGAGGAATGAGCGCATAGGTTTTCCGCAGAACCGGTGAGGAAGTGAAAATGTTGAATTCACTGACTGGTAGAAGGGTAATAAAAGGATAGATCGTGCTACGGCAACAGGGAATAACTTTTGTAGTACCTAACAGAGTTGTAGAGGACGAAAAATGCTGTAGAAGACAGATTATACTGTTTACAACAACAATGGAGTTACTCCGAGATGAAAAGAAGGGCTCAGAGAAATGAATCATGGCTGGCCGCATCGTACCATTCAGAAGACAGAGAACAGGAAAATTTCGTACACATCGTGTTCCGTCATGTTTTATTCTCATGATCCCTGTGCTACATGCGAGATGAAGTGAGATCGTTGCATTTTCCTCGAAAACTAGTTCTCTAAATTAACGCAATAGGATTATATTGGGGCAACGTAGCATTTCTTCCAGTTATTCCCATCTGGATTTCCTTGACGGCTGTCTTGGACTTTCGGGTCGGCTTTATCGTTCTGTTACTGTCTTAGAAGGTATTTGCATGTGGATGTGATAACGACTCGCTGCAGCATAACTTCAGAATTGCTCACTCTAGCGTCTTGCATTACACACTCCATCAACGCTTCCAATAAATGTCGTCTTCGGATTCACATGTTCGTCATATTTCAAGTTTTTTCTTAGTATTACCATTCAGACATCTATACAATGAGACAGACTTGAGAAGCTTACCACTAATCCTCTGAATAGGATACTATCGGAATCCTTCTCTTTCACATTTTCGTTACACCAACTGAAATTTTCTCCGAAGTCGTCAGTGAGAAATCTGATAGCAGCTCACCTTATGTGAAGAATAGTTTACGTGTATTGAGAAGCTGCCTTACTACGCATCGTTATCATTTTGTGAAAAATGCTTCGAGCTGCTGTCATATTATATTTGAGAAAGTACCTCGTACAGTCCTGTCTTAGTGTCGACCCATTTCCTAAGTCTGGAAAGACAGAATCAAGCTCCTTTTTTTTTTTTTTTTTTTTTTTTTTTTTTTTTTTTTTTTTTTTTTTTTTTTTTTTTTTTGTATAGGAGCTAATAATTTGAAATGGAACGGCCTTGCCGCAGTGGAAACACCGGTTCCCGTCAGATCACCGAAGTGCTGTCGGGCGTGGCCGGCACTTGGATAGGTGACCATCCGGATCGCTCTGCGCTGTTGTTTTTCGGGCTGCACTCAGCCTCGTGATGCCAATTGAGGAGCTACTCAACCGAATAGTAGCGGCTTCGGTCAAAGAAAACCATCATAATGACCGGGAGAGCGGTGTGCTGACCACACACCCCTCCTATCCGCATCCTCATCTGAGGATGACACGGAGGCCGGATGGTCCCAATGGGCCACTTGTGGCCTGAAGACGGAGTGCTTTAATAATTTGAAAGGAACTTCTTTCCCTCCTGAACGGTCACAATTTTGTAGTTTAAAATAAGGGTTGGACGTTCAATAAGTAGAGCAACGTATTTTTCTTTTTTTTTTTTTTGTGAAAGTAGGTAGGTTTTAGTCAAGATTTTACTACATCATATATTTCCCATTCTTTCGGCCACAAAACCCGACTTCAACATAGCCTCCGTTCAATGCGATAGCGTTACGGCGCTTTACTGGGACTGTCTGTAGGTTCACAGGGTACAACTATGCTGGTCGACGTCGGAGCTAACGTGTTGCTGCTTTAATAGCCTCCCCATCATTCACGTACTGCTCCCATGGTGGGCACCTTCATAGGGCCAAAAACAAGAAAGTCTGAAGTTGCGATCGCCGGGCCGTAGGATGGATGACGAACACGACGAAGTAGCTTCTTTAATTTCCTGAAGGGAACACAGTACACTTCAGAGTTGACTGTTGCACTACGAGGGTGGACATCAAACAGAATAACAACTTCAGTCTCCCAGAAGACGATCGCCATTCCTTTTTCCGGCTGAGACTGCTGCTATATCTCCCAGGGGGAGATGCTTCATAAGATATAATAAGACGCAGATAATCAACAACAACAGTTCATTACGACCACAGTAGAGAGATTAAATAACAAAGGAAAACTATTCTCCATATAAACTAATACAACTTATCGGACACTAATAAGCATATGGCTGGAACACACAGCGAAAAAAGTATGCCACCGATAATCCCTAAAGAAGGAGGCTGCGTGTTCGGCGTAATTGGCCAGTAGGTACCTCTTGGTATATCGCTGAGGTGGCCCGCGACCGGCTCTAACTGAAGGTGTACTAAGAGGTTGCGCACGAATTCTCCCAGAGCTCCAGTAGACTGAACTGCCGACGTGCTGGCTTGCGCCGCCCAACCGAGCAGGGTTGTGGAGGAAATACGTCCCTGTTACGGAGACCTCTGGTGCCACTTCTTCCGCCACCTCTCGTCCTTGTTGCGATCGACGCAGATCGCAGAGGCAACGCCTAGTACATATACAAACCCGTCATGCTTCAATGTCTGGGTGGTTGCCAATCCCTTTAGGCAAACCGTAGATACACGGCATCCCTATCCCGCAAGATGATGAGAAATCCAGTAGTTGATTACGGTGTCACGCTGATTTCCCCGGAGTCAACAGGGACCCCAGGCGGATGTGGATCCCGAGTACTCTGGACGACGTCCATTAATGTTGGCCCAGGGGTGGGCACTGGAAGACAGTCCTCCACAGGTGAAGACAAAACGGCTGTTGGAAGTGGTGCCTGGGCAACAGCGTCCTGGTATGGAGCAGATGAATCTGGAACAAGGAAAGGCCCTGCGTCTATGTCAGTTTCCTACGGTTGTTTCCCGGGGTGGACATGGTTCAAATGTTTGCGACAGTGCAAACCACCATGGAATCGTACTTTGATCATCACCTGATCCTTAAAGACTCGAATTAACCGCTCCACCACGCCATTGGATGCCAAGTGGAAAGACGCTGCCAGGACAATAGCAATCCCATTGGATGCACAGAAGGACGGGCCCTCGGTGGACGTAAACTGAGGCCCAATTTCTGTGACTTGTGTTTCTGCCAGGCCTTCAATCTCGAAGTAGCAGGTCAGTGCATCAGTAACATGGTGTGATGATGTAGAAGATATCTTGGAGATGCCTGGAAACCAGATCCAGCGTCTGCCACGATGAACCACGAATGGATGAGAAAAGGGCCAACAAAATCCAAGTGTAGTCGTGACCTTGACGTCGATGTCCCAGAAAATAATGACTCCATGGGATTCCTTGCTTGCTTTTGCAAGATGTGAAAGTGGCCACCAAGGCAACAAGATCACAGTCTATAGCTCTGCAATATAGGTGTTACCATGCGAGGTGTTTTCCCGGCAAGTGACCACAGTGATCTTGGTGGAGCATCTGTAGAATCTGCCGGGAAGAGAGGATGGGATTAACATTAGAGTTCGGCCATTTTCGCTGTGAAGCAACAATACACCATTGAGGGCATATAATTAATGCCAGAAATGCCAATAACACTGAACGTCTGGGTCGTCTGTCAGCTGTCTGTCCAGTGGCCTTCCCTGCTGCACCAGTGGGAAAAATTCGCGAAGAACCACGTCCTCCACAGAATGCTGTGCCACGGGCTCCGCATCGATAGGGAGTGAGGCGAGAGCTGCTAAGTCAAAGTAGGTCGGCATTGGCATGCTGAGTCGTAGAATGGTACTGAATTTTGTAGGAATAAATGGCGAGAAACAGAGCCCATGGTTGAATGTGGCCAGCCGAATTTCCTGGGATGTTCGCATCAGCGTCGAACTGTGGCAGCAGTGGTTTCTGGTCTGTCAGTTGGATAAACTCATGATGGGATTTTTTAAACCAAAGATAATAGCCAGGGTTTCAACATGTCCATAGTTGGACTGGAACAGTGTCAGCTTCTTCAAGAGAAGGGTGACCGGTCGTGCTACCCCATTGGCTGTAAACGAGAGGATGGCTCTTATACCGTAATCAGGTGCGCCTGCCGTGACAAACGTAGGAAGTTACAGTTGGGCTGTATTAGCGCATGCCTAAGGGTCAAGAAATTGCTTTTGCAAGTCGTGTTACAATTCCACATATTCCACCTTGGAGCGTCGCAATCCATTCCTGATAGGACTGATCTTGTTGCATATGGCAGCTGAAAAATTTGTTCAGCGATGGAGCAACGTGTAACTGAGATTAAAATGTCTTTGCAAGCATTATTTTACTTTCTCTTATGATTTGGTATGCAATTCTATTTCAGGTTAATTAGTGAAAAAGTAGGTAAACCTCCGGTCTTACATAGACGACGAGAATCGCCATTAAATGGGCGTTGCCTGAGATATCAAACGCCGGAAAATTCCGCTCAAGGCGCGCCACACAGTTCGCCCAAAGTTCGGCTTCCTTGTCAAACGGGGGAAGGGGTG
Organism: Schistocerca americana; assembly: GCF_021461395.2. NCBI lineage: Eukaryota > Metazoa > Arthropoda > Insecta > Orthoptera > Acrididae > Schistocerca > Schistocerca americana. The sequence continues at coordinate 457,486,482 of NC_060123.1, forward strand.
AGGATGCGCCGCGAAGCCCTCAGCCTCAAGATTTGGCCTAGAAGGGCGTTGGGAGCCATCGGTGAAAGCTGCTGTAAAGCTCACTACAGTGGCGACCAAACCTTGCACGACCTGCTGCATGTCCTGCACAAAGAGCAACGTTTGTTGCGTCGTGTCAAGGAATTTTCATTTGCATGAGATCGTCAATAAGCGAAATTGGCGCATTTGGTGGACTGAGAAGCTGCATTTGGCGATCGAGACGTCTCTTCACCGTTACAGGGTAAGTGGGTGGTGTGGGATTTCCAGTCACGGAATAATCGGCGCGATATTCCTTGACGACACAGTGACTACCGAACGGTACGTGAAGGTTCTGGAAGATGATTTCATCCCCATTATCCAAAGTTACACTGGTTTTGACATGATGTGGTTCATGCAAGAAATTCGACCCCATCGAGGCAGGAGAGTGATTTATATTCAGCAGGAGCACTTTGAGGACCGCATTCTTGCTCTGGGTTACCCAGAGGCCACTGGCACCGTTGCCGAGCTGAAAACAGCCGTTCAAGACATCAACAGTATCGATGTCCCGACACTTCAACGAGTCATGCAGAATTTCGCTGTTTGTCTGCGCCACATCATCGCAAATGATGGCAGGCATATCGAACATGTTATAATCTAAATCCGAGTATGCGTAGTGACATTTACATGTTTAATAAAGTGTGTGTGCGCAGTAGTTTGTAACTAATTTACGTCTCTTTTCATATTATTCAATAATTTCCACCTTGTACCTTGTCACCACTGCTATATTCTCTACAGGGAGGTGCTTGATAAGATATAATAGGACACATGTAACCCAGAAGAAGGTTTCATTACGAGCACAGAAGAGATATTAAATAACAAAGGAAAACTCTTCTCAATAAAAATTAATTCAACTTATCAGACACTAACAGGCATAGGTTTGTTGACACAACGACTAAACGCAGTTAGGCGTGAAGACTATGCCACTGATAATCCCTAACGACGGGGGCTGGGTGTTCGGCGTAGTTGGTCAACAGCTACGTCTTGGGATATCGCTGAGGTGGCCTCTGGCCGGGCTCCGTCTAATCGGCTGTTAAGAGGCTGCACATGAATTGGACCAGAGCTCCAGTGGAGCGAACTGCGGACCTGTTGGCTTGCGCCGTCGTATGTAGCCTCGATGTGAAGGAATTTTTTTCGATCCAGTTCTGATCACATGACACAGTGGAGAAAATAGGTCTCTGGCACGTAGGACCTCTCTTGGCGCTTGTTCTGCCGTCTGTCGTCCTTGTTGTGATTGACGGAGTCCGCGGAGGCAAATCAATGATGCTTCAGTGTCAGAGTGGATGTCGATCCCTTTAGGCGAAGGCGGGTACTTTCTCATAAGAGGGGAGGTGGTGCGGCGCCACTCCATGGACTGCCGTTTTGTTTCCTTTTCTAAATGATGAACCCGTCTTTCGTCTGTGACAACGTTCAACAAAAAAAAGTCACTAGCATCGTGATGCTCACACAGTTCCTCTCAAATGGTCGTTCGTTGTTTCTTATAGCCGAGGAACCCGGCACACACATAGCTCTGAGTATTGTAAGTGGTGGACGACTGTGGCAGCACTATAAACACTGACGTCCAGTTGTGCAGTGACGTGTTTCATATGTGATCCGTCGATCACCTAGAATGAGCGTGTCCGCAAGTTCCATGACTGTGGGAGAGACAGATTTGTGCGGCAAGCCAGCACACTTGATATCGGAACAGGCTTGTGGGACGTTGCTGCGACCCATCGACTGACTATGCCTTTGTTCACTGGTAGGTCTACGTAGACATTTTGCAAGTACTTACGAGTACCTGCGATGCTCTGGTAGTCTGCCGAAAGAAACTTACCAATAGATCTTTGCTTGGAACACATCTCCAGTAAAGACGTCATCTTGATGGCTACGTATAGCGTTGGCACTGATCCGAACTTCATGAAACTACAGGGGCTGAAGCAGAAATATTCCCATTAAAAATTCAGAATTTCTTCAACGTAACTCGGACGAGATAAGAAATGTCTTATATTACCTCCAGAACGCCTCTCGCACGTGCTACCGTCCTGCAACGGGGGGACTTGGGTATTGGAATGAAATAACTTTCTTTCGCCCTTTTTCGCTTTTCATGAACGTTAGTAACATACATTCATTTCACACGGCCGATTATCAGAAGTAGGAGGAACGACAATAGGAAGAAGGAACTATCAGTAATCAGAAAGAAATGGAAGACATTAACCACACGAGCAAATACTAGCGTTCTGTATGAAGCCATTCCGAGTCAGAGTCGAAATGCCAGTAGCTCTGCACAAACTGGTGGACAGTAGCAGCATTTCATTTCGGCCAAGAGCTTTAGTTGTCTAGATCCGTGTTACATACAACCACAGACGAAGCCTTTCTCTTAAGTCGCGGTGGGCCGTGGCAGCTGTGGCTGTGACATAACTATCCAAGGTCTATGCCACGACCTCGTTGTTGTGATTGCTTGGCACTGGTGTTAGCTTCACGTTCACATATCTCATTGCCCTGCACCAAACTTGCTGTTGTGGTCACTCACTGGAATAGTTCCATACTTTCTTCCGCCCCCTAGGGCTGGTTAAAGTAGGAGATAGTACTGCTAGAATGTAGGAAATAATATCCCATTAAAATACGTGGGAAAACAAACCGTTTTTGAGTATGAGACGTATTACGGCGGTTATGAAAGATCAGTTCTCTGTTGTGTAGGCTGTTTGTGTTTCGATAAACTGATGCATCCCTTAGACTTGTTGCAAATGCGAAACCATGGAGAAAATGTTCGAGACATTTATTACGCCAAGCACTGTTTCTCCCTCGAATTCCTAGTGCTATGCGTCAAAGTCACCTCCATTTTGTTTATTATGATGTTACAGGTAAGTTTCGGATTAACTGAAGAGATATCACACAAGTATTTGGTGAGCAGACAAAGCTTTTTTTAATTAAGACCGATTTAGCATTACAGAGAAACGGGAAAAGCATGCATGATCTACATTCCGCAAGATTTACACGAGATTATTGAATCAGCTAATGCTGCGAACCCATTCCTGTCTTCTTTGCTTTTAAAGATGCTCCGAAACATTGTTTTCAACAAAGGCGTGTGTCTCCAAATGCAAAATGATCAATATGTCTCACATTTATCCATCTCAAATATCTATTAAAAATCCTTACTTAGATACAGAATAATTGGAAAATGTCAGTGTGTTTAAAAAGAAAGAACCATGTCTGATTTATGATATGACCTACTTCATCTGAAAGATCTTCCATGTCTATAAGTTGTAAACTAGAAAGATATGTTAACGATGTTGTCGTTTCGTCCTCAACATCACAGGGATTCCTACAGTTAACCTTGTTACATCTGATCCCAACAATGGAATTACATTAGAAACTAAAGTCGTTACAGATTAATTTTTCCCTTGAGTTTTTCATTGCCCTCTTGTCAACAGTTTAAAAGATATGAGAAGCTGTTTTCATTGAGTGCAGTTCTACTAGGTAAAACCTTACTGCTGTATTTCTGTACTTGTATTACCAATAATAAAACGTAGTGCCCCAGTATTAATTGCACTTGAATCATAAACCTTCTCATTGGCACTTAGGGCTGGTCGGTCCCTCGGTATAGCACATAGAGTGTCATGAATATTTTATTTATTTTCTCATACACTGAGGCGACGAAAACATGGTTCAAATGGCTCTATGGGACTTAACTTCTGAGGTCATCAGTCCCCTAGAACTTAGAACTACGTAAACCTAACTAACCCAAGGATATCACACACATCCATGCCCGAGACAGGATTCGAACCTACGACCGTAGCGGTCGCGCGGCACCAGACTGTAGCGCCTAGAACCGCTCGGCCACCCCGGCCGGCTGAGTTGATGAAGGTCATGAGAAACGTCCTTTTGTCAGGCGTGGTGCAGAAGCTCAGCATGGCGTGGACTCAACAAATCCCTCGGGTCCCCTGCAGAAACACTAAGCCATCCTGCGTCTACAACCAAATATTTGCAAATATTTTGCCTGTGTAAATTTTGTGCATGAACTGACCTCTCCATTATGTCCAATAAATGTTCATTGGGATTCATTTCGGGCGATCTGCGTAATCAAATCATTCACTAGAATTCTCCAGAAGGTTGTTCAAACCAGTCGCGAGCAACGGTGGCCTAGTGACATGGCGCATTGTCATCCGTAAAAATTCCATAGTTGTTTTGGGAACATGAAGTCCATGAACGGCTGAAAATTGTCTCCAAGTAGCAGGGAAGAGCCATTTCCCATCAATGATGCATGTAAAAGCAGCTCGCACCATTATGGAGCCACCACCAGCCTCTACAGTGCCATGTTGACAACTTGGGTCCATGGCTTCTTAGGGTCTGCGCCACACTCGTACTCCACCATCAGCTCTTAATAATTGAAATCGGGCTCATCTGGTCACGCCATGGTTTTCCAGTCCTCTAGGGTCCAACCGATGTGGTATCGAGCCCAGGAGAGGTGCTGCAGGCAATGTCGTGCTGTTACCAAAGACACTCACATCGGTCGCCTGCTGCCACAGCCCATGAACGCCAGATTTCGCCGCATTGTCACAGCGGATACGTTCGTCTTAATCTCACATTGATTTCCACGGTTATTTAACGCGGTGTTACTTATCTGTTAGCTCCGACGACGCTAAGCGAACGCCGCTCCTCTGGGTCGTTAAGTGAAGGCTGTCGGCCACTACGTTGTCCATGGTGAGATAATGTCTTATATTTGATGTTCTCGGCACTCTTCATACTGTGGATCTCGGAATACTGAATTCGCTTACGATATCCAAAGTAGTGCTCCCTGCCGCCGTTGGATAAGCAGCTGAGCAGCAAGTCGTATACTCCTAAAAAATGGACAAATGGCTCTGAGCACTATGGGACTTAACATCTATGGTCATCAGTCCCCTAGAACTTAGAACTACTTAAACCTAACTAACCTAAGGACAGCACACAACACCCAGCCATCACGAGGCAGAGAAAATCCCTGACCCCGCCGGGAATCGAACCCGGGAACCCGGGCGTGGGAAGCGAGAACGCTACCGCACGACCACGAGATGCGGGCGTATACTCCTAGCTCACTCGTTTGTTACATAGTTTAATTCTTAATTTCTTTGCGTGTTTTTGGTACTTGCATTGTTTAATTCATAAATTTCGGGCGTATTATAGTATTTGAGAGTTGTAGCATCGCGTTTTAGTACCTGAATAGTGTAAATTCGCGTAGTCGTTTGTCTACTGTTTTTGTTTCGAACGGCCAGTGTCGGTTGGTCACAGTCAGTGTGCTCCCTGCCGCCGTTGGATAAGCAGCTGAGCAGCAAGTCGTATACTCGTAGCTCACTCGTTTGTTACATAGTTTAATTCTTAATTTCCTTGCGTGTTTTTGGTACTTGCACTGTTTAATTCATAAATTTCGGGCGTATTATAGTATTTGAGAGTTGTAGCATCGCGTTTTAGTACCTGAATAGTGTAAATTCGCGTAGTCGTTTGTCTACTGTTTTTGTTTCGAACGGCCAGTGTCGGTTGGTCACAGTCAGTGTGCTCCCTGCCGCCGTTGGATAAGCAGCTGAGCAGCAAGTCGTATACTCGTAGCTCACTCGTTTGTTACATAGTTTAATTCTTAATTTCTTTGCGTGTTTTTGGTACTTGCATTGTTTAATTCATAAATTTCGGGCGTATTATAGTATTTGAGAGTTGTAGCATCGCGTTTTAGTACCTGAATAGTGTAAATTCGCGTAGTCGTTTGTCTACTGTTTTTGTTTCGAACGGCCAGTGTCGGTTGGTCACAGTCAGTGTGCTCCCTGCCGCCGTTGGATAAGCAGCTGAGCAGCAAGTCGTATACTCGTAGCTCACTCGTTAGTTACATAGTTTAATTCTTAATTTCTTTGCGTGTTTTTGGTACTTGCATTGTTTAATTCATAAATTTCGGGCGTATTATAGTATTTGAGAGTTGTAGCATCGCGTTTTAGTACCTGAATAGTGTGAATTCGCGTAGTCGTTTGTCTACTGTTTTTGTTTCGAACGGCCAGTGTCGGTTGGTCACAGTCAGTGTGCTCCCTGCCGCCGTTGGATAAGCAGCTGAGCAGCAAGTCGTATACTCCTAGCTCACTCGTTTTTTACATAGTTTATTTCTTAATTTCTTTGCGTGTTTTTGGTACTTGCATTGTTTAATTCATAAATTTCGGGCGTTTTATAGTATTTGAGAGTGTAGCATCGCGTTTTAGTACCTGAATAGTGTAATTTCGCTTAGTCTCCTTCCGCCGCCGAGCAGTGTCAGCAGTGCGCAAGTAGCAGCATTACTGCATTTACTAGGCAATCTTGTATTTTAATAACCGTTTAAATTTTGTCGATTTGTTTGCACTCTCTGTAGATTAGTTCAGACGTTTTTTGCAAAACAGTTTTTAGCATGGATAGGGACTGCAACTGCTGTGTTCGGATGCAGGCTGAGTTGGCATCCCTTCGCTCCCAGCTTCAGGCAGTGTTGGCTTCGGTCACACAGCTTGAGGCTGTTGCCAATGGGCATCACTGTGGGGGTCCGGATGGGGGTTTGTCGGGGACGGCCAGCTCGTCCCACGCATCCCCTGATCGGACTACGACTGTGGTTGCCCGGGATACTGCCCGCATTGAGGCTGATCCCTCACCTGTGGTAGAGTGGGAGGTCGTTTCAAGGTGTGGCAGGGGGCGAAAGACATTCTGGAGGGCTGAACGGAAAGCCTCTCCAGTTTGTCTGACGAACCGGTTTCAGGCTCTGTCTCAGGCTGATACTGATCTTCAGCCTGACATGGCTGCTTGTCCTGTTCCAGAGGTTGCACCTCAGTCTGCAAGATCCGGGCAGTTGCAGAGGGTGGGCTTACTGGTAGTTGGGAGCTCCAACGTCAGACGCGTAATGGGGCCCCTTAGGGAAATGGCAGCAAGAGAGGGGAAGAAAACCAATGTGCATTCCGTGTGCATACCGGGGGGAGTCATTCCAGATGTGGAAAGGGTCCTTCCGGATGCCATGAAGGGTACAGGGTGCACCCATCTGCAGGTGGTCGCTCATGTCGGCACCAATGATGTGTGTCGCTATGGATCGGAGGATATCCTCTCTGGCTTCCGGCGGCTATCTGATTTGGTGAGACTGCCAGTCTCGCTAGCGGGATGAAAGCAGAGCTCACCATCTGCAGCATCGTCGGCAGGACTGACTGCGGACCTTTGGTACAGAGCCGAGTGGAGGGTCTGAATCAGAGGCTGAGACGGTTCTGCGACCGTGTGGGCTGCAGATTCCTCGACTTGCGCCATACGGTGGTGGGGTTTCGGGTTCCGCTGGATACGTCAAGAGTCCACTACACGCAACAAGCGGCTACACGGGTAGCAGGGGTTGTGTGGCGTGGGCTGGGCGGTTTTTAAGGTTAGATGGCCTTGGGCAAGTACAGAAAGGGCAACAGCCTCAACGGGTGCGGGGCAAAGTCAGGACATGCGGGTACCAAGCAGCAATCGGTATTGTAATTGTCAACTGTCGAAGCTGCGTTGGTAAAGTACCGGAACTTCAAGCGCTGATAGAAAGCACCGAAGCTGAAGTCGTTATAGGTACAGAAAGCTGGCTTAAGCCAGAGATAAATTCTGCCGAAATTTTTACAAAGGTACAGACGGTGTTTAGAAAGGATAGATTGCATGCAACCGGTGGTGGAGTGTTCGTCGCTGTTAGTAGTAGTTTATCCTGTAGTGAAGAAGAAGTGGATAGTTCTTGTGAATTATTATGGGTGGAGGTTACACTAAACAACCGAACTAGGTTAATAATTGGCTCCTTTTACCGACCTCCCGACTCAGCAGCATTAGTGGCAGAACAGCTGAGAGAAAATTTGGAATACATTTCACATAAATTTTCTCAGCATGTTATAGTCTTAGGTGGAGATTTCAATTTACCAGATATAGACTGGGACACTCAGATGTTTAGGACGGGTGGTAGGGACAGAGCATCGAATGACATTATACTGAGTGCACTATCCGAAAATTACCTCGAGCAATTAAACAGAGAACCGACTCGTGGAGATAACATCTTGGACCTACTGATAACAAACAGACCCGAACTTTTCGACTCTGTATGCACAGAACAGGGAATCAGTGATCATAAGGCCGTTGCAGCATCCCTGAATATGGAAGTTAATAGGAACACAAAAAAAGGGAGGAAGGTTTATCTGTTTAGCAAGAGTAATAGAAGGCAGATTTCAGACTACCTAACAGATCAAAACGAAAATTCCTGTTCCGACACTGACAATGTTGAGTGTTTATGGAAAAAGTTCAAGGCAATCGTAAAATGCGTTTTAGACAGGTACGTGCCGAGTAAAACTGTGAGGGACGGGAAAAATCCACCGTGGTACAACAACAAAGTTAGGAAACTACTGCGAAAGCAAAGAGAGCTCCACTCCAAGTTTAAACGCAGCCAAAACCTCTCAGACAAACAGAAGCTAAACGATGTCAAAGTTAGCGTAAGGAGGGCTAAGCGTGAAGCGCTCAGTGAATTCTAAAGTAAAATTCTATGTACCGACTTGACAGAAAATCCTAGGAAGTTCTGGTCTTACGTTAAATCAGTAAGTGGCTCGAAACAGCATATCCAGACACTACGGGATGATGATGGCATTGAAACAGAGGATGACACGCGTAAAGCTGAAATACTAAACACCTTTTTCCAAAGCTGTTTCACAGAGGAAGACCGCACTGCAGCTCCTTCTCTAAATCCTCGCACAAACGAAAAGATGACTGACATCGAAATAAGTGTCCAAGGAATAGAAAAGCAACTGGAATCACTCAATAGAGGAAAGTCCACTGGACCTGATGGGATACCAATTCGATTCTACACAGAGTACGCGAAAGAACTTGCCCCCCTTCTAACAGCCGTGTACCGCAAGTCTCTAGAGGAACGGAGGGTTCCAAATGATTGGAAAAGAGCACAGGTAGTCCCAGTCTTCAAGAAGGGTCGTCGAGCAGATGCGCAAAACTATAGACCTATATCTCTGACGTCGATCAGTTGTAGAATTTTAGAACATGTTTTTTGCTCGCGTATCATGTCATTTCTGGAAACCCAGAATCTACTATGTAGGAATCAACATGGATTCCGGAAACAGCGATCGTGTGAGACCCAACTCGCTTTATTTGTTCATGAGACCCAGAAAATATTAGATACAGGCTCCCAGGTAGATGCTATTTTTCTTGACTTCCGGAAGGCGTTCGATACAGTTCCACACTGTCGCCTGATAAACAAAGTAAGAGCCTATGGAATATCAGACCAGCTGTGTGGCTGGATTGAAGAGTTTTTAGCAGACAGAACACAGCATGTTGTTATCAATGGAGAGACGTCTACAGACGTTAAAGTAACCTCTGGCGTGCCACAGGGGAGTGTTATGGGACCATTGCTGTTCACAATATATATAAATGACCTAGTAGATAGTGTCGGAAGTTCCATGCGGCTTTTCGCGGATGATGCTGTAGTATACAGAGAAGTTGCAACATTAGAAAATTGTAGCGAAATGCAGGAAGATCTGCAGCGGACAGGCACTTGGTGCAGGGAGTGGCAACTGACCCTTAACATAGACAAATGTAATGTATTGCGAATACATAGAAAGAAGGATCCTTTATTGTATGATTATATGATAGCGGAACAAACAATGGTAGCAGTTACTTCTGTAAAATATCTGGGAGTATGCGTGCGGAACGATTTGAAGTGAAATGATCATATAAAATTAATTGTTGGTAACGCAGGTACCAGGTTGAGATTCATTGGAAGAGTGCTTAGAAAATGTAGTCCATCAACGAAGGAGGTGGCTTACAAAACACTCGTTCGGCCTATACTTGAGTATTGCTCATCAGTGTGGGATCCGTATCAGATCGGTCTGACGGAGGAGATAGAGAAGATCCAAAGAAGAGCGGCGCGGTTCGTCACAGGGTTATTTGGTAACCGTGATAGCGTTGCGGAGATGTTTAATAAACTCAAGTGGCAGACTCTGCAAGAGAGGCGCTCTGCATCGCGATGTAGCTTGCTCGCCAGGTTTCGAGGGGGTGCGTTTCTGGATGAGGTATCGAATATATTGCTTCCCCCTACTTATACCTTCCGAGGAGATCACGAATGTAAAATTAGAGAGATTAGAGCGCGCACGGAGGCTTTCAGACAGTCGTTCTTCCCGCGAACCATACGCGACTGGAACAGGAAAGGGAGGTAATGACAGTGGCACGCAAAGTGCCCTCCGCCACACACCGTTAGGTGGCTTGCGGAGTATCAATGTAGATGTAGATGTAGAATGTCCCATGCGTCTAGCTTCATCTATCTTCCACGTTCTAGTTACGTTAATTCCCTCTGTGAGGCCATAATCACGTCGAAAACCTTATCATATGGATCATCTGTTTATAAATTACAATTCCACCAATGCGCTGTCCTTTTATATCTTGTGTACTCGATCCTACCACGATATGTGCATATCGCTATCCCATGACATTTGTTGTCTCATTATATGTTTGATTATTTTTTGCTGTGTTGAGATGAGTAGCATAACTCTGTGGTGTCAGAATACCTTCTCCATACCATTTTTTGAATGAAACTAAGTTAGGTATAAAAGAGATACGTTGCTTTCTGATTCTCCTGTGTATGTGAGAGTTGTCACTTAGAACACTTGTCATTTCGACTCTTCGGTCGTCTTTCTACTTAGTCCTGTGGCCTTAGTCCTGTGGCTGTGATACTGTAGTCAGATGTGGCACACACATCCGCCTCGTACATTAGTCATTCCGTACCTATCGATTAGTGGTCGTGCTGACGTCAGAACAAGATTAGTGCTTCCGTGAAGGGTGAAACACTACAAAATTTAAATGGAGCTCTATTATTCAACACTGGAAAGGGCCCAGATGGTATTGTGCCATGATTGTAACCAGCAGCCGGCCGGAGTGCCCGAGCGGTTCTAGGCGCTACAGTCTGGAGCCGCGCGACCGCTGCGATCGCAGGTTCGAATCCTGCCTCGGGCATGGATGTGTGTGATGTCCTTAGGTTAGTTAGGTTTAAGTAGTTCTAAGTTCTAGGGGACTGATGGCCTGAGATGTTAAGTCCCATAGTGCTCAGAGCCATTTGAACAATTTGTAACCAGCAGCGATATTCGAGAGCAAGTATCACGTACGCCGATCGCATTTCTCAGTACCCCATTCCACCTATGGAAAGAAAAGAAGAAATTTTAGCAGATATAGAGAGACATGTGACCTTTCGCAAAACAGACAAGAGGTCCTGGTAGACCCTGCACAGTTTAGAAACTGGATATGGAGGGGCGAATGTTGTAAGGAGGAAATGATGATGCGAGCAGTTACTTTGTACAGCGTGAGCAAGCTGTCATACGGAGTGCTGCAAACCAGTAGTCTACGCTTGCAATTTACTGAATAATGAAGCGTTATTCACACGGAGAGGGGCGATAATTATCAGAGAGGGATCTTGGTTTCCCACAACAATCATGTGTGGACATACTTCAGTCGTCGAGCGTGCATTCGAACAGAGAATTAAGTTCGCTTTAGTATCAGTGTGTAGTAAGAATTTATGAGTGAAGTGGATTTTGGATGTGTATGACGAGGTACGACTACATACGAAATGTTTGATAAACAATGGATTGGTTGAAAGTCTCTTCTAACATGGCCTCCTTGTTCACCCGTTCCCTTACATTTCTGAACATGGGAACACTTAAAGGCTTTGGTGTATTCCACACTTCTACAGAACGGGCGCACACTACAGTTAAGTTTGTGTAAAGCATGTGACCAGATCAGAGGGCAGTCATGTGGATCGGCACGAATTTGTGATTCTTTGAGAAGCAAGGTTGCAGGATGTGTACGAATGAGCGGTCATCTAACTGACCACCTCCTGTAGGCCCCACAGACAGATGGCTGTCTTCGTACAAAATGCCCCTACACCAGCAAATATTAAGTTTCTGGACATGCATCTTGTGGGTGTATGCGTGAATGACTCCGCGAATACTGCATGGAAGTATTGTCTTCTAAATTTTGTTTATAAATGTAATAAACGTGGAGATCGATAATTCAGCCAACTAATATAACGCAGGCTCAAGTTATTGTTGTAAAAATTTGAATACTTCGTTGAGGCTAACTGTTGACTTGTGTGCACTACACCACACTCTGGCGTTCAGTGCCTTAGGGCCGGTTGGAACTGGACGTCAATACAGCGTGGCGGAAGGACACGTCACCGACAAATGTTGGTGTTCATCAACCCAAAGTTACTTGGCTTGGTCCCGTATCGAACAGCTTCAGTGAGTTTATGAGACAAAATCCGTGACACAAAAAGTAGGAATAAAGTATGAGAATGAAGCCGCTAGCGGTGATAGAGATTTATAACGAACAAACCATGTTCTTGTTGAGAAAGGTAATATCGTAAATTTTCCACATTACGTAGAAGTTCCATGCGAGATTGTTAGGGCAAGACTCAGTATGTGGGAAGGCATAAAGGTGTAATTGGACGACTAGACTCACTCCACACATGTAACCGGAAACCTAGATAAAAACTCTGTTTGCTAGTGCAGAGGTTCCCCAATTTTACTGTCGTCATCGGAGGAGATTTTAATCATCCATAATTTTATTGAGCCGGCCGAAGTGGCCGTGCGGTTAAAGGCGCTGCAGTCTGGAACCGCAAGACCGCTACGGTCGCAGGTTCGAATCCTGTCTCGGACATGGATGTTTGTAATGTCCTTAGGTTAGTTAGGTTTAACTAGTTCTAAGTTCTAGGGGACTAATGACCTCAGCAGTTGAGTCCCATAGTGCTCAGAGCCATTTGAATCATTTTTTTATTTTATTGAGATTCATTCTCCTGACTTGTTTTACGCGGACCGCCATGACGTCCTGTCTTGTACGAACCACTTCACGTCAGCCGATTACTTGCATCCAACGTCCTAAAATTTTTAATTTCTGGATGTAAACAGTCTTCACTCTCTACAGCTCCCTCTCCTATTGGAAGTTACTCCCTGATGTCTCAGCGCATCTCTTACCACATTCTTATTGCCAATGTTCCCCAAATTTTCTTTCGTCGCCGATTCTGCGGGCAACCTCATTTCTTATCAGTCCAACTAATTTTAAAAGTCATTTTATAGCACCACATTCCAAACATTGCCAATATGTTTTTTTCTCGTTTCCTCTTTTTCTCGTTTCCTCATAATCCATAATTGACTTAAATACAATTCTGTGCTTAAAACGTACTTTCTAAGAAATATTTTCCTCAAATTAAGGTTGGAGTTTGATACTAGTACACTTCTTTTCACCAGGAATTCCCCTTTCGCCTTTGCTAGTCTGCCCTTTAGGTCCTCCTTGCTCTATCCGTAATATGTCAAATTATTTGCAAGGTAGCGGAAGTGTTCATTTCTTATACTTGTCGCTCAGCAGTCGTCGCTAGTCACTTACCTACTGCTCCTCAAACTTCCGCCGTTCTTACTTTTACAGTAAATTCATAATGTGTGCTCATTAGTCTCCTCGTTCTAATCAGCAGGTCCTTCGACTGCTTCCCACTTTCTCTGAGTATAAGAATGTCATCAGCAAATCGCATCATTGGTACTTTTTCGCCATGTATTTTCGTCCAAGTCCTGAACCTCCACTTTTATTTGCATCATTGCTTCTTCGATATGTAGACTGAACACTGTGCGAGAAGGACTGGATCCCTATCTCGCATACTTTTTTATCCGAGCACTTCGTTCTTTGACATATTAGGTTTACCAGAAGATACTTCGTTCTTTGTTGTCCGTTCTTATTGTGTAAGAGGCAGTCAAGTGAAAATGATAGAAATGAAAGAAACTATCTCAGCTGTTCATTGTTTCTTCGTTTCTCATGCAACTGTTAATACATTTACGCCACGGTAAGACAAGATGGTCAGTGCCTCCATCGAAAAATGTTTGCGGTTGCCTATGGAACCATGACTGTACCCAGACTTGCACTCCTTCTGCCGAAGAACATCGACGGCCACGAATGTCTTTCTCCAGGGATCAATAAATATGAATATCTCGTGGGTACAAATTGCGACTGTACGGAGGATGTGTAACCAGCTTCATATGTTGCCAAGGTTGTTTCTCCTACAATGTAGGAGTTTGGCTGGGAAGACATTACATACCCTCCATACTGTCTGCATCTCACCCCATGCGATTTCCACTTTAATGAAGCCCCGGAGAAAGACATTCGCGGGCGTCGGTTTGCTTCGAAAGAAGAGGTATATGCTTGGGTATAGTCATGGTTCCGTAGACAACCGCAAACATCATTTCCATGAAGCACTGATCATATTGTCTCACACTGGGACACATATATTATCAGTTACGGCTTTTACTTTTGAAATAATAAACAGTTTAGTTACATCCTCTCATCTGAATGTTTTCCTTTGTCTGACCGTTATACAGGGTGGTCCATTGATCGTGACCGGGCCAAATATCTCACGAAATAAGCGTCAAACGAAAAAACTACAAAGAACGAAACTTGTCTAGCTTGAAGGGGGAAACCAGACGGCACTATGGTTGGCCCGCCAGATGGCGCTGCCATAGGTCAAACGGATATCAACTGCGTTTTTTTAAAATAGGAATCCCCAGTTTTTATTACGTATTTGTGTAGTACGTAAGGAAATATAAATGTTTTAGTTGGACCACTTTTTTCGCTTTGTGATAGATAGCGCTGTAATAGTCACAAACGTATGGTTCACAATTGTAGACGAACGGTTGGTAAAAGGTAGGTTTTTTAAATTAAGATACAGAACGTAGGCACGTTTGAACATTTTATTTCGGTTGCTCCAATGTGATGCATGTACCTTTGTGAACCTATAATTTCTGAGAAAACATGCTGTTACAGCGTGATTACCTGTAAGTACCACATTAATGCAATAAATACTCAAAATTATCTTCGCAACCACAATGCATTTGGCAATACGTGTAACGACATTCCTCTCAACAGCGAGTAGTTCGCCTTCCGTAATGTTCGCACATGCATTGACAATACGCTGGTGCGTGTTGTCAGGCGTTGTCGGTGGATCACGATAGCAAATATCCTTCAACTTTCCCCATAAGAAATCAGGGGCCGTCAGATCCGGTGAACGTGCGAGCCATGGGATGGTACTTCGACGACCAATCCACCTGTCATGAAATATGCTATTCAATACCGCTTCAACCGCACGCGAGTTCTATATGACGGATATCCATCATGTTGGAAGTACATAGCCATTCTGTCATGCAGTGAAACATCGTGTAGTAACATCGGTAGAACATTACGTAGGAAATCATCATACATTACAACATTTAAATTGGCATCGATAAAATGGGAGCCAATTATCCTTCCTCCCATAATGCCGCACCATACATTAAACCGCCAAGGTCGCTGATCCACTTGTCGTAGCCATCGTGGATTTTCCGTTGCCCAGTTGTGCATATTATGCCAGTTTACGTTATCGCTGTTGGTGAATGCCGCTTCGTCGTTAAACAGAACGCGTGCAAAGAACCGGTCATCGTCCCGTAATTTCTCTTGTGCCCAGTGACAGAACTGTACACGACGTTCAAATTGGTCGCCATGGAATTCCTGGTGCATAGAAATGTAGTACGGGTGCAATCGATGTTGATGTAGCATTCTCAACACCGACGTTTTTGAGATTCCCGATTCTCGCGCAATTTGTCTGCTGCTGATGTGCGGATTAGCCGCGACAGCAGCTAAAGCACCCACTTGGGCATCATCATTTGTTGCAGGTCGTGGTTGACGTTTCACATGTGGCTGAACGCTTCCTGTTTCGTTACATAACGTAATTATCTGGCGAACGGTCCGGACACTTGGATGATGTCGTCCAGGATACCGAGCAGCATACATAGCACACGTCCGTTGGGTATTTTGATCACAACAGCCATACACCAACACGATATCGACCTTTTCCGCAATTGGTAAACGGTCCATTTTAACACGGGTAATGTATCACGAAGCAAATACCGTCCTCACTGTCGGAATGTTACGTGATATCACGTACTTATACGTTTGTGCCATCTATCACAAAGCGACAAAAGTGGTCCAACGAAAGTATTCATATTTCTTCACGTACTGCCCGAATATGTAACAAAAATGGGGGTTCCTATTTTAAAAAATACGTAGTTGTTATCCGTTTGACCTATGGCAGCGCGATCTAGCAGGCCAACCATAGCGCCATCTGGTTTCCCCCTTCAAGCTAGACGAGTTTCGTTCTTTGTAGTTTTTTCGTTTGATGCTTATTTCGTGAGATATTTGGCCCGGTCACTATCAATGGAGCACCCTGTATATTATCCACTTATCTTTCAGCCTACAGCTGTTTTCCTAACGATTTAGAACATTTTGCACCATTTTACGTTGTCTAACGCTTCTCCATGATCGACAAGCTCTGCTAATATGTATTAATTTTTCTTATGTCTTCTTTCAATATCAAGCACCATGTCATGATGCCTCTATGGTGCTTTTACCATCCCTAAACACAAACAGATCTACAGGAGTTGTTTTTATTTTACATATTTTGTTTTTGTGTGATTCTTGAAGGTTTCCCAATGTACCTCATATTCTATGAGGTTTCGGGATTGCACCCGTATGATGATGACTTCTTGCCACAATACTTCGGCCGCTAACCTTTCAGCCGTCTTCACGTGACGCCCGCCGCTAGGGAATGCAAGTTCACGGTGTCCGCTTTATAGGAAAAATTGGCGCGGAGGCCCATGTGCATTGGCAGCCTTCCCCGGCTGCCAACTGCAAACAATATTCCGTCTGTGGCACGCAGGCGCATGCGTAAACGTGCAACTACATGTCCGCACTCTGTCGGATCGCGCGGTCGCGGCGCCATAAACAAATGCCTTGAGCGCGCGCTCCGACAGAGGGCCGATTGAGTACAACATTCCAGATTTGTTAGTGGGCATCCACCTGCCGCCAGGAACCTGCTGCCGTACTAATCAACTAGCCGCATCTGTGTAACCTGTAGCAAGGCACCCAATTACACCCTCAATCCTGGCCCCCGCTACATTACTTTAATCTCCGGATTGATCCTAAGCACATTTAAATAAATATACTCTATTAACCATTAAAATTGCTACACCAAGAAGAAATGCAGATGCTAAACCGTTATTCATGAGACAAATATATTATACTAGAAGTGACGTGTGATTACATTTACGCGCAATTTGGGTGCATAGATGCTGAGAAATCAGTACCCAGAACAACCACCTCTGGCCGTAATAACGGCCTTGATACGACTGGGCACTGAGTCAAACAGAGCTTGGATAGCGTGTACAGGTGCAGCTGCCTGTGCAGCTTCAACACGATACCACAGTTCATCAAGAGTAGTGACTGGCGTATTGTGACTAGCCAGTTGCTCGGCCACCATTGACCAGACGTTTTCAATTGGTGAGAGATCTGGAGAATGAGATGGCCAGGGTAGCAGTCGAACATTTCCTGTATCCAGAAAGGCCCGTACAGGACCTGCAACATGCGGTCGGGCATTATCCTGCTGAAATGTAGGGTTTCGCAGGGATCGAATGAAGGGTAGAGCCACGGGTCGTAACACATCTGAAATGTAACGTCCATTGTTCAGAGTGCCGCCAATGCGAACAAGAGATGACCGATACGGGCAACCAATGGCACCCCATACCATCACGCTGGGTGATACGCTAATATGGCGATGACGAATACACGCTTCTAATGTGCGTTCACCGCGATGTTGACAAACAAGGATGAGACCATCTTGCTGCTGTAAACAGAACCTGGATTCATCCGAAAAAATGACGTTTGCCATTCGTGCACCCAGGTTCGTTGTTGAGTACACCATCGCAGGCGCTCCTATCTGTGATGCAGCGTCAAGGGTAACCGCAGCCACGGTCCCCGAGCTGATAGTCCATGCTGCTGCAAACTTCGTCAAACTGTTCGTGCAGATGGTTGTGGTCTTGCAAACGTCCCCATCTGTTGATTCAGGGATCGAGACGTGGCTGCACGATCCGTTACAGCTATGCGGATAAGATGCCTGTCATCTTGACTGTTAGTGATACGAGGCCGTTGGGATCCAGCACTGCTTGCCGTATTACCCTCCAGAACCCACCGATTCCATATTCTGCAGTCATTGGATCTCGACCAAGGCGAGCAACAATGTCGCGATACGATAAACTGCAATCGCTATAGGTTACAATACGACCTTTATCAAAGTCATAAAAACGTGATGGTAAGCATTTCTTCTCCTTACACGAGGCATCACAACAACGTTTCACCAGGCAACGCCGGTCAACTGCTGTTTGTGTATGAGAAATTGGTTGGAAACTTTCCTCGTGTCAGCACGTTGTAGGTGTCGCCACCGGCGCCAAACTTGTGTGACTGCTCTGAAAAGCTAATCATTTGCATATCGCAGCATCTTTCCTGTCGGTTAAATTTCGCGTCTGTAGCACGTCCTCTTCGTGGTGTAGCAATTTTAATGTCCAGTAGTGTATCATTGTTGAGTGAGGAATAAAGGAACAGGAGAATCCTGTGTAGGATCAGAAATCTCAATGGTAGCCTTGACATTTAACATACTTGCATTCAAATTTCATAGATAAGGAGTCCATATAGCTGTTACTTATCAGGGCAACCTGTCATCGAAGATACGAAAGACAATGTAACTGTAGGCACCTTCCTGACGAATAGTTGTGACCGCTTAGAGACTGTGGAGTACATTACTTTGTTGCAAGGGAATACAATGAAATGCACGGTGTACGGCACTACAAATCTGAAGAAACACTTTGCATTTCGAAGTCCAGAAACATTACATCAAACTTAACAAGTTAACTAACGGTTTGAATTTTGTGCCTACTTGCAAGGCTTTATAATTCATCTACTTGGGAAGCGAGCTTAATGACTGTGTGTCAAGAGATGTTCGGACTGAAAGTGGTACTACGTACCGAAACCGGTACCAGTTGGAAAAATAAATAAATTTTTCGCTATTGTACCGGTCACTGTTCCATTCAAAGTATGTCGCCAATGTGTAACAGTTACAAAGATTTATCAGCAAGATACGTCCGTGTGTTTATCGCAATTTAGTTCCATCCATGTCGCGATCAATCCTGGTAAGGAATAATAGTAATTCCGTGTTGCTCATCTCTCTGGTGCAAGACTTTCACTTGGACTCCACTTACGAGACTTGTCCCAATCGTGGAATGGGTGGCCTTGACGTCATAGTGAGGTAAGGGCTAGGTTAAGGGCGGACCAACATCCCGTGATCTCACCGGGGCTCAATCTCACGACCTTTTGCTTTCCAAGCATGGGCCTCACCACAAATCCACCAGGCTCGACATTCATAATAAGCAAAGGCAGTAAGTTAATTTTTCGTAAATGACGAACACAACTGAGCCTCGAAAGGAGTAACAGAACATAGTTTCACACATGTTTGTTTCACTTACTTGAACGAGTTTTGACTCGGTCGTGTCCACTGTATTTAGAGATGTGGAATAAACAACAAACCCCCTAAATATTAATATATACTGACGGAAATTCATAAAGGAGCAAACCGCCGCATCAGCGTCTGGCAATGCTACTTTTAAGTGACGACGAATGCACAATACACAAATAAGTAACCTTGCGCTTATGTCAACATAGTTAGGGGGCATAACGATCGAACCCAGTACCTTCTCAGATACGAGACGGCTCCTCACTGTACGTAACACTGCGTCACAAAACTCCCATATCGAGTGACGACGTGCAGGCTGCAGGCCATAACTGGTGGATAATAACTCTGCTAATTCAAGAAAGAATTTAATTAAACTCTACAACATGTAGGGAGCTATTGAATTCCACCTAACCCTACCCACGCCCTCCAACACCTTCCCTTTACTTACCTTTTATCCCGAGATGAAGTAGTACTTCATTTGTCTCTCAGTGTGTATTGCATTCCTAGAGAGCTCTTACAAATGTAGCAGCTAAAACTGAGTTTTGAAAATACACTATCCATAGTGCTCAGAGCCATTTGAACTAGCACAAGACAGACTAGTGAGCAGAGCTACAGTAGACCACTATCCGGACGGAAGTCCACAACAACACGTAAAACAGAAAGATAATGAGGGCATTATAGTGATCCTCCTACAACACCCTTCAGTCGCATTTTCTCCGCACGATAACTTCAACGAACAACTGAACGTTCTACAATGAGAGTGGTGTTCTCTAGGAGAATAAGTGCTCGTTACAGTCTTTTGGAATGAGGTACACAACAAGAATGCCACAGAAAATTAACAGCACCACAGAAATAAATCCAAAACTTTGTTGGAGAACATCCTGCTCATCGTAGAACAAATACACTCCTGGAAATTGAAATAAGAACACCGTGAATTCATTGTCCCAGGAAGGGGAAACTTTATTGACACATTCCTGGGGTCAGATACATCACATGATCACACTGACAGAACCACAGGCACATAGACACAGGCAACAGAGCATGCACAATGTCGGCACTAGTACAGTGTATATCCACCTTTCGCAGCAATGCAGGCTGCTATTCTCCCATGGAGACGATCGTAGTGATGCTGGATGTAGTCCTGTGGAACGGCTTGCCATGCCATTTCCACCTGGCGCCTCAGTTGGACCAGCGTTCGTGCTGGACGTGCAGACCGCGTGAGACGACGCTTCATCCAGTCCCAAACATGCTCAATGGGGGACAGATCCGGAGATCTTGCTGGCCAGGGTAGTTGACTTACACCTTCTAGAGCACGTTGGGTGGCACGGGATACATGCGGACGTGCATTGTCCTGTTGGAACAGCAAGTTCCCTTGCCGGTCTAGGAATGGTAGAACGATGGGTTCGATGACGGTTTGGATGTACCGTGCACTATTCAGTGTCCCCTCGACGATCACCAGTGGTGTACGGCCAGTGTAGGAGATCGCTCCCCACATCATGATGCCGGGTGTTGGCCCTGTGTGCCTCGGTCGTATGCAGTCCTGATTGTGGCGCTCACCTGCACGGCGCCAAACACGCATACGACCATCATTGGCACCAAGGCAGAAGCGACTCTCATCGCTGAAGACGACACGTCTCCATTCGTCCCTCCATTCACGCCTGTCGCGACACCGCTGGAGGCGGGCTGCACGATGTTGGGGCGTGAGCGGAAGACGGCCTAACGGTGTGCGGGACCGTAGCCCAGCTTCATGGAGACGGTTGCGAATGGTCCTCGCCGATACCCCAGGAGCAACAGTGTCCCTGATTTGCTGGGAAGTGGCGGTGCGGTCCCCTACGCACTGCGTAGGATCCTACGGTCTTGGCGTGCATCCGTGCGTCGCTGCGGTCCGGTTCCAGGTCGACGGGCACGTGCACCTTCCGCCGACCACTGGCGACAACATCGATGTACTGTGGAGACCTCACGCCCCACGTGTTGAGCAATTCGGCGGCACGTCCACCCGGCCTCCCACATGCCCACTATACGCCCTCACTCAAAGTCCGTCAACTGCACATACGGTTCGCGTCCACGCTGTCGCGGCATGCTACCAGTGTTAAAGACTGCGATGGAGCTCCGTATGCCACGGCAAACTGGCTGACACTGACGGCGGCGGTGCACAAATGCTGCGCAGCTAGCGCCATTCGACGGCCGACACCGCGGTTCCTGGTGTGTCCGCTGTGCCGTGCGTGTGATCATTGCTTGTACAGCCCTCTCGCAGTGTCCGGAGCAAGTATGGTGGGTCTGACACACCGGTGTCAATGTGTTCTTTTTTCCATTTCCAGGAGTGTAGAAATGATGAGACACTCATAAAACTTTGCAAGACATTCAGTTTAATCCTCAAATCAGAGGCCTTCCAACTCGTGCCCAGGAAACAGATATCTTGGACGAAACCAAATCATATGCTTGCTGAGAACAGATCACGTCGGCATCCTAAAAAAAAGCAGAATTCGAGATCCATAACGTCAAAAATTTCTGGGAGGTGAAAATGTCGACTCAAATCACTATCTCTAAAAGATATAAGTTAGGCTTCTTCCAAGGAACACTAGGAGGGCGCGAAGGACAAAAATAGCCTTGTTCGCTACAGAAAAGCTCAAATCCGACAAATAATGCACCCAGATGCTGAAGTCGTAAGAGTCAGACTGCGAGCAGCTGCAAGAACAATTAGCGAAGACAACCAACAATCCCACTATCAAAACCGAAGCAACATCTATGGTGTGCCGTCGAATATAACGTGATTTTTGACATAAAAGCAGACTTTGTGGCAGAAATGGAATGCACAGATGAACTAATAAGACGAATTTCCTGAACTTCAAGACGAACAACACACGAGACTTCTATAAGATTTTCAAATACAATCCCTCGAGACACTTCAAAGTCATTGATTGTAAAGTTACCTATCTGCAACTGATATAATTTAGTAATATTAAGCTTGTGAAATCGCTTCTCAAACTGGTCTTGATTTATTTGAAGGTTTACAGTAAATGATGATAAGTCAGTTTTGGTGTTGTCCATTATTCGATTTTGTGTATTTGGGAAATCCACTGCAGATGTGATTTCCGCAAAAACAGTTCAGCTTTAAAGTATATTAACAGCCCATTAGGCCGGCCGGTGTGGCCGTGCGGTTCTGGACGCTACACTCTGGAGCCGAGCGACCGCAACGGTCGCAGGTTCGAATCCTGCCTCGGGCATGGATGTGTGTGATGTCCTTAGGTTAGTTAGGTTTAATTAGTTCTAAGTTATAGGCGACTGATGACCTCAGAAGTTAAGTCGCATAGTGCTCAGAGCCATTTGAACCATTTTTGAACAGCCCATTATTAAAGTTACATATCTAGGTGTTATTTATTCAATTTTTACATGGTATCTGTGATGAAACAGAAAAGCAGCCGCCTTGAGTCTATTACCTCAGCGAAACTTTGGTTTGCTGTACCAAGAAAATTCGTTGTTTCTTTAACCAGACCTAAAACCATTACAAGCGTTTTATTTCTGCTGATTGAATACAGTATAGAGAATGACATCAGTATCTTCAGTATTTTCTAGTAGATCCTTGAAAAGGTGACGTTACGACTTCCGTATTTTTTAACTAACTTCGTGATGACAAACGTACAAAGCCAAACAGCTCTGAGAATGGATCCAATGAATCAGAGGGGTATGGGGACTGACGATGGTTACTTACTCGAATGGTAAAAGAGTTCGGAGAGGAATCATGAGGGAACAGTCACACCGAGAGACTGGGCGTCTGCATAATGTAGTGGGTAACTGCCTACTAAACTAGGTAATGAATAGTGCCGTGCACAATGAACAGCGCCAGGTGTGGAAAATTTTAGTCAGCACAGGAATTTCCACAACCACCCACTGATGAGCTAAGTGTGCACTCTATGTGCGAGTGTCTCAAAACTACCTGGGAAAGGTAGCTAAATACTTATGGGATGAAAGCCATATTTCCCTATTATTCTAAATAAATAGCTTAATGTACTTTCAACTGATTATAGGTATTACCTTTCTACCAGCGTCGGGAGCAAAGTTCCAGTAATTACAAACGCTATAGTTCTATACGCTACCTTCAGTCATACCACCTAATGATATTGAACTGCACGTCTTTGAGTGCAGTGCAGTGCATAAGTAACTCATCCCCAAAAATCATTAGAACACCTAACTACCTAACTCTCTAAAATTTCAGTCCACTGTGGAGTGTCTTCCTGAACAAAACAAACTTTTGTTGTTGTTCTAAACGTGAAATGGGCAGAAGAACAGAAGGAGGCAGAAGGATTAGCAATTAGAAAACAGGTCTTTGATAAGGTAAACTTACAGTCTGGAGGCCCCTAACGCACTGTTTTCAGTTAAATACAGATAATAAGCCAATTGGGGATAGAAGCCAAGCGACATCCAATAACACTTTAACGAGACGTCATAGGTGATGAGGCACCCGTACATATGTATTGAGAGAAACCCTGCCGTGCAAATCACCGAAGAAGAGTAGTGGTGCACTCTGCGACCAAGGTAGTGGAGTCAGTGGGAGAACTCGTGTCATTGTAAAATTAACTACCAAGTGCAGCAAACGATAACATGAAGTCGTATTTCTAATTAAGGTAGCGGCGATTTAGACAAGTTGAATGTCAGTACAAATGTACGGTGTTGGTGAAGTGTACCTTTTACTGGTTTAAATGCTTTATAGAAGGAAAGGAAGGTGCCAAGAATGAGCCACTTTCGACACGATCGTCAACAAGCACAACCACAATCAACGTGAACGAGTGCGACGGGTATTTGAGAACGATCGGCAACTGTCCTTAAGAATGACGATAGAAGAGTTGGAGATACGCAAAGACAGTGTAAGCTCTGTCGTTCACGATTACCTGAAAAGGTGGTGATTTGCGCCCAATTTGTACAGCATCCATTGTAAGGAGAGGAGACGAACAGTAGGGCTTTCGACATGGTAGGTCAACGGTGCACCCCCCCTCAGTATGAGACAGTTGATGGAAAGCTGTTGGCAGTATGTAAAAGATCTGTTGATGACATTTCTCCACTTAGTGAAAGCGTGTGACAGTGTTCGCAGAGAAAAGGCCTGTTAAGCTTTGGGGAAAAAGGGAGAAAACAAACAACTGAAATCATTCAAGCAAAGTATGACGAAAGCTTCAGCTGTGTCCAGACACAAGCTGGAGGAACTGATTGGTTTAGGAACGTTACGGAGTTGAGACAGGTAAGTGTGGTGTCGCCATAATTATATATAATGGTTTGGATAAAATTATAAAAGAGACAAAAGAAGCTCATAGTGGAAGGGATATGACGTTTGTCGATGGTACTGTAGTGCGGGGAACCAACTGTAAGGAGGTACAGGAACAAAGAGACATATTAAACGAAAAAATCAATAGAGACGGAATGAAACACAATGTGGAGGAGTTAGAGAACGCAAGGGACAAATTAACATTACAGGATATGATACTTAATTTGTGGACATAATAGAAAATACAAGAACGGAGGCAGAAGTTAGGAAAAGTGTACAATGGAGCAATGCAAAAAAATGATTCAAATCGCTCTGAGCACTATGGGACTTAACATCTGAGGTCATCAGTCCCTTAGAACTTAGAACTACTTAAACCTAACTAACCTAAGGACATCACACACATCCATGCCCCAGGCAGGATTCGAACCTGCAACCGTAGCGGTCACGCGGTTCCAAACTGAAGCGCCTAGAACCGCACGGCCACACCTGCCGGCTGGAGCAATGCATTTTACCAGTGTGTGGGGGGCTTAGTCTGGAGAAGGGAGGTGCCAATGAAGTGTATGATGATGCTGTACAATACGTACTTTACACCCTTACTGACATATTCAATGGACACCTGGACAGTGATAAGAAGGGAAAGTAGACTCCAAGAAAGTGCAGAGAAATTTATAAAAAGCATGTTATGGAAAACAAGGTGAGACGTGAGAAATGAAGATGTTCAGAACGAAACTGGAGCATAAATGCTGAATGAGAGAAACGAAAATAAGCAGGTTAAAATGGTTTGGATGTGTAAAGCAAATGGAAGATGAAAGAATACCAAAACCAATGGTCGAGGCTAGGTTTGAGGGCAAGAGGGCACGAGGGAGACCTACAGCAAGATCACTCAATAAGGACTAGTTTAAGAAGAAGGCGTCTGAACTTGCACGAAGAAGCTATAGAAAAAGAATGGTGGAAAAACATAGGGCAACTGAAAAAGCCATGTGTCCAACGCCCCCCTATACTTGATAAAGGATGAAAAAAGACGACGATGACGCTGACCGACGAGCAGAAACAAATTAGTATGCCGGTTACATCGACACGTTTTTGCACACCATCGTTACAGGAGGTGAGACCCGGTGTTAGCATTACGATCTGAAGACCAAGCGACAGTCATCATCTTACCCACATCCCACAAAAAGTCGGCTGATAATATTCATGATTAAGACGATGTTCATCGCCTTCTCTGACAGGAAAGCTTGGTCCATCATGAATTGCTTTCCGAGGATTAAACTGACAACCTACGAGTTTACGAGTGAATTTTGAAGCGGCTACTGTAATGCATCTGGCGGGTTTGACCAGAACCGTAGCAGAGCGGACGGTGGAGCGATCCACACGACAACGCACGCCCATCCGCACACCGCGAATCGTGTGTTTAACTTTCTCGCTCTAAGCAAGGGGACTGTTCTTCAGCACAATCCTCAGTCTCTAGATTTGGCACAGAGAGACTTCTTTTTGTTTCCGCTCCTTCCATTATTGCTCTGAAAACCTTACGTTTGGGTGACGTGGTGGATATCCAACAATGCTTCACTATTGTGCTTCAAGAGATTTCACAGAAAGCTTTTACTGCCACATGGCGCCATACAATTAAAGGATCACTTTTTTGAAACACCCTCAGTATTTTACATTGCCAAGCAAAACTAGTTTTGAAATTTGGCTCAGTGGTGCCTCTGCAATGACGCAAAAGCGTGACGTCCATCAAAGTCGCGCTCGGCTTTGGCGACTCTTCAAACAGCAAGATGTCGACAAGTGTGGAAAAAAGGCCGCAGCTCAGAAGTTCATATGAGATGCAAGGTGGGTTAATGATATATTGGCACCAAATTTCATTATAGTTGCACCCAACGCCGCCGTGGGCGTTTCACATAACGAGAACGTCGTCTCATCCCACCTCCCCCCCCCCTCCCACCCCATATATCAGTCCTTCTTTTGGCGCTTCGACGATGAAAATCCAAACCACGACGCCCAGTGTTGAAATCACGAGGTTATCTTATTTATGTCCAAGAAAAACAGCGCACTGAATCAACAAGAAGAGCCTCATGGTGTGGCATAAAGAGCCTCAATGAAACCACCCTTTCCCTTGAGGCGTTGATTCTCATTTCGCCGTCGAAACGACAGGTCACTCCGTGATGAGCAACAGGACAACGTTCTTGACAGTCTTCGACTCTGCTGATACCACGTGGACCCTTCAACCCTTCTCTAAGGACATTGTGGGCTAGTAACACCACTGCATGTGGTCGCACACACATTTGTTCAGCACTTTAAGGACGGGGCTCGTAGGGGCCTGCAGGTAAGTAGCCACTTCATACCTCAGCGTTCTTGCATGGCTACTAGCAGGTGACCAGGACTCTATCCATGATTTTTTCCTTGCAGGTAGAGTTTTAAAGTGCTCAACACACGTGAACGGGTGACGCTGTCACTATTGCCTAACTGGAGGTTCTCATAGGAAGCCTTTATCGTTTTATTTAGGTATGTATCAGTGTCACACACCTCTGTAATCACGAGCCAGTATGACTGAAAAAGCATTAGCACGCTTTACTGCTTCGGATCGCGTTCAAATTTCGTCGAATAGTTTCTGACAGTTCCTTATGGTTCTACACTGCACACCAGAGCAAAAATTGCTGTTGTGCTGCACTCCAAAGGGATACAATGACGTTCAGTGATGTTGCTCGCCCACAATATCTTTATAGAAGGGCTGAAGTGTCCGTGGGATGTCAGCAATGTCAAAGATTGTCAAAAACGCTGTTCTGTTGCTCATTACCCGTGAATTGTCGTTTCCGACTACGAGATGTATGGAATCAACACCTCATTGACGCCCTTTTGTGCCCCACCATGAGACTTTTTCGTGTTGATCCAGTGCAGTGGCACGTCTGAAATATTTTTCTAGGCCACATATAAGAAAACAGCGTGATTTCAACCCTTGGAATCGCAGTTCTAACTCGATCGCGGAGGCGTCGAAACAAATGATGATAGCCGGCCGAAGTGGCCGCGCGGTTCTGGCGCTGCAGTCTGGAACCGCGAGACCGCTACGGTCGCAGGTTCGAATCCTGCCTCGGGCATGCATGTGTGTGATGTCCTTAGGTTAGTTAGGTTTAACTAGTTCTAAGTTCTAGGGGAATAATGACCTCAGCAGTTAAGTCCCATAGTGCTCAGAGCCATTTTTGAACAAATGATGGTATGTGGATAAGGCGGGGTGAGATGACGGTCTCATAGTGTAAAACGTCCACAGTGACTTGAGGAGAATTACGAAATTTCGTGCCAACGTGACATCATTAAGGACAGATATAGGGTAAAACTGCGAAAAAATGTGAATTTTTTTATTGCATAAGTTATTAGACTGGTTATTTAAGAATAACACCGCAGTTTCATAATCTAATTCTGGCTAGAAATGCATTTAAAAATTTTTTTTGGGCGTCTGCGTCTGCCACTCCCTCTTTCTATAAAGTGTTCCGCACCTTCATTACGCTAGAAATTTTTTGTGCATTAATTTTTCGTTCACACAGTCGAAACGAACTGCAGATGAGTCTAGAAGGCTGTGATAAACATTATCTTCGCTTGTTCTTTTGTTTGCATCATGGTTTTTAAAAGTATGTGTTACGAACTTACTTCAGTTTTTATTATTATTATGTGCGTATGGATCCTGTCGGATCACGCATTACATTTATGATTCGCCTTTCTAGTAGCCCATATAGCTTTCATTCTTTCGCTATGTGCTTTCTTCCTTTCTTCTGACCACTTGGCCCCCGATCTTTTAGGGACTCCATTCTTTGGCTTTACTACCCATCTATTTATCTTCTGACGATGAAGTTTCCTGTCTAGTACGTCCGATGTTCCTATCTGTGACTTTTCCATGTCATATTTGACTTCTTCTATCCATGGAATGTTCTTCACTTTTGCAGTGTATTTCAAAATCTTGTGAGTTAGCCTTGAAGATGTGTCCATAGAATTTCAGCCTTCGTTTCCTGATATCTGCGGCAAGATTGGACTGTTCTTCTGTTCCTTTGCGCGAGTTGAGTCTATACGCCTCTTCTGTTTTATCTGGTCCCAGCATTTTCCTCATGATCTTTCTTTCCTCCTTCAAGATGTTCTCCAGATCGCCTTTTCTATTAAGTACCAAGGTTTCACTCACGTACAGCAGTTCAGGTTTAATCACTGTATTATAATGTTTGATCTTTGTATGAATGGACATACATGTCTTGTCGCAAATTTCATGCATTTTCCAATATGTTCGTTTGAGCTTTTATAACCGAACTTTCTGTGCTTCCTTTTCCAACCCTGTTGGTTCTATGATCTCACCGAAATATTTGAGGTGTGGAACTCGTTTGATCTGCCCGTATTTTGTGTTCAGTTCCTGAATGTCGAATTTAGTGCAAATGAACTTGGTCGAATGAAATTTGTATTCCAGTTTCCTCAGCGCTTTCCTTGAGGACTTCAATCTATTTGATCGCTGTACTTTTGCAGGCCGCTAGTATCGCTACGTCGTCTGCGAAAGCTAAACAGCTGACCTTGATGTCATCATTCTTTCGTCCGAGTTGAATGGATCTCCAGCAGTCCTGGGCTTTCAATTCTTTCCCCCATTCTCGGATGACTTTATCCAGGACAAGGTTGAAGGGCAGTGGTGACAATCCATCACCTTGTCGCACACCGGTCTTTATCTCAAAGGGCTCTGATAGTTCGCTCATGAATTCCACTTTCGACTTCGTGCCCGTGAGTGTTTCCTTGATGAATGCTAATGTCTTTCGATCAAGTACTTGTTCTTTTAAGATGTTAAAGAGGGACTATCGATCGACCGAACCATACGCCTCCTTGAAGTCGACGTACATACAGATGATCGGACAGCCTCGGGTTGCTCTACATTTCAACAGCATCTTCAAATTGAAAATTTGTCCAACACTAGATCGCCCCGGTCGGAAACCGGCTTGATAGTCACTAATTGTGTTTTAAAGCTGTTCTTGTGATCTTTAAAGAAGGCACGTAGATAGAATCTTGTAGGTGACTTCAAGGAGAGAAATCCCTCAGTAGTTATTGACATCTGTTCCTCCCCTTTCTTGTGTAACGGATGGATCAGTGCACATTTCCTTTCTTCAGGTGTCTTTTCCGTTTTGCAAATGTCTTTGATGATTTGTGTGAGCTCTTCAAGTGTATTTGGGCCTATGTTCTTCAATAGTTCTGCAACTATACCATCTTCTCCAGATGACCTGTTATTCTTGAATCTGAAGATGTGTCTGTGGATTTCTTCTTTGGTAGGTGGTGGAGGTTCTGGGTTTACTTGTGCGGGAGTCTCTTTGGGCCATCTTGATGTTGGCTGCTGTCAATTGAGGAGCTCTGAGAAATATCGAGCGAATTCTTTACAATTATCTCGAGTGGTCAGTGCGAGTTTTCCGTCTAGTTTTCGGAAACATAAGTTCTGAGGGATGTATCTTCAAATCCTCCCTGCGAATGTCCTGTAAAAGTCTCGAGTATTGTGATCTCGAAAGTCTTTTTCTATTGAGTCCAACTGGTCCTTCATGTGCCTCCTCTTTGTTTGTCCTGAAGATAATATTGTTGAGTCTCCAGTGACTTCCTAGAGTTATATTTCTGGAAAGCAATCTTTCGTTCTTCCAGTGCTTGTTCACATGCGAAGCGCCACCATATGTGTTTCGTATTCTTCTTAAATGGTACTGCCTCTCTGGCTCTCTTGATTATCTTGTTAAGGAATTGGTGCTAACTGCCTGCCTTTTCCTTTTCCCATTCTTCTTTTATGTTGCTTACTTTGATCTTTTTGGTGTCGAATTTATGAAGATGAGTTTTCTTGTGGGGGATTCTTTTCTGGGTAAATTTCGCTTTGATCCGCATTAGATAGTTGTCAGAGTCAATGTTGGCTCCCCTTCGGACTTGCACGTCATGAATTTCCTTCTGTGAAGGGTGTGCGATGGCCATGTGGTCGATCTGATATTCTCCGAGAGACTGTATAGGAGATCTTCAAGTCTTCTGTTTTTGAGGATGTTTCCTCAGGGCGGTGGACATTATTTTCAGATTGTTCTGTTGGCACAGTTCAATGAGTCTTATGCCATTCTTGTTGGTGAATTTAAGGGCCGAGAATTTGCCTACGGTCTTTTGGTACTCCTTTTCTCTGCCAATCTGAGCACTGAAGTCATCTAGTAATATCTTTTGTCTTCTTTGGGGACTAATGCCATAATCTTCTCGAGTTTAGACCGGAACTACTCTACCTTCTGCCGATCTCTCTTATTTTCAATCTTCGTAGGTGTATATACATTAATTAGTGTGTATATTTTGTTTGCACACTGTATGAGCATTGTCATTAGTCTATTATTTATGGGAGTGACTTCTTTAATCGAATCAACTATGCTCTTGTGAACGACAAATGCCATATCCAGGAGTGCGGTGCCACCTCTTCCTATTCGTTTGTCTGTTTTACGGTAATTACCATAGCCTAGTGAGTTTTCATCTGTAAAGCGTGTTTTCTGAAGAGCTAGTATCTGTACCTTTTGTCGATCTAATTCTTATGTAAAGATGTGTAGTTTACCTGGCTGACGCAAGGTGTTGATGTTGAAGGTCCCGATGTAAGTGGGTCTCTTTGATGGTAGTTTGCCAGAGAAATCCGACTTCCTCTATGAACGTGGTAGCCCAGGTCCCCCAGAATCCAAAGACCTAGTTGCCGTCCGTTGACGGGTGGATTGGTTACCATCTGCGCTAGTTCTATTGTTGCTCTCACGAATCATAATTGCTTGTAATAGAAGATTTGTCCAGTGTTCCCATTGGGAGTTTAGGACCAAGGATTGCTAGTTCCTCGAACGTAAGGTGTGCAGCCGTACCTACAAGGTAAACAGACGATAACCACTTAGCCACACAAACCAAGCTGGACGCAAAGTGGATTTGAAATTCGGTTCTTCCACCCTCTCTGCCATTGCGACATACGTCCTCTTCTGTTACTGAAGCCGTTGACCATTTTCTATCCACTTCAGTTGATCCGCTGGTGCTTATTTCGCTAGACCTTATTCACACCTGTTCTGCATATCTACAGGAGATTCCCCTATCAGCCACTGGGAAGCGCCGTGTCGGGATCGAGGGCCCCCACCCCAGTATCTCACGTAGGTTTATGTCTAGCTCTTACTCAGTTCGGAGCTAAACCCCCACACAATCTAACCAGGCACGGCTTCATTTTTAGTAAGTTTGTAACACACATACTCACAATATTCAACAGTCACTGAGTTTATCGAAGAACAAAATTAGTAAAGGAATTGATGATGCTGTGTACAGTGCCAAGACGAGTTTTCCAGGCGATTCACGTCAATTGACTAAGAAATGCTTGACAAAATGATTAACGTTTCATGTGCCTGAGGTAATTGTGGGTCAAAGGGCCCTAGAATGTATGATGACAGTGACAGAATTATCATTGTAAGACAAGGAAATTCACACTTTATAAATACGGTATGGGAAAGTTATCAGTGATAACGTACATAGTAAGAAAACCATGCAGTAAGCCAAGTGGGCAATATTCTTTCCAAACTTTTCAAAGATGATAATCCTCAATATTTCTTTTGTGACATCTTGTGGTGCAAATGTCTTCAGGCAGAAGGCAGTGGGAACACGTACACCCACAAACACGTTTTCCACTTGCTGTTCTACACAATAATTTTATGTTGGAACTTTTCCATTTGGCCCGTGTTTGCATACAAAAACAGCAATATGGGAATTGTGAGTCCATTTTTGGTTATTTAGTTATTTATTCTCCAAACCAGTTTTAGCAACAAAATATCCCTATCATTAGGAGGTTCTTTAAATTTAAAACATGCAGAAAATAACATATTTATAAAACACTGTAGAACATTATTACATTTCTACTTTTCTTTTATTTAAATATTGTTTTCTGTGAATACTTTCATACTACATTACAGCTTGGTTCTAAGGTAGTCGTCGCTGTTTGCGGAGACTTTTCTGTGCGTTTTCTGCTGCCATTTTTTTCGGCTTGCATCATGTCATCTGCAATTAGTTGTGCGGATGTTAGTTTACAAACACAAAAACGTGAACTTACATATGTCAGCGTTATACACTTGGGATTGCGGTAGTGTTGTGGATAAGTTTCAGTGCGTACTAGTCTGTTACTTAGTTTGTCGTGTACTCACGTTCGTCGGACGGCTTCCACTTAATTTCAAACACAGGAAAACGAAACTTTCGCATTTCGTCCATAATCCAAAACCTTAAGCAATCCTGCTGTTCGCGTCTGTCGCGAGAAATGTATCACTTGTGCTGGTTGTACTCTTGATGTCTGTTTTGTGGTGGTGGGTCCCATAGTGCTCAGAGCCATTTGAACCATTTGTGTGTGATGGGAGAGTGATTCTTTTGCGTGTGTGTGCTTTCTGTTCTGTGTCATGGGTCAGTATTCTCAGAGGGGTAAAGAGTGTTGTTGCAAAGTGTTGTGTTTTCGTTTATTACCATTTTCAATTCCACTTAGCCTTTTATATGTAGTGATTTTCTTCTATTGTTAGTTGTCGGTATAAACTGTTGTTGTGTTTCCGAATATCTTGTTCGCTTTCGATATTAGTAGGGTTATGGTTTTTGTTCATTAGTTGTACTGCGAAAGAGGAATGTGTGCTGTCACTCTTTTGATCTCTTACGTGTTCTGTGTACCTCGTTCAGAAATTTCTACGTCTTTGTCCTATGTATTGGGCCCGACAGGAGTTACATGTGAGTTGGTATATTTCAGCAATGATGAATTTGTCTGAGGTTCTTTTGCCTGACCTTAGCCTTTTGTTAACCGTGTTGTTTGTTCTGAATGTTATTGGAACCCCTTGCTTCTTAAAGATGTTTCCAATTCTGTATGATATTTTATTATTGTATGTCAGCGTGTACCATATGTTTCTTTTTCCTGTTATGGTGGGATTCCGCTGTGTTGTCTGTGTTTTCTTGCTTTGGGTTTTCAGATCCTTTGGTTGTGCTCTTGAGCGAGTGGCCAATATTTTTATGTTCCATTTTTATCTTGTTGTTGAGATTGTGCTGGTTGTACTCCTGAGCGGGTGGCCACTGTTTTTATGTTTCATTTTTACCTTGTTGTTGAGATTCTTTATGATGCATGTTTTGTTGTCGTTTTATACAGCAATTTGTTTAGTTCTCGTCTGTAGTTTTCTGGTTTAAGAGGTGTTCTGTTTATCCTGTGGAGCATGTGTGTGAAACTGGCATGTTTAGCCACTGTCGAGTGGTTGGATTAGCTATGGATAACCGTGCTAGTTGATGTGGCTTTTCTGTAGATGGAAAATTCATGTTGGTGGTTGTGTCTTGTAATTGTAAGATCCAAGAAACTTAGTGTCTTGTTCTTTTTTTTTCTTTTTTTTTTTGTTTGTTTTATATGTCGATTGTGAAGTGGATTTGTGTTGTGGGTGTACGGTGTTGATGTTACTGTGTAGTTCTTCTATCCCATTTTGTATTCCATCTACAAGACAAATGATGTCATCCACATATCGGTACCAGTAGATGTGTTTTGTTTTTCTGTGTATGTAATTAGGTGCAAGCCGTCCCACGAACATGAGTACACGACAAACTAAGTAACAGACTAGTACACACCGAAACTATATCCACAACACTACCGGAATCCCAAGTGTATAACGCTGACATATGTAAATTCACGTTTTTGTATTTGTTTGCTAACATCCGCTTATACAGTTTCAAATGACATGATGAATGCCGAGGAAAAACGGCAATAGAAGAAACACAGAAAATGCGCCGCAAACAGCGATAACTGTCTTAAATTCATGCTGTAACGTATAATAAATGAGACAGTTTGAAAGTATTCACAGAGAACAATGTTAAAAAAATTGACATTGCAAATTTAATAATGTTTTACAATGTTTTATAACTATGCTATTTTCTGCATGTTTTAGATTCAAAGAACCCACTGATGATGGTGATAGTTTGCCGCTGAAATTCGTTTGGGAAATAAATAAATAACACAATACGTTTTCCATCAAGGCAGACTTACAATTCCCATACTGCTGTTGCTGTACTACATGTTACAAATGCTTCGGTAGCTCAGATGGTAGAGCACTTGCCCGCGAAAGGCAAAGGTCCCGAGTTCGAGTCTCGGTCGGGCACACAGTTTTAATCTGCCAGGAAGTTTCATATCAGCGCACACTCCACTGCCGAGTGAAAATCTCATTCTGGAAACATCCCGCAGGCTGTGGCTAATCCATGTCTCCGCAGTATCCTTTCTTTCAGGAGTGCTAGTTCTGCAAAGTTCGTAGGAGAGCTTCTGTAAAGTTTGGAAGATAGGAGACGAGATACTGGCAGAAGTAAAGCTGTGAGTACCGGGCGTGAGTCGTGCTTCGGTAGCTCAGATGGTAGAGCACTTGCCCGCGAAAGGCAAAGGTCCCGAGTTCGAGTCTCGGTCGGACACACAGTTTTAATCCGCCAGGAAGTTTCATACAAGCGCACACTCCGCTGAAGAGTGAAAATTTCATTCTGGTTAAAAATCTAACTTTCAGATACCCAGCCCATCCGCAACAGGTGAAAAAATGTGTTCGTGCGAAAACACAGACTACAAATGAGAGCTACAATCACTCAATACGGATGTGTTGCCTAAAAACAGTATTTGATACCTGACTAGTGTTAAGCTGTGGGAATGTAGGTAGGAATAAGTGCCTGCAGAGGCTAGGCTTTCATCCAGGTGCATTCATACAGAAGATACTAAGAAGCATCAATGAAGCGCGACTGGACAAAGCTCAGGCAGCAGAAGAAAAAATTTAAAAGTTGGCTATGCAAAGGAGGCAGGGGAAGAGATTACTCGAGGAAGACGAGCAAGAAAATAAAGATTGTGGATATGGACAGCATTAGTCACTAGTGATATAGCAATATTGTCAAAAATTGAAATAAATTTTTTAAATGCGAATTCCCGTAAACTGATTTTTTATATATAATGTATCTTTTCTCAGCAATTATAAAAGCGTGACCCGTCTGAATAATCGTAAAATGTTCAAAAGTCAGTTCTTTTATTAAAAGTTGTGCAATCCAAGGGTGCAGCCTAAAAACACTGCTTCGTGACATGTATTTGATGCAGACCATGGCAAACCTAAATGAAAATTTCAAAACAGAACTAGCGACACAAGAGCATTTCGTTACCAAGGTTCCAATTTAGCAGGTAGTTAAGCACTTTCGTGTGAAAGTAAATAAGGAAATAGATGAACAGTTGAAAGCAATCTATCTGAGTCACATTTGCGTGACCATACATATGCCACAGTTTGGTACAAATATAAAAGCATATACAGTGAAATCACTATATTTGAAGCTTGTACCATGATTTAAGATTATTTTACAGTATGCAGATATACACAAAACATATCGCTAAAGAAACTTAAGATAATACCACCTGTAAGGTAAGTGTGAAGAAAACTAAAGAAGGTTAGGGAGCAGACATCTGGAGATTAAAGCGTTAATGCAACCATGACCTGACACCAAATTTAGTACCCACAAGTTCTTGTTTCGTATAAAATCAAAAAAGTTTTCTGTAAATTTGAATACCTTTCAGATACAGTAAGACAGGCCACTTGTTGGTTCAAGATTTTACAGTAAGCGATTTTCCTGTGCTTCGGAAAAACTGCAGGAAAGCAGTAAGTGGTGTAAATTTCCTTCTTCTTACTTCTAACAGTAACATAAAATGTTATCATCGATGCCAATACGATGTAAGTGGTAAGAAGTAGAGCCATAGTTGGTATGAATTCGTACTAAGGTAATTATCGCTTCGTGCTTGCTTGATACTTTTGAAACCAATGAGAGTTTACGTTCATCTATGTAAGCAGACTGAAGGGATGAACGAAAATTTGTACCAAGGCTGAGATTAGAAAGCAAGCCTCCTCCTCACTATGTGGATGCACTAACCACTACGCAATCCTGGCACAGTGGCTTCGCACAACTGCCTAACTTTCCCCCAGCACGCTGCCTTCCTCAGTCCAATTTCCCATTCACAGTTCGGCCCACTTGGTACTTGAGGTGTCAATGGGAATTTGGATTGATAAGGAATACGTGCTAGGGTAGTTCGTGAAGTTCTGTACAGCCATTTTGCCAGGACGGGATAGTGGCCAGCGCATCTGACTAGTGAGCAAGACACCTAGGTTCGAATCCCAGCCATGGTATAAAATTATTTTCATTCATCACTTCATAGATGTTTTAGACCTGGAAATGTCTCTGGAACCATATAGTTTCATTTGAGTATTTACTTACTGTACTGCAGTGGAGTATTCACCTTCATGAGGGCTGAAAAACACCAGTCCTCTGCCCATTCTTATAGGCCAGTTTCCGAGGCCATATCTTGAGAACGGTAGACCGTAGATTGATGGTTTGTGTGGGACGAGAAACACAGCTATAGGTCTTCCGCAGATACAACCACAAAACATATTCAGAAGAAAGGGAACGCTGTTTAGAATTTAATGTCGTGTCTACAAAGAGGTCATTCGAGATGCAGCAGAATCTCACATTACGGAAGGATTGCAAACGAAAACCGTCATATAAGTTTTCCTTATGAGAGTTTGGGAAATTACGAAAAAATAATCCTGGTGGCTCATCGTGTATTTGAAGTCGAGTCCTCCCGATTGCGATTACGTCGTCTCAACACCTACGTCCTCCCACTTGCCCTGTTTCCCCAATGGCAGCTCTAGTCTCTTCCATCAATCCACTTGTTTGCTACGGGTGTCCTGACAAATCTTGACGCTTATGCTGTGTTCCATTTTCATCCTGGCGGAGGCGAACAATTTGAAGGTGCTGATGTAAAGATATGTTTGCTTACTTGTTTTCGTCGCTATTGGGTGTTTGTATGACTAATAGAGACACTCTAAAGCAGTGAAATAACATGCGCTACTGCAATCTAAAGACTTATCTACTGAATTTGGTCAGCCACAATGAAATTTGTAGATTTTCCTGCTTCATTTTGTCGGGATAAATATCACCTTGCTAATGGATTCCTGAAGTTAAAATACTCCCCATTTCCTTCTTGTTATTCCGACATCATCGACACAGTAAATGCATCCGGCTTTTCCGTACTGAATAAATTCTGTGTACGAGAACGAAATTTCTAAAAATGTGCGTTTGCAACACGGCATTTCGTGGAAGTGAATCAGGGGAAACCGAAAAATAAGATAATATAAGTGACTCAGATGTATGTGGACTGACAAAAATAATAAACGCGGAGGTTCTCCGCAGAATCGGCAATGAAAGTAACGTATAGAGAACATAATACTATAAATTCCAGAGAGATGTTTCATTAGAGGTCATCAGTCCCCGAGAACTTAGAAGTACTTAAACCTAACTAATCTAAGGACATCACACACATCCATGCCCGAGGCAGGATTCGAACCTGCGACCGTAGCAGGCGCGCGGTTCCGGACTGAAGCGCCCAGAACCGCTCGGCCACCACGGCCGGCGCGAATAAACATACTGATCATTATAAAATTCCAAGATGGGTTAGAGAAACGTTCAGAGATGACAGACTTGAGTAACAAATGTAGATAAATGGGATTGATGATTACTGCCCAAAGGCGTAAATTACGTATTCATGTAATTATGTAGTTGCCGCCTATTAGTATCGTGGGGCACGTTATAAGTCCAGCCACTGAAGCGACAGTCGACGTCAGTGTTCGAAGGTATACGACCGATCAACCTATCACAATTCTTCCGTAAAAAATACACCTGAGAAATAAAAAGAAATCATTGGCCACTCGATCTGATGGTGACACTGCTTAGTAATATTGAAAAGGTAACGAGAGAACCCGTAATGTATTCTGTCAGTTTACCCTCGAACAGTTCGTCACCAATCCATTCCTCACATCTAATAAGAAATATACAATTATTCATACAAATTTATGGTTATTATCATGGGATATGAGCGGATGTGGTATTATAATTAAATTCCACATACGCATTCCCAAAACTATCCTTTGCCTTATCTAAAGATATGGTAGATAGAAATGTCTGTACTTCAGCTAGAAATAAAGGACGCCACAGAATGGTGAGAAAAAATTAAGTAATCGTTTGTTTTACAGAAAAATATATAGAGAGTTCGTTTCCGTTAGGCCTCTTTCACAAAAGTCTCTGGCCAAACGTTTTTCTATGATTTAAATTACAAAACTTATTTTTAAATGGAAAAACAAGAACGGCAATTCATACTGTATCAAAATATGAATATGCTGTTTTTGGTATTTTCTCATCTCAGTCTTCAGACCGTTATGAGGTTACATGAGGGCCATATATGCTACTCAGCAAGCAGATACGTAGAAACAAATTGCTTGAAGATATTCTAAAAATGGTTCAAATGGCTCTGAGCACTATGGGACTTAACAGCTGTGGTCATCAGTCCCCTAGAACTTAGAACTACTTAAACCTAACTAACCTAAGGACATCACACACATCCATGCCCGAGGCAGGATTCCAACCTGCGACCGTAGCAGTCGCACGGTTCCGGACTGCGCGCCTAGAACCGCGAGACCACCGCGGCCGGCTGAAGATATTCTATTCTGCATCTTATAGCTAGTTGGAAATTTTTGATTACGTTTGAAGAAAAACTGGGAGGTCTTAGAGATCGAAGCCATTTTTAATGTACGGAGAGGAGACGCGTTCCTGAGCATTTCGTCTCTCTAATTTAGTCGTAAAAAAGCATTTAGAAGGGGGGGTTGGGGGCAGAGACAGAGTGCAAAATCTGTCCGTCTGTACACGTACTAATCCGTACTAAACATTGTGTCCTCTTAAACAGAAAATCATATATAACTTCGATAAAAATCATAAAGCTGGAAACAGCCTCCCTTGGTCTATGAAACACAGCGGACTCTACATCACGAAGTTCACAGTTCTTTCGGTTTGCGACTGCAAAGGAAAACTGGTGATCACGAATACTGCTCTTGTCAGTTCTCCCGCTCTATAAACGAGATCGTGGGTGCGACCGGCAGTTGCTGAAATTCTCTCTTCTTTTTCATAATATACCAAGAATTTATGTCTGAAGAAGTAACAGTCCGGTACGCAAAGTTGCGAACTATCGGGAAACTTATGAAAAACCGGTTGTAGAGCAGTAGCTCGCCCGCCGGCTATAAATCGCGGACTGCGCGTGGCGTCACTGGGACTCGACAACATCTCCCCTGCGGCGCGGGGCTCGCCGACAACCAACTTGTTGCGGAGCCCGCAAATAAAACGAGCAAAATGTCCTCCTCCTAACCACTCTTCGCCTTTTTTGCTCAACTTCGAAGGCAGTTACCCAACCTCTTTCGAAGAACTGAAAAGTTGTGGCAAAAATGTAGCCAGTTTCTTTCGGTATATTCTCATATTTTCAACGCTTGATCGTAAAGGATCTAAAAATAATAGGAATAAACGAAATGGTGACATACGATGGTAGACTGAAAATACTGGTTAGAACAGCATTAAATAGTTGCTTGCAATAAACTGACGGAAAAAAATCGCAACACCAACAAATAATTAATGTAGGTTAATGAAATTTCGCGAATACTTTTGTCTACGTGACACATTTAAGTGCGGAAGATGACAGGTTTATGTAAGCGCGGCATAGCCCATTGCAAGTGTGAAACGCTGGTGCATTAATAACAGGTTATATCTCCAGAATGTTAGATGCAAGTATGCAAACGTGCATGTATTGCATTGGGTTGTACAGGTGCCGGATATCAGTTTGTGTGGTGGAGTTCCATGCCTGCTGTATTTGGTCGGTCAATAAAGGAACGGTTAGAGCTGATTGTAGATGGCGCTGGAAATGTCGTCTGATGATGTGTCACATGTACTTCATTGGAGGCAGATCTGGTGATCGAGCAGGCCAAGACAACATGTTAACACTCTATAGAGAACGTTGAGCTACAACACCTGAATGTGGGCAACGTTAGCGTGTTGGGAAAAGCCCCTGAAATACTGTTTATGACTGTCAGCACAACAGGTCGAACAATCAGATTGACGTACAATTTTGCGATTACGTTGTGTAGGATAACCACGAGAGTGACAAGCTGCGACATCGTCACGAAAAAACAGTGACCCGTATATGTTATAAGTTTCCTTTAATTTATGTCTCTGGTCACAACCTTTTTGTTAACAGATTACCGGTTTCGGTCTTTAATGACCATCATCAGATCTGCAGCACAAATGGGAAAAACATAAATACACTCACAAACTGTATACAACTTCAGAACAATACATAGACCATAATGAAAAGTGGTACTGACAAAATTTGCATTTGAGCGCATTAAATATGAAGAGGCATACCTGTTTCATAAAACAGAGGGCCCTGACTATGTGCAGCACTATGTTTTCTTTCATTTGTGGCTCCTTTAGCGATTTGTTTTATGGTTGTATAATATTACCCGGTGCACTATCAACGGTGTTTAATGTTTAGGTCATTACATAGACAGTGCACGCCCGAAAGGTGATGGAACACTATCTAGAATGTTGGCACTTGAGCACATGTCAACCACTGTTTCTTAACTCTTCCTCTTTTTAACAATATTACTTTTGTCGTGTTCTTCTTTTTATTGATTTTATTACTGTAATGCCTTTTATACGTTATAAGCTTATTGCAGACTTCAACTATTGTATCCCCCCTTTATTTTCGCTGTTTCAATTAATTATTGAAAACTAGTGTATGCCTACAATAGCGACATCTGGTGAACTTACAACACAAACATCTTGTGGCTACTGTACGGAAACTTGTTTTAAACAGTAGATTTACTGACAACATGACTCGTGCATGTGCTGTTATTTATATATATTTGACGATGCTGGTGCTGATTCCGCATTTAACATTTGACGATGCAAATATGGCTGCAGCACTTTTGGACTTTGTTTTTATGAAACAGGTATGCCTCTTCATATTTAAAGCGCGCAAATGTAAAATTGGTCAGTACCACTTTTCATTATGTAAGCTGTATACATTTTGGGAGTGTATTTATGTTTTTCCCATTTTAGCTGCAGATCTGATGACGGTCATTAAAGACCGAAACCGGTAATTTGTTAACAAAAAAAGTTTGTGACCTTAGACGTAAATTAAAGGAAACCACAGGAGTGTTCCTGCTGGCACCCAAAATCGTACCCCAAGCAATAACTCCTGGTGTAGGTACAGTGTACCTAGTACGCAGACAGGTTGGTTGTAAGTCCTCAGCTGGTGTCCTTCTAACCAACAAACGGTCATCACTGACACGGAGCCAGAACCAGATTTGATTACAAACAACAGATCTCCATCCTGCCCTCCAATGAGCTGTCGCTTCACATCACTGAAGTCGCAAATGGAGACGGTTTGGGGGCAGTGGAACGCACGCTACAGGACGTCTGGCGCGGAGATGTCCTTGAAGTAACGGATTTGTAACAGCTTTTTATGTTAAATTGCTGCTGCAGATGCAGTACGACGCGCTAGAGCCACAAACCGAACACGATGGTCATCCAGAGCCCGGTATTTTTGCGTACATTCTCGTGACCACCGCTGCCAGTAATCATATACAGTGGCTGGAGTCATGCAAAGTCTTACTGCACTACCGGAGAAGGAATATCCAGCTTCTCGTAGCTCTATTACACGACCTCGTTCAAACTCACTTGTTGTTGTTGTGGTCTTCAGTCCTAAGACTGGTTTGAAGCAGCTCTCCATGCTACTCTATCCTGTGCAAGCTTCTTCATCTCCCAGTACCTACCGCAACCTACATCCTTCTGAATCTGCTTAGTGTATTCACCTCTTGGTCTCCCTCTACGATTTTTAGCCTCCACGCTGCCGTCCAATAATAAATTTGTGATCCCTTGATGCTCCATCCGTTCTTCTAGTCAAGTTGTGCTACAAACTTCTCCCCAATCCTATTCAATACCTCCTCATTAGTCGTATGATCTACCCTTCTAATCTTCATCATTCTTCTGTAGCACCACATTTCAAAAGCTTCTATTCTCTTCTTGTCCAAACTATTTATCGTCCATGTTTCACTTCCATACATGACTACACTCCATAAAATACTTTCAGAAAAGACTTCCTGACACTTAAATCAATACTCGATGTTAACAAATGTCTCTTCTTCAGAAACGCTTTCCTTTCCATTGCCAGTCTACATTTTATATCCTCTCTACTTCGACCATCATCGGTTATTTTGCTCCCCAAATAGCAAAACTCATTTACTACTTTAAATGTCTCATTTCCTAATCTAATTCCCTCAGCATCACCCGACTTAATTCGACTACATTCCATTATCCTCGTTTTGCTTTTGTTGATGTTCATCTTATATCCTCCTTTCAAGACACTATCCATTCCGTTCAACTGCTCTTCCAAGTCCTTTGCTGTCTCTGACAGAATTACAATGTCACCGGCGAACCTCAAAGTTTTTATTTCTTTTCCCTGGATTTTAATAGCTACTCCGAATTTTTCTTTTGTTTCCTTTACTGCTTGCTCAATATACAGATCGAATAACATCGGGAAGAGGCTACAACCCTGTCTCACTCCCTTCCCAACCACTGCTGCCCCTTCATGTCCCTCGACTCTTATAACTGCCATCTGGTTTCTGTACAAATTGTAAATAGCCTTTCG